>NC_143574.1:3227500-5627500 GCF_054136105.1 Typopeltis vanoorti | reverse complement strand
TGCTTTAAAATTACTAAATCTCTTATCTTCTCTATTCCACCTATCTCTGTTCTTTGAAACAGTCTTCTTCACAATGTTTTCCTCAGAACTACAGTACTTCTCTAACTGCTCAAGAACATATCTATGGTTCCTTCCTTCTCCTTAACCACTTTTATAGATACTTTTTGTGCAATTTTTGCATTTATAAATATGCAACTTAAATAAAATATTGTACAAAATGTATCATTTTGGAATTTCTTATTATTATTAGCCAGTCATTCCACAAAGTCTAATAGACCTGTCATGAGTTTACGGTCACAAAGTATACTGATCATACTTCTGCTTAAACTTATTTGCTGAAGGAGCACTTAGTGCACAATGTTCCCACTGGAAACCCATTTCGCTCACAGACTAAAAAGCATGAGAACAATCTAAACTGCAAACTTCCTGATAGACATGAGAGATGTGTTTTCCCCCAATTTCTATGTACTGAAAAAAAGCTGGAACTCATTTATACTATAATCCATCCCCCCCATACTAATTTATGTTTCTATTCATATCCTTCTTTTTGATCAAATTATTAAACTCTAAAACATATATACAGTCCTCAATCTTAAATTTGCAATTAATTCCGAGGGCCTGATACCATCATGATTATCTAACCTGAATATTTTCTATCTCCTCACTTCATGTAGAATCAAGCTGACTGTATGCTAGCACCACTGTCAGTTGACTCAAAAATGTGCTTCTCAAAATTGATACTGAAAGTGCTTGAATGACTTATTATTCCTAGCAGTTCAAGTGATAAACACAGATTATAAATTTGAACCAAAATAAATTATAAATTTTGTTTCATTTCCATTCAAATTAATATTGAAATAATGTCTCATCTTTGTACTAGTCCATTTATA
The DNA here is from genome assembly GCF_054136105.1 of Typopeltis vanoorti. Classification (NCBI taxonomy): domain Eukaryota; kingdom Metazoa; phylum Arthropoda; class Arachnida; order Uropygi; family Thelyphonidae; genus Typopeltis; species Typopeltis vanoorti. The sequence continues at coordinate 5,626,610 of NC_143574.1, read as the reverse complement.
CAGAGTGAAACTAAATCTTTAATGTTCCAACAAATTTTTTTTTGAATGGCACCATCATCTCTGTTTTCTTCTTCTCATAAAAATTATAAATTTTGTTTTATTTCCATTCAAATTAATATTGAAATAATGTCTCATCTTTGTACTAGTACGTTTATACAGAGTGAAACTAAATCTCTAATGTTCAAAAAAAAATTTTTTTTTTGAATGACACCATCATCTCTGTTTTCCTCTTCTCATAAAATTTGTAACTCAACCTCAACACATCACTTTCAGCCTTAAGATGCTTATGGCTGAAAGTGATGTCTGCTCAATTAAAACTTAATTTTGGGATTGCTCTTATTCGTTTATTATTCACAGTTGCCTGTTCAGAAATAATTTGCTCTAAAGCTTTCTTTTTTTTTTTAAACAGCTGTCAATTGTTTTGATATTTTTGGATCTTTCATAGAACGAATTTATCCATTCTACGAAAGATCAGCTCCCCCCCCCCCCTCTCTCTCTCTGCCTGGAGTTTACAAAGTACCCTGTTCCTGTAAGCTGATGTACTTTGGACAGACAGGCAGATCAGCATCCATCCGCCTGGAGGAACACAAGTCTTACATCTGTAAACACAACTATGGTCATTCAGATTTGGCTGACCATGTCTTGGACACCACCCACAGGGTATCATGGAAGAAAACCACCAAGCTCCACCACAGCAAATTCAAGAAAGAGAGACTATTCTTAGAAGCAGCAGCAGCTTTCAGAAATCAACCAAATCTTAATAAATACGGTTGCATTAAACTTCCGAAGATTTGGGAAACACTCATCACCAGAGGTCCCACCTTACATTCCAGGCCACCTACAACTGCCCTTAGAGAGCACTCCACCTAGATAGGACTTTAGTGTCACCCATGTGGTTGGGCTTAGTATTGTATGATATTTGTGTTCATGTTACATTAGTTGTTTTTGTAATCCCCGTAGATGTCCTAGTGACTAGGACGAAATATAGGAAGTATTAAATTCTGTTTTAATCCTTTCTGAGTGTTGTAAAAAATCCATTAAGCCTCCAACATGAAGTTCTTCAGTAGTAGAATACAGCTTACTATTGCTGCTAATAAATATTCTTCACAATTTCCCAAGCACTAATGATATCCTGGTCTTCCAATTCTGAATTCAATGGAACTGCCCCAAGTTGATATCTAAGACTATCATAATCACCTGCCTTATAATTCCACATACGTTCCCTCCTGCATGTCTATTCATCTTCCAAGTCAAAACCACATGGTCACTCTCTCCAACTGGGAGAAGAGATGTCATCTCAGTTATTATCAGCTCTTCTGATGTTATGACCAAATCCCAAACTCTTGAATCTCTTGTTCCCTCTATTACATGTTACCTAAGACATCTGTCCTGAAAGAACTCAATTAATTCCAATCCCTTATTACTACATGTATTTTCCTCTTTCCAACTTATACTGCTGTAGTTAAAATCTCCGATAACAATCATTCTTAATATACTGAATATCCTTAACACTTAATATCCTGTCTTGCCCACCTCTACCTCACACCATATGCTTTCAAAACCATTAGTGTCACTGCTTTCCAAAGACTCCACTCTTAGAGAACATAAGTCATCACTTATCATAAGCAGTACTCCACCACTGCATTTTCCCTTCCTATCCTGCCAAAAAATGCTGTACCATGCTACTTCTATTCCTGTTATTATATTATCTTCCATCAACCAAGTCTCAGAGATCTCAATAATCTTTGGTCAGGCTGATGCTATCAGTGCCACCAATTCATCTCCTTTATTCCGGATACTCCTGGTATTGTATAAAGCATAAAAATGTCACTGCTTCTATACCTTCCAGACTCCACTGGACTCAGTGTTACCTGATGTCGTCCCCTTCCCACACAAGCACCAATTCCCACAAGAGGCCACCCCTGCTACCATCTACCCTGGGAATTCTAGTTTTCTTGCACTGACACACTGACTCATTCAAAAAACAGCAATCTCTCCAGATGCTTACATACTTCCTCATTCAAATGCAAGCGGTCTCTTGCATACAGTTCCTTTCTGTCCTCAAATGCCCTCCAAGCATCCACATATTCCAATCCTTTCTTCTGACACATTCTGGATATTGTGCTATTCGTTATTACTGCTCTTCTGCTCAGCTCGTCATTATCATACCTAGGTAACACACACTATTCTTTCTCTGTTTTTCATATAATTCTAACATTATTATTTAAACATATTTTAACTATCACTTCTTCAGTAGCTAAGATATCAGGTTTCTCTTTAGGAATTATTTTACTTCTGAGCAAGTATTACCTCTATGAAATTGTAAATCTATTCAATCTTGAATACTGTTCTCACATTTGGGATGGAGCCTCTGAGAGCAATTAGATTAATAACCCATCATTTACTTACTCCACTTTACTTTCTTTCATACAGATGTTTAGGTTCTGCTGCTTGCATTTTTCTACAAATATTTTTATGATGCCTATTTATTAGAATTGATATTGGTAAATCCCTCACTCTCATATGAATATGTTAAAACACATGCAGCAGTTACTTAACACTCCTCTTTCACAGTCCAACTTCAAATGTGCAGAACAAATTTTTTGTTTCTCTTCATTCATTCAATGAATGAATGAAGAGAAACATGTGTATAGGAGCAATCCCATTAAAAAATGTTGTGGATCTCTAGGAGAATCTGAATAGACTGCCTGTATAGTCCATTACTTATGCAAATTTCGATTTGCATAAGTAAGAATTTCAATTCAGTAATTTTGACAAGGATGAAAGATGCAATGCATACAAAAGAAGGATATCATAAGAGTAGATAATGGACTTGATGATGATCAAGTCCCTTATCTACTCTTAATTCTGATATAATTCTTATCTACTGATATAATTCTGCTATCAAATTAGTGAAAGTACCTTTGCAGGTCCCAGTGATGTTTCATTAAAGGTAAAAACTGATCTGGGAAGTGATCTTTGCATAATATAGATCAATACACACACATATCCCTATGGTTGTATTCTGCATTATTGGACACATAAGACAACTTGCAGTGATCTCAGTTGCAAGTTATAGCAAGTCATGAAGGTATGCATATACAAACTTTTACTGTTTGCTTACACTGATTTGAAATATGGATGAAACAAGAACATTCATTTCCAACACAAGTACCTCCATTTAGTTAATATACTAAGCATTAACTAGATTACATTATAATTATCCACACTATATAGATCGGTGGCATCTTAAGAATATTGTATGATGCCCTGAAGCATGTAACAACATTGGTTTTATTGCTGACAAACAATAAAAAATTGTGGTTCACTGCTAAAAATCATCACAAGCTATGATATTACACTGATCACACAGCATCTGAAAGTATTCAAAAATTGCATAGTAAATATTCCCATTTAGAGTATCACTTGCCGTCAAGTAGCCAGCTGCTCACAAATTTCAAAAAAGTGCGGTTACCTTATGGATGTAAAACATTATCAGATCTTATTTCTTAGAACCAAAACAAATGAGGTGTCGGAGATCAGTACTTTTATTAAAACTTAGTGACTGATATCTGTTTCTTACAGATAATGGACAAAAAAAAATGGAAACACTGAGCTATTGAGTCACATTATTGGTAGTTGAAATGCAGCATCTACGATCCACCAAACACACATGCAGATGATAGGCAAATATACTCTCGACATTCCAATGGATTTGTGTACATTTCTCTGCCACTGTTTATTGTACTATCATACATACAATGTTCTAACATACGTATGTTAGAATGGGATCCAAAGAGGACCAATAACTTGAAAGGTGTGTGATTGTTGGAGCCATGCTGGCAGGTGCATCTGTGACCAGAATAGCTGAAATTGCACATGTTAGTGGAGGAACAGTCTCTGTCGGCATGGCAGTCAACAGGACAAACATCAGCAAAGTGCAATAGTGGACAAAAGTACTTACCGCAAGAGAGGGATGTTCAAGCATCAGTGCACTGTACCACAAAAAATAGGTGGGCCACTGCTGAGCAATTGTGTGAAAAATTCAATACTGGTCATGAGAAACCCATTTCAACAAAAATTCTGTGCTGGGAGTTTACGCAGAGTTGGATATCATGGTTGGGTTGTCTTACACCGGCCTTTGATCAGTCCAGTCAATGCATGTTGTCATGTCCAAAGGTGTAAATATCACAGGCAGTGGACCACATAACATGTTCACACTTTTTTGCTGAACAAGGATGAATGCCTATGTGGCATCAGCCAAAGGAAGCTTACCAGCCAGAGTGCTTGTTTCCAACTGTGAAAGGTTCTGGTGGTTCTGCAATGGTCTGAGGTGTATTCTCATGGCATGGTTTGGGCCCACTTGTTGGAAAGGAATGCAGAGTGGACGCTGCATTATCTTTCAATCATAAGTGATCATCTTTAACCCATGTTGACGCACTTTTCTCCTATGCAGTCAGTCATGTTTCAGCAGTATAATGCTCCCATTCATCAAGTAAATGTGATCATAGTGGTTTGCAGAACATGATGGTGAGGTGACCTGTCAGCAATGGCATCTCAATTGCCAGACTTAAATCCTATAGAACATTTATGGGACATTTTGGAACGAGCTCTCAGGCAATGTTTCCCAAGTGCAAAGAACAATGATGAATTGATCCAGTTTCTTTCAAATCAACGGCGTAAAATTCCTCCTGTTGAGTTCCAAGCATTGACAGAGTCTCTTCCCTGAAGAATACAAGCTGTAGTAGATGCTCACGACAGACCAATACCAAATTAATCAAAACATGTTACTGTTTCCATTTTTTTTGTGGGAGGATGGAGATAGCCTTCCTGAGTTCCTTAAACACCTTGGCTAGAGTGGAAAGGCATGGCTTCCACCATCATCTCTTCTGGACAACTACCAGCACTCTGGTGAGAATCTAAGATAATTGCAATTGCCAAACCAGGAAAAGACCCCAGCTCCATTGGAAACCTTCGCTCAATTGTCCTATGCTCAGCCTACAAGCTCCTGGAAAGAATTATATTGAAAAGGATCTCCCTGCTCATCAATATGACTCTCCCTATAGAGCAAGCTGGCTATAGGCCTGGCAAAAATTGCTATAATCAAGTGTTGGCTTTAACAACTCTAATTCAGGCCAGCTTCCAAAATAAATTAAAATCTGGAGCTGTCTTCATTGACTTGAAATCGGCCTATGATCCAGAAGCTTTCAGAGCAAGCCTCTGGATAAGAGGTTTGCTCTGAAAGCACAGTTTCATCATAAAATGCAAAACAACTTTACACTTCTTAGAATCCATGCTTGCAAATATAAAAATCTGGGTGCATATATTGGAGAAAAGTAAAGTACACCCAGATTCCTTTAGAATGGCTTACCCCAGGGCTCTGTTTTGGCTCCAACTCTTTTTTAACATCTATAATTCAGACATTCCTTCAACAAGATCAAGCATATATATGTACACAGATGACATGCAGATACTCCACCAATCACCTTCTTTCAATTTCCTGGAGGTTGCCCTGAACACAGATTTGGGATTCTTGAGAAATACTTCAAGCAGTGGCACCCAAAGCCAAATCCCACCAAAACAGTGTCCACGCCTTTCCATCTTACAAAGAAGGAGGCAAACCACCAACTCAACCTAATTTTCTCTGGCAGTCCAGTCAAGAATGTTCCTCATACGCAATACCTGGGAATGAACCTGGATAGTCTGACCTGCAAAAATAATATTTGTAAAGTAAAAAACAAAATGAAAACGAGAAACAATATCATCTCAAGACTAAATGGAACTAACTGGGGTTGCAGAGCCAAAGTACTTAGGATTTAGGCCTGGCCTTTGTTTACTCTGCTGCAGAGTACTGCACACCAGTCTGGGAAAGAAGTGCTCAAACAAACATTATTGACTCCCAAATGAACATAACCATGCACATGATTAGCACAACCCTGAAATCCCTCCCTCTTCCATGGCTACCAGAACCGGGTTGAAGTCAAGGTACCCATCGTGGGACATAATCAGAGCCTTTTCTGGTCCAGCACCTTCAACTCATGACATGTGGAACCAACAATGAGCTATGAACTTGCCAACAAATGGCTCTATTGTGAAAGACCCCTGTAGCTGCCATCCCGGTTTCATTCTTCCAAGAAGGCTATGGACAATTATCAACAGAATCAGGGCAGATGTGGCTACCTCCTACATAAATGGAATATGGCAAATAGCCCTTAGTGTGACTGCACCCATATTCTACAGACTATTAAACATATTATCAGTGACTGCTCCCTCTGCTGTTTCCACAGTGACCTGCAAGAGATACATGAAGTATCAAAGGAGGCTCTAGAGCAGCCTTCAGAATTGCACATTAAACTATAGCTGAACTCTGCCATAAGAATACATACATACATATCTACATTATTTTTGTTGATTACCTTTATGTTAGTCTCCGTAGCTTAGTTGGTATAGACGAAGCCCTTTGGTTGTTGAAAACCTGAGTTCAATTCCAGTCCATGACGCGAGGAACATTTATCTGAACTCTTTTGCCTGAAGGTGAGTTAGCCAGTTTCATATGGAGCAGAGGTTTTTTTTTTTCCCCACCTGGAAACTAGGTTTTTTGTCCCTCAGAACAGGCAAACCAGCCTCATGAACACACACACACACGCACATCTACAGACATAAGACACTCCTGGAATAAGGATTTCAGTTTCGAATGCTTATATAGTGAAGTATGGGTCTACACATGAGCATAAATCAGAGAGAGACATTTATGTTAAACTACTTTTTATTTTCATTATTATTATAAACAATTATTATCAATATTGATGATGGCTTTTGTTTGAAAAGACCTGGTTTGAATATCATCTAGAACACGAAGAAATCTTTACCAAGGCTTTACAAGTGAAGGTGAGTTAGTTAGTCTCATATGGGGGTGTTAGGGTTTTCTTATTGGAAAACTTTGCATTTTTTATCTCCCACAAAATAGGTATACTGGACAGAAGAACACATGCAATTTAAAATATCTATGAAGCCAACTTATTTGGCTTACCAGTCAACTGAGCCTAACACACACAAAAAAAGGAAGATGGAAATGGGCTTATTATTATGCAGACTCCTCAAGGTATTTAATCTATAGCATCTCTTATTGAACACAATCACTGAAGATGTACTTGTAACACCTAACAGTAGACTGATCCTATAAACTCACCACATTGAGTTTGCAAGCTTCCTAATACATCCTTAGTTAACTTCCAGTAATGAACCCAAGTTCCACAAACTGCTATAAAGTGCACATTTTCAGTTTTATCTATTCTGTAAAATCCATTTATTATCAGATTGAGTTTATTTGTCCCAAAATCATTGGAATAAGTGAAACATGGTTGAATGAAGATGATATCCTAACAAGAATGAAAATGGAAGGATACAGTATTTTTTGCAAGGATAGAAAGGACAAGAAGGAATGGGGGGGGGGGGGGGCTGATGATAACAGGAGAATTATGTCCACATAAGGTAGACATGAAAGAGGGAAATAGTGGCAATGGTTACAAGGCAGTGTGGTGTAACATGGAGGTTGACAGGAAGACATATTTAGTTGGATGTTGCAATAGGTCATGGAATGTGAAGGGTGGTGATGAAGAAATGTATAAACAATTTGGATTAGTGAACAAAGAAAGGGTAATTATTATGGGCAATTTTAATTATGGTGGCATAGATCGAAATGAAAATATAATATTTGGCAATAGGGAAAATGAATTTCTAGAGTTCTTGAGAGATAACTATCTCAGGCAGCATGTAAAGCAGGGTATGCAAGGATTGAGAGTTTCATATCTGATCATTTCATCAGAGGATATAATTGTGAGTGGGGTTTCACACTTTCCTCTAGTCGGTGAGAGTGAGCATCAAGTGATCACATGGGTTATGGATAGCCATATGCAGGCTTCTGTGAGGAAAGAATATATGTGGAATTACAAGGCTGATGATTCTCACAGGCTTAGGAGCTATAGCAAGGAATGAGGAATTGAGTGGTAAGGAAATAAATGTGGCTTGGAAACTGACAAAGAAATACATAAACATCAATGTGTGTGAATGTATTCCAAAGGCCAAAAGGATGCATAAGGTAGGTGTAAAATGGATGAATGAGGGCTTAAGCATGAAATATGGAGGAAGAAGAAGAAGATACTTTGGAGACAATACAAGATGGATAATGGATAATCAGCTACATGAAGAGTATAAAGAACAAGACAGGAGAGTGATTTAGTAAGGAAAACAAAAGTGGAGTATGAGCAAAATTGGAAAATCAGGCAAGAAAAACCCTAGAGAGTTTTTTTAGATAGTTTCAGGACAAGTAGAAGGAAGAATGATCATGGTAAGATGATATTAATATAAAAGGGTAACTGCTGCAGAAGACATTGTTGGGGTATTCAGTGATCAATTTATAAGGGTGATTCATCCTGATCAAGGTGGAATCATGAAGAACTTAAGTGTAGAGGACACAGAAGGGGATGGCTTAATTGTAAATGAGAAGGAGGTATTTGAGGAAATAAATAAACGTGATGTCAATAAGGCGATACAATTTAATGATATATCACCATGCATCTTAAAGGCAACGGCATGCCTGTTTAATAAAAGTCTTGCAACTTCTTCTCTTCGTAAAGCTTCCTGATAACAAGCTAAAAGGGTCATCCATTTCTCATTGGACTACTAAGACTATGAGGTATTAGGAGCTGTTCTCGTCCACTACCATCATACTGAGGTTAAAAACAACTTTACTGTTTTATCCAGAATGTTACAAAAACTCGTCATATTCAAAGTGTTGCTTGAGCATATAGCAAGATGAACTTATGCTGAAGACATTTTTGAGTCATCTGCAATGAAAAAATCAACTTCAGAAACTTCTAACTTTGCAACAGGACATGTTATGTATCTGGTACAGAATTTTTTAAAATATAACTGATGACTACCAGATAATTATTTTATTCTTTATAATTTTCATTTTCCTCTCAAGATCAATTTTGGTACATAAATTTTGCCACTTCTGTTGCTTTTTAAAATGATGATTGTACTCTACCCTACAAATACATAACGTCTGTATTCAACAGTATGAATGATGCAAGCATGCACCAGATAGGATGTCTACCTTGTGAATAAGTATTGTTAGGTGGTAGTTGAAGTTTTTCAGTCTAATATTTTTCAAGCCCTTTCAGAAAAATTTTATTAACTCCAAATCTACATAAGTCGGGGAATGCATGTATGTAAAAATGGATACGTCCTAATGAACTCAAATTTTCTAACTTTATAAACAAAAAAAAAATAGAGACCATTAAGGCCTAATGAGCAATATAATAAAATTTCTATTATGAATTACACTGAAACATTGGGTAAAAGTGTAGTCAGTAGGAATGTGAGGACTAGATTTTTCACCTGAAGATGTGAATTAACGGAATGGGTCACCAGAGTCAGTTGTCAGGGCACAGTCCGTTAATGGGATCAATTAGAGATTATGATAAATTGTGTGGTTAGTTTGGATCTCCCATGATGAGTTTTCAGATTACATGGAGATGCCCATACAATAATAATAATAATAATAATAAAAGAATAAAATCAAAAACAGTAAAGCAGATTTATGAAAAATAGAGGAACAGAAAGTATACTCAAAATTAGAAATAATACTAGAAAGAAACCTGGAAATGAACACTACCAAATGTTTTCTTACAGATTATTATTATTATTATCAACAGACCTCCATGGAGTCAAGAGACTCATCATAGGAGGTCCCACTCTCATATGCACAGCTCATCATACATTGACTTAAACACATTCACTGTCCCTGCACTCACCACACTCTCAGACAATGCATTCCAATCACCCACCACTCTCCATGCAAAAAATTTACTCCTCAGCTCCTTGCTCACATTCGCCTTATAAAGCTTCAAGAGTTAGCCTCTCATTCTCTCTGTCTTCAGATATTTTATAAAAAAAATCTCATCCACATTAATCAGGTAATTTCCCCTTACCAACTTATACATCTCAATCATGTCTCTCCTCTTCCTTCTGTCTACTAGGCTCTGTAATTTGCATTCTGTCAATCTGTTCTCATATTCCACATTCCAGAGACCAGAAACCAATTTAGTCAATTGTCTATGAACTCTCTGCAACACCTCATCATGGTAATCCATATACAGCCTGATCAAAGCCTTGTACAATGGAATCAAAACATCCCTACCTCTGCACGCCAGTGTTCTCCAAATCATTCTCATAATTCTCTGTGTCATTCTCACAATTTTAGCAAAATGTCCACGAAATTTCAAGTCTCTATCCACCACAACTTCCAAATCCTTCATCTCCTCCAAAACATCCCCACCAATCCTATACTCTGAATCCAATATTTGCTTCTCAAATTTTAAAACCTTACACGTTGCAATATTAAACTGACATCCCACACACTCGCTCATTCAGACAGTCTATTTAGGTCCTCTTGCAAAGCGACAATATCTATACTACTTCACAACTTTGCATCATCTGCAAACAATTGTATATCACCATTTAAGCCATTTATATATAAATTAACAATAATGGCTCTAAAACATACCCCTGGGGGCATGCCACTAGTGACTTTCCTCTTTTGTTACAAATGTGGAAAGGGTACAGAGGAGATAACAAAGACAGTTTCAGGACTGTACAATGTTAGTTATGAGGATCGGCTGAGGGAATGTGGACAGAAGAGTTTGGTGGATAGAAGAAGGAGAGGTGATATGAATGAGACTTTTAAACTGTTGAGAGGTGGTTACAGGGTTGACACTATGAAGTTCTTTCGCTTGGTTGAACAGCAGGAAGGAGTGAAGACAAGGAGCCATCCCTGGAAGTTACGAAAGGAAACTGTGAGCAAGAGGGTGAGGAGTGGTTTTTTTGCATGGAGGGTGGCTGAACCATGGAATGCACTGCCTGATAGAGTGGTGAGCGTGAGAATGGTAAATTAGTTTAAGGAGTAGTATGATAGACTTTTTTGTTTCCTAGGAGGGAGTCTTGATAGACTTGTGTTTCCTAGGAAGGACCTCCTGTGAGGAGTCTTTTGACTCCTTGGAGGCCTAAATAATAATACTAATAATAAAAAATCACTCCCCCCTATAAACAACCATAAACAAGTATCAGGCAGCTAATCTCCAATCGAATGCACTAATCTACTATCCAACCCCATCTGTTCCAATTTAACTACTAGACCTTTTTGTGGAAAAAGGTCATGTGGAAAACTATTGAAACCTTTGCAAAATCTAAATATACTACTGTGTACGCATCCCCCCCCCCTTATCCAATGCATTTGTCTCCTTGTTATAATAAGTAAGCAGATTATAATAAAGCACTTGATATGTTCACCATAGGAAATGAATCAAAACATTAATAAAGAAAAGAACAGACAGCAATGATATAACAATGATATCTTATATATATTCTTTAACCAAACTGCCAACATAAAAATCAATAATGAACTGTCAGTAACTTCCAGATACAAAGGAAAAGCAGACAGAGTCGGGCACTTTCTCTTCTTTTTAATCTCTACAGTGAAGAAATTTTTGTATGGAAGAACTGGAGAGAGTAAGAACTGGAGGAAGAAACATAAATAATCTTAGAAAGTTTTTTACCTTGGGTATAATATATGTTAAAGATGCCAAGCTATTTTAAACTTGGTTTTACTCCATTTCCCAAGTAAGCAAACAGACAAATAAGTCAAGTTTGCACCTTCATGTATTGCTAGTCTAGGTGACCTGCAAAGTAGTGCAAGTCTAGGCAACTCGTGGTAAAGGTGGAATAAGTTCTGATCACTATTCTTAATATTTACCCTTAACGCTATGCATTAAAGGCAAGGGGCCACTACTCATACCGGTTTCGACCTTTATTGAGGTCTCATCAGTGGGAGCCAGGCTTAGAAATACCAAGGTTAAGTACTACAGAGCTTAGAAGTATTTTACCAAAACGAGTTACCATAAGGTGCTTTGACCTTATTAAATAAAAATCTCAGGATGAGAGATAGATGTAGAAAGTTTTTTACCTTGGGTATAATATATGTTATGTTAAAGATGCCAAGCTATTTTAAACTTGGTTTTACTCCATTTCCCAAGTAAGCAAACAGACAAATAAGTCAAGTTTGCGCCTTCATGTATTGCAAGTCTAGGTGACCCGCAAAGTAGTGCAAGTCTAGGCAACTCATGTTAAAGGTGGAATAAGCTCTGATCACTGTTCTTAATATTTACCCTTAATGCAAAGCCCATCTCCTTGAGGAGATGTACAATGCTATGCATTAAAGGCAAGGGGCTACTACCCAGACCAGTTTCAACCTTTATTGGGGTCTCATCAGTGGGAGCCAGCTTAGAAATACCAAGGTTAAGTAATACAGAGCTTATAAGTATTTTACCAAAACGAGTAACCATAAGGTGCTTTGACCTTATTAAATAAAAATCTCAGGATGAGAGATAGATGTAGAGAGTTTCTTACCTTGGGTATAATTACTTAACCTTGGTATTTCTAAGTCTGGCTCCCACTGATGAGACCTCAATAAAGGTCGAAACCGGTCTGGGTAGTGTCCCCTTGCCTTTAATGCATAGCATCATACATCTCCTCAAGGAGATGGGTTTTGCATTAAGGGTAAATATTAAGAATAGTGATCAGAGCTTACATCATCTTTACCACGAGTTGCCTAGACTTGCACTACTTTGCAGGTTACCTAGACTTGCAATACATGCAGGCACAAACTTGACTTATTTGTCTGTTTGCTTACTTGGGAAATGGAGTAAAACCAGGTTTAAAATAGCATGGCATCTTTAACATAACATAAATAATCTTAGTTATGCACCATGATACAGTACTGACTGCTTGAGAGAGAGAGCGATACATTGATACATTCACTACAGGAAATGAATAGAAACATTAATAAAGAAAGGAGGACAGCAATGACATAAAACTGATATCCTATATATACTGTAACCACACAGCAAAACATAAAAAGAGAGTCAGATTTGCAAAATTAAAAGTAAAAAATTAAGGTAGAACACCAAATTATAGAACAAGTCAAATGTTAGACTTATACAGGAAATTTAATTACAGAATACAGAAAACATAAAAGAAAGTTTATGTGAATTAAAAAAAATTGCAAAATCAACCTTTACAATAATGAAAATCATACTAACATTTATTATTTTCATAAAGTCTCTAGTAAAATTCAAAACTTCTTATGTTTCTTTAATTGGGCTATATAATGACAGATGTCAGAATTCTCATCATATATTATTATTATTATTATTATTATTCAGGCCTCCATGGAGTCAAAAGACTCATCACGGCAGGTCCTTTCTAAGAAAGGCAAGTCTATCAAGACTCATCGATGGAGGTCCCTCTAGGAAACACAAAGTCTATCAATACCACTCCTTAAACGCATTGACCATTCTCGCTCTCACCACTCCATCAGGCAATGTTCCATAGTTCAACCACCCTCCAAGCAAAAAGAAACCACTCCTCGCCCTCTTTCTCACAGTTTTCTTTTGTAACAGGGATGGCCCCGTGTCATGACTCCTTCTGCTGTTCAACCAAGCAAAAGAACTCCCCAGTGTCAACTCTGTAACCACCTCTCGACAATTTAAAAGTCTCAATCATATCACCCTTCCTTCTATCCACCAAACTCTGCAGTCCGCACTCCGTCAGCCGATCCTCATAACTAATATTGTACAGTCCCGACACTATCTTTGTTATCCGCCTTTGTATCCCTTTCCACAGTTAATTTATCCCCAATCCTGAGGACCAGATCTGAGAACAATAGTCTAAGTGTGGTCTGATCAGAGTCTTATACAACGGCATGATAATCATTTTATCCATGCAGGTCAGTGTCCTTCTCATTATTGCAGTAATCCTCTGTGTTACCTTCACTACCTTTGCAATATGTCCCCTAAATTTCAGGTTTCTATCAATCGTCAACTCCAGATCTCGTCTCCCCTACTTCCTCCAGTTTATCTCCTCCCAAAGAGTATGCAGCGTCCCATCAAAGTGTCCAAAATCTCAAGACCTTACATTTTGCTGCATTAAACTGACACCCCCCATTCATTTGCCCATCTATCTAGCTTATTCAAATCCTCTTACAGGGCTACCACATCTGCACTATTACTAATAACCCTTCCCAGCTTCGCATCATCTGCAAACAACTGAATATCTCCTTGCAATCCACGGACAATGTCATTGATATAAAGGTTAAACAATATAGGTCCCGGTACTAAGCCCTGTGGAACTCCACTTGTAACCTTCTGCCTCTTTGATATTGCTCCACCATACACAATTCTCTGATACCTATCGGACAGCAAATCCTGAATCCAGTTAACCAATCTGACATCCAGACCAATGTGCTTCAAACTGAATATCAGCTTATCATGTGGCACCCTGTCAAATGCCTTTGCTAAGTCTAAGAAAATGACAGTTATATGCCTTTCCCCTCATCTAATGCTCTTGTAACTTTATCATAAAAAGCTAGCATATTGCTAAAACAAGAGGGTCCCTTCACAAATCCATGTTGACTCTCACAGATAACATTAGCTCAATGCTGTATACAGTACCTCACTACTTTCTCCAAGATCTTACTAACTACTGATGACACACAAACTGGCCTATAATTAGGCACTTCCAGTCTGCTACTGCCCTTATGCAATGCCACTATCTTACTTTCCTTCCATTCCACGGGCACCTTTCCCACAGCCAGACTTTCACTGAAAAGCCAGGTCAAAGGCATTGTCAGTTCCTTAGCACATTCTCTCAAAACTCGTTGTGAAATACTATCCAGTCCCACAGCTTTACTAACATCCAGAGTACTCAGTATGTGGAACACACTCTCCTCCTGCACCTCTAAACCTCGAACCTGCCCTATCCCTCTAGTATTGAAATTGACTTCTCCATGATGAAATACTCCAATAAAGTGTTCATTGAACAATTCCACTATGTCCTCTGCATCAGTCACTCTATTCCAATTTTTATCCCACAATGTCATTCTTTCACAGTCATTTCTCCTCCTACTGGCCACATAGCTAAAAAATTCCCTAGCATTTTCCTTGGATCTAAGGGCCAATCTTTCCTCATATTCCAGTTTCGCCTTCCTTACCATACTAGTCACTCTCCTGGCCTGTGTGTGTCTTATATTCTTCATGCATCTTCTCTCCACCTGTCTCCTTATATCTCTTCCTCTTTTTCGCTGTTGTCTGTCATCTGCTTTACTCCAAATTGTGTCCTCTTCTTCACTCGTGGAATACAGCTTTCCATTACTTCTAACAAATATTCCTTCACAATTTCCCAAGCACTAATGATATCCTGGTCTTCCAATTCCTCCCTCCACAAAACTTCTCCAAGTTGATGTCTAAGACTATTATAATCACCTGCTTTATAATTCCACATACATTCCCGTCTCTTTGATACTCCTGCATGTCTATTCATTTTCCAAGTCAAAACCATATGGTCACTCTACCCAACTGGTGGGAGAGATGTCATCTCAGTTATTATCAACTATTCTGATGCTAAAACCAAATCCCAAACTCTTGAACCTCTTGTTCCCTCTGTTCCATGTTGCTTAAGACAGTTGTCCCTCAAGAATTCTAGAAATTCCATTCCCTTATTGCTACATGCATCTTCCTCTCCCCAATTTATACTGCTGTAGTTAAAATCTCCCATAACAATCATTTTTCTCTACTAAATAAACACACATAAAACCACAGTAATAGTTTTTTTTTTAATAAGCAAATATTTCGATCTAAGTGTCTTAGGACATCGTCAGTATAGTTGGGAACAAACTATTCCTAGTATTGTTCCCAACTGTACTGACAATATCCTAAGACACTTGGTCGAAATATTTACGTATTAAAAAAACCTATTACTGTGGTTTTACGTGTGTTTATTTAGTCATGAATTCTCCACAGGTTTCTTTATATAATCAATCATTCTTCTTGCACTTGCCACGCTCAACTGTCTAAACATCTCCTGGTCCCCACCCTCTGTGCTCTTTGGTCTGTAGCAACACCCCACTAAATATCCCCTCTTGCCCACCTCCACCTCACACCATATGCTTTCAAAATCAAAATCATTAGTGTCACAGCTTTCCAAAGCCTCCACTCTTAGAGGACATAGGTCGTCACTTATCATAAGCAGTACTCCACCACCACGCTTTCCCTTCCTATCCTGCCAAAAAATGCTGTACCCAGCAACTTCTATTCCTGTTATTATATCCTCTTCTGTCAACCACATCTCGGTGATCCCAATAATCTTTGGCCAGGCTGATGCTATCAGTGCCACCAATTCCTCTCCCTTATTCCGAATACGCCTGGCATTAGTATAAAGCATAAAAATGCCATTGTTTCTATACCCAGCATTATCCCCCCTCTAGACTCCACTGGGCTCAGCGTTACCTGATGTCGTCCCCCTTCTCCCAAGTACCCATTCCGACAAGAGGCCACTCCTGCTACCATCAACTACATATTATAACATCCTGCTAAACTGAAGGCTTTTAAGGTTTATATTTTAGTATTTTGTCTACTTTTCTATGGATTATAGACAACAAACAAGAAGAGAAATTAAGAAGTTCTGGAGATGATGAGTACTAAAATGAAACTAATAAAGAACATGTAGAAAAGAAAATTATGGATCATACTATGAGGTATGAAAGTCTTCAAAAAAGAAGAAAGAATTGAGGAAAATGAAAGATAGGAGGCCATATGGTTCAAAAATATAAACGATTGGCTGGGCTTGAACTATTTATAATATGTAAGATGATAAATATCCCATGATGGAATATATGTAGATCAATGACAGCAAACCTGGATGAAGATGCATCTGATAGAAAGATAATGCCTAGCCTAATAGTGATCAAGGAAAGAAAGAGTTGCTATAATATTCAACACGAAATACAAAAATAAACTTTTTAAATGGCAAGCAATTTCAAGTGGTTTTGTGTGCAAATTTCAAAATGGAAAGTTGGACAACGACACTTATTTGCATCTATGGTCCAACTAAGAATGCTCTGATTACAGAATACAGAGAAATTTTTGGAGTAATTACTGTTCTACTACTCCCTCTCTAATGATGTAATATGGAGATGGTGTCTATAATTCTTTTGGGACTGAGGTTGTTCTAGAAGAAATGGAGACTTGTTTAAATGGGTGATGCCCTACATAGATCAATATTTCTTCATGTTGTATCAGCTTATTTTTTATTATTTTTAAATTATTATTATTTTCTTTAAAAGGCAAATACAAAATAGAGTTTAGTCAGGCAAGTCTAAAATTGTCAAACCATCCTCACTTGTTATGTATTTGGATGGATATGAAGGAGAACACTGTAAGAAACATAGGACTGCATATGGCTCAGATTCTTTGGTTGGTTCTCCACATTTCTAATAGGCTATGCCTCCTCCCAAAGAGTACTTTTAATATAAAAATCACTATATTTATAGGATTCCATTAAAACTACATACTAGAAAAGTATGTAGTGAAATATGTAATGATATTGTTATGAATGATAATAATTTTAATTATCATAATTATGTGTTATCAATATAATTGTCATTAATGCATCATTAATGATGATTAAAGTGTAAATATTACACATAAATATAAAAAACAAACAAAAATAAGAAATTCTTATTTAAACTTACATTTTTACATTTGTAAAATAACTAACTCTGCAAAAATTATTTTTATTAAAAAAATGAAAAACATATACTTAACTCCTTTACACTCCCTTCCCCCCTTTACTAAAGGGAGTTTGCGGAACTCTCTAGTGCTAACTGGTTGGAGACCAGCTGGCCTCCCTTTTCCTTATCAGTGTAAGATCAGTAAAATTTCAAGTCAGTACATGCATATATGAAAATGCACCAGGATACAACAGCTAGCCAGCCACCATCTCAAGTTCTTCACCTTAGTTAATATTAATTTGCAAAACTATAATAGTTTTCTATGGATGACTTTTTTTGTTGTTGTTGTTGTTGGTGGTGGTGGTGGTGGTTCAAAGTTAAAAAAAGAAAAGAAAAAAAAATTCCAAGAGAAAATACATACTTACCTGTGCAAAAGTTGACTAACTTGGAAATGGACACAGGAATAAAGCAGAAGAAAATTTTTATTTTCATATGAGCAGAAGATTGTTATTACATTAAAAAAAAAAAACAATAAGTGTCATGTAAGTCAGGACATGACATGGCAATAAGTAACAATGTTATCACAGATGTCACACATAAACACAAACTTTTCAGTTGTGATCTTTAAGTACATTTCTGCTGGCACATTAAACAAATATTGGAGGTTTTCAATGACATAATTATATCTCACAGACATGACAAACTTCTATAACAAAAATAAAAGAACTAGAAAATCCTCTAACTAGTGTTTAGCATGAAATAAAACAACACTAATGAAATAATGTAAGATTACATGGAAAGACAGTGCAATCAAAGCAGATCTCATGACATCAGTCGAAAATAAACATTCTTTTAAACTGTTTAGATATATCTTAATTATTCTGTTTTTTCGATTCTATTTATTCAATTTATATTGTTATATATATTTTTTTTTTCGAATTTGGATTTCAAAAGACCAAGAAAAAGGTTTGTCCTATTTAATTCACCACCCAAATTTTGCAACAAATTATTTCAAAGATTAAAAATATAAAGCAAGCATGTTTGTTGGAGTCGAGTAAATGTGGTACAGAACTAAATCTAAAAGGCATAAAAAAGTGAGTACCGAGACAGAATCATACAACTTTCTCTGTCTTGCTCTCTTTCACGTGCACACACACACAAACAAACAAGCAGCTCTTATCCACTAGAATAATAATTCTCATTCATACTGTTTTAGTAGCATACCTTACATAAGTCTTCTTTTTTCTTAATTTTTGTTCATCCATGGTAATAATATACTTTAGCTTTTGCCTTTCTGTTGGAAGATCCAGATTTGAATCCTGTCTAGGATGTGAGGAATCTTTTTATGAAGATTTTTTATCTGTTATCCTATGTTCTACAGTTTTCTGAACTGATAGCTAATTCATTATAGATCATTTTTGCATAATATTAACATTTTATATTGTGAATATATATTCATACTCATTCCTATTATAAATAACATTTATAACAACTTGAATCTGCTACAGTGATATTAATTACATGAAAAAATCCAACACTCTCATAACCTAACCTTCATAATTTCAAGATAATGAAATTTTATTTTCTTCTTTTCATAAGCTAAACAGATTAAAGTCTGATGTAACAAGTCTTCAACATATGTCCATTGCAACTCCCCCCCCCCTTAATGCAGTCAGTGCAGAAATGTAATGCAAACACTGCTTTCATTATTTTCACTGAAAATAGTTATTTTGCTTATTTTCTCTAACAATGTAAATCTATGTCTGTCAGAGTCATATATATATAAGCTATTTAATTACTTCTCAAAATAAGTCGCTATATTTTATTAAATAAAACTATGTCTAGAAACATGGTTTAGTTGCAGTTGCTATTCTGAATATTAACTATGTTTTACTGGCAAAAAATTGGTGGTGTAGGAGTCAAGAAGCAAGTAATTTTAGAAATATTTAAGAAATCATCTTACAGAAAATTGGAAAGCATATACAGTATACTTCTGCAGTGACCACATATAGAATGGATGAAAGGAGTAGCAGTGCTTGACATGGAGCACAGCATAGAATAATTCAGTTTTGCTCACTGCATACTGTAGTGAGCAAAATTAATGACTGAAAGTGACTGGACTGGATTTCTGTTCTAGTGCAAAATGGAAAATTGCCTATAGCAAGCATTAGTTATAAAAGCATATTTTCTGATGGCCATAAACTCTCATTATAATGGCCATTTATTATATAAAAATGCTGAATATCTAAAGTGAACTTGGGAGATGCTTGACTATTCAGTTATGAAATAAAAATATAATAAAGTCAATTTCTTTTGAAATGTTTATCGTTATCTTTTCTTTTCAATGTCAGTATTCCAGAGCAGATTGTAGCAGTCATATCATTACAATGATTTTCTCATTGTAAAGATATGATTTGGAGAGATCGCATGATAATTAAAATAGGCTGTCTGTATGGGCAAAAGATAATGGATATCAGTTTAATGCTGAGAAATGTAAAGTTATGCATTTTGGGATAAATAGATTACGAGCTGTGTACCACACTGATAGAACTATACTCCAGGAAATAGATGAAGCTAGGGATTTAGGGGTGGTAGTTTTTTTTTAATTTTTTTATGTTGGGCCCATACACGAGATGTTGGCTGGTCAACCTATAGTACTTCAGTACTGTATATGGGTAGTGGGATGGGAAAGGAGAAATTTGTTGACATTCGATTTAAAAGCCTGTATATTGTATTCCTTGGGGAATACATCAGGGAGAAGACTGTTCCACAGTTCAGCAGTAGCAAGGATGAAGGAGGAGGAACAGAAACTTGTTCTGTGGGTTTCAAGGTGTACTGTGAAGGGATGTTGGACAGTGGCTGTACGCATACCAATGGGTTTAGTACAGAGTGGGGGGAATTGTCGATGCTATTTAAGATGAGCATTTTCCATGAAAATATTTATAGAATATACAAATTGCAGAGACTAAACGTCTATGTGAAAGTGTGTGTGTGTGGGGGGGGGATGAGTTGGTAAGAGATGAATCACATATCAGTCTAATTGCTCTCCTTTGTATTGAATCAAGCATTTTGAGGGAGTTTTTAGGAGCCCCACTCCAAAACGTGAGAGCAGTATTCGATAGTTGGGCGGATTTGTGATTTGTATAAGGTTAACAGCTGTTTTGAAGTGAAATAACATCTTGAGTGAAAGAGAAAGCCTAGTTTTTTGGAAGCTGAGGATGCAATGGTTGTGATGTGTTTATACCAAGAGAGGCCTAATGTCGTGGTAATTCAGAGAAGAGAGATTTCATCTTGTCTGGGAATTTGAATGTTATCAAAAATAATACTGGGGGGAAACAGTTCTTTTTTGTGGGAAATAAGACAGAACTGGATTTTACTAGCGTTGAAGTTGACGAGGTTATCTGAGCCCCATCGGAGGTTGTTTTAGAGGTCCGAATTAAGGGAAGTTGTGGTTGATGTTCTGTGGATTGAAGTGAGTTGTGTAAGGTAAGGTTTATCAAATGAAAGGGAGGAGTGCAATGTGCTGTCATCTGCAAAACTGTGTATTGGGTTGGAGGTCAACTGAAGTAGGTCATTGATGTACAGAAGGAACAGGGTCAGTGAGAGAACTTAACCTTGTGGGACCCCAGCATTAGTTGGATGGTGGGAGGATAGGGAGCCATCTACCATCACATATAGTCTGCGTCCAGATAGAAAGCTGGCAATCCATCTGCAGAAGTCCTGAGACAGTCCAAATGATAGAAGTTTGTTTAGAAAGCCTTTGTGCCAGACCCGGTAAAAGGCTTTAGAGATATCAAGTGCAACTACTTGGGATTCACCAAATTTTTCCATGGCATATGTCCAGAGATGGGTGATATATGAGAGCAGGTCACCTGTTGATCGGCATCGACGGAATCCATACTGGTGGTCGCTTAATAGCTGGGCACCTTCAAGGTAGAGTAGGAGTTGAGAATTTATGGTTTTCTGCATCACCTTAGATAGGATTGAGGTGAGTGAGATAGGGCGGTAGTTAGATGGCAGCGATTTGTCACCCTTTTTAGGAATCGGTTGAATATATAGGCCAATTTCCAGGCTTTGGGATATATACCAGTGGAGTATGAGTGTACAGATGGCATAGGATAGGAGTCAGTTCTGCTACACAGACCTTCAGGACAATTGGAGGAATGTCATCAGGGCCAGGAGCTTTTTTTTTTGTGTCTAATTTTGACAACAAGTTTATGATCTCTTTCTGGCAAAAGGATACAGGGGGCATTGTATATTGGGCAGTTAGAATGACTGGGGGGCATTTGCCATTGTCAGTTATGTGTGCATTGGAGGCAAAGTGTGAAGCCAGGAGATTAGCTTTTTCTGTGGGTGATGTTGCAATTAAGCCATCTGGGTATGATAGGGGTGGGAGTAGTGTAGGGCAAAAGTTGCAACCAATTGCTTTGGCAAGAGACCAAAAGGCATGGCTGCCTCTAGGACAGGCTGCAAGTGTCCTGCTTTTTGCCCGTTCAAATTCTGTTTTAGAATCATTGATAATTTTTTTGCATCTGTTTCGGGCTTCAGTATAGGCACTGAAGGCAGATGGAGTTTTTAATTTGAGCCAGTTGTGGCTACCACCACCACCACAACTGGTAGTAGACAGAGTTGGATATGTTCCTAAGGCAGTTCATAAGATTACTTCGTTATTGAAGAACACACTAACAAGTAGAGATAAGGAAGTTATTCCTCTTTATAAGGCTTTGATACTATGCTCAACTCTAGTCTCCTGGGTATTTTGGGCATGAGAAAGTTGTGGAGAGAATTCAGAAGAAAGCCACCAAGATGGTGAGTGGCATGTGGACTGCAAAGGTTGGTTCTCAAGCAAAAAGGAGGGGATATGATAGAAACATTTAAGTTACTTAAAGGGTTTTATAGGATTGATGAAGGGAGAAATGTTTCAGCACTTGGCAAGAGACAGAACAAGAGGTCATCCCTGGAAGTTGAGTAAAAGTGTGTTTAGTAAGGTTGTGAGGACTATGTTTTTCACTTGGAGACTTATGAATGAATGGAATGAGGTGCCAGAGCTAGTTGTTAGCACTCCCTGTTATTGGGTTCAAGGAGAGATATGGTAGACTGCGTGAATTTTATGTCTCTTGTGATGGATCTTTGGACCTCATGGAGGTGCCCATATAATAATAATAATCTCTCTCTTTTCATAAGACCTTGATATAGCTACATCTGGACTACTGTGCAAAAAGTTGGCTGTAAGGTTTCTTGGGGACATGAGAATGTTTACTAGTTTGTGGAGTGCTGCCTAGGACAACAACAACTGAAGGTTTGTGGGCTACAAAGTTTAGCTAATAGAAGGAAAAGAGAAGATACGATAGCAACATATAAGTTAATTAAGAGGTTTTATAGACTAGATGTAAAAGAAATGCATAACTGGATGAGAGAGAGAGCACCCTTTGTTGTGTAAGAGCATGAGAGTGGATAGATTTTTTGTTTGGAGAGTGGTAAATAATTGGAATGGTTGTCAGAGATGGTGATGTTTGGATTTGGGATATTGAAAAGAGACATATATTTCTTAGGTGATTAGAGAAAAGAGATACTAAGAGTCCCTTAAAACTCACGACCTGCCCAGATTGGTTTTGAAATCATAATTTTAGGATAGGGAGGTTAGTGTTACAACTGAATATATCTTCTTCTTGTTGTTGTTGTGTCTTATACCATCTATTTGGGGTTGGCCTTCTTACATGATCCCAAAAAGCTTGTTGCAGAGCCTGATGTTGGGGGAAAGGTATATTTTGTCTGTGGAAGTGTGTATTCACGGGGCCGGTTTGCCTGTTCTGAGGGATGAAAAAGTTTTCAGGAGAAAAATGCTCCACCTCAGTACAAGACCAGCTAACTCAACTTTAGTCGAAAGAGACCAGATAAAGGTTCCTCACATCATGGATGGGAATTGAGCCCAGATCTTTCTAACTAAAGGGCTTCATCTATATTGACTGAGCTGTAGAGACTCTTGTTACCACTGAATATATATATAGTCTTGTGAATTGCATGTGCTCTCCTAAGTGGTTTGCCAAGTTGTGGAATGAAAATCCTAAGTTTCTGAGAGTGGAAACTCTGACATCTCCATATGAGACTGGCTAGCTCATCTTCAAATGAAAATCACTCATAGAAGTTCTTCATGCCTTAAATGGTGTTTGAACTAGGTCTTTCCAACAAAGGGTTTCGTTGAAACTGAGTGAGCTGTAGAAGCTATACTCAAAAGAGATATGTCAGTGAAATATAGAATAGAGTTCGAGGGCTATACTTCATTTTCATGATTTTTCAACATAACCTCCCTCAATTACAATACATTTTCTCCATTATATAACAAATTTTTCAAAGTCACTATAGGAAAACTTCTCAAGTTCCTCCTGCAAGAAAAATTTTATCACCTTTCTTTGATCTGTCTGTAATTTTCAAGATGAATATTCCTGAACTCTGTAGCTGTTGAAGCAAATGCACTTGCATGTACCTCACATTGTCATGTTGGGAAAAAATGGCTTGATATGAACAAAATTGTTTATTTCGCATTCCTCATGATCTTCATACATATTTACAAACTTCTCGTCATCCCCTTTAGCATATAGTCCTGGTGCATGGCACTATTCTGTCCCAAAAGATAGTCAACATGCAAACTCTGGCAAGACTGAGTTTTTTTGTTTTTTTTTGTAATCAGTTAGGTAAGTTGGTGATGTTCTTTAACTGAATTTTCATTTTGAAATCATAATAATGGATTCAATCCTCCTTAAAATTTAAGTACCAACTAAGCCAGCTTTATTATACGAAGAAAAGCATTGCCCTCTCTGTAGTAGTATGAAAGCACATCATAAGACCCATTCTCATCTGTTTCATTTCACTAGTCATACGATGAGGAACCGAACATGCCCTAATTTACTGCAGCGTAATTCTGTAACAATTTAGATGTTATATGCTACTTCATAATAAATTTAGTTTAATCCTTATCCAAGTGTGAGCAAACAAAGTTTGCGCCTGAAAGTATCTTCAGGACTGGGGTAAGGTGGTATAACACCTTACCCTAGTATTATATGCTACTCCAATATTCAGTTTCAGTGCACGTGATCAGTAACTCAGTTCTCTCATTAAATGTTCACCTTTTTGCTTATGAAAAGCATCAGCTGCATTTTTGGGATGGCACTTCATGCTGGTCATCAACCTTATCTCAGCCATCACTGTTTCTAGTGCTTCATGTCCAACAACATATATTATACACAACTAGAGTTATTTCACCATATAAATTTCATAATTCATGTTTAATTTTGTTAATTCTCAACAAAACCAACAAAATAAATTAAAATCTTTTTATCTGATTACTTAGATGCACATGTGATGTGAACTTATTGCTTAAATTTAGTAACTAGTTTTCAATGTAATAATGATGAAGATAAGATCAGGATTCTGGAATGTTGGTTACGTAAAAAGATTTGAGAGAATGTATATTGCATAGAGTGATGGATAGGAGGAAAGAGGTGATATCACAGAGATGTTTAAGTTAGTCAGGAAAATATTACTAAATTAATACAGAGGGATTTGTAAGAATGGAGGGCGATGGGAAAAAAGAGAGGCCATTCCTTGAAGCTACGTAAAAATGTAGTGAAGAAGGGTGTGTATGTGAGTTGAATTTAAGTTGATTGTGAAAGTAGACATGGAGAGTGGCAAGTGAGTGGAATACATTGCCAGAAAGCACTGTGAATGCATGGAACATAAATGAGTTCAGAGTTCAATAAGATAGATCTGTTGATAGTTAAGTGGAGCTCTCAAGAGTTTGCTAACTCCATGGAGAGGTTGGTGTAATACGACTAGCACTACTATTACTACTACTACTACTACTAATAATAATAACATCAATAATAATAAGCCATGTATTCCAAGGTTTGTATTATAGTAAAATCTGTTGAAAAGCATAACAAAAGTCAAAGGAGATCTAATAATATGAGAAGTTCAGCATAACCAAATGATAAGGGAATTTTTTTAATGAACTAAAGACTTTGCTCTAATGTTTGCTGATGTTCATCAACCAACCCTGCCATCTATTTATCATTTTAACTTATTTTTTCACATAGCCCCCCCCCCCCTCCTTTCATGTATATTAGGCCTAGTGGCCCATTATGTTTATATTAGTCATGACCTATTACGATTTGAAACTGCAACCACTTCGAGGATAAGGTGGTTAGCCCTATGCCTCCCGGTGCATCCTATGTCTGTGTTCACAGGGCCGGTTTGCTGTTCTGGAGGATGAAAAATCCGAGTTTCCAGGTGAAAAAATCCCCGACCTCTGTATGAGACCAGCTAACTCACCTTTAGTAGAAAGAGACCA
Source organism: Typopeltis vanoorti (assembly GCF_054136105.1). Taxonomy (NCBI): domain Eukaryota; kingdom Metazoa; phylum Arthropoda; class Arachnida; order Uropygi; family Thelyphonidae; genus Typopeltis; species Typopeltis vanoorti. The sequence goes on along the minus strand of NC_143574.1, from coordinate 5,600,637 downwards.
GATAAAGGTTCCTCACATCTTGGATGGAAATCGAACCCAGGTCTATCCAACCAAAGGGCTTCTTTCACATAGCTACTTACATTCAATTATCTGAACAGAAAATATATGATGGATTTGCTGATAAGATGTGGATAGTAATTTACATGTTTGTACATTACTATAAATTATTAATATAATAATTCATATTGTTATATTGATTCCAGAGATGGTATGAAATTCTGATACAGAGAAGAGATATTATTAAGAATTAAATGTTATTTGATATCTTTAAAGACAGATAGTAGATTTGCTTCTTTGGACTCTCATGAAGTTACCCCCCCCCCTCCCCAAAGCTGTTATAGAATAAATGCATTATAGATATAGAAGGAGAGAAAACCAGGTCAATTAGACAGGTCAAAACACATCTTTTTTATTTACAGTGATTAAAGCAGTGAACCCTCACATGGCATCCACAGAAAACTTCTGGTAGTGGAAGAGTAAACAGAACAACACTACTGGCAAATTTTAAGCCACTTCAGGCTTCCAATAAGCAGGGTGGTGGTCCCACTGGGCAATGAAATTCATCTCCCACCTAACGACAATCACATACACCCATGCCGACAGTGGGATTTGACCCTGCAGCTTGTGTTGGAGAGTGGATATACTAACTATTCGACAATCTTCTAACATATTAGATTATCATACCCTTAATAGCAGCTATTGATATCACACATATGTTAAACAGGGATGGATAGAGAGAGAGAGAGCAGCTGCTTTAGGATCCCACAGATTATTCATAACTTTCTGTCAGAAGCTGATCCTGTGTGAAGTGCTTTCTATCTTCTATATATGTTTTAAACTATGAGAGTAGCGATCCACCAATTTTACTATGGTATCTTGTTCAAGAATATTTTGTATGCAAGCATGTGATATGATTTTGATAAATCTATAAAAACAACCTACTGCTATTTTATTTTTATCTGAAACAGTGTTGACTAAGTCAGTGAACTTTTCCAGGAGCAGTGGCATTCTTTTATTATTTTGAAAACCACACAGCATTTTTGGAATAATGTGGAAGCTTTTTATTATGTATGTTATTCATTAGAAAATGACACATAATGTGTTCCATAATTTTAATGATCACTTTGCCACCTTGTTAGTGATCATTAAAATTATGAAAATAATTTTAATGATTAACTGGGATGATTAACTACTCTCTTACCCATGACATGAATTCACATTTGAAATATCACACTTCAGTGATATTTCAAAGAGCACCATTGAAATATCACTGAAGTAATATGATATTTCAATTTAGAATTTTTCACTGTCTCTTTATCTCTCAGTAATCCAGACTCACAGGTTGTTACAGGAATGTCAAAATGTACATGTCCTACCACTTCTCATCCAACTATGTAGTGAGTTTGAAAATAATTAAATCTTGGTGCATAATAAACTGTGCATAAAGTACTATTTAATAATTATGATAAAAATAAATCTGTGAAATTTAGAAGTTGCAAGTGCTATAGAAAAAGTGCAAGAATTTCCAGCACATTTCAACCACACTGTAGCTGAGGGTGAATATCCTGCTGATCTTGTGTTTAATGTTAATTGAGACCGGATTGTTTTAGAAGGAAATACATCAAGAATGTATATTTCCTGTGAAGAAAATTCTGCTCTGAATTCAAAGCTGAACAAGACCACTTAATTATCCTTTTAAATGGTAATGTGTTGAGGACTTTAAAGCCAAGGTGGACCAGTCTGAAATGTACAGTTTTTTTTTTTTTAAAGGTAATGCAGTTTTGTTATGAGAATAATTTGCTATGCAAGGCACTTCTATCATTGTATAATGCCTCAAGGTCCCAATTTTAGTTATATCAAGTTAGACACGGATTTAAGGTAACCTATATTCCTTCAAACATCAGCTGTTTTGCAGCTCATGAAATCAAGGGTAGCAGTCCCTTTAAAGGTGCTAACTCTGTGTTGATCTTCCAGGAAACTGTGCAGGAGTTGCTGGCACTATCTCAATATGATAGTGAGGGAGAGTTCATGACATTTGGGGAGTTCAGAAAGTATCTCATATAAATGGCAACTGATATTGCAATTCATGACTGTACTATCTTAGACTTCCCAGAACTCAAGCCAGTTGAGGAGGTGACACAAGCTGGCCTTCATCAGTTTAATGCTTCATTTCTGAGATTCAAAAAGGATTATTTTTTTGATTTAGTTCTGTAAGTAAATTCTTTTCAACTGAAATTTAAGCGACCATACTTTTTTTTTGTGACTTCTGATTATATGAGTGCTATGTAAATTTAGAAGAGTTATATGTGGTTTACCATTCTTTAATATTTAACATGACCTCATATTCTCAGTTTGATAAAGGTATACACAAAATATTTTCCACACTGTTTTTCATTGTTGAGGATAAAATAAATGTCCAAGTTTTTTTTTTAAAAAAAGTAGTTATCCAATTGGAAACCACAAAGAATAACTAACAACACTTTCTCAGCTGCCAATCTACCTAGAACAAACCTAGCTGTACTGTTGAGAGCTCACATGCGTTTCATTCCAATGCAAATTTTGTTGGTGTGCACGCATCTGTCTGTGCAGTGCATTCTCTCTGCTCATCTTTGCCCATTAAAAATGCATGCCAATCCCTTGTTTCACACTCCATGTAGGGAACTGCATTCCTTTCACTTTATGTGTGTCTAGCAAATACATGATTTGATGACAATGCTTGCCTTATTTGATTTACAGCCACACTAAAGATCCTGATATTTGTTAACTAAATAGATGCCATTATTGAAATATTTATAAAGGTGCTATGAAGAGATACTGTGGACTCAGACAAGGCAAGCATCCACTAGAAGGCGGTAAAGATGATAAAGGCACAGAGGGTTCCCAAAAACAATGAGTGATCTAAAAAAAAAAAAAAAAGGTCGATCTGAAACTCACTGCTATAAACCAGGAATGTTCCAGGTTACCAGTACTAGTTTCTCCAGGCAAAATTATCAAAGTTCAGCAAGCAAAAACCTACTACCATGTTTAAGCTTTGCTCTAACCAGCAGGACCTTACACTGTTCATCAGTTAAACACCATGGTCAGCTGCAGCTAAACCCAAGAAGATAACAAGAATTAATTAAATAGCAGAAGTCATATTCTCACATACAAGTAGATATCAGGTGATAATGCATATCAGTAGATATGCATTATCACCATATTATGATAGTTTAGATTAGTGATAGTTGTAGCAAGTTACTTCATTTAGAAGAAATATAAATCAACCTTAACAAAGTAAGTATATTATTTTATCCAAGCAAACAAACAAAACTTTACAGGTGAAATATCTTCACAAATAAGCTAGTATCTGTAGCTCCCAATGATGAGTCCATACTGAAGATCAAAACAGTTTTGGGACATTATATATGCCCAAAAAATGAGACATTATGGAATACTGTACTGGTGCAGCTTGATGATGTTAAACTAATTGCTTCCCCTCTCTCACACACAAAGTGGCCTGGTTGGGAAGATATTTCGCTTGCAAATTCCTTTTAAAGTCTTTTATGTTTTACTCTGATAATATTCATATATTTGAGTGATGACCAGTTCACTTCACACAGCTGATTATGCTTTTTGTATATAATATTATTTTCAATATGATACACAATAAATGAGGAAAATGCAGAAAGTGTTTTTCACCAGAATAGAAAATAAATTATGCTCTGTGAAGTCAACAGCCTGAAAGTTGCTGTTGACTCCACAACAGACAGAACACACTATTTTGGACATATGTTATTGTCCATGCATATATATATATATATATATATATATATATTTATTTATCTACACACATAAGAGGTACAAGAACCTATAGCACATCAGTAGCATGTGGGGTGCATGAAAAAATTGAGAAAGAAGAAATCAATTGACATTTTTCTTGAAGAGCTGGAGGTTGTAGCCGCTAAACATATTATGAGGGAGAAAGTTCAGAGAACAGAGGTAGATGGAATAAATGACGAGGAGGAGGAGAAGAAGGAGGTTCTGTGTGTTTGCAGTTGTATAGGAAAAGCGATATTGGTCAGCTGCTGCTCATTGTAAGAGGTCCAACAAAGCAGAGGAATGATGTTTGCCAGATCACTGGGGCAGTGACCATGGAGATACTTGTAGAACAGATACAGAACTGTAAGCAGTGCATCTTTGAAATAGAGGTTGAAGTGAGTCTGTGAGTGAAGGGCCAAACTGTTCTTCTCTACAGCATCAAGAATTTTTGGAGAGGTTTTAGGTACATAACCCAAAATATGTGAGGAGTATTCCAATGATGGGCAAATTTGGGATTTGTACAAAATTAACAGCTGTGTGACTGAAAAATGTGTTTATGCAAGAAGGGGTAAATATCTGTCCAAGAAGAGAAAGAGATCTGATATTGTCTGGCAATTTGTGTATTAAAGGTCAACTGAAATTCCTTTAGCAAGAGAAAAAGTTAAGGGTGACATTTAAGGTGACCATGCAATCCTTCTCCCAATGAAGAAATGGTTTGGAGATCATATAGATCATATCATCCTTCCAAGGGCACTGGTGGCAGACGAGAATCATGAAGACTGGGATATCTAAGAACTACTAGTGTGTCAAAATAATAGAATGAATGGAGTGTACTTTCATCAGCAAAGCTGTGGATAGGATTAATGGTGATTCAGAGCAGATCATTTATGTATAAGAGAAAGAGGATAAGTAATAAACAGAGCATTAGACAGTTCACCAGCATTGGTGATAAAGCTCAAAGACATGGAGCTGTCCATCATGACAGGCAATGAATAAGCGAAGGCGAAACCAGCTATCCAATTACATAGGTTGATAGGTAAATGGAAGGAATGGAGTGTGCTAAACAGCCGTGATGCCAAATGCAATCAAAAGCCTTGGTGATGTCTAGGATTACAGCATATATTTCCGTGGTATATGTCCAATGGTGGATAATGTGGGCTAAGATATTAGCTACGAATCCAGATTGATGAAATTCAAAATGGTGGCTGCTGCTTAACTGGTAAGCCTATAAGTAGTAGAGAAATAGACTCGATAACATTATAACATTATATATATTTATTGATAACATTCTCCATTTTTCTGGAGAGAATTAAGATGACGGTGATTGGTCAGTAGTTTGATGGCAAGCTTTTATCTACCTGTTTTTGGAAGAGAATGCCTCTGTATGCGGATAAGTGCCAGCTGAGTATAAGAAATTGAAAGATGATAGGTATTAGCAATGGTGCTTAATGTTTGAATATAGTTGGAGAGATTGTACAGTGAGATTGTAATTATGGGATTACGGATAAGCAATTCCGTAATTATGAGTATGATATGGAGAATAGCAGTGTTAATTATTAAAATCACTGTGGTGCTACTAGCATGCGAAGACAGATTCAATAAGTTGTTAAAAAATATTAGTACTAAGGAAAGACAATATTGTGTTCATTTTGTGAACACAATAATGTCTTGTGCTCATTTTGTGACAATACATGGTATTGTCACAAAATTGATAGCAGATCAATTGATAGCAGGTCTGTGGAATGAACCGTATGAGAACAGGTTGAGGATTTGTGGGTTGCAAAAATTGGTTGATAGGTGGAGGAGGGGAGATATGATTGAGACATTCAAATTACTGAAGGGTTTCTATAAAATTAATTCAGAAGATATTTTTGAGTACAGGGCTGGTTGTGGGAGGACTAGGGGACATCCATGGAAACTGGGCAAAAGTGTGGTTAGTAAAGGTGTTAGAGCTGGGTTCTTTACTTTTAGAGTAGTGAATGAGTGGAATGCGCTCCCTGAGTCTGTGGTGGATGCTGTGACAGTGAATGAGTTTAAGGCGAGGTATGATAGATACTGTATGAATGTCAAATAGTTGTGATGAATATGATTTGGGGCCTCCCTCGATGAGTCCAATGACTCCCTGGAGTTGCCCGTAATAATAGTAATAATAATAGTAATACTGGTATTTAAGTTTGCGCTATTCAAACTGATAATTTTTTTGTATAACTGTATGGTATTTAGTTAGGATTTTACAACTGCACGATTGACTTTATACATAGTAATTATATTAATCATGGCAGCTGCCAGTTTCAGTACGAACCCTGGACCTCCCCCATTTAAAGACTACCATATTTGCATAAATATAACTCGCACTTTTTTCTCCAAATTTAAAGTTAAAAAATCGCGGTATATGTGGGGAATTCATCATCATCATCAAATTCCTGACATGTATCCTCAAGGGGTGTACAGGATATGAAAGTACTGTATGAAAAATTTACATCATTACTAACTTCCTATCTACAATTTTCCTTCAAATCAATCTGTTACCTGTCAAGACTCCAACATTATCAGATCTTATATTTATATTTTCTAAGGCACTTTTTACTGTATCAATCCACCTATATCTTTGTCTTCCTCTGGGTCTTTTTGCTCCCAACCTGGCAGAGAACCTTGATTTGCTAATCTTTCCTCTCCCATTCTGTTTAAATGACCATACCACCTGAGATTAGCTCTGCTAGCACATTCCTGGATGCTGACAATGTCAAGTTCTTTCCTAATATTCTCATTTTTAATATAATATTGCCATTGATGCCATCTGTTCACACCTCTAATCCTTGTCAGGACTCTCATATCTGCGTTTTCTAGTCTTTGTCAAGTGTTTTACTTCTGACCCAGCGCTCAGATCCATAAGTTAAAATGGTTTGAACACGGTCTTGTATACAGCTAATTTAGTGTTTTGACTAACTTCTCTCTTATTCCATATAAATTTATTCAATTTACTTCCTACCAAACCGGCTTTGTTGATTCTGTTGTCTATTTCCATATTTAATTTACCATCTTCACTAAGCCACAAAAATCATGCCTAAGTAGCTGAAATGTTTTACTTGTTCTAGAGGTTCTCCATTCACAATGAAGTTGATATTTTCAATACCTCTACACATTCTCATTGTCTTTGTTTTGTTATTGCTGACCTTCATACCATATCTATTACAACAGTTATTCAATTTAGTTAGGGAATCGTGCAGACTTGTAGCGGATTTATTTAGAAGTATAACATCATCTGCATAAAGCAAACAACAGCTGACATTAACATCTCCAATTTTGATATCCTGTTTAATACCACTTTCCTTCATAATGTGATCCATATAGATAATGAATAACACAGGGGATAATGTACATCCTTGTCTCACACCAGATTTAACATTAAACCATCTTCTTGTACTTCAATTCTAACTGCTGACTTACAACTCAAATAAAGACTAAGTATTGCTTGATATAATGCCTCATTGACCACATATAACTGTAGCGTTTTGAACAGCTTCTCTCACTTGGCATCTTGTCAAGTGCCTTTTCCAGAACTACAAAACTTAAATACAGATCTTTGTTTATTCCCATGATTTCTCAACTATTTGTTGTAAAGTGATAATCTAATGCTGACAGCCTCTATTTGGCCTGAATCTAGCTTGTTCTTCACCAAGCTTCTCTTCCACAATCCTTGTCAAGTATACTTGCATAAATGTAACAGGAACACTCAGTAGACAAATACCTCTGTAATTCTTACATTCAGTTTTATTTCCCTTTTTTTTTCTTTCTTTATTTATTCGTGTGGGGGATCCCCCATTCCTCAACCGCCCCTTAAGACTGGTTGAGCCCTTCTAATGAGGGATTAAGTACTATATCCTATGACTGAAGCCTGTGTGTGTACACAGGGCCAGTTTGTCTGCTTGTGGGATGAAAAACCCCAGATAAACTGGGAGGGGAAAACCCTGCTATCCACACCCAAGACAGGCTAACTTGGCTATGGCTGAGAAAGATTAAGCTCCTCACGTCATCGATGGGAATTGAACCTAGGACACTTCTTCTCCAAGCATATGGTTGTGAAGCGTATAGCCACTAGGCTAACCATGCAAACATTTCCCTTTTTATATATGGTTACTATGAGCTCTGCTCCAATCATCTGGAATTCTTCCCTCTGTCCAGGCCTTCTAAACTATGCAGTGCAGCCACTATAAGACGTTTTATAGATCCACACTTGAGCATTTCTGGTCAAATATCATCCATTCCAGCTGACTTTCCACATTTCAGGATTATTTTTAATGTTCTTACCAAAGTCTTCCCATGACTTTTGTTTAGCTAGTTTTATAGAGTGTTTAGCTTTCTTACATTTGTACCTGTATTCTCTAAGAGCAAAAGCTGACTTATTTGCCAGGAACTTTTGATATTCCTTCTTCTTTTCTTTCACTGCCTCTTTAACTTCCTGTGTCCACCATGGATTTCTGATTTTTCTATCCTTGCAGACATCACCACATGCCTTGACAATGAATCTCCAAGGTTTGGTTCCTGTTCTCAAACTCTCATTTTTTTTAATTTTTTTTTTTTTAAATAATGTTTATGTATTTTAGTCTACATTTCACATCTAAGAGCTGCTCAACTTTTACTCACTTTAAAACTTTTTTAATATGTTCTTCTTTTCTTTTCAATTTGTCTTCTTTTGAAGCCAAAAAAGAATCCTAGGGAGTTCTTTCGATATGTAGCCAGCAAAAGAAAGAATGATTATGGAAGGATGACATTGATTAGAGAAAATGGTATAAAGACAGCTGTTGCAGAATGTGTGGTGGAGATACTTAATGAGCAGTTTATAAAGATCTTTCAATCTTGTGAATGTGACTTCATGAAGAGATTGAGAGCAGTTGATGATGGTGAGGAGAGACTGACTGTAAGTGAGCAAGAGGTGTTTGCAGAGTTGAGTAAACTAGATGTAAATAAGGTTGTGGGACTTGATAATATATTACCACGTATTCTGAAGGAATGTGCCAGGGAGTTGACACCTGCCTTGATATATTTTTTTAATACTAGTCTTGCACTTGGTCAAGTTCCCAAGGAGTGGAAGGAGGGAAAGATTGTGCAACTTCATAAAGGAGGTGATCGAATTCAAGCATCAAACTATAGGCGCCTATCTGTGTGTTAGGTGTTGTGGTTAAGTTGTTGGAGAAGCTTGTGAGAACTAGGATCCAGAGTTGGATTGACAACAATGGTATTATCTTTGATGGACAGCATGGATTTGCCAAAGGGAGGTCATGTTTTAGTAATATACTTACTTATTACAATAAAGTGAATGCTTCCTTGGATAGAGAAGAAGGATACGCAGTAATATACTTGGATTTCGCAAAGGCTTTTGATAGAGTACTTCATGATAAGTTGACAGTCAAACTAGAGCAGATGGGGTTGGATATTAGATTAGTGCATTGGATTGGAGACTGGCTATCTGATAGCTATCAACAAGTTGTGTATGGGGGTGCAATATCCAGGAAAGTCAGTAGTGGAGTGCCTCAGGGGTCTGTTTTACTTTGCTTCCTTGGATAGAGGAGAAGGATACACAGTAATATACTTGGATTTCGCAAAGGCTTTTGATAGAGTACTTCATGATAAGTTGACAGTCAAACTAGAGCAGATGGGGTTGGATATTAGATTAGTGCATTGGATTGGAGACTGGCTATCTGATAGGTATCAACAAGTTGTGTATGGGGGTGCAATATCCAAGAAAAGGAAAGTCACTAGTGGAGTGACTTTCAGGTGTCTGTTTTAGGGCCATTACTGTTTAACTTGTATATTAATGATATTGGCAAACATTTGGATGGAGATATTCAGTTGTTTGCAGATGATGCAAAGTTGGGACGAACCATAAAGAGTAGTGAAGATGTTGTGGCCTTGTAAGAAGACTTGAATAAATTGAGTGATTGGGCATGGAAATGGGGATGCGAGTTCAATGTTGCAAAATGTAAGGTTTTAAAATTTGGAAAACAAAGATGGGATGCAGAATTTAAGCTTGGTGAGAATATATTGTTGGAGGTAGAGGAAATAAGAGATCTGGGGGTGATAGTGAATAAGGATCTAAAATTTAGGGGACACATAGCCAAAATTGTGAAGACAACACAAAGTCTTCTGGGAATGATGCAGAGGACACTGACGTGTAGAAATAGGGATATTCTTGTTCCGTTGTATAAGGATTTGATTAGGCCACACATGGACTATTGTGCCCAGATTTGGTCACCTGGTTTTCAGAAGGATGAAGAGATGTTGGAAAGAGTCCAACGGCAATGGACTAAGGTAGTTTCTGACCTCTGGAATGTTGAGTATGAGGAAAGATTGAGAAGATGTAATATGCAGAGTCTGGTGGAGAGGAGGAAGAGGGGAGATATGATAAAGACCTACAAGTTGGTAAGGGGTTGTTATAAGATAAATGGTGGAGAAGTTCTACAGAGAATAGTGGGAGAACAGGGGAGAACCAGAGGTCATCCCTGGAAACTGTATAAAGAGGGTGTGAGAAGGGGAGTGAGAGGCAGGTTTTTTTTTTTTGTAGAGTTGTGAATGATTGGAATGCCTTGCCTGAGAGTGTGGTGTCTGCAAGGAGTTTGAGTGTGTTTAAGACACGGTAGGATGAGATGTGTGTGTGTGATAAAAGGACCTCCCAGATGAGTCTTTGACTCCAATGAGGTCTTGGGGTAATAATAATAATAATAATAATATGAAATTCAATTTTATCCTGCTCAAGACTAAATGGTGATCACTTCCAATTACAAATCCTCTGCACACTCTGGTGTCCTGCACCAGGGAGAAAACATCACTATCAACAATAACATAGTCAATGAGACTTTTCTTATTCTTTGTCTCTTCTCTCCATGTGAATTTATGCACATTTTTATGTTGGAAGATTGTGTTAGTAATAATCAGTAAATATCATCAGAAATGTCACCTGAGCAGAAATCCAACAGATATTTACCATTATTATTAGTTCTGCTCTTTTCTCCAAATTTTGCCAAAATATTTTTGTATGTCTGACAATTACTTCCCACTCTGTTATTTATATCTCCAATAAGGACCAACTTTTCAATTTTCATTGTGTCAGTTGCTTTCTCTAAAGCCTCAAAACATTCCTCCACTTCTACCTTAGTAGAACCTTCTGTGGGACCATAGGCACAAATAAGTCTCATTGTCCAGTTCCCCATTCTGATATTTACCCACATCACTCTTCTTGAAATTGCTTGCCATTCAAGAAGATTAGTCTCGTATTTAGTGTTAAATACTATGGCTGCTCCTTCTTTTCCTTGGTTGTGATTGCCTGAATATAATATTTTATATTTATTGATCAGAAAGATTTCACCAATTTTTGTCTTTTTTGTTTCAGTCACCTCTATTATGTCAATCTGGTACTTATCCAATTCCTCAGCTAGCTCCATTTCTTTGCCATTCAGGCTTTTAATATTGATAGTACTGATCTTGAGCTCATAAAATAAAGACGTTTTTCAGGAAAAAGAACTAATTTGAAGTTTATAATTAAATCCTCAGTATTCATTATAATTGCTCATATTATTTATAAAATAAATGCATTTATATGTTCATTATTAACGTTATTTAAATGATCGGTCTCTCACCATCATCACGCAATATATTTGAATCTTTTAGCCACCATGCTTCTGTAATTAAATTAATTATTTCTGGCAAAATCATGTCCCAAGCTCTCAAAATTCAGTTGCACAACAGTTCTAATGATGTTCTTTTAATTTTAATCCACTCCTCATGCAATCCAAGATCAAGAAGTCAATGCCTCACTCCCACATTTCCTCTACTGATGGCTTCCTTCTCTATGCAAATGATTGGTGCAGTATTAACCAAAGAACGTGCGACTCGATGACAAAGGCAAGCCAATGATTGTTGAGTTGAAATGCTGATTGTCTTCAACCGAATTCCAAAATATCTGAAATTGCCATAACAAAATTCACTATTTATTTCTTAAAGTTTTAAACTTTTTTTGTATGTGAACTATATGCGAAACGTTTTAATTTCTTTTTTGTAAAGTAAAATCAGGGGTGCAAGTTATACGCAAGGACAAGTTATATTCAAATAAATATGGTATATTATTCATAACGTAGTTGAAGATTTTGTAACTTGCTACGATTATGGTATGTACATGTCCGATTGTTTAAGAACATGGCAGGTACGAGATGGAAATGTGTATGTGTGCATGAATTGCATCAAGAAATCTTGATCTTGGGATTTAGTGGCAGCAGGGACAGTGCTTCAGAAACGGGTGATTTTCAATTTGTGGATGCCTATATTGTGTTGGAGAATGGAGAGAATATTGAAGACCTACATAGAGATTCAGCCTTGGGTAGTTTAGCATCTCTAATGCATATGTCTAATGGCTATGATTGTGTGTGTGTGTGTGTGTGTGAATAGCAACTGAAAGCAGAATGTGTGACGAGAGAAATAGAACTGCTGAGAAAGGATATGGAAGGAATGAACACTGAGTTGAGGAGGATAAATGAGGATTATGGGAGGATAGAAAGGTTGGCTAGTGTGAGAGGAACAAGAGTAGGTGTAATAAAACAGCATCTGAGAGCAAGGAAGAGAAGAAGGTGAGAAAATGGGGGAGACAGGAGACAGTGGAAGACAGGAAATTGCAGAAAGATGAGAGAGTGTGGAAGCAAGGAATAGAGAGGTGAGAGAGAGATTGTAAGCTGTAAGAGTTAGGGATGCCAGCAAAAGAAGGATGAATGATTTGGAGTGTCATGTATGGAGATTTGTTAATTCTCGGTGTGCAGAGTAGAATGCTGGAGGAGTGCTTGCCTGGTAGAATGACAGATTGTGGCAATGGTGAAGAGGGATGAAAGTGTGGAGGACAGAATAGTGATGATTGGCACAAATGACCTGAAAGGTAGTGTAAATCATGTAGTATGAAATTTGAGGCTGATGTTAGACATAGTGCAGCAGAAATGTGTCCGATGAAAGATAGTAAGCATGTTGCTCCGGTATAAGACACTGGGGCAACATGCTTACAGGAAAAGGGGTCTGGACTATGTGGATGCATGAAGTATGTTTGAGGCAACAGAAGGGAGTGCAGAAGAGCACAGACATTTGGTGAGACTGTTGTTTTCTGGGCAAGTGAGTGTGTCGGAAGAGAGAAACTAGAATTGCACAGGTGGAATTGTGCAGGGATGGCCTTGTGTGTGTGGGGAGGAGTGTAATGACACTATATTACAAAACCAGATGGAGTATGAGGAGAATGATAATGCTATAAGAAGGCTGGTAATACACAGGGTTTTTTTGCATACAAATGCTAGGAGCATTAGAAATAAAGGGAATGAGTTTGTGGCATTGACACAGTCTCTCCCAAGATTGTTAGTATCAGTGAAACTTGCTTAACTGAGGAGGGTGTTTTAACAGGGATAGAAATTGAAGGGTATAGCATATACGGTCAGAATAGGGAAGGTAAATGTGGTTGTGGAGTGTTACTCATGATGAGAGATAAATTGTGCACTCTTAGGGTGGAGAATCTCAGTACAAATAACACTAATAGCTTTGAGAGTATATGGCGTGAGGTGGATGTTTATAAGACATTGCATTGAAATTGATGAGGTTATTTGAACCCCACTGGAGGATGGCTTGGAGATCAGAACTGAGGGCAGTAGCAGTTGATGTTCTGTAGGCTGAGGTGAGTTGTGAAGTAAGATTTATCAAATGAAAGGAAGGAGTGAAATGTGTTGTCATCTGCAAAACTCTGTGTTGGGTTGGAGGTCAACTGAAGTAGGTCATTGATATATAGCAGGAAGAGGGTTGGCGAGAGGACAAGGAACCATCCACCATCACACACAGTGTGCCTCCAGACAGAAAGCTGGCAATCCAATTACAGAACTGGGAACGATTTCTCTTTCGCTCAAGATGTTACTTCACTCCTGAACAGTTGTTAACATTATTATACAAATCACAAATCTGTCCAGCTATTGAATACTGCTCTCACATCTGGGATGGGAGCCCCCCCAAAAGCTCTCTCAAAATGCTTGACTCAATACAGAGGAGAGCAATTCGACTTATTAATGACCCATCTCTTACCAACTCACTCCTCCCCACTTTCGTACAGACATTTGGTTTCTGCAATATGTATATTCTGCCAATATTTTCATGGGAAATGCTCATCTGAAAATATCATCAATAATTCTCCCACTCAGCACTAAGCTCGGAACATGTGCAGCTGCTGCTCAACATCCCTTCTTAGTGCACCTTGAAACAAACAGAACAAGTTTCTTTTCTTCTTCCTTCATCTGCTGTATTATGGAACAGTCTTCCCCCGTTGTTTCCCAAGGAATACAATATACAGTCTTTCAAATCAAATGTAAACAAGTTCCTCCTTTCCCAACCCACTACTTTACTCATACACGATACTGATGTACTACAGGTTGATCAACCAACCTCTTATGTATGAGCTCGACATTAAAAAAAAAAAAAAAGGACAAGATATTTAGTGGGATGTTGTTACAGACCAGGGAATATAGATGGTGATGAGCAGGAAATGTTTAGGCAAATTAGTTTGGTAAGTGCAAAGCGAGCAATCATTATGGGGACTTCAACTAGTGATATAAACTGGACAGAAGAGACAGCATGAGTAATAAGAGAATTGAATTTTTGGATTTCTTGAGGTGCTGTCTTAGGTAGCATGTAGTGGAGGAACATAAGGATCGAGAATTTTGAATTTGAGCATAATATCAGTGGAAATGATTGTGACTTAGATGCCATGCTTGCCTCCTGTTGGTGAGAGGTGACCATGTAGTTCTGACTTGGAGGATGAATAGGCATGGGCGGTATCAAAACAGAAGAAAGTTATGTGGAATTATAAGGCAGGTGACTATCATAGACTTAGAAACTAGTTTGCAGCAGTTTAATAGATGAAATAATTTAAAGGAAGGGGGGATTTTTAGTGCATGGGAGATACTTAAGAAAATGTTGTTGACAGCAATGGTAGATTGTATACCTCGTGTGAAGATAAAACAATTTGGAGTGATATGGATGATCAAAAGAATAAAAGGGGAATTGCAGAAAAAAAAAAAGAAATTATGGAAGACAAGAGGTGGATAATAGTTGCATGAAGAATATGTGGCTCAGGCTTGGAAAGTGACTAGTATTGTAAGGAGAGAAAAATTATAATATGAGAGGAGACTGGCACTGTAATCCAAGCAGAATCCCAAAGAGAGGAAATGACTATGCTGTTAACTTGGCTGTTTTTTGATGTTTGTTGAACATTTATTGTGTGCTTCAGCACAGGCTGAGTACAAAACTGGAGTTCTTGTTGCAAGCCACCAAGGGTAAGCTACATTTATTTCTATAACCTGCTTTCGTACACATTATGTTCAGCCCAGATCTGGAAACTGCATAAGAATTTTGGGTAGCTAAATTGGAAGTTAAAGGGCTTTATGCCAGTGAGGATAATTTCTGTTTCTTGCTCGGTGAGTAGCTGGGTCAGAAGAGTAGACACAATAGTTAGACCATGGAAAAGATGAGTAGTAGTAGTAGTAGTTCTGAGGTCATCCCAGTGCCTTTGTAGTGTTAAAAGGCATGAAGCTGGGAGTGGTTGGAGGAAGGAGGTTCTGTGAAAGATAGATCTTGCAGACGATTGTGATCTGAGATGCCGAGAGGAGAGATCTAGGGTGCATCTGCAATGAGAACAGTAAAAAAAGATCAATAGTGTTGATGTGGAGATACATCAGGAATTCTGATAGGACATGTATGATTTGCATTAGGTCATTGCTTATAGAAAAAACTTCTGCATCACGTCCAGTTTGATCTGTGGTGTTGAAAAATGGAAGCCAGATGAAGATGTGGATAAGGATATTAGGTCACTTAAGAAAATGATTTGAATATACACATAGCACGACTGCAGAAGGTTGAGCTTCAACCTTCTGCAGTCATGATAGATAGGAAAGTGAAGAGGTCAGAGAGTTCAAGGAAATCTTTAACCAGAGTAGGTCAAAAGTAGAGGATTCAATATTTGGCATTTAATGGCAGGCAATGTTCAAACAAGCAAAGGCACAGGTGTTACCTGTGTGGAAAAATGAATCATGAAGTGTATAATTTGAGCATTGAAGGTGGACTGTGGTTAATGTAGCTGCAATTTGGGTTGCTGTCAAAGAGCAGGAGATTTTCTCTGGATGTCTATAAGTGATGATGTCATTTATGTTGGACTTTATGCCACAGATGTTGGTAAAGGGGATTATTCAGCCGGGATTCTGGTATATTTTGAATATTGTGCTTGGTTTGATTTGTTTGTTGAATAAGTTATTATGGGAAGAGTCGCTACTCAGAACAGTTTCAATCATTTAAAATAATATGTTCAAGGCATTAAAGGGTTCCAAAAATTGGATGTAAAAAAAAAAATCACACTCTCATAAAATCTGGATCTATAGGAGTTCCCATGTTGACTCTACCAGACTACACTGATGAGTGCCAGCACTCAAAGCCACAGGCAAACCCATTACTGTGCTGAGCAGCAGCAGCAGGAAAAATATGATTGTGTGTCAATCTACTGCACTCAACAGCAAGTCAAAAATCTATCACATGCAAGAGCTAAGCTGAAGCCAGTGGTCAACATAAACCAACTCTGCTCTTAAGAAAAGCATCTTCTGGATAGTATGTTGAAAAGTGCTTCCAAAAATTAGGAATGATCTAAAATAGATAGATCACTTTCCAATACTATTAAAGCTGATCACTACAGGATCGGATCTCTTATACTGGATTGACCAGTCACAATGTGCAGAACATCAGCAGTACACAACAAGAAGCAAGACCCTCCACAGTGCCAAGTCTAACTCTATGCAGTGACTGGCAAAAAGATAAACTCCAACTTTATGCAGCAGAAGGCAACATCCCACCAAACTGACTGTACTCAGTGGACCAAACATGCACTTACTGACACAATTTACTCACCACGAGAAACCATCTCTGCTCTTTGGATAAGTGCCTATTATTCTTTTTATATTTTTAATTAACAGATACCCTACATTGCATGTAGAAGACATATAGCGCATCGCCATGTGTGGGATGTGGGTGAGAGTTGGTACAGAAGAAGAAGAAATTTCTTGATATTTTTCTTGTAGCGTTGGAGGTTATAGTTGTTAGGAAAAACTTCATGAAGATGACTATTCCAGAAGAGATAGGTATATGAAATAAAAGAGAACAAGATGAAGCATGTTCATCGTGTTTGCAGTTGTACCAAAATCAAATGTTGGGCAGCTGATGCTCTTGGAGGAATGATGATTACCAAGTCAGTAGAGCAATGATTAGAGAAGTACCTACAGAATAGAACTGAACTGAGTTGCAGAACTGAAACGGTACATCTGTGAGACAGAGAATGAAGTGAGTCTGTGAAGAATGAATTATCACCGATGCAAACTGTTCTCCTCTGGACAGCATCAAGAATTTTTAGCGAGATTATAGTTGCACCATCCCAAACATGTGAACAGTATTCTAAGGATACCATATTTGGAATTTCTATACTCAGTAGCTGGGTAAGTGAAAAATAGCATACTGGAGAAGAATGCCTAGTTTTATTAGAGATTTAGGAAGCTCTAATGTGATGTGTATAATATGTCAGCAGAGGCTGAAGGTAGATTTTAAGAGAAAAGAGAGCAAAATCTGATCCAGTCTTGAGATTTGTGTGTTACTGAGGATAAAGATAGGGGACCTAAGAGGGAAGTTAAGTATTTTGTAAGAAGAGAACAGGTAAAACTGCATTTTTGTTACATTAAAGTGACCAAGTTATCCTCTCCCCAATGAAGAATGGCATGGAGATCAGTATTTAAAACATGAGTTGCAGTTGATCTTGATTGCAGTGAAATGTCTGAGCACTGCACGGTTTGTCTAATGAGTAGGATGAATGGAGTGAATTATCTCTCCATTCATTGATATGCACAATAGAATATCATTGGGTTCAAATTATACTAAGCGAATATGATAATTTCAATTTCTTGAAACATAAATGTTTTCTTAGATAAATTAGTGTACTTTTTGCATATTACTGCATTTTTTACTGTACTTATTATACTTGATGCATTTACTTATATATATATATATATATATATATATATATATATATATATATACATACACACACACACACACACAGTTAACCCTTGAACAATATAGATTTGAACTGTGCGGGTCCACATATACATAGATTTTTTTCAATAAATATACTGGAAAATTTTTTGAAAGATTTGTGACAATTTGGAAAAACTCGCAGATGAACCACATAGCTTAGAAGTTAAGTAGTTAGTTTGACTCCCCAAAAACTTAACTGCTAATAGTTAAGTTTTTGGAGAGTCAAAAGTTACATGTGGGTTTGTAACTGTGCGGGGAGGTGGGGGGTTGGTGCCCCTAACTCCTGCATTGTTCAAGGGTCAACTGCATGAATGTGTGTGTGTGTGTATAATACAATTTAATTTAATTGTAGACATATCATAAATTTAAGGTAGCCTTTAAAAATGGCACCAAAAACTATTAATCAAAACAACAGAGCAGTATCAAAAGCAAAGCCTAATGTAGAAGACAAGAATCTTTGCCCTACTGATTAACATTATACCAATACTGGTGAATAGAAACGAAGATTATTTAAATTTTCTATGTTAGAGCACACTATTATACTATCGACTGAGTGTTAGTAAAAGTTGAAAAATACTTACAAAAATTCAGAGAAAATAATAAAGTGAGTCAAGTAGAATATAAGGAAAAAAGAAGTCATACAATACTCTGATTCATTCATTAAATGTGTGCTTCATGACTTGTGGTTCATAGGCTTTTGTAGAGAGGACACATGCAAGTGCACGCACGCAGTACTGAATAATTATCTAAACATTTTACTGAGTAGAAAATGAACTATGTTTTTAATTCAGTTGTGGTTTTTTTTTCCATTTTTATTGTTTAATAATCAACTAAAAATAATACTTTTAATAATATAATATTAAAAACAAGTCTTGGTTGCTAGTGTATAACAAACAGCCATTTATCCCATTTAAGCATAAAAAGTTCTCATGCAATGTATAAGAGTTAAATGAATCGTTATATTGAAAAATAATAATAATAAATAAGGACTGAAAATAATGACATTTTTTACATCCTATTATACTTCGGTATAGTATGCAGAAGATATTTATTTGATATTAGTTCACTGATGAACAGAAATTCATTTGCATATACAAATATATGATAATTATCATCACATGAAAAAAAAAAATTTTTTTTTTGCTGCCCTAGTTTGTTTTTCCTAGTTTTAGAATATATAAGATAAACAACATCACTTTTGAAAATACCTTTTACATGGAGATTTCTTCTGTATATAGAGTAATAATTAAAATCAGTAAACTCAGGTTACTTATGGATGAGAGAACATAAAATTAGCACAACAAAAATGGTGAATATTTGAACTGCTGGTTATTATTTCCTATGATAATCAGTGAAACATTTTTACAATGGATCTCTCTCTCTCTCCTCCCCTCTCCTGTACAAGCACACAAACACAAAGGGGAAAGTGAGTGAGAAAGAGATACTATACTAAAGCAGGTATGAAATAAAATAAAATCTTATTAATATATATATTTTGTATGTTAAAAATTATTGGGTATTCAAATAATTTCTTGGCAAAAATTAAAATTCAGAGAATGGATGTTTTTTTTTTTTTCATGGACTAACAATTTCTTATAATATTAAAACAAATATGTATACATATATTTATATGTAAAAGTTTAATAGTACAGGTTTGCTTGTTTTTATTATACTTACCACTATCTTCCAAGATGAAAGCATACAAAAAATAACTTTAAATTTTGAACGTGTTACAAGAAGATAAATACAGCAAACTCTGTGACTATTCGAAAAATTTCATTTTAGTCTTTTCATTGGTAAATATTACTAAAGTAGTATTTACTTCTTAGTTAATAAGATCAAGATTTTAATGAGGAGAATCATAAATTTAAGCTATATTATCTGGAGAACAATTATTATATCATAGGCTAAGTTTAGTTTTGCTGCTCATATATATATATATATATATATATAAATATCAAAATCAAAACATATATATATATATATATTTTTTTTTTTTTTTAATGTAAACTTTGCCAATACATGAGTAAATAAATGAAAGTTAGTCAGTAAACCAGAATTCAGTTGTGTTTTAGATCGAAGTAATTATTGTGCAATTTCAATACATACATACATACATATATATATATATATATATATATATATATATTAAAGAAAATCATGATTTGGCAATCTCTTATAAACACAGTAAAAAATAAATACTCTACTTATTTTATACTTTCTCTTGCAGAGAGAAAATCTATAGTAGAAATTTGGTATTTATTAAATATTCAGCATAATATTTAACGGGTCAAAGCTTAATGAAAATGAAATGAAGAACTTGTAATCTGTATCAAAGGTGGGGAACAATGTGGGAAAATATTTCTGTCGAAAGAAATTTAAAAATTCTGGTATTATTGAATGAGATCATTCAATAATCTCATTATCATTGTATATCAGCAATGGATCAAAAAATACATCATAAAATATCCTCCCTTTCTTCTTATAACCCTCCCCCCAATCTTGGCATCTAGCAAATTTTATATATAACCAGCCATGATTGTGTCAATTATAAACTAATTGCACAATCATCAATAAAATCAAAATTACAGTATATATATATGTGTATGTATACACACAGTAAACATAATCAAATATTTCTATAACATCAGCAAAATATTATTATTAAATATTTGATGCAAAAAGTGTACCTTCAGTGTATCATGTTTCACTTATTGTTCTTGATGTTCTATCCTGTATGGTCAGTAGTTAACTAATACATAACAATAATGTTTGGCTTCCCAGTATCTTCATGACGGTATCAAAAACAGTTTAGAATTTACCCCCTAGCAGTCCCCTCCTTTTTTCCTATATTACTAAGTAATAATCATTTATAACTGAAACACACAATAAAAATCATTCCTGTTTAAAGACTTAGCTAATGAAGTGAGTTACATGAACATTTAAACACTGAACTCCAAAGTTCAATGTTGAAATCAGTAAAAATATAAATAATGGATGATGAAATGCTTAACTTTCAGACATTGTTAGATGGGGAATTTGATGCTGAAATAATTAGTAAACTAAAAATAAAGGAGATTGGAATGATTTTTCAGACTTTTTTTGATGTTAGACATGGATTCAATATTTTGATAATCAGTATAACTATGATAACAAGCATTGGAATGATTGATTTTCATGTTATGTCAGCATGTGAAAAAGTCAGTTAAGTACAAGGTTACATATCGTATGACGTACTATATTTACAGTGATCTTACAATTATCTGATCTTCAAATGAAGAAACCTTCAATTAACTGACCTTTGAATGGGTTGATTTGTTAAATAACATATAGCCCTATGTAATTTTACCTTCAGTTATCCAATTCTTTAATTACCAACTGGTAAATTGCTCTCCTGCTATTATTATTATTATTATTGTGACACCTCCAGGGAGTCCAAAGACTCATCGAGGGAGAGTGTGCCAACAGTGTCGAACGATTGATCCCTTCCACCTACAAAGAATGCTCAAACTTGCTTAACTTTTTGCATGAGCCATTAGTAGCAGAGCTCTACCAATCTTTTTCTATGCTTGAATAATCGAGGGATTTCTATAACATAACTGTTGAAAACCAATTTTTATCACTATCTGATGTCAGTAGTATAAGTAACTCTGACATGAAGAAGAAATAACTTTCATAAGTTTTTATTTGTAGGATTATGCATGCTGTCAACATTTATTTTTTTTTTGTGACTTTTAAACAGATCTGCCCATTCTCCAGGAGAATGGTAAGAAAGACTCAGTTTCTTATACTGAGTACTGAAAATACAATCTTTTTCAGTACTCAGTATAAGAAACAATGACATAAAATTCTTAGTTGGTGATAGAAAGCACTGTCAATTTGAAACAAAACTTATTGCTAAGAGAAGTGCAGAGTGAAGGATGCTAATGGGAATTTTGAAAGAGGATGCTTCATTGGAGGACTTGAGCAAGAATGCAGTAGATTCAGATAATTTTTTTGGTTCAATTAACTGGATTTTATGTGTTATGTGAGAGTTGCTGTAGATGTACTTATGTCAATTTTAAGCAATATGAGCATAGTGAAAGTCAGGAATAGTGAATATGGTAGTAATATGGTGAGAGACAGCAGAGAGCAGGAAGACAGAGCAAAATGCAAAAGACAGTGGAAGAGTTGATGAACAAAGGCAGAAAGGCAAAGAAGCTGATATGAAAGCTATGAAAACAAATGAGGATATCAGAAAATATTTCGGAAGTTTTTTTCCCCACTTGGTTAGACTATAATAATAAATTTAGTTTAATCCTTTATCCAAGTGTAAGCAATAAATATAGGATTAAATAGGATAAAGGATTAAACTAAATTAATTACAGTCCAACCAAGTGGGAAAAAAACTTCCAATATCTTTCTTTAAATTCAGAATAATAAAGTGAGACACTTTTTGTCAACTCATATAGGTAAATATGACCTTTCCATTGCTTCCACCTTAGTATCACCACCTCTGGGTCTGGCTCCCACTGAAGAGACCTCAATAAAGATCGAAACCGGTCTGGGTAGTGGCCCTTCCCTCAATGCATAGCATTATACATGTCTGCAAGTATATGTGCTTGGCATTATGGGAGATACTAAGACAAGTAGTGATAAGAGCTTAGTCCACCTTTACCACGAGTTGCCTGAGTCATGAAGATACTTCAGGCGCAAACTTTGTTTGCTTACACTTGCATAAAGGATTAAACTAAATTTATTATATTAGAAAATAATTGATAAAAATGAAGAAAAAGAAGGTTGAAGAATGAAGTGAGTATAGAGTGAGACAGAGAAGAGAATAATGGTTGGAGGCATATCAAAGAAGGGGAAGTGGTCAGTCAAAGATAAATGATTGCAATGGAATAGTGGAAAGTAGGGCAGTAGTATGCTATAGAGACTCAGGTGAAAGATGTGAAAATGGAACAGGTATCAAAAGTATGTATGAGAAGAGCAATCATAGAAAGAGTGATTGAGGCTAGAGAGGAAAAGAAGTGCCAAAATTGATTGTGCTGGCAGGAACAAATGATTTTTGAAGGGAATTTCTGAATGTTTCTAGAAACAGTGAAGTGGAAGAGTGTGAGGAGGCAAAATGTGAGTAATACCAAGGAATGATAGCAGGGAGCTGAGGAGAAAAGCAATTGTTATGAATGACATGTGCAAAAAGAAAGGACTTGAGTATGTGGACATATGGAATAAATGTGAAGGTAGGAAAGAACTGTGTGCTGGTAATGGTCTGCAGTTGAGTGAGACAGCAGTGTGAAGCTGGGTAGGTTGTTGAGCGTGTGTTGCCAGTCAAGGAAACAAAACCTAGACATTGAGTGTAAGATATCAGGATTGGTGTGAGATAAATGATGAAGAATAACAAAATAAGGATGCAATAACAGCCTCAATAGGAGCAATAGAAAGGATTTGAGTGATGGGGTGAGGAATTGTGGGAAGGAAATGTGAGGGCTAGAGGAAAGCTACTGTGCTTATTCATCAATGTACGGAAAATTAAAAATAAGGGTACAAAGTTTGTGCCTTTGATATGTTAATCAGTCTGCAAAATCATTGGTGCTAGTGAGATATGGTTAACAGATGATGATGTACTCACAGGGATAGAATATGATAGTTATGGCATTTTTGTGAAAACACAGAAAAGATAAAAGAGAAGGTGAGGTATTGCTGATGATCTCAGAAGAGTTATCTTATCTGTAAGGAACTTGAAGAAAGCAGCAGTGATAATAGCATTTAGTTCATTTGGTGTGAGACTGAGATTTGCATGAATTTTAAATATTTGGTGGAACATTGGCTATAGGCCAGGAAATGTAGAGAGAGAGATGATTCTGAATCTTTAGGAATCTGAGACTGGTGAGTGACAAAAAGGTGATAATAATGTGTGACTTTAACAATGGATGGAAGAAGAAAATAACATGGGAGTAAGGAGATTGAATATTCCTCAAATGACTTAGGGCCAACCACCTTATGTAGCCTGCAATTGAGGCAGCACATAGGACACAAGTATTGGATGTCACTAACTGAAGGAGACTGATCATATGTTTATGGGGAGTGGCTAGGCAGGTGCAAGCTTCACAGAACAAAAGCAATGAGCAGAATTACAGAGCAGAGGACTACTATAAACTAACAAAACAGACTGGCGATGTGCAGTGGCTTGATAATTGAAAGGGAGAGAAATCAGCAGTGCCTGGGACTTGGTCCAAAATAAGTTACTTATGGTAGTTGCAAGTGGTATTTGTATGGTTAGGAGGATATATAAAACAGGGATGAAATAGATGACTCATGGAATTATGCAAAAGCTCCTGAGAAAGAAAACATCTCTTTCTCAGAAGCTCTTCTTTCTATCTCCTTCAGAGTTCTTTATATCACTTCCATAGAGATATAAAGAACAGAGTACCTCTCAGCAGCATGAGGAGCAGGCTGGGAAGGTGACAAGTGTAGCGAAGAAGGAGAAAGAAACTGCATATAAAAGGAGACTGGCTGAAGAAGTAAAGCAAAACCCTAAAAAATCATAAAGTTATATCACTAATAGAAGAATAGGTGAATACAGAAGACTGACTTTAGTTGCTGGATAATGGAACATATCACATCTGATGAAGAACACAGTGGAAATGTTCACTGAGTATTTAATTAGTGTATTTCATGTAGGAGGGTTTAGGAGCAGTGTTGACTAACAATAGGAAGGAGGAGAGAACATGGATATTTCAAGAATGCTAAATAGCTTAGAATATTAAGTAACTATGATGTTAAAAAGGCTGTGGGAATGAATGGGGTGTCACCACATATATTATGGGAATGTGTAAAAGAGCTGGCAGTGACCTTGACTTGTTTGTTCAACAGGAACAGTCCCAGAAGAGTGGAAAGAAAGAAAAATAGTGCAACTGTATAAGAGAGAATCCAAGTCAGTAGTGTCCAACTATAGACAAGTGTGTATATCAGGTTAAGTGGTGAAGGTGTTAGAGATAGAATACAAACCTGGGTTGATGAGAATATGGGGTTGTTAAGGGGAGGTCATGATTTATCAGGATATTCATAAAGCACTGAATAGGATACCATTTGATGCACTACCATTGAAATTCAGCAGAATGGAGAAAGACAATCAGTTGGTAGCTTGTTGGAAGTTTTTCCACTTGGTTATACTATACATTAAAGATGCCAAGAAATTATATTCTTGGTTTAATCCATTTAAACAAAGAATATAATTAATTGGCATCTTTAATTTATAGTTGGTAGCTTGGTTTCAAAGATGGCTGACTGGAGTTGGACTGTTGAATGGAGTGAGACTGGAGGTGAAAATTGAGGGAAAATAAGAGATATAAGGAAAGATGCAGTTGAGTGGGTGAGCAGATATCAATGAAGAAAGGAAGTATAAAAATGTATAAAAAAAGGACAAGATGCCATTGCTGGAAAAGAACAGAATGGGAACATAAAGCATAAAGATAGTTGTAGACGTGGGGGTGAGTTATTGCACTTTGTATACACTATGTTGAAAGTTTATTTTTCACTTGGTTAGACTATAATAAATTTAGTTTAATCCTTTATCCAAGTGTGAGCAAAGTTTGCGCTTCAAAATATCTTCAGGACTGGGGTCAGGTGGTACAACAAGTGTAATTATGTACTTCTGGGCCTGGTTCCCACCGAAGAGACCTCAATAAAGGTCGAAACTAGTCTGGGTAGTGGCCCTTCCCTTAATGCATAACATTATACATATCCACAAGGAGATGTGTTTTGCATTATGGGAGATACTGAGATAGGAGTGATGTTAGCTTGGTCTACCTTTGATATGAGTTGCCCGGTGTTGTAGTACCTGACCCCAGTCCTGAAGATATTTTCAGGTGCAAACTATGTTTGCTCACACTTGGATAAAGAATTAAACTAAATTTATTACAACTAAGGCAATGTTTGCAAAATTGTATCTCAACCATAACATCGCTGTTTTTATTTATTTATTTATTTTTTTTAAAAACAGTGCTTGTCTTGGGAGTTGGGGGAAGGATATAACCTAACAACAGTCCTGAACCACAGCATTACATAGGACACATAGGCAGGCATCCTTGTATCCTTTAATAACAGTCCCCCTCCCCCCCCCCTTAAATAACTCAACATATCTACAAACTGAATAATCTTACTCCTACACAATCTAAGATAAGACCAAAAAAAATTAAATTGTGTAGGAGTAAGGGTCAGTTAGTAGATATGTTGAGTTGTTTAAAGGGGGACAGTCATTAAAAGATAGAGGGATACTTATGTGTCCTACGTAATACTGTGGTTTCAAGATTCAAGTCGATTAAAATATCACAACTGTGATATTTTAATCAACTTGAATCTTGCAAAGGTATTATAAAAATGACTGTGCCAAATAGTAACCAGATATCAAATGAAGATATTGCAAACTCTACTCATAATTCAAACAAAATTCCAAAAAATGTGAGTCCTACTCTGCAGCAATGTCATTTTTACAAATATTCACCATTACAGAGTTAACAATTGATAGAACCTAAAAAGGCTTCAGTATGGTATTTAACCTTATTCAAAGGTAGCATAATAAATATCTGGGATATAAACCTCAGTATAATCATTCTTTTGGTATTATATTCTTCTTATTGCAGGACTGCAACTAATTTTTTTTTTTTTTTGTACTAATTATTTTCTCAATACATTTAGTGTAATTATTTTAGCAGTAATATTCAAGAAGTCATGTTTTTTTACAAAGAAACCAATTGGTTTCCTTATTAACAAATGCAGCACTTTATAGAATTGCTGTTCAGTGGGCAGGAAGAACTAAATAATGAAAGCATATGAATCTGAACTTGTCAACTGGGTGTAGAGTGGGGTGTTTCTAATCAACCTGCACAC
This sequence comes from Typopeltis vanoorti, assembly GCF_054136105.1. Lineage (NCBI taxonomy): Eukaryota > Metazoa > Arthropoda > Arachnida > Uropygi > Thelyphonidae > Typopeltis > Typopeltis vanoorti. The sequence continues at coordinate 5,573,835 of NC_143574.1, read as the reverse complement.
CTGTTATACTTTGCTATACTGACTTGAATGATATCCATTTATTTAGGTCATGTAGAGATTTTTATAAACTCCATAGATAAGAGTTTTTTTTTTTTTTGTTTGTAGTCACTTAGTGTTTCCTCTTTTACATCACAAAATTATTACAGATAATAAAATGTGTCTGACTCTCTTTGCAAAAGTTCTTTAAGGCATAAATTTCACTGAAAATGAAACACCTTAAATAAAATAAAGACAATATGCTCAAACAGAAAACAGTCATCCTGTTGATATTCTGATCACTTATATGCTTATGTACTATACTATTTTTTACTTCTCATAAGTCCAGAAATTTCTTTTATCATGATCATGCAAATACTTCCATAAAACCAAAAAAAAATAAAAATATAATAAATAAATAAAATACTATATTAATTATTTTTTAAAAAAATATATGAAAGAAGATATAATATTCTATGAAGAATGGATATATAATACTAAAAAAAAAAGAAAACTGCTATTTTCTTGTTAAGCATACCTGAATTACTGACAACTGAAATTTTCAAATCTTAATAAACTATGCAGGCCGTATAATCAATAAACTATATAAAACTACATACATTAAGGGGATAAAAATCCCTTATTGTTTTTCAGCCAGTATGCGAAACTCTAAGATCGAACACTGCAATCTAAGTGTTTCATGCCGACAAACTATCGGCGAATCCAAGCGTAAGTGACCTCTTGGTAGTGCCACACCAAGGCAACTCGATGCAAAGGTGGAGCAAGCTCCCTCACTATTCTTGATATTTTCTCATAATGTAAAAACACACAGCTCCTAGGAGATGTAATACTGCTTTTCATTATGAGGAGAGGTCACCCAGACCGGTTTCAACCTTTTTTTGAGGTCTCATCAGTGAGTAGCTAGACCTAGAAGATATCAAAGTTTTAAGTGAAAAGAGCTTACATACCTTCGCTATACGAATGCCAGAAAGGTGTGTCACTATATTGTATTATAACATATTATAATTAAGAAGAAAAGCCAAACGGCTATTTTTTTTTTTTTCTGGCAAAGTTGATAAATTAAGGGGATAAAAATCCCTTATTGTTTTTCAGCCAGTATGCGAAACTCTAAGATCGAACACTACAATCTAAGTGTTTCATGCCGACGAACTATCGGCGAATCCAAGCGTGACCACTTGTTTGGCTTTTCTTCTTAAAACCACATACAGATATATTTAATCTCAAACTTTAATCTCATCCTCAACCTCAGCATGGTTTGTTATAAATGTGGCAAGCAGACACCAATTAACAGATGGTTTCTCATAAAACACTATATGTATAGGGTATGGTACATGATTTTTTTCACCACCACTTTCTGGTGTAAAATATCTAGGGTTGTACTAAATATTATAACAGGACAATACAATTATATCCTTCAGTCATTTTTATTAGTAACAATTTTCTTCAAATTTGGTGTATTATTTGTCAGGTCTCTGATGTTATTAGATCTTCTATCTCTTAATATCTTGGTGTTGTCCTCTCGGTCTTTTTCATGATATTTCTTCCTTACATGTCATTTCATTAATTTTATTAAACAGTAACCCTTTCCTCTCTACCCATTTCACCAAACTTGATATTATTTAGGACTATATACGCATAGTTCATCTTACATGGTATAGTCCTAAATAATATCAAGTTTGGTGAAATGGGTAGAGAGGAAAGGGTTATTGTTTGCCTAGAATACTTGGCTTTCTTTGATTTCAACTTAAAGCCATAATCATATGTTATAGCTTTAAGTTCTATATATTCTTGGTTGGCTGAGAGATTAGCATATCCACTTTCCCACTGACACACTGTGGGTTCGAATCCCACTGTTAGCATGGATGTTTGGGATTGTCTTTAGTTGAAAGATAAATTTCATCATCCTGTGTGAGATCACAGATCTGCTCAAGGGAGGCCTTAAGAGGCTTGAAAAAGCTTCATCTTTGGTCTCTAGAGCAGGGTTTCCAGGCTATATAAAAAATAAATAAAAATATATACAAAAAATATAAAATCAATAAAAACAGAAAAAATCCTTAGCTCACCTATGGTATGAATGTACTATAGGTTTACAAATAAATCTTTCATGGGAGTCACATAAAAAAAATTAAAAATTAAAAATTAAACTGAGGTGGCATTAAGGTAATGAAGGGAACTATTTATGTCTGTGTTCATGAGATACTCCATCTGTAGGGAAGAAAAACCAATTTTCCAAGTGAGGAACCAGCAATCTATGCTGAAATTATGCGTTTTACTGAACTATTTTTTTTTTTTATTTTTTAATTATGAAACTTAAAATGTCAAATATTTTAAGTAAGAATGTGCAACTATTGCCAAAATGGCATATACCACTTGCTTTGAAAATAGTTGGTACCAAAAATAGAATGAGTGATTCATTTCAAAACAGTTGATGTATGAAGTTTAGTATACTAAAAAATTAGTTTTATTACTTTGTATACTTATACATCAAAACTACAGACATTTCTTAAAATGTATTCTTGATGAAGTTCTTAGTTTCTACTTTACATTTATGGAAGAGGTGTTACCTGAAGCAATAAAATCATACTACATTCTTATAGGTCACACAGGAAGGACAGGAAAACAAGTTTTATTAAGTCCATGTGTAGAGGCTTAAGTGCTGTGAGAACATCATGTTGGAGGCTTAACTACAACTGCCCTTAGAGGGCGCTCCACCTAGATAGGACTTTAGTGTCTCCCATGTGGTTGGGCTTAGTATTGTTTGTTATTTGTTTTTATGTTACATTAGTTTTTTTGTAATCCCTGAAGATGTCTCATTGACTGAGACGAAATATAGGAAGAATTAAATTCTGTTTTAATCCTTTCTGAGTGCTGTATACATTCCATTAAGCCTCCAACATGAAGTTATTAAGTGTTTGATCACTTTTTGCTAATAAATTATATATATATTAAAAAAAATAACTGAAAAATATACAAAGAGATCAAAAAATCTCCAAGTTTATGATTTGAAATTTCCTTATACTTAATTTCCCTTTTTATTTATTTATTTATTTTTTTTTAGTGGAATCAAAATAAACAGTTACATCTGTTCTGCTTACCAAATTACAGAGAATGCTCTGTCCAAGTAACAATGCATGAATTAGTTATGTATTGTTTAAAGTAATGTTTTTATTTGAAATATTTACAAGTTTATGTTTGGAATACTGTAGTTGTAACTATGAAACATTTGCAAAATGTCAGAATGTGAATAATGTTCATAAAGTGAATGCCAGCATTACCATTCTTGAAGAAAAACCTTATTCCAGACAGTCACTCTTGTCATTAGCAAGAAAACTTTTAAAGTTGTACAAGCAGTTTCTATACCTGAAGTCTGTTGGTCAAACATGAGTGTTCTAAATGCTGGAAGTTTTTTCACTTGGTTATACTATAAATTAAAGATGCCAAGAAATTATATTTTTGGCAACCTCAATAAAGGGGGAAACTGGTCTGAGTAGTGACCCTTCCCATAGTGCATCACATTATACATGTCCATAAGGATATGTGCTTTGCATTATGGGATATTAAAAAAAGTTATGTGAAGTCATTAGCTTCTATACATGAATTGCTCTGTCCTGAAATTACTTCAGGAGCAAACTTTGTTTGCTTACACTTGGATAAAGGATTAAACCAATAATATAATTTCTTGGCATCTTGAATTTATAGTATAATCAAATGGAAAACTTCCAACAACTATCTCTAATCCAGAGTATAATAATAAGGGGTGACACATTTGGCAACTTGTATATGGAAATATGACTTCTGCATTACTTCAACTTTGGTATCACTTTTGGGTCTGGCTCCCACTGATGAGACATCAATAAAGATTGAAACTTCCCATAATGCATAACAAGGGAAAGATCACTTTGCATTATGGGATACAGGCAAGTGATGTGAAGTCATTAGCTTCTATATACAAGTTACCCTGTCCTGAAATTACTTCTGGTGCAAACTTTGTTTGTTTACACTTGGATAAAGGATTAAATCAAGAATATAATTTCTTGGCACCTTTAATTTATGAGTGCTCTAAGACGAAATGACCAACATCTTCAGCTTACTAAGGTTAACCAAATTTGGCATATTCCACATAAACTGACTCTAGAAGAAACTTAAGATTGTACAGTTCATAAAGAAGTTCTTTCAACACTTATTGTGTGGAGAGAACTGCTTGGGAATGGCCAATGAGATGCAAAGTTAATCCTAATGGACATATGCATAGACTGTTATCTTCAACAATCCATCCCATCCCCCAACTCACACAGATATCAACATGGATGAAATAGTACTTCAAGTACCAAAATGAGACTGATTCAAGAATGAGGTCATGTTGAATGTTTAGTGGACCAACAAGGAGAAACTCGTTTATGTGTCTTGCCTTTTAGCTGGGTTCAGAAAAGTACCATCAATGTCAACTCTCTATTCTCAACTACAACTAATTGTCAGTCATGTGCAGCTGCCGATACAGCAAGCAATTCTTGCATGTAAAAAAGGTTGAATGAAAAAAATAATTTTAAAAAATAAATAAATATCTGTGGAAGAAACTTTTCCCTCGGTGAGTATACAAGTGGACTTGGCACCACCTAACTATAACTTCCGCCAACTGATGGGTTATTTCTTGCATGATACCCCAGCATTAATGTTGGGGTATCATGCCTAAGTTTTATTTTATTTTTTGTCTTGAAGGATAAGATAATATCATAGAAAGAATGAAGTGATTGCAAAAATATAGTTCAAGAATAAGGAACATCACAGCTTATATTTTGTTAAATATTGTTTTTCAACTGCTTATGAAATGTTAGAATAAAAATGTTAAAATCTGAAAACTTTTAAATCATACTTGTGTAGAAATTGAAATATTTTTAAGTATCATTTCTTCAATCACTTTCATCACTTCCATTAAGATATTAAAATTTATACTTTTATCAATTTGAACTGCAAAAATCAGAAGTGGTTAGCATCTTTGTAGTTACTCAAATGTGTTATGACAACATCCAGTGCTTTCAGTCATCAGCAAAAAATGAATCAACAGCAGTACTCAGATGTCATAATGGCTTATATACGTTATTTTGCGAGATATGGTATGCTATAGGAGGTAATAGGTCTTGTTCATGCACTACTAACTTCAATCAGAGTTTGAATACTTATGAAATATGCAGTGGAAAGATAACATTACAAATATAAATATATATATATATCAAACATATATTGAACATTTCAACATATATATATGTGTCAAAATGAAACTGGTTGATAAAACTGCAGACAGAGCTAGTTGAATTGTCATGAGTACTATTATAACTCATAAAAAAAAAAAAATAATAAGATAGAAATGTTATCCTTGTTTTTTATGTGAACATGAAAGAAAACAGATATAATGATTGCATTATGGAGAATATTTACACCTTACTATATCAATGGTAATCAAATTAAAATTATATATGAAAAACAAAACAGGATAACATTCAAGAACAGAATAAATATATGTGTAGAAATGATTAAATAACTGTGTGGAGTTAAAAATATTATAAATTTTTTTTTTTTTTGGTATTAATATCTTTTATACAGATAACATCTAATTCTGATTATGTCTGTAATTATACTGCTGAGATGATGCAGTTTGATTAAAACAAATGTGTTTTAATCAGACTGCATCATGTGTTTTAATAATAATGCATGCTGTTTAATTAAAACAGCATGCATTATTATGCAATATCTTGACTATCCACATTTTAATATATTTTTTGTTATTTGGCGATATCACTTTGTAGCAATTAATTCCACTTATACATTGCATTTTTGAAGTTTCATATATATTAAAACATTTTCATGCAGATTCATGCATTGTATATAGTTAAGTTCACTAATGCAACAACAAAACTAATTTTATTTAGAGACAGAGAGCATAAATTAAGCACTAATCTCATAATTTAATTAACATTATTAATTATAAACTTGAAACTGTTAATTTAAGTAATATGAATAAAATGGTCATTATGAAAAATATTAGAAATTAACACAAATCATTGCAAAATTGCAAATAGCCTAAGAAGAGGAAATACAAAATACAACAATTATTTTTTTAACTAAGTACCATATTTATACGGAAAAGTTAACATAAAAAAACAGAAGGTGGCTATAAAGTCTCTTCCCTATTTTGAAGTTCAGTATCTGAAGAAAAACTAGTCCAAGTACTGTCAAATTATTATATGTTTTATTAAAACAAGGTTTGCCATCCTAAAACTAACGTGACATAAGATGGCTACATAATATACAATATGTAACCATTTTCATGGTCAAAGATACACACATTCAACAATATAAATACACACATTTGTTCAATATGGGGCAAAATAATCTTTCAATAGCAGCCCCTTAGCTGAGGAACATATTTTATACAAATCAACACATTGTGTATTTAATAAAAAGCCCAAATCACATGTCCACAGGAAAGAAACTTTAAAACCCTCACAGGAGCATGGATGTTATATTCTATATTATTCTATGTTATATTCTATGAATATCTTTAACAAACTTTTCTAGTTGTTGCAAAGGATAAGTTTTATGATGGGAGGGGGGGGGGCTGAAAAGTTCTGATAAACACCTGGAACAAAAATGATATTAAAGCAACTGATATAACCACAAGAAAAAATATATCTTAAAACCCTTAACTTTAATACCCCTGCATACTTCATCAAATTGTAATAATTTGTTCTTTTTCTTTTAGGTTATATAAGAAGACATAAGAAGTTTGGAAGAAATTCAAAGACACAGAGTTGCGAGCCAACATCAAGTTTTTCATGCTGCAAGAAAAGTCAGCAACTGAAATTCACCAAACTTTGGTTGAGACTTTAGGGGGCTTCCCCAGCATATCCAACAGTTGCCATATTGGTGATTAAGTTTAAAACTGTGCATCATGAGACAACAGATGCCCCAGGTCAGGAAGACATTCCACAGCAATCACACCTGAAAACATCGACAGAGTGCATGCCATGATCCTTGATGATAGATGAATACTAGACAAAAACACAACAAAGACGCTGGGAATATATCCAGAGAATGAGTTGGGATCATTATACACCAACATCTGGACATGCAGAAGCTCTCAGCAAAGTGAGTTCCCAAATGTTTGAATGCCGACCAAAACAGAGAATGTGTGCTATCATCTTAAGGGATTTTAGGCCATTTTGAGAAATCAGGTGCACATTTTTTGCCTTGAATTGTGACTGTTGATGAAATATGGCTTCATCACTATGACCCAGAGATCAAACAACAGTCACTGAAGTGGAGATACAAAGGTTCTCCATGGCCAAAGAAGTTCCAAAACCACAAATCAGCAGGAAAAATCTTGCCATTGTCTTTTGGGATACGGATGATGTAATCCTCACCAAGTACTTCAAAAAAGGTGAAATTGGTACAACAGCAGTTTATTTAACAGTTCTGGAGGAGGTGCTGAAGAAAAACTTTTGCAGGAAACTGAGCAGAGGTGTGGTTCTTTTGCAGGACAACACACCCACTCACACAGCTCACGAAACCCAACAGTCAATACACAATTTGGGCTTTCAATGTCTGCCTCACCTACCCTTATTTGCCAGTCCTGGCCCCATCTGACTATTTCCTATTCCCAAATTTAAGAAAACACTTGAAAGGAACAAAATTTACCACAGATGATAAAGTCATATCTACAGCTAAGGACTGGTTTGTGCAACAAGGGAAAGATTTTTTTTTTTCAGAGGAATATGTAGAATAATTGTGGGGAATATGTAGAATAATTGTAAAATAATTGATAATTGAGGTTTTACCTCAATTCCTTCATGGTGATAATCACAACTTTTTTGCACACCCTTGTATATCCTATCACATGAAGGAATGAAGGACCAGGATCATTATGATAATCACCTCAGATAAAACCGACCAATTTTTATGCGAGAATGAATTCCATGAAAACCAGGTTCCTCAAAGAATGGCGCAAACAATCAGAATGAATAAAAAAAGAAACATCAGTTATATCCACACTAACATATAATGGTGTTCCTGTACATATGTGACCTTTTTTGTGTAATAAAAAACAAAAACAACAGAATTAATGCATTAAGAGAGGAATTATGTTGAAAGTTTAACTAAATTTATTATAAAGAGAGGAATTAAAATAAAAAAAAAAAAAAAATCAGCTAACGCCTTTTTATTCCCGTATACGGGAGTAGGCGAGTAGGAGAGGAATTATTTATAGCATAAAATTAAATAAAGAACAGAGCAATATGTAAATATGACAGCAATCAGACATCATTTTTGAGATATTATTAATAGGGAAAAGACTTTATAATCAGCTATTCTCTCTCTCTCACACACACACACTGGTATACACATATACAATATGAAAATTATCATTAACAACTTATTTAAAAATTTGATTATTAAATTCTGTCTACTGCTCATTTTAAAAAATAGTATATTACATATTATATGTTTTATCCAATATCATTCCAAACTAATTATGAATTACATAAAAATGTAAAATTTATAGTGTATATTTAACTGTTATATGTTTCAACAAGTATATACTAATATAAGATTCAGTTTTCAGTCATAGTAATAACATATAAAAAATGCACGCACGCACACACACACACACACACACATATATATATATATAAATATATAATATATACATATATTAATAAAGATTCATCAGCAAGAGAAGAAAAAAGATCTTCGCTTTCCATCTTGCAGCCCTAGGAAGAAAAAGAACCCGAGAGCTGAACAAGGAAACAGAGGAAGGGAGGACAGATTAGGTAGCACCAGAGTTGCCAGCTGACAGCAGTTAAGGGACATAATATACAAATAGACTCAAGGTTTTGCACTTGCAGAGAGCCCAAATCATGCAACATGCAAATAGTCAAGCTCACAGCAAAATATTTCACTCTTACATGCATTTTCATAGCTATCACATATGCACAGTGGAAAGATTTTATGAAGTCCAAATATTAAAAATAAATAAACAAATAAAAAAAAAATTCTTTAGAAAGGCTCTGAGATATAATCTTAAAATATTTTCACAATATCTGAAAGATTTTCTTAATAGTTTAATGGAAAAAATAATACATTTTACTTAAAAATAGTTTTATAAGAAAGAAACTGATAACACATGAATTAATCAAAATTCTATTGATGAACAATTATTTAACTGCAATTTTTAAAATCTTATTACTACACAGGCATCTCCACTGAGTCAATGGCCTCAAGACAGACCCTAAATATTTCACAAAACACAATCCAACATTTGTTCAACAGCTGTTTTACTTTGCTTTGAACTCATTCATTGGGCATCACAACACACTGTGGCAACTTATTCCACTCATTCATCACTTTTCCAACAAAAAATCTAGTCATCAAGTCACCGCTAACCACACTCTTGCCTGATTTTCAGGGAAGACTGCACACAAGTTCTGTAATGAAAATTTTCCTCTGTATTAATCATATAAAAAGGATTAAGTAATCAGTATGTTTTTATCATATCTTCCGTTTGCTAATTTTGCATAAAAGCAGCATTCCACAGACCTGCCTAGCATCTTGGCTACACATCTCAGGAAACTCTCCACCAAGAAACATACCTCTCCTCAAGAAACCCAAATGATAACTAATCTGGGCACAGAGATGGGGCCTTATCAAATCTCCATATCTATGCTTATTAAGGTGTTCTTCAATAACCAGGTAATCCTATGAGCTATGATCTATATGCCAGCCTGGTTGGCCGAGTGGTTAGCGTATCCGCTCTCCAGCCAAAAGGCTGTAGGTTCGAATCCAGCTGCGGGCATGGATGTTTGTGATTGTCTGTGAAAATACTAGTGGTGGTGGGAAGCAGATGGTGTTGGTGTAGTTGGTGGACTGAGTGGAGATGGAGAGTTGTAGAATATCCTCGATGAGTCATTGGACTTTTCTTTTAGTGTTATATGGTGATCAGCATTCATTCTTGAAATTATGGATTCTACAACCATGTTAAAATAACTCTTTTTATTATCCCGACATTTCATTCTTCATGTCAAGATCATCATCTGGAGCATACATAAATATACAAGACAAGCTGCGTTACATTTCAAACTGTAAGCTAGAAACAATGATTTGATCACATGCTACTCACTGGCATGACCTCTAGTGAAAAAAAAAAAAAAAATACATCAAGCTAGATTTAATTTATGATTACATGAATAAACTTTCTTGCTTACAGATGGTTTTCCTTCCAGTAACAGTGATGTCCTATTTCTATTATTACAATTGTTATTATTACAAAAATAACAATTGTAATAATAGAAATAGGACATCACTGTTACTGGAAGGAAAACCATCTGTAAGCAAGAAAGTTTATTCATGTAATCATAAATTAAATCTAGCTTTATGTAATTTTTTTTTTCCACTAGAGGATTGCAAAAAATTGCAGTTAAATAATTGTTCATCAATAGATCATGCCAGTGAGTAGCATGTGATCAAATCACTTTTTCTCTAGCTTATGGTTTGAAATGTAACGCAGTTTATCTTGTATATTTAGGTATGCTCCAGATGATGATCTTGATATGAAGATCGAAACGTTGGGATAATAAAAAGAGTTATTTTAACACGGTTGTAGAATCCACAATTTCAAAAATAAGTCTTTGGACTCCTTGGAGGTGTCACGTAATAATAATAATCCTTGGAGGTGTTACGTAATAATAATAATAAATAATAATAATTTCAGCCACTTTTGATATATAACCTCTGAACTTCAATTTGCTATCCATCGTGCTTCATCAATTGCTTGGCACACGACTGGTAATCTTTTCATCTGAAAATGCACAACCTTATACTTTGCCAGATTAAACTAGAAAATTTTTTCTACATTGGTTACAATGTTATAATTGACAAGAAATTATATACTTGATTAATACTATATCTAAGTGTAAGCATAACTGTAAAGTAATTTTGTGACTAGTCATTCGTATATAAAGGCTGTTGACTTCACATCAACAGCCTAAATATCCCATAATACAAAAAAAATTATGGGATACCAAGTCAACTGATGTGAAATCAATAGTCTCTATATACAAATAGATTAGTCAAGAAATTACTTCACAATTGTTTTTATGCTTAGGTATATGATTAAAACAAGAATATAATTTCTTGCAGGCATTTTTAATAGCTATGTTAAACTGACAGCTATTTTCCTTTTGCCAGTCTATTTAAATCATCATGCAAGATTTCTACATTATCTTTATTAACTACTGTCTGATCCAATTTTGCATCTTCAGCATACAATTGAATATTTCTCCTCAGATCATTTCCTATATCATTAGCATACAAACTGAATAGCAATAGCCCAAGTACAGAGTCACTACTAGTCACAAACCTTCACCTGGACATTTCTGAATAAACTGCCATCTGATATCTCTCTCTCTCTCTCTCTTATCAGCCACCCTCTTATTCCTTCAAATTCAATTCATTGACAAAGGAATTTGAAGGATTCCATTTGGAATCCTATCAAATTCCTTTGTGAAGTCCAACAAAATCATCACATATGGGCATTACCTATCCTTCACAAAACCATATTTTCTCCATGTAGTATCCCATTCCTATCTACTCATTTCTAGATTTTCCATTAACCAACTTTTCCAATACCTTGACCACTACCACCACCCCTGTGATGCTCAATGATTGGTAATTGCTACCTTAGTCTTGGAGCTTCCTTTATGCAATGGAACCATTTCTCCCTCTTTTTACTCCCATGGGACTTATCCAGAGCTGAGACTTAAATTAAACAATCTAGAAAAGGCACTGCTATCTCCTTGGCACATTCTTGTAATACATGAGCTGATATACCATCCAATCTCATAGCTGGATTTACATTAAGGTTCTGTCATATCCTATGCGCTTCTAATCCATCTACCTCTATTTCCAAATCAGTTTCTGCCACTCTCATGATTGAATTATATCTCACCTAGATGGCATACCCTTGCAAAGGGATGATCACCCAAAATTCAACTATTTTGCCTCCTTCAGTTATCTCCCTACCAGTGTTATTTGTCAAAATTATTCTACCTTTACTTTCCAAATAATGAAAGAATTATTCGGGATTACCTTTGGCTTACACAGTTAATTTCCTCTCATACTCTGATTTTGTCTTTCTTATCACACATTTGCTGATCCCCTTTCTCTTTAAATTCTGTCAACAAACTATTCTTCTTCTTCTTTTTGCCTCCTTTTTTTACTTACTTGCAGCTACTGCTTAACAATGCTACTCATCAATTTAAGTCCCACTTGGATTATCCTCCTAACTCTAAGTATGCAGTTTGCTAATACTTCCTTCAAACATCCATCCTTCCCATTTTCCATACACTATCAATCAACATACAACCGTTGCAGTTTTTTATGTCATGCCACTGCACCGATTAGTCTCCTGAGTTCCCATATATATATATATATATATATATATATATATATATCAGGGGCGAATATTCAGGGTATGCTAGGTGTGCGGTGCTCATCCACCAAATAGCAATATCACCAGTATTATATTTTTGTATTTATGCCCATTAAAGACTCTCCCAATTGTTTCCAGACTTCACATGATTCCTAAATATGTTTCATGAAGAGGGCACTTTTCGATGCATTCAAAATACATACACCTTTGAAAAGATGCACAGATGGCACAGCAGGTCAAATTCTTAGTGTTCTATTAGTTTTAAACCACTTATAAGAGGAGGCAAGATAGTACAGAGACAATAGCACCTAGAGGCTGTGATTAGCTACTGTGTCAACCAATTGAACATTGTCATTCGTCATGAGTTGTTGTTTTTGTTTGCATAAAGTACATTGTTTTACTCTCATCAAATATTAATATCCACAGCATGATAACTTAACAAAATTAACTTCAGGAATTTACTTCCTAATAAAATTACTTATCATGGAATATCTAATCAAAGTATTCAAGTTACTTAAAATTTAAATTTTATCTCTCTGAATTTTATGTGTAAAAAAAAAAAAAAAAAAAAAAAAAGGAGAATATTAGGTATTTATGGTTCCTAATAAACTCTACATAGAATTCATCTATTGCTAATATTCTCTTCTTTTTTTTTTTTTTTCAGTCTAAACTAAAGATTAGGTTTTCATGCTTACTAAATATGCTTTTTCTCAGGGAAAAAATAGCATTCCTGATGCATCCATATTATATCTCACGTGCATAGCCCATTTATGTGGTTAGGAAAGTACTGCTTAACATACTCACAGCCAACACAGATTTGCTATTACTTTGCATCATAGCAATCATTATTTTCCCATCATATTAAAAGAAAGATTTCTTTTTTAATCCAAAAATTACTTATCTACAGCATAAATGTAGCATATATGCACTAGAGAAGAACCAGGATCTCACATGCTTTCTAATCACACTCAGTTTCCAGGGATGACCTGGAGCATTCCTGCTACCTGTGATGAGCTGTAAAATCTCCCTTGTGAAAATCTCCCATATTCCTTCATTCGAACTCATATACAATCCATGGGCCAGATATTATCTTGGTTACGTGTCACTGAATCTTTTCTCCTCATCACTTCCAAACCCAGATGACCATATTAGAGCATTGGAGAATAACTTCCTTATTCCTACAGGTCAATGTTCTCTTAAGCACCACAGTTATCTAGTGTGTGAGGACTTAACTAGCATTGCAGTTAAGCTTTATGTCTACCATCACCTCTGGGTCTCTAGCGTCACTGATGACTTGTAGCAAATTAACGTTAATATACTGGTCTGAATGCAATATCCTCACTTCCAGATGCACAACCTTGCAATGAACAAAACTGAAATGACATTATCATTTGCTTATAGCTTGTTCAGATCAGCCTGCAAGTATTCTATATCAGAAATGTCCCTTTTCACCTTCTCTAACTTTACATCGTTAGCAAATAATTGACTTTACTATCTACACTAACCACATCATCATTAATATACAAGCTAAACAACAACAGCCCAAGTAGAGAACTTTATGGCATTCCACTTGGCAGCTTCTTTTTCTAGACTCAGCACCTCCATATATTATTCTCTAATACCTGTCATTCAGCCACTCTTCCATCCATGATATATTCATTCCTCTTATCCATCTCTGTATTCAGTCTATTATAACATATGACTGTAAAGCAAGACCTACCTTTAACAAAGTTATGCTTTCCTCCTAACCACTATTTGAATCCCAATTAGCCTTTCCAACATGTTAATGTTCCTCCAGAGATACTGATTCATCTATAATTAGTTGTTTCTATCTAACTGCATCTTGTACAATAGAATTAATCATGCCCTTTTCTTTCCTATTAGGAAATGTGCTCATGTTGAGACTCACATTGAATAACCAAGTCAGGGACAATACTAATTCTTTTGCACATCTTTCAGCACCCTTACCAATATTCCACTGTGTTTGAATCAAGCTTTTGTACCAGGTTTAATTAAAGTAATTATTCCATAATCATTTTCCAGTTACTTGCAAACTGTTAAAACATTCTGCAGATTTTTCTGCCTGTTTGTCTAACTTTCTTTCACATTCTAATTTTGCTTTTCTCACCATGGCTGTCACTTGCCTAGCCTGCTTTTTATACTGCTTCTGGTCATCACCTTTTTCCAAATATTAGATCCACAACAATTTCTTTTTATGCAGCTCTTACTCCAGTGTTCTATTTATCAATTAATATTGTTCTATTAATATTGTATCCCTGAAGATGTCCATGTGACAGAGAGAAAATATAAGAGCTATTAAGCTTGTGTTTGACTATTTCATTTGCTGTTTTCATTCCATTAAACCTAATTATGAGAGGAATCGAACTGAATGGTGAAAAGTCAGTCACTGGAATTCTGCTCAATGTTAGCAGAATTGAAGATGGTCACAATCAACATAAAAAGCATAAATTGAAAAGACAATCCCTGGAATCTGTGTCAAATACTAAAGAGTACATTGTTCGATTCAGCTACAGCGGCATGTGGTTAAGTTGTTTTAAGGATAGAAAAATCAAAGCTCTATGGTACACTAAGGAAGTCAAACAGGAAATCATGGACAAGAAGAAAGTATTTTGGATGTTGCAAATAAGATGATATAAGAGAATACAGAGAAAAATATAAGAGAGAGATAAGCTATGTGTAAAAGTAGCAAAAGGACCAAATTCCAAATGGACAAATTCTTTTGTGCATTTGGAATGGTTAAGGGACATTCACCATGATCAGCTATGTATGCATTAGAGGAAGAGGGTGAAGCCAAGAGATTAGCTTTTTCTGTTGGTGTTATTACAGTAGAGCAATCTGGGTGTGACACTGGTTGGAAGGATGTTAGGCAAAAATTATGACTAATTGCTTTGGTGAGAGACTAAAAGGCTTAGCTGCTATTTGGAAAAGATTGAAGCTTCCTGCTTTCCTGCTCTTTCAAAGTCTGTTTTGGAAGCATTGGCAATTTTCTTGCAGCTCTCTCAGGCTTGAGTAAAAGATGCTATTCTTGATGAAAGCCAGGTATGCTTGAGTTTTTGTTTGTTAGTCTTGAAACACCTTTTGGAGAACTGTTTAAAAAGGGGGATAGCAGTTCAGAGTAGTGTAAGGGAATGTATATTTCCATGCCATGAGGATTACTTTGGTAATATTCGGTGCATATATTTGGGTTGGAAGGCTGTGTGCATCATCTGACCTAGCATTGTGCCAGACTACTCATGCAGTCTTGGTGAGCAGTTAGGGTTATCTGGTATGCTGGTACATATATGTGAATGGTTTGTGTAAGATCATTAGTTAAGGCAAATGTCTCAGCATCTCTGCCTGCTTGGTCTCTGCAACTGGAGGAGGAGAGCCAGTTGGTATTGTAAATATTAAAATCTAATGTAAGGATGATAATTTACTGTCAGGAAAGAGGGACTGTAGAAAATCATCATTCGAGAAGAGGTAGTTAGAGCTCAGAGTGGTGACAATGGGAAAGTGATAGAGACAGCAAATGAATTTGACTGAATGGTGTAGGGGGATTTAGATTTTTAACCAAAGAAGGTGATGTAAAAGGATTCTTTTTTTCTTATTTTTCAACTTTCTGAGTGTAGTCTTCATACAAAACTTATATATCAAACGTGGTTAACAAATAGATATGATGATTCATTTTTTCTAAAAAATTTAATTAAGAACCTTCTAAAATGCAGAAATATATGATAATTGAGTTCCATGATGATTTCCTAATCTAATTCTTATATGAAAACGAAACCCATAATATAAGGGTCGTGACAAGAAGTAGAAGTGTATTTGAATGCTGTTATGAAAAGTATTTTTTCCCCTAAATTATATTGTGTAGATTTGATAATAGTGCTTTTTGTGCAATAGCCAGATTAGATATAATCATTGAACTATTGATTATTGTATTGTGGTTTTAAAAGTGTTCACTTTGGTTGTTATCTTGATTAATGTGGAAGTGCTAGTTAATGTTACAGAAATGGTGGCAGTGGCAGCAAAGAAGAGTATGGCAGCAGCACGGAAGGTCTCAACTTGAAGATTGAGTTTTTCCCTGGATTTTTTGCAGTGGATAAGATGCAACAAATGTTTTATGTATGCATCCAAACACGTTAAGGATTTATGGAATGTTAGAACAAACAATAGAAATGGAACGTATTATAGCATGAGAGAAGTGCAATGAAAGGCAAACATTCCAAAAATGAGAACAGTATTACCAGGAATAATAAGAAAATGGATGGACGTATTTGCAATGGTAATAATAGAATTGACATGGAAGAGTTAATGAAAATCAAGAGTCAGGTTAAATGCATAGAGAAGGAAATCCAATGTTTAAAGAAGAGCATAACTAATGTAAATGACAAGGATGTTAATAAAGAAGAAGCAAGTATCTAAGGATAACAGGGTTGCTTTATATGGTGACTTAATCATTAAAGGTGTTGAAAGTTTATTTTTCACTTGGTCAGACTATAATAAATCTAGTTTAATCCTTTAAACTAAATATTATTTAATATTTAATATTAATAAATTTAATTAAATTAATAAATTTAATATTAATAAACTAAATATAAAATTTAAACTAAATAAAGGATTAAACTACATTTATTATAGTCTGACCAAGTGAAAAATAAACTTTCAACATCTTTCTCTAAATCCAGAGTAATTTAATAAAAAGGTGGCACACCGTTTGGCAGTTCCTATAGGAGGAGATGACCTTGCTAATGCTTCTGCCTGGTATCTCCACTTGGGCCTGGCTCCCACTGAAGAGATCTCAATAAAGGTCAAAACTAGTCTGGGTAGTGGCCCTTCCTTTAATGCATAACATTATACATATCCGCAAGGAGATGTGTTTTGCATTATGGGAGATACTGAAATAGGAATGTTGGTAGCTTGCTCCACCTTTGCAAGGAGTTGCCTGGTGTTGTACCACTTTACCCCAGTCCTGAAGATACTTTCAGGCGCAAACTTTGTTTGTACACACTTGGTTAAAGGATTAAACTAAATTTATTATAATCATTAAAGGTATGGTAAAAGATAAAGTGCACAAGACATGTTTTATAGGGTGTACAGTAAAATGACTATCAGATGTTTTACATAGGAAGGAATAGGTCAGAATTAATGGTGGATACAAATGACTTGAATAGTGAAACAAAGAATGTTGAAAGGGATTTGAAGAAGTTATTGCAGGAAGTGAAGGATAATTCACAGGATAACCCATGGCATACTGTTGCGCAAACTGGAGCAGATGGAGATGGATACTAAACTAGTGATATGGATAGGAGAATGGCTCAGGGAGAGATACCAGAAAGTGGTGTACGGAAGAGCAGAGTCCAGGATGAGGCAGGTGACCAGTGGTGTGCATCAGAACTGTGCTTGGGCCATTGTTGTTTAATTTGTACATAAATGATATAGAAAATGGATTAAAGGGAGATATTCAGTTGTTTGCCGATGATGCAAAGTTGGGTAGCGCAATAAAAAATCAAGCTGATGTTGAGAGTTTGCAGGATGATTTAAATAAGACAATCATAACCTTTTGCCCAAGAGATGGACAAAAGGTTATGATTGTCAGTTCAATGCAGAAAAGTGTAAAGTCATGCATTTTGGGATTAAAAGATTACCAGCTGTGTACTACGTCGATGGAATGGTATTCCAAGAGATTGATGAGACTAGAGACTCAGGGGTGTTGGTGGATAGGGAGATGAAGTTCAGGGGACACATTGCTAAGGTGTCCAAGATTGCACATAGGATTACTTGGTTATTGAGGAACACACTAACATCCAGAGATAAAGAAATTATTATTCCCCTTTATAAAGCATTGATACTTCCGTATTTGGATTACTGTGCTGAGGTCTGGTCACCTGGATTCCTTGGAGATGAGGTAGTTGTGGAGAGGGTTCAGAGGAGAGTGACTAAGTTGGTAAGTGATGTAAAAAATGCTCCCTACATTGATAGATTGAGAGCTTGTGGATTGCAGAGGTTGGTTGATAGGTGGAGAAGAGGAGATATGATACAAACATTTAAATTACTAAAAGGTTTTTATAAGATTGATGCAGGGGAAATGTTTCAGCTGTATGATAGTGATGGAAGAACAAGAGGTCATCTCTGGAAATTAAGGAAAAGTGTGGTTAACAAGGGTGTGAGAACAAGGTTTTTCGCCTGGAGGATGGTGAATGAGTGGAATGCATTGTCTGTCTCAGTTGCGAGTTCTTCATCTGTAAATGAATTCAAGAAGAGATAGGATAGATATTGTTGTGATAGTTTGGGTCTCCTGTGATGAGTCTACTACCTGTAATAATAATAATAATAATAATCATTGGGAAAGTGGTTAATTTGTTGTCCAGATATGAGAGTAGTGAACTGAGAAGAGAGCAATGATACTAAATAAAAAGATGGTTGAATTGTGTCAGGAGAATGTTAAATTTGTGAATGTATAGAATGAATTCAAAGGAAAGTTAGAATGGTTCACAGCTGATGGAATGCATTTGAATGGGTTTGGTGTTGGTCATTTGGAGTGATTATTTTTACTAAGAGTACACAGGGTTCATACAAAATTAGTACCACTAAGAGTCAGAGAGAGGCTGAGAAGTAGGTCGTTGAAGGACAGGAAGTGGATGGATACACAGGTGAGAAATAATTATAACAGAACAAAGTGATGCAATGAAAAACAGTGGGGATGATAAGAATATAAATGAAAATCAGAGTCAGGATCAGGTAAATGGGGATGGTCATGACGAAGAGAGATGTGCACTATAGGATAGAGTAAAAAGTGATTGTATTGATGGGATGGCCTCAAAGAGTGCAGAATTGTTATGCTTGTATACTAATGTATGGAGAATCAAAAATAAAAGGACTGAGTTTGTAGCACTGATTGAAACAGTGTCCAAAGATAATTAGCATAAGTGAAACTTGGTTGACTGAGGATGATATACTGGGATATAAAATTTTCCAAAATGATAGGAAGATGAAGAAAGCAGGGAAAGTAAAAGAAAGAGATAATAATGGGAAATTTTAATTATAGGAATTAGGATTGGAAAGAAAAGAGAGTGTATAGTAACAAGAAGAGTAAATTTGTCGAGTTTCTGCAGAATAACTATCTAAATCAGTGTCCTTTCCTTTAGTGTTACATGGTGATCAGCATTCATTTTACACAATAAAAAAAATGATTGTGTAAAATGAATTTAAATCAGTATGTGATGGAAGCAACATGAGGTTTATGGTGATTTAGTGATATAATAAGTGTTAGATTTGGTGATATCCTCACAGAATGTGATCGTGAATGAGGTATCAACACTGACACCTGTTGGTAAAAGTGATCATGAGGTAGTTTGGAAGGTAGTCAAACAGGAAAAAGTTGTTATCAAGAAGGTCTATAAGGTTGGTGATTTATCAGAAGCTCCGTGGTCAACTATCATGAATACAATGAGTTGAGAAATTGTGTAGAAAAGATATAGTGTATGGGAAATGATAAGGCAGTATCTAACACAAGCAATGCATAACTGCATACCAGGAGTTAAGCAAATAAATTGAGTGGGAGTAAGATGGATGACTGGTGAAATCAAGCAAGCAGTGTTACAAAAGAAGTTGCTATGAGGAAGTACAAGACAGTTTGCAGTGATCAGATGCACGAAGAATATAGCTTGCGGGCCAGAAAAGTGACAAGCATGGTTTAAAAATAAAAAGTAGTATAGGAGAGGAGATTAGCCAGTCAGGTCAAAGCTAATCCAAGGGAATTTTTCTGCTATGTGGCAAGCAAGAGGAAAAATAATTATGGCATGTTCATACTGGTGGATAGTTATGGTAGAAGAGTAATCATAGCAAATAATATAGTAGAATTATTTAAAGAATACTTCATTAGTGTATATCATAGTGGTGTGAATGATGCTGTGCAACATGTAGAAAGAAGGCAAGAATTAGGAGAATTAAAGGTGAAAGAATCAGAGGTGTATCAAGTGTTGCTTGGATTAGATGTTAATAAGGCTGTGGAAATGGATGACATATTATCACGTATTTTTAAAGAATGTGCAAAAGAGTAAGTGATGTCCTTTTCCTGGTTATTTAATGAAAATCTTGCAGCAGGGAAGGTTCCTAAGGAGTGGAAAGAAGGCAAATATACCTCTCCACAAGCATGGTTCAAGAACAGAAGTTACCAATTATAGATTGGTCTGTATATTTGCAGTTGTGATCAAAGTGTTGGAAAAATTGGTTAGAAATAGAATACAGGATTGGGTTTATGGATATAAGATTTCCTATGATGGTCAGCATGGATTTGTGAAAGGCTGGTCTTGTTTTAGCAATCGGTTTATGTTTTATGATAAGGTAATGCATGTGTTGGATAAGGGAGAATCATATACAGTGATATTTTTGGACTTTGCAAAAACATTTGATAGATTACCACATGATAAGTTGGTGTACAAGCAGCAGAGGATAAGAATAGATAGTATATTGGTTAGATGGATTGAAGATTGGCTCTCTGAACAATACCAGCAAGTTGTGTATGATGAAGTCATGTCACAGAAAGAAAGGTGTCTAGTTGTATGCCTTAGGTTTCTGTTCTTGGGTGCTACTGTTTTTCTTATTTATTAATGATATTTAATGTTGATTGACTGGGGATCTTTTTGCTGATGATGCAAAGTTAGGTAGAATTATCAAGAGTGGTGCTGATATTAATTCTCTACAGGAAGATTTGAACAGACTTTTAGCTTGGACAAATGAGTGGAGTTGTAGTTTTAATATTAATAAATGTAAGGCATTACACTTTAGGATACAGAGATATAAGGCTACGTACTGTATTGTTGGAGCTGTACTTCAGGAAGTGGATAAGATTTGGGATCTTGAAGTGATGGTAGACAATGGACTGAAGTTCTGAGGGCACATCACAACTGTTGCAAAGATTGCACATTGTATTGCTATGATAAAAAGTACAATTACATGTAGGAATAAGAAGTTGGTGGTGCATCTATATAAGGCACTGGGCAGACCACACATTTGGTCACCTAGTTTTCATTGTGATGTAGAAACACTAGAGAGGGTATACAAAGATGAATAACCGAAGTGATATCAGGTCTCTGGAGTTTTAATTATGAAGAGCATTTGAGAGAATGCGGATTACATTTGAGGATTACAGAGGTTGGTGGAAAGGAGGAAAGAGAAGATATAATAGAGACTTACAAGTTAGTTAAGGAGTCTATCAGATTAATACAGAAGAAATTATAAAAAGAGTAGATGTTAAGATGGGAAGAACAGGGTGCCATCCTTAGAAAACCATTTAGCGACTTCCTTAGACTGCGTGTCATGGAATCACGTTCAAGAAATAAGTACATGTCGAGCATTAACATCTCAAAACTTAAACAATCATAAGCTTATCAAAAAGTTTAATTCACTAAAGATGACACAAGAACAACCAACCCCTAATAATCTTAATGGAAGAACTAAAAAATTAGTGATAAACCAATCATCATATGTTCTAAATCATAACAAAGAACAAATTCTTGAAAAAGGTCTTAATTTTGTCCTTGCGTCTAAAACTATTCCCAAGGAAATGTTTTGATGGAGAAAGCTGCATCACTACTTCCTGCTGCAGATGCCAGTTTACTTCACATGGAAGCAATACTTGCAATTAATAATGCAAGACCCCCCATCTGATAACATCCCCCTTGGCTCTGCTATCCGATATTGGCACACTCGTGAAATCAGACGCATGTAGCTGCTTAACAATAGAACTTCAACACGGACTGTAGCTACAGTTCAAAACTAATTGAATTTTATAATAGTCGTTTGTATAGTGATACGATGTTTCTTATAGTGTTTATTTGCTTTCTATGTTCCCACGCCTGAAGAAGTCGGACAATCCGATGAAACATGTTGTGTTTTGAATAAATTTAATTGTTATTCTAGTCTTGGTTATAGTCAGTATATATAAATATGAACATATCCCAATACCAAGTTAATACTACAAATTGCTATATATATATATATATATATATATATATAAATGAATTCATGATATATACATTTAAGCATTATCAGATATTTAAAAATATTTTGGCTGATTGTTCAATGTGGTTTCACTGACTAGCAGATTAGCTAGTTTTGATAAAAATAAAGAGAAAAACAATTAATCTGAGAGACAATTAATTAAATTGAACTTTACAAATAGTTTTTCTCTGCCTATGATTCATTTATATATAAGTCCTGAAATCAAATATTTTAAAAATGGTTCAGCTATGCAGGCAATATTTTGTTGTAGTGATAGACAGGACAAATAAAATTTGTTTCACTATATGGAATATACAATCATACGATGCAGGATTGAGGTAACACAGATTATTGCTGCTAATCTACTAGTCAGTGGAAATGTAGTAAATAATGGCTGCTTTACTGCTTTTTTATTTTTTACATATAAGCATATCAACAGAAATTTTGAAGTAACAATAATTCTGTAGTCAACTTGAAATTCTGATTTTCTTTTTTAAACTCCAGTTATGTGTGTATTATGCCCTTGGAGGGCCCCCCCCCCTCAACTTTTCATGATTACAATGTAATGACTTTAGTCTTTCTTAAAGATGAAGTGATCAAAATATATTTGTAAAATTCCATGAAGTGGAAACAATTACAATGAATTATCTCAATCTCAATTTAAGGGTGACATTTCTCAAATTTTAACACTCATTCATTGCTTTATGTTGTCAAGAAAAGAAAGATAAAAACATTATTATTATGCTAGTAGTGAGACTATTTTATTTTTGAGGAGTCTGCCAGAGCACTGTTTTCAAATGAAAGAGCCTTGCTACTAGTATAGTTAATATAAATGAAGAGCATTGGTTCTACTATGGCCTACTTCTTCTCTTTCTTTTCTGAATGTTTATTTTTATTACTAGTGATTCTGAATGCAAATCTATACTATATCTGGCTCAGCAGTCACAATCTCATGGTCACTAGTGGTTTTTGGGAATATCCAACCTTTCTTTTCACTTATTTACTGAATGTCAGAAAAATGTTTGCAATTAAAAATGGTGGGTGCATCCATTGACATCCTTCTGTCATACACCTTAAGATGTTTATGGGATATACCCCCTTAAGATGGCTATCCCTCCACATCTTGGAATGCTATGAGCTGTGGAAGAATAGAAATATCAATGGGCAATGGAAAGTTTGTAGTTGGTTGATTCATTCACCATAGTACTTTTCTTGAATTTGAGACTTCCACTATAAGTTTCACATATAAGAAGAAAAATTCTTATTCTGTATATAGCAGAGAAAACTCAAGAGAACTAAAGTTAGAGAGACAAAATAAAAATGCATACTGCTGATAAGAACAAGCAAGACTGAGTTATTAAAAAAAAAAAAAAAAAAAAATTCAAGACAAGCCAATATATATATAGGAGAAGTCAGGAAAATCTGATTTCTACTTAAATTGCTATTTGTTAAATAATTTATCATTTTTCCACTGTGCATATGATAACAGAAACACAAATAGAACATATAGTTAGAAATAATAATAAAGAAAGAGAGGAGGAAAGGGGAGGTACATATACATACCATCTTCATCAGTCCTGATGACCATTGGCGGAGATGGAGGACCATCGCCTACAGATGTTCCAGCAAGCACCCATACTCGATACTCTGTCCACTTCTCTAGACCACCAATCACATAGGATCGATCATCTGGACCAGTCTGGACTTCGTTGGCCTTACCCAGATCATCCCCATCTTCAACTTTTAGGTACTTGATCTTATAGTAGGTGATGGCCCCATTCTGCTGGTCTCGGGGAGGGGGGTTCCAGGAGATGCGGAGGGAACGGGAGTCTATGGCAGAGCTGAGGACATCTTGGGGAGGGGCGCCAGGCACTGTGGGGGAGGGAGGAAGGGAGGGCAGAGTGCGACATGTGCAGTGGGAAGTTTGTGGTTGGTTGGTATGGTTGGTTCAACTTAAAACTACTTAATGGTTTTACACAAGCACAGCCAAAAACAAATGCCATATAAACTAAAAATGTGATAACTTAATAAGGATCTGGGAGGTTTACAAATCATGAGCAATATCTCAAATTATAATGCACACATAAGCACAAATGACTTAAGAATTCCAGAGTGATTTTTTTTAAATCTTTTATTTTGACTTAATAAATTTAATTGAAATCATTTTCCTTCTCTCTTATATATAAAGGTAGAATAAAATAAAGCAATCCTTTATTTTATTTTTTATTATTTTTTTATAAGCATGTGTGAGCTCACAAGGAATTCCTAATCTATGCTATTTCATAATTATAAGTTTCCAAAATAAAGTAACATGAATATTTTTTATACGGTAGCTACATGTAGCACATAATAACTGAAGCAACCAATCTGTTGTACAAAACAATTTACCTATGCTGGCCACTTGAAAGAATTCCCAGGTCAGTGAAAATACATATAAACAACATGTTAGCATTATAATATAAAATGAGTTTACTCTTGGTCATTTAAGTGAAGATTAATCAGAATATACACATAAAGCCTTATTTTGTTTTCAAAATTTAGTATGAATAATGTATCATACCAGTATATAAATATGGTTCATCCTAGTATAGCATATAACTTCCAGTTCCTTTAACACAAGACTAACTACTAATTAAAAAAAAACACAAAGAAAAAAAAAAGAGTAAATTCTGATATGTTTGAAAGAAAATAGAAGAGGATCTACAATTACATAAGTTTTATTAAGCCGAACTGGCTGGTGCTGGGATAAACCAAATGCCAGATTATAACATATGGATATCAGACCAGCCTAAGTTGCCAACCCCAAAACAATAACAGAATAGATTACAACTGTCAATTTCCTTCACTTCAATTCCAAGCTTTTTTCCTTCCCTAATTTTGTACATGGATCATGGTAGTGTTTATTATCATCGTTGTCATCAACCAGACCTCTCCAAGAGTGTTGCCCACACATCATGAAAGGTCCACACTAGCCAACATTCACACAACACCTATGACACACTTCCTCAAACTCATTCACTGATGCTGTAGTCATAACTACTTCTAGCAACCCCTTCCACCTATTCTATCACCAACCACAATTTTATTCGATTTCAGGAGTGAACTTTTATTCTTTCTCTTCCTGTCATGTACTGAAAAATTTCCTTTGAATGTATTCTATAAAATCATCTTTAACAACTTGCATATCCCACCTCTTCTGCCTATTAAACTATATTTTAATTGACAACCCATCAGTCTATTAACATATGATACATTCTACAGATTTAAAGCCATTTTCTTCATTTATCTCTGGATCCTCGCCATCACTTCCTCATTTCCCAAGAAACTTAGGGGAACATTGAAACATATCTGAGCAGAGTAGTCTAAATGTGCTGTGTAAATTATTATTACTATTTAGGCCTCCAAGGAGTCAAAAGACTCATCGCGGGAGGTACTTCCTAGGAAACACAACTCTATCAAGATACAACGCGGGAGATCCCTCCCAGGAAACACGAAGTCTACATACCACTACTTAAACTCATTGACTGTTCTCGCTCTCACCACTCTATCAGGCAATGCATTCCATGGTTCAACCACCCTCCATGCAAAGAAACCACTCCTCACCCTCTTGCTCACAGTTTCCTTTCGTAACTTACAGGGATGGATCCTTGTCATCACTCCTTCCCGCTGTTTAATCAAGCGAAAGAACTCCCCAGTGTCAACCCTGTAACCACCTCTCAACAGTTTAAAAGTCTCAATCATATCACCTCTCCTTCTTCTATCTACTAAACTCTACAGTCCACATTACCTCAGCCAATCCTCATAACTAACATTGTACAGTCCTGAAAATGTCTTTGTTATCTGCCTCTGTACCCTTTCCACAATTAATTTATCCCCTTAAAATCCTGGGGACCAAATTGGAAAACAATAGTCTAAGCGTGGTCTGATCAGGGTCTCATACAATGAAATGATAACTCTTTTATCTTGGAATGATAACTCTGGAATGATATACAATGGAATGATAACTCTGCAGGTCAGCGTCCTTCTCATTATTGCAGCAATCCTTTGTGTTACCTTCACCACCTTTGCAATATGTCCCTTGAATTTCAGGTTTCTATCAATCATCAACCCTAGATTTGTATTATATACAAGTTCTGGGTGTGCAAAAGTGCCTGCAATGGTTCCAAGAATTTTGACAAAGAGACTTTAGCTTGAACGACTCCCCTTGCTCGGGGTGCCCTGTATTTCTTCATAATGATATGCTGGAAGCTGCTATTGCAAGAAATGGCAATGCAGGTGTTGAAGATTTAGCAAAAGATCTTAATTCATCATCATCGACCATCCACTGCCACTTGGAAGAACTTGGAATAGTGTCTAAGTTCAGCAAGTGAGTTCACAAACTGATGAACAACAATCAAAGAGAGCATGTCAAAATCTGTACCGCTTTTCATTCTAGAGAGGTTAAATCTCTGTTTTTGAGTCGTGTAGTGACCGGAGATGAAAAGTGGATACTTTACATGAATGTTAAGTGCCACTGCCTTTACACTTTGTCACATTGAAATGACAATCATTATCCTTTTCCAATAATGTGAGTTATTCAAATAATTTTTCAGGATCTCTACATCACTTTTTAGGGGAACAGGCTACACCTCAGCCAAAACAAGACCTTCACCCTCAGAAGGTTTTGTTAAGCATTTGGTGGGATACAGCTGGTATAATACACTTTGAACTCTTGCCAGAAAACCAAACAATCACAGCTGAAGTACAATGGGAACAACTCGATCAACTGATAATAATAAATTTAGTTTAATCTTTTCATCATTGATCAACTGAATGAAAAGAGGTGTTCTCTGGTCAATCGAAAGGGTATTGTTTTTCACCACGATAAAGTACACTCTCATAGCGCAAGAATCACCTGTAACAAGATTGAGGAATTCGGCTGGGAAAAGTTTCCGTATCCACATTCTCCTTATCTTGCACCTTCAAATTACCACTTGTTTCCAAGTTTGCAACATTTCATTAATGAAAAACAATACGATATGTTAGAGGCACTGAAATTGAACCTATGCAACTTCTTTACCTCCAAACATCCCAAATTCTATACAAATGCATTATGAAGCTTTCACGACATTGGAAGGGCATTATAGATTCAAATGGAGAATATATTGATTAAATTACCAAGCAATTCATCTTTTATATCCTTTCAAAACTTAATGCTAAAAACAACATTACTTTTGGGATGACCTGATACACCACATCCATGGCTGGTAGGGCGGTTAATGCATAAATGAAATGAATGAAGCCCCAGAGCCCAGCCCAGAAGAGCATCCCCTTTCATCTCCTTGATTCTCCTCTACCAAATACTATCCTTTGAAGTCTGCCTGTCTGTCAGCCATCCTTTTATCCATGTCATCAGCCTTGCATCCAGTCCCATTTGCTACAGTTTACTTAACAGATTTCCATTTCCATGCAGTGTCCTATCAAATGTCATTACAAATTCTAATAATGTCACAGACTAGCAACTCCCTTTATCCAACTCAACTTTATCACAGAAAGCAAGTAAATTATTTAAGAAAAGACTTCCACTACACAAAGTAATGCTGTCTCTTATAGAGATCATATTCTTATCTAAAATTATTCTTATCAATTTCTGAGATCATATTCTTATCTATTCCTGAAATCTGTCTGTATGGATAGATCTATAATTTACCATCTCTGTCTTTGAGACTCCAATATATCGTGGGACAGATTTGCCCTCCTAACACTTACCTATAAATGTGATCTTGAATGAGTCGACTAATCTACTGTGATGGAACCATTGTAAAATGTCACATTACACGCACATGTATCTACCAAGCAATGCCTAAAACAAAATTATGTCTTATACACAATCACTTCTTCCCAGTTTTGGGTCTTTGACAAATAATTGAATATCACCCTTTATATCATTTCCTATATCACTGCTGTACAAATTAAATATCAGTGGCCCAAGTCTTACAGTACACCACTACTCACCCACCCTCTCCTAGATTCAATTCTCCTCATGTACTACTTTTTGATGGCTGTCCATCGGCCACTCTCTCATCCATATCATAAACTTTATATCCAACACCAATTGCTCCAATTTATGTAATAACACAATCTAATGTGGTAACCTGTCAAAAGCCTTAGCAAAGTCTAGAAGTATCACTGTCTAGCCATTTTTTTTTTTATCCAACTCAGTTGCTACTGTATTATTAAAAGTGGACAAATAACAAAAGCAAGACCTATCTTTCACCAAACCATGATACCCTCCCCCTGCCCTGAGTACCATATGATTGCCCACCCATTCCTGAATTCCACCTTTTACAAACTTCTGCAATATCTTAGCAGCCATTCCAAATATACTGAGTGGTCTGTAATTTGCTACTTCTGTCTTGGAGCCTCCTTTATGCAATGGAACTATTTTGTCCTCTCTTTCCACTCCCCAGAGCTTAGACTTAAATTAACCAGCTTGGTCACATGGAGATGCCAATTCCCTTTGCATAGTCTCATAGCATATGGGCTGATATCTCATCTAATCGGAGCTATCGTTAAGGTTCTGAAATATCTCAAGGCCCTCCAATTCATCTCTCTCTCTATTCTTACATCGGTAAATGTTTTGGCACTGGCATTTCCATCTAGATGGTACACACTTGCAAAATGATCACTCATAATTCAATTATTTTGTTTGCTTCTGTTACCTCTTTACCACCAACACTTTAATCAGTGTTGGTGGTAGAACACAGCAAATGAACTGTTTAGGATTTTCATTTGCCTGTCCATCTTGTACATTTCCAATGCCATACCTTATCAAATGTCATTTCAAATTCTAACAATATTACAGACTAGCAACTCTCCTTACCCAACTAACTAACCTTTCATGAATTCACATAATTAGCTTCTTATTCATTACATACTGGACATCCTTCTTGGCCTTTTACTGCTCATGAGCTTGCTGATGACCTTTCTCTTTATATACCCTCCACAATGCTTTCTTATTCTACTTTCATTTAATGCTATTCATCCACTTAGCTCTTACCCAGTTTATCCTCCTGCCTCTGAGTATAGAATATAACACTACAAAAATGAATAAGAAAGCTTTTAATTATTTTTTTTTATTATGGAACTCCCTACAATAATGAACTGTTTTTGGTTAGAACTGCTTTAAATTAAGTTATTGGAAGGAAGGAATTAATTCTTTATTTAATGAGAATTATAATACTGTATAATGATATTGTTTATGCTTACCTTTGTAGTACTCTCTTCTGAATTAATGGAATTATTTCAAATAAATTCATTTGCAGTCATTCCTGTAGGATTTAGATACACCATTTGCAAAAAGTCATTAAAATTAAGTAAGGATTGTAAATAAAATAATATTTAATAATAAAATAATAAAAATTTAAAGTAAAAGGAGATCACTGAGATTGAAATGTACTAAACATAATGAGGCAAGATAAAGAATGAATTCAGAATATGGAAATAATAATAAATAAATAAAACCAATGTGGAAATGATATATAAAAATATAGCAAAAATCATGAGCTGTCAGAATAATATAGAGCATATCATGAGACCAGAAATAAAAAGTGTAAACTGGAGTAAAAAACACAGAAAACTTAAATCCCACTAAGAATATAAGTGTGTACAATTTAAAAGTGAAGTTAGAATATAAACTCAATATAATAAGAGGAGAGAGAATATCGAAGTTACTCTATGAGTTAAGAGACCATTTTGGGTATGGCTGTCTACAAAAATTCTGAATTCCTTCATTATCTTCTCTCATTATTTTTAGTAGATTTTGATGCTAATGTTCTCCTTTTACTTCTAGGTTTTAATATTCTATTTCAAAATCATTACATACTTTTAATGACTTCCTTCCTTTAATGACTGCAAATTAATTTATTTAATGATTCTGTCAATTCAGAAGAGATAATACTATAAAGGTAGACTGGTAATATCATTATATTTTTATTTCTATTAAATAATGCCTTCTTCCTTTCTTCCGGTAACTTAATCTAAAGTAATTGTCACCAAAAAAGAGTTCATTTAGTCAATTGGTAGAGCCTCTGCTACTAATGGCTCAAGCAAAAAGTTAAGCAAGTTTGAGTGTGGTTAGTAGTTGGAAGGAGTCCAATCGTTCGATGCTGTTGGCACACTCTCCTCCGATGAGTCTTTGGACTCCCTGGAGGTGTCAAATAATAATTACGAAAATAATAATAATAATAATTATTATTATAATTATAACAATATTATAGTTCATGGCATATCAAGATCTGTATGATCAATTAGAAACAAAGGAAGGACAGAGAAAAATTTACCAACTAGCGAAATGTAGAAATAAAGCAGCTAAGGACATCTTACATGTGAGGCAGATCAAAGATGCCGAAGGAAGAGTATTATGGAGGGATGTGGACATAAGAAACAGATGGAAAATATACTTTGAGGGACTTTTGAATGAGGAAAATGCAAGGACTCACAGAGGAGATGGGAAGCCTTCTGAGGGGATGGTGCAGAACATCAGTAGAATGGAAGTGACGGAGGCCATGAAGAGGATGAGGAATGGAAAGGCGGTGGGCCTAGACAGAATTCCAGTGGAGGCATGGAAGGCACTGGGGGAAGAGGGAATTGACCTGCTGTGGGACCTGTTCATGAAAGTTTGCCAACAGGAAAATATACCCGAGGAATGGAGGGAGAGTACTCTTGTTCCCATCTACAAGGGTAAAGGGGATGCACAAGACTGTAAAAAATTACAGAGGAATAAAGTTGATGTCCCACACAATGAAGATCCTAGAAAGGGTTCTTGATGGTAGATTCAGGGAGGAGGTGGAGATTGCAAAGGAACAATTTGGCTTCATGCCTGGTAGATCAACAACAGATGCTATCTTTGGGTTACGACAGATGATGGAAAAATATCGAGAGAAACAAAGGGAGCTACATCTGGTATTTATTGATCTGGAGAAAGCATACGATAGAGTGCCAAGGCAAGAAGTCTGGAGGTGTCTGAGGGAGAAGAAGGTGCTGGAGAAATATGTCAGGTTGGTGCGGGAAATGTACAGAAATGTGAAGACAAGTGTTCGGACCTGTTTGGGACAGACAGAAAGTTTTCAAGTAACAGTTGGCTTGCATCAAGGGTCAGCATTAAGTCCGTTTCTGTTTAATATTGTGATGGAGGTGGTAACAGAGGAGGTGAGAGAAGATGCACCTTGGACAATGTTGTATGCAGATGACATCTTGCTGTGTGTAGATTCAAGAGAAGAAGCAGAAACTAAACTGGAAAGATGGAGAAAAGTACTGGAAGAGAGAGGTATGAGACTGAGCAGAAGTAAGACAGAGTATATGTGTTGCGCAGTGGGCGGTGGCCAGGAGACAGATCTGGAGCTGGAAGGAAATGTCATCAGGAAGGTGAGAGACTTTAGATACTTAGGTTCAACAGTGGAAGAAGATGGAGGAGCTGAGAAGGAAGTGGGATGCAGAATACAAATCAATCTGAAAGGCAAAATTTATAGGACAGTAGTGAGGCCAGCTATGACATATGCTATAGAAACTGTGGCCCTGAGGAAAAAATAACATCAGCAGGATGGAAGTAGCAGAGATGAGAATGCTTAGGTGGATGTGCGGTGTGACCAGAAAGGATCATCTGAGAAATGTCATCAGGAAGGTGAGAGACTTTAGATACTTAGGTTCAACAGTGGAAGAAGATGGAGGAGCTGAGAAGGAAGTGGGATGCAGAATACAAATCAATCTGAAAGGCAAAATTTATAGGACAGTAGTGAGGCCAGCTATGACATATGCTATAGAAACTGTGGCCCTGAGGAAAAAATAACATCAGCAGGATGGAAGTAGCAGAGATGAGAATGCTTAGGTGGATGTGCGGTGTGACCAGAAAGGATCATCTGAGAAATGACTATGTCAGGGGAACAGTGAAAGTTACGAACTTAGGAGTGAAAATACAGGAGGCAAGGTTGAGATGGTTTGGTCATGTGATGAGGAGGGAGGACGAATATGTGGGAAGAAGGGTCATGCAGATGGATGTGCAAGGAAGGCGGAAGCGTGGGTGGCCAAAGAAGAGATGGAGGGAGCTGGTAGAAGAGGACTTGAAGATGAAGAACTTGGATGTGGTGACAGCCCAAGACAGGAAGGTGTGGAGGAGACTCATAACAAACAGTGACCCCACTTAAGTGGGAGAAGCTGCAGAAGAAAAAGAAGAAGATCAAAAAAGTCTATGTTCCGTAGGTTTTCCTAATGGTAAACTTTCATTTCATTCCTTGGGATACTGTTTTCAACCTAATACATATGTTAATGTATTAATGATATTGTGAATGATTTTAAGAGAAGAAACTTATTCATTTAACTGCAGACTAAGCAAAGTTTGCCGAGTTATTAGTGATAAAATTGATGTGGAATATTTCAAAACATTTCAATATATGATAGCAAAGCAGGAATATATGTGACAGATAACAGGTCTAAATATAAAGTGATTCAGTTTGGCATTCAGAGATAGAGGGAATGCTATATTGGAATGGTTATGTTGCAGGAAGTGAAGAAAATAAGCAAACTTTTCAAAGTTCAGGGAGACATACCACAAGGAGGTATCCCAATAAATGGAAACAAGCATATATCTAACCCAACAAATGCTTACCATCCTGACCAATCACCATCACTTCAATCCTCTCCAAAATAATGGAGAAAGTTATCAACAGTCAACTTCTTCACTTCACTACCTAGGAGATCACCAATTAATTATCCAGTATGTATTCTGTAAATAAACCAGTATGTATTCTGTCAATCCAAATCACTGATTTCTTAGCCTACCACTGGACATGTGCTATCACCATTAATTTTCCAGGCCTTTCAATTGTGTTTGTGATTGAGGTCTGCTTTGAAAATTGCCTTCATTTGTTTCACCTGCCATCCTCTGTAATGGGATAGCTACATTTTCTCTGGTGGAGAGAAAGCTGCCAAAGGTTACCTTCCTTTAATATGGAAGCAGAAAGTGTCTACACTATACAAGTCAGAAAACTTTGTTTTAAAATCAAATTCTAGATTATTATAATCATTAATACATTAACATTTTTTTTTCTTAGAATTCTCACTGCAGTGATTTATAAAAAATAAAAAAATAAAATAAAAAAGAATGTGGGAATTAATTAATGGTTTTAGTAGTGAGTCTCAGGCAAGATCTACGTATGTATACTTCAGAAGAGGTTAAAAACGATCTGGATTCATGATAAACAAGAGTTGGCAGGACTATATTTTTGCTTTAACAAATCACTAAAATATATGTGTTTGTTGCTAAGTTTCGTAGATAAGTTGAAAAGGCATATGGGGCTAAGTGGGTGGGGGGGGATAGAAATATGAAATTATATGGGATATATATGAAACCTAGCATAATTTCTTGACTATCTAATATTATTATTATTATATATATATATATATATATATATATATATTTCTGGGCATTCATGGAGTCAGAAGACTCAATGCAAGAGGACAAAATCCTACACACCACAATACACACCCACTCTGACCAATATGTTCCATTTATTCACCACTTGTCATGCAAAAGATCTTCTTTTCACCTTGAACATGACTCATATGCAATTTCCTGAGATGGCCACTTGTTCTTTTATCAGCTAATTACATTATACATCTCCTTTCTCAATACTATATATCTTTCAATCATATCATATTCCTCCTCCTATGTGCCAAGCTCTGCAGATTACAAGCCCTCAATTTGTCCTTGAGCTCAACATTCTAACAACCTAAGGCAGCTCTGTATCCTCATTTGTTTTCTTATCACCCAGATATTCAGGTGAGTATATCTGTATATAGAAATCCAGATATGGTCTGATTAGTGGCCTTACGAAGTGGAACTATTACCTTCTATCCTTACTTGTCAATATCTTCAATTATGGTAGAAATTTTCTAGGTATTATTACTACGGGCAACTCCAAGGAGTCCTTAGACTCATTGAGGGAGGCCCTAAACATCATGTCAAGAACAACTATTCAACATTCACACAGTATCTATCATACTTTGCCTTGAACTCATTCACAGTCATGGCACCCACAACAGACTCTGGCAGCTTATTCCACTCATTTACCACTCTCCAAGTAAAAAACCTAGCTTTAACACCCTTGCTAACTATACTCTTGCCCAGTTTCCATGGATGGCCCCTAGTCCTCCCACCACCAGTCCTGTTCTCAAAAATATCCTCTGAATTAATCTTATAGAAACCCTTCAGTAATTTGAATGTCTCAATCATATCACCCCTTTTCCACAACCCACAAATCTTCATCCTGTTCTCATAAGGTTCATTCCATAGACCTGCTATCATCTTGGTCACTTGCCTCTGGATCCTCTCCACCTCCTCCCCATCAAGAAGAAACCCTGACACCCAAATCTGGGCACAGTAGTCAAGATGGGGTCTTATCAAGGCTTGATACAGAGGAATAATAACTTGCTTGTCTCTGCTTGTCAAAGTATTCTTCAGTAACCAAGTGATTTGATGAGCTGATTTAACCACTTTTGCAATGTATCCCATTAACTTCAACTCCCTATCCACCAACACTCCCAAATCCCTGGCCTCATCAATCTCCTGGAGTACGGTTCCACCAATGTGATATACTGCTGCTAATCTTTTCACCCCAAAATGCATAACCTTACATTTTGCCACATTAAATTGACATCCATTCTCCTTAGCCCAGTACTCCAATCTATCCAAATCATCCTGCAAAATTTTGACATCATGTGCATTCACTATTGCTCTACCCAACTTTGCATCATCAGCAAACAAATGAACAGTTCCTCTCAGATCCTTTCCTATATTGTTAATGAATAAATTAAATAGTAGTGGTTCAAGAACAGAACCCTGCGGTACACCACAAGTCATCACAGGCCGTCTTTTGGACTCTACTCCTGAATAAACTACTCTCTGATATCTCTCCATCAACCACCCTCCTATCCATCTCACTAACCCTATATCCATCCCCATATGCTGCAGTTATATTAATTCTAGGCCTTTGTAGCATCAGAAGTCTCAATGCTAAAGACCAAAATCTCACATGCTACAATACACATCCACTCTGACCAATGTGTTCCACTTATTCACCTAAACCTGATTATTCACCTGATGTACAAACTGCTCTACATACAGGCTATTTGACCCTCCTTCCATCCACTCATCTGGATGGAAGAGACAAACAGCCTTCCACCTAGGACTGTGCCTGTTGCCAAACTTGTACACACAAGTCAAGGGCACCATTAGCTTTTTGTATATTCCTCTTATACTGTACATGTGGCAACATCCTACTAGTCCAATAGCCTTATTAACATGTAAAATGTTATGTAAATGCCAAACATTTGACTTTTCTGACCTGCTAATATTGTATTCCCTATTTATTCCCAATATTATTCAACTCTACTTCCAACATCATGTTGGAGGCTTAATGGATTTTTTACAACACTCAAAAAGAATTAAAATAGAATTTAATACTTCCTATATTTCGTCCTAGTCACTAGGACATCTACGGGGATTACAAAAACAATTAATGTAACATATACACAAATAACAAACAATACTAAGCCCAACCACATGGGTGACACTAAAGTCCTATCTAGGTAGAGCGCCCTCTAAGAGCAGTAGTAGGTGGCCTGGAATGTAAGGTGGGAACTCTGGTGATGAGTGTTTCCCAAATCTTCGGAGGCTTAATGAAACCGTATTTATTGAGATTTGGTTGGTTTTTGAGAGCTGCTGCTGCTTCTAAGAAAAGTCTCTCTTTCTTGAATTTGCTGTGGTGGAGCATGGTGGTTTTCTTCCATGATACCCTGTGGGTGGTGTCCAAAACATGGTCAGCCAAGCCTGAATGGCCATAGTTGTGTTTGAAGATGTAAGACTTGTGTTCCTCTAGACAGATGGATGCTAATCTGCCTGTCTGTCCAAAGTATGCAAGGTTACAGGAACAGGGTACTTTGTAAACTCCAGGCAGAGAGAGAGAGAGGAGGGAGCTGATCTTTCGTAGAACGGATAAGGGTAGCAAGTTTGCGGTGGGGCTTATATGCTGTGTGTAGGTTGTACTGTTTTAGTATCTTGGCTATTTTTTCGGATGTGTCACGGATGTAGGGTATGGTGATGGCATTTTTAAAATATTGTTGACGAGAAGGACGGGGAATGGGGGAGGAGTTGATTATTTTTTTGATACTGTGATCGCTGTAGCCATTGGAGAGGAGAGTGCCGTGTATGTGGTTAAGCTCAGTAGTGAGGGCGGTTCCACTGGAACAAAGATTGTGGGCTCTCTTGGTAAGAGTTTTAATAATGCCATATTGTTGAGAGGGGTGGTAGTGGGAGAGTTTGTGAATGTATCTGCCTGTGTGTGTGGGTTTTCTGTATACGGTGAAGGTAAGTGTATTATTAGGCAGGCGTGTGACTAAGGTGTCTAGGAAGGGTAAACAATTGTTCTTTTCCTTTTCCATAGTGAACTGGATTCTTGGATGTAGACTATTGAGATGACTGAGGAAGGAGTCTAACGTGTCTGGGCCATGAGGCCAAATAGAGAACACATCATCTACATATCTTAGCCAGATAGAAGGTTTGAGTGGGGCTGAGTTTTGAAACTACAATAAAAACAGTAAATTATCAATACTAAAATAAAATATTGTAAAAGAGAAACACAAACCAGTGGAACCACCCTCACTACTGAGCTTAACCACATACACAGCACTTTCCTCTCCAATGGCTACAGCGATCACAGTATCAACAAAATAATCAACTCCATCCCCCATTCTCCGTCCTTCTCGTCAACAAGATTTTAAAAATGCCATCACCATACCCTACATCCGTGACACATCCGAAAAAATAGCCAAGATACTAAAACAGTACAACCTACACACAGCATATAAGCCCCACCGTAAACTTGCTACCCTTATCCGTTCTACGAAAGATCAGCTCCCTCCTCTCTCTCTCTCTGCCTGGAGTTTACAAAGTACCCTGTTCCTGTAACCTTGCATACTTTGGACAGACAGGCAGATCAGCATCCATCCGTCTAGAGGAACACAAGTCTTACATCTTCAAACACAACTATGGCCATTCAGGCTTGGCTGACCATGTTTTGGACACCACCCACAGGGTATCATGGAAGAAAACCACCATGCTCCACCACAGCAAATTCAAGAAAGAGAGACTTTTCTTAGAAGCAGCAGCAGGTCTCAAAAACCAACCAAATCTCAATAAATACGGTTGCATTAAGCTTCCAAAGATTTGGGAAACACTCATCACCAGAGTTCCCAGCTTACATTCCAGGCCACCTACTACTGCCCTTAGAGGGCGCTCTACCTAGATAGGACTTTAGTGTCACCCACGTGGTTGGGATTAGTATTGTTTGTTATTTGTGTATATGTTACATTAATTGTTTTTGTAATCCCCGTAGATGTCCTAGTGACTAGGACGAAATATAGGAAGTATTAAATTCTATTTTAATTCTTTTTGAGTGTTGTAAAAAATCCATTAAGCCTCCAACATGATGTCCTCACAGCACTTAAGCCTCTACACACGTAATCTACTTCCAACACCTACTTCTTCTTCATCTTCCATATTCACCTTTTTGTCTACTAATGATCCAACTATAGAATTCTCTAGGATTTTTTGTTTTCCTGCCTAAACCAATCTCTTTCATATACTAATTTCTCATTCCTTACTACTCTATCATATCCCTAGCCTGTGCCTTATACTCATTTGTGCTGCTGAGGGGGAACAGTCATCAGATTAGATCTGCTTTCATTAAATTTCCTATTTAAATGATAGTTCTTAAGGGACTTAAGAACTATTAAGCAATGACAGTGTATACACATTCTTTCTTGAAGGGAATTTTTTATATTTTTTACTGGATTATTCTTCTATGTGCATTCGTTATACCACTGCTAGATGTATAGTCTTTGATGTCATTCATTCCAACAGACCTTCATATCACATAACTTCAATACTTGAAGTCATTCATTCATTTCAAAGTATGATGCAAAACTACTTGAAATGATAAGATATGTTGAGATGTTTCAGTAAATGTTGTTTATATATATATATATAAGTATATTAATTTTCCAGAGTTTCACTGTAGCTATAAATTATTTATCAATATCTCTTAGACAGCATGCTGAATCTCAGACAATATATACAATCAACATATTGACACAATGTAAATGTACAGACATATTTTCCTATTCAACCAATGATATGTAATGCTTAGATGAGATACTTCATAAGTGCACTTCTTGTCCTGTTGCATTTGTAGATGAGCAGGAACATCTCAATTGCTGATCCTTGTGCAATTTGCATTTGTTGATTGGAGCAGGTGCCAATATTACTCATGTCAAAATAATGGTGATAGCCAAATCAATGTAGTTACTATTACAACAATGACATCCTCAAAAGTAAAATACTGATGGCCACTTAACTTAGTTAACAAGTTAAAGCAGTAATCATTCTGATTGCAATTACTGATTTAATTTGTATGCATACTAAATAATGGTTGCAACAATATTTATGCACTACATGCAGGCATTAAGAACAAAGCAAAGCATTTTGGAATAATCTGTAGTGTTCACAAATGATATAACAACAAATTTTCTATATTTTTAGGATTTAAAAAAAAAAAGGTTATCTGCATTATTTTGAAACTACAATAAAAACAGTAAATTATCAATACTAAAATAAAATATTGTAAAAGAGAAACAAAAACAAATCCAATTACACTACAGTTAAAAAAAATGAAATAAAACACATATTGGTTTAAAGAATTTAAATTTCAAATTGAAAAGATATAAACAATTCAGTAGTCTTTAATAATCACAGAAAACAAGCAAGTTGTAAATAAAAATTACATATGTGCTGCTATTTCATTTAAAATAATGAAATTTTTTTACATATATATTTTTTAAGTTTAGTGAATAGAAAAACATTATAAAGGAAATTGATTTCTGTGATTATTTTATTTTTTTAGAATGAACAAAAAAAAAAGTAGAAGAAATGGAGGAAGGGAGGGAGGGAGAGAAATAACGCAATTTAAAGGGTTACTGCAGATAGCCTTTATTAATTTAAAAACTCTTTGAAAAAAAAAAAAACTCATGAAGGAAAAAATATTAAAATTACCTCATTAAACATGGTGGAAAACTGAATTTTAAAAGACATTTTTAGAAAAGTGACTGCTACTGTCTGTTATTGTGCATAACATTCTATGCATATATATACATACATTTATAAAAATTTATAAATGTATACATATACATGCATGTACACACACACACACACACACACACACACTGGCTAGGAATCTGTTGGATCCCAAGAACCATGCCCTAATACAGCAGAGCAGTGCATGGTGCACAAGATGAGGCATATGGGCTGCGGCCTCAGCAACGAGGCCTATCATGCGTGCATTGGAAGGGGCATCACAGTAGGGATAGGAATGGATGGTTTCTTCATCATGCTTCTGGTTTTGGAGGGAGAAATGTCTGAAGGGAAACACAGCTGGCAACTAATAACTGACTACTAAGTGTTAAATTTTTTAGTGTTTATTTTTGTATTACTATTATTATTATTTTTCTTTTTACTGTGATGCATTACTGCAACTTTAATCTAGCTGATTATGTTAAAATTTAAATGCGAACTTTTGTTTAGCTATTACAAATTTAAATTAGGTTACAGACAATTCTAATACAGGGTACATACATGTCGTAATGAGAGAGAGAGAGGAGGCAAATAAAGAAAACAGAATAAGTGTTCAAGGGCATTACATTAAATTAACAATTTTTGCATAACATTTCTGTATTAGGGTTGGCAAACTTAATTATAAAAATGCTTTTATTAAGCTGAAACTATGGAATATGCTCACATATTCTATAGTTTCACTTCATATCATAATGTTTTATCACAACATGACATCAGTAACAAATATATATATGTATATATTTGTAATATATTTATTATATTAGAGAAAATAAGAAAAAGTATACCTAGGATCCCCTCAAATTCATATTTATAGCTATGTATATGATAAATATAAATATTGAAAGTGTAGCGATCTGTTTTATTAAGTGCTGAAGAAAAACAATATTAAACATATTAATATTTTTTCATTGTTAAGAAAAGCATTATTTCATTATTTTTGATATAATCTACTTTGTGGTTGTTTTCGGCAAATTTTGTGTGTGTATTTACAAGTATGGCATACTTGCTATTTAATTCTTTTTATGAACAATCTATTTATCTGTTCTGTAATCTAGTGCTATATAGTGCATCAGACCTCATGGCTTAGACATTATTGCTTTTCTAGTCATCCATGAAGTCAAGGTAATTTGCCTGCTAATTCTGTATGTTCTCCATGATTATGTCTGTTCTGCAGGAGGAGCAACCTGATTTCCCTGAAGAAAAATCATGCAAACTTTTTATGGCCAACTAACAAGTGTTCATCAGTAATTCATGTTTGATTCAGTTTCAAGAGAAATGAATCCAAGTGTTGATATAAACCACACAAGATAAAGTGGTAATTTTAATGCTGATTTGTTTTGCATGAATTGCAATGTGATTGTTGAATGACAAATACAGTCAGCATCAGCATGAAATAATGTGCTCTATTTTACTCTGGATACGTTCCTTATATGTTCAGTAGATAAGAGAACATTTTTGATTCAATTTTTAAATTTTTATTTATTCCGCACTAAACTACTGAATTAATGTATTATTTAATCACAAAATTGGAGTAATTTATACTACTTACTTTCTATTAAGAGGTATACTACACTTTTTAGTAATTAGTCTTTAATGCTATGTAATGTTCGGAATTTTTTAAAAAATTTTAATTAATTTTTTTTTAGATTGACCCCATAAACAAGCGGTTACAAAACCTATAAAGACACCAATGTCGTATGTGGATAAGTGGTTGGGGAAAAAGAAGGAATTTGTTAATATGTTGTTTGATGAGCTGATAGTTGTATTCATTGGGAAAAATGGTAGGTTCAAATAAAAGAGATAGAAGGGAATGCAGAAAGAGGCTAAGAAGCTGGTTTGATAAGTTTGGAGCAGAAATGTGTACGAACCTTGACCAGAAGAAGAATGTTGTAGTCAGTTATGAGGAGCAGAGCCCATTAAAATACTTGTAAAAAAAAAAGACAATGTAGAAACAGAATATCTATAAAAGACTATCTAGAAATTTCCCTCCCCCCATGAGAGGGGGGGGAATTCCTAGATAGTCTAAGGTCAAGCAGATCTAGTATTTATCAAAAGTTATGAGTTT
The DNA here is from genome assembly GCF_054136105.1 of Typopeltis vanoorti. Lineage (NCBI taxonomy): Eukaryota > Metazoa > Arthropoda > Arachnida > Uropygi > Thelyphonidae > Typopeltis > Typopeltis vanoorti. The sequence continues at coordinate 5,532,069 of NC_143574.1, read as the reverse complement.
ATTTAGTACTTGTTTAGTTATTATCATTTATTTGTTAGGTTTGCTGGAATATGCACTGCAACTGATATGCCACCATGCAGAAGACTTGAAACCATTATACAGATAATCTCAGATAACTGATCAAATCTCAGATTTGATCAGTTCTAGCTTTTCATTCTTTAAAGTATGAATAAATATATCAACTGCCATTTCCTGCCATCAAGAGAGCTAACCTGACCATTTAATCAATGAAATAAACAAATCACCAAATCAACACAATTCTGATTTCTCGGAATCAGAAGATTGTGGAAAGGATCGAAAGATGAGTGACCAAGCTGGTATAGGTCTATGGAACTTCCTAAGAGTATAGATTGAAGATGTACAGGTTGTAAAGTTTAGTTCAAAGACAGTAAAGAGGGGATGTGATAGAAACTTATAAGTTACTAAAGGGGTTCTAAAAGATAGATAGATACAAAATAAATTTTTCAATATATGACAAATAACACCTGGAAGTTGCATGTGATTAGTAAGGGTGTGCATGGGCTAGATTTTTTACTAGAAACAGTTGTGAGCATCCTGAGAGTGAATGAGTTTAAAGAGAGGTATGATAGGTATTATGTGTATAAAGGTGTGGATCTCCTGCAATGACTTTCCTGACTGCATGGAGACTCACATGATAATAATAATAATAATAATAATAATACTTAATAGAAATTTCAGTCATATTTTTAACTGGATTAGTTCTTATGAATTAGACCTAATAAATATGTAAGGAAATATCAAACGGCTTTCATTATAATGCACCTAGGGAAACAATTATTGTTTAGAGCAAAATAAATTTAATTATACTTCAAATCACTCATTCTACATTTTAAAATTTATATCAGGATCATCCTTAGGTGTATATATATATATTCAGAAAACAAAGATAATTCAATACTGCACTATAGTTAACTGCTGCAAGGGTGTGCAAATTAATCTACATTAGCCTATCCTCTGATAGTAGGGAGAGAGAGAGAGAGTGAAATTAAAGATCATCAATATGATCATGAAATTATAGCCTAATAGTGGGAGACTGAAGTATTAAAAAAAGACCTACAGTCCTCTAGTTACTATTTTCCATATATCAATTAAATAGCATTCTGTGTTACTGAGTGCCACCCATCCATCTTGAATCTCAAGCCTGAGGGTAGGATTAGTCCTGAATTCATCAAAATGAGAGTGGAGATGGAATTTTAATAAAAAATCTAACTTGTTGATGTTAATCCTTTATTATGGAAACGCCATTATAATGTCAGCCTATTCATAGTTCTATTTATGTCACATTTACATCAGGCTAGTGGTGCTCTCATATAAGCATACCTATCCTAGATGAAGAAATGCCAGATCAATATCAATCTCCCTAAGGTAGCAGACTGAATTCTGTCCAGTGAAATATCACTAACTCCTTAAGCAGAAGCTCCTCACCCTTTCCTGAACAGGGTGAAGAGAGTCTGCATCCCCCTCCCCATGATGCCCAACCTTCACACAGTGAAGATCACATCCTGCATGGCCATGCATAATAAACTGTCATTCACCAGGATACACAATCTCTCCAGACATAATCTTACTCTGACATACCGTGCATGGAGTAAATCTGATTATAACAGTGTATGGGGAGACAACAATGAGGCAATTATGAAAACTGAGTGTGTGAACATGTCTCCTGTGTGGAGACATGTTCATGAGCCTTTCACCCCATGTGGCCATGCTCTTTAACTTTCCAATAAAAAAAAAACCTGACACTGTGAATCAGAAAAAAAAATCCCACAAGAAATAAAAAAAGAAAAAAATTTCATACAAAAAATACTTTCGCATTACCATCATTAACATTTATGACCTGAACACAAAACATATGTGATGTACATCAATATATATATGGAACAAAACCTGAATTTATTTTCACAGAACCTAAAATATCAAAACTATATCTTACATGATTTCTTCTGAGAGGAAAAAAAAAAAAAAAGACAATACATGCATAATTCTCTTCTAATCTTACTCTGGCTCAAAATTTTCTTAACACACTTTGTTGCATTCATTTCTTTGCTGTTTTTGTTTCTTTGTTGCTTTCCACATACCAACAATCACAAGGGGCCTGTGATTATTTATCTTTGAATTTCTGCAGCCTATCAAACAACACAGTAGTATTCATTGATTTTTATGTCCAGAACTCAAACTGGCTTCCCTTCCGTAATTCCACTGATCAAGATAGAATGCTGAAGTACTTGTTGTAAGTAATGATCTAAGACAAACTGTTCATCTATCTACCAGGATATCAGATAATCACCATCATGATTCTTCCAACACCACAGAACTTTACCAGCTTAACCAGCTTTCCTTCCAAAGACCTTGCTTTATTAATCAGCACTCCTTCCAAATATATCATATATATCAATTTTTCTCTTAGTAATTCATACTATAAAACTTGTCCATGTATAATGTTCTATGAAATGTCACTTACTCAGCCAATCTTAGTCTTGTGTCCTATGACATCAAATCAGAAGACCTCCATGATTTCTATGTCCATTCTGCATTGTCTGATTACTGTTTGCACTCTCCCAATTCAAAAGCCTGCTACAACTGAATAACTGAAATAAACTTTACTGAAATGAGTGCCTTCATCTCCCACACCACTTAACACAAAACCCCTGTAGTGGTTTTGTGTTAAGTGAAGTATTTGTGGGTAGTGGTTCGTCAACTGTGACAAAACAGTCAAAGATTCAGCACATCACACATGATTCAATTCAAAAACCTCATCTCTGTACTCAGCATAAACTACAGTCAAAAAAAAAAAATCTGACTGAAATAGCTGAATGTAGAAAATTGTGTCCTGTTAAAATGGCAGTCAAGTGTTCAAGTCACTTGCCAAGACCACTAGGTGCAAATTTTGCCTTTCCATACATATATATACAGCCATTACATGCAGATGTATGTATACATACATCAGGGGCAAATGTTGCTCTTGTTATCATTCAGGGAGTGAGAGGTGATTGAAGTCTGATTAGCAGAATAATGAATTATTGACCATTTAAAACTATATATTTAGAAATTTATGTACATTTAATCATACAAATACAACATTTATTTTACAAATGATATTCTATCTTTTTCAATTTAGCTACTTGACTACAAATTATACTCTACGGTTCTTCTTTATGAACTAGTCAATAACATTGTCATAAAAAGTTGGTTGTAACTTAATTTTCCCAAGCAACATGCACACTTGTAAAGGCTAACTGAAGCTCACTGGCTAGAGGACTGTGTATGACCTGTGTTTAAGACATCGTGAAGGGAGCGGAAATGGCTATGCACGTGCATGAAATCACAGTGTTGCAGCAAGCCAAGGTAGCTTTGACTAGATGAGCAAGTATCGGCCTTCGATACACAACGCAAAGCTCAATTATTCCCGCGCAAGCTTAAGATGTCTTCTGTCTACAAAATAAAAGCCAAAATGAAATGCATATAATGCATGCATTTATTAACAAATAAATATTACGTCTTTCTCAATTAATGAGCTTGCATAGCAAGCATGGAGAATTCGCCCTCTGACATACATGCATACATACATACATTATATGCAGATGGTACTATTACACAATATTCAAAGATAAAACTGACTTCCTCCATCAGTCTTCTCTTCCAACTCCCGAATACACAACTACAGCAAATCACCTCAAAATGTGCACTCCAGAACTGACACTTGTCCTACATCAATTGGACAAGAGTCATCATAATAATATTCATCTGAGATCTACCTCCCTTGGCAGAGATACAAGCCTATATCCAACCCATCTTGAAAGAGGAAGATGTTTTAAAGTTAACCATCAAGCTAAATTCTACACACTTGAGGATCATTAATTAAATAGTTGGCACTAATATGGATTCTACCACTGTGCTAGCTTTGTCCATCATGGTATTAAAACAATGTAAAGATTTGGAGAAACTTATACAGCCTTTCAAGAAAACTTGTTAACAGGTTCCTTCTCTCTCTCCCCATAACCACTTACTCAAACATGGCAGTGTTATGTTATGGGACTTGTGATATCTTTCATATATAGGATCATAAAAAACTGTTGAAATTTGGAGGCTATCATTTGATTTAATGGTCAAGCAAAAGACAGCATCACAAGCATTTTTAAGTTTGCTTATGCACCATTTTTTATAAGACATCATAAATGTATTCATTTATGATGTCTTATAAAATGATCAAAACAATCATCTTTTTCAATATTTTTCTCTGCATTATAACAACATCACTAATATCGATGTTATTATAATGGAGTCTCTACAGAAAACTCTCTTCTTACACTCCCTCTTTTGCTCTTTCATATTCTGAAAAAGAATTTGAAAGAGCAAAAAGAGAAATCTAAAGGAAAATTATCATTTCTCTTCCTTTGCACTTTTCTCTCTCTCTCTTCTTTTGCTTCTCAATTATAGCACTCAGCAGAAATTATGTCCATTCTATTTCACAATTTGTCCTGTGAAGAACTATGCATAAGTGCACTGTCTCTTTCATTAGCATTTTATCATTTTCCTCATCTTTCCTGTCTCTTTCATGCTATCACTTATACCATGTTCACCTCTGCTCATTTCCAACATTTGGCTTTCAACAGAATTCTCTCTAATATTCTCACTTGTTTTCCTGATTTTTTTTTCAACACTCAGCTGTTATACGTTTTGCTCTCCCCACACTTTTCACATTAGTTTTCAAAACACTTCCTATATATATGCTCATTAGTCTTGCTCTCTCCTTCCATAAATCTTTCACCTTCAATAACAAATGTACCTCACAAACAAAATTGCTCATTGAATAAACCCAATACTGTTGTACTTTGCATTGTGCCATAATAAACAAAATATAATCAGTGGCATACAATGGATATTCCAGTAGGTGTGATGTGATAAGGTACCATTATTAAAAAATCATTACATTTGTATAAAAAAATCACTTTATTAAGAAAAAGCTGCTCTATTTATACATTATTTCAATCCTTCATTTCTGAGATGTAAACACTACGCAAATTTGGAAGAGGCAGACTTTTTTTTTTACCATATTTAACAATTTTTAATGTGACCTTGTATGCTCAGTTTAAAAAAGGTGTACAAAAATATCTTCAACACTGTTTTGAGTTCTCAAGAAGGATAAAAATAAATGTCAGTTAAAAATATATACTTCTTCTGCAGCTTGTCCTGCTTAAGCAGGGTTGCTGTTTCTGATGAGTCTCCTCCATATCCTCCTGTACCTACATCCAAGTTCTTCATCTTCAAGTCTCCACCATCATCATCCTCCACCATCTCCCTCCATCTCTTCTTTGGTCGTCCATGCTTCCTCCTCCCTTGCACATCCATCTGCATGACCTTTCTTCCCACATATTTGTCTTCCCTCCTCATCACATGATCAAACCATCTGAACCTTGCCTCCTGTATCTTCGCTCCTAAGTTCGTGACTTTCACCGTTCCCCTTACATAGTCATTTCTCAGACGATCCTGGTCAACACCACACATTCACCTAAGCATTCTCATCTCCACTACCTCCAACCTGCTGATGTTATTTTTCCTCTGGGCCACAGTTTCTATAGCATACATTATAGCCTCACTACTGTCCTATAGATTTTGCCATTCCCACTGATCGGCACCCTCTTATCGCATAGCACTCCAGCCATCTCTCTCTCCAGTTCCTCCAACCCACTTGTATCCTGCATCCCACTTCCTTCTCAGCCCCTCAATTTTCTTCCACTGTAGAACCTAATTATCTAAAGTCCCTCACCTTCCTGATGACATTCCTTCCAGCTCCAGATCTGTCTCCTGGCCGCCGTCTACTTTGCAACACATACTCTGTCTTACTTCTGTTCAGTCTCATATCTCTTTCTTACAGTACTTTCCTCGATCTTTCCAGTTTAGCTGCCACTTCTTCTTTTGAATCTGCACACAGAAAGATGTCATCTGCATACAACATTCTCCACGGCACGTCTTCTCTCACCTCCATCACAATATTAAACAGGAACAGACTTAATGCTGACCCTTGATGCAAGTCAACACTGTCACTTGAAAACCTTCTATTTGTCCCAGACATGTCCGAACTTTTGTCTTCACATTTTTGTACATCTCCTGCACCAGCCTGACATATTTCTCCAGTACCTTCCTCTCCCTCAGACACCTCCAGACTTCTTGCCTTGGCACTCTATCGTATGCTTTCTCAAGATCAATAAACACCAGATGTAGCTCCCATTGAAAACTCCCTCTTGAAACTTTTCCATCATCTGCCGTAACCCAAAGATAGCATCTGTTGTTGATCGACCAGGCATGAAGCCAAATTGTTCCTTTGCAATCTCCACCTCCTTTCTCAATCTTCCATCAAGAACCCTTTCTAGGATTTTCATTGTGTGGGACATCAATGTTATTCCTCTGTAATTCTTAATCTTATGCATCCCTTTTACCCTTGTAGATGGGGACAAGAGTACTTTCCCTCTATTCCTCAGGTATATTTTCCTGTTTGGCAAACCTTCATGAACAGGTCCTACAGCAGGTCAATTCCCTCTTCCCCTAGTGCCTTTCATGCCTCCACTGGAATCCTGTCAGAGCCCACTGATTTTCCATTCTTCATCCTCTTCATGGCCTCCTTCACTTCCACTCTGCTGATTTCTGCACCATCCCCTCAGAAGGCTGCCCATCTTCTCTGCGAGTCCTCGCATTTTCCTCATTCAAAAGTCCTTCAAAGTATATTCTCCATCTGTTTCTTATATCCACATCCCTCCATAATACTCTTACTTCAGCATCTTTGATCTGCCTCACATGTAAGATGTCCTTTGCCACTATATTTCTACATTTTGCTAGTTGGTAAATTTTTCTCTGTCCTTCCTTTGTTTCTAATTGATCATACAGATATTGATATGCCATGGCCTGCACCACAACTCTCTTGGCTTCTTTCTTTCTCTCTCTGTCCTCTTCCACTGCTGACTCATCCCACTTCTGTTTTGCCTTCCTCTTAGCTGTCACTACTTCTTGTACATTATTATTCCACCACCAACCCTCCTTCTGCTCCCTAATCTTTCCAGATGTCTCACCAAGCATCTCGATTGCACAGTTCAGAATTGTTTTTGAATTATGTTTCCACCAATCTTGTACACTTTCTGGTCCACCCCTCTCTAACACCCTCTCCCTAAAACGATTTCTCACACTCTCTTCTTTTAAGCGAAACCACTTAATTGTCTTCATCCCATGGCTTCCAGACGTTCTTATCTTTGATCTTATTTTAAAGTCAACGCACAGCAGTCGGTGTTGCTGTGCCACTTGATCTGTTGGGATTACCTTACAATTTGTCACAACTTTAAGATGTTTTCTTCTAGTCAAAATGTAGTCAATTTGTGAACTGTTGTTACCACTTCTAAATGTTATCAAATGTTCTTCCTCTGGTAGAAAAACGAGTTCACAATTGCCAGATCAAATGCTTCTAAAAAGTCCACAATCCTCTCTCCTTCTTGGTTCATAATTCTCACTCCATGGCTGCCATGCACCCTTTCACAGTCTCTATTCTGTCTCCCTATGTGTCTGTTCAAGTCTTCACTGACAATCACCATCTCGTTTCCTTCCAGTTCCCTCATTTCTTCATCTAACATATTCGAAAACTCATCTTTCTCCCCTACAGTACAGTCAACTTGTGGGAGTGTACACACATAAGACGACCACTTGCTCTTCTCCAAGACCCAATTTCATTTGCATAATTCTGTCGTTCCTCCTACCCACTTCCAGTACTTTGCCCTTCATTCTGCCACACACACCACAATTCCAACACCATTTTTTCCCTCTTTATTTGCTCCAGAGTAGAACAATTTATACACATCTCCCAGTTCCTTTGCCTTTTTCCCCTTCCACCTTGTCTCCTGCACACATAAAATGTCCAACTTCCTCTTCCTCATCATTTCTGCTACCTCTCTTCCCCTTCCAGTCATGCTTCCAACATTCAGTGTTCCCACGTGCAACATTCTCTTCACTAATAGCTTTAATGGAACATGTGTACTAGACATGTTTAAATAGCTTTCACAGCTTACAAAAAAAAAAAAAAAAAAAAATTATATATAGAGAATTTATTCAAGACCTCCAAAATATTCCATCCAACATTATGTGGACATCAAAAGAGAGATAGACTGTTAAGTATATTCTATCTCTAGTTATTCTAGTTACATAGCATTTCACATGCTATGAAAAGAATTTAAGATCTTATGTCCCTTGAACTACTCCTTCCATACACCCACAAACTCACTCACCTGCTATCCTATATTATTTATTAATTAATATGTCTTATGTTACTAGATTAAGGAAGATACTTCTCAAGAGAAGACTCAACCCTTCTTAGACGGAGGAGGAGAAGAAGAAGATGTTACTATATGTCAGGTTATCAAAGTTCCTGGCAAGTAAGTCAGCTTGTCATCTTATAGAATACAGAAAAAAATGTAAGAAAGTGAAGCAATGTATAAAACTAGCTTAAGAAAATCACAGCAAGACTTTGATAAGAACATCAAAATGCATCAAAAGTAAAACTTTAATTGAAGTTTTACTATGCAATAAATAAGTAATCAGTTACCTGAATTAGCTGTCATGAAATAAACTGACACCAGGATAACATTCTTTTCCCACAAAAAAAAAAAAAAAAAAAAACGTATCTAATACTTTGCATTATAAAAAAAAAAAAAAAAAAAAAGTAATTAAATAAGTCAATTCTAAATGTCCTTATTACTGTCGGCAGTATTTGCTTTAATTAAGCTATTTTAACAATGCCTAAAAATAAAATGAAATATTGCCTTTGCTACTTTCCTAACTTCATATGAATAACATAACTTTGCATGCAATAAAAATATTACCTGCAGCTAGCCATTCCTGTACAAATTCTTATTCTTTGAAATTAGCCTAATTCCATTTTATTTCCTGATCACGAAATAATTGCCTCTAATATTAATATAAATACAATACGATCTCGATAATACTAGCAATAGTTATACTTAAAAATTATGGAGCTCATATTAATTCCTTTTTCTTGTTTATGTGTATGGCTACCACTACAAACTTTTTTTTTTTCATGTTTAAACACAGGGAGAGGGATCTCAATGACCACACTATTCTTTATGGATATGAACAATATCCATAAATTTAGGACTGATTCCTGTGCTTAATGTTAGTAATTAAATAGGATAATAAAACTAAGAATGTAATATAGTAACTGAAATTATATTAGTTCTTAATAATTATTATTAATCTAAACTGCAAGAGTGATTGCTGGATAACAGCATTATTTATTTATTTATCTATTTTTTTTCCTTTCTTCATGGGCATCTCCACAGTGCAGCTGGAAGAATGATGGGACAACATTGTGCCCTTAAACTGGACCAGATCTGAGTTCAATTCTCATCATGATGAGAGGAATTTTTCTATGGGTTTCTTCATCTGAAGGTGATCTCACATGGAGATATCATGGTTTTTTTTCTTTGGGATACTTAAGTTATTCCTCCTGCATACAGGCAAACTGGTGGGAGAACACAAACAATATACAGATAAAAATACTATTGGCAGATGTAGATAGTGGACAATACTGTTTTGTGTAAATGGAACATTGAATAGTGGAGATGGTGGGTTGTAGTGTGGAATGTCCTCCCAGGAGAAATCCTTGGAGGTGTTATGCAATAATATCAATAATAATTTCAGAATAGTATTGCAGCATTCATACAAAATGACTGCACTAATATATAGTCTCTCATATGGCCTCATTGGATAAATAATATGATATAAGCACTTTAGTGGGAAGACATGAAGAATATTTCCTTGGAATAAAGAAGATTTTGAACTGAGTTTAAAATTTAGCTCATCTCTCCTCATGGGTGGCAAGGTTTTTCCTTCCCAGATAACTCATATTTTTCCTGCCTAGATAACTCATGTTTTTCATTCTGCAAAACCTGAACACATACAGTGAAGGCAGAAAGAACACTGGTGCTCATGTTGTGGCCTAAATTAATGGTTTGGAAAGGTAATAAAAGATAGGGATTAAATCTATGCTAAATTTGCCAAGGTTGTGCCTGAATTAGGGGAGAGAATATTTGATGCCTGTCAGGTTTCTAACTGATTATGGAGACCTGCTTATATGTTTTACCATAAGTAATTTTTTATCATCTTCACACCCAATAAATACAAAGAATTATACAGAAAAAGAACACAGATCCTACAGCTATTAATATATATAGCTATATATATAAAACAATCGTATGAAATCTATCATATTCTATATATCTGATGTGGATGAATGTAATAGTTAATAAACTACTGTTTTTTTTTCAAGTATCATTGCACTTCTGCCAAGTTTATAGTACAGTATAGTTTATTTACCTTATCCCCAGATATGATCTAGAATAGCCTAAATCTTTGTGCTTGTTTGCTTATACTTGGATAAAGGATTATACTTGATAATTTCTTATCAAGTAAAACTGTAAACAAGTGAAAAAACTTTCTATAACTATTTATGAGCCCAAGTATTTTAATTATAAAGTGATACACTTTTTTGCTAATTGCATATGCAAAATATATATGTCTTCTGCATTAATTTTACTTTTGCATTTTTCTAGATTTGTCTTGTGGCGATGAGATTTCAATAAAGTTGAAACTGGTCTGGGCACAGACATGTCCCTTAATGCATAGCAATACATATATCCAAAGGAAGTGTATTTTGCATTATGGGATACTATGGCAACTGATATGAAGTCAACAGCTTCTGTATACAAAAATCTTTCCAAAATCTACTTCATGCATGAACTTTGTTTGCTTATTATTATTATTATTATTATTATTAACATTTGACCTCTATGGAGTCAGAGACTCATCGTGGGAGGTCACACTATTGCACACAGTGCTCATCCAACCGTGCCTTAAACTGATTCAATGTGTCTACACCCAAAACACACTCAGGCAATGCATGCTAATCACCAACCACCCTCCATGCAAAGAACCTACTCCTCTGTTCACACCTTCCTTATACAGCTTCCAATGATGGTCCCTTGTTCTACTCCATTCTCCCATTCTATGAAAAATTTCTTCCATGTTGACCCAATAACAACCTCTGACTAGCTTGTATGTCTCAATCATATCCCTCCCCTCTTCCTCCTATTCACGAGGCTCTGCAACTTACATTCTCTCAATCTGTCCTCATACTCCATATTCTAAAGACCACTGACTACCTTTATGAATCTTCTCTAGACCCTTTCCAACATATCCTCATCACCATGAAAACCTGGCAACCAAATCTGAGGCACAATAATCCATATGAGGCCTGATCAAGGTCTTATACAATGGAATTAAAACCTCTCTATTTCTGCATGTCAGGGTCCTCTGCATTATTGCCATTATCCAATGTGATGTCTTTACAATTCGTGCAATGTGGCCCTTGAATTTCAGGTCCTTGTCCACCATCACTCCTAGATCTCTCATCTAATCTACTTCCATTAAAGTTTCCCCACCAAGTGTATACTTTGCGTTCCATCGTTGCTTACCAAATCTCAAAACCTTTGCAACATTGAACTGATAGTTCCACTTATCTGCCCAATCATGTAATCCATTGAAGTCCTTTTGTAAGGTAATAACATCCGCTTAACTCTGCATTGATCTCTCCAGTTTTGCATCATCTACAAACAGCTGGATATCACTAGTTAAATCCAACCCAAATATCATTAACATACAAACTGAATAACAATAGCCCCAAAACTGATCCCTGTGGCACACTGCTAGTCACCTTTCTTTTTCAGGATACTGCACCCCATATACAACTTTCTGATACCTATCTGACAGCGAATCACTGATCCAACTCAGAAGTCTGTTATCCAATTCCATCAGTTTCAATTTATTTAAGAGTTTACTGTGTGGCAGTCTATCAAAAGCCTTTGCAAAATCTAAGTACAACACTGTATATGCATCTCCCCTGTCCAAGGTATTTGTCACCCTGTTATTGTACATAAGTAAGTTAGTGAAACATGATCTTCCCTTAACAAACCCATGCTGATAACCACAAAGAATACTGCTGTTATCAACCCATTTCTGTATCCTACTTCTCACTAATCTCTCCAGGACCTTCACCACAACTCCAGATATACAGACTGGCCTATAATTTGAAGCTACAGCCTTGTCACCATCTTTATGCAATGGAACAATTTTACCCTCCTTCCACTCCCTTGGAACTTGTGCTGTTGTAAGACTTATTAAACAGGCATGCTAATGCTACTGCCAATTCCCTGGAACATTCCCTTAAGATGCGTGGTGATATGCCATAAAATCCTATTGCCTTATTGATATCAAGTTTATTTATTTCCTCAAACACCTCTTGCTCACTCACAATTAAGTCATCCTCTCCTATGTCCGCTATACTTAAATTCCTCATGATTCCATCCTGATCAGGATGAAATACTCTTATAAATTGATCACCGAATACCTCAACAATGTCATTTGCAGCAGTTACCATTCTACCACTTTCATCCTTTAACTTCACCTTACCATGATCATTCTTCCCTCTACTTGCCATATATCTAAAAAACTCTCTAGGGTTTTTCTTTGCCTGATTTGCCAATTTCTGCTCACACTCCTTACTAACTGAGTCACTCTCCTGGCTTGTTCTTTATACTCTTTATGTGACTGATTATTACCATTATTCATCTTGTACTTACTCCAAAGTACCTTCTTTTTCCAGATTTCATGATTAAGCTCCACATTCATCCATTTTACACCTACCTTATTCAACCTTTTGGCTTTCGGAATATATAATAGCATACATTGATGCTGCTATGTATATCTTTGTCAGTTCCCATGCAGCATTTATTTCCTTACTACTAAACTCCTCGTTACACATTATAGCTCAAGCTGTCTCCTAAGCTTGTCATAATCACCAACCTTATAATTCCACATATATCCCTTCCTCACAAAAGTCTGCATATGACTAGCCACAACACAGGATTACTTCATGATCAATTCCACCAACTGGAGGAAAATGTGAAACCCCTCTAACAATTACATCCTCTCCTCTGATGAAATGATGAGATCTAGAACTCTTGATCCTCGTGTGCCCTTCTTTAAGTGCTGCCTGAGATATTCATCTCTCAAGAACTCGAGAAATTAATTTTCCTTATTTCCAGATGCTATCTCTTCATTCCAATCTATACCACCATAATTAAAATAACCCATAATAATGACCCTTCCTTTGTTCACTAATCCAAGTTGTTTATACATTTTTTCATCACCACCTTCCAATTCCCAGGCCTATAGCAACATTTAACTAAATAAGTCTTCCTCTCAACCTCCACGTTACACCACACTGCCTCATAACCATTTCCACACACTCTTTCATATTTACCTTATGTGGACTTAATACTCCTGCTATCACCAGCAGCACTCCCCCCCCCCCTTCTTCCCTTTCTATTCTCGCAAAAAATACTGTACCCTTCCATTTCTATTCCTGTTATGATATCATCTTCATTCAACCATGTTTCACTTATTCCAATGATTTGGGGGCAAATAAACTCAATCACTGAAACCATTTCAAGCCCTTTACGCCTGATACTTCTGGCATTTGTAAACAGACACCGCAGTTCATTCTCAGGTCTATAGCCAGTCCTACCCAAACCATGTGTTGGTTGTGATTGCCCCACTACACCTTTATCACCGCTTACCACATACATCTGCTCAGTCTCAACTTCTCCACCCATATCGCAATATATTCCATTTTCATACACACATTCACTAATAATGTGTGTATGAAAATGCCATGACTCCCTGTCCACCAGAGCTCCTCCCCGTTTCCCTGTTCCTCTTATATTCCCGTTCTCCCTTCCTCTCTCACACACTACTACTGTTTTCACTACCAAACACTTCTGTCTCTTCGGTACTATTCTCCTCATTTTTCCTTTCATCTCTTTTTCTCATCTCTGGCACACTTTACACACTGTACTTCCACACACTATACTTCCATCCAGCAACACTTTCTCCAGCACACTTACTCCAAAGTCATTTAAATGCAGCCCGTCACACCTGTATAATTTCATTTTACCCTCAAACACATGCCATACATCGACAAACTTCACTCCCTTCTCCTCACACAGCTCTGCTAACATACCATTCATTATTTTGGTTCTCCATCGCAATTCATCATCATCATATCTAGGTAACACTCTGACAACCTTTCCTACTACACTTTCACTCTTCTCAATAGTCTCACAGATATTCGTCCTCACATCCTTCTTATGTCTACTCAGATCATTAATCCCTACAATCACAACTAACTCTCTTGCTCATTTCTTCCTCATGTCCACCTTAATTATCATTCTCCACCCAGATAGCAGACTTCATGGACTGTCAGTAACTAGCGCTCTAATTATGGAGTCTCCATATACTGCTATCCTAGAATCACTCATCGCTTCTTTTACTCTTTTTTCTTTCATTCTGTTCTCTTGCACACCTTCATTAGCTTCCACTAGATGTCTAACATCACTCCACGTATCCTTCATTTCATTTTTCATTTCCAAAAATTGTTTCATTAAATCTTGCATTCTGACAATTTTACTCTCTGTCTTGCTACCTCTCGTTCAGCCGCACTTTATTTCCTTTTCCTCATTATATTTTCTTTCACTCCTTCAGTTTTTCCAACTTTTGTTTCATTTCCGTTTTTTTGTAACCTTTTCTGCAGCTTTTGCTTCTACATCTTTACATTCTTTTTCTCTCTCAGTTTCTCCTGCTTTCATTTCATTTCCGTTTTTTTGTAACTTTTTCTGTAACGTCTACTTCTACATCCTTGCATTTTTTCACTCCATCAGTTTCTCTGCCTTTCGTTTCATTTCCTTTTTTTTTCATGTACACCATATCTACCTTTGCAGTCAGTTTTGCATTCTTTGTATCGTGGTCCAACAATATATCATTCCGACACATCCATACTTTTTCTTGTCTCTCGTTCATTCTCCCTCACTCCACAAAGACATCTCTTACACTCTGCCATGCATACATATTGCACTCACAACATCAAATTAGTTTTGAAAAGTCTATGTTGCAATGCTATTTAACTTTCGCGGCATTCACTTAGTAGCACCGGTTGATGCCTGCGTGGTTGACCTCGTGACCGCCATTGTATGATATTTAAAACAGCAATTTAGACTAATATCTCTGACAGAATTTCACACCAAAAATCTCTCAGACACACTTCATTATCAAAAATAAATAACGAAACCGTAAAATATATGAAACACTGCCAATTATTATTCAAAAAAGCACTTATCTTTCCAGAGCTCTTTCTGACACCAACTTATGCCCCTTTGGCGGTTACAGGTTATACATGAATAAAGGATTAAACAAGAAGATAGAAAATCAGTGATTAATACCAGGGGAAAAAACTAACAGGAGCACTAAAATCAATGTAGACCGATGTGGCAAGAAGTGCCTTAGAAGACAATATATAAGATCTTAAAATACTGGATAACTGACAGACTAATTTGACAGAAAATTGCTGATAGGAAGTTAGTAATAATCTAAACTTTTAAAAATACAGTACTATCATTATGTCTTGTACATCTCTCGAGAATACATATGAAGAATTTGGCATTTAACGATATTTTTTAACTACTGATTTAAAATTTAACATAGGTAGTCTAAGAGTCTAGTAGTTTAACATAGTAGTTATTCACAATTTGGTGACACTGGATGGAGTATGGTCACTCCTGTACCTGATGGATTTTGGGAGTGAAATGTTCTGTTAGAAGGAATTGCAGGGTCACAAATTCTCTTTCCACACAGAGTTAATTGGACAATCACAAACATCCATAGTGGGATTTGAACCCATAGCCTCTTGGCTTGAGAGCGAATATGCTAACCACTTGGGCAGCCAGGTAACTAGTCTAAAAATTCACTAACTAGTCTTTTAAGTAATTTCAGTTTTAGATCATTTGTTCCCATTAAAATAAAGACCAGTGAATGTTTTTTTTTTTTTTTTTCAAATAACTGGATTTCATTCTCTTATTCTATCTCTATGCACCAACCAAATCAAGTAACAATACATCTCTTTCTTATAGTCATATCATAACTATAAATTTTAACACAGCACTTATGACCGATGTGGTTTCTCTGCCTTTCTTTTCATTTCCTTTTTTTTTTCATGTACATGTACACCATCTACCTTTGCAGTCAGTTTTGCACTCTTTGTATCGTGGTCCAACAATATATCATTCCGACACATCCATACTGGATTTTGGATTTGTCAGTACCAGAACACTTTATCCTTTATTAAATCGCCTTCTACTGACTTTATCAATTCTCAATTAATTTTATGCAAGAAACAATTTCATAATTCATTACCATCTGCAGTATTTGCATTAATTCTGTTATTTCTTACAAATAAACTTAATGATATCTTAGCCACCTTCTTTTTTGCAAAATCTGGCCAACAGCATACTGGTATGACTACTGTGAGTGAGCTATTGGGATAAATCTGGAAATGTTGAAATTTTGTTCCAGCCACTCT
Source organism: Typopeltis vanoorti (assembly GCF_054136105.1). NCBI lineage: Eukaryota > Metazoa > Arthropoda > Arachnida > Uropygi > Thelyphonidae > Typopeltis > Typopeltis vanoorti. The sequence goes on along the minus strand of NC_143574.1, from coordinate 5,515,523 downwards.
GGCCCTTCAATAAGCAGGATTGCAGTCTCACAATGAAATCAATCTAACACTTCATGACTTCCACGAGACAGTCCGTGACCACAAGTGGCATTCACCAGCTATGGATTTATCCATAGCTGGTGAATTTGAATGTCGATATTTTAGTCACTGACACATGGATATGCTAACCAATCATGAACACAGCTGAGAAATGATCAGCATAACTTCACATATGGGCAGCTGTGGCAATTATCACACACAAACACACCTTCCTACCCATGAAAAGGAAAATAAAAATTTCAGTCATCGTCATCATCATTAAATGCATCCTCATATATCTTGATATGTATCCTCAAGTGGTGTACAGAATATTATGTTAATACTACATGAAAAGCCTATACCATTACTAACTTCCTATAGACATTATTATTTTTATGGCTATTTAGCCTATTTTTGTTTAGGAGTGCCCCCTTTATAATGTCATTGGCTTTATACTCAAATTTTAGGGCATTAGATGTTTTATATAGGCAGATATATGAAGGATATATAGGAGGAAAAATATGGACATATCTTTATAGGATGTTGCTAGCTGTCTTCTTATTCAGCAGTGTCCCAGCATGTGGTGATATACATTCATCTGCTGTTAAAGGAAGGAGGTATGATTGAAGGGATGGGGGGGTGGTGGAAAAAGTGAGGGTACAGAGAGATGTCGGAGAATTATTAGTGAGCCTAGGGGTATGTGGACTTTGTTGAAAACCCGTTTTTTTTTTTTTTTTTATTTTATTTTTATTATTATTATTATTATTATTATTAAAGGTGGGTAGAGAATACTTTGTGAGGGGAGCGAAACAGAAATTTCTTGGGGAAGGGGAAGGATATGTTGGGACAAGATTAGGGGTGGGAGTAACAAGGTGTGAGCCATTTCAACAGTGCATCGTCTTCGGAGCTCATGCTGGCTTGGTGTATCTGTGTTATTTCCTATTGGTCAGAGTCGTGACTTAATTTTTATGTTATGGAGCTATTCCTGTTGACAATTTATCTCCAAATAAATCTGTTATCTGTCAGGACTCCCTGTCAGATCTTATATTTTGGTCTCTAAGACATTTCTTACTGTTATCAGTCCAATTAGATTTTGACCTTCTTCTGGGTCTTTTTCCTGACATTCTGACAAAAAACATTTGTCTTACTAACCTTTCCTCTTCCACTCTGTTTAGTGACCATACCTGAGATTAGTTCTGCAAACTAATTCCTCACATTCCTGAATGCTAACAATATCAAGTTCCTTCCTAATAACATCTAATTTTAATATGATTCTGCTATTGATATCATCTGTTCACTCTCCTAATCTTTCTCTGAACTTTGATTAGACTCCATTACTGACATAATAGCATACCATTTAACAAATTAATATTAAGTATGTAAGCAACACTGTTAAAATGCAAAAATAGAAAGCGAAGAATTGAATGTTGAGAGTGTGAATGATTTTAAATGTGATAAGTATGGAATGAGAAAAGATATGTTATTAGCTGAAGAAGTGAAAAGAAGAGTGAAAAAGAGTAAAGGTCACTAATTTATTGCCAAGCATGACAAGAATAAAATGAAAAGAAGGGCTACAAGGCAACATAGGATGTGATGTATAGGAGGAATCATATGCAGTTTGTAGATTTAAAGTGAATTTCAAGGATGAAAAGAAAAGGACTTGCATGTGACTAATGAACTATGCTTGAAAATATCAAAAGAGCAAAATGAGGGAAACTCTAGAAATATTAGTGTGTGGGGGGGAACAAGTGTGCATAGTACAGGTATCAAAGAATGGGAATGATAAAAAAAAAGTGTCACTCCTTAAAACGAGTGAGTGTGAAAATGGGAATGATTAAAAAAAAATGTGTGCAGGCACTCTGAGTGAGTGTGATAATGGAAATGCTCAATCATGACAAACGTGGTTTCTCAGTTCCCAAATTTCAATGAGACTCATCACCAGATGCAACGATAGCTGTGGGTGCAAGATGATACTGTAATTCACATATAAGAATGCTAGAAGCATCAAGTGAACAAACATTTATTTGTTAGTTGACAGAAAGATGATACAGGAATAGAATATAAGGGGGGCAATGTCTTTTCAGGGAGGGTATGGCAGAATGGGGAGCGATTATTGTTGATGACAGCAGAACTACAACCAAGTAAAGGTAAAAGAACAGCAGCAGAAAGGCAAAGTTGTAGGAGGAAGACAATTTGAAGCTACTGTATATGGTATCAGAAAGAGGCTAATAGGACAAAATATGTAGTTAACTAGGCCTGGTGAGTATATTATTACAGTGAGTACAGAGCAAGAAATTATAATGAGCGATTTCAATTATGGAGATAAAGCTTGGAAGAAGGAAAAGACACATGATACGTACCAAATAAGTGATAATTACCTGAAACAGCATATGATGAAAGAGGATGTCTTCCCCAGGGAATTTGCTGAATATGAAAAATTTTCTGTTAAGGAGAATGATTATGTCAAGCTTAGGAGGGTGAGTAAAGCAGTGATATGGCAAAAGAGACTTTGCAGTTTCTTTGCAAGGGAAGGATTTAATTTGTGCACGAGAAAATATTACGTGGCATTGGAGTGTGCATTGAAGGTCATTAAGAAAAATCATGTGGGAGTTAAATGAATAGGTAGCATCATTAAGCAGGATCTGGGGAAAAAATGCTGTGGAAGGAATATAAAGAGAAAAGGGACTGTCAGGCTCATGAATAGTACAAAGCATGGGATTTGTGAGTGACTAACATGGTAAGGAAAGCAAAATCAGATTATGAGAGGAAATTATCTCAGCAAGGAAAAAGGAAACACCTTTATGGCAGGAAAGCTTTAATGAAAGCTAATGCTTTCATTAAAGGATTATAAAGTACGATGAGTCAGAGCAGAAGAAATAGTTGAGTTACTGAGCAATTATGTTGCAAAGGTGTATGATCCAGGTGGAGATGCTGTAGTGACTGATGAAAGGGATCCATGTAAGCAGAGAAGTAAATGAAATGGAAGCACTTTATGCTTGGATACTACAGATACAGTCATCTACTATCCATCTGACCTTCAAAACAATGATCTTTCAAACAACTGACTGATGCATGTCAAATGACTTATGGTAGATCACCATGTAATTGTACTTCACTTATCCAACCCATCAATTATCAGAATGGTAAATTACATTCCTACTATGGTTGAATAAATGGTAGATTGCTGTATCTGTATTACTGGAGGCCTGAAGTGGCTGGAAAAAGTCTCAAGTCTGGTCTTTAAGAGGGCAGATTTTCTGGATACCTTAGCACACAGTAATGAATGTATGACAGATTTCTTTTCAGCCTTCTGTGAGTGAATTCACATAATTATCATCATCGTGAGTCATGAGAATACACATGGCATTAGATACTGACTTGTGTATTGCATGAATATGTAAGAGAACTGGAAGTGCCTCTGACTATGCGGTTTAATTTAAGTTTCAGCTAAGACGAGGTTGTTTGGATGGACTGGAAAAAGGACAAAACAGTCTTTTTAGTCTAAATGAGACTAAAAGACAAGAGTCGGAAGTGTGGTAGTTATGAACTATAACTACCAGTAACTTATTATTATTATTATTACTATTCAGGCCTCCATGGAGTCAAGACGCATCATGAGAGGTCCTTCCTACGAAACACAAAGTCTATCATACCACTCCTTGAACTCATTGACCGTTCTTGCTCTCATCACTCTATCAGGCAATGCATTCCGCGTTCCACCACCACCCTCCATGCAAAGAAATGACTCCTCAACATCTTGCTCACAGCTTCCTTTCGTAACTTCCAGGGATGGACCCTTGTCATCGTTCCTTCCCGCTGTTCCACCAAGTGAAAGAACTCCCCAGTGTCAACTCTGCAACCGTCTCAAAACAGTTTAAGTGTCTCAATCATATCACATCTCCTTCTTCTATCCACAAAACTCTGCAGTCTACATTCTCTCAGCCGATCCTCATTATTAACATTGTACAGCCCTGAAACCATCTTTGTTATCCACCTCTGCACCCTCTCCACAGTTAATTTATCTCCTTCAAATCCTGGGGACCAAATTTGAGAACAATAGTCTAAGTGTGGTCAGATCAAGATCTTATACAACGGAATGATAACTCTTATCTATACAGGTCAGCATCCTTCCCAGTATTGCAGCAATCCTCTGTGTTACCTTCACCACCTTTGCAATATGCTCTCTGAATTTCAGTTTTTTCTATCAATCATCACCACCAGATCTTTTGTCTCCTCTACTTACTCCAGTATACAGCTCCATCCATCGAGTATGCAGCCTCACATCGATGTATCCCAAACTTCAACACTTTACATTACATTTTGCTGCATTAAACTGACCTCCCATTTATTTGCCCATCGGTCTAGTTTATTATTATTATTACTCAAGACCCCATGGAGTCAAAGCCTCATCTAGGAGGACCTTTTATCATACACACAGCTCATCATACCATGCTTTAAACACATTCAAATTCTCTGCAGACACCATATTCTCAGGCAAGATATTCCAATCATTCACAACTATGCATAAAAAAAAACCTGCTTCTCACTCCCCTAATCACACCCTCTTTATACAGTTTCCAAGGATGACCTCTGTTTCTCCCCTGATCTCCCACTATTTTCTGTAGAGCCTCTCCAGCATTGATCCTATAACAACCCCTTTAATAACTTGTAGGTGTCTACCATATCTTCCCTCTTCCTCCTGTCCACCACGCTCTGCAAGTTGCATCTTTTCAATCTTTCCTCATACTCAACATTCCTGAGTTTAGAAACTACCTTAGTCAATCGTCTCTGGACCCATTCCAACATCTCTTCATCCTTCTGAAAACCAGGTGACCAAATCTGGGCACAATAGTCCATGTGTGGCCTAATCAAAGTCTTATACAATGGAACAAGAATCTCTCTACTTCTACAAGTCAGTGTTCTCCGCATCATTCCCAGAAGCCTTTGTGTTGTCCTCACAATTTTAGCCTTGTGTACCCTAAATTTCAGATCCTTATCCACTATCACCCCCAGATCTCTTATTTCCTCCACCTCCGACAATATATCCTCACCAAGCATAAATTCTGCATCCCATTTTTGTTTTCCAAATTTTAAAACCTTACATTTTGCAATATTGAACTCACATCCCCATTTCCGTGCCCAATCACTCAATTTATTCAAGTCTTCTTACAAGGCCACAACATCTTCACTACTCTTTATGGTTCGTCCCAATTTTGCATCATCCACAAACAACTGAATATATCCATCCAAATCTTTTCCAATATCATTAATATACATATAAAACAGCAATGGCCCTAAAAACAGACCCCCTGAGGCACACCACTAGTACTTTCCTTTTCCTGGATATCGCTCCTGCACACAACTTGATGACACCTATCAGATAGCCAGTCTCCAATCCAATGCACCAATCTAATATACAACCTCATCCACTCCAGTTTGACTATCAACTTATCATGGTAATCTATCAAAAGACTTTGCAAAATCTAAGTATATTACTAGCACATGACCTCCCTTTAGTAAATCCATGCTGTTCATGAAAGATAATACCATTGTTGTCAACCCAATTCTGAATCCTAGTTCTCGCAAGCTTCTCCAACAACTTACCTACAAAAAGATAGGCCTATAGTTTGATGCTTGAGTTCTATCACCTTCTTTATGAAGTTGCACAATTTTGCCCTCCTTCCACTCCTTAGGGAATTGGCTGAGTGCAAGACTCGTATTAAAAAAATATGTCAAGACAGGTGCCAACTCCCTGGCACATTCCTTCAGAAACGTGGTGATATATTATCAAGTCCTGCAGCTTTATTTACATCTAGTTTTCTGAACTCCCCATACACCTCTTGCACACTTACAGTCAGTCTCTCTTCCCCATCATCAACTGCTCTCAATCTCTCCATGAAGTCACATTCACAAGATTGAAAGACCTTCATGAACTGCTCATTCAGTATCTCCACCACACTTTCCTCAACAGCTGTCTTTATACCATTTTCTCCAATCAATGTCATCCTTCCATAATCATTCTTTCTTTTGCTGGCTACATATCGAAAGAACTCCTTAGGATTCTTTTTGACTTCATTAGCTAACTGCTGTTCATACCTCTCTTTAGCTAACCTCACCAACCAAGTCACCCACCTTCCTCTTGCAGGCTACCACATCTGCACTATTACTAATCACCCTACCTGGCTTCACATCACCTGCAAACAACTGAATATCCCCTTGCAATCCATTGACAATGTCATTAATATAAAGGTTAAACAATACAGGTCCCAGTACTGAACCCTGTGGAACCCCTTGTAACCTTCTGCCTCCTCGATATTGCCCCACCATACACAACTCTCTGATACCTATCAGGCGGCCAATCCTGAATCCAGTTGACTAACCCGACATTTAAACCTATGTGCTGCAACTTAAATATCAGCTTATCATGTGGCACCCACTCAAATGCCTTTGCAAAATCCAAAAATGGTAGTATATGCCTTTCCCTCACTAATTGCTCTTGTCACTTTATTATAAAAGGCAATCATATTACTAAAGCAAGAGCACCCCTTAACAAATCCATGTTGATTCTCACAGATAACATATCGGCCCAATGCTGTATATGGACCCTCACTAATTTCTCCAAGACCTTAACAACCACTGATGACACACAAATGATGACCAATAAAGTGTTCACTGAACAACTCCACTATGTCCTCTGCATCAGTCACTCACTCTATTCCCATTTTTATCCCACAATGTCATTCTTCCACAATCATTTCTCCTCCTACTGGCCACATATCTAAAAATTTCCCTAGGGTTTTCTTTGAATCTTAGTGCCAATCTCTTCTCATATTCCAGTTTCCTATTCCTTACCATATTAGATACTCTCCTGGTCTGAGTCTTATATTTTTCATGCATCTGCCCCCCCCCCCCTCTCTCCTTATATCTCTTCCATAACCTCTTTTCACCTCCAGTTCCTGTTTAATATTGTTTGTCATCTACTTTACACCAAATTGTGTCCTCGTCTTCAATTGTGGAATACAGCTTACTATTGCTGCTAACAAATATTCCTTCACAATTTCCCAAGCACTAATGATATCCAGGCTTTCCAATTCTGCCCTCCAACTGCCCCAAGTTGATATCTAAGACTATGACAATCACCTACCTTATAATTCGACATATGTTCACTTTTCTTTGATACTCCTGCATGTCTATTCATCTCCCAAGTCAAAGCCACGTGGTTACTCTCTCCAACTGGGATGAGAGATGTCATCTCAGTTATTATCAGCTCTTTTGATGATGTAACCAAATCCAAAACTCTTGAATCTTGTTCTCTCTATTATATGTTGTCTAAGACATTTGTCCCTCAAGAATTCTAGAAATTCCACTCCCTTATTACATGTATTTTCCTCTTCCCAGCTTATACTGCTGTAGTTAAAATCTCGCATAACAATCATTCTTCTTGCACTTGCCAAGCTCAACTGTCTAAACATCCCCTGGTCACCACCCTCTGTGCTCCTTGGCTTGTAGCAACACCACACTAAATATCCTGTCTTGCCCACTTCTATCTCACACCATATGCTTTCAAAACCATTAATGTCACTGCCTTCCAAAGCCTCCACTCTTAGAGGACATAAGTCATCACTTATCATAAGCAGTACTCCACCACCACGTTTTCCCTTCCTATCCTGCTGAAAAATGCTGTATCCTGCTACTTCTATTGCTGTTATTATATCATCTTCCATCAACCACGTGTCAGAGATCCCAATAATAATGTTTGGCCAGGTTGATGGTATCGGCGTCACCAATTCATCTCCTTTATTCCGGATACTCCTGGCATTAATATAAAGCATAAAAATGTCACTGCTTCTATACCTATCATTATCCCCACCAGACCTCACTGGACTCAGTGTTATCTGATATTGTCCCCCTTCCCCCAAGAGGCCACTCCTGCTACCATCCACCCTGGGAATTCTAGTTTCCCTGCATTGACACACCAACTCATTCAGAAAACAGCAAACTCTCCAGATGCCTATGTCCTTCCTCATTCAAATGCAAGCTGTCTCTTGCAATAGAAATGTGGCATCAGAAAAATATGTAAGTGAAGAATTAGAAATGGATGGATATGAATATGATATTTTTTGTGCTCAGATCTGGTGAAAGGATCCAGAGGTGAGTGACTGAGACACTATCAGGACTTTGGAATGCTGACTATGGAGAGAGGTTGAAGAAATGTGGATTGCAGAGTTTGGTGGATAGGAGAAAGACAGGTGATATGATAGAGACATTTAAGTTAGTGAGAGGATTTTATCAGATTAATTCAGAGGGGATTATAAAAAAAGTAGAAGGTGAGAGGGGAAGAACCAGAGGTCATCCCTCGAAGTTATATAAAAGTGTGGTGAAGAAGGGTGTGAGGAGTAGATTTTTTACATGAATAATTTTCAGTGAATAGAATGCATTACCAGAATGTGTTGTTAATGCAAGTGGTAAAGAATTTATGAGTCGGTATGATAAATATGTTGTCAGTTGAATGAACCTCCCATGATGAGTCTGCTGACTCAATGGAGGATGTAATAATAATATTATTATTATTATTATTATTTTTGTTGTTATTATTCTATGCATAGAATGCAGAGCACTGTAAAGAGTAGGTCTTGCTTTAGTAATAAATTATTATTATTATTATTATTATTATTATTACATAACACCTCCAGGGAGTCCAAAGACTCATTGAGGGAGGGCACCTACTCTACAACTCTACGCCTCCACCAATCGCAACTACCTTCATCATCTACACCAGTGATTCTCAACCTTTTTTTCGTCACGGTACACTTTTAATAATTTTAAAATTTGGTGGCACACTAACAATAAGATAAATTTAAAAGAATTTTACTTGGTTAATTAATTCATGTACCTATAATATATTTTGTAAAAATAGCATACAATAATAATTTGCAATAAAATATAAAATGAAATTGCATTATAAAGTAAACTAAATGTTTATTTAATGATAAATTACATTTAATGCGAAATTTCAGCATGTTTTTTTTTTTGATAACTTCATTTATATTTGGGCGTATAAATGATAATGCTACTCTCCTTTCGTGACCAGATTTAAAAGTCTGGATCTTTTTTTCGTTTTTATATCGGTCAAAGCCAAAAATCCGAATACGCACAAATAAGATGTGGAAAATTGTAATAACATACTTAAAGCTTTTTTGTGATACTGTTGGATAATCGTTCCATTGCAGATGTAAATCCAAATTTTAAGAAGTCATCATTATACTTACGATGAACATTACATTTTTTGGCAGAGGAAACATCTTTACTTGTACTGGGCTCGTTAGCATGATCGCTAGCATCATCACTATCGTCGTTAAGCTTTCTTTTTTTTAATCCATTTATCCATTTTAGGGGGTTCATTGAAAATAAAAATAATTTTGTCAAAAAATTATTAAAAACGACATATTGTATATTGCCTTTGAATCCGTTTTAATTAAGTTTGACTATACAATATTGTATTGCACGTACGAAAACGAATATATAAGTTGTAACTAACCATATGCACACATTAAGGGCGACTAGTAGACTAAACTAATATGTAGCTTTGTTAGCCAGTAGCCAGAACTATAATAGCCATGAACATTAGTTCATCCCGTCCCCCACTAGGAAGGTTGAACTGATTGAACCACTTGTCTGATGGTGCTTATGTATGGGTATTTGCAGTGGCGGCACACTTAAAAAATCTCGCGGCACACCAAAGTGCCGCAGCACAGTGGTTGAGAATCACTGATCTACACCAACAACCTCCAACACCACTACCACTAGTATTTTAACAGACAATCACAAACATCAATGCCAACGGCGGGATTCGAATCCACAGCCTTTTGGCTGGAGAGCGGATATGCTAACCACTCAGCCAACCAGGCTGGCATAAAGCGACAGTTGAAATGGATAAAAGAAATGGTCTGGTGATGATCAAAGAAATACTAGATTGCCTTGTTATTGAATTTTGCAAAGGTAATTGATAAGACTGCATACATAAACTGAACAAATGGGAATGGATGTGAATCCAGTGACACGAATGAATGTGCATTTTTGAAAATTATGGAGACAACTACCGTGTTTGAATAAAAACTTAATTTAATATAACTATAATCTACATTTGACGTTTTGACCTTTATGTCAAGGTCATCTTCTGGAGCATACAACTATACAGAGAAAACAAGCTACATTACAATCAAACTGGTTACTGACCAACCGCTGCAACAATTGTTGGCTTGACCTCTGGTGAAAAAAAAAAAAAAAAAAAAAAAATTATACATTAACGCTAGAGTCCTATTATTAGTGTTATCTGTTGGTTGTAGAAATACATTAGGCATAACAACAAGTATCTATCTATATACATATATTAACATCATGATTATACTTGTACATTCCAGCCAGTTGGTATGGAATGGTTTCTAATATTAGCTGAAGATTGGCTTGAGTCCTGACTTATGCTGGATCTTATAATTAGGTAGGCTGAATGTGTGCCATCCAGATCCTTGGAATTTTCATGCCATCTTTGTTGTTAATATTTGGGTGGTTTATCAGGATTTCGCAGGATTCCTTAAATTTCCTTTCATACCAGGTTTTTGTGTGGTGTAAAGAGCAGGTGCTTTTCCAGTTGATTTGGTTTAAGGTGTTGAGTGCGTGGTCTGAGAGGCCTGCTTCACCATAATGGTTATATTTAATGTGTCTAATGTGTTCTTTCTTGCGTATAGAGATTGTCTGTCCTGTTTCACCAATGTACTGTAAGTTACAGGTGCAGCGGATGCAATAGACTCCAGGATTTGCTAATGAGAGGAGAGGATCCTTAGAGGAGTTGAATATGGTTTTAAGTTTAGTGGGTGGTTTGAAGGTGGCATTGAGGTTATAATGTTGTAGGATTCTGTTGTAGGATTATGTTGATTCTGATAGCCCTTTAATGTATGGGATGGCTATGGTTTTACTGTAATCTAGATTCGTTTTTGTTGTTGTTTTATGGACTATTTTATTGATAGTATTTTTGTTATAGCCATTATTTATGAATGTGTCGCTGATGATTTTTAGTTCTTGTTTCAGGGCTTGCTGGTTGGAGCAAATTGTTGTAGCTCTGTTTTTAAGGGTGTTAATGACTCCATATTTTTGTGATGGGTGGAGGTATGAATTAGCATGTATGACCTTGACATAAAGGTCGAAACATCGAATGTAGAATTTAGTTATATTAAACTAAAGTTTTTATTCAAACATGGTAGTTGTCTCCATAATTTTCAAAAATGCATTCGGATCACCGTGTAAGCTTAAAAGAAAGGATTCAGATCATCCATAAATGAATGTGGTTTATAGACAGATATCATAGTTGTATATGGTGGAGTAGAATCCAAAAGAATGCAGGTAGCCAGTTATGTGTACTAGAGTTACATACTTGAGCTACTGCTATTTAATCTATACATTCAAAATAAAAGGAATAATTTGAATGGGGAGAAGGGAGGGGGAATATCCAGTTGTTTGCTGATGACAGTGAAAACAAAAAAAAAACCATGTCAGCTTAATGTAGACGTGTAAGGTTATGCATTCTGGGATGTAAATGTTGTGTATTACTGATAGAACTGGCCTTTAGGAAACATATAAAATTAGGGGATTTGGACATGGAGTCGAAGTTCAAATGCACAATACATAAAAGGGCAAAACAGCTGAGAGGATCACTTGAATGTCAAAGAACACATTAGCAAACAGAAAGAGAGGTTATTATCTGTCTTTATAAATCTTTTATAAGTCTGCATCTGGAGTACTATGAACTTATTTGGTCACCTGGATTTCTTTGATGAGGAAGTGGATCCAGAGGCAAGTGACCAAGATTATGAAGGTTTGTGGGATGCTCCCTATGATGATTGATTGAGGGTATAAATGTGTTGCAAAGTTTAGATAAGTGAAAACAAGTGGATATGATATAAACACATTAGTATCAAAAAGGGGTTTTATATGATTACTGCAGAAGATATAGTAAGAGGGAAAAGAACAAACATTCATCCTTGAAAGTTATGTAAGAGTATGGTTAACAAGGATAAGATCAGATTTTTGAGCTTTGAGAGAGAGAGAGAGAGAGAGAGAGAGAGAAAGTGGCAGATGATTGGAATGAGTTGCCTGTATAATAATAATAATAAATATACAACACATACAATAATGTAAAACAACACTAATGGGTTTGTCTGAGAAAATTTCTGCTGATCTTCTAGTCTGTTTGTTAAAGATGAACCTGGCTGTATTTACATAAATCTCGCAAGCACATCAGCATTTCATACAGATATTGGTCGTTTGGAGATAGTAGTGATATTGTTAAATTGGGTATAAAGTTTTTTTACCAGCTTAATGATACTTGTATGGCATATTCATTGAAAATCATGCAATGTGGTGGAGACAAAACCAACCTATCAGATTATGGTAAACTCTTGCATATGGTAAAGTTTAACTCTTAAACTTTACCATATGCAAGAATCTTACTTTGAAAAGTCCACAGAAATGAATTTAGTTTAGAACCACTTTATTGCATCTACTCAGTTTTATTGTTGAAAGAGGAAAATAAGTTTTTATATATATATATATATATATATATATATACATAATAATAATAATAATAATAATAAATGCAATAAGTGGGATAATTGGTAATCAACAAGGTAGGCTATACTACTCAACCCATGCTGAAATTGTAATCAAAAGGATTAAGAAGTGCTAGAAAAACATGCTTTAGAGTTTATTTATTTATTCGTTTGGCATGAATATCAAAATATGCAGTACAATACACTGTCACTTTAATAATAAAATTAAAAGTCAAAATCATTTTAAAAACCAATAAAATTAAAACGTTACATCCATATTGGTCAGATAGTTCATAGCTACGGGTGTAGCACTTAAAAAGTCCAATTTGTCTCCTGAATATGCTCTGAGATAACACTGAGTCACAATATGGTTCACAGTTTGTCTCTGAGCTCCACAATCACAATGCGGGGATGGTCATTTACCACATTTAAAAAGCATGTCCGCACATACACCATGACCAGTTCATATTCTATTAAGCTGTGTCCAGGATTTTCATGGGAGGTGTCAGCAAGCATCAAAACTTTCTTGTAATTCATTGATAGAAAATTTTGTGATGTCATCTGTATATCAACACTACTGCCTTGCATCACAGTGACCAAGCATGATGGAACCACATCTACAGATTGTTATTTCCAAGAGATAATTGGATCTAGGATCTGCCACTCCATGTTACCTTTTTTCCAATGCTAAGGTTTTCCTTTTTTTCCTTCACTCCATCTTAACATGCTTCCTGATGGAGAGGTATGGGCAACCTCAAAGGTTGTCTGCTATTACATTCCATGAGGAACACCATCTGAATGCATTCCACACTGGGTATTTGAATGCAGATGATATATCATCAAATATAGGCTACATCTATTTATAACCAAAACTTGGTACATATTGTTAATCATATTACTGGTGGATAGCTTTAAGCATGGGAATATTTCTATTTTGACCACAGAACCACATAAATACACAGATCAAGGGAGTGCAGAGTATTTCATTTAAAAATATTTTGTTGTAGTCCTAGTTAGTCATAGATGAACTTTTGAAGAAAGATTTTTTTTTTTTGAGTAATTTTAGTACTTGAATACACATCATTTTTATTATACCATTTTTCAGTACAGTCATCCCTCGACTTATGTCGGGGTTCCGTTCCATCAGGCAGGATGTAAGTCGATACGTTAAATCAACAGAGTTATGGGGGTTAGAGACTTAACAGTAATAAGTATACTGTCATTTTAATTTTTAAATCTTATTAGAAAACTGTACTGTGCGTTACTGCCACTATAAAACAGGAGAATAATCACGCAAATCTTCCTCCATAATCATATCTTCATTACCTTCCCTATGTGAAGGACCAGGCTGGGGCTCTTCTGGTTTACCTTTTTTTTTTTTTTTTTTTTTTTATGACAATCAATGTGTTTGCTTATTCCTTTTCTTCTTTTCATCATAAATTTGTTTATAGCAAGCAAATGCATCATGCATTTTCCTTTCTACTAATAAGCAGCGTTCAACATTGGGGTCCATGTCTTCAACCATTTTGAGATCATTGTTAACTGTAGAGAACATTTCTGCAAGACCCTTCACTGTGAATTCTTTAACTACTTCTCCTTGTTTGTATCTTATCTTCCCCTCTTCTGCAACACGTTCCTTCACTTTGACCGATTCTTTGTTGGTCAACTCTTCAGCGGCACTTCCTATGAGGTGAACTATGTCGTCATCATTCACTTCGAGATTCAGATTGTTTGTAGGCCCACTGTTTCTTCACTCAATTTACAAAGGTCTTTATTTTTTTCAAAACTTCCAAAATCATGCACAAACCTTTTTAATGTCTTTTTTCATATGCCACTCATACATTGAGAAATCACTTCATCCTAAACTACAGCAATATTTTTAATAGCCTGATAAATATTGAATGATTTCCAGAATTGCACGAGAGTCTGGTCATTTCCTTCATTAACAGAAATGGCTTGTGAAAAAGTTGTCCTTAGATGATAAGCCTTAAACACTGCAAGAACTTCCTGATCCATCGGTTGGATCAATGAAGTAGTGTTTGGAGGGAGAAACATGACCTTGTTCTTGCTGAAGATCACTGATATAAGACGGATGACCTGGGGCATTATCTAGAATTAATAAAATTTTAAATTCTATATTTTCTTTCAGATAATATCTTTCCATTTCACTCGCATAACAGTTAATTAAGGCATCTACAAACAATTTTTGAGTCATCCATGGCTTCTCAGATCTCTGCTAACGAACTGGAAGAGTATGCTTCCTAATGTTTTTGAAGGCTCATGGATTCTTACTGTGTCATATAACAAATGTCTTCAGTTTATATCCAGCCACATTACCCTCCCCCCCTAACAGAATCGTAGCAGTCTTTAAAAGCTTTGAAACTAGGCATAGATATTAGATTTTTGTGGATGAATTCTCCACTCGGGTATTTTTTTCTGAAATAAGGTCTCATCCATATTAAATATTTGCCATGGCAAATAATTTTCCTCCTTAACAATTTTATTCAATATCTCCACAAACTCTTTGGCAGCCTTCTCATCGGAACTTGCAGATTCACCATATATTTTTACATTATGCAGTGCAAAATGCTACTTGAATCTCATGAACCAACCAGAAGAAGCGTTGAATTTGTAGTCGTAATCGGGTTCTGCTTTCTCCTTCAGCATGTTAAAGAGACAGTGCCTTAGCGGTTATAGTTATAGTGCTAAGAGGTATGCGTTTTTGGTTCAGGTCCTCTATGCATGATGGAAGTAGCTTTTCCAATCACTGATAAGATCTTGTCGTTGCTTCGTCACTATAGCTGAATTTGCAACTTTGTTTTAAGATCAATTGCTCACCTCTTTTTCTGTGATTCTTCACTAGGTTTTTTAATTTGGCGTGTAGGGACCATGTTGCAAAATATCATGAAATATTTAATGATAAATACACAAATAACATATTTTTCAAACACAAAATCAACAGAGGAACTGTTGAAGCCAAATGATGTCTGCCAAGGGAAGTTGCCGCTGGATTGCGGCAACTTCCCTTGGCAAACATCATTGCTAAATAAAAACCTTTTTACTTTATGTTCACTTGCGTCTTGTTCGAAAATGTTATTTATTCCATTATGGGATCACGGACGTATCTTTGAAAGGAGATGTAAGTCGAGGGGTGACTGTATAATGGAAAAGGATATGTATACATGGTGGTGGTCAAAATGTTGCAAACATTCCAATGCAATGCTGCCTAACAGTAACATGATTAACAACAAGCAGCATGCTGCCTACATTAAAAAAAAAATTCAAGTCATTTTTTTTTAATTCATGTTCAGACTGGAATGAAAACATCAGTCACCTACATTTTTCACATAGGACTCACACCATCCCATAAAATATTTAAATGTTTAAAAGATTTTCTGCAACTGAAGCAAAGCTTAAGCAGAAAAGTTGAAATTCTCCTCAGGCTGTCCCATTAATGATATTTTATATCATTGTGTACACAAATCAGATCATATATCATATGTTGATGCAGAAGGTCATAACAAAGAGTGAAATAACATTTTTCTCCATTTAGAGAATATTAGAATAATTTACATAATATTTTACAACAAAAAAACACTAAGAGATGAAATTCAGTGACATATGGGAAACTTTGAGTATACCATGTTCATTAACACAGACTAATTTAGACCATATTGAGGGAGAACAAATAAAACAAGAAAACAATACATAATGCGATAGATAGCAGATGACACTTAGCAGGACTGTATTGATAATTTAATGCAATGGCTGACAAACTAATGTTACATAGATAACACATACTTGTATATCATTATTAATCTCTTGAATCTTTATAGTTTTTCCCTATGAAATTCTTTGTATTTAGTAGGTCTGAAGATGCAAACATCAATGATTAAAAACCTAGTCTTTTTGATTTGTGTGCAACACACACACCTCCCAAACCTCATGGCCACCAGAGTTTCTTCCAGGAGGTAATATCCTTTTTTTTTTTTAATTTTTTTTTTTTTTTTTTACTAAAATTAACCTTTCAGTCCACTATTCCACTCCTTCAGCATGTTGTAGAATTTTTCTCCATTACTGTCCAAAAATGGGTACATAAACTAAAGTACTCTGGTTTTCAGGGTATTTAGATGTTAGATTATGGAACAAAATGACAACAGTTGTGATGCGATTAATTCTGTGATATCCCTTGAATTAGTCCAAGAGAATATTTGTTTTGTTTCCTTCAGAATAAATATATGGTAATTCAAATTCTATGTGACAATATTCACTTTTAACCATTTTCTGGTGTAGCTTCCTGATGCTTCAGAAACAAAAGTGAATATTTCATCATAGGTTAATTGGAAATCAAGTGTGAGGAGAGATGGGATATTTTGAAAGAGCAGGCACAATTCAGAGAAGAAAAGTATACTTTTTTTTTTTTTTAAACTGAACGGATCATGTAAGGAATGTGTCTGTGAAACATTACTGTGTAACATCAGTTGAGATATATTGTTAACATGTACAATATAATATCTAATGAGTTGATCTGATGTATTTTTTCAAGAATGCAAACTATCTATTTGAGTTATAAAATTTTCAAGCAAAAGGCAGAATAAAATTGTCTGTGTGCATGCAAACATACCACTGGTAACACAAACAGTATAATCTTCCTCCCCAATCCCTAAAAGTTGCTATATAAATGCTGAATAAACAAATGTCAAATAGATATAGAAGAAACTTACCATACTGTTCTGTACGAACAGGCACTGGTGGAGTAGCAGCGCCCTCTCCTTGACGTGATTTTGCAGCCACCCACATATAATATAGCGTATCAGGATACAGTTCACCTAGAGTGTAGGTCTCAACATTTGGAATACTACGGTGATATTGCTGCTGAGTAAAATTATCATTCCAATAAAGTTCATATCCAACTACCTTCTCGCCTGTATGAGCTGGTTGTGTCCATGACATTTGAACTGTGGTAGAAGATGTAGCTATAACCCGTAAATTGCTAGGCTGGCTAGGAACTAGTAACAAAAATATGCAATTAAATTCACAAAGTATTATTCAGAAAAGAAGATTGACTATTAAATTAAATTTTAACTAAACTGTATAATTACATCAATGCTGCACATTAAGAAATATTTTAATTGTATTATTATGTCATGGTGAATATGAGAAGATTATACAAGGTATATCAGAAAAGTAATGGGATCTGCAACACTGTTTAGTTGAAAGAAGCCCATGAGTCAATAGTGTAAAGGCCATCACTATTATGTTCTATTGTGTGGATGTGTATTCCTTAGCTCTTTTAGGAAAACTGGCAGATGACCCATGGCCATTTCCTCTATTTGTCTGTGGAATTTCACTTGCAAAACACAATAGATTGTGTTGTAGTGAACTGAAAAAATCTGAGATACTGGAAGGAAATTCACTTGGATTAGATTGAAAGAATCTCTTTAGATGCAACACTGAACAAAGAGATGTAAAATGTGAGATTCCCCTCTTTGTCCTTGTTCTAAACTGAAGTACAGTTTGTTATGGTAAGCACCCCTTCTAGTGTACTGACAGCTCGCTGGTGTCAGCAAGTAAAGCCTTAAGAACAAGGAGTTCCACACAGCAATAAACTCCTCTTCTAGAACAGGGGTTTACTGCTATGTGGAATGTCAAACTTTAGACAATTATGTTAACCATTTCAAATGATCAGCAACCAAGGAATTTTAAAAAATAAAGTCAGAACATCCAAATTTGCCTCACTGTGATATTAATTTTTATCATGTTAAAACTAAATGGTGAACAATTCCTATCTCAAATTCTCTATACTCGTGTATTTTGAACCTGTGTAACGATATCACCACCCACAACAACGAAGTCAATAACATGTTTCTAGAATGTTTCTCATTTCTTGTGTTTTCTCTCTTTATGAATTAATGCAGATCTTTATGTTGGAACATAGTGCTAGTAATGACTAGTCCATACCATGAATAGAAATCCAAAAGGTACTTCTTATTATTATTAGTTATGTCCTTTTCTTCAAATTTTCACAAAACATTTCTATGTCTGGTATTGATTTCCAGTTATTTTGTTCAAAATCTCCAGTTAGGACCAGCTTGTAGTTCTTCATACCAGATATCCTTTCTAATGAGAGATCCTCTACTTTTCTTTTGGGATCATAAGCACAAATTAGTATCATTGTAGTAGTAGCTTCTGATTTTGAAATTTTGTCATAAATCAAATTCGTGTATTGAAAATCCCCACTGCTCCAAAATCCAGTTTCTTGTGCAACTTTCTCTTCGACAATTTTTTTTTTTAATCTCTTCTCAAGTATGCCTGCAAAAATGTTACAGAACACTCAACAATAAAATGTTTTCCTTTAATTCTCACATTTTATGTATAGGTACTATTAAAGCTAAAAACTAATCAACTAGAACTAAACCTTCTAGGTTATGTATTTTTTTTATTATTTTATTTTTTTTTTAAAATAACGAAACCTGTGGTGCGTTCATAATTAGAAGAAACACATGTATAAACCACAGTGAAAATTATTTAATTGTAAATATTTCATCCTAAGTATCTTAGGACATCATCAGTACAGTATTTAAACAAAAATTAGGAATAACATACAGTTAGGGCGCATGATTACAATAGAATCTCATGAAAACGTGCATAACGTGCTAAAGCAGTACAAAAAAAAAAAAAAAAAAAAAATGTTAATTATTTAACACAGTTTTGTATGATAATTTCCCATACTTTAGGAATAGTAAGAACGTCGTTGCGGTTTAGGTTTGGTCTGTGTAGTAGGGCTTCAGAACTTTCTTTGTATAAACGTTCATGTTTAAATAAAGATCTATGTAAAAGTTTAGCCTTTTCCCAATGGATCCTATGGTTTGGATTTTCAATTCCATGTTGAGAGAGGCCAGATTTCTGCGGTTTAAGAAGACGAATGTGGTCTTGATGTTCCGAGATGCGTTTCTGAACAGACCTACCTGTCTGTCCAAAGTAAGATAATTTGCATGGGCATGGAATCTCATAAACACCAGGTAACATCAAGGGTGAGAATTTGTCCTTAGGAGAAGGTAATAAGTTGTAAATTTGGTTGATAGGTTTGTAAGTAGTGGCAAAATTGTATTTCTTCATAATTTTAGAAAGACGTTCTAAGATGCCTTTAACGTAAGGTATGGGAATCCTATGCACTTCTTCCTGTCTGGTTTGATGTATGCAGAAGTGACCGATGATTTTTTGAGTTGTTTTGGGATTATATCCATTTAGGATGGCTGTATTTTTGATACTTCTAATTCCTGGTTTAAAGATTCTTCAGAGGAGCAGAATTTGTGCGCTCTGGAAACTAGTGATTTAATAATGCCAGATTTCTGACATGGATGATGAGCAGAAGAATTGTGAATGTAGCGACCTGAGAATGTAGGCTTGTGAAAGACGGAAGTGGCGATGGAACCGTCTTCTTTTCTTTTGATGTGTAAATCCAAAAAAGAGATACCCTGTGGAGATTCTTTTTCTAATGTAAAGTTGATGCGATGATGAAGAAGGTTAATTTTATCTAGAAACAGTTGTAATTCAGGTTCGGGATGATTCCATACTGCAAGTACGTCATCGACATATCTTAGCCAAATTTTTGGTTTGGGTTCAAAAGTGAATATTTTTTCCTCAAGGTGTTCTAGAAACAAATTTGCTAGGTTTGGTGATAAAGGAGATCCCATTGCTGTTCCTTCCTCTTGCTTGTAAATTTGACCTTTCCAGGTGAAGTAACCTGATGCAATAACAAACTTGAACAATTCAACTATATCAGACGGAAATTTTTGAGTTAGTAATTCTCTTGTTTCTTTATGGGGCATGTTAGTGAAGAGGGAGACAATGTCGAAGCTGATTAACAAGCCAGTTTTTGATAGTTGAATGTCTTTAATTTTTGTGTGAAACTCAGTAGAATTTTTGATTGAAGAGACTGAGTGGCCTATGTGAGGGCGGAGAAGGTTAGATAAGAATCTTGATAATTTGTACGTTGGACAGCCGATACAGTCTACGACAGGTCTAAGTGGAACATTAGTTTTGTGTAGCTTAGGTAAGCCATAAATACTAGGAGGTCTTGCATGGTATGTCTTACGTTTTTTGATTGTTTCTTCATCTAAGGAGGAAGTTTCATTAAGTAGCTTATTTAATTTTCTGAGTTGATGATTCGTAGGATCAAAATCCAATTTGGAGTAAGTATTACGATCTCGAAGAAGTAAATTAATTTTTCGGTCATATGAATTGGTATCAAGAACCACAGTGGTATTTCCTTTATCAGCTCTAGTAATGATTAAATTTTTGTTACGTTTTAAGGAAATAATAGCTTTCAATTCCGACGGTGGGATATTTAATTCTGAAGGTTTGGCATTGTAGATCACTTTAGCTACTTCGAAACGAAGTTTGTTGGCTTCAATACTGGAGAGATGCTTGATGTTTCTTTCTATATTATGTATAAAGTCTAAATATGGGAAACACTTTGGTGAAATCGCAAATTTATGGCCTCTTGCTAGAACATTTAATTCATCTTTTGTTAGTTGACGGTTAGATAAATTGACTACCCATTTTTCCGTTGGTAATTTGTTAGTGATCTTTTTTGATCGATTTAATAGATTAAGGTATTTAATATGTAGAGCACTATTGCTTTTATCAAAAGCTTTTTTTCCCGAATTCTTTGAGACAGTTATAATTAATTGTAGCAATTCTTGATTTAACGTATTTGACAAATCTGTTTCTAGTTCTGTAATATTTAAATTGTTTGTTGCTAGTTCATGCTTAGACACTCGTAACTGATTGAGTAGTAAGGAATGACTTGCTTTTTGATAGATTTTATGGGCGCCTGGAGATTTGATGGTTTCTTTCAGTTTTGCAAAGGTTGGAATAAGATTATCACGTCTGCACTTTTTTAAAAAAAGATATTCTAGCTCGTAGCTTACCCTGTTTTAGTTGCAGTTTTCCTAGTAAGTTTGTCTTCTGCGCTGTCATTTCCCCGTGAAGGAATGAAACTTTTTTAAATAACGAAACCTGTGGTGCGTTCATAATTAGAAGAAACACACGTATAAACCACAGTGAAAATTATTTAATTGTAAATATTTCATCCTAAGTATCTCAGGACATCATCAGTACAGTATTTAAACAAAAATTAGGAATAACATACAGTTAGGGTGCATGCTTACAATAGAATCTCATGAAAACGTGCATAACGTGCTAAAGTAGTACAAAAAAAAAAAAAAAAAAAAAAAAACGTTAATTATTTAACACAGTTTTGTATGATAATTTCCCATACTTTAGGAATAGTAAGAACGTCGTTGCGGTTTAGGTTTGGTCTGTGTAGTAGGGCTTCAGAACTTTCTTTGTATAAATGTTCATGTTTAAATAAAGATCTATGTAAAAGTTTAGCCTTTTCCCAATGGATCCTATGGTTTGGATTTTCAATTCCGTGTTGAGAGAGGCCAGATTTCTGCGGTTTAAGAAGACGAATGTGGTCTTGATGTTCCGAGATGCGTTTCTGAACAGACCTATCTGTCTGTCAAAAGTAAGATAATTTGCATGAGCATAGAATCTCATAAACACCAGGTAACATCAAGGGTGAGAATTTGTCCTTAGGAGAAGGTAATAAGTTGTAAATTTGGTTGATAGGTTTGTAAGTAGTGGCAAAATTGTATTTCTTCATAATTTTAGAAAGACGTTCTGAGATGCCTTTAACGTAAGGTATGGGAATCCTATGCACTTCTTCCTGTCTGGTTTGATGTATGCAGAAGTGACTGATGATTTTTTGAGTTGTTTTGGGATTATATCCATTTGGGATGGCTGTATTTTTGATAACTTCTAATTCCTGGTTTAAAGATTCTTCAGAGGAGCAGAATTTGTGTGCTCTGGAAACTAGTGATTTAATAATGCCAGATTTCTGACATGGATGATGAGCAGAAGAATTGTGAATGTAGCGACCTGAGAATGTAGGCTTGCGAAAGACGGAAGTGGCGATGGAACAGTCTTCTTTTCTTTTGAAGTGTAAATCCAAAAAAGAGATACCCTGTGGAGATTCTTTTTCTAACGTAAAGTTGATGCGATGATGAAGAAGGTTAATTTTATCTAGAAACAGTTGTAATTCAGGTTCGGGATGATTCCATACTGCAAATACGTCATCGACATATCTTAGCCAAATTTTTGGTTTGGGTTCAAAAGTGAATATTTTTTCCTCAAGGTGTTCTAGAAACAAATTTGCTAGGTTTGGTGATAAAGGAGATCCCATTGCTGTTCCTTCCTCTTGCTTGTAAATTTGACCTTTCCAAGTAAAGTAACCTGATGCAATAACAAACTTGAACAATTCAACTATATCAGACGGAATTTTAGGATCCATTGGGAAAAGGATAACCATAGGATCCATTGGGAAAAGGCTAAACTTTTACATAGATCTTTATTTAAACATGAACGTTTATACAAAGAAAGTTCTGAAGCCCTACTACACAGACCAAACCTAAACCGCAACGATGTTCTTACTATTCCTAAAGTATGGGAAATTATCATACAAAACTGTGTTAAATAATTAACGTTTTTTTTTTTTTTTTTTTTTTTTTGTACTACTTTAGCACGTTATGCACGTTTTCATGAGATTCTATTGTAATCATGCGCCCTAACTGTATGTTATTCCTAATTTTTGTTTAAATACTGTACTGATGATGTCCTAAGATACTTAGGACGAAATATTTACAATTAAATAATTTTCACTGTGGTTTATACGTGTGTTTCTTCTAATTAGGTTATGTATAGCCACTAGAGTCCTTATTTAAGAATTTCAGAGTGAATATCATCTATACTCAGCTGTTTTCACATTTCATATTACAGGTAGCTTTTTTTTTTCTACTTCCAATACTAAATACCCATACCTGTATTCCTACTGGATATTTCCTACCACTACTCCGGCAATGCATATTTCAATTAATACTTTTTTTTTTAAAGTAATTATTCTAGAGATCAGAATATCTTCACCATATTATTATTACCCTCATCATCTCCAATTCCTTTAAAAGTACTCTTTCTTCAATTTTTTAAAGTTTTCTTAATAACCTACAGAACATTCAGCTGCCATCATGATTTTATCATTGATACTCTTTTTCCAATGTCTTCCCATAACTAATTTTACACAGCGTTTTGCTTTCTTACTTTTTTTATCTGTATGCACTCAGAGTGCACTGTGATTTTACTTGCCAAGAACTTTATATAAAATTTCTTATTTTCTCACATTGCTTCTTTTGACCTCTTGATTGTACCATCAAGTTCTAAATTTTCAGCTCTTGTAAACCGTCGTGATCACCACATGCCACTCTGGCTAAATCAGAGTGGCATGTTAACATTTTCTTCAGATTCTACCAGTGGGACTTGAAGGTACTGTTCTTGTTTTCAAACTTTTTCATTTTCTTCCCCAATAAATAATATACATATATTTGAGTCTACAGTTCACTCATTAGAGTTGATTTAATTTCATTATTTTTAAAGCTTTTATATGTATTTTTCTTTTAAATAAAACATTCCTTTTCCTATTTCAAATTCTTCTATATATTTCACATCCTGGAACAGCATGATGATATCACTATCGACAATAGTGTGGCTAATAAGACCTTTCTTATTTCTTATCTTTTTTCTTGATATAGATGTGAATTTGTGTACATATTTAAATTAGAAACATAGTACTTATAATGATAAAACCAAGTATATAACAGAAAACCTATTATTCCTATTAAACCAGTTCCTATTATTAAATCTGCCTTCTACTACAAATTTTTAAAGACAATTTCAGTATGTTTGTTATTATTATTATTATAGCTACTCCAGAGATTCCAAGGACTCAGTAAGCGAGAGCAATTTTAGGTGATTTATGCCTAAATTACTATCATACATTTTCTTGAATATGCACTTGCAGCTTCTAATGGTAGCCCATTGCACACACATATGAATGCATGCATTTACAGAGTACACACCATAAGAAGATCCTGATCTCACACAATTCCCAACTATACCCATATTCAATTTCAAGTGAGGACACAAAGTTCTACTCCACTATCAATAAGATGAACAATCTCTTTTTTTATTTATACCACAAGGTTAACTTTCTTTAAATCTGCCTGTATATGTGCAATTCTATAAGCCAGTCATCATGCGTTACCTGCAGGATCTTTTCCATTGTATCACGGTCTTACCAGAGCTCAGGTGACCATATTTGTGCACTGTAGTCCAGATGAGTAGTCTCCAAGTGTCTCAAGCTTCACTGACTTGACTATGTGCAGAAAATTCCCATTATATAATACTCAGATTACAACATCCTCAGTCAAAAATGAATAATTGTACTCAGCAACATTAAACTAGTACTTATTACTATTTATCTACAGAATTGGTCATTTCATGTGTCCAACTGCAGGAATTCTGTACATCAACAAATAACTACTTAACTTAGCATGGTCTAAAGAATGAAATCAACAAATACACTAGATATTGCCCTTTAGCTCAAATCATTAACACAACTTAAACATCACTGGTATAGGCACACCACTGGTCACTCTTCTTCTCTGAAGCTCAGCACTTCCATACATCGCTTTTCTGATACCTGTTGTTTAACCACTCTCCTATCCATGTCACAAGTTATTTAGCATATCCTTCCCATTGAGCTTCTACAACAAATATGCAAAATCAAATGTTTTGGCAAAATCTAAAAAATCATGGTATATCCATTCTCCTTATTAAGTTATACTGTCATTTTATTACAGTACATGATCAGAATGTTAAAGAAGGATCACCCTTAAGTAAAATGATGTTGTTCTAGAGGATCACAGTTTTATATATTCACCTTTGGATGTAATTCCTAACAGTTTTATATATTCACCTTTGGATGTAATTCCTAACTACCCTCTCCAATACCTTGATAATTCCTTGAAGGTTTCACTAGGGTTCACATATATAACAGACAATGAAGCTAAAAAACAAAGGGTAATTCAGAACATGCTTAATACAAGCAGCAAGTATGCAGCTTGTTCTATTAAGATATTCTCATACTAAACAGTCTCAAACCTAATGTTATCCAGCCCCACTGCTGTGTTTAAATAAGCTCTTAAAATAGCTTTAATAATTCTAAATCATTTATTGCTTTCCTTCATCCATTTCTCTCTTGGTATCCAGATAGCTAATGGCTACCTGGAATGTATACTTTACTAAAATGAATGCTTAACAATTTAGCTATTTCAAAGTGCATCTGCCACTTTCAACTATTTGCATTTCCTAAGGTTATTCTTCCGTACTCAATTTTATTGGCATAAAAAATAAAAGAAAAAAAAAATTCCCTTGGTCTGTTTAGATTAGATAATGTCTTTTCATAATTTGATTTCACCTTATTCACCATGCCCATCACTCTATTGGACTGCTTTTTATGCTGCTTACAAGCCTCATAATCACCCTTCTCACAATACTGGATCCACAATATTATTTTTATGTAGCTGCTAGTTTAAAGTGTTATTCACCTAATTTATTCCCCAGATTCTGAGGATAGTCAAACATAGTTTTGTTCAGACATTCTTTGGTTACTTTCCATGCACCGCTGATTCTGTTATCAGTTTCTCATGCCATGGCACTAATCCTGTCAAAACTTCAAGATCATGTTAACCAAACTGAGGCATAACAGTCATCTCTGTTATAGAAAGAAACTCTATTGTTGAAGTGTGTCTTCAACAATCTAATGGATGTTGCATGATTTTGCCAAAGTTGTAATTTGTGCTCTGAAGGTCCAGTTTTGTTCGAAGTCCACCAAATTCTAGTAATTCAATAAATAAATAATTATTTATTTTATTTATTTGCGAGATATTATTCGGTGCAGTGTGTGTGAAATGTACTTGTTGAGAAAATTAAAGAATATAGGAAATTGAAACTAGAGAGAGAGAGAGAGAGAGAGAGTATTTATTAAGTGTTTCAAAAGTGAGTGTCTGTTAGGTGACAAGAATGCAACAAACACCTGTTAATGCTATTAATGTCGAGCATGTGGCTATGGAAATAGAGAACAAAATGGATATTAATAGAAAAATAATGTGCTTAAATGTTACCCTTCATATGACAAAGCGTGAAATTGAAAAATTACAGAAATGGCAAGAATTAAGCAGGTTTGAAAAAAAAAAAAAAAAAAGAAGGTGATCCAAAGGAATAATAATAAAACTGATTGAACAAGCAAGAAAAACAAGTTAGAGAGAAAATTATGTCTGGAGACTCAATGATCAGAGGAGTACTTAACGAAAAGATGACAAAATCATGTTTCCTTGATGCAGAAATTCACGATAAAGCCAAGTCACTCCTTGTCTTAGTATTCAAAACACATCTCCTTGTAGACATTTATAATGCTATGCATTAAGGGAAGGGCCACTACCCAAAGGTGGTGATCCATTACTTCTTCTTCTGCAGCTTTTCCCACTTAAGTAGGGTCACTGTGTGTGGTGAGTCTCCTCCACAACCTCCTGTCTTGGGCTGTAGCCACATCCAAGTTCTTCATCCTCAAGTCCTCCTCCACCATCTCCCTCCATCTCTTTTTTGGCCATCCATGCTTCCTCCTCCCAAGCACATCCATCTGCATGACCTTTCTTCCCACATACTCTTCCTCCTTCCTCATCACATGACTAAACCATCTCAACCTTGCCTCCTGTATCTTTGCTCCTAAGTTCATAACTTACACCATTCCCCTTACATAGTCATTTCTCAGATGATTCTTTCTGGTCACACCGCACATCCACCTAAGCATTCTCATCTCCGCTACCTCCATCCTGCTGATGTTATTTTTCCTCAGGGTCACAGTTTCCACAGCATATGTCATAGCTGGTCTCACTACTGTCCTGTAGATTTTGCCTTTTAGATTGATCGGCACCCTCTTATTGCATAGTACTCCAGCCATCTCTCTCCAGTTCCTCCATCCTGCTTGTATCCTGCATCCCACTTACTTCTCAGCCTCACCATCCTCTTTCATTGTTGATCCTAAGTATCTAAAGTCACTGACCTTCCTGATGACATTTCCTTCCAGCACCAGATCTGTCTCCTGGCTGTCATCCACTTTGCAACACATATACTCTTTCTTACTTCTGCTAAGTCTCATACCTCTCTCTTTCAGTACTTTCCTCCAACTTTCCAGTTTAGCTGCCAGTTCTACCCAAAGGTGGTGATATTAAACTAAATTTATTATAGTCTAACCAAGTGAAAAAACTTCCAACATCTTTCTCTAAATCCAGAGTAATTTAATAATAAGGTGAGACACCTTTTGGCAACTCGTATAGGTAAATATGACTTCTCTATTGCTTCCAACTTAGTATCACCACCTCTGGGTCTGGCTCCCACTGATTAGACCTCAATAAAGGTCGAAACCAGTCTGGGTAGTGCCCCTTCCCTTAATGCATAGCATTATACATGTCTGAAAGGAGATGTGCTTTGCATTATGGGAGATACTAAGACAAGGAGTGATGAGAGCTTGGTCCAACTTTACCATAGTTGCCTCAGTCCTGAAGATACTTCAGGTGCAAACTTACTACTTAATTCTCCTACTACAACACTACTACCATCGAATCCATCCACCACCCATTAATATGTATTAATAGATTTAATATTTATTAAATTTAGAGTATTAATAGATTTAATTGTTCTCATGCTCCAAACCCCTTCCATCACATGCTGCTTAAAGTAGTTATTCATCAGTCATTATATAAATTCCCTTTATCCTGCATGCATTCTCTTCTGTGATAATGATAGTCCTACTTATATCCAAAAGTTTTTCTCTCTCTATTCAGTGCATCATTTTCTTCAGATGGATGTCCCATAGCATCAGCAGCATGCAAATATGCATGCTTGTTCTATTAAGCTCTCCTCATACCAAACAGCCTCAAACCCAATGCCTGTATTACTCATGATAGTGCTTTGTGGTATAACAACAGATGAACAAAATAAATAATTTATTTATTGAATTACTAGAATTTGGTGGACTTCAAACTTGCATCTTCAGAGCACAAGTTACAACTGTGGTAAAAACATACAATATCCATTAGATTGTTGGAGAAACAATTCAAATTGTAACCAAAAGGAACTGATGTTCTAGGTGTACTCTAGAAGCCAGATTAAAAAAAAAAAAAAAACTCTAAGTTAATTCAGAGAAGTCCAGCTATGTGCAGTCTTAGAATGATTGTTTCAAAGTTCTTAGGCAAATTAATATTAATGCAGCCAAACTTATTGAGGTTAGGGAATTGTTTAATAGCTGGTATCGATTGTACAAATAGTCTTGCAGACTTATAGCAACTTCTGTGAGTCACAGACATTTTCTTCCATTTAATACTGTGTGAAAGAGCAACTAGAATATTGTCTGCTAGTCCTGGCTTGCCTACATATGATTGCAAATATAGGTTTCATGTTCTTCAAGAGCGAGTTGCATTAACTCACAGATGTTAATCCTTCAGAGAATAAACAAAGGCTCATAACTGGATGTATGGTTTGAATGTGGCATTAAGATTATATTTATGAAGAACTTTAGCCATCTCTTTTGATGTATAAGCTGGATACAGGAATGAGAATAGTTTTGTTGTTATTTTGTTTGTCAGGTCTGGGAGGAATAAGGAAATATATAGTATTTTGAATATTTTATGTGTGTTACAGTCCCTTGTTAAAAAAAATATTGTGAAGATAACCAGGTTCTGTAGCAAGGACTGTGTCTTTAGAACAAATCTCTGGCTCTCTGAGTAAATGTTTTGAGGATGTCATACTGTTAGAGAATGGTGGTGCAATTGCTTATGTAAGCACCTTCCAGTGTGTCTTTCCTATAAACAGAAAAGAATAAAGAACCATAGAACCATCTGGTTATCACAGAACTAGTATATCTTGTGTCTACAAAAGAAAATTATTTATTCCTTTTTCTGTGACAAAGAGTTTTTTTTGGATGTTGGTTGCATAAATGCACTACAAATGTATTGGATGTGTCTAGGGACATGAGACCAACTCACAAACACATCATCTACCTAGTGCAGCCAGACTTGCTTTGTGTGTGGCAATGTTAAGTGCTTGGTTTTCCAGAGAATCCATACAGAAATTGGTAGTAGGGGATGAGGGGGTGTATAAGTGAAGAACCATTGCAGTCCCATCTAAAAGTTTGCATATTTTTACCATTCCATTAAAAATAACCTGAATGTATAGTTAATTTGAATTATTCAAATATGTCAGGAAAGAAATGCAATTTAATAAGGTCAAGAGTTTCTGCCACTGGTACACTGATAAACAATAAAATAATATCAAAGTTGATCACAATATCTGAATAGAGCTTTAAGGTGAATGAAAAAGGGAAAGAGTTGCAAAAGTGATTTTGCTAATTGTTTGGTAAGCTTGTAGGTGGAGGCTGTCTATGGCATCAACTATTGGACAAAGGGAGACAGGCACTGTTTGTGAATTTTTGGGGACCCATATATTGAGAGGGTTTATCATGATAAGGTTTTGGTATTATTGTAATTTCTTTAGGACAAGATGTAACTTCTTTTTAATAATCTATACACTTTTTTTCCTTTCAGGACTTAATGGGATCATGATCTATAACCTGGTATGTAGTCTTTTAGAAGACTGTTTGATCATGTTTGATCCATTATATTAGTTACATCACCTTTATCTTTTATTATTATTATTATTATTTTTGACACCTCCAGGGAGTCCAAAGACTCATCGAGGGAGAGTGTGCCGACAGCATCGAACGATTGGTCCCCTTCCAACTACTAACCGCGCTCAAACTTACTTAACTGAGCCATTAGTAGCAGAGGCTCTACCAATCGACCAACCTTTACCGGCTTTGGTTATAACATATTGTTGACAGAGCTGTGTGAAGAGAAGGGAGTGCAGTTTGCAAATGTGAGATGCATATGAGGAAAGGATGGTTTGTACAAAAGTGACAGATTAAATTTAAATGAATTTGGTGTATTCAACTGGAGAGGCTGTTGCTAGAAGGAAATGCAATGAGTGATATGAGCAAGAGACCAGAGGAAGCAAGAGGTGAAGTGAAGGATCAGAGACTAGATTGAGCAAAACTGAAGTGGTTGTTAATGGAAATAGTAGTCAAAAGAAAAAAGTACAAATTATTACAATTTGATGAAACATGGGGATTAAAGCGTTTTAAGATATGTTCTTTTTTGTGGTTATATCAGAACTTTGGGGAATTATTGATGCCAATTCTGATAAAGTACAAGATGGAAACACTTGAAACTGAACATAAAGTTGGAAAGTAGGGGGAGAAAGGGAAATTAGTGAGCTGGTGAGAGATGGATTTAAATCAACCTAACTGATCTTGTCTGTACTGTCTACTATGTTCAAACATAGTTGGTGGTGCCCCTAAAAACCCCTAAGGTTAAAAGCACAGATCTGATTTAACTTCAGCAATAATTGTGTTTATGCCAATAAAGAAATCTGATGTTAGGTAATTCTCAGAAACCTCATCTAGTCTAGAGATCTGGGTGTTGTCAAAAGTATGACTGGAAGAAAATAGTTCTGTTTTGTGGGAAATAAGGCAAAATGGTGTATTGCTAGTATTGATTTTGGCAAGGTTATCTAAATCCACTGAAGAATGAATGGTATGGAGATGTAAAAAGTTTATACTTTTAAGATATTTATATCATGATTTATAATATCCTGATCCTGTTGACTGCACCATTATAAAATGTTTAACTCTTATTATTATTATTATTTGTAAACAGCTTAATTTATTATTAAGAATTATCAACACTTTAGCACAAGAATATTTTAATATTTGCCAAATATTTCAGTCTGAAATTAACAGACTATCACCAGTGGCTTGATAGGAACAGTTTTTACAGAGGTGGAATGCAAACAACTGATCATTCAAAAGTAGAATGAGCCGCGTGATGTTACATTGCCTCAGCACTCTCTTTGAAAAGGCATTTGAATTTAGAGCGACATCTGTGTAGAAGGAGAGTCCTGGACCAGAGAATGTTGTGGCTTGCCTCTATCCCGTGTTGCACCAATCCAGACTTATCGGTTTTATTGTGAAGAATGTAGGACTGATGTTCTTGTATTCTTTTTTCTAGCATCCGATTTATCCAAAGTATGACATATTGCAGTCACACGGAACTTGATATACACCAGGCAGCAACATAGTTAGGCTTTATCTTTAGAAGAGAAGAAATAGGTGGATATTTTATTAATAGGGATATAAGTGGCTGTTAAATCATATTTCTTCAGAATTCTTGAAATTGGTTCTGAAATTTCAGAATGGAATTTCATAACCAAAATACAGGTGGTCCTCTTGTTACATCGGAGATCTGTTCCTACGGACCGACGTAAGGCGATTTTCAATGCAAGTCGGAATTACCATAGCCTAATTTACTTACCTAACCTAAAATACCCTAAAGTTATACGTATATATCAAGAAACAGAACTAGGTCATAGGAAAATGAAGGGGAGAACATAATTACTGTATAGTACAGAAAAATAACAAAAATCAAACTGTAATAAAAAAACAAACATAAAACAATCTTTTTGCCTTTTCTTGAATTAACATGAAGCTAATTGGGATACGGCATTGATGCTGGTCTTCCAGCCAAAGAACAAGAAGCCTTTCCATCTCAATCATGAGCCTACTACATTTTTTCGTAATCACAGTTGATTTCATGGGGGCCAATCCTTTCACGTGTTCGAGGATGCAAACTTTATCCTTGATAATAGTCCCGACTGTGGTATGACTTAAGTTCAACGCGTGGCCAATGTTCGTTGGCATTTCTCCCTTTTTTGCCCTTTTTAATAATGTCTAATTTCACTTCTAATGTAATGGCTTTTCTTTTCTTCAACACACTGCAATCAGAAGAGTCTGCCTTACATTTGGGAGCCATCTTGAAGGGTAAAAAGTCACAAAAAAACACAAACACAAAAGTGAGAGAGCAGATGTAAACAATGCACGTGGTACCCAAGTGACGCCACCTCTCCCAAACAAACGACGTGTAATGGCGTATTCTTCCACCATGCTCACAAACAAGTTTGCCCATGACGTTTGAATTTTACGTCGCGCTGCTTCAAGTTGAAATTTATATTTTTAATTATTTATGGGATTACCATCGTAAAGTTGAAATGATGCATGTCGCGGACCCCCTGTATATGGAATGGAACTCGACGTATGATTCTTTGTTGCTCTAGATTGGATTGTAGGAATCGAACAGATGTTGTGTAGTCTTTTTAGAGAATCCATTTAATTTCATGTAATGTTTGATAGTGGAAAGTTTTTTCTGTAATTCGTGGGGGAGTTGAGCAAATTAAACATTTTACGATTCCTGTTTTTTGATAAGCATGATGGGCGGATTGTCTGAGAATGTAGCGTCCAGCAAAAGTAGGATTTTTGTAAACTGTTGTTGTCAGAATAGCTGAAGGTGAGCGGATGAGAAGGATGTCTAAAAAGGATAACTTGTCTTTTTCAATCTCCATGGTAAACTTGACATGAGGGTGTAAAGAATTGATTTTGGCTAAAAAGGAAGGTAAGGAATCTCTGTTGTGAGGCCATACTGAAAAAATGCCGTCTGTATATCTAACCCAAAAGGAAGGTTGAGCATATATAGATGAAAAAAGGATGTTTTCTAGATGCTCCAAATAAAAGTTGGCTAAAGCAAGTGAAAGTGGACTTCCCATGGCCGTTCCTTTTACTTGGTTGTAGAATTTGTTTTGACACAAAAAATATCCAGAGTGCATCACGAAATCGAATAATTTTACGATATCTTGTAGGAAGATGTCAGCAAGTAAATGTAAAGTCTCTATGAGAAGTATATTCATGAACAGAGATTCTACATCGAAGCTCACCATAAGATCAGTAGGTTGTAATGAGATATTTTTTAATTTGTTTAAGAAATCAGAAGAGTTTTTCAAAAAAAGAGTGTGATTTGCCTATATGTGATTTTAATAATTTCACTAAATAGTTGGCTACGTGGTAAGTAGGTGAATCAATACAGTCAACTATAAGATGTAGAGGAATGTCTGTCTGTCTTGTGAATTTTTGGCAGACCATAAAACCTAGTCCAGGACTCGCCTTCTACACGGATGTCGTTATAAATTCGATCGCCTATTCAAAGAGAGTGCTGAGGCCTTGCTTCAACGCCCTAACTCGAATCGAAATGATTGCCTATCCTTGTCAAAAATATGGGAAAATTTAATCCAGATAACACACTAAAAAAAATTTTTTTTTTCAATTGAGACCTAATTCTTACATTAGTCTAATGTTATCTTTAATTGTATTTATAAATTAAGATTATTGTATGAAATTGTGACTTGATACCTATAATTTATTCATCACACTGATGAAATTTACCTCCCTTTAGTGCTTAGCAATGTAACATCACACGATTCTTCTGTAAAAACTGTACCTATCAAGTCACTGATGATAGTCTGTTAATTTCAGACTGAAATATTTGGCAAATATTAAAATATTCTTGTGCTAAAGTGTTGATCATTCTTAATTTCATGTCACAAGTGTCTCTCAAGAATAAAATTAATTAATTATTATTTATTAAATCCTGATAATTGATTGCACCTTTTGTAATATAGGCTGCGAGTGGTATCATATTTCTATGATAATTATGAGATAACTATGAGAGTATACAAAAGAACATGCAGGTAGAGTTTGTTGCCTTAGGACCTCAGATTGTAGGCATTAGTGAATCCTGGCTATCAGAATCAGATGTACTATCTGGTATCGAGTGCAATGGGTACACTATTTTTAGGAAAGATAGAAAGGATGGGGGGGTATACTGCTAATGATGTCGGATGACTTGAATCCAGTTAGAGTTGAGACCTATGATTGTAGTACTTCTACTAACAGTATTTCATGTGGCAATGAGTTTGAAGCCATCTGGTGTGAGGTAGAATCCAAGAAGATCAATTACATAGTGGGGTGTTGTTACAGACCTGGTGGATTGGTTGCTAGTTATGAAGAAATGCATCGCCAAATAGAAAAGATGAGCGCAAAAAGAGTAATCATACTGGGAGACTTTAATCATCCAAATATTGATTGGGTAGCAGTAGAATCTAATGAGAAGAATGAAAATGCGTTTATTGAGCTGTTGAAAGGAAAACTTTCTCAAGCAGCATATGATAGAAGGAACTCGAGGTCAAAGAGAGATAGATTTGATTATAGTGTCAGAGGGCATTTCAGTTAACGACATAACTATTCTGCATCCGGTTGGTTACAGTGATCATGTGTTACTCACTTGGGAAGTGACTAAGTTTATGAATGTTCCATTCAGAAAAAGTTACATACTGAACTACAAAGCGGGAAATTACGACCAACTGAGTTCAGTGGAATGGGATCGGTTGCTGAATGGGAAGCATTTAAACAATACTAAAATGATGCGATATCAGAATGTGTCCCAAGAGTTCAAAGAATAAAGAGAGTAGGAGTCAAATGGATGTGTAATTGTATAAAGTAAGAGATTCGTAAGAAAAGGATGATATGGTATTTGTTATGAAAGTTATAAGCAGCAGGCTAGAATAGTCACAACTGTTGTACAGAAAGCAAAGTCTGAGTATGAAAAGAAAGTGGCTCTGCGTGCTAAAGACAACCCACAAGAATTCTATCAATATGCTGCAAGTAAAAGAAAGAATGAAGGAAACTCTTCTAAATGCAGATGGCATGAGGGTTACAGACGCAAAAGAGGTTGTGCAACTAATGAGTGCCCATTTTGTTAAAAGCTATCAACCTGGTGAACGCAACATTGAGTTCACTGTTACCTCTTCACTGGATGAAGAAATGCAGTTATGTGAGGCCAAAGTATTACGGCTGTTGCACAAATTGAATAAGAATTCAGCAATAGGGACTGATGAGATATCAGCATGTGTGCTAAAAGAGTGTTCAGCTGAACTGGCCATTCCTTTGACCAGGCCGTTTAATATGAGTCTCAGAACAGGAAAGATTCCACAGGAATGGAAAGAATGTAGGGTAATTCCATTGCACATGGGTGGTGCAAAAACCAATGTATCCAACTATCGACCAATTAGTATCTTAGGAGTGATGGTGAAGATTTTGGAAAAATTGGTTAGAGTGCATATTAAGAAATGGGTTGTCAGTGAATCTCTACTTTGCAATGAGCAACATGGGTTTACTAAGGGAAGGTCATGTTTTAGCAACTTGCTCACATTCTATAACAATGTTACCACTGAACTAAACAAGGGGAATGGATACACCATAATACTCTTGTATTTTGCTAAGGCTTTTGACAGAATATAGCATAGCAGACTGTTGCATAAATTAGAGAATATGGGTTTGGGTTATAGAATATTAGCATGGATAAGAGGATGGCTGACTGACAGATCAAAAAAAGTGGTGTATGTGGGATGTGAGTCTGCAAGGTTTAAGGCAACAAGTGATGTACCACAAGGATCAGTGCTTGGTCTACTTATTCAATCTATACATTAATGATATTGGGAAGGATTCAGCAAGCAACATAAGCTATTTGCTGATGATGATGCAAAGATAGGTAGGGCAATCAGGAATGTTCTGATATGCAGAATGATTTGAATAGACTGGAACTGTGGGCATGGGAAAATGGATGTCATTTCAATGTCAGTAAATGTAAAGTCATTCACTTGGGTGTGACTGGATATCCAATGTCATATTATATTGGTGGGATTATGCTAGAAGAAATTGATGAGGCTAGGGATCTTAGAGTGTTAGTAGATAGGAAGTTGAAGTTCAGGGGCCAGGTAGCAAACTGCAAATACAACTCAAAAGACAATCCCAATGCTGAAACAAACATTCACATGTAAAGATAAGGATGCCATTTTACCTTGTTTACAAGGCCTTGATAAGACTTCACTTGGACTATTGTGCACAGGTCTCGTCTCCTGGCTTCCGTTGTGGTTCTGATATACTGGAGAGAGTGCAAAGGAGAGTGTTAGAAATGATATCAGGATTGTAGAATACTGATTATGAAGACATATTGAGAATTTGTAGACTGCAGACACTAGCAAACAGGAGAAAAAGAGGTGATATGATTGAGACTTACAAACTTCTGAAAGTGTCATACAGGAATTCAATTGATGGAATTTCTCATTTCATGGAAGGTGGGGAAAGGACAAGAGGGCAGCCTTGAAAGCTAAGAATGAATGCCGCTAAGAAGGGAGTGAGGGCTAGATTTTTCTCTCACAGGGTAGTGCATTACTCGAATGGATTGTCATTGGATGTTGTGAGTACAAGCAGCATTCGTGAATGAATTCAAGAATAAGTATGATAGCTGGTGTGGGTAGTATGTAGCCTCCCTTGATGAATCCTTGACTCCCTGGAGATCTCTCTTAATAATTTTACATTTTATTTATTTATTTATTTTATTACATTGCATACATTTGTTACAGTTATTACACACATTACTTACATTTGTTTACATATGATACTTACATTACATACATTTGTTTACATATGATACGTACATTACATACATTTGTTTACATATGATACGTACATTACATACATTTGTTTACATATGATACGTACATTACATACATTGGTTTACATGTGATACGTACATTACATACATTGGTTTACATGTGATACGTACATTACATGCATTTGGTTACATATGATACATCTTGGATGAGAAGTAATTTCTCTGCTTTCATCCTCGAAGCTTATATGTAAGCTTATCTGAGGATGACACCAGTTGGTTATTATTTATTGGTTTGCTGTGTTGGGAAGCTACGAAATCTATGATCGAGAAATTCACACACACACACACACAATAACTTGGAATGCATTGATGCATCGCTGAACTGGAAACCTGAACGAATATATTGTGTTTCATTAAGTTTGTATGGTATTTTGGGTGCGTGTTTCTTGTTCCTAGTATGTCCTTAGAGCTCTTTTCAGGCTATTGTAGTTTGTAAGGTTTCTGTATTCAAAAGGTAATTTGTTTATCATGTCTGGGATGTAGAAGTTTCATGCGGCCTTTCTGTAGTGATTATTGTATTTATATGTGATATAATTAGTTGTCTGAGGTCTTGTTATACAGTGTGTATTTCTGACTGTCCTGTAGTTGGCATCGAAATAATGTTTTAGCAAAGCTGCATAGTGACATAAATGTTTTGCTGTCAGTATTTTGTGTTCTGACATTGCAGTGTATATAAAGTCGTTATTTTCTCTTTGTTCCCAAAAGATCAGTTTTATCATTTTGTACTGTAGCAACATTAATCTATTTAATTTGTAGGGAGCACAGAAAGCATACGTTGTTATAGCGTATCTTAGTATATTTTGGCATAGTGCTTTGTATATTAGTGTTTTTAGGCATGTGGGAACTATGTCTTTTAACATGTAGAGTTTGCCACTATCTTAGTATATTTTGGCATAGTGCTTTGTATATTAGTGTTTTTAGGCATGTGGGAACTATGTCTTTTAACATGTAGAGTTTGCCACTTATTGTTTGGAGTTTGTCGTGAAGATGGTTTATGTGGTTATTCCAGTTCATATCTGCATCGAAGTAAATTCCAGGGTATCGTATTGTTTCAACCTGAGTGATTGTAGTGGTTTTGCTGTTCTGAGTGTTTTTTATGTTGGAAAGTACATGTTGGATGGTTATATATTTGTTATCAACTGGTCGAGTCAGTGGATTTCTGAATATCATTAATTTTGTCATTTCTGAGTTTAGGTGTATGGAGTTTTTCCGTGAGCCAGTCTATGATCAGATTTATGTCATGTTGCATATTTGTTTGGGCTATGCTTGCGTTATTATGGATGGATATTATAGATGTATCGTCTGTGTATTGGAATATCTTACCTTTGAGAGGTAGCTGATTAATATCGTGTGTGTAAATGTTGAATAGAGTTGGGGAGA
Organism: Typopeltis vanoorti; assembly: GCF_054136105.1. Taxonomy (NCBI): domain Eukaryota; kingdom Metazoa; phylum Arthropoda; class Arachnida; order Uropygi; family Thelyphonidae; genus Typopeltis; species Typopeltis vanoorti. The sequence goes on along the minus strand of NC_143574.1, from coordinate 5,477,050 downwards.
GTAGAGCTCCTCGTGGTACTCGACAGGTTACTGGTAGCTCTCTGCTTCGGTTTGACCCGATACGTGCTTTCTATTTTGAAGGTAGTTTGTAAACCACCTGTGAAGAGGCACGTCTATTCCAACATGCCTCAGCTTTTCTAACAAGGTTTGATGTGTGAGTGTATCGAATGCTTTAGTTAGATCAATAAAGACTACCAGGGCAATTTTGTTTTTGTGTAAGCCGGTATTAATTAAGTCTGTATAGTCTTCCAGGAGAGATGTTGTTCCCTTATTTTTCTGAAAACCATATTGTGTTTTGGGGATAATATGAAAGGTCTCTGTGTATGCTGTGAGTTTCTTCAGTATGATCTGCTCCATAATTTGATTGATAATTGGTAATGTTGCTATGTTGCTGATTAAATTTCTTTTTCCATGTTTGTATATGGGTGTGATTATGGCTGTCTTTAGCATACTTGGTATCTGTCCTGGTTTAAATATTTTATTTATTAATTTTAGTAGGATAGGACTTAAACTAGTTGCATGTTGCTTTATATCTTTAGGTCTTATACCGTCAATTCCTGGGCCTTTGTTTGGTTTGATTTGATGTACTGCAGACAGAAGTTCTGCTTCTTTTATGGTTGGGAACCATAACGTCTGTTTTGATTGTTGGTCACGTTTTGTGATTGGGGGAATATTTCTGTGCAGTTCTTGGATGGAGTCTGCAAAGTATTGGTTAAAGTCATTTGCTAGTTGTTGGAAAGGTTTTGCGTCTTTCGTGAAGCTGTGTTTTATGGTTTCGGAGGTGGTGGTGTAGGGAACACAATCTAGCATCTCATTGATCAGATGCCAGGTTTGTTTCATGTTGTTTCGTGCAGAGGCTCTGTAGTAGCTTCTTTTTGCATTTCTGATTTGTGTTGTAAGGCGATTCCTTGTTATCTTAAATTCAGTTTTTAAAGCTGTGTTATTTGGATATCGCTTTAATTCTTTCCATAAAGCGACCTTTCTGTGTATTTCTAGGATTAAGTTTTGTGTTATCCAAGGATTTTGTGTTGTTTTTGAACGAATTCTGACTTTCTTTGTAGCTTTCTTATATATTTCCTCCAGTGTGAGTTTAATGTTGTTGTATAAGATATCTGCTGAATCTGATGCCAGGTGTTCCCAGTCTGTTTTTCTTATTTCGTGGTTGACTATTTCTTCATCTATTAGTGTTTTCTGTCGCTTTTCTTCTGTGGGACATTGCATGGATATTGTCTTGGTGTGCAGGTTTAAAGCAGTGAAGTAATGGTCTGCTACTTTGCACTTTATGATTGATGTAGTTTAACTGTTTGGTGATGCTCGGACGTTTATATGATCTAGATAGGAGGCAGTGATAGTATTTCCGAATATTTCTTCTCTAGTACATGATGTTATTGTTGGTATTAGATTATACATGGATAGCATGTCTAGGTATTGTAGAGTGTTATTCTGGTTTTCGTTTGCAATATTTATGTTTATGTTACCAATTATCATTAGATATTCGGTTGAGCATATTTTTTGGCGTGAAAGCCAGCAATTGAGTTCGTGCAAGAATTTTAACAAGTTTCGGTTTGGTGGCCTGTAAATAGCATTTAGTATTATGGGATGCTGTCTATTGGTGGTATTAGTGATTTCGAGGCAAAGGGTTTCAGCATGCTCAAACTAATAGGCCGTTTCTTTTGCTATTAATTTTTGTTTGATAAATATTAATATTCCACCCCCTCTTTTTGTTTGGTGGCATGATCTATGTTGTTGGAAGCCTGGAATTTGGAAAGCAGTCGCTTCGTCATTAGTTATGGATACTTCTGTTAGAATCAATATATCAATAATATCAGTGTAATTCTTATTAACTCCATCTAAGTTGGAAAAATCGAACACTTTAAAATCAACTTGCTGTTATCTATTCTCTGAAACAGTTGTCAAATCATTACTGTACTAATGGAACCTTTAATATCTGATAAACATTTCTATTTCTATATGAGAAACTTCATTTATCAAGTTCCAGTTCCTATAAATTTCTTCCACAACTGTTATTCTAGTTATCTTTGTAAACGTAACAACTAAATAACTTTCTAAACATCTTTCTTTCTGAAAGATTGCTACTAATGGAACTGAAAGTTGATAAATGAAGTTTCTCATATAGGAAGAGCGATGTTTATCAGATATTAAAGGCTCCATTAGATTCCTTCACTTTTTTCCAAAAATTCTTTCCTATCTCAACATATCTGCATCTCTCTTCCCCCCCCCTTACTCAACAGTCCTCTCCAGCTGTTTACTAGTTACTTGTGTTCTTTTCCCTTGCATATAACATTACTGCTTCTGCTTCAGTTATTAAGTGAGGGAAACTGCCACCTTTACATGTTATCTTCACAGTGCTTTGCTTGAAAATAATAAAAACTCACATTTTCTATTACCTAAGTAAGTCTTTTTAGCTAATGTATTTTAAACATATACAAACATTAAACTATAATACTAATTTTGTCCAGACTAAATTACAATTAAGTAATTTTGTTAAAAATTAGTACTACATGTAAATGATACATTAACTATGCATGACTACTATATATATATATATATATAAACAAACAATTAATTTTGCTTTTCTACACAATATAAATGCATTAACAACAGAAACTAGTAATTTGAAACAGCAAACTCTTTTAACACTTCTTCTTCTTCTTCTGCAGCTTCTCCCACTTAAGTGGGGTCACTGTTTGTAATGGGTCTCCTCCACACCTTCCTGTCTTGGGCTGTCACCACATCCAAGTTCTTCATCTTCAAGTCCTCTTCTACCAGCTCCCTCCATCTCTTCTTTGGCTGCCTACGCTTCCGCCTTCCTTGCACATCCATCTGCATGACCCTTCTTCCCACATATTCGTCCTCCCTCCTCATCACGTGACCAAACCATCTCAACCTTGCCTCCTGTATTTTCGCTCCTAAGTTCGTAACTTTCACTGGTCCCCTGACATAGTCATTTCTCAGACGATCCTTTCTGGTCACACCGCACATCCACCTAAGCATTCTCATCTCTGCTACTTCCATCCTACTGATGTTATTTTTCCTCAAGGCCACAGTTTCTAAATTTTTATGTTATTTTATTTATTTATATTTAGATCAGCATACACTGATGGTCCACAGAAATCAACATGATGATGTCAAAGAGTGTGTAAATGGTAAGGCTGAAATGAGTAGTGTTGGAAAAAGTTGAGATTTCAGTTACTGTCAAGAATAACAGGTGGGATTTTGTAGACCAGAGATGGAAATGAATGTTACTAAGGTTGGAAGTGGGACTATATATATATTGTGTGTGTGTGTGAGAGAGATAGAGAGAGAGAGTGGATCTGGAAGGTTCTGTGAGGTTTGCCATTAGATGTATGGGATGAGTACATTCCCATATGCAGTGTCTTGAGTTCTGGTTTCCACATTAGCTATATAGCACTTGATTTTTGTACTATCATTCAATTTTTTAAATGTCAGTTCTTATGCTTTATCACCATTCTGACATTTTACTTCCAGTTGCTGATTTAGTCAATGATCATGTCCCTGATGGGAAAAGGTAAACTCTGATTGGAGTCGTGTAAGTGTAAATATCTTCAGGTGAGTCCTTCAAAATTGTTCAGAGTCATTATAAATTAGGATCTGCTCATTGATATATCACAGGTCATTTTTAGTAAGTGAAGGAAATTTGTTCTTCCATCTCTCCACTGTCACAATGTTTTCACTGTCTTGAAGCAATGGCACTTGACAAATTATCTGCAAAGTTACATTTTGCACTGAGCTAATGTTGTCCTCCAGTGTCTAGTACCACATTTGTTTTGGGAAGCTAAGGATGACTGCATTGTGTTTTTTTAATTATTACCTCAACTGAGTCAGACCTGTTGCCACAATGATGTTACAAAGATTGGATTTCTCCAAGAGTCAGGGTTCATTGGGATTATCCTGATAACTTGCTAGCACTAAAAGACAGCATAACACATGTGCAATATCAGTCCCAATCAGCTGTGTTCTGCCATTGAACACACTGTGCAAAGGATGCAGTTTGTGGCATAGCAGAAAGGACAGCACACTGAGCAGTACAGTCTGGGAATGCATAATGAAAGTGAATAAAAATGTGTTATTTATGCTTGTGTCACTTTTCTCCTTCTTACACACACAGAAAAATTACTACATCTACATTCAGCATATCATATAGTACCCCCTGGCACTGAATTTTGAAACTACCCACCCTTTTTTTTTCCTTTTTTCTTTGGAATTGATTAAGGCCTTGTGGAATGGCACTCCACAAGGCCTTAATCAGGGATATTTTAATTTTGATCATTATGCATATATACATGAACCTAGAAATGCTTAAGATTATATTATTATTCCAAAAAAGAAGAAGAATACAGCAGGATAAGTCTAAACTGGGATAGGTCTAAATATATATATCCACTTACCTCCTTGTTGAGTTTTTACTTGGACAGGAGCAGAATGTGGTCCTGGTCCTCTACTGGTAAAAGCCTGAATACGAATGGTATAGATTGTATGAGGAGTCAGATCACTGATTGTAGTTAGCTGATTATTGTCCACTGATTGAGTATTCCAAGCTGAAGTAGGAAGATTTGGTCTAGTAGTGTAATATACTTTATAACCCTGAAAACAGAAAATGATATCATGAAAAGTTTACATATTAAACTATGTAATTAAAAGGGAAAAAATTAAATACAGTTTAATTCAGCAAATAAAAAAATACTTTTTCATGTTGTAGATTTTACTATTATTACAGTGGTATCTCGTTAATCCGAACTAATAAAAAACCGTGCTTGTTCAGATTAGCGAAAAGTTTGGATTAACGAATTCCCCCCAAGAGACAACAATAACTAGCGTTTAAGACAAAAATAATCAGATTCTAATGGTACATCAATTTAATTCTGTAAATAAATGAAGTAAGATAGAAAAAAAGCTACTGTACTGTAATGTAAAAAATAAAAATTAATACAGCACACAAGTTATTTTAGTAAAACATTTAGTTTGTATGTATCTGTATTGTTGAGGATTCTGATTTAATAAAATTGCATAGTTCAGTACATAAATTAATTTACGTAAAAATATCACTTTCTGGTAAACAACACAAAAAAAAAGTGTCACAAAATAACACAAAAAAAAATGTTAAATAACACAAAAAAAAGTTTTTTGATTTCTTTGTAAAAAAAGTCACTGATTTTCTTTGGCTTCTTGGAAGCTAAACTTTTTCGAATGCTTCTTCTCAGAGCTGCATTAGCAATAAAATTTTGTGGAATGGCGTATCATTCTGCTTAGCCCATTCTATACACATATTAAAACTGTCAGCTGGCCTTCACGTTTTACTTTTTTTTCTTCAAGTTCTTTATCATCATCTAATTCATTCTGTAGCGTGATATTTATAATTTCAGCATCTGATTTCATTTCGATTTCACTTTCGGTTCTACCTTTAATCCATTCCATAATATCTGTTTGAGCAATTTAAATATCTGGATTTATATTTTTAACCAAATTATGCATGTTTTGAATTTTCCCTTTTTGTGTATCACCGTAGTTATACTGTACTGTAATAATAATAAAATAAATAATAATAGTTAAAATAATAATTATTTTAAAAAAATAGTACACAAAATAATAATACGTCATAAATAAAATTTTTTTTCTTTCAATCCGCAGTTCAGATAACTGGAGGGTTCGGACTAAACAGGTTCGGATTAGCGAGATACCCCTGTATTAACATAAGATCTCTATGGAGTCAAAGACGCATTGCAGAAAGTTCACACATGTTGATGAGAATGGATAACATGTGAGCTATGCAGGCAAAAGGCAAGCAGCCATATGGTAACAACAATTATGTAAGACACCTGAATTTGGATACCTAAAAAAAATCAGAACTCAGAAACTTTAAAACACAGCATTATTAAATAAATAAATAAACTGTATATTAAAATAAGAAATATGAATTACGATGTATCATATCATCAGTTGTTGACAACACCAGAAATTTAATAATGGGGGGGGGGTGCATAGGATTTTTCTGTCTATTCCTTCATAATTTCCTTGAATGTTTAGGATTATGCAGGATTGCACAATACTGCAATTTAGTTTTATGGGGTCAGTTAAGGATCAAAGCAGGATAACTAGGAGAAGATCTCCACATAGCCTATTAAGGAATGTTGAAAAATGAATGAGACTGGAAAAAGTATCAAAATGGTGCAAATTCATAATTTAGAAGGTTGAATTGAGATGACTGAAGTAGGGATCTTATGGTATCCATTTAAAAAGAATGTAAATAACACAATGTGAGAATTACAGTGCAATTCCCACTTAGAATTCTAAGTAAGGTTTATGCAAGCATACCTGAGAGGAGGCTAAGAAAAATTGTGAAAAAGAAATCTGGGATAAAACAAGACAGTTTCAGGCCAAACAGGGATGATCAGAATTAGATTTCTATTGCAAGACAAATACTTCAGAAATCATAGGAATATAACAAGGATCTGTCTTTAGGATTTGATGAAAAGGCATATGAGAAGTTGCAATAGAAAAGCTATCCAAAATGCAAAATTTAATCATATAGTGTAAACACAGAACACAATGTAGAGCTATATATAGTCCATATTTAAGCTGTAAGTCAGCATTTGGAAATGAGGATATACAGAAAAGTCGCATTAAAATCAGTTCTGAGACAGAAAGGCATATTACTTCTGTTATTCATCAATTTCCTGCAATCAACTATCATCAATGTGTAGCCTTTTCAACCTGAAGTGCATATCCTTAACTTTCCAACATTAAATTGACAATCATTATCCTTTGTCCACAATGCCAATTAATTTAAATCAACCTGCAGAATATCTATATCAACTAATATCCTTTCCATTTTCGATCATCTGCAAATATCCGAAACCCCCCCCCCTCCCCAAATCATCTCATATCTATAATATACAAATTAAAGAGTAGCCTTTAATACAGAGACACTCCACTAATCATCCTCATTCTCTTTCAGCCACTACCATCACCCTATCCATGCCATTAGCTTCATATCCATTCCTCATTTGCTCCACCTTTTGTATAGTTTTTTATGCAGCTTTGTCTGATGCCTTTTATAATGTCTGGTGGTATCATGATGTACCCATTTTCCTTATCTAATTCTGCTCTCCCTCATATATATTATAAAATGTGAGTGAATTTTACCTTTAACCCGAGATATTAATTGATCTGTAATTTGATACATCTGTCTTGGAAGCCACCTTTATGTATTGAACACACATGGATCTACAGTCATAAAATACATACTTAATCCTCCATTAGGAGGGCTCAACCCGTCCTAAGGAACAGGGAAGGAAAGGGGGGGGGAACCCCATACGAAATAAGTACTATCTTACTCTCTTTTCACTCCCTTGGAACCTTCACGGAGCTGAGATTTAGATTAAACAATTTTGCCAGAGGCACTGTCAATTCTCTTGCACATTCATGTAGCACACAGGCTGACCAGTCCCACTGCTATATTTATGTTGATATTTTTCAATATGTTGAGCATCTCCTGTTTATCTACTTTAATTCTGACACCAGTCTCAGTCACATCAACAACTGTAAAATCTCTACCTCACTGATACACCCTTACAAAGTGATCACTCAGCAACTCAATTATTTCTTCTGCTTTTGATACCTTAGTACCATCAGAATTGATTAAGGTCATCCTTACATAATCATTCTTCCTCCTACTCACTAGATAATGAAAAAACTCTTTTGGATTTATTTTGGCCTGTTTTGCTAATTTTCTCTCAATCTTTCTCACCAAATCATAATTTGGCCTTTCTACCATACTAGTCATCCTTCTCGCTTGCAATATGGATACTCGTGAATATGCTGATCAATTTTTTTCTTTATATTCCCTCCACAGTGTTTTCTTTTTTTTTTTGCAGCTCTTACTTTATATCCCTACTCAACCACTGACCCCACATAATTTATTTTCCTGACTGTGAGTATGCAGTCTGATACTGCTTCTCTCAAACAATCCATGACCACTTCGCATTCACAACTGACATTGTTTCTTTGCAGCATCTCAAGCCATTGCACTGCTTCAAGATATGACACTTTCTAATTCTGTCATAATTACTAGCTTTATAGTTCAACATAAATACCTTCTTATTCCCACCTTACCCTCCACCCTGCTTATAATCCCTTTGGTATTAATCTGGTAAAATCCCTTAACCGACTTGAAAGTCTCTATTATATCACCTCTTTTCTTTCTATTCACCAAACTCTGTGATCTATATTCCATCAAGTGCTCTGCATAACCAACTCCAAAGTCATGATATCACTTTGGTCATACATTTCTAGATCCCCTCTAGAAATGTGTTTCCACATCTCAATGAAAACTAGGCAACTAAATCTTGTCACAATAAACCATGTGTGGTCTGACTAATGCCTTACAGTAGCACCACCACATTCTTATTCCTACATGTTAATGTACTTCTCATCACAGCATCAATACAATGTGCAGTCTTTTCAATACTTGTAATGTGTCCTCAAAACTTTGGGTCACTGTCAACCATCACTCCAAGATCCCAAATCTCATCCACTTCCCGAAGTACAGCTCCATCAATACAGTACGTAGCATTATATCTCTGTATCTCAAAGTGTAACACATTGCATTTATTAATATAAAACTGCAACACCACTCATTTGTCCAAGCTAAAAGTCCATTCAAATCTTCCTGTAGAGAATAAACATCAGCACCACTCCTGATAATTCTACCTAACTGTGTATCATCAGCAAACATTTGAATATCCTCATGCAACTGGTCGCTTTTCTTTCTTAAGACACTGCTCCATCATACACAACTTGCTGGTAATGTTCAGAAAGCAAATCTTTAATCCATCTAACCAATCTATTATCCAATCCCATTTTCTGTAGTTTATACCAACCTGTCATGTGGTACTCAACCAAATGCATTTGCAAAGCCCAAGAGTATTGTTGTATATGATTCTCCCTTTTATACTTATCTTCTACATAGCCAGGAATCTCTGCTCTAGAGACTAATCATGGAACTTTTTCATACTACTACAGAACTCCAATAAATGGGGGTGGCAGTCTCACACTGGGCAATGAGATTTATCTCCCACCTAAAACAATTGCCAACATCCATGCCCAAAATGGGAATCAGACCTGCAGTCATTTCAGAGAGAGAGAGAGAACCTATATTACACTTCAAACAGGATGACAAAGAGACAATGATTTGATCAACCATTATTCTACTGGCCTGACCTCTAGTGAAAAAAAAAAATACATCAAAACTATATTAAAGAATAAATTCATATACGTAGTTTTATTACAGCAAAAGTGATGTCCGAATTTAACATAAGAGTTGCTATATTAAAGTTAAGATCCTGGATTACACACAGTTAGTCCTATTTATACTTAACTCTTAGACTAAAAGATTATGTGAGTAGAATATGTGCCATCCACATTCTTGGGATTTTTAGACCATCATTATTGTTAAGATTAGGGATTGATAAGAATTTCACAGGTCTCCTTAAATTTATGTTCGTACCATGTTTTTGGTGTGATGTAAACAACAGGTGCCTTTCCAGTCAATTCTATGTTCACCTATATAGGGCAAATTACAGGTGCACTGAATATGGTATACTCCAGGGTGGGCCAGTGAAGGAAGTGGATCCTTGGAGGAGATGAATAAGTTCTTTAATTTTCAGGAGGTTCAAAGGCGACATTAAAGTTGTATTTCTGTAGTATTCTGTTTATTTTATCTGATATCCCTTTAATGTATGGAATGGTTACAGTTTTATTGTAATCTAGTTTATTTTTCATATTTATGAATTTAGGGACACAAAACACACGTGTTGAAAAGATTATTTTACTGATTAATAATAAAATAACTTTACGTTTCGACCCCTGTATTGAGGTCATCTTCAGAAGGATACATGTGTATAAGAACAAGCTACATGCTGTTGCACTCTATACAAGTAAATTACATCTACGTTGTTAACTAATCTTTTTTCTTAGCCTGCCCTCTAGTGAAAAAAAAAAAATAAATTAAAAAATAAATAAAATAAAATAAACAAAAATAAAATAAAAAAACTACAATAAACTCTGCTAAAGTCCTCACGTACTAGGATTCTTCTGGAATTATACAGTTTATATTGTTATATTACGATTATCTTCTGGATTTGTACACTACAGGTTGCTATTGAATGTTCAGGAGGGGAAAAAAAAAAAAAAAACACTTCACCAAGTCTTCTTGTATTGAGATTTTTCTTCGTGGTTGCTATGAAGGTTGTAGATGGGTCCTCCACATTCTTGGAATTGTTAGACCATCATTTTTATTCAGATTCGGATCATGTTTGAGCATTTCACATGCTTCCTTGAATTTCCGCTCGAACCAGGTTTTGGTGCGGTGTAGGGACTTGGTACCTTTCCAGTCAATTCTGTGGTATGTTTGGAGTGCGTGGTCAGAAAGGCCGGTTTTTCCAAAATGGAGGTATTTTATGTGACATTTGTGTTCATCCTTTCTGATTGGGATGGTTCGCCCTGTTTCCCCTATATATGGTATGTTACATGTGCAATCTATTTTGTAAACCCCTGGCCTGTGTGTGTAGGTTTGCAGTAAACTGAGAAGGAGAGACAGCCTGAAGGAAGATGTGTGACAAGTGTGTCTAGGCCCTGACCACGCACTCCAAACATATCACAGAATTGACTGGAAAGGTACACCACACCAAAACCTGGTTCGAGCAGAAATTCAAGGAAGCATGTGAAATGCTCAAACATGATCCGAATCTGAATAAAAATGATGGTCTAACAATTCCAAGAATGTGAAGGACCCATCTACAACCTTCATAGCAACTACAAAGAAAAATCTCAATACAAGAAGACTTGGTGAAGTGTTTTTTTTTTTTTTCCCCTCCTGAACATTCAATAGCAACCTGTAGTGTACAAATCCAGAAGATAATCGTAATATAACAATATAAACTGTATAATTCCAGAAGAATCCTAGTAAGTGAGGACTTTAGCAGAAAAAAGATTAGTTAACAACGTAGATGTAACTTACTTGTATAGAGTGCAACAGCATGTAGCTTGTTCTTATACACATGTATCCTTCTGAAGATGACCTCAATACAGGGGTCAAAACGTAAAGTTATTATTTTATTATTAATCAGTAAAATAATCTTTTCAACACGTGTGTTTTGTGTCCCTAAATTCACAAATATGAATGCTGATCACTGTGTAACCTTTTGCCACATAAAATAGCCAGAATGTAGAATGTGTGCAAACAGTGCTGTGATATCGGGCAGGAATTTGTCCTATAAAAGAATTGTGTCATCGACTGAGAAATTAGTTTGTGTTGTTTGTTTAAGTGGTTGAGGAAAGTGTCTAATGCCCATGCGACCAGATAAAAAACATCGTCAATGTATCTAAGCCAGATTTTGGGTTTTAAAGTAAAGGAATCTAGAGCACATTGCTCAAATGCTTCCACGTAAAAGTTAGTAATTGGAAGGGGGGGTAATGGTGAGCCCACAGCTGTGCCTTTATTTTTAGGTAGAAAGTGTTTTGCCACACAAAATAGCCAGAACGTAGTACATGTGCAAAGAGCACTGTGATATGGAGCAGGAATTTGTCCTGTAAAAAAATTGTGTCATCGACTGGAAAATTTATGAAAAAGGCAGAGACATCAAAACTGACTAATAAATTACTGTTTTCCAGTCTGATGTCTTTAATTTTGTTTACAAAAGTGTTGTGTGTTTTTAATATATGGAATGGCCTTGTTGTTGGAAGTTTTTCCACTTGGTTATACTATAAATTAAAGATATTATATACTTGGTTTAATGCTTTATCCAAGTGTAAGTAAACAAGTTTGCACCTGAAATCTGGACAGGGCAACTCGTATACAGAAGCTAATGACTTCACATCACTTCCAACAACTATCTCTAATCTAGAGTATTTTAATAATAAGGGGTGACACTTTTTGGCAACTCATATATGAAAATATGACTTCCGCATTACTTCAACCTTAGTATCACCTCTGGGTCTGGCTGCCACTGAGGAGACTTCAATAAAGGTCAAAACTGATCTGGATAGTGACCCCTTCCCATAATGCATAGCATTATACATAACCATAAGGGTATGTGCTTTGCATTATGGGATACTAATGCAAGTGGTGCGAAGTCATTAGCCTCTGTATATGAGTTGCCCTGTCCTGATTATATTTCAGGGGCAAACTTTGTTCGCTTACACTTGGATAAAGGATTAAACCAAGTTTATAATTTCTTGGCATCTTTAATTTATAGTATAACCAAGTGGAAAAACTTCCAACAGCTATCTTTAGTCAGGTTATAGTTCAGTTGATAGGTGCAGTTGTCTGAGACTACTTGATTCATTTTTTCCAAGTAAGTTGTTCGGTTTAAAATAACAGTGGCACTGCCTTTATCAACACTAGTCATTATGATGTCCTGATTTCATTTTAAAGATTTCACAGTTGCCAATTCATATTTGGTTAAGTTGCTAGTTATTGTTTTCATATTATTTAAAATGTTTAAGGTTTCCAATCGTATTTTATCAGCTATGGTGGTTGGGAGAAATCTTAAGCTTCTTTCAATATGGTATATAAAATTTAATTTGTTAATAGTCCTGGGTGCCACAGAAAAGTTTAAGCCTTGACTAAGTAGCAAGATTTCATTCCATTGTTTAGGGCTTGGTTAGAAAGGTTGATCACATGACTGTTCATTGAAGGTAGTTCCTGTTATCACTTAATTCTGGTTGGTTGTTGTTATCCTCTCTTATTAGAAGTTGGCTGTTATTGTTATCACTGGCTGGCTGTTTTCAATCGATGAGGAGGAATTTAAATTTGTCTGTTGGCTATTTAATACTGTCGATCTTTAAGTCTATGAAATTTTGCTATATGTTTTTTTTTTGCTATATCTTTCTTTGTTTCAAGGATATGTTTAGCGGAGTTGTCAATAATCCTCTCAAGGATATCCCGAATATTTGGATATAAATAACTTAAAAGTTCCAATTTTAAATTTAACCTGATTTTGAGCAAATACTAAGTTTTTGCGAGTAGTTTGAATCTGCTCTCTGAGCATTACTTTCTCCATACGGTTACATATTCTTAGTGCCCTTGCTGAGGTGAATTTCCTCTTTAGCTTGTTGCAGTTGAGAATAACATTACTGTCTCCACAATGTTTTAAAAATGGCAGTCGATTAATCAAAACAGAAACATGCATCTTTAGCTTACTTACCATGAATTATTAGAATCTTTTCCTTTAGTTACACAGTGATCAGCAAAATGCGTATACTCTAGATGATGACTTTAACATGAAGGTCGAAACATCAGGAAATTAAACTTATTATTTCTAACACAGTTGTAGTCTCCATAATTTGTATTAATAACTTAACATGTATAAAACCAATAGTAATAACTTTAATAAATTAAAGGTACAAATATTTCGTACTGAAAGTAACAGTACATCATCGGTGTAGAACAAACAGTTAAAGGAATGGAATAAAAAGTGTTCTGTCCCATTTTACGATTATTAGGCTTTCAACTATCCTTACATGTGAAACTCTACTTGTCTTTATCCATATCTTATCTATATATGAGATATCACCCAAATACAAATATTCAAGCTTCTTCTCCCCTTAGTGTCCCTAAATATTTATTTAATACTACGCCTTTCAGGACATTTAGTTTAAGATATAAAATTCAAAAACAAGGAGCAATTACCAAAATATGTCTGAGTGTGAAACTAATATGCAGTTGTGACCTTTATCTTGTAACTTAACAAAATTTCCCACCCCCACATGATTAGGTTCGTATGTTGTTACAAGTGGTGCATTGAGCAGCAATCTCAGACAACTGTATTTTCAATGAACAAATGTTTATTGAACTCTTAAACATGGTACAATTCATTCTTTATCAAATAAAACCCAATTCAATACTAAGAATATATAATACAAATTTTCACTACCTAAACACAAGTATTAGGTTAAGATCCTACATGAGAATTGTGATCATATCGCCATAACAGATTCTATACATACAAACATGTATAATCCTAGAACTAGTTGACCCTTTGTCTAACCCCTTACTGGTCTGATCACGTTATAATTCTGTATTTTCTAGGACATCTATAATCAGTTACTCTAATTTTCTCACTAAGACAATATGGATTAAAATTATCCTTTTGCTGAGCTAATACCCACTTTTGACCTTTAAAACTCTCTTAATTAAAATACAATGTACATGCATAAATCTCTAGGCATATGAATACTTATTAATTAATAGTAACAAGCTCATTTTCATTCTACTCTGACATGTACTAAAGTCCTAGTATAATTCTCATTAATCCCTTCAACTGTTCAGTAATTGAACAATGATTACATTTACATATGATTTGAATTGACACGACATTTTACAGTACCTTTTGACTTGGGTCTTCTACACTGGTCTCTACCTTTTTCCAATTTTTACCTTCCTAGGACGAACTCTTCTATACCTTATCACTCCTAAGTTCTTTTGGCACTAAGGTGGGCTTTCACAATCTTTACCTTACATTCTTCAATCAAGGACATACATAGGATCATCTATTCTATGGCTGTGAAATTCACCACGTGGGCACTGACTTCTTTATAGAATTTTTTTTCTCTCATTACGATCACTGGATGATGAAACACACTGACATTATCTTCTTTCTTTTTAACTAAACGGCATCCCTCATTTTTCTGAATAGGAACACGGAATCGAAATCGAAATCCTGTACACTTTGTTTCTTTATTGTGTCAGACAGAGAAAACTCCTAATCCGTCACTCAGGAAAACTGCGTGACACCTATACGAAGACTCGCGAAGAAAACTCTGAGGAAAAAAGCCTCGTGGAGGGGGGGTCCTAACCCTTTTATACGATGACTCTTACTGGCACCTTCTTCAATTTCTTTTCTTCCCCCCTTACTGGAATCGATTTCACTGACCAATTAGAGTGGCACTTTTCTGTCAAAACATCGTGCGGTCCATGTGCATGCGACTGACACGTGACAAAGTCTCAATTTGGGAATTATGACCTTGAGCTTTAGTTTTTGTTTAAGCTAACCTCTATGTCATTTATACTAAATTAATCCCCTTTCCAAAATTTTCTAAGAATTAACTCGAATCTTTAATCTCTTATTTCAAGTGTAAAAACTAGCCTCTCACATACAAAATCCTATGACTAATCTTCTTTGCTTTACTTAATCTTATTTTATCATATCACAACCGTAATAAAATTCCCTTCTTTTTTTTTTTTTTAGTTCAACAAACAATTTCAGTTATATTTTTCACTTGGATGCAAGCATATTTTTCTTTCTTTTAATTTTTTGTATTCGTTACGTTACTTTCAAAGGTTCTTAATGAGATCTGCTTAGGAACAAGCTTGCTTACTTAGTTATCTATACAGGGTTTTATTTCTTCTCTTGTTACATCATGATAACTGAAATTTTCACATTCTTAAGTTATCAGGGTGTAACAAAAGTACAGAACAGTCAGTGGATTACCAATGAAAATTGTTACCGCATTGCAGAAAATTGAAATTAATAAATTATTATTAAATAATTCTTAAAAACTATTTCATTGATGGTTGCATAAGATAAGAATCTCCCAAACTTTTGGGAGAGAGAGAGACAGTCATTTCGATTCAAATTCGGCCAATGTAAAAGGGCTTGGCAACTTTCTTTGAAAAGGCGTTCATATTTAAACTTGCATCTGTGGAGAAGACAAGCTTTATCCCACTGGATATTATGTTTAGTGTCAATGCTATATTGTGCTAGACCAGACTTATGAGGTTTCATGTATTCAATATAATACTGATGTTCCTTCATTCTTTTTTCCACAGAATGGTCTGTTTGTCTAAAGTATGATAAATTACATTCACACGGTATCTGGTAACACCAGCTAATGAAAGAGGTGCCAATTTGTCTTTTGTAGATGGCAACAAGTGAGAAATTTTGTTGATAGGAAAATATGTGGGAATAAGATGATACTTTAAAATTCTGCCAATAGGTTCTGAGATGCCTGAAATATACGGGATTGGAACTCTGCAGTCTATTGAAGAATCCTGAGGTGTTGGAACATAGAAGTCAGTTATCTGTTGGATTCGATTAGGGTTGTAACCATTAGATTCTATTAACTTTTTTATAGTGAAAAGTTCTTGTTGTAAGCTTAAGGGAGAGGAGCAAACTTTATGTGCTCTATTAATTAAAGATTTGATAATACCGATTTTTTGAGAGGGGTGATGAGCAGACTTTTGATGAATGTATCTGCCAGTTTCAAATTTTTGAATTTGAATCGAAATGACTGTCTCTCTCTCCCAAACGTTTTGGAGATTCTTATCTTATGCAACCATCAATGAAATAATTTTAAAGAATTATTTAATAATAATTTATTAATATTAATTTTCTGGCACATGGCAACAATTTTCATTGGTAATCCATTGAATGTTCTACACTGATGATGTACTGTTACTTTCAGTACAAAATATTTGTACCTTTAATTCATTAAAGTTATTACTATTGGTTTTATACGTGTTAAATTATTAATTTTAATTATGCCATAGGTACCTCTAAAGATTAGTCCATAATTTGTATGAAATGAATGTCGATCACCATGTACCACTAAAGGATAAGAAACCTGCAGCCAGTTGAGAAGCAGATATGCTAACCACTGGACCACCAGTGGTCCAGTGGTTAGCGAGCAATTGAGGTCCTACTTATGCTAAGAGAGTGCTCTTTTAAATAATTCTGCTATTTGCATTTTAATTGTGTTACATTGATGCACCTGAGTTACTAAATTGCAAATTTGATTTCTATTAAAATTATTCTTTCTTTTAGTGTTGCACGGTGATCAGCATTCATTTTAGAAATTATGGATTTTACAACCGTGTTATAAATAACTCTTTTAAATTAAAATGAAAATTAAAATTATTCCATGCAAGTTTTAATTTTCATCTTTAAATTATCAACAGCCTATATACAAGTACTACTCATGAAGATATTAAATGTGCGAACTTTGTTTACTTATGCTTGGATAATGGATTAAAACAAGAATATCATTTCTTGGTCAGTATAATTTACTTAATCACATCATTGTTAATGCCATCAATTCATACAGATTCATAGGAATAGGCTTCTTCTAATAATTTCCATGACATGTCTTCTGTCATTTTAACCATGTGACCAATGTAATATTGATATTTTAATCACTGCAATTATATCTACTTCCTGAAAGAGATCACACAGTTCTTTATAATATCTGGCCATTATTTTTCTCTATCCTTAACTTATCCATATATTCTTCTTAAATTTTTTTGTGTCAAACATACTAACAACTGTTTGACACAAAAATATAGATATCTGCTCAATTAGCAGAAACAGTCTGGAAAGATGGGCTTAGATATTAACCACCTTACTGCATTAAAGATCAAATACATATCCTCAAAAGCTTCGTATCCATCATAAATTTCAATGTAATATCAACAGTATTACAATTTTAATATGCACTTCACATCCATGGAAATGTGGACGTATATATACGTCCTGGCCGATAGCTAGCGTGGTTAATGAAAATAAGGCTAAATATATATTTGCATGTCAAGGAAAAACAACATTGCTAAAAGAAATTCAAATTCATAATGATTGTTTTGAATGGATGTTGAGCTTTACATGCTTTGATTTTTTAGTCACTATCAGAATGAACATGTAAAATCTCGCATGAAAAGTTAACATAATTAATTTGTCGAGCTCGAGTTTACAGGGGTTTCAAACCTAAATATTGTAGAAAAAATTATGTAAAATTCCTTTTGTCTGAATTAACTGTCTTGAAAATGAGTTAAATATTTTCTGTTTGAATATTGTACTTAAAATTAGAGAAATTGGATTAAGTGATATTTACAAGTGAGTCAGCAAAAATAATAGTGTATCAGAAAAGTTTGCAACAATTTGCAAACAAATTGAGCACCTGAAGCAAAAACTTTCAGCGAGAAGACCAGAGTGATGTCAGTGTGACGACAGGTAATCACAGTCATTCCAAAGTTGGGAACAAAGAGCAAGGAGTGTATTTAAGGGGATGAACGGGGAAGAGAAGGGAGCAGACTACAACGGCTAATGCCACCGCAACTGCTGGTGTTTTGGTTCCCTTATCTGCTGAACAGAAGAGATGAGAAGAGGCAATGACTTGGAGCAGGTAACTGGAGGCTTGGCACCCATCACTGGAACTAAGTCATCGGTGATTCCTCTTAGAATGTTCCAGAAAGAATTCCGAGGAGCATCCAACAACATATGTCCCAACCGTGCAGCGGACCGTGATTTCCATGAAAGGTTTGATGTCAGGTCAACAAATAAGCCACCAGTGGAGCAAGAGCAATAGAGTACAGAAATGTCCGAGACAAGAATGTGTCCTGTGTAACAGCAAAGATTCAAGATATCCTGACAGATGCTTTGTTCATGAAGGATGAATGTGTGTTTAAAGAAAGAACTGTCAGTAAACAAGCGATATTGTTGTTATTTTTTTTGGAACATGAATAAGTAAGAATTGTATATAAGTGTTACAAAAGGTTGGCGGTAAAGGTTTGTAAAGTGTTGTATAGTATCAGGGTAGAGCAAGCATATACGTTGTATTGGCATAAGAAAAAATTCTGAAGGTAGTTATGTAAGAGGGAATAGTTATTCTATACTTATTACAGCATGTATTTTATAATGCTAAGTAGAGTGTGATTGTTGAGTGAACGCAAAATGTATATAATTTAATGGTAAAATATTTTGCTGGAGTTTAATATGTTGAGAGAATCAGTTACTCCCCACTATGTTGTAATCTCAACTGTTTAGTTAAAATAAAAAGTTTTGTTTGAACAACAACTGATCTGATCATTTGCCAATGCACTATCTCAAATAAATTTCGGACCTGTGTGCATATGTTGATTTAGAATAGCCATGACTTGCTGTATGGTTAGGAAGATTTTTAGCTGAGACCTTACTTTGTTCCTGTTCTTAAAATTTTTAAACTCTATTATTTCTTCCAGACTGGTGCAGTCATAAATAAAAATAAATTTATCTGGCAGAAGATTCTGAGAAAATAAGCACACCGCAATCATATAGCGAGCGATAGTTAGATATAGCGTCAGCTTTACTTGTAGTAGAGAAAAAAAAAGGGGGGGGACAAAATTTTAACACAGAAGGACTTAGAGAACAAAAAAAAGTAGGGAGAGTTAGAGATTAACAAGAATAGGCAAAACATAGTAAATAGCATAAATTTTACATATGGTGCAGCCCAACTAGATGGCAGATTAGTAACAAAATAGGAAAACCATAAGAGGGTGGTCTGAAGAGTTCTCTATCTCGACTATAGATGGCAACACTATTGGCAAGAGTTTCTTTTTCTAAGTTGGTCTGTCATAAGTCATTCTATCAAGTAGTTTGTTTTATACAGCTGTCTGAAGCAAAAGTGTTGTCTGTATCCCTTGAAATGGATAAAATTAAGTATCATGTGGTTATAAAATTCTTTGTAAAAGAAGGTTTAATGGCAAAAGAAATTCATTTGAAGTTCATAAAAGTTTATGGGCACTCTTCTACTTCATTTTCGAAAATTAAGAAATGGGCTGGCGAGTTTAAACGTGGCCGAACCGGTCTTGAAGATGATCCACGTGAAGGACGTCCAAAAAGTGTAACACCACCAGAAATCATTGATCAAATGCATGATATGGTATTGGATGACCAGCGAGTCAAAGCATGTGAAATTGCTGAGACTATAGGCATTTCAAAAGAATGTGTAGGATATATTTTCATTGAAGAATTGCAAATGAAAAAGCTTTGTGCAAGATGGGTGCCGTGCTTGCTCATAGCAGATCAAAAACGTACTCACCTGAAAATCTCTGAACGGTGTTGATGCATTTTAACAAGACTAAAACTGATTTTGTTCGTCGATTTATTACTATGGATGAGACTTGAATTCACAATTACACACCAGAATCCAAACAGCAGTCAAAACAGTGGACAGAAGCCGGTTGTTTAGCGCCAAAGACGGTTCCATCAGCAGGAAATGTAATGCATTGGTGTTTTGGGATGCTAAAGGTATTTTGTTTATTAATCATCTTGAAAAGGGTAAAACAATAACCGGGGAATATTATTCTGATCTTTTAACCAGACTAGACGAAAAAATTCATGATAAAAGACCCAGTTTGCAGAAGAAAAAAATTCATCTTTCATCAGGACAATGCACCTGCCCACAAAGGTGTTTTAGCAATGGGAAAATTAAGGGATCTGCACTATGAATTGTTGGAACATCCACTCTATTCCCCAGATTTGGCTTCCTCTGACTTTCATTTCTTCCCAAAACTAAAAACTCTTCCTCGCTGTCAGCGTTTTACTGAATCAAGAGGTGATTGCAGTTGTGGAGGGATATTTTGCAGATCTTACTGAGAACCACTACAGGGATGGAATAATGGCACTGGAGCATCGCTGGAATAAATGTATTAGTCTTAAGGGAGATTATGTTGAAATATAAAAATAATTTTGAAATTATAAATTCCTTTTTTCATTGTTAGGCCAAGAACTTTTCAGAACCCTCATACATACAAGAATAACAAAATAAAATGAGTAACATCCAAAAATTTTACAAACAATGTTAGTAGCATACACAAATCATAGACTTCTTAAATATTTTAAATCTAAATTATTTTCAAGAAAAAATACATAACACATTATTGGTTTATAAATACATAAAAAATAAATGCATAACGTATTATTACCTTACATATTTTATTTATTTTTTCTTGAAAGTAATTTAGATTTAAAATATTTAAGAAGTCCATGATAACTTTTGTGTGGCTAACTTTGTTTGTTCATTCTGATAGTGACTAGAAAACTAAAGTATGTAATGATGTCTGTTCATTCAAAACAATTATTATTAATCAGAATTCCTTTAGCAACATTATTTTTACTTAATATGCAAATATATATTTAGTGTTATTTACATTAATAACTAAGGCCATCTTTTCTTTGACATTTCCAAGGATTTATAAGCTTCTTAAAAATAGGGAGTATCATCTCAATAATACTGATGTCATTAGCATATGCTATGATCTGCACTCATTTATATAAAATTGTTTCATTTGTTTGTATTCCAGAATCTCCAATAACTCTCAAGATGCTGAAAAACACATTCCATTTATTAATACCTAGTAGGTGTAATAAGTCTGTTGGATCTTTATATGAAACATTTCCTTGTATCATGAGAACTGTTAACTGAATAAGTTTAGAAGGGATTTTAAAATCTTCCGTTGCCTTATAGATCCCTTACCTATTGATACTGCTATAGGTTGTTTTAATTAAAATCAGCAAACAGACAATGTACTTTAAAGAAGGACTCTCCACATTAGATCACTGCTTACAGCAAATATCTCAGCAGCTCTTCCAGTTTGTCAGTGAAACTGGAAAAATAAAAAGCAGTTGAAGTTGCAGACATTAAAAGCATCAAGAAGTTGATGACTTCACTGTTTAGAGCTGTTGGGCTGCAGAGATCAGGCTTCACATATAAGAAGTCAAAGATGCCAAGTGATTCATAATTTGAGGAAGTGTAGATGTGGCAGATGAATGTTCCAGAATGGGACAAGGAAACTTTAAACCAAATAAGTCAAAATGAGAGGATTCTAAATTTGGCATTATCTGGTATGGAGATGACCATGCAAATACACGAGCAGCTGAATGAATCATGCAGTATGCAGTTTGGACAGTTAAGATTGGTGGTATAGCCAGTATTTGAGGTCCAGTAGAAAAACAGGTCAGAGCAGGATGACCTGTAAATGGTAGTAGCAGACATGTGATCAAGTGGATGGTAAAGTGCTTACTTGTTTTCGTCAGTTTTTCAGGGAGATATATTTATTTTTACCTGAAATGATACAATTATTACTTGTTTTTGTTTTGATGTCATTGTTGCAGAAGCTAAATAAGGATTACGCATATGCAGTTAGTGGAGACAGACATGTACATATGACTATATCTGACAGACAGATAAAGGATTAAACTAAATTTATTATAGACATGTACATGTTAATCAAACAAAGAGCATCCCATCTCCTTGACCAAATGTGGTCTTAACAGTGCCTTCAATATACATGATACATGGTTTCCCTCCAGACACAGTCCTGTAGCATATGTGGAAAATGGATTATGCTCCAGATAATTAAAAGCATCCGAACCCATTACCATCAGGTTCAGTTTTCAGTGACTTGTGGAACTGTTTAATTGGTGTACCCTTAAACAGAGGAGATGCTGAACCCCTATTTTGGAAACAAAAAGTGGCATCAGCCACTTCAGTCCTCTAATAATAAGCAAGGTGGTAGTGGTTCACTAAGTAATGAAGGTCATCTGCTGCTAGGCAATACAGTCATCTCTCAAAACTGAGTTCACAGTTTACCACCAATGTTAAAATTGAGCACTTGCAAATAAATTCAGAGTTGTTCTTACTGATACACACTTCTATAAGATTATTTAAGTATTTATTTATACAGTATAGTGCAAAAAAAAAAGTACTGAACTTTGACACACCCTTCAGTACACATGGCATGAGATATGGCATTCAACTGCATGTACATAAATAGTAGAGCATGTGTAAGCCTACGCCATTACATTTAGCTGTAGCAATGGTGTTGATATTGGAAGAAAAGATGTTTACTGTTGCATTATTTTCGTTCATATAGAGCAAATGGTCCAAGCCTGTGACATGTTTGTTAGCAGTTTGTTCATCACTTCCGTAAGCATGCCCCAAGCAATAGTGTCATCATTGCTTCAATCAAGAGGTTCCAATGTACCAAGAGTGCACCTTCCCCAGGAGGCTCATTTCGAGGTTCAAGAATTCCTGCACCCTTCATGTTCTCCTGATTTCACATCACTTGATGCCTTCATTTGGGGTATGTTGAAGGAATGGGTATTTCACCATGATGAACTATGTCCCAACCCTTGTTCTCCAAGATGACAGAACCTTTTCATGCACTACGAAACCTGTTTTGAAAGATAAGGTGCCATTTTGAGCATGAATCTACCATCATTAAGACTTTATTTGACCTAGATTCCACCAATAGTTGTGAACGATTTACATATCATGTGTAAACATATATTTCTTTGTTAATAAACCTGTTTACTCCATAACATATGCTGTTGTAGTCATTCAGTACTTTTTTTTTTTTGCCATAGTGTATGTATTGCACAATAAACATTTCATATCATAAAGATAATTTTTAATAACTATCTAATGGCCAATTACAATAATAATGCCCAATAATTAGAAGAGGAAGGGCCTGCATTCATATTTAAGCTTCAAGATTCAGTCAATAAGGAAATTATTAAATGAAACTCATGAAATTGTTGAAATCCCATCAGCATTATTATTATTTTTATTATTACGTAACACATCCAGGGAGTCCAAGGACTCATCGAGGGAGGACAATTGCTCTACAGCTCTCCATCTCCACCACTCAATCCACCAACTACAGAGAACCATATCATCCAAGCCAATGCCATCTACTGCCCACCACTAGTATTTTAAAAGACAATCACAAGCATCCATGCCCACAGTGGGATTCGAGCCCGTAGCATTTTGGCTGAGAGTGGATATGCTAACCACTCAGCCAACCAGGCCAGCATGATCCCAGGTATGATTTTCTTTCTATCTCACTGTCTGTGAGATAGAAAGAAAGTTATTCTATGAATAGAACAACAGTAATTAGATGATAGATGACTGTCACAGACTGGTGATACCACTAACTTGCTTAGTTGAATGACTGCATGTCAGGCAGGACACAAAAACAAAATAAAACAAAACAACAACAACAAAACTAATGTTGACTGTAGTGGATGCCAACATATCTAATCCTTAGCATGCTAACAGTATTAATGTCCTATAGGTTTCCAAGTGAGGAATACACTTGGATCACCATAAAAATAAACCAATAAATACATAAATTAAGGATTCATTGTAAGGGACTCTAATATAATAAAAATTAAATTAAAATACTCACTGTCACTTGGCCATTTGGTTCTTTTGGTGGATCCCACTGTATTACTACTGTACTTGAACTTAAAGGTCTTGCCTGAACATTCCTTGGAGCACTTCCTGGCTCTAGTTCATAAAACAAATGTCAAAAAATGTGATATCAGAACTGATGTGATGTCAATTTAATGACATGCATAGAGAATGGTCTAAAATTACATATAAAATGTAATTTTAGACAAGTTTTATAACATGCACCGGTTGCTTTGTAAATATAACTGTTTACATAGCAAACTTTAAATTCCATTAATATGGCAAGTACTATTATTATTATTATGTGACACCTCCAAGGAGCCCAAGGACTCATCACAGGAGGGCATTCTACTCTACTCTGCTACACACATCTCACCCTCTCTCCCACTACTTAATTCTCCAACTATACACAATGACATAGTTACCATCAATGTCATCTACCGCCCATCATTACCACCACCAACAGTGTTTTTTGTCTGTAAATTGCATGTGTTCTCAGTATGTGGAATGAAAAAAACCTGAGTTTCAAGGAGAAAAAACTCTGCTATCGCCGTATGAGATCAGCTAATTCACTTCAACTGATAAAGCCCATATAAAGATTCCTCTTGTCAATAATGGGGATAAAAGCTAAGTTAATAATATCTTACAGATAATGCAGTAAAAATGACATTTTAAAAAATAAGGTAATAAGCAATCTTAGATGAAGAACTTTATTCTGATACAGATGCATGTTTGACATAAGTCAACTTTGGAACTTATACACTTTTCCACATAGTCACCAAAGATCATAAACATTTATCCCACTGTGGCACCAAGACATACTGGTAATAAATCAATATTAATTATATTAACCAGGAATGGGCAGCACAGTGCCATTAGATGCAAATCACTTTCTAGAGATGGTGATATTTCAGTGGTTCCAAGATGAAAATCACGTGATGCAAGATCAATACTTACATAGGGATAATCTAGAATTTCTCATTAAGGTCCTCCAAAACTTCACATTATAACGGCATTAGCCAAATTGAAATATCTTTCCATTATGCAATTTCATTCTTTACACTTCTAACAACTACAATGCATTTCTGTCATTCAGTGCAGTAACCTGACATGCAAAAATGAGATCATGCTATGATTTCTACATATTATCATATTTTCAGTTTTCCTTCCTTCTTTTTTGAATATGATGGTGCAGCAGTATAATAGCAGTAAGATGTCAGCTTGCTTCTGCATGAGGAAAGAAATCATGTAAATGTCTTCATTTATTCAAAACTTTGTTGTGAATAATACATTTTCCCTGTGGCTTGCATTGTTGCCTTTTCATACATGTGAAAGTTAAATCTGAAAATCATTTCATCATACTATTTGTTACAGCTCTTTTCCCTAAAAGCACTTTTTAAAACACTGACACATATTTATATAACTAAATAGCAATTAATTTTCATTTCAAAACTATTTAATAACTTTAAATGTTCTCTTGTAAAGAAATCAAGTTTATTTAATACTTTTCAGGTAACCAGGAGTAAAAATTAGTAATGGAGGGTGCGAGAAAAGAGAGAGAGAGAGATGCAAATCTCTCCTGCCCCACATAGTAAATCAGAGCACAGTAAAAACATGGAGGGGAAAAAAAATTAGAACTAGAAGTGCATACAACAAAGACAAAACATCAAGTACTATGGTAATATACAAAATTATTCTGCACTGATTAAACACATCAATGTAACAAAGAATGATCCTACATTAGGTTTAGTTATCTTTCATCCAAAAACCTGACACGTGCAGATTTCAGATGCTATTCTCATCATATAACTAGCCATCATAATACAACATGAAGTGCAGGATGTTGTTTAACTAAGTGTCATTGTATTTTTATTATTTTATTTCACTCTCCTGATGAAGTGTATGATAATGTAAGTAAAACTAGTGGATTTTATTGAGTGGATTTAATGTTTGGTATGTGCCCCCCATCTGCAGAAGCGAAATCACTATTTAAATTTTGTAGGTTATAAAGAAGGCAAATGATAAGATGCCAAGAGAAAAGCTGTACAAAATGCTGCTGTTATAAGGTGTAAATGGGACATTATCCTGAGCAATATATATCTAATACTTAGTTATTACTCATTAGGTAAGGTAGAACTAAAGATGCACTCATTAGGTAGAACTAAAGATGCATGAGAAGACCATGGGAAATCCAGCATAAGACAAGGAATCCACTGTAATTCATCAGCTTAACAGATCAATGCAAAGGAATGTGACAATGAACTTAATATTAAATTCAGAGATACTTGACTCAGCTTTTTATGTAGATGATATTATAAATAAATGCAACACAAGCTGTTAGGAATTTTAAAACTAAATTAAATAACTGACTTTGGTATGAAAATAAAGAATAAAAGATCAAAACTATGAAAACTGTCAGAAACATGGAAAACATCAAATGCATGCTTAACAGAAAAACTTGTAAAAGAATTATATAACAAGTAAAACATTTCAGTTATCGAGGTGCTTTTAGTGAAGATGGCAAATGATAAATAAAAATAGACAGCAAAATAAGAACATCTGGTATGGTGTCAAGATAGTTGAATATATTTATATGGAATAAGAGTGAGATCAGCCAAAACATTAAACTAGCTATATACACGGCAGTGTATAAAACAATTTAAAATTATGGATTTGAGAGCTGGGCTATGAATAAAAACATCTGATCAAAAAATAGAAAGCAGATATGCTTCTAAAAATTAGGGGAGTGAACAGATTGGATCAATGGAAGTGCCACATTATTATTATTATTATTGAGAAAAACCTCCAGGGAGTCAGGGACTCATCGAGGAAGGCCATATAATACCCACTCCAGCTGTCACACTTGTTCTTGAATTCATTCACAATACTTGTGCACACAGCATCTAATGGAAATCCATTCCAATCATGCATCACCCTGTGAGAGAAAAATCTAGCTCTCATACTCTTCTTGATGACATTCATTCTCAATTTCCAAGGATGTCCTCTTGTCTTTTACCCACCCAAAATAAAACATTCCATTCATTGAAATCCTGTATGACTAGGGTTACCATATTCTAAAATGCTGACACCCCCATCGCATGACCAACTGATTCCGGACACAAACATCTA
This sequence comes from Typopeltis vanoorti, assembly GCF_054136105.1. Lineage (NCBI taxonomy): Eukaryota > Metazoa > Arthropoda > Arachnida > Uropygi > Thelyphonidae > Typopeltis > Typopeltis vanoorti. Next base: position 5,449,873 of record NC_143574.1, on the reverse strand, counting down.
ACACAAAAATAAATATGGGTTTGAAATCTTTACCTTTGTAAGCTTTTCATTAATTAGATGTGATGAGTATGCTTATTAGAACAAACAAAAATATGAGATTTTAAGTGTCATCATAAGTCTTATGAAACAAGAGTAGGCCTACATGAAAAAGAATTAGACTTATCAAAATGCTGACGTATGGTAACCTTATGGATGACCCTTTCAGAAGTTTGTAAGTCTCAATCATATTACCTGTCTTTATCCTGTTTGCTAATGTCTGCAGTCTACAAAATCTCAAATCAGTATTCCATAATCCTGATATCATTTTTAACACCTTCCTATGCACACTCACCACTGTATCAGAATCACCATGGAAACCAAGAGACCAGACCTGTGCACAACAGTCCAACTGAGATCTTATCAAAGCCATGTAAAGAGACAAAATGACTTCCTTATCTTTACATGTCAATTATTCTCTGAGTTGTATTTGAAATATTTGGAACTTCGACTTCTTATCTACTAAAATTCCGAGATCCCTAGCCTGATCAGTTTCTTCCATAATGTAACCAACACAATATTACACCGAAGTGCATGACTTTACATTTACTAACATTGAATTGGCAGCCATTTTCACGTGCTCCCAATTCCAGCCCATGCAAATCATCCTGCAAGTACTGAATATCAGCTGCATTCCTGATTACCCTGTCTATAGTAAGCAGCTGTATGTTGCCTGTCAAATTCTTCCCAATGTCATTAATGTACAGATTGATTAACAATGGACCAAGGATGATCCTTGTGGTACACTACTGGTTACCTTGAATTTTGCAGCTTCTCATCCCCCATATACTTTTTAATCATCCATCCTCTTATCAAAGCTAATATTTTTAATCCGATCCCATATTCTCCAATTTATACAACAGTATTTCATGCTGTATTCTGTCCAAAGCCTTACCAAAATCAAAAAGTATCATGATGAATCCATTCCCTTTGTCTAATTCAATGGTAACATTATTATAGAATGTGAGAAAGTTGCTCAAACATGACCTTCCCTTAGTAAACCCATGTTGTGCATTGCAAAGTAGAGATTCTCTGTCAACACCCATTTCTGAAAGTGAGTCCTAATCAACTTTTTCTAAAAATCTTTACCACTATTCCAGAGATACTGATAGGTTGATAGTTGGATAGTCTTTGCAACACCCTTGTGCAACGGGATTACCATACATTCTTTCCACTCTGCAGAATCTTCCTTGTTCTGAGATCCAAATTATATAGTCTGGTCAAAGGAATAGTCACGTCAGCTGAACACTCTTTTAGCATCTGTGCTGATATCCCATCAGTTCATATTGCCAAATTCCTATTAATTTTGTGAACAGCTCTAATATCTCCTCTCTCATACACGAGTTTCTTCATCCACTGAAGAGACAGTAATGAGCACAATGTTGCATACACCAGGTTGATAGTTTTTAGCAAAATGAGCATTCATTAGTTGAACAACCTCTTTTGTATCTGTCACCCACACATCTGTATTCAGTAGAGTTCTTTCATATTCATTCTTTCTTTTACTTGCAGCATAATGACAGAATTCTTTGGGATTGTCTTGTGCTTGCACAGCCAGTTTCTTTTCATGCTCAGACTTAGCTTTCTGTACAACAGTTCTGCTCTTCTGGCATGCTCCATATACTTTTCAAAACTGACATCATCCTTACGCACACACAGTATTCCTTCCACAACATCCTCTTCTTACAAATTTTTTGCTCAATAAGATTACACATCCATTTCATTCCTACCTTATTTACTCTTTCAACTCTAGGGAGATATTCTGATATTGCATCATTTATGTATTTTTTCAATGCTTCCCATACACTGTGAATATTTTTCTCAACCAACAACTGATACCATGCAGAATCGTTGACTATGACTCTGAATGTTTAAATATCAGCTACATTTACACATTCAAGAATGTCTAAACATAGCTGATGTAAAGTGGTGTGGTCACTTATTATTATTATAATATAAGAATCTCCAAGGAATAGATTCACTGCTGGAGGCCTACGCTATTATTCACACAACTGCAATTATACCTCTCTGTACAATCCACTGAAATTAACATTGTCAATGCCTCTAGCAGGTTATTCCACTCATTCTCCCAGCTTACTAGTCTTACTGCAAACCATTCATCTCATTATTCCTGGTTAATCACAATCTTACACATGACTTATTATTCTCTATTGTCACGTATCAGAACATATCTTCAATACTGACTCTATAGAAACTTTTCATTTGTTTCCATCAAATATCCTGTTTTCTAATAATCAGTTAAACTTCGTAACCCAAACCTCATAGGGAACACTCAACACATTAGTCACCCTTTAGGTCACTTGCCTCTGGATCATCTCCAGCAATTCAAATCCCCAGGCAACTAAATTTATGCAGAGTAAGCCAGATAGCAGTATATCAAAGTTTACAATGAGAAATAACAAGCTTCTTATCTCTGCATATCATTGTATTCTTCAACATCCAAGCGCTTGGAGATAATGTGCTGAAATTCAACATGCTCAATGATTTTCACCCCTGTCCATCATCATCTCACGAAATGTAAAATTTTCTGCAGTCAGAATGCACAATTTGTAATCTTTAGATCTCAATGTGTATGAGGTGTGGCTATTAAATAACGAGACAAGGTGCACAGTGAATCACGTACTCATAGCAGTGGGATGCGCTTACGCCATGAATGATCTTGAAGGTTCTAGAAGCAGTTGAGATAAGCATTGTTCGCTGTCACTTGTAGTTAGTCTGTAGGCAATTATAAAAGAAACATGTGTGAAGTTGCCTTGCCAGAATAATGTCTAACGTTAAACTTGAGCAGTGCATTAATCTCAAATTCCTTGTGAAATTGAAGAAATCGCCGACCGAGTATTTGAAACTGTTGCAGGAGGCATGCGGTGATAATGTAATGTCATGCGCACAAATGTTTGAATGGCACAAACGATTTGCTGAAGGTTGAGAAAACATTGAAGATAACAAACAACCGGGTCACCCTGTCACGGCAGCAAGCAAACAAAATGTTGTGAAAATTAATGAAATTGTCAGCAACGATTGCTGATTAAGCATTCAGATGATAGCACACATGGTGCACATTGATAAGGAGATTGCACGACAAATTTTTGCATGAGCAATTGAACATGAACAAAGTCTGCACCAAAATGGTTCCCAAAAACTTGTGTCAGGAGCAGGAAGACGTCCGGAAAGAAATTTGCACAGACATCATGGAATGACTGACAGTGGAGCCGGACTTGCAGGAGAAGATCATCACATGTGATGAGATGTGAATTTTCCAGTACGATCCAGAAACAAAGAGACAATCGATGTACTGGAAAACTCCCACATCACTGAGAATGAAAAAAGCAAGAATGAGCAACTGAAGGCAATGCTGATCGTTTTTTTTTTTTAAAATATCAATGTTGTGGTAATGGTTGAATGGGTACCAGAGGGTCAGACAGTTAATCAACATTGTTACTTTGAGTTTCTGTCAAGCTGAGAGAATAAGTGAGGAAGAAGAAACCCAATCTGTGGAAAAACAACGCTTGTCCATCAGGACAACGATCCATTCCACAGTGCACTGGCTGTAAAGGTGTCTGGCAGAGAAGAAGATCCCAGTGTTGGACCATCCACCTTACTCGCCAGACTTAGCTCCATGCGACTTTTACCTTTTTCCAAAGTTGAAATCCGCATTGAGGGGCATCCATTTGGATGAGGTAAAGGAGAAAACGACAGCGCTACTGAAGCAGATAATACCTGATGACTTGCAGCAATGCTTCCAACAATGGAAAATTCATATGGAACGGTGTATAGATAGAGTATGGGAGTCTGTTGAAGGGGATAACAAGATTACAGTCTCGTTATTTAATAGCTTATCTCGTTATTTAATAGCCACATCTTGTATAACCTAAATGGCCACATTAAACTTGTAACCCTTATCATTTTGCCCATTATGTGAACTAGCATCAACTTTATTGACTAGTGTTCTCCTTAATTCTTCATAATCTTAAAAAAACTGAATATTTCTCTTGAATTATTATCTATATGAGGGGGAGGGGTGTCTGGAAAGTTCTGATAAACACCTAGAACAAAAATTAATTAATTTTATGTCTTCTTATATATCCTAAAAGAAAAAGAACAAATTGTTACAATTTGATGAAAGATGGGGTAACAATGGTTTTAAGATATGGTCTTTCTTGTAGTTATATCATTTGTTTGTGATTTGTCAGTGACTGGGACAAAATTGAAGAATTACAATAGTTTCTCTAATTCTTTTCCAGTGCTATATATCCTAAAAGAAAAAGAGCAATTTGTTACAATTTGATGAAAGATGGGGTAACAATGGTTTCAAGATATGGTCTTTCTTGTGCTTATAGTATTTGTTTTTATATCATTTTTGTTCTAGGTGTTTATCAGAACTATCCAGACCCTTCTCATATCATCAAGGTATAGATTATATAGCAATGCCGCAAACATTGCTAGTCATGCCTTATCAAGGATTCTACTCCGCCATATACTACTTTTTTGATGCTTGTCTATCAGCAACCCTCTTCATGTTGGAAGTTTAAGAGAGCATGTACAGCACTGGGAAAGAATTAGAAAAACTATTTTAATTCTTCAATTTTGTCCCAGTCACTGAAACATCTTTAGGGAGTGTACAAATTAACATTTGTAACATACACACAAAGGCAACACAATGGATACTTCTATGGGCACTGCAACATGCCTAGGTTGTAAATTGGAATCACTGAGAATTAATGTTTCCCAAATTTTGGAAGTTTCTTGTATCCATATTTATTTAAATTTGGTTGATTGCTGAGGGCAGCTGCAGATTCCAAAAACAGTCTTTCTTTTATAAATTTCCTGTGATAGAGCACAGTGTTTTTTGTTTTTTTTTCCCAGTAGATCCCATGAGTAATATTCAATGCCGGGTCTAAAAATCCAGACTAAAAACAGTCATGACTGCAGATATAGAAAGATTACCAAAACAAGCCTCAAATAATTACAAACCATCAGGGAAAAGGAAACCAGGATGTCCTCTTAAGAGATTCAATGATGACTAAGGCCACTCTAGGCCTAAATCCTTAACAGGCATGATTATGATGATGACTGCAGATATATTTTTTTACTCATCTAAGCAGATGAGTAAAAGTGTCTAATCTACTGATCTGTTCAAAGTATGGAACTTGCAAGAACGGAGAACTCAGGGGAACAGATAAGGGTAGCAAGTTTTAAGTGGGGCTTGGAAGCTGTGTAGAGATTGTATTTTTTTGAGGACCTGGCATTTTTTCATATGTACCCTAGACATAAGAGATGGTGATGGCATTCCTAAAATCCTTTTGAAGAGAAGAACATGGATTGGAGAAGGACTGATAATTTTTTAAATTCTGTAGGAACTGTAGACATTGGATTGAAAGGTGTTGTGTATATGGTTGAGTTCTGTTGAAAGAGAGGTTTCACTGAAACAAAGATTGTAGGTTCTATAGAGTTAGTGTTTTAATTATTATCATTATTGCACAGGTACCTCCATGGAGTCCTAAGATTCATTGTGGGAGACCCAAACTATCAACACAATATCTATCATTCCTCTCCTTAAAACCATTAACAGACAAAGCACTCACAACTGACTCAGGCAACCCACTCTATTCATTCACCACTCTCTATGAGCAACACTAGTTCTCATGCCCTTGCTAACCACACTCTTACCCAACTTCCAGGGATCACTGCATCAATCCTAAAAAAAAAAAATCCATTCCCTCCTTTTTGCATCTATCAATCAACTTTTGCATACAAAACCTCAATCTATCCTCACAGGGAGCATTCCACAGACCATTCCCTCATCTTGTTCACTTGCATCTGGATTCTCTCTGCACTTGTCATCCCCCAAAAAATAGGTGACTGGAACTGAGTACAGTAATCCAGATGTAGTCGTATCAAGACTTTAGAAAGAGGAATGATAACTCCCTTATCTATGCTCATTAGTGTGTTCTTCAATTACCAAGTAACCCTGTGAAGTATCCCAGCTACTTCAGCAAAACGCCCTATAAACATCAGCTCTCTATCTACTGTTGCTAGCCCCAAATCCCTGACTTCAATTTCCCTGGAGTATAGTTTCCTCAATGTGATACAAAGCTTGTAATCTTTGTATCCCAAAATGCAAAAATTTACACTTTTCCACATTAAACTGACATCCATTATTTTTTGTCCATATTGTCAGTCTATTTAAATCATTCTGCAAACTCTTTACATCACCTTGATTAACCATTAACATGCCCAACTTTGCATCTTCAACAAACAATTGAATATATCCATTAAAATTATTTCCTATATATTTATGTACAAATTAAACAGCAGTGGTCCAAGCATAGAGCATTGTGGCACACCATTAGTCACCTGTCTTCTCCTGGAGTGTGCTCCTTCTTATACTACTTTCTAGTATTTGTCCACAAATTATACTTTTATCCATATTACCAGTTTCCTATCCATCTCCATTTATTGCATTTTGCATAACAGAATTCCATTTGGTGTCACATTGTTAAAAAAAAAAAAGGGGGGGGGGGAGGTTCCTGTGTGAATGGGTTTTTCCGTATACAGTGAAAAAGAGGTTACCATTTGGAAGGCATGTAACTAAAAATTGTCTAGGAAGGGTAGACCATTGTTAATTTCCTTTTACATCATAAACTGGATACTTGGATGTAGACTGCTGAGGTGACAGAGAAAAGAATCTAATGTGTCTAGCCCAAGAGCCAAATAGAGAACATATTATCTACACATCTTAGCCAGATAGAAGGTAAGAGTGGAGGATCTGAGTCTATGGATCGTTTTCAAAATTTTTCATGTAAAAATTGGCAAGACTGGAGAGGCACAGCAGTTTCCTTGGCTATCCAGAATAGGAAAGGAAACTGATCTGTTTTCCTTTGCTTTCTATCCAGAATAGCAAAGGAAAACAGATCAACAAGAGAATCCTGAAAAGTTGTGATAATCACCATGAAGGAATTGAGGAAGAACCATGCAACTTACGCATTATTCTACATATTTCCTACAAAGCTTATACACTTGTTATAATGCTGCTGCTGCATCATTTGCAATTCTCTGATAAAAAAAGAGAGTCTTTCCCCTGTTGCATAAACCAGTCCTCAGCAGCAGATGACTTCACCTTCTTCTTCAAGTGTCATCCTCTAGAAGGAGGTTGGCAACTATGCCATGGAACTTTTTTCTTTCTTTTGCAGCTCTGGAACATTTATGGTAATAAAAGCCAGTCCAGTCCTTAATGTTCTCAAACCACATTCTCCTGGATCTACCTCTTCCCCCTCTTTTTTCATCCAGTTTCCCTTCTAATATTAATTTCTAAATGCCTTCTTGTCTAGTTAGATGTCCAAAATATTTAAGTTTTCGTTCTTTAATATTTTCATTAATGTTCTTTTAATTTTTGCTCTCTTTAAAACATCTTCATTTTCTCTGTCAATGATATCTTCAACATTCTTCTGATGGTCTGCATTTCGAAAGCTTCTAATTTTTTCTTTGCTTCTTATTTAGAGTACAAGTTTCACTGTTGTAGAGAAGGCTTGACCAGATATAGCATTCTATTAATATTTTTCTTGTAATTATGTTAATGTCTCTGGATGTTAGAAGAGTTTTCATATCAATAAATGCTTTTCTTGTATCTCTATTCTTCTTTTTATTTATTTAAGGGAATTTCCTCTATCTGTAAACATTTGTTCAAAATATATAAAAGACTGAACCTGTTCAAATTTCTTTTGGTTAACAGTTAAGTTTAGTTTCTTATTTATAGATTCTTTTGATATAATCATGGACATTTGTAATCCTCTGATAAAAAGGAGAGACTTTCACTTGTTGCACAAATCAGTCTTCAGCTGCAGATATGACTTCATCATCTGTGGTAAATTTTGTTATTTTCAAGTTTTTCTTTAAATTTTAGAATAGGAAATAGTCAGATGGGGTCAGGTCTGGCAAATAGGGCTGGTGAAAAAGATATTGAAAAGAAGAACATGTAAGAAAGTTTTAAAGTGAATAAAAGTTGAGCAGCTCTCAGATGTGAACTGTAGATTAAAATACACAACGATTATTGAAGAAAAAAATGAAAGAGTTTGAGCCTTGAAGAAAACACTGATTGATTCAGCCAGAGAGAGACATGTGGTGAGGTTGTCTGCAAGGATAGAAAAATCAGAACTCCATGGTGGACACAGGAAGTTAAAGAGGCAGTGAAGGAAAAGAAGGAAACATATCAAAAGTTCCTGGCAAATAAGTCAGCTTGTGCTCTTAGAGAATACAGAGACAAATGTAAGAAAGCTAAACACTGTGTAAAACTAGCTAAGTAAAAGTCATGGAAGGACTTTGGTAAGAACATAGAAAATAAATATCAAGAAGGTGGCAAGATATTCTGGCGGTTGCTGAAGAAGCTCAGAAATGGAGGAAAGAGTGCTATAAAAGGAATTAGAGATGATAAAGGTGAAATGAAAACAGGAGAAAAAGATATCCTTGAAGTGTGGAGTAATTACTTTGAAAAATTGCTAAGTGAAACAAGCACTGATGACAACACAATGATTAAAAAAAACAGGAATACAAGTAGAAAAAGCCATCAAAAGCCTGAAATGTGGAAAGGCAACAGGAGTAGATGATATTCAACCAGAAATGCTCAAGTATGGAGGTATAAGTCTTACAGTGGCTGCACTCCATAGTTCAGAAGTCCTGGACAGAGGAACGAATTCCAGATGATTGGAGTAGAGCTCTCATAGTACCCATATATAAAAAGGGAAATAAAACTGAATGTGAGAATTACATTCAGAATCCAGTTTACCTCAGAAAAGGAAAATAATAACAGTCTTCCATTCCTAAACACTCTGATTACACACTAGCCTGATGGATCCCTGGCAATCTTTGTTTACAAAAAAAACCTACACATGCAGGTTGATACATTCACCAGAAATCACCCCCCCCCCCACACACACATACCAACAATATGGGATTATAAAAACCCTATACAACATGACAAAATAAATTAGTTCTGATAACAGTGCCCTACTGAACTTGACCATATTCTCAACACATTACTAGCCAATGGCCATAATTCCCCAAAAAATCCAAAAATATTAAAACCTTGTAACTGCAACCCCCTCCCTTTCATAGCAGAGATTACTCAAGATCTATCACTTCCATATATCCAGGACAAATCCAAAAAAATTGACAAAAATTCTAAGGAAATACAACTTAAACAATCACTTACAGACCATACAAAAAATTGGCATCCCTTATCTGATCCACCAAAGACCAGCTACATTCCCCAGACCTACCAGGTCCCATGCAATTACAAACTGTCCTGCTATGGCCAAACAGGCAGGACAGCCAATATAAGCATTATTAAACAAAAGGACTTCATCTGGTTCCACCAATACAGTCACTCAGGACTTGTTGACCATACTTTGAATATCCACCACAGGATACACTGGAAGAAGGCTACTCTATTACACCACAGCAAAAACAAATACGAAAGGCAGTAATTCGAATCTGTCTCAGCTCTGAAAAACTTTCTAAACCTCAACAACAAATTTGATTGCAGAATTTTGGAATGTGGGTCCAAATTTTGAAAAGCATTAATCCTCAGATCTTCAGCCCAACAGTCATAACTACCCAATTTAGCCCACTGTGGGGGGGGGGGGCACTATTTAGGACTCTAGGCCTGACTTTGGTTGTCTTTCTTCAGCCTCATTTGGCCAATGTTGGTGCCTGCATGCATATATCATTATTTTTTGTGATCCCTGATGACAGGAATGTAACATTGCCAAAATATAGGAAAGTATTAAAGTTTTTATAATTAATATTTTAGTTGTTGTTAAGTTCCATTGAGTTGTTTTCAACTCCTGGTGATTCATGAACATACTCTCTCCATTCAGATCTGTCCCTGGCCATATCTTTCAGAATTTCCAGGAGTATTCCTGTTGCTTCTTTAATTCTAATTCTTGGTCGTCCTCTTCTCCTGCTTTCCTCAACTTTGTCAAGCATCAACATCTTCTCCAGACTGTCATTTGCTTGCATAATCCATCATCTAATTCTTGGTCTTCCTCTTCTCCTGCTTTCCTTAACTTTGACAAGCATCAACATCTTCTCCAGACTGTCATTTGCTTGCATATGTCCAAAGTATAACAATTTTTACTTGATAATCATAACTTCGAGGGAACAATCTGGTTTTATTCTGTCTATCACTGATTTATTGGTTTGCTTTGCAGTCCATGGTATTCTTAGTAAGCGTCTCCAAACCCATAACTCAAATGCATCTATCTTCTTTCTTTCACTCGTTATCAGGGTCCAACTTTCATATCCATACAGTACCACAGGGAATACCATTGCTTTCATGATTCTGGTTTTTATTGCGAAGCTAATATCTTTTTCTTTAAAGATCTCGCTTAAAGTTGTCATTGCTTTCTTCCCGAGTAATAATCTTCTTCTAACTTCAGTACAATACCTATCTTTATCAATTCAGGATCCTAGGAACACAAAATTGTTAACTACTTCCATTTTATCCCCATCAACTTCAAAATCATTAAGTTCACATGTTGCCATAATTTCTGTCTTTTTAACCTCTTAACGTACCAATTAAACATTTTTCTGCCAATTTTTTGGGCGAGTTTAGGGCGAGGGTGATTTGCTGGATCAAATTCATTGTTATTTGAAAAATAATGATGAATTTGTGCAAATGCAAATGAAATAGCCGATACACGCCATTGGCAACTTTTCTCGGCTGAAAGGAAATAGGCACAAGATTGTCTAGCATCTATATTCGGTTGTATTTATACGTGAAACCAAAATTCAAAATCAATTTTGGTGCAATAAACAAAAGACATGTCACAGAAGTCTTCGTATGTTAAGGGGTAAAGGTTAAGTTTAAGGCCATATTTAGCTTTCTTCTTTAACTTTCATAATAAGTTCCTCCAAATCTTCTTTGCATTCTGCTAGCAAGGTGGTATCATCTGCATACCCCAAATTATTAATATTTCTTCTACCAATTTTTTTTTGAATTCCAACTGAACACTCCTCCAGCTGTGCCATTCTTAAAATGTATTCACTGTACACGTTAAACATGTACGAAGTTTACATCAGTTTACATCAGAAGAATACATCAGTTTCTCCAAGATCTGTTCAGACAGTAACTTCTTGTTCATAATAAAGATTCCTCAGAAGCATAATGAAATGCTCTGGTACTCCCATTGCTATTAACACATTCCATAGTTTCACATGATCTACAGAGTCAAAAGCCTTACTATAGTCAAGGAAACAAAGGTAGACATTCTTTTGATATTCCTGTGCTTTTTCTATTATCTATCTCACATTGGCGATCTGATCTCTTGTTCCTCTACCTTTTCGAAATCCTGCCTGTTCATCTGGTATTTCTCTCTTCATGAATGGTTCCAGTCTTTTCTGAATGATCTTAAGTAAGACTTTACTCGCATGAGAAACCAGTGCTATAGTTCTGTAATTTTAGTATACATTGTTATTTCCTGAAAAACAATAGTTACGAATAACTAATGCATAAGCCTATCTACCAGAATAACTTTTGATTTATTTTCTTCTTTTCCATGATTGCCGCTTTAAATGTCTGTGTCCATCATGGAGTTCTCATATTTCTTTCCTTGTGAACAACTTCACATGTGTCTCTGAACTGAATCAATCGATGTTTTCTTTAGAGTCTGTCACTGAGTCTCCAAGATTTGTTTCTTGTTTTCAAATCTCTTCATTTTTTCAGCATTTTGGAACTTGAGCCTACAATTTACCTCAGAAAGCTGCTTGATTTTTATTTAGTTAAACTGATGTTTTCAGTTGGTCATCAAGGCATCAATTACTTGCCAAAAAAGAATATCCTTTAAGGATTATTATGGGAATTTATGATATGATAACTGAAATGCAATAATAGTATTTTAAAGCAGGCAAGATTTGGGATTTAAACAAAAGTGAGCAACTGATCAAAAGAGAAGAGAAGTAATCCCCAATGAAATAAATAATGAATAAATAATAAATAAAAAAGGCAAATATATTGGACATATACAGTTGTGATGTATTTATATAAGGAAAGGCTGGATATAAAATGTTAGCATCAGAATCAATGAAAAGTGTGAGAAAATATGCCACACATGGACTATTGTGCCCAGATTTGGTCACTGGGTTTTCAGAAGGATGAAGAGATGTTGGAAAGGGTCCAAAGCCGACTGACTAAGGTAGTTTCAGACCTCTGGAATGTTGAGTATGAAGAAAGATTGAGAAGATGTAATTTGAAGAGTCTGGTGGACAGGAGGAAGAGGGGAGATATGATAGAGACATACAAGTTGGTAAGGGGTTATTAGAGATCAATGGTGGAGAAGTTCTACAGAGAACAGTGGGAGATCAGGGGAGAATCAGAGGTCATCCCAGGAAATTGTATAAAGAGGGTGTGAATAGGGGAGTGAGAGGCAGGTTTTTTTCGTGTAGAATTGTGAATGATCGGAATGCCTTGCCTGAGAGTGTGGTGTCTGCAAGGAGTTTGAGTGTGTTTAAGACACGGTATGATGAGATGTGTGTGTGATAAAAGAACCTCCCAGATGAGTCTTTGACTCCATGAGGTCTTGGGGTAGTAATAATAAAAAAACATGAACAAATGACAATCTCAAATATTCAGATTTATACCGATAACACAGACTAGGTATACGTATAATAAGTTACCAATGCTGTTTCTGCAAATCTGTAAGAGTTGGCAAAAAAAAAAAAAAAAGAAAAAAAAGAGGGATGTTTGCTGAGAGATAGGATATGTCTTAAAAGTTGACAGATGTTTGGGTTGGGATTATATAATCAAAGGCTTAAGCTGAGTTCAGTTATGGTATGTATTGGAAAAGTTGAAAACTTTTCATTAAAATAGAGGATATTGTGAATCTATCTTATTTTATAGCCAAACGCAGAAAGAAACTTTAGCTTCAAAATTTATAAGAGAGCTTACGAGAATATGACCTTTGGCATCAGAGTTGCCTTGGTTTGCACTAATTAAAAGACACAAGCTCTGCCCAGGAGCTTGTATGTTATCAGTGTTTAAAATAGGTTTCACAGGCCTGACAACTGTGTTCGTACTGTCGGTTCTCATCAGATACCAAGCCCAAAGAGAGCCAAAACTCCCTGTTTAATACTACAGCAAATCCTGTGTCAGAAAATTAAATTCCTTGTAAGTGAACTCTTGGTAAATACATAATCTATTACTAAAGTATGGAACTAAAAAGCTTCAATTTGGAATCAAGTGAAAAATATTACAATGGAGGATATTATATATCCATGTATATGTCATAGCCAAATACAGAATGAAAATTTAAAAAGTTTCAAAATTTATGATGAGAACCAACAGTTCAAAATAGCAGTCAGACTGGTGAAAAGCCTAATTTAAGCACTAATAAAAGGAAAGCATACAGGCTCCTAGGCAGTGCTTGTGTCTTTTACATAGTGAAAACCAAAGCAGCTCCAATGTTGTAAGTTATATTCTCATAACCTCTCTAGTATCTTTTGAAACTTTTTTAATTTCTTTCTGCATTTGGCTATAAAATATGGATGGATCCATAATATCCTCCATTTCAGACAAAGAATGGAAGACAGTTAGGTGTATAAGATGTAAATAGCACAGAGCTTACAAAAGATTGAGCAAGAGAATATGAGTGCGCCAGAGAGAAAAAGAGCATGACTGTCAGTGAGCAAGATGTGGGCCAGAAAGCAAGAAAATAAAAGCACGAACAAACAGAGAATCCAATTAATGAGATGAAAAACTTAAAAGTAGACTTAATAAAATGAGAAATGAGACGAAGTATATGCAGTATGAATTTAAATGACTAGTGGATATAAATGAAAAGATAAAAAAGATTGAGTAAAATATATCGAGGAAAAAGCAATAATGAATAAATTAAGAGTGATGGTGTATGGAGATTCCATTACTTGAGTGTGGAAAATGAGAGCATGAGTGAATGTAGTAGCAAAATAGATAGAAAGAGTGTTGAACGGTTATAACAGTGCTGAGTTAATGTAGCAAGTAAAGCTAATGAATTGCATGTTGGTAGATCCAAGTAAGGAGAAGATATTACGACTTGTGAATAAGTGGCAGGAACATGAGGGATAGATACTACTGTAAAGTATTATCTATCTCTCAAATGTGATATGGGGTGAACAAGATGAGATATTTAGTAGAATACAGCTATAAGTCTGGAAATGGGGGAAGTAAGTGACAATATAGATTAGCACAGATTACAAGAATGATAACTGTTATGTGCAATTTTACTCATAGTAACATAATAGTTCATTATCATTGTTACACTCTCCATGGAGTTGACAGGCTCATCGTGGGAGGTTCATGTGACTGACAACATATTCATCATACACAATTTTAAAATCCCTAACACTCCTTGCATTAACAACACATTCTGGTAATGCATTCCATTATCTGACAATTCTCCATGTTAAAAATCTACTCCTCACACCCCTCTTCACCGCAATTTTACATAACTTTCAGGAATGACCACTGATTCTTCCTCTCACAATTACTCTTTTTTACCCCCCCCTGGTTTAATCTGATAAAATCCTCTCACTAACTTAAATGTCTCTATCATATCACCTCTATTCCTCATATATCCACCAAACTTTGCAATCCACATTTCTTCAACTTCTCTCCATAGCCAGCATTCCAAAATCCTGACATTGTCTTAGTCACTCGTCTCTGGACCCTCTCCAATGTCTCCACATCACAGTTTTTACTGTGATGTGGAGACATTGTGGTCTGACCAGTTCTTTATACAGTGGCACAACAACTTCCTTATCTCTACATGTTAGAGTGCTTCTTATCATAGCAGCACTAATGTGAAGTCTTTGCAACACTAGCAATATGACCTCTAAACTTCAGTCTACTGTCAACCATCACTCAAATCTCTAATCTCATCCACTTCTTGCAGTACAGCACCATTGATGTAGTACACAGCCTTACATTTATGCACTCTAAAATTCAACACTTTGCATTTGTTGATATTAAAACTACAACTCCACTCCTCTGTCCAAGTAAAAAACCATTCAAATCTTCCTGAAGAGAACTAACATCAGCAATGCTACCTATAATTCTTCCCAACATTGCATCATCAGTAAACAAACTAAAGGTCCCCAGTCAGTCCACATGATATATCGTTTATAAACAAGTTAAACAGCAGGGACCCAAGAACAGACCCCTGGGGCAAACCACTGGTTACCCTCCTTTTTTTGAGACAATGCTCCATCATACACAACCTGCTAGTATCGTCCAGACAGCCAATCTCTGATCCATCTAACCAATATACTATCTATTCCCATCATTCGCAGCTTGTACACCAACTTATCTGTGGTGACCTAGCAAACACTTTTGCAAAGTCTAAGAATATTACTGTATATGATTCTAAAACAGGAACTACCTTTTACAAATCTATGCTGACCATCATAAAGAATGCTAAGTCCATCAATCCAATCCTATATTCTATTCCTTACCAGTCTGTTCAATACCTTGACCACAACTGCAGGACATACCCACAAGGAGATGTGTTTTGCATTATGAGAGATACTGAGACAGGAGTGTTGGTATCTTGCTCCACCTTTGCAAGGAGTCGTCCTGGTGTTGTACCACCTTACCCCCAGTCCTGAAGATACTTTCAGGTGAAAACTTTGTTTGCTCACACTTGAATAAAGGATTAAACTAAATTTATTATATTCTAACCAAGTGAAAAATAAACTTTCAACATCTTTCTCTAAATCCGGAGTAATTTATTAAAAAGGTGGCACACCAATTGGCAACTCCTATAGGTAGAGATGACCTGCTAATGCTTCTGGCTGGTATCTCTACTTGGGCCTGGCTCCCACTGAAGAGACCTCAATAAAGGTCGAAACTAGTCTGGGTAGTGGCCCTTCCCTTAATGCATAACATTAGACATATCCGCAAAGAGATGTGTTTTGCATTATGAGAGATACTGAGACAGGAGTGTTGGTAGCTTGCTCCACCTTTGCAAGGAGTCGTCCTGGTGTTGTACCACCTTACCCCCAGTCCTGAAGATACTTTCAGGCGCAAACTTTGTTTGCTCACACTTGGATAAAGGATTAAACTAAATTTATTATACACAACTGCAGGTATATACAGACTGGTCTATAGTTGGAGAATACTGTCCCAGAACCATGCTTGTTGAGTGGTACTACTTTGCTTTCTTTCCACTCCTTTGGAGCAATACTCACTGCAAAACTTCCATTAAATAACCAGGTCAAGGGTATAGCCAACGGTACACATTGCTTAAGAATATGTGATGTTATGTCATTCATTCCTACAGTCTTATTAATATCTAACCCAACAAATATCTGATACACCTCTGATTCTTTCACTTCCCTCCTAATACTTGCTCTCTTCTATATATTGCATGGCATCATTTACACCAGTATGATATATGCTGATAAAGTGCTCATTCAATAATTCCACTATATTCTTTGCTGCTGTTATTCTGCTGCATGACTATCAACCAGTGTTAACCTGTCATAATTATTCTTTCTCTTGCTTGCCATATAGTGCAAAGGTTCCCTTGAGTTAACCTTGGCCTGACTAACCAATCTTCTCTCATACTATATCTTTTCTTTCTTTACCATCTTGTCACCTTTCCTTTTTTGTCACCTTCTTAACCTGCACTTTATATTCTTCATGGATCGAATCAGTACCAACTGTCTCATACCTCTTCCACAACATTTTCTTTTCCAGCATAGCTTTCTTGATTTCACTGTTCATCCATTTCACTCCTACTCTATTTACTCGCTTAACCCTTGGTATGCAATAATACATTGCTTTTGTCAGATACCCCCTTGTGAGTTTCCATACATTGTCAACATCTTTTCCACTCAGCTCATCAACCATACGTACTGCTGCCTGACTACAGAACTTCCAATAATCACCTGCTTTATACTTCCACATGTATCCATTTTTGTTTTCTTGTTTTTCTTTTTCTTTTCTTGTTTCATCACTTCCCAAACAAGTACCTCATGATCATTCTTACCAACTGGCAGCAGTGTCAACTTTAACAACTACAGCTTGTGAAGTTATCACTAAATCTAAATCTTCTAGTTGCTCGGCCTCGACCATAGATGGCAACACTATCGGCAAGATTTTTTTTTTCTAAGTTGGTACATCTATTATAAGCTTCCATGTGAAATTGCAAGTCATTCTATCAAGTAGTTTGTTTTATACAACTGTCTGAAGCAAAAGTGTTCTCTGTATCCCTTGAAATGGATAAAATTCTTTGTAAAAGAAGGTTTAACGCCAAAAGAAATTCATTTGAAGTTCGTAAAAGTTTATGGGCACTCTTCTCCTTCGTTTTCAACAAATAAGAAACTTCAAACCAACATCCTCAGAGCACAAAACCACTTGTCACAGAACACAAAGCACCACAATTCATTAATTTGGAAGCAATTCAAAAGTGTACTGGGAAAAAAAATAACATATTGTCATGGTGCCCTCCAAGATTAAATATGTCTACAGTCCTTGGGCAGAGGATAATCTTAAAATTACTGTCTTCAAAATCTTCAGTAAATTAATGCAACTGCACTTATTGAGGTCAGTTAGAGACTAACTGCTGATGTTGACTCCAAAAATAGCTGCCAAGAATTTTGAGGGCTTTTATATCATGATGCAATTCCCCCCTCCCCAACATCATTGGCAAGGGATGTCAAATGAACCAGGTTTCTAAGCATGGTTTGGCACAGTGATAGCAACATCATCAATTTCCTGATATGTAGCCCTCAAGGGTATGTTCAGGGTATCATGACAGCACTACATATACTTACATTATTAACAATCTGCTGTCAACAATTTTTTGCCAAATTAGTCTATTACTTGTCAGCACTCCAATATTGTTGTATCTAACATTTGATTTTTCTATGGCACTACTTACTGAATCAATCCACCTAGAACCTTGGTCTATCTCTGAGTCTTTTTCCTGTCATCTTGACAATAAACACCTGTTTTAGAGTGTGCTAAGAGCATCTAACGATTGATCCCCTACTAACTGTGCTCAAACTTGCTTAACTTTTTGCTGAGTCATCAGTAGCAGAAGCTCTACCAATCGGCCAACCTTTGCTGGCTATAATAATATCCCTATCTATCTATCTATATAGTATTTGCCAGCATATAAGACACACACCCTTTTTTGTACACCTTTTTTAGGAAAAAAAGAATTTTTAGATCCTCTTCTTGATTCTGCCAAATTTTTATCATTTTCTCAGTTGGGGGTGGCCTGAAATGCCTCTCTGCAGCCCTGTTTCCATGTTCTTTAGCATACACAATCACACGTAGCTTGAGCAATATTGTAGCTATGCCGACATTTTTCAGCCATAATTTGCCAAGAAATTTAGAGAAAATTTAGCGGCAGAAATTTATCACCGTTCACAACAACCGCAACAACAATTGGAAAGTTTAAACGAACAGGGACACAGCTGTGATCATCGATGACAGCGCATGTGCGTCCATTGAACTCTACGTAACTGGAATGCTCTCACACAGACCCAAGGAAGCAAGAAAGAAATTGCGTAACTTGGAACAGAGAAAATTTCCAGAAATGAAAGTAATAAAAAACTGAGTATCGGCATATAAGATGCACCCTGCTTTTCAGACCTATTTTCAAAGAAAAAAAGTGCATCTTATATGCCGGCAAATACAGTATGTATGTATATATACAGGGTGTTCGGGATAAATTTGACAGTTTCGTAAGGAAAAAGAAAATCTTCTTTGTATCTATTAAATTTAAAGAATTGACAAAAAAACATTACAGGCAGAGTTAATTACAATACTATCAACAAGATTTACTCAAAATAACCACCATTAGCATCGATCACAGCTTCAATTCTGCTTCGGAACCTCGAACAAGCTGATGCTACAGTCTCCCTGGGAAGGGCCGCAAAAACTGTTTTAATTTTATCCATTAACTGGGCTTTTGTATTACTGGAAGTGCGATTGGTGTCTTTTTCAACTGCGCCCCATACAAAATAATCCATGGGGTTAAGGTCTGGGGAGTTTGGAGGTCAAACATTTGGACTGGTGAAGTCGTAGAAATTTTCAGACAACCATTTTTGACTTTTCCCAGAGGTGTGGCAAGGGGCCGAATCCTGCTGCCATACATACGGCCTACCATTGCCTACCCTTGTTATCCAGGGCTTGACTACAGTTAGCAACTCCACGAACAAAGCCCGAATTCCAATGCCAGGGTTCTTCAACACCTGTTCCTGCAGATTTGCGAGGAATTCTGCTGTACGAACGCAATCAGATCGTCTGCTAGGGATCTTTCTTCTTGCTACATCCTCGTAGTCACCATTGCAAGTCTCTAGTTCATGCCTGATTGTTTTTACTGTATTCAGGGAGCATTGGGCAGCAGTCGTAATATCCTTATTTTGATGGCGGGCACGAATCATCATGATACAAGTTATTCTCTTCCATGATTCAGGTGGGTTCCAGCTATCCATCCTTTCTGACATCTTGTATGTGAATGAAGAAGGGTCCAAACTTTTAAATGAAGAGAAGTGTGTGTTAATACATGTAACTTACGGAAAAATATAATTAATTATAAATATGTCAAATTTATCCCGAACACCCTGTATATGTATATATGTATATGTGTATATATATATATATATAAAGGTTTTGCTAAACTTTCTTCTCACATTCTGTTTAAGTGACCACACCACTTTAGATTAGCCCTGCTCACACATTCTTGAATGCAAACATTGTCAAGTTCGTTCCTAATATCTTCATTTTTAGTATGATTCTTCCATTGATGATATCTGTTCAGATTGCTAATTTTTCTCAGAACTCTTATATCTGTGGTATATAATCTCTGATTAAGTACTTTATTTCTAACCCAGCTCTCAGATCCATAACTTAAAACTGGTTTGAAGACTGTCTCATATACTAGTTTAGTGTTTTCACTAATTTCTCTCTTATTCTATATAATTTATTAAACTGGCTCCCCACAATGCCAGCTTTGCTTATTCTGTTTTCTATTTCCAAATTAATTTGCCATTTTAGCTAAAAACTGTGCATCTGAAATATTTTACTTGCTCTATACATTCTCCTAGACAGGCTTATACGTTGGTTATGCATTATTAAAACACTTAAGGAAATGAACAACGTAGTTAAGGATATAAATTAAATTATACTTTAATAAATATTTTCCGATATTTCGGCAATGTCATGTTGCCATCTTCTAAAAGAACTTACAAAAAAAGGCACGTGCACGTAGGCACTACAAACACGGTAACTGGGAATGAAGAGATGAAGCTATTGTTCTCCTAAAAGTCCTGATGGTGCCCTCTAGCAGGCTAAGTAGGTGTTCTTGGCCGTTGGGCTGAAGGTCTGTTGATGTAAGCCTTCCAAATTTGGGGCAGTCGCATACAACTAAATTTGTTGAGGTTTGGAGAATTTCTTAGGGCTGAGGCTGATTCCATAAATAGTCTTTCGAATTTGTATTTGCTACGGTGTATTACTTAGCTTTCTTCCACCATATTCTGTGGTGTGTATCCAGAGCATGGTCTGCAAGACCAGAATGGCTGTACTTGTGAAACCGGATGTAGTCCTTGTATTCAGAAATTCTGATATTCGCTGTCCTGCCTGTTTGGCCAAAGTAAGACAGTTTACAACTGCAAGGGACCTGGTATACACCAGGTAGGTCTAGGGGAAGTGGTTGGTCTTTAGTGGAGCAGATAAGGGATGCCAATTTTCTGTAAGGTTTGTAGCAGGAGGTCAGGTCATGCTTTTTTAAGATTTTGGTAATCTTTTCCGAGGTGCCTTGGATGTAGGGAATGGTGATGGATTTAGAGTAATCCTTGTTGTGGAGGGGGGGGGGATCTGTGGTTTGTAGGTTCTAATATTTTTTAGACTTTTTTTGGGGGGTAGCCATTGGCTGAGAAAGTGTTGAGGATGTGATTTAGTTCAGTGTTTAGGGCCAAGTCGTTTGAACAGATTAGTTTAGCCCTGTTGTATAGTATTTTCATTACTCCATATTGTTGTGAGGGGGGGGGGATTGTTGGTGAATGTATCTGCCTGTATGGGTGGGGTTTCTGTAAACTGAGAAAACCAAGGTTCCATTAGGCTGGCGGGTGACTAGTGTGTCTAGGAAAGGGAGGCTGTTTTTTTCCTCTTTTTCCAGGGTGAATTTGATTCTGGGGTGTTGGTTGTTTAAGTGTGTTAAGAAGGAGAGAAGTGTTTCAGAGCCATGTGGCCAAATAGCGAACACATCATCAACGTAGCAGACCATGCTCTGGATACACGCCACAGAATACGGTGGAAGAAAGCTACAGTAATACACCATAGCAAATACAAATTCGAAAGACTATTTATGGAATCAGCCTCAGCCCTAAGAAATTCTCCAAACCTCAACAAATTTGGTTGTATGCGACTGCCCCAAATTTGAGAGGCTTACATCAGCAGACCTTCAGCCCAACGGCCAAGAACACCTACTTAGCCCGCTAGAGGGCACCATCAGGACTTTTAGGAGAACAATAGCTTCATCTCTTCAATCCCAGTTACTGTGTGTGTAGTGCCTATGTGCACGTGCCTTTTTTTGTAAGTTCCTTTAGAAGATGGCAACATGACGTTGCCGAAATATCGGAAAATATTTATTAAAGTATAATTTAATTTATATCCTTAACTATGTTGTTCATTTCCTTAAGTGTTTTAATTATACATTCTCCATCGAGAATTATTATTATTATTACGTGACACCTCCAGGGAATCCAAAGACTCATCGAGGGAGAGTGTGCCAACAGCATCGAAAGATTGATCTCTTCCACCTACTAACTGCGTTCGAACTTGCTTAACTTTTTGCATGAGCCATTAGTAGCAGAGGCTCTACCAACCGACCAACCTTTGCTGGCATGAATGCAGCTGAAGTTTTCTATGTTACTGCCTATTTTCATAGTTTGGGTCTTTTCATGGCTGATTATCATGCCAAATTTGTTACAGCTGTTAAATTTAGTTAGAGAATCCTGGAGACTTGCACTAGATGTGGTTAGGAGTACACATATTATCTGCATAGAACAAAAACTAAGTTTGATATATATGATTCTAATATCAAGTTTAATACCACTTTCTTTCAATAATGAGATCCATAGGATGATGAATAAGAGTGGAGATAATTCACTCTTATTCACTTATAGATAATAATATTCACATTATCTTATAGATAATGCATCCTTGTCTTATACCTGATTTTCCATCAAACCGTTTCCTAAATCAGCAATTCTAACTGCTGATTTAGCATTTAAATATAGACTATGCATTGCTCTATATTGTTAAAAGTTCCATTTATCCCATATAATTGTAGTGTTTTGAAAAGCTTTTCTCTGGGCACCTTGTTGTATGGCCTTTTCCTGATGTACAAAATTTAAGTAGAGATACTTGTCATATTCCCATGACTTCTCAACTATTAGTCACAAAGGGAAAATCTGATCTTGACAACACTATTTGACCTGAACCCAGCTTGTTCTTCTCCAAGTTTCTCTTCCACAATTTCTCTCAGCCTCTTTTCAAGTACGATTGCATAAATCTTATGTTGAACACTACGTACAGAAATTCCTCTGTAATCCTCGTATTCATATTTGCATAGTGTGGGTGGATGTTCTAACGATAAAACCAATCATTAGGTGCTGAGATTGCATGTATGATTTTTGAGGATAGACCACAGAAGTTGAGTATTTTAAAGATTGCTTCTCTGTTAATGGAATCAAAGCCTTTTTTGATCTATAAAGGTTAAAATGAGTGATAGGTTTATATCACACGAACCTTCTAGGATTCTTCTGATGCAATTTATCTGTTCTATTGTATATCCATTTTTTAGAAATCCAGCTTGGTTTTTTTTAAAGTGGTGTTAAGAAAAGTTCTATTCTATTGAGTATCATCCTATTGTAGATTTTAACTGTAGTTGATAAAGTAATACCTCTGTAGTTATCCATTCTATTAAGATTGCCCTTTTTTTGGGTATAGAGACAAAAGGCCTTATTTCCATTATCGAGATATTATTCGAGTGTTTAATGCTTGATTCATTATGGCAAGGAGATTGGAATATGTGTCATATCCAGCATTTTCGAAAGCTTCTGCTCTGATTCCATCAAACCCTGGGGATTATCTGACTTTTGTTGGATCTATTGCTATTTCCAGTTCCTTTTCAGTGAATTCTACACAATTTATTGGTAGAATGGTGGTTAGATGTAGGTGTGCTAACTGGCTTGAATGTTGGGAATTATCAACATTCAGTAATTCTTGAAAGTAGCTTCTTCATTCTTTCAAGAAGTTAAAATTTACTGCTAGCTGTCTACCGTTTTTCATATGTGACAATATTTCCATTTCTTTTTGTTTTGTGATGACAGATTTCATTTATCATTTGAAAAGTGTTTCTAGTATCTTCAGCTTTATTATAATTTTCAAGTTCCTCACAGTATTTATTTATTTGATTTTCTTTGTCTCTGACTATTAGTTCATTGAACTTATTATTTAATATGTCTAGTTCATTTATTTCATTCCTGTTTAAGTGGTACAGTTTTCTTGTTTTGTTTCTTTCATCTATATATTTTTCAGTTACAGGGGTAATCCATTTTTCTGTGTCTTTTTTGTTGCAGTTTCCAAGAATTTTGTTGGATGTTATGTTTATTGCTTCAATGATACACTTATACTTTTCATTAAATGGATCTGTAAGAATGTTTTCTATATGGTTTTCTAATGTGCTGTGGAAAGATGCTGCAATTTCTAGGTTATTTAGTTTGTCCTAGTTGTATTGTTTCTTTGTAGGCCTGTTATTTTTAGAGGCTTTTAGTAAAAGCTTAATGCGGGCACTGATTATTCTGTGATCAGAGTTTAGTTCAACAGTATTCTATGCTCGACAGCTCTTGACGGATCTGATCCACTTTCCATTGATTAGAATGTGGTCTCTTTGGGAATGAGATTCATTTGGATGTTCCCAGGTCCATACTTTTCCTTTTGGATGGGGAAATTTTGGTTTTGGCAATTACCATGTTATGGCTATTGCAGAAGTTCATAAGAGAATGTCTATTGTTATTTGTGGTTTCATGATAAGCATATTTAGCCACATTTTTAGTAGTACTGGCAATGTCCTTGCCAATTTGGGCATCAAAATTGCCACCAATGAGTTTGACATTGCGGACTGGGATGTTCATGTCAGCTTCAGAAAGGTCTTTGTAATAGGTGTCTTTGTCTTGTAGTGAAGTACATTCTGTAGGAGCACATGTAGATATTATTGCCAGCTTTGGATTGGGATTTATGGTTATGAGAAGAATTAATTTTTCAGACACTTTTTGAATTGACGCTACTTTTTCTGCAAGTTCCTTCTTGAGTATTATTCCAACCACGAGAACTAAGAGGAATGAAGCAGAACTTTAATGTGTTGACTAAATGGATAAGTGATTGGAGTTGTTAGTTCAATGTTACAAAGTATAAAGTTTTAAAATTTGGAAAGCAAAAATGGGATGCAGAGTACATAATTGGTGGGAATATCTTGGAGGAAGTGGTGGATATGAGGGATCTGGGAGTGATTGTGAACAAGGACCTAAATTTCAAGGACACATTGCTAGAATTGTGAAGAAAGCATAAAGGGATTATGACGATGATGAAGAGGACACTGATGTGCAGAAGTAAGGATGTTATGGTTCCACTTTAGAAGGTTTTCATTAGGCCACATATGGATTGTTGTGCACAGATTTGATCATCTGGTTTTCAAAAGGATCAAGAGATATTGGAAAAGGTCCAGAGATTGACTGAAGCATTTTCTGGTCTCTGGAATGTTGAGTATGAAGACAAATTGAAGAAATGCAAATTGCAAAGACTAGTGGATGGGAGGAGGAGGAGGGGGGGGGATATGATTGAGACATATGAGTTATTAAAAAAGTTATTACTAGATTAATGTGGATGAAGTTTTACATAAATGGGGAAAAACAAGAGATCATTCCTGGAAGCTGTATAAGGAGGAGTAAGCAAGGAGTGAGGAGCAGGTTTTTTTGCATGGAGAGTAGTGGGTGGGTGATTGGGATACATTACCAGAGGGTGGTATGAATGCAGATGATAATGGAGCCTTCCAAGACTCTCTCGACTCCATGGAAGTCCGAGGATAATAATAATATCTGACAATAGTGAAGTCATGACAGAGAATAGAGTATCTGATACTCTGGAAAATTTTTCATCATTTAAACTTTTTCCACAATTACTAGACTGTAGTATCCTGCATTCTGTGACAAGTGTTTTTTGTGCTCTGCAACATGCAGGGTTGAAATCCAGTAAAATATCGATAGCTTAATAAATTATTATATTTATTTTGATACTGTATGGCATTACTGAGAGTAAGTATTATCAAAAAATAAATAAAATAATAAAATCTGATGAGCATCTTTCTACACATTTAACTACTAAAACAAAGCATCATTATGAAATATTTTATATTTCATAATAATTCCTCATTCAGATCTAAAAACCATTTGTAACTTGGTACTAAATGTCACATTAGAGATAAAGTGATTACTTGAATACCATGACATAAACTATTTATCCAATAAAATAGTCAGATGGTTAATCATATTAAATAAAATGTTATTACAAAAACCACAGTTAACTGATATGAATAACTTACATCCAATTCCTCCTCCCTCGATGGTTTTATTTACTTTTTTAAACATTGTTTTCATTTGTATTCACTCATGATGCCAGATTATTCAGGTGTCATTACAACACTGTGATTGCAAACACAATTTTATCTGCCTCTGCTTCTGTGAAAGGCATATTTTAGCTAGTCCTGTTTTCATTGTACAATGAAAACTCAGAGAAGTATTAATTTAAAAACAAATATTTGGTCCCTTTTTTTCCCAACCCCAACAGACAGTAGAGTCCTATTAAGTTTTCACAAATGAAATTAGCAGCAGTGCAAGAACTAGAACAATTAATGAACGAGCTTCCAGTTTCTCCTCTTTTCTGGTTTTCAATATTAGTGTAATTTTAATGTAATAAAAGTTCAATTATGCTATTTCCACAAGTGCTCTTAAAACTTTGTAAATAAAGAGTACAACAGACAATGCTGTATCTTCTTTGCTATTTCCACATCTCCACAAAACAAAAGAAACCAGGTGCTCAAATATGAGCAGAGAAATCCATATGTGGTAATATTATTGCCCATCATAAAGGAGTCTACTAGTTTGTTTATCCCTGCTCATCACAGCTTTTCAACGTTTTGTAATCCTATATTATTTTGTCCATGTATCCAATATACCCATGAACTTCCAACACCATGCACACTGCAATTCCAAATCCTTAATCTTATTTCCCTGCAGTTCAATCCCATTGTAGAAAAAGTTCTATCTTTTCACCCAAAAATGCATATTCTTATACTTTGCATAACTGAACTGGCACAGCGTCCCAGTCCATAGTATCAGTCTATTCTAATGATCCTACAGGGATTTCACATTCACTATTGTTATCTTCAGCTTAGCGCCATCAACAAACACACTATGCGAATTAATCCTAATTTGTTTCCTAAATAGCTGGGTAAGAAACAAATCCAAGAAATGTTTTACAAAATTCTGGAGAAACAAAAAAGCTAATAATAATGACAAGTGCATGCTATTCTGTGTTTCTGTTCAGGAGAGACTAGTTATATTTACACATAAAGTTGTGCATAAATTCACATGGAAAGAAGACACAACAAGAAACCAAAGTAAGTCATAACGAATATGGTATGCTGATACTGATATCTTCATGCTAGTTCAGGATAAAAGAGTATACAGGGGATTTGAAATATGAAGGCATCATCACTTACTTTTAAAGAGGACAAAATTGAATATCACGGTGGAAATCAAAATATGTAAGAGAGGTTTAAAATTAATTAGAGTTGAGAAGCTTTCACAAGGGAACTGTAGACTCAACTATAAAAATATTATTCATATGAAAAAAAAATGTGTCTGCAAACAAGAACCAAACATAAAGGTCTCAGTAGCAAACATGTTTGATTCAGCTAAGACATATGGTGAAGTTTTGTGCCAGGATAGAAAAATCTGAACTTCATGGTGGATGCAGGAAGTGAAAGAGGCAGTCCTGGAAAAGAAGAAATTATACTGAATGATCCTAGTAATTAATCTGGCAGACAGTGTAAGAGAATAAAGAAAAAAATGTAAGAGAACTAAATTCTGTGTAAAAGTAGTTGTCATGTGAAGAGTTTTGGCAAGAGTAGAGAATATAAATATCAAAAAGGTCTACACCAGGGTTTCTCAAACTATTCATACAACGGAACACTTCACAAATCTGGAAATTTTAACGAAACACCTTGGTTAGAGTCGAGTATCATCGGTCTCATATTCAATGTAAAGCTAAGGGCACACTATTGCTGCAGCAGGCAGTATTGTATCGCAAAAATGCGACAGCGCATGCTACAGGCATCCCAGGCTGCAGCGCATCGCATTGACCTTGCTTGTAACCATGTTTCCTAGAATAGATACCTCTGTACTTCACTCACACTCGGAGATGTCGACAACCGTGGGCGGCTGAGTCAAGGCCAGCATGTGCTGGCCTTAATAGCACAATTTACACACAAAGTGAGGAGCACCTGATTTTCAAACATGTTTGAACTTGTTGCAGCATTTAAAACCATTCCAGGCTCATATTAATTTTGATAATTTTTCACGGAACACTTATTCACTTTCTGAAGAACACCAGTGTTCCGCGGAATATAGTTTGGGAAATGCTGGTCTATACCATGGTCTTTGCACAAGAAAATATCATGAAGGTGTTCTATAGGCTACTGAAAAAGCTTAGAGGACTTAGAATATTGTAAAAGGAATCAAAGATTATAAAAGCGATATAAAAACTGAAGACATTCTGGATGCCTAGAGTAATTACTTTGAAAAGTTATTGACTGAGGAGCAGTGACAGAATTTTAGTGAGAAATATGCAAGAGGAATGCAATCAGTACTTATCCGAGTTGAATAGAGAAGGCCACCAAATGCCTGAAATGTGCAGAGGCAGCTGGAAGAGATAATATTCAACCAGAGGTGTTCATATATGAAGGGATAAAAGTTTTACAGTAACTACATTGCATAATTCACAGGGCCTGATTAGAAGGTTGAATTCCAGATGAATGAAGTAGAGTTCCTGTCTATAAAAAAAGAGGGAAATACAACTGAATGTAAGAATTTCATAGGAATTTCCCTATTAAATATTCCAAGAAAATTTATCTTGAGAAGAGGCTAATGAAAAATTGTGAAAGAGAAACTTGGAGAAGAACAAGTTAGATTAAGGCCATCTACTGGTTATCAGCATCGGATTTTCATTCTAGAACAAATAGTTGAGATTCATGGGGAATATAACTAGTATTTGTACTTTCACAGTTTTGTAGATCTGGAAAAAGCAAATGACAAGGTGCAAAGAGAAAAGTTATTCAAAATGCAGCAAATCTATGGGATAAATGATAGAGTACACACTGTGATAGAGATTCCTCATTTAAGTTGTATGTCAACAATTAGAATTGAAGGAAATACAGGAAGATAGACTGATGCACATTATCAGCACTCTTATTCACCACCTATGTGGATCATATTATGAAATAAAGCGTAATAAATCTGATTTCAAAATAAGACACATCAAATTATCTCTTCAATTTATACACACAATGTTATACTGCTAAACAAATCCAGTGCATCCCTTGAGAATATGTTAACTATTAAGATTACAATAACAAATATGGCAAGAAAATAAGTAACAAAAAAGACAAAATTATGAAACTGGATGAAACATGAAAATATCAACTGCATCCTGCATGGAGAACAAATAAAGGAGTGTTTGCCTGGAGGAACGATAGAAAGTGTGGCTATGGCAATTAAGAGGGGTGAAAGGGTGGATGAGATGATTGTGATGGTAGGAACAAATGACTTGAGAGGTAATGTAAATTGGGCAGCAAGAGATATGAGATTCTTGTTTGAGGTAGTACGAAAGAAGACACATACAGAGAGAAAAGATAGTGTGTGTGTGTTGCCCAAGTATGATAGTGACGAGCTGAGTAGAAGAGCAGTAATATTGAATAACATAATAGCTAGAATGTGTCCGAAGAGAGGATTGGAATATGTGGATGCTTGGAGGGCATTCGAGGACAGAGAGAAAATGTAAGCAAGAGACTGCTTGCATTTGAATGAGGAAGGATGTAGGCATCTGGAGAGATTGCTGTTCTGAACGACTCAGTGTGTCAATGCAGGGAAACTAGAATGCCCAAGGTGGATGGTAGAAAGGGTGGCCTCTTTTGGGAAAGAGTACTTGGGAGAAGGGGGACAACATCAGGTAATGCTGAGCCCAGTGGAGTCTATAGGGGATAATGCTGGGTATAGAAATAGTGGCATTTTTATGCTTTATACTAATGCCAGGATTATCCAGAATAAAGGAGAGGAATTGGTGGCGCTGATAGCATCAGACTGGCCAAAGATTATTGGATCACTGAGAGGTGGTTGACAGAAGAGGATATAATAACAGGAATAGAAGTAGCAGGGTACAGCACTTTTTTGGCAGGATAGGAAGGGAAAGCATGGTGGTGGAGTACTGCTTATGATAAGTGATGTCTTATGTCCTCTAAGAGTAGAGGCTTTGGAAGGCAGTGACACTAATGATTTTGAAAGCATATGGTGTGAGGCAGAGATAGGCAAGAGGGGATATTTAGTGGGGTGTTGCTACAAACCAAAGAGCACAGAGGGTGGGGACCAGGAGATGTTTAGATAATTGAGCTTGACAAGTGCAAGAAGAATGATTGTTATGGGAGATTTTAACTACAGTAGTATAAATTGGGGAGAGGAAGATGCATGTAACAATAAGAGAATGGAATTTCTAGAATTCTTGAGGAACAAATGTCTTAGACAACATGTAATAGAGGGAACAAGAGGTTCAAGAGTTTTGGATTTGGTCATACTATCTGAAGATTTGATAATAACTGAGATGACATCTCTCCCACCACTTAGAGAAAGTGACCATGTGGTTTGACTTGGAAGATGAATAGACATGCAGGAGTATCAAAGAAAAGAGAACGTATGTGGAATTATAAGGGAAGTGATTATAATAGTCTTAGACATCAACTTGGGGAAGTTTCATGGAGGGAGGAATTGGAAGGATGGGATATCAATAGTGCTTGGGAAATTGTGAAGGAATATTTGTTAGTAGCAATAGTATGCTGAATTCCATAAGCGAAGAAGAGGACACAATTTGGTGTAAAGTGGATGATAAACAATATTAAACAGGAAATGCATGTGAAAAAGAAGCCATGGAAGAGATATAAGGAGACAGGTGAAGAGCAGATGCATGAAGAATATAAAACATGGGCCAGGAGAGTGACCAGTATGGTAAGGAAGGCAAAACTAGAATATGAGAAGAGATTGCTATTCTGAACGAGTCAGTGTGTCAATGCAGGAAAAACTACAATGCCCAAAGTGGATGGTAGCAAGGGTGGCCTCTTGTGGGAAAGGGTACTTACCTCTAAGATCCAAAGAAAATCCTACGGAATTTTTTAGCAATATGGCCAGTAGGAAGAGAAATGATTGTGGAAGAATGACATCGTGGGATAAAAACTGGAATAGAGTGACTGATGCAGAGGACATAGTGGAATTGTTCAATGAACACTTTATTGGTGTATTTCATCCTGGAGGAGTAAATTTTAATACTAGAGGGATAGGGCAGGTTCCAGGTTTAGAGGTGCAGGAAGAGAGCGTGTTTCAAATACTGAGTACTCTGGATGTCAGTAAAGCAGTGGGACTGGATGGTATTTCACAACGAGTTTTGAGAAAATGTGCTAAAGAACTGATAGCTCCTTTGACCTGGCTTTTCAATGAAAGGCTGACTATGGGAAAGATGCCCAGAGAATGGAAGGTAAGATAGTGACATTGCATAAGGGCGGTAGCAGACTTGAAGTGTCTAATTATAGGCCAGTTTGTGTGTCATCAGTAGTTGTTAAGATCATGGAGAAATTAGTCAGGGACCATATACAATATTGGGCAGATGAGAGTAATGTTATCTGTGAGAGTCAACATGGATTTGTGAAGGGGCGCTCTTGTTTTAGTAATACGTTGGCCTTTTATAATAAAGTTACAAGAGCAGTAGATGAGGGAAAGGCATATACTGCAATTTTCTTGGATTTAGATAAGGTATTTGACAGGGTGCCACATGATAAGTTGATATTTAAGTTGCAGCATATATGTCTGGATGTCAGGTTGGTCAACTGGATTCAGGATTGGCTGTCTGATAGGTATCAAAGAGTTGTGTATGATGGGGTTGTTTCAAGGAGGCAGAGGGTTACAAGTGGGGTCCCACAGGGCTCAGTACTAGGACCTATATTGTTTAACCTTTATATCAATGACATTGCCAGTGGATTGCAGGGGGATATTCAGTTGTTTGCAGATGATGCAAAGCTGGGAAGGATTATTAGTAATAGTGCAGATGTGGTGGTAGTCCTGCAGGATGATTTGAATAAGCTAGACAGATCAGCAAATGAATGGGGATGTCGGTTTAAGGCAGCAAAATGTAAGGTCTTGAGGTTTTGGATACATCGTTGGACAATGCATACTCTACTGGATGAGCTATACTGGAGGAAGTAGGGGAAGAAGACAAGAGATCTGGGGTTGATGATTGATACAAACCTGAAATTCAGGGGACATATTGCAAAGGTGGTGAAGGTAACACAGAGCATTGCTGCAATAATGAGAAGAATGGTGACCTGTAGAGATTAAAGAGTTATCATTCCGTTGTGTAAGAGCATGATCAGACCACACTTAGACTATTGTTCTTAGATTTGGTCTCCAGAACAATAGTCTAAATGTTGACTATTGTTCAAATAGTCAACACTTAGGCAGAGAAAGGCAGATAACAAAGACAGTTTCAGAACTGAACAATGTTAGTTATGAGGATCGGCTGAGGGAATGTGGACTGCAGAAGAGTTTGGTGGATAGAAGAAGAAGAGGTGATATGATTAAGACTTTTAAACTGTGGAGAGGTGGTTACAGGGTTGACACTGGGGAGTTCTTTCGCTTGGTTGAACAGAGGGGGAGTGATGACAAGGAGGCCATCCCTGGAAGTTACGAAAGGAAACTGTGAGCAAGAGGATGAGGAGTGGTTTCTTTGCATGGAGTGTGGTTGAACTGTGGAATGCATTGCCTGATAGAGTGGTGACAGAGAGAACGGTCAATGAGTTTAAGGAGTGGTATGATAGACTTTGTGTTTCCTAGGAGAGACCCACGACGAGTCTTTTGACTCCTTGGAGGCCTAAATAATAATAAGTCAGCTATTTAGGCACAAGTTAGTGAAGATGGTAAAATTAAATATGGAAATAGACACTAGAATAACAAAAGCTGCAAGATGGGGAACCTCTTATTCCATACAAATGTATTGAATGCATTTATATGGAATAAGGGAGAAACCGGTCAAAACACTAAACTAAATGTAATATAAGACAGCGTTCAAACCCATTTTAACTTATGGATCTGAGAGTTGGGTTAGAAATAAAACATTTGATCAAAGGGACCATATATGTGAGAGTTCTGAGAATAATTAAGGAAGTGAACAAATGTCATCAATGCTAGAATCACATTTAAAATGAAGATATTAGGAAGGAACTTGACATTGTTAGCATTTAAAAAGATATGAACAGAGCTAATTTCAGGTGGTATGGTCACTTAAACAGAATGGGAGAGAGCAGGTCAACAAAACAGGGGTTTAACGGCAAGCTGGCAAGAAAAAGATCCACAGGAATACAAAGGACTAAGTGGATTGATGAACTCTGAAGTGCTCCAGAAAACAGAAATATAAGATCTGACTAGAGTGTGACAAGTGAAAGACTAACTCAGAGGAATATTGTTGATAAGGGATTAGTGATAGTGTAAATTTAAATCATGTAACACTCATAGTACTGTCTGACCACAGATGCGAGAATCTTGGTTGGCACAATGCTAAGAAGAGTCAATTCATGTTGAAGAGGAGAAAGGAATAAGGTGATGTACGCGATTTTATCACCAAAATCACGTACTTTATACGTAAAATTCTCCAATTGTTGGACAAGCAAAATAGTTACCACTTTAAAAACTAGAATTTTCATAAAAGAAAAGCTAATTTTCTGACGTATAATAATAAACACTCATCACTGATTACCCTATTATCAGAATGGATTCGCCTTCTGCAATGCACACAAATGTCGATGGATCTCACATCTGTGGTTGGACAGTAGCCTGTATACCCTTGAAAGCACATATCAGGAATTAGATGATGATTCCTGTTAGAGAATATTTCTTATTCTTATTGTTTCATTCTATTTGGACTATTACATTTTTTTTCTTCATACTGTTACTACTTTATAATACAAGATCCATATAACTACTTATAAATAAGAGAGTTTAAATCATTAAATTTCTAGATTTCATGGCATATACATTAAATATTCAGAAACATGTCAGTGTATTTCATCATAATGCTTTATTTATTTTATCTAGTTATTTTTTTAATCAACCAAAGGAAGTCAACAAAGTTTGCACCTGAAAGTATTTTCAGGACTGGGGTAAGGTAGTACAACACCGGGAAACTCATTGCAAAGGTGGAGAAAGTTCTCATCACTCCTATCTCAGTATCTCCCATAATGCAAAGCACATCTCCTTGCGCATATGTGTAATGCTATGCATTAAGGCAAGGGCCACTACCCATACTGGTTTCGACCTTTATTGAGGTCTCCTCAGTGCGAGCCAGGCCCAGTAGTGGAGGCACCAAGGTAGGTCATTCCAACCTATAGGAGTTGCCAAAGGTTGCCAAAAAGTGTGCCAATAAGGTTGTACACAACCTTATTATTAAATTACTCTGGATTCAGAGAAAAATGTTGAGAGTTTATTTTTCACTTGGTTAGACTACAATAAATTTAGCTTAATCCTTTATCCAAGTGTGAGCAAACAAAGTTTGAACCTGAAAGTATCTTCAGGACTGGGATAAGGTAGTACAACACCGGGTAACTCGTTGCAAAGGTGAAGAAAGCTCTCATCACTACTATCTCAGTATCTCCCATAATGCAAAGCACATCTCCTTGTGGATATGTGTAATGCTATGCATTAAGGCAAGGGCCACTACCCATACCGGTTTCGACCTTAATTTGAGGTCTCGTCAGTGGGAGCCAAGGCCAGTAGTGAAGGTACCAAGACAGAAGCAATCAGAGGTCATCCCAACCTATAGGAGTTGCCAAAGGGTGTACAACCTTATTATTAAATTACTCCGGATTCAGAGAAAGATGTTGAGAGTTTATTTTCACTTGGTTAGACTATAATAAGTGTAGTTTAATCCTTTATCCAAGTGTAAGCAAACAAAGTTTGTGCCTGAAAGTATATTCAGGACTGGGCCTGGCTCCCACTGACGAGATCTCAATAAAGGTCGAAACCGGTATGGGTAGTAGCCCTTGCCTTAATGCATAGCATTACACATATCCGCAAGGAGATGTGCTTTGCATTATGGGAGATACTGAGATAGGAGTGATGAAAGCTTTCTCCACCTTTGCAGTTGCCCGGTGTTGTACTACCTTACCCCAGTCCTGAAGATACTTTCAGGTGCAAACTTCGTTTGCTCACACTTGGATAAAGGATTAAACTAAACTTATTATAGTCTAACCAAGTAAAAAATAAACTCTCACCAAAGGAAGTCATATTACTGTTTTTGTTTATTTTAAGTTTGTGTAGAAAGCTACGTGATTTTCAATAAATTTCCATATTATTAACTTTAGTTAATGTTAATATTATACAGTATTGTGTTATAAAAAAAGGTCCAATGTACTTATTGAACAGTACAAACAACCAGTTAAAAATAAATAATTACTTATATTTAAATTAGAGCAGTTATCAAACAAGAAGAAAAGAGGAGATATAATACACAATTTAAGTTGGTAAGGGGGTTTTAGTGGATTAATGCAGAGGAGATTATACTCCTTGCTTGCAAAAAAAGTTTATTGCATGAGTTTAGTTGGAAGATATGTTTCAATGATCAATTTAAGCCACATTGCTTATTAAAGGCTCAAAAATAGTTTTATATTTGATTTCTAAAACAGGGCTTCCAAATTATCTAACACCCCCAATATTTCTTCCTTCGAGCGGGATTCATATTTTAAAAAAAATTAAAAAAAGGGGGAGAAAAACATTTTTTTTTTTGTAAAAAAAAAAAAGGGAGTGGAATACACTGTTGTTGAATGACTTTTAAGATTTAATATGATGGATATGGTTATGTAAGATCTACTGTAATAATGTTGTAATGGAGGTACTTCTATGTATCTGATATTTATAAGTTTATAAAGAGTTAAATCTACTTATCAATTATTCTTTTGCAGTTTTAAAAGTTTCCCATGTAATTTCTTTTCAAATTTTTGTTCTGTTTAACAAGCAAGCAATAGAAAATTAAAAAAAACAATTATTCTAAAAGTTAAAACATTTGTAAAAAAAAAAAATTAAATTTTCACTATGATTTACTTACATGAAAGAAGTATGACAAGCTGTTCACAGCAAAAATAGCATTATATAAAAATATCAATCATAAGGTTAAACATACAGCATATGAAAAATACAAAACAGGTGTGCTGAATAAACACATCTGTATATTTGACTGAAGTTTAGTACGAAAACAATTCCAGAAACACAAATATGTATACAGTATTAAAAGTCCATAAATATAAATAAATTACTTCATATAAACATATACAACACAAAATTTCACAGTATGAAATAATCAAAGAAAGTTGTGGCAGCAAAGCAACTTATTATATCTGTTCATTTATAATGGTTAAAGTCGTTTTCTATCTATTTGAATAAAGCAGAAGTCTTGTGAATAAAAGTGTCAATTTATAGTTTCAACAGAGATAAATAAATTAAGAATTTCATAAAGTGATTTCTAGTTTTACTCCTTTAATATATGAAAATAAGCTGGGCTGAAAATATAATGATTAAAGTGAGTTAAATCATTTATTTATTACAGAGAAAATATGAACTTGGATTTTAAAATTAAACACGTTTATGCCTCAGTAACAAAAACATTGGATAAACTATGTGTATCAAAAATATTATACCTCAGCATTATTATGTTATAATATTAATCATTGGTGTGTATCACACTGGTGTAATAAATGACACTGTGCAATATGTAGGGAGGCAAGTATTAGGAGAACTGGAAGTGAAAGAATCAAAGATATATTAGGTGCTAATTGGGTTAGATGTTAATAAGGCTGTGGGATTGGATGACATATCACATGTATTTTGAAGGAATGTGCAAAAAAAAAAGAAAAAAGTTAGAAATGCCCCTGACTTAGTTATTTAATGAAAGTCTCTTGCAATGGGGAAGGTTCCTAAGAGTGAAAAAAATGCAAAATAGTACCACTCCACAAGCATGGTTTTAGGACAGAAATTTCCAATTATAGCATCCTCGTACAACTGCAGTTGTAATCAAGGTGTTGGAGAGATTGGTTAGGAGTAGAATACATGATTGAGTTGATGGACATAGGATTCTTAATGATGTTAATAACTTATTTAATCCAATTAAGAACACCAAATGAACTATTTTATATATAAAAAAGAAAACGTTTATTAACTGGTTAATATTTTGCTGGATTTCAAACCAGCATCTTATTATTATTACGGGCGACTCCAGGGAGTCCTTAGACTCACTTAGGGAGGCCCTAAACATCATGTTTACATAACTATACGACATTCTCACAGTATCTATCATACCTTGCCTTGAACTCACTCACCATCATAGCACCCACAACAGACTCTGGCAGCTTATTCCACTCATTTACCACTCTAAAAGTAAAGAACCCAGCTCTAACACCCCTGCTAACCACACTCTTGCCCAGCTTCCATAGGTGTCCCCTAGTTCTTCTGCCACCAGTCCAGATCTCAAAATATCCTCTGTATTAATCCTACAGAAACCCTTTAGCAATTTGAATGTCTCAATCATATCTCCCCTTTTCCGCTTGTCAACTAATTTCTGCAACCCACAAATCTTCAACCTGTTCTCATATGGTTCATTCCATAGACCTGCTATCATCTTAGTCACTCGCCTCTGGATCCTCTCCACCTCCTCCCCATCAAGAAGGAACTGAGGTGACCAAATCTGGGCACAGTAGTCGAGATGAGGTCTTATCAAGGCTCGGTATAGAGTAATTACAATAACTTGCTTGTCTCTGCTCGTCAAGATATTTTTCAACAACCAAGTGAGTTGATGAGTTGATTTAGTTACTTTTGCAATGTGCCCCCATAAACTTCAACTCCCTATCCACCAACACTCCCAAGTCCCTGGCTTCATCAATCTCCTGGAGTAGTTCCGCCAATGTGGTATACTGCTGCTAATCTTTTCACTCCAAAATGCATAACCTTACATTTTGTCACATTAAATTGATATCCATTCTCCTTAGCCCAGAACTCCAATCTATCCAAATCGTCCTGCAAGATTTTGATATCGTCTGCATTCACTATTGCCCTAGCCAACTTTGCATCATCAGCGAATCTACATTCACTATTGCCCTAGCCAACTTTGCATCATCAGCAAACAAATGAACTGTTACACTTAGATCCTTCCCTATATCGTTAATGAACAAATTAAACAGCAGTGGTCCAAGAACAGAACCCTGTGGCACACCACTAGTCACAGGCCGTCGTTTGGACTCTACTCCTGAATAAACTACTCTCTGATATCTCTCCATCAACCACCCACCTATCCATCTCACCAACCCAATACCCATTCCCATATGTTGTAGTTTACGGATTAGAATTTCATGTGGTATCCTGTCAAACGCCTTTGCCAGGTCCAGTAGTATCACTGTAAACCCATTACCCTTAACCAGTTCAGCCGTCACCTTGTTATAAAACTTGAGCAAGTTACTGAGGCATGATCTGCCCTTCACAAAGCCATGCTCTCCCCCTGTACATTATCTCATTTTCATCAATCCATTCCTGTATTTTTCCCTTGACTACTTTCTCCAAGACCTTGACAACGACTCCTGATATGCTGATCGGTCGGTAATTTGCAACCACAGTCTTGGATCCTCCTTTATGCAGTGGAACTATTTTCCCCTCTTTCCACACCTTCGGGACTAAACCAGACCCGAGACTCAGATTAAACAACATGGTCAAGGGCACTGATAATTCTTTAGCCGCTTCACGTAAGACCCGTGCTGGTATACCATCCAATCCCACAGATGTATTCACATTAAGGTTCTGTTATAGACTATTCACCTCCATTTCATTCATCACAATTTCGGTATAAACTAATGGTTCCTTCATTTTTTTCAATGTCACCACCTGGATGATATACTTTTGCAAAGTGCTCACTCAGTAACTCCACTATATCGACTGATTCAGTGACCTCCTTACCATCATCATTCCTTAAAATCATTTTGCTGTGTACAGTTTTTTCCTTGCTTGCAGCATGTTGAAAGAACTGTTGGGGATTCTCTTAAGCTTGCATAGCTAGTTTCCTTTCATAATCTGCTTTTGCTTTTTTTTACTACACTCATTACCCTTCTGGCCTGCACTTTATACCGTTCGTTTGTCTGCAGGTCACCTCTTTCTTTAAATTCCCTCCACAGTTGTTTCTTTTTTTGCAGCTCAAGCTTAATGGTGTTATTCATCTATTTAACCCCTACTTGTTTTACTATTCGGACCCTAGGTATACAATCAGCTATAACCTCCTGTAAATGCTCCTTGACCACTTCCCATGCTCTATCGACATCCAGCCCTTGCAGTTGTACATACCATGGCACTGATCCAAGCAATCTCCTAAGCTTGTCATACTTGCCAGCATGGTAATTCAACACATACCCTGTCTTAATCGAAAATTCCACACCTTTAGCCACCTCCCAGGTCAAGACCTTATGATCACTCTCACCAATAGGTGGCAACATGGTCATATTCATTACAGTCAAATTCTCAGATGCTTTTACCAGGTCAAGCACTCTCACACCCCTAGTATTTTCAATTACAGGCTGTCTCAGATAGTTATCCCTTAATAATTGAATAAAATCCATTTCCTTCCACACATGTGTCCTCTCCTCCTTCCAATCAATGTTACCGTAG
Source organism: Typopeltis vanoorti (assembly GCF_054136105.1). Classification (NCBI taxonomy): domain Eukaryota; kingdom Metazoa; phylum Arthropoda; class Arachnida; order Uropygi; family Thelyphonidae; genus Typopeltis; species Typopeltis vanoorti. Next base: position 5,410,711 of record NC_143574.1, on the reverse strand, counting down.
TTGAAATCCCCCATAATAATTACCCTCCTTCCACTCATTTCATCAATTTGTTTATGCATACTATCTCCACCATCTATCCATCACCTGGTCTATAGCAGCACCCAACTGTATATTTTATTCTGCCAGTCTCAATCTCACACCAAATAGCCTCAAATGAGCTCTTTTCACTATCCTGCAATACAACCTCAGAGCACATAGCAGTATGTTATATTTTACATGAGACAATGAATAAGCAAAATAATTTAAATTGTAATGGACAAAAGATTTAACCCTAATTTGGTGCCTTCTAATGCTGTAAAGAAAGAAAGAAGTATTACAGCTATGTAGGAGAGGATCTTAAGATAACAATCTTCCAAACTTTTGACAAATTAATGCAACTATACTTGTTCAGGTTAGGAGAGCTCTTCATAGCTATGGCTGATTTTAAAAATAATCTTTCTGATCTGTAATAGACTTCTAAAGAGCACACTGATTTTTTTTCCATCTAATCCTGTGTGAAGAGGTGTACAAAGCATGGTCTGCTGGTCCTGACTTGCCATAATAATGGTAGTAAATGTATTTTTTATATTCTCCAAGGTAGATGTTAACAGATATTCCTGTCTGTTATATCTGTGACACAATAGGCCATGTCAAAGTCACAAGGAACTTCATACACTCCAGGATATGCTAGATGATGGAGTTTATTATTAGCAAAGCAGATCAGAGTTGCTAATTTAACGTGGTTTGAATGTGGTGTGAAGGCCATGTTTTATTAGTACTTTAGCTATCTGTTCTGATGTTCCTCTGACATATGGAATAGGAATGTTTTGTTCTTGTGTAGTAGAAGAAGTATTTTATCTGTTTTGTAGGAATTGTAGCCATTGGCCAAGAAAGAATGGCACAGATATTTAAATTCTCTGGAAAGAGCTGTATCATTAGAACAATTCGCTCTGATTCTGTGTGTAATAGTTTTTAAAATACCATACTGTCTGGATGATGATGATGTGATTGTTAAGGTAGATATCTTCCTGGCTTTCTGCAAATGGAAAACTATAGTGACCCATCTAACAGGTGGGTGACTAATGTGTCAGGAAAAGGCAAACACCAGTTATTAGATTATTTTTCTACTGAGAAGTGAATTTTGGGATCTTGGCTGTTTAGGAAGGTGTCTTGTCCATGGGGCCAAATGACCAACACATCATCATCATCATCAACAAAGCATAACCACACTAGGGGCTTGTATGTAACTGTGGTAAGTATTTTGTTTTCAAAGTGTTCCATGTAAAAGTTAGCTAAATGAGGGGAGAGGGAGGGAGGCATTGCAGTACCAGTAATATGTCTGTAAATTTTTTCTTCCCATGTAAAGTAACCTGCATACATTGCAAATTTGAATCATTCAAAGATATCAGGGAAATTTAACTTTATTAATATAATAGTAGTGAGGGACAATATACAGCATTGGGCAGATGAGGGTAATGTTATCAGTGAGAGTCAACATGGATTTGTGAAGGGGCACTCTTGTTTTAGCAATATGCTAGCCTTTTATGATAAAGTTACAAGAGAATTAGATGAGGGAAAGGCATATACTGCCATTTTCCTAGACTTAGCAAAGGCAATCGACAGGTTGCCACATGATAAGCTGATATTCAAGTTGCAGCACATGGGTCAGGATGTTAGATTGGTCAACTGGATTCAGGATTGGCTGTCCGATAGGTTTCAGAGCGTTGTGTATGGTGGAGCAATATCAAAGAGGCAGAAGGTTACATGAGGTATCACAGGGCTCAGTACTGGGACTTATATTGTTTAACCTTTATATCAATGACATTGTCCATCGATTGCAAGGGGATGTTCGGTTGTTTGCAGATGATGAGAAGCTGGGAAGGGTTATTAGTAATAGTGCAGATGTGGTAGCCCTGCAAGAGGATTTGAATAAGCTAGATAGATGGGCAAATGAATGGAGTATCAGTTTAATGTAGCAAAATTAAGGTTTTGAGGTTTGGGACATATTGATGGGATGCTGCATACTCTATTGGAGGAGTTAAACTGGAGGAAGTAGAGACAACAGATCTGGATTTGATGATTGATAGAAACCTGAAATTTAGGGGATATATTGCAAAGGTAGTGAAGGTAACGCAGAGGATTGCTGCAATAATGAGAAGGACACTGACCTGCAGAGATAAAAAGTTTTTCATTTCATTGTATAAGACTCTGATCAGACCACACTTAGACTACTGTTCTCAGATCTGGTCCTCAGGATTGGGAATAAATTAACTGTGGAAAGGGTACAAAGGCAGATAACAAAGATGGTGTCAGGACTGTACAATATTAGTTATGAGAATCGGCTGAGGGAGTGTGGACTGCAGAGTTTGGTGGATAGAAGAAGGAAGGGTAATATGATTGAGACTTTTAAATTGTTGAGAGGTGGTTACAGGGTTGACACTGGGGAGTTTTATCGCTTGGTTGAACAGCAGGAAGAAGTCATGACAAGGGGCCATCCCTGGAAGTTACGAAAGGAAACTGTGAGAAAGAGGGTGAGGAGTGGTTTCCTTGCATGGAGGGTGGTTTAACCATGGAATGCATTGCCTGATGGAGTGGTGAGAGTGAGAACGGTCAATGCATTTAAGGAGTGGTATGATAGATTTTGTGTTTCCTAGGAGGGACCTCCCTCAACGAGTCTTGATACACTTGTGTTTCTTAGAAAGGACCTTCCACGATGAGTATTTTGACTCCATGGAGGCCTGAATAATAATAATATAAGCCAGTTATATTATATTATAATATAAGATGATGATGACTTTATGCTGATGTGCAGAACCACACTTCACCATGTAAGCATTTCAGACCAAAAATCATATGGAATAGGTTGGTCAATCCTTATTCCAGGGGTGTCTTATGTCAATAGATGTTTGTGTTCATGGAGCCGGTTTGCCTGTTCTGATGGACAATAACCTGAGTTTCCAGGTGAAAAAACCCTCTACCACCATTTCAGATTGGCTCACTCACCTTTAGTCGAAGGAGACCACATAACGGTTCCTCACATCAAGGATGGGAATCGAACCCATGTCTTTCTGACCAAAGGGATTCTCTATACCGACTGAGCTAATGCAGCTCTATAATATAAGATATAATATAATATAATATAAGCCAGTTAATAAACATCATTTTTCATAAAATAGTTCATTTTGTATTGTTAATACTGTTAAACTAAGTTATGAATAACGTTCAACACCTATTAGATTCTTTATGATGGTTAGCATAGATTTGTAAATGGTAGGCCTTGTTTTAGCAATTTACTTGCATTTTATATGGGCAGATGAGGGTAATGTTATCTGTGAGAGTCAACATGGATTTGTGAAAGGGCGCTATTGTTTTAGCAATATGCTACCCTTTTATAATAAAGTTACAAGAACGCTAGATGAGGGAAAGGCATATACTTCAATTTTCTTAGACTTAGCGAAGGCATTTGACAGGGTGCCACATGATAACCTGATATTTAAGTTGCAGCATATATGTCTGGATGTCAGGTTGGTCAACTGGATTCAGAATTGGCTGTCTGATAGGTATTAGAGAGTTGTGTATGGTGGAGCAGTTTCAAATAGGCAGACGGTTACAAGTGGGGTCCCACAGGGCTCAGTACCAGGACCTATATTGTTCAACCTTTATATCAATGACATTGCCAGTGGATTGCAAGGGGATATTCAGTTGTTTGCGGATGACGCAAAGCTGGGAAGGATTATTAGTAATAGTGCAGATGTGGTAGCCCTGCAAGAGGATTTGGATAAGCTATATAGATGGGCAAATGAATGGGGATGTAGGTTTAATGCAGCAAAATGTAAGGTCTTGAGGTTTGGGAAACATCAATGGGATGCTGCATACTCTATGGGAGGAGTTATACTGGAGGAAGTAGGGGAGACAAGAGATCTGGGGTTGATGATTGATAGAAACCAGAAATTCAAGAGACATATTGCAAAGGTGGTGAAGGTATCACAGAGGATTGCTGCAATTATGAGTAGGACACTGACCTGCAGAGATAAAAGGGTTATCATTCTGTTGTATAAGTCTCTGATCAGACCACACTTAGACTATTGTTCTCAGATTTGGTCCCCAGGATTTGAAGGGGATAAATTAACTGTGGAGAGGGTACAAAGACAGATGACAAAGATGGTTTCAGGACTGTACAATTATGGTTATGAGGATTGGCTGAGGGAATGTGGACTGCAGAGTTTGGTGGATAGAAGAAGGAGAGGTGATATGATTGAGACTTTTAAACTGTTGAGAGGTGGTGACAGGATTGACACTGGGGGGGGGGGGTCTTTCGCTTGGTTGAACAGTGGGAAGGAGTGATGACAAGAGGCCATCCCTGGAAGTTACAAAAGGAAACTGTGAGCACGAGGGTGATTGAACCGTGGAATGCATTGCCTGATGGAGTGGTGAGAGCGAGAATGGTCAATGAGTTTAAGGAGTAGTATGACAGACTTTGTGTTTCTTAGGGGGGGGGCCTCCCTTTGATGAGTCTTGACAGACTTTATGTTCTTAGGAAGGACCTCCCACGATGAGGCTTTTGACTCCATGGAGGCCTGAATAATAATAATACTTATGATTCGATATTTTATGATAAGTGTGATAGATAAAGGCAAATCATATACACTGATATTCTTGGACTTGAAAAAGGTGTTTGATAGATTTAAGTTGGTGTACAAGCTGAAGAATAGATAGTATACTGTCAGATGGATCAGAGGTCAGTTCTCTGAATGATGCCAGCAAGTTGTGTAATGGAGGTGTCTACTAAAAAAAAGTGGGTAACCAGTGATGTGTCCCAAGGTTCTTTTCTTGAGCCTCCGTTGTTAAGCTTGTTTGTAAATGATATTTCATGTGGATTAACTGGGGATCTTCAGTTGTTTGCTGAAGATGCAAAGTTGGAGAGAATTACAAGGAGAACTGCTGATGTCAATTCCCTTCAGAAAGATTTAAATAGACTTTTAGCTTGGACAACGGATTATAGTTTTAATATTAATAAGTGCAAGGTGTTGCATTTTGGAGTGCAGAAATATCAGGTTGTGTACTATATTGATGGCACTATATTGTAGGAAGTGGATGAGGTGTGTGATCTGGTAGTGATGGTTGACAGTAGATTGAAGTCTAGAGGCCATATCGCAAATGTTGTAAAGACTGCACATTATATTGCCACTATGATCAGAAATACATTAATGTGTACAGATAAGGAGATCACTGTGAAACTGTATAGAGTGCTGGTCAGACCAAATTTGGATTATTGTTCTGATTTGGTTGCCTAGTTTCATCATGGTGTGGAAACATTCAATGATACAAAAATGACCAAAGATGGTTCAAATACTGTGTAGGCACAGTATAAAAAAGCAAAGTAAAGAAGTAGCAAATGTATTGATCTATTTATTAATATATACATAATGAAAGATAAAAAATCATAACTAAAGAGCCAAGATTTATTTATCACATGGAGAGTGTTAACAGTACATTAATCATTAGTAATTATCATACATGACTTATTTTTCACAGTATTAACAACACCACAAACACTTTTATCAACAAAGATGTTTTATTAACACTTATATTTCGCTGATTTTCAACTCAGCATCATCAGAGCACAACACACTTATAAACGTGACAGTGAGTGAGTGAAACAACATAATTGCAAAAGACAAAAGATCTAAAGTCCTATTTTTTTTGGCGCCCTCTAATGGGGAAAAAAAAAAAACAGCAGTTATCCAGGAGTTTTTCTTAGGATAACCGTCTCCCAAATTTTTGGCAAATTAATGCAACCATATTTGTTAAGGTTGGGAGAATTCTTCAAAGCCATTGCTGACTCAAAAAATAATCTTTCAGATCTATAACGACTCCTAAATATCACATTCGTTTTCCTCCATCTAATCCTGTGTGAAGGAGTGTCCAAAGCGTGGTCTGCCAGTCTCGACTTGCCATAGTAATAGTAGAGAATGTATCTTTCATGTTCTTCCAGGCGGATGTTCACTGATCTTCCTGTTTGCCCATAATAGGCCTAGTCACATGGAACTTCATACACTCCTGGGTGTGCTAAAGGGTGAAGTTTATCCTTAGGCAAGCGGATCATTTTTTTTTTCCCCGTTAGAGGGTGCCAAAAAAAATATGACTTTAGATCTTTTGTCTTTTGCAATTATATTGTTTCACTCACTCACTGTTGTGTTTACAAGTGTGTTGTGCTCTGATGATGCTGAGTTGAAAATCAGCGAAATATAAGCATTAATAAAACATCTTTGTTGATAAAAGTGTTTGTGGTGTTGTTAATACCGTGAAAAATAAGTCATGAATAACCATCAACACCTGAGCTATCTGTTAGTAATTATCATACAAATTTCACACTATATTGAACTCTTCCGATGCCATTAATGGTCATCCCAAACAGGAAAAGTTAACAAATTATAATAACTATACCATACACAGCACTTATGTAGTATAATTTGTTAACTTCTCCTGTTTGGGATGAGGAGACATATGAAACATCCAGCAGAAGGCAACTAAATGAAATTCGCCATATGAGAACAGGCTGAGGGCCTCATCTTCATAGTCTGAGTCACAGATCTTAGAGAGGAGAAATGATAGAAACATATAAGTTGGTGAAAGGATCTTATAATTACAGTACACATGAGATTTTACAGCTCATTGTAGGTGGGAGAAATATTCAGGGCCATCCCCAGAAACTAAGGAAGAATGTAAGGTCTAGGTTCTTTGCATGGCATGTAATGAGTTGGAATGGACTATCATTTGATGTGGAGTGTGCATCTTTTAAAGAAATTATTCCCTGAAGCCTGCCTAATTAAGTCCTTGACTTTCTGGTGGAGGTTACATAATAATAATAAGCACAGCATGTGCTGTCTGGCTGTGATATCCTACTTCACAACCACTTTTTGATCATTAGCTAATTTCTGATTCTGTGCCTTCTCAGCAAACAATAGTTTCTCTAAATGTTCAACAGTAAACTCATTCAAATGCAATCCATCAACCTTAAACCATTCCAACACTCTCTTCAAATTCACTAATAGATTCACAAAGTGAACCCCCTCATGCCTCACACAACTCAGTCATCTTGATATTCATTATCTTTTCTCTCCGTCTCAACTCACTATCATCATATCTGAGCAACAAGCTAGATTTCCTAACACTATTATCCTTTAGCTCCTGTAACAACTTCATCAAATCCCTATCAATATTCCTTTTTTTTTTCACCATCTAAGTCATTCATGTCCACAACTACAACTAATTCTGTTGTTTGTTCTTTTATTCTATGCAAAGCATGAGTTCGAATGTTCGTATGTTCGTTGTTTGAATGTTTCAACAGGAAAGCATGTTTTGTGTACTTTGAATGAATATATCACTCACTGGCTGATATATTCATTGAATATAAGGCAACCTCTTCTTTAGATGTTTATTCTCATCTTTTAGATGCTTTATTTCACTTTTCATTTTCATCAAATATTACCAAAACTTTTCCACTCCATACTTAACATTACTAAAAATTCCATCCAATTTCTGTTTACTACCAGCGATGCTAGCTCTCACATTGAAACACTCTAATCTACAGGTTAGATTAGAGTGTTTCAATACATGTTTACCCTGATTTCAACTGGCTACTGGGGGAGGAGGTGGAGAGGATCCAGAGGCGAGTGACCAAGATGATAGCAGGTCTATAGAATGAACCTTATGAGAACAGGTTGAAGATCTGTGGGTTGCAGAAATTGGTTGATAGGCAGAAAAGGGGTGATATGACTGAGACATTCAAATTATTGAAGGGTTTCTATAAGATTAATTCAGAGGATATTTTTCAGAACAGGACTGGTGGTGGGAGGACTAAGGGCCATCCATGGAAACTGGGAAAGAGCGTGGTTAGCAAGGGTATTAGAACTAGGTTTTTTACTTGGAGAGTGGTGAATGAGTGGAATAAGTTGCCAGAGTCTGTTGTGGATCCATGACTGTGTATGAGTTCAAGGCAAAGTATGATAGATACTGTGTGGATGTTGAATAGTTGTTCTTGACATAATGTTTAGGGCCTCCCTCGATGAGTCTAAAGACTCCTTGGAGTTGCCCTTAATAATAATAATAATATTTTAACAATGAAACTAACTGAATAAATTTTGTTGCAGGTAAACTTGGGCACTCATAAAGTTTCCATACAGGTATCTTCAGTATACTGCTTTTGCCAACAAGAGTGCTGCTGCTGATTTTCTTTAAAAATGGCTTCAGTACAGGAAAAAGTCCAATGTGTTCCGTGGCCAGCAGAAACAAAATCTCCAGTAATAGCAGCAAATGTTCAGGGCACAGTGTGGAAAGAACCTACCTGATGTCAAGCTCATTAAGTCATGGAAGACAAAGTTTTTAGAAACAGGTTCAGTTCATAAGGGTACAAGCAGTGGCAGACCATCGGTTTCCAAGGAGACAGTTGAGGCAGTTCAAACTGCCTTCACCCGGTCACCGCAGAAGTCAATCAGAAGAGTTTCAATACAACTTCAAATGCCAAGGAGTACAGTCCACAAAGTAGTATGCAAATGTTTGAAATTGTTTGCGTATAAAGTTCAAATTGTCTAGGAGATAAAGCCAGATGATTGTCCAAATCATGAAGAATTTGCTAACCTCATTTTGAACCGCATTGATGAGGATAATGATTTTTAATAATTAAAATTTAAAATAATAATTTTTAAAAATTTTAAAATTTAATAATTTAAAATTTTTTAATTAATAATTGTTATGCATTGAAGTCTAACTTTGTGTCCCATTTCAAGTATCCACTGAAGAGTTATAATATATTATAATCAGGGTCAACATTTGTGGACACCCTGTATTATTGTACTATTCACATACATTAATACTTTCCTTCTTTTTATAATGCATTCTTCAATGCATACAAGAAACAATCCTCACAACACATCCATTGAGAAAAATCCAGGATAAGGAAAGCTTATGGAAATTGATATTTCCATAAGCTTTCCATACTGCAGACATGTGCTTCCTTATAGACTCCATTTTTCAGAAAGCAGTATGAACACAGGCAAGCAGCAAGAACACAAACAAACAAAATTTTCACATACACAGCAACAACAAACACTGCTGAGGAACATTTGTATCCAGAATGAAAAAAATGAAGCACAATTATATGAATGAAAGCACCAATATAAACTATTTGAAACACTGTTTTCTTAGCACAACTCAAATATACCACTACATTAACTCACAAGACTTGCAAGTGTTGCAACTGCACATCGATTGCCATTATGATAAAAAATACAGTAACATGTAGGGATAAGAAGTTGGTTGTGCCATTGCATAAAACACTGCCAGACCACATTTGGCCTACTCTGCTCAGATTTGGCTACCTCATTTTCATTATGATGCAGAAACATTGCAGAGTATCCATAAAAGAGTGACTATGACAATATCAGGACTTTGGAATGTTGGTTAAGAAGTTAGAGGAATGTGAGTTGCAGAGTTTGGTAAATAGGAGAAGAAAAGTTAATATGATAGACACCTTTAAATTTATCGAATTAATACAGTGGAGGTTATAAAATGAGTAGAAGGGAAAGTTCCAGAGGTCATCCTTGGAAGTTATGTAAGAGTACGGTAAAGAGGGGTGTGAGGAGTAGATTTTTTACATGGAGAAATTATTATTATTACGGGGAAACTCCAAGGAGTCCTTAGACTCATCGAGGGAGGCCCTAACATCATGTCAAAAACAACTATTCAACATTCACACAGTATCTATCATACTTTGCCTTGAACTCATTCACAGTCATGGCACCCACAATAGACTCTGGCAACTTATTCCACTCATTCACCACTCTCCAAGTAAAAAACCTAGCACTAACAGCCTTGCTAACCACACTCTTGCCCAGTTTCCATGGATGGCCCCTTGTCCTCCCACCACCAGTCCCGTTCTGAAAAATATCCTCTAAATTAATCTTATAGAAACCCTTCTATTAATTTAGGGTGATATGAATGTCTCAATCATATTAACCTGTAAAAATAATCATAATTTAAAATTCTGAATATTTTTACATATTGTTTATGTTAGTATGTTTATTAGTTTTGTTTTCATAACACGAATTGTCGGCACTTGTGATGTGCCCATTATTATTATTATTATTTGACACCTCCAGGGAGTTCAAAGACTCATCGAGGGAGAATATGCCAACAGCATCGAACGATTGGACTCCTTCCAACTACTAACTGTGCTCAAACTTGTTTAACTGAGCCATTAGTAGCAGAGGCTCTACCAATCTACCAACCTTTGCCGGCAATTGTTTTGTCAAAAGCGACATATAAAGCAGTTAAAAAGTTTATGTACTTACTGGATTTGAATAGTTGTATTACTTTAAAAATGTTTATAGTAGTTTAAAATATTAAGTTTTGAGTTTTATGAAGACATTCTCTTGTCGCTAATGAAAACAACCATGTCAGCTCTTATACAGTATTTAGTTTCTTGCTTGCCAGTTTCATGGAGTGCACATGCTCGCTGAGAAGTTTGATGCATGATTGAGAGCTGACACAAACACGTTCGGTATCAGAGTAACGGCTGAAAACAAGAGAGCATTCGAAAAGAAAGAACATAGGCCGGCAGATATTTAGGTTTCGGAGGAACTTAAGTTTTTATGTGACAGTCGAAGGAAAATCAATACTATATTCTGAAAAAGGAATCATAGAACTATGAAGTTTTAATGTGGAATAAGTATTGATAAATAAAAGGAAAATATTGCTATAGATCGTTTTAAAAGGACTATTGGAGGAAACGCTAATTCGAAGATTTATAGCAGATTCCGAAAAGGGAATCGTAGAACTGTAAGTTTTTTAAATGGAAGAGTTAAGACTGTCAATAAGCATTACTGAATAAAAGAAGAAATTGCTATTAACGTTCTAAAGGAATGTTCGAGAAAATTCTAATTGGGAAGTTTCATCTATATTAAGGACGCCGGATCTAACTATTATTTCTACTAAAAAGAGACAGAATTGATTCAGGAAGATTTAATGTGTGCTACATGAGTGATGAAAAAAGATCCTGTGAAAATGAAGAATAGTCATATATCTTCGGAAAAGGGCCTTGGCAGAGAAAGAAACTGGCTACGAACATTTTGTGATTGTGCAAACAAAGTATTTAGTCTAGTCTTAAGTGTAAGTTTATTTTATGAAAAGGCCTTGGATCCAATTAATCCAATTCTGTAGCTAGTTTTAGTAATATTGTTTGTAATATTCTTTGAAATGTATATATATTGTTTTTATTTTATTAAATGTGTTTATTTTGTATTTGGGTCTTGAGTCGGTGATTATTTGGATTCTGAAAGAAAGAGTTAAGGTCATTGCACCAATCAGAGTGAACCCTTGTGCAAATAAATATATATATATGTACACTCGGAAATAAATTAAAAATAATTGTTGAACAGAGATCATCTCTATGGTAGGATTAAATATATGATAATATCCTCAATATAAACATCCTTAAATTAATAACCTCTTTTCCATCTATCAACCAATTCTGCAACCCACAAATCTTCAACCTGTTCTCATAAGGTTCATTCCATAGACCTGCTATCATCTTGGTCACTCGTCTATGAATCCTCTCCATGTCCTCCCCATCAAGAAACCCTGGCACCCAAATCTGGGCACAATAGTCTAGATGGGGGTCTTATCAAGTCTCGATACAGAGGAACAATAACTTGCTTGTCTCTGCTCGTCAAAGTATTCTTCAGTAACCAAGTGATTTGATGAGCTGATTAGGCACTTTTGCAATGTGCCCCCTAAACTTCAATTCCCTATCCACCAACACTCGCAAATCCATGGCCTCGTCAATCTCCTGGAGTACCATTCCATCAATGTCGTATACTGCTGCTAATTTTTTCACCCCAAAATGCATAACCTTACATTTTGTCACATTAAATTGACATCCATTCTCCTTAGCCCAGTCTTCCAAACTATCCAAATCATCCTGCAAAATTTTGACATCCTGTGCATTCACTATTGCTCTATCCAACTTTGCATCATCAGCAAACATATGAACAGTTCCTCTCAGATCCTTCCCTATATCGTTAATGAACAAATTAAATAGTAGTGGTCCAAGAACAGAACCATGTAGCACACCACATCACAGGCCGTCTTTTGGACTCTACTCCTGAATAAACTATTCTCTGATAGCTCTCCATCAACCACCCTCTTATCCATTCCATATGGTGCAGTTTACTGATTAGAATGCCATGTGGTATCCTGTCAAAAGTCTTAGCAAGGTCCAGCAGAATCACTGTAAACCCATTACCCTTATCCAGTTCAGCTGTCACTATGTTATAAAACGTGAGCAAGTTACTGAGGCATGATCTACCCTTCACAAAACCATGCTGTCCCCCATACAGTATCCCATTTTCATCTATCCATTCCTGTATTTTCCTCTGGACTACTTTCTCCAAGACCTTGACAACGACTATTGATATGCTGATCAGTCGGTAATTTACAACAGCAGTCTTGGAACGTCCTTTATCCAGTGGAACTATTTTCCCCTCTTTCCACTCCCTCAGGACTAACCTAGACCCAAGACTCAAATTAAACAAAATGGTCAAGAGCACTGACAATTCTTTAGCTGCTTCACGTACGACACGAGCTGGTATACCATCTAATCCCACAGATGTATTCACATTGAGGTTTTGTAATAGACTATTCACCACAATTCCCATATAAGCTGCTGGTTCCTTCATACCTGCAATATTACCACCTAGATGATATACTCTTGCAATGTGCTCGCTTAGTAATTCCACTACATCAACTGATTCTGTTACCTCATCATTTAAAGAATACCATCGGTATTCTTTAAATGATGAGGTAACATTTTTTCTTTCTTTTACTTGCAACATATTGAAAAAATTGTTTGGGATTCTCTTTAGCTTGCATGGCTAATTTTCTTTCATAATCTGCTTTTGCTTTTCTTACCACACTCGTTACCGTTCTGGCCTGCGCTTTATACCGTTCATGTGCCTGCAGGTCACCTTTCTCCTTAAATTCCCTCCACAGTTGTTTCTTTTTTTGCAGCTCAAGCTTAATGGTCTTATTCATCCATATAACCCCTACTTGATTTATTATTTGGACTCTAGGTATATAATCAGACATTGCCTCCTGCAAACACTTCATAACCGCTTCCTATGCACTATCAACATCTAGCCCGTTTTACATACCATAGCTATGAATCAAGCAATCTTCTAAGCTTGTCATACTTACCAGCACGGTAATTCCACATGAACCCTGTCTTAATTGAAAATTCCACACATTTAGCCACTTCCCAGGTCAAGACCGTATGATCACTCTCACCAATTGGCGGCAACGTGGTCATATTCATTACAGCCAAATTCTCGGATGCAATTACTAGGTCAAGCACTGTCTGACCCCTAGTATTTTTCCATTACATGCTGTTGCAGATAGTTATCCCTTAATAACTGCATAAAATCCAATTCCTTTCTCCCATGTGTCCTCTCTTCCTTCCATACCATAGTTGAAATCTCTCATAATAATTACCCTCCTTCCACTCATTGCTTCTATTTTCTTATATATACTATCTCCACCATCTATTCAATCACCTGGTCTATAGCAACACCCAACTGTATATTTTGTTCTGCTAGTCTCAATCTCACACCAAACAGCCTCGAATGTGCTCTTTTCTCTATCCTTCAGTTCAACTTCTATTCTCCTTGGCTGCAGTTCATCAGCTATCATCAATAACACTCCTCCCCCATTTTATTCTCTCTGTCCCTCCTGAACACACTATATCCCTCACAGTCTATCCCACTAGCTATATTATCTTCTGTCAGCCATGTTTCACTAATGCCAATAACCTATAACCTGGAAGAGCCAACCAAGGCCAAAAATTCTTCCTTCTTGTTCCTAATACTCCTGGCATTAGTATACATGAAATGTAGAAGTCCGTTAGTCCCACCCCTATCCTGATGCCTTATATTAACTAACCCATTCTGATTTGGTGTCCTTTGTACTTGCTCGAGCATATTACATTCATACACTCAACTGCCTCCCTAAAGTCTGTGAATGAAAATGGAACACATTACTGGAATAAGTTGCTACTGCAGGGAGTGTTAAGAATTTTAAGATTATTATTATTATTGTATTATTATTACTATTATTATTATGATTCATATATTACTACTAATATATAAATATACATAGTAATAATATATATTCATATAGTTTTCTAATTTGTGAGTTGGTGGGATTAGGCTCCTTAAGAAGGTCACTTCTTGGCCTGTGGAAGTTACTGACAAATTAAAACTGTTTAACTCTATACCCCCCCCCCATATATATATGGACTCCCAGAAATACATAAAGAAAATGTGCCATTACATCCCATAATGGATGGCATTGATTCCCCCCCCACACAAATTAGCTAAACATTTGGCCAAAGCGCTCACACACTATACTGGTAACACACCATCACACATAAAAAACTCAGCCCACTTCAAAGCCAGCATAGAAAACCTTACGCTCCAACATATTGACATGATGGTCATTTTTAACGTCTCCTCTTTATTCACAAATGTCTAAATCCCAAAGAAACATTAGAGCTAATCCAAGCTAAATTTCCTTGCGATATCTCAGCTATATTTCAGTTCACAATGAACTCAGGCTATTTCGTTTGGCAGGGAAAATTCTACAAATAAATAGAGGGGACAGCCATGGGTTCACCACTCTTCCCACCCTTGGCCAACTTCTTTATGGAGACTTTTGAAGAGAAAGCCTTAAACTCTGCCCCACAAAAAGCCAACTACATGACTTTGCTACGTTGATGATGTGTTCATTTGGCCACATGGCTCTGACACACTTCTCTCCTTCTTAACACACTTAAACAACCAACACCCCAGAATCAAGTTCACCCTGGAGAAAGACGAAAACAACAGCCTCCCTTTCCTAGACACACTAGTCACCCGCCAGCCTGATGGAACCTTAGTATATAGAAAACCCACCCATACAGGCAGATACATTCACCAACAATTCCCCCCCCCCCTCACAACAATATGGAGTTATTAAGACACTATACAACAGGGCTAAACTAATCTGTTCAAATGACAATGCCCTAACCACTGAACTAAATCACATCCTCAACACTTTCTCAGCCAATCGCTACCCCCTCAAAAAAATTCAATAAATATTGAAACCAGTAACCCCCCCCCCCCTCACAACAAAAATTATTCTAAATCCATCACCATTCTCTACATCTGAGGCACCTCGGAAAAAATCATCAAAAACTTAAGAAAACATGACTTGACCTCTTGTTACAGACCATATTGAAAATTGGCTTCCCTTATCCGCTCCACTAAAGACCAACCACTTCCCCTACCAGGTCCCCTTGCAGCTGTAAGCTGTCCTACTTTGGTCAAACAGGCAGGACAGCGAATATCAGAACACAAGGACTACATCCGTTTTCACCAGTATAGCTACTCTGGTCTTGCAGACCATGCTCTGGATACATGCCACAGAATATGGTGGAAGAAAGCCACAATAATATACCATAGCAAGTTCAATTTTGAAAGACTTTTCATGGAATCAGCCTCAGCCCTAAGAAACTGCCAAACCTCAACCAATTTGGTTGAATGAGACTGTCCCAAATTTGGGAGACTTACATCATGAGACCTTCAACCCAATGGCCAAGAATACCTACATAGCCTGCTAGGGGGCACCATCAGGGCTTTTAGGAGAAACGATACCTTCCTGCTTCATCCTCATTTACTGTATGTAGTGCCTGCGTGCACGTGTCTTTATTGTAAGTTCCTTTGAAAATGGCAAAATGATATTGCCGAAATATTGGAAATATACATTAAAGTTTAATTTAATCATTCTATTGTATGTTGTGAATTCTTTAAGTCAATTAAATTATGTATAATCAGCATTCATAGACAATGCTAATTATACATAATTAGCATTGTCTATGAATGCTGATTATACATAATCAGCATTCATAGATAATGAATGCTGATTATGTATAATCAGCATTCATTGTCTCACAGACAATCATAAACATCCATGCCCACGGCAGGATTCGAACCCACCTTTAGGCTGGAGAGCAGATAAGCTAATCACTCAGCCAACCAGGCTGGCAAAGGGCCGACGCTCAATCCACCAACTACAACAAACCGCAACTACACCAACGCCACCATAACTCCAAGATATCTAGTCTCATCAGTTCCTCAAGCACACAGTTCCACTAATAAAATATGTTATTGGATACCACATCACACCAAAGTGCATCACTTTACACTAAGATTGAATTGATAGCCTATATTGTTTGCCCACACTTCAGCCTATTCAAATTATCCTATAAATACTGTATATTTGTAATATCTCTTATTTCCCTGCTTGTTCTTTGTATCATGAGCAAACAACTGAAGATCACCTGTCAGCCCTTTGTAAATATCATTAATGTATACATTAAACAACAACAATCCACAGACTGATCCTTGGGGGAAAACAGCTGGTCACCTTAAATCTGGCAGATTCACATTCCCCATATACCACTTTCTGATACCTGTCTGTCAGCCACCCACTTACCCAAGCCAATAGTTTATATTCCAATCCTTCATTCTCTAGTTCAGGGGTTCTCAACATGGTTGTGGTTGCTGGTGCATTCAAAAGTGGGAAGAGAGTGGCAGGCACCAATATTTATTTCTATGAAAATTTATACTTGCTTATCATATGAAATAATAACAATTAAGAAATTAATTAACTATGAAAGTAGGATAAATACACATGCAACATTTATTATACAACTAAATTAAACCATTGCACAATAAGCAAAAACATATCTCTTTACTCTGGATAAAACAATAGTCTTCTTCCCAATCATTGTTAACTTTATAGGTTCATTGTTTTTTTATTTGTATTACTCATTTTGGGTCAAAAATTTTAAACATGAGAAAACAATGTATGGTCAAAGTGTGCCGACAACACCAGTGAAGTGGTGACATATTCCTCAAGCACATGGTTGCCAGTAGACTAAATACATAAAACATACACACAAAATTGGCACTGGTAATACTCGCACTCAAAGACAGAGGAATTACAAAATGTTCATAATATAACATAAATGTTAACATTTTTTACAATTTCAATAAATATTATTACTAGGAGAAGACTTATGTTTTCCAGTTTTAATTTAATTTTTTCTTTATTTAATAATCGACAGCAGGCACATGCAAATAGCTCTGTGGGCACAAATGCACCCGCAGGCACAGGGTTGAGAACCGCTGCTCTAGTTTATGCAACAGCTTTTTATGTAGTATCCTATCACATCCTTAGCCAAGTCCAACATTATCACAATGGATCCATTCTCTTTATCCAACTCAGCCATAACATTATTATAAAATATGAGCAAATTGCTCAGACACGACCTCTCTTTAATAACTCCATGCTGTCCCATGCAAAGTATATTTTGTTTATCCAACCATTTTTGCATTTGAGTTCTTACCAACTTTTCTAAAATCTATACACTTACTCCATATATACTGATAGGTTGATAGTTACACACATCAGTCTTTGCACTACCCTTGTGCAATGGTAGGACATTGCGCAATGTCCTACCATTACACTACAAGTGTAATACATTCTTTCCATTCCTGTGAGATCTTTTCTGAGCTAAGACTCAAATTATACAAACACATCAAGGACCTAGCCAGTTTGGCTGAACATTCCTTTAGCATGCTTGCTGATATCCCATCTGTCCCAACTGCGAAATTCTTATCCAGGTATATTCTTTCCAAAATATTCCCATGGCTTTTCTTTAGCTACTTTATTATTATTATCAACAAACCTCCATGGAGTCAAGACTCTCATCATGGGAGGTTCCACTCTCATATGCATAGCTCACCGTACCTTGACTTAAATGCATTCGCTGTCCCTGCACTCACCACAATCTCAGGCAATACATTCCAATCGCCCACCACTCTCCATGCAAAAAATTTACTCTTCAACCCCTTGCTCACACCCACCTTATACAGCTTACAGGGATGGCCTCTCATTTTGTCTCCAGATATTTTATGAAAAATCTCATCCACGCTAATCTGGCAATTACCTCTTATCAACTTATATGTCTCGATCATGTTTCCCCTCTTCCTTCTATCCACTAGGCTCTGTAATTTGCATAATCTCAATCTGTCCTCATATTCCACATCCAAGAGACCAGAAATTAACTTAATCAACTGTCTCTGGGCCATCTCCAACATCTCATCATCCTTTTGAAAACCAGATGACTAAATCTGTGCACAGTAATCCATATGTGGCCTGATTAAAGTCTTGTACAATGGAATCATAATATCTTTGCTTCTACATGTCAGTATTTGCCACATCATTCCCATAATTCTCTGTGTTGTCCTCAGTTTTAGCAATATTTTCCATGAAATTTCAAGTCCCTATCCACCACAACCCCAAATCCTTCATCTCCTCTAAAATATCCCCACCAATCCTATATTCTGCATCCCATCTTTGCTTTCCAAATTTTAAAACCTTACACTTTGCTACATTAAACTGAGATTCCCACACAATTACCCATTCAGACAATCTATTTAGGTCCTCTTGCAAAGTTAGAACATCTGTTCCACTTCTCATACCTCTCTTCAACTCTGAAAATATGTGCAAACAACTATACATCACCATTTATTGTCGTGTTCCACCGAGTCATTTTTGACTATTGGTGATTATTTGAACATACGCTCTCCATTTAGAGCGGTCCCTGGCCATATCTTTCAGAATTTTCAGTCACATTCCAGTTGCTTCTTTAACTCCATCAACACATCTAATTCTTGGTCTTCCTATTCTCCTGATTCCATCAACTTTAGCAACCATCATCATCACATCTCCAGACTGTCATTTGCTCGCATAATTTGTCCAAAGTATGACAATTTTTGCTTGATGATCATAGCTTCGAGGGAACAATCTGATTTTATTCTGTCTATTACTGATTTGTTGGATTGCTTTGCAGTCCATGATGTTCTTAGTAAGGGTCTCCAAACCCATAACTCAAATGCATCTATCTTCCTTCTTTCACTCTTTATCAGGATCCAACTTTCACATCCATACAGTACCACAGGGAATACTACTGCTTTCACGATTCTGATTTTTGTTGCGAGGCTAATATCTTTTTCTTTAAAGATCTTGCTTAAAGTTGTCATTGCTTTTTTTCTGAGTAATAATCTTCTTCTTCTAACTTATTCAGTACAATACCCATCTTTATCAATTTGGGATCCTAGGAACAACTACTTCCATTTCCTCCCCATCTACTTTAAAATCATTAATTTTGCATGTTGCCATAACTTTTGTCTTTTTGATGTTGAATTTAAGACCATATTTAGCACTTTCTTCTCTAACTTTCCTAATATGTTCCTCCAAATCTTCTTTGTATTCTGCTAGCAAGGTCGTATCATCTGCATACCTCAAATTATTTCTTTATTTATTTCTTCCACTAATTTTAACTCCAACTGAAGACTCCTCCAGCCCTCTCATTCTTAAAATTTATTCGCTGTACACGTTAAACAGGTACGGAGATAAAATACATCCTTGTCACAACCCTTTACCTATTGTGAAATACTCAGTTTCACCAAGATTTGTGCAAACAATGGCTTCTTGTTCATGATAAAGCTTCCTCAGAAGAATAATGAAATGCTCTGGTACTTCCATTGTTCTTCACACATTCCACAGCTTCTACAGATCTACAGGGTAAAAAGGAAACAAAAATAGGCATTCTTTTGATATTCATGTGCTCTTTTTTCTTATCCGTCTCACACTGGCAATCTGATCTCTCATTCCTCTGCCATTTTGAAATCCTGCATGTTCGTCGGGCATTTCTCTCTTCATGAATGTTTCCAGTCTTTTCTGAATGATCTTAAGTAAGATTTTACTTGCATGAGGAATCAGCGCTATAGTTCTGTAATTTCAACTCTCTTGCATCGCCTTTCTTCGATAGAGGTATATAAACTGATTTTTTCCATTCCCTAGGCCGTGTAGTTGTGATCCAAATCCATTGATACGGAGATGTTAAAATTTTAACTGCTTATTCTCCGAGGTCTTTGAGCAGTTCAATAGGTATTCCATCCCCTCTTGGTGCTTTCTTACTGAACAGCTGTTGCAGTGCCCACCTCAATTCATTCTCCAGTGGTACTGACTACTGTGCAAAATCCTGCTCTTCAAATATCTCAGTAATTTTGGAGTCTTTCTGTAAAAGGACTTCCGTATATATTCTTTCCATCTTTCTTTGATGTCTGTAGCTTCTCTGAGATATCCTTTGCGCTTACTTTTCGATAATGTCACCATGGTGCTAAACTTTCCTGATCTTTCTGAAAAGATCTCTTGTTTTTCCTTTCTTGTTTTGGTCTTCTGTTTGTTGGCATTCCTGGTTCAAGTATTTTTCCTTGCCTCTTCTGGCTTGTCATTGAAACTCTGCATTCAAATGCCATACTTCCTGCAAATTTCCTGTGGCCTTCATTTTCCTCCTTTCCTGAGCAGTTTTGATGGCATCTTCTGATAGCCATCTAGACTTCTTCTTACAAACTGTTGGAATATTCTTCTTTGCTTTTGTTTTAATTATATCTTAAAATCTCTTCCCATAGTTCATCTGGTTCTCTTTCACACAAATTGAACATCTCTTCCCATAGTTCATCTGGTTCTCCTTCACACAAATTGAACAAGTTGAATCTGTTCTGTATACTAATATTGTATTCAGCTGGTATGTTTTCGAGATCATATCTGATTGGCATTTGTGTTGTTTTCAATATCTTCTGTAATTTCACATGTATCATAGCCACTAATAATTCATGGTCTGTTCCACTGTCTTCACCTGGAAAAGTCTTGACAGCCTGAATTGCAATTCTCTATCTTCTTTGTCCAAGTATATTATTATTATTATTATCCAGGCCTCCATGGAGTCAAAAGACTCATCGTGGGAGGTCCTTCCTAAGAACATAAAGTCTGTCAAGACTCATTGAGGAGAGGTTCCCCGCTAAGAAACACAAAGTCTATCATACCATTCCTTAAACTCATTGACTGTTCTCGCCCTCACCACTCTATCGGGAAATGCATTCCACGGCTCAACCACCCTCCATGCAAAGAAACCACTCCTCACTCTCTTGCTCACAGTTTCCTTTCGTAACTTCCAGGGATGGCCTCTTGTCATCACTCCTTCCCGCTGTTCAACCAAGTGAAAGAACTCCCCAGTGTCAAACCCTGTAACCACCTCTCAACAGTTTAAAAGTCTCAATCATATCACCTCTCCTTCTATCCGCCAAACTCTGCAGTCCACATTCCCTCAGCCGATTCTCATAACTATATAATAATTACTATATTCTCATATAGTAAATTTGATTTCCGTAATGTCTATCTGAAACATCCATGTGTACAATCTCGGTTTCTATTGTTTAAAACAGGTTTAGCAACAAACAAAGAATTCTCTGCACAAAACTCAACCACTCTCTTCGCTGCAGTGTTACAAATACCTAAGCCAAAATGATTATTTCTTGTTCCTTAGTTTCTCCCACTTTTGAGTTCCAATCTCTGATAAGTAGCCATAAATCTCGCTTTGGTATTGCAACTATCACTTTCTTCTAACTTGTCATAAAATTCTTCTAGTGCCTCTGTAGTGGGTGCATAAACCTGCTGATGGTCATATTCATTGGATGTCCACTGACTCTGAGAGAAATGATTCTATCACTCACTGGATTATAGTCTAATACAAACCTGGCCATATTTTTACTGAGTAAGAAAGATACTCCATTTTTACAATTTGTCTCATGGCCTGAGTAATATACCACATCACCATTTAAGCCCTTTCCAATGTCATTTACATACAAATTAAGCAACAATGGCCCAAAAACAGATCCCCAGGCATATCACTAGTAATTTGCCTCTTCTAGGATATCACTCCCCCCATACACAACACCTGTTGATACCTATCAGATAGCCAATCTCCAATCCAACTCACTAATCTCTATCCAACCCAATCTATTCCAATTTAACCACTAGTTTGTCATGTGGTAATTTCTTTAGCTACTTTCAAAGGGTATTATATTCTTATGTACACAAGTTTTGAAGAATAAACTTTGTGATTTAAATTATTAACTGCAGAAATTAGGCTGCTAGTTTGTCATGTGGTAATTTCTTTAGCTACTTTCAAAGGGTATTATGTTCTTATGCACTAATACACAAGTTTTGAAGAATAAACTTTGTGATTTAAATTATTAACTGCAGAAATTAGGCTGCTTACTGTGAACATTTGTGAATTTCCACTTAGCGATGCCCTTGATATAGAGAATGGCATCAACAAACATCACAAAACTAACCCTTCATTTCCCATTCTATTTAAGTGACCAAAAATTTTAAATGTTTAAACAATCTATCAGGTTCTTAGATGATAATGAAGTTCATATTTCTGTTTTTCTACCTGCTTTCATGTTATTATTGTTATTTTTTTAAAATTGCCATTACTGCTGATTTCCACACCAAGGGAGGGAGGGAGGGTGTGTGTGTGTGTATGTGTGTGTGTGAGAATTACATTTGTGTCCCAGATTGCAATGTTATCGTGAGCTAAGAAAGGGTTAAGAATATCATTGAACATTGGTACATTTCATGAGATAAGATAAACTGGAAACCCTTCTCTAGCTACATGGAATTCTTTCAAATACATTTCAGACATTAAATAATATGACAATGAAATCCAATAACCACCTAAAGATATTATCAAACATCCATGCCCACAGTGAGATTTGAACTCAGGGCCCATTTGTAGAGCAGAAGCACAATTACTTAGCCAAGCAGGACAGAATAAAGATTTGAATACTACATTTCATAATAACGTAGTCCATATAACTTACAAATGACAGTGATGAAAGTGTGAAACCCTGCCTAAAACCTATTTTAATATTGCATCTTTCAATTCTACTGCAGATTTGCTGTATATGTACACAACATAAATATCTCAGTAAAAAGTTCCATTTTCCACTATAAAGAAAGAACAAGGAATAGTTACTATTAAAAAAAATAATTTATAGCTAATTTCAGTAAATCATTACTTTTGTACATCTAGCATTCAGCACTCATAATATGAAAAATCTTTTACCTTCAACATGATACAGTAGGCAGAGTGAATCTAGCAATGGTGGATGTATTTCTTGAATGCTAGTTTTGTGATCTCCTTGCATGCAAAAATTAGTTTTGGAATTAGGAAAAGACTTATGCAACATCAAGAGTACAGAGAGTATGGGAAACAGCCATGATGGTTTTGACATATGCTACTGCAATGCTGGAGAGGTTTGAATGCTGTTGTGGCAAATCAACAAATATTCAATGCATTTTTCCTACCACATTTTCATTCATACCTCTCTAAAGATGCTATAAGTGCTATAGGGGCTAATTCATTTTTTGCCATTTAAAATGAATTATTCATATATGTTCCCAAAAGCACTGTTGAAAAGCATGATTAATGTTCTTGAAACTGGAGAATACTCACTTCTGCTCTGGAAGTTATGACTATGCACAACAATAACCAAAACTGCTGGATAACCCTCTCCCCCATCCCCACCCCTCTGGAATTTTTTTCTGGAACTAGAAAGAATGGCTCCATTTGTTAACTTTGTCAAAGGGCCAATAGGCTAAATAAAGTGTAAAATGGATGACTTAATAGAGTAAGTGTGTAATCTGGAAAAAGAAAACACTGTGGCGGAAGAAAGTTAAATTGGTAATAAGGAGTTACATCAAGCATAAAAAGAGCAAGCCAGGAAGGTGATCTAGTTCATAAGGAGAGTAAAAGCACAGTATGATCAGAAATTAGCCAATGAGGCCAAAAAAAATCCTAGATAGTTCTTTTGATATGTGGAAAATAGCAGAAAGATTAATAAAGAATAATGATAATTTATTGTTGCAAATATTTAAGCCAGAAATTAATGGGCCATCATCAGTGTATCAGCATAATCACATGGTAAAGCTATTTACAGAGCTGAGCCATGTGCTGGAGTGCTACCATAACAGTGGTTATAAAATAAAATCAGTTTGCAATTAAAGCTAAAACTAAAATTACAACAATTCAGAAATACAATAAAATAACCTAAAATTAAATTTAGATAAATAAAATGACTGACTCACATAGTATTTTATATTAAAAAAAAAGAGGGAGGGATAAGAAGGATAGTATGCTAATGCTTGCCATTTATGAGAATCAGACTCTCCCAAATCTTAGCAATGGATAGATTATCATTTCCACTTAAGTTAGGGCAGTGCAGAGGTGCTCCAGCACTCTCTTTAAATAATTGCTCAAACCTAAATTGGCACCAATGTATTATTGAGCATTGGTCCAGAAGATATTGTGGTCAGTGTCTGTTTCATGCTGAGCAAAGTAAGATTTTTTAGATTTATTGTGTTGATATAAGACTGGGATTCTTGATTGTTGCTATGTCACAAATGCCATTAAAAACTAGAAGAAAGATTGATTATGGTAAGATGTTAATGGATGAAAATAGTAACTGCTGCAGAGTATCAGGATATTTCATCCTCATTAAGTGTGACATACTGAGATATAGAGATACATACTGAGATACAATATAGAGAGCAATGGGAGAGGATGAATTGATGAGCAAGCAGGATTTGTAAGGGGAATTAAGTAAATTTGATATCAGTAAGTGATAGGAGTTGATGACCTATCAGTGTGCATCTTAGGTGAATGTTCCAGAGACTTTACAGCAGGAGCAACATGAGTCATGCAAAGAGCAACTCCCAAAGGTGCTACTTAGCTGGTGATAAAACTGAGGCCACAAATACAGGCCAATCTATGTATCGTGGAGATGTTGGTGAGAGAGAGAGAGAAAGGATATTGAATGGATTGATAATAGAAGTATTCTTTGTGATGGCCAGCATGAGTTTGTTACAGGGAGGTAAAATTTACCAATTACTTATGTAATACCACAAAGGGCTGGATGCAATGGACAAGGAATATGCATGCATAGTGGTATACTCATAACAGTTACAAAGACCTCCTGATTTGGTGCTATGTGACATCGCTAACTAAATTTAAATGGATAATTTAGATAGCAGGTTAGTCTCTGAAGTGTGGGCATACAATACCAGTTCAATAACTGTAAAGTTTTGAAATTTGGCAAGCAGAGATGGGATGCAAAGTATACAGTTGGTGGGAAAATTCTGAAGGATGTGGAGGAGATGAGAGATCCGGGAGTAGCCAGAGACAAGGAACTGAAGTTTAGGGATCACATTGCTTGAGCTGTGAAGTCTTCATATTGAATTTTGGCAATGGTGAAAAGTACCTGACATGCAGAAGTAAAGATGCTATGGTTATTTTGTATAAAGGTTAAATTGCTTAAATCAGAATACATACAGATTACTGTGTGCAGATTTTGACATTTTCCATGGGGGAAAGATCTATTTAGAAAAAATCTAGAGACAATTGATTAAAGTGGTTTCAAGACCATGGAATGTGGAGAAAAGAAGACATTGAGAGAATACTGTTTGCAGAACCTCATGAATGGGAGGCTATTGTATATATAAATTTGTAAGGGGTTGTTACTAGATTAAGGTGCAACAGTTTTTTATAGAATGGAGGAAAACAGAGGAAGAGGCAATCCCTAGAAACTATATAAGGAGGGTGCAAGCAAGAGTGAAGTTTGTTGATTAGGAGTTTATTGATGCAAAGATAGCAACCACCATACTGCACCAATATTGACAGTAATAAAGAGCTGAATTAGTCAATAATATGTATGTACGAAAGCAATTTAAAAAAAAAAAATTATTAATGCAAAGCAGTATCCACATATAAATAAAATTTATAATCAAACATGTTTGTATAAATTAATTATTTTTTAAAAAAAGTTAAAAACTTCATGCAATTTATCTGAAGTCTGATAAGATCTGTCTGAATGTATATATGGCTCAGCTAGCATAGCAAAAATTCATTTCTTTCTTGAGTGAAGTGCTCCCACTTCACCACAATATGACAAATGGTGAGATGCATGTTGCATTGTTCACACACAGGTGGGGCATTAGCCATCAGTAAATAAGAATGT
The DNA here is from genome assembly GCF_054136105.1 of Typopeltis vanoorti. Taxonomy (NCBI): domain Eukaryota; kingdom Metazoa; phylum Arthropoda; class Arachnida; order Uropygi; family Thelyphonidae; genus Typopeltis; species Typopeltis vanoorti. The sequence continues at coordinate 5,384,645 of NC_143574.1, read as the reverse complement.
GTAACATGACCGTGACCCAGACAGAGTCTAGCAAAAAACAACTTCCTCTATTTCTCTGTTGACTTGACTGCCAATGTTGAATTTCATGCTTAAACTTATGCAGTTTATTTTTCAGTGCTTCCTGCCATGATGACTGCCATTAAAAAGTATGTTATTATTACATGACACTTCCACAGAGTCAATGAACTTATTATGGAAAAGCACTCTGCTCTATTCCGATACACACATCCCATTGTCTCCCCCTACTTAATCCTCCAATTATACATGATGACACTACTACTACTACAATCAACATACAATGCCTGCCACCCACTACCAAGAATAGTGTTTTCTGTCTGTAAACTTCATGTATTCTCGTGGCCAATTTCCGGTATGCCTGTTTTTTCACCTCTCTCCAGGAAAAAAAATCCTGCTACCTTCATATGAGATTGGCTAACTTGCATTCAATTGATGACAAGAATCGAACTCAGGTCTTTTCCAATTAAATGGCACAATGTCCCATTGTTCTTCCATTTGCTATGGAGGTGTATAGTTCTTGAAAATAATTTTACAGAGTATTGGTATGGACAGTCTCATTAAGATTGAGATTATTATCAATAACCATACCCCTTAATATTATATAATTAATGTTTTTTAAGGGATGAGGATTAGCAATACTTCTTTCAGTAGATTTCTGCATATTCTAATGATAAAATATGCTGGGTATAAAATAAATTTACTGCTGCTGTTCTCTGTGCATCTAATTTAGATTACTGTATTGTCATAAGCTGGTTACTTTGCAATACCTAAACACTGTCACAAAATAAAATGAAACGCATATATTCTGTTTTATTACTGGTCATATTTCACTATAGCAAATCAGTGAAAACTGACAAGGGCACTTTCTATGACCAGCAAAAACTATATACATAATAAATAAGGTAAAATACAGACTATAATATAAAACATGACAAACCTCATTATATAAAACTGACTATTAAACTCTAACTGCTCTTTTGATTTTTACCTCATCAATCAAAAATTCTTACTCATCATAGACAAGCAGACAAGCACTTTTTTCAAGCTCCATGCATACACCCATGTGCATGAAATATCTTGTACTAAATTTTAACCTCTATAGGAGGGCAAAATGGAAATGTGAAAATTTCGAAATCCAGCAGTTAACGAGTATTAGGATTTTAAGGTTTCATTCTTTTAATTTCGAATTGTACATATTCTACAGTTTCTAACATTGCTGAATGTAATTCCTTAGCCACTTCAAAACCTCACAGTAAAACTTGTTATTAACATTTGACCAGGGGGAAGAATTCTTTGGATGTCACAAAAAATGACCAATACTGATTTGACACTGCTGTGAACTTCATGCACTTATTTTGAAAATGGTGAATTTGGCGACTTCCACTGTGACAAGTGCTGTTTTGTCTCAAGGTCATAACTGTAAACTCGAACCACTAAAACTGAAAATTGCCAAACCACTAAACACAATGTTACAAAAACACAAGTAACCCTAGAACACAGCTTCTCAGCTTGCCAGCTGTTGGCATTCACAATGAGTACTACTTGTCCCTTAGTCGTGGAAGGCTGTACTACAATGGGTTCACGTGCACTATTCAAATTCACCAAAAGTTTGTATAGAATCTCATACCTGCAGTTATGGAACTTGCTTCAGCAATCTATTTGCAGTGTGATTAAGTGATGATGTGTTGCAGAGAAGAGAGATTCATAACATGGTGATATACTTCATTTTTGAAAAGATATCTTCCATAGATAGAAGAAATGCTAACTAGGCCTCTGGGTAGTACATGACTTTCATTGCTCAGTGAAACACAACCACCTTAAGAGCCAAATGCTGCAAACTTACTTCTTGCCCAAATGGCAGGAGGCGACTATTGTAGTTAACTTACTTTCATCACTCTTCTCTTCCAATTCCTGCATTGACGACCTGAGCAACACAAACAAGGCATCTGATCCTGATAGTATCCCACCTATTGTGTTAAAAAATTGTGCCCCAGAACTAATACCTATCCTGTATCACTTCTCCAATCTATCCTATTCAACTGGCATCTACCTAACAACATGGAAACAACTCCACATCCAGCCCATCCCAAAGGAAGGTGATAAAAGTCAACCAATGAACTACTGTCTAATTGCTCTCACTTCTGTTCTCTCTAAAATTATGGAGAAGGTCATCAACAACTAACTCTTGAACCACTTAGAGACATACAAACTAATCAGTGACCAGCAGTATGGATTCTGTCACTTGCAATCTACAGCTGTTTTCTTGCTTTCACCGCCCACCTATGGACTCAGGCCATGGAGAAATTTGGAGAAACTCATGTGGTAGCGCTCGACATTTCAAAGGCAGCTGATCAGCTTTGATACAGGGGCCTACTTACCAAACTGCCATCCTATGGTCTGCCTTCCTCATTCTGCAACTGAATCGCCAACTTTCTCACAGGTAGCTCACTACATGTCATGGTGGATTGCTTACTCTTCCCAAATTTCCTTCAAATGCAGGAATACCCTAGGATTCTGATCTTTCATCCACTTTCTTTCTCTTGTATATAAATGACTAACTCCCAAGACTTCTAATCTTATCCATAGCTTTGCTGACAACAGTACACTCCATTCCTCTGTTTCATTCGACAAACCTTGTAGTGCTGAACTATTAGAATCCTCAAGATTTACAACGACCAGTGACCTGAACTCAGATATTCTAGCTATATCCAAGTTGGATAAGAACAACCTTGTAAACTTCAATGCCACCAAAGCTCAGTCCTGTCTTGCAAGAAAGAGCTCACATCTCTCCCACTTACCTTCAGTAATACTGAGATATACAGACATGATCAGATTTCTCTTCTTGGACTGACCTGTACCTCTGATCTTTTCTGGCACAACCACATTTCAACTATAGCTTCTGCAGATGCCAAACTGTGTGACATCCAAAGAATGTTAGTGCTCAAGTATTAGAATTCTCAAGATCTACCACAACTAGGGACCTGAACTCAGATCTCCTAGCTATATCCCAGTGGGGGCAAGCAAAACCTTGTAAACTTCAATGCCACCAAAACTTGGTTCTGTCTAATTTCTCACAAGAAAGAGCTCGCATCCCTCCCCCCCCCTCTTTCAGTAATACTGAAATATTCAAAGACAATCTGATTTCTCTCCTTGGACTGACTTCAATCTTTCCTGGTACAGCTGCAGTTGTGCATCGGTTAGATACAAGTGTCCTTCAGTGGTGTTATTGTTTGGAACTGTGTTGTATATATTGTGTTTTCACTGCCATTTGTTTCACTATTTCAACGTGTAAAGATGGCGTCCAACAAGAAATGTACGTCAGTGGTGCGCAGGGCTTCTACTTCTACATGAAAGGCTGGCTCAGCATTAGATTTTTCGCAATGGATGCGTTGCGGAAACTGCTACATGCATGCGCCGAAGAATGCGAAGGATCTGTGGTCGGTCTGGCTAAATGAGAAGAATGAAAATGTCGACGTATGTGAGAAGTGTCGGGATAGGCTGGAGCGTTTAGGAAAGGAAGCTGACATTGTGACCGTAGCGGAAGAACTTGCAGGAGTTTATGAAAATGAAAAATGACCTTCGTCTTCTTCATGAGGAAGTGGAAGTGCTCGGTAAGGAGATACTGGAAGTTAAAACTGAGTTTAATGTGTTAAACAGAGAAATTAGGACTATAGAGGTTACATTAGCTGAAGTAACTAGAACAGGATTACATATAGGTGAGTCTTTGGTGAATGATGCAGTAAATAATAGTATGGGAGCGATTGGGAGTCAACAAAATAAAGCCATAAGTGGCCTAGAAGAAACGAGATGTCGTGGGAGCGGGGGGTAAGTAATAGAGCATCGAGTAATGAAGCTGGGAGAGTCATGCTGAATAGCATAGAGAATGAGTCCATGAGTGTGGACTTGAATGAAGTTAAGAGTGGTAAGATATATGGTGATTCTATGATTAAGGGTATGGAGAGTGGTATGCACGAGGAGTGCTTGGCTGGTGGGACAATAGAAAGAGTGGCTTTAGCAATAAAGAGAGGGCATGAAGCAGACAAGATGATAGTTATGGTGAGTACGAATGACCCGAGAGGTAGTATAAATCGGATAGGAAAAGATTTAAGAACATTATCAGATATTGTGAAGAGGAAAAGTGTCAATGGGAGGATAGTGTGTGTGTGTGCTGCCTCGTTTTGACAATTATGAGTTAAGTAGACGGGCAATGATAATGAATGATATGATTGCAAAAATGTGCAAAAAAAGAGGTTTGGAATTTGTTGATGTTTGGGGTGTATTTGAAGGAAAAAACGAAGTTGTATGCTAGAGATGGACTGCATCTTAACATGGAAGGACATAAGCAATTGAAGAAGTTATTATTTTCTGAACAAGTTGAAGTTATTGGGCAGGGAAGCTAATATTGAAAAGGTTGAGTGTAAGAGAGAGAAACTTTAGCACTGATTGTATATTTAATATTTAATGATCCTTATATGCAGAATAAATTGCAGAAGAGAGGGGATAAAAATCGGCATGGGACTACGGAAGTTAGTGACTTATATATCAGTTCTAAAGCTGGTACAAGATCTAGAGGGAAGCTGCAATTTTTGTATACCAATGCTAGAAGCATTCAAAATAAGAGAGAAGAATTTTTGGCATTAGTCAGGGCAATCTCACCAAAAGTTGTAGGCATTAGTGAAACTTGGCTGTCAGCAGAAGATGTGGTCACTGGAATTGAATGTGATGGGTACAGTATTTTCAGCGAGGATAGAGAAGATAGAACAGGAGAAGGAGTACTGTTGATGATAGCTGATGTGTTGCAGCCAAAGAAAGTAGTATATCAAGATGATAGACATGCGAATGAGAGTTCAATTGAGGCAGTCTGTTGCGAAATAGTGACCAATGCAACCAAATATACAGTTGGATGCTGCTATAGGCCAGGAAGTACAGGGGGGAGATATTGAATTCATGCATCAGCAAATTAGTGCAATGAGCGAAGGCTTAGTGATTATTATGGTGATATCATAATAATCACTACGAGAGTAGTGATTATTATGATATCACCATTATGATTTCAAGTAATTTTCTACGAGATAATTACTTGAAACAGCACATAACTGAAGTTATGTGCTGTTTCAAGCACATAATGTTATGTGGTGTGAGAGTGTTGGACCTGGTTATTGGTTCAGAGGTTATATGCATAAGTAAGGTGTCCTCGTTGTCTCCAATTGGTGAAAGCGATCATGTGGTATTGACTTGGGAGGTTGCAAAATCTGTGGATTTTTCTGTTAAGAAGGGGTATATACAGAACTACGGGTTAGGCAATTATAACAAGCTTCGGAGTGAGTTTGCAGCCATCTCATGGCAGAACATATTGCAAGGGAAAGATGTTAGCAGTGCATGGGATAAAATCAGCGGGTATCTGAGGAAAGCAATATCAGATTGTGTCCCCATGGTCAGGAGGTCAAACAAGGCAGGCGTTAAATGGATGAGCAGTAGTATCAAGCTTGATCTGCAAAAAAATAAAAGGTTATGGAGAATTTACAAGGAGAAAGGCAACCAGTACACCCATGAGCAGTACAAGGCTCAAGCTAGGAAGGTTACCAGCATAGTAAGAAAAGCTAAATCAGATTATGAGAAGACCTTAGCCAAAGAGATCACGTGTAATCCCAAAGAGTTCTTCCGTTATGTGGCAAGTAAGAGGAAGAATGACTTTGGAAGGATAACTTTAGTGGGTGCTGATGGTATTGAGGTGACAAAATCAGATGTAATAGTCGAGTTACTGAGTGATCCCTTTTCAAAAGTCTATCACCCAAGTGAGGATATCTATACCTGTAGCAATACCTAATGTGAGAATTGAAGCTAAAAAATCAGAGGTATTAAATATATTGCAAAATTTAAATGCAAATACTGCTGTAGGCTTAGATGGAATATCAGCTCGGGTGTTGCGTGAATGTGCAAATGAATTGTCAACCCCTCTTACTTGGATATTTAATTTAAGTTTGAACTCTGGTATGGTCCCTAGAGAGTGGAAGTTAGGCAAAGTGGTTCCTTTGCATAAGGGTGGCTCTTAAACTGCAGTAGTTAATTACAGACCAATCACCATCAAAGGAGTAGTGGTAAAAGTATTGGAAAAGTTGGTTAAAGACAATATTCAAAAATGGGTGGATCAGGATATGATACTCTATAGAGGCCAACATGGTTTTGTTAAAGGTAGATCCTGCCTTAGCAATCTATTAACTATTCATAATAGAATAACATCTGAGTTGGACAAAGGAACAGGCTACACAGTGGTACTTCTGGATTTTGCTAAGGCTTTTGACAGGATACCCCATAGAACACTATTACGCAAACTGGAGCAGATGGGAATGGATATTAAATTGGTGATATGGATAAGAGAATGGCTCAGGGAGAGATACCATAAGGTGGTGTATGGAGGAGCCGAGTCCAGAATGAGGCAGGTGCCTCAGGGCTCTGTGCTTGGGCCAATGTTGTTTAATTTGTATATAAATGATATAGGAAATGGCTTAAAGGGAGATATTCAGTTGTTTACTGATGATGCAAAGTTGTGTAGCGCAATAAAAAATCAAGCTGATGTTGAAAGTTTGCAGGGTGATTTAAATAAGCTGGTAAAATGGGCAAAAGATAATGGATGTCAGTTCAATGTGGAAAAGTGTAAAGTCATGCATTTTGGGATTACATTGTACTACATTGATGGAAAGGTACTTCAAGAGATTGATGAGGCTAGGGACTTAGGGGTGTTGGTAGATAGGGAGATGAAGTTCAGAGGACACATTGCTAAGGTGTCCAAGATTGCACATAGGATTACTTGGTTGTTGAGGAACACACTGACATCCAGAGATAAAGAGGTTATTATTCCTCTTTATAAGGCATTGATACTTCCACATTTGGATTACTGTGCTCAGGTCTGGTCACCTGGATTCCTTGGAGATGAGGAGGCTGTGGAGAGGGTTCAGAGAAGAGTGACCAAGTTGGTGAGTGATATAAAAAATGCTCCCTACATTGATAGATTGAGAGCTTGTGGATTGCAGAGATTGGTTGATAGGCAAAGAAGAGGGGATATGATAGAAACATTTAAATTACTGAAAGGTTTTTATAGGATTGATGCAGGGGAAATGTTTCAGCTGTGTGATAATGATGGAAGAACAAGAGGTCATCTCTGGAAATTAAAGAAGAGTGTGGTTAACAAAGGTGTCAGAACAAGGTTTTTTGCCTGGAGGGTGGTGAACGAGTGGAATTCATTGCCTGACTTAGTTGTGAGCTCTTCGTCTGTAAATGAATTCAAGAAGAGATATGATAGATATTGTTTTGCCAGTTTGGGTCTCCCACGATGAGTCTACTGACTCCATGGAGATACCGGTAATAATAATAATATTTCAACTATAGCTTCTGCAGCTGCCAAAAAACTTTGTGTACTTTTTTTTGCATAAGAAGCTACTTCACACCTTTACAGCTGCTAACTCTATACAAAGCCCAAATAGGCCCAGCCATGGACACTAACAAGTCATCTGATTCTGATGATATTCCTCCAATAGCTAAAACCACTGCTCAGAATTAACTATTCTTTATGACCATTTCAACCTTTCCTACCTAACTGATATCTATCCTACAGCATAGAAATAAGCCTATATATATTTCACTGATTCAAAAAACTGCCAACAAAGTACTATCTGATTGCCGAATAATCTTAAAAATTGTCAATCTCAAAAATGTTTCTTACTTCAGTTCTCTCAGAAAGCATGAAGAGATCGTCAGCAACCAACTTCTTTACAACCAGGTAATCAGTCATCAGTAGAAATATCGATTTTATCACTCTTTGGACCCAAGCTAAGAAAATATGTTGAGAAACTCATAAGGTCACTATTGAATATCTACAGCATGTGATTGGCTGTTTGCTTAGTGCCATGGTTAATACCACACATATAGACACACACACACCTCTCAGATTTCCTCCATTGATGCTGGAGTGCCTCGTTGTTCTACATTAAATCTACTTCCTTTCTCTTGCATATAAATAATCTCTCTCTCTCATTAATCTCAAATCCAATCCATAGCTATGGTGATGACAGTATGCTTCATTCCTCTTCTTGACAAACCCAAGAGTACAATTGTTAGAAGCTCAACATCTTCAATAACCAATGCCTTAAACTGCAATTATCTTCTTATCTTTCAATGGGCATGGATAATCTTGTTAACCTTCAAAGCTCTCTCAAAACACAATCCTGTCTCATCTCTTGAAAAAAATCTTACATTCTCCACCCAAATCCCAAAATAAGATCAGATTCTTCTTCTTAGGCTGAATTACATCTTTCGTCTCTCATGGCATTTTTCAACCTTCAAGAAATTTGGTACACTTTTTGCATTCAAGACACTACTTCTCACCTGTACTAGTAACATCCAATAAATCAGAAATCCACACATCCCTGAAATGCTGCCCACATGCATTTGTGGTAGTATATCTAAAACCTTTCTCAAGCATAATGCTTGATGCTATACAGAAGAGAGCAGTCCAATTAACTGATGACCTCTTTCTCAGGGATTCACTTCAGTAACTTTGTCACATACCATATTTTTCACCTTATAAGATGCACCGTTATATTGGATGCATCACATTTTTCATGTTAATTTTTTTTTTTTTTTAAGTATTCTTCACAGCATTGGAAGCATATTATGCATCAAATTTTTCATGTATATATTATTTTTTTTTACAATTTTAATAGATGTATTATCTGTTTATTAGATAAAAAAACAATTATTCTTAAAAAATCTAACATATAATAATATATATATATATATATATATATATATATATATATATATATATATATATATATACGTGAAAAGTTTTTTTTTTTTTTTTACCTTGGGGATAATATATATTAAAGATACCAAGTAATTTTTTTATTCCTTCTCCCAAGTAAGTAAAACAGTTAAGTTTGCACCTGACTGTAGTTCAAGTCTAAAGGTAGTGCAACTGCTGATGATATATATATATATCATCATCAGCAGCAGCCTTTGCTGATCTGCTGCTGGATGAAGGCTTTTCCAAGATTACTCTAAAACTATCTGCCCATGGCTCTCCTTTCCATGTCACTCCTGAAAATCTGATGATATCATCAATCCACTGTGATTTAGGTCAGTGTTGTGGTCGTTCTTCCTCTCGTGGAATCCAATCCAGTATATCTTTTGTCCATTGTTGATCTTGTCTTCGAGCAATATGCCCAGCCCATTGCCACTTCAGATATTTCACTCTTCCTATGATGTCAAAGACTTTGGTTTGATTTCTTATCATGTATTCCTTTTGTGATCCAGTCGTGTGATACCAAGCATACTTCTTTCCATAATAAATTGTGTTGTTCTTAATTTTTGAATTTCCTTTGCTAAATGTGTTCATGTTTCACAGCCATATGTCAATATAGGAAGAATACATTGGTTAAAAATTTTTCTCTTCAGGCATAATGGTAGTTGACTTTTGAATATTGATATAATTCTCCAAATGCTTCCCACCCAAGCATCATGAGCCTTTTAATTTCATCCATGATATTTTGTCGCACTGATATCTGTTGTCCTAAGTCCTAAGTATATGTAATGATCTACTTGTTTAATTTCATCATTATTGACTTTTATTATTTTGGTTAGACATAGCTATTGAACATAACTTGGATCTTCTTTAGGTTTATCTTTAGACAAGCTGTTTTGCTAGCAATTTGGAGTTCGTGGATACGAGTCCGTAATTCACACGCAGTTGCAGTAAAGATAATTATGTCATATGCAAAGCGTAAATGGCTTAAATATCTTCCATTTATCTCTAGACCTTTCACTTTCCATGAAGAAGTTTGAATATTTCTTCTAGGCATGCTGTGAATAATTTTGGAGATATTGTGTCACCCTCTCTTATACCTCTCTGTATTTCCACAGTAGAGATGTTTCCGTTGAAATTAATTTGCTGTGGCATTGGTGTATGCTGATTTGATGGTCCTGACGTATGGCTCCTCCACTTGTTTGTTTGACAATGCTTTAAGTATTGGACAAGTTTTTACCAAATGAAAGGCTTTCTCATAATCAATAACACCAAGACATAATGGTAACTGATATTCATTATATCATTCAATAATCTGTTGTACAACTTGAGTATGGTCTATTGTACTAAAGCCACTTTAGTACAATAGTGCAATCAAAAGCACACCTGTTCTTTTGGTTGCACTAGGTCTAGAGTCGTACACAGTCTATGAGCTAAGACACTTTTGTAAACACTTTGTAAACAGAATCAGAATCAGAATTAGGGTAGCCTTCTTCCATGTTCTTGGTACATGATTTTTCTTCAGGCATAAGGTAAATAGTTTTGCTAAGATTTTGTAGTTCATTTCTCCACTTGTTTTTAGAAGTTAAGCTATAACTCCATCCTCATCTGCAGCTTTTCCATTCTGCAAGCTTTGGATGATCCATATAACTTCTTCTGGTAGAATCTGTGGTTTTTTATCTATTTCACAGTCATCTTCTTCATTTATTCATCATCCTGATAAAATACTGACTAAAATTCTTCAATTCTTTTTGCTACAGCATATCTATCTCTAGTTATGATCCCATCTTGTAGTTTGACAGCAACCATCTGTTTATTGCTGTTCATCAGTTGCTGTTTGGCTTTTTTGAGACTACAGTTGTTTCAATTGTTTGTTGTATGAATTTACAATTGAATTTTCTTTTTCTTTCGTGATATATTTTCTGATCGTTTTGCATAATTCAGTGTTTACCTTGATGGACCTGTGTTTCGCTCAGGATTTCTCCATGAGCACAGGTCACAAAGATGATTCTAATGATCTCGATCTTGAGCCTCTCTCTTTCATGTTATACCCATATGTTTCTAACGGATCTTCCCATCTGTAGATGGTGTTCCTGGTTTTATCTTTATTCTTGGTTGCTAGTTGAGTATTCTATATGTCCATCTGTTATCCCTGAGCCTGGCTATGTGACCTGCCCATCTCATCTTTTGTATACTGCAGTTATCACATCTTTTATGCCTGATCTCTTTCTTAGTTCCGTGTTTCTAACATGTTCCATTTTGCTGATGTTACAAATCCTTCATTCTATTGCATTGAGTTCTTCTGAGAGTCTCTTCTTTTCTTGTCATTTCCACGTTTCTGAACTATGTGTGAGTGATGGAAGAATATCACTATTAAACAGCTTCATCCTTGCAGAGATGTCAAGATTTGGATGGGTAAGTGTTTCTTTTAGTCTGTTGAATGATAGCCATGCAGCTTTCTTTTTGCTAGTTCTTCAGAAAAATCGTTATTCATTTTTATGGTTTGTCCTAAGTAAGTAATTGTAGGAGTCAACTTGTTCTATAGGGATGTTATTAATACATAGGTGACTGTCATTTGTGTAGATGTTTTTAATCCACTTTATTTTTTCTAGATTCATTCCTAAGACTATCTCACTACTGTTTTTGTATATTTTTTCATCCATTTCTTCTGGATCATTTGGGTTGCGAGATATCAGTACTAGATCGGCAAACATAAGAATTTGTAGTTTTTCACCATCTATGCTTATTCCTCTGTTTAGGTCTATTTTTTCAGAATATATTCTAAAGTGCTGTTCAATAGATTTAGGGAGATCACATCGCCTTGGTAAATCCCTATATTTAAATCTATTATAGGTGCATATTGCATAGACCTGGATGATCTTAAGAGCATATCTTTTTGAGATTTGAACAAGAATACTTGCTATTCGATCAGATATACTGTCAAATTCTATTATGCTGTTCTTCAATTTTTTGTTGATCGTGAATCCAACTCCACTGATTCTTTCCTTATCTTGGCCTCTATAATACAGCATGTCTCCTTTTTTTAATTGAAGAATTTCTTCACCATTACATCTAACTTCACAGAGTCTGAGAATGTCCCATTTTTGTAACTTTAGCTCTTCATTTAGTTCAGTTAGCCATGCTTCACTGCTCAGAGTCCTTATAGTTTAAAGTTCTAAGGTCTAGTTTCCAATGGCATCATGATCTGGTTACCTGGGGATTCTTAGCACCCTCTGCCTTCATGTTTAACTGTTTGCTGCCATAAATAGTAACAATCTGGCCTCCAGAGAATGAGGGCCATTTTATTTATATTTAATTCATCTTGGAAGATTGGGCCATAAATTCACCACACTGGCCTGCTATGGGTTGGTGAATGGCAATATTTTCACATGAGATCGCCAGTCCCAAAACCACTGGTCCATGGCTGTTTATTCAATATATTCAGCGCTGCCTTGATATCCAACGGATGGTAGTCAGGGTTTCCCCCTATCCCTATATCTATATATATATAGATAGATAGATAGATAGATAGATAGATAGATAGGGATATTATTATAGCCAGCAAAGGTTGGTCGATTGGTAGAGCCTCTGCTACTAATGGTTCACGCAAAAAGTTAAGCAAGTTTGAGCACAGTTAGTAATTGGTAGGGAGTCAATCGTTCGATGCTGGTGGCATAATCTTCCTTGATGAGTCTTTGGACTTCCTGGAGGTGTCACATAATAATAATAATAATAAATGTAATAATATAAGCAAAATAATTTTTAGAAATTTCATTATCTTCTTTGCGAATCTTTATTCATCTTCATTCTCAAAATTTTCTGATCTTGATTCTTCATCAAAAATTGAGTCATTGCTGTCTTGAAATAATAAGTCATCCCCCATACCATCAAGAGAATTACTAATGTCATACTTTTGAAAACATCGTATAATAATTATTTTGGGTTTTACTTCATTCCATGAACTCTTTACCCATTACCTTATTATTATTATCAGGCCTCCATGGAGTCAAAAGATTCATCGCAGGAGGTCCTTCCTAGGAAACACAAAGTCTATCAAGACCCATCGTGGGAGGTCCCTCCTAGGAAACACAAAGTCTATCATACCACTCCTTAAACTTATTGACCGTTCTCGCTCTCACCACTCTATCAGGCAATGCATTTCATGGCTCAACCACTCTCCATGTAAAGAAACCAATCTTCACCCTCTAGATGCTTCATCAAAATTTGGAGATTGCATCCAACTGACCCATTTTTTCCTTATAAATCCTTTAAATGGTTTGTTTATTGATACATCTAAAGATTGAAGCATGAAGGTGAGTCCTCCTCCTGGGATTACAACTATTTTTGCGTTCATTTTGCAAAGTTCAATCTTTCTTAAAAGCTTTGGTCTGATGGCATCTAAACTGATTCCATACTTACAAAGCAGGTTTCTAATATAAACTGCCAGGATGTTGACCACACCTTCTTTATCCATAACTTCATCCCTTCCTCATCCATTCATCCATCCTTTTGGACAAATATGAATGCAAACTCCTTTGGGAAGTTTTTCTTTGGGCATTTTTTCCTTTTCAAAATTAAAAAAATGTAGCAATTTTGTTCCATTCACACAGCACAACAAAACAACAGTATAGTAGTTTTTTCATGACCAGAAGTTTTAATAATATTTTTTTTTTTACCTTTGGAGCCAACAGTCTTGTTTGAGGGCACATCAAAAGTCAGAGGCACTTCAACAATGTTAGCTATGTGTGAAAGTTCAAAACTGTCTTGTTTTCTAGCATTTATGGTGAATCTGGAAAACTCAATAATTTTATTTTCGAATTCGTCTGGCATTTTTTTGCGATTTTTTTTTTTTTTTTGTACATATGCATAAATCATTTATCTTCATAAATTGAAAGCACCATGATGGCAACCCTGTAAAACTGATGTTATTGTTTCTGTTGTCAATAATTTTGCTCATTAAATAATCATTTTTGTAGATATACAGCAACCTGATCTTCTTTGACCCATTATCCAAGTTTTCAATTATTTTCAATTTCTGGCCATTTTACCAGTTTTCTGCAGGGATTATATTTTTGTAGAATTTGTTTCAAATATCAAATACTGTTCTTGTTTCCTCCAAATTCATACCATTTTTTTCTGTAGGCTGAGGCCCAAAGTGCTGCTCTGATGCCCTATTGCAATTCTTTTTTGCATACTCAATCACACTATGAGTAAATGGAATCATATAGCTATGTCTGTGCTTCGTAGAATCCATGGGTTATAAAAATAAATTAAATATAATAATGTATTGCTTACTAGGTTTAAATGCGTGCCTGTTAACAATTGTGCAACTATTCAAATTGATCATGAATTACCGACAAGCGATGATGCACTGTAACTGTGCATAAATAAAAAACGTTATTTTAGCTTATAGGACACATCCTAATTTTCAGATAAATTTTAGATACAAAAAAAAGCACATCTTATAAGGCCAAAAATACAGGTATGTTCTATTTTGGCCTTATATCTCTTTCATAACACATATTATAACACAGTGACGGCTGAACTGAATAAGGGTAATGGGTTTACAGTGATTCTCCTGGACCTTGCTAAGGCCTTTGACAGGATATCACATGGAATTCAATTAAATTGCAGCATATGGGGATGGATATAGGGTTGGTGAGATGGATAGGAGGGTGGTTGACGGAGAGATATCAGAGAGTGGTTTATTCAGGAGTAGAGTCCAAAAGACGGACTGTGACTTGTGGTGTGCCACAAGGATCTATTCTTGGACCACTGCTGTTTAATTTGTTCATTAATGATATAGGAAAGGATCTGAGAGGAACAGTTCATTTGTTCGCGGATGATGCAAAGTTGGGTAAGGCAATAGTGAATGCAGATGATGTCAAAATTTTGCAGGATGATTTGGATAGATTGGAAGTCTGGGCTAAGGAGAATGGATGTCAATTTAATGTGGCAAAATGTAAGGTTATACATTTTGGGGTGAAAAGATTAGCAGCAGTTTACTACACTGGTGGAACTGTACTCCAGGAATTTGATGAGGCAAGAGATTTAGCCATGTTGGTGGATAAAGAGTTGAAGTTTAGGGGGCAAATTGCAAAAGTGGCCAAATCAGTTCATCAAATCACTTGGTTGCTGAAGAATACTTTGACGAGCAGAGACAAGCATGTTATTGTTCCTCTGTATCAAACCTTGATAAGACCCCCATCTCGACTACTGTGCCCAGATTTGGTCACCTAGGTTTCTTCTTGATGGGGAGGAGGTGGAGAGGATCCAGAGGTGAGTGACCAAGATGATAGCAGGTCTATGGAATGAACCTTATGAAAACAGGTTGAAGATTTGTGGGTTGCAGAAATTAGTTGATAGACGGAAAAGGGGATAAATTTATAGAAACCCTTCAAATTACTGAAGGGTTTCTATAAAATTAATTCAGAAGATATTTTTGAGAACAGGGCTGGTGGTGGGAGAACTAGGGGACATCCATGGAAGCTGGGCAAGAGTGTGGTTAGTAAGGGTGTTAGAGCTGGGTTCTTTACTTTTAGAGTGCTCAATGAGTGGAATAAACTGCCAGAGTCTGTAGTGAGTGCTGTGACAGTGAATGAGTTTAAAGCAAGGTATGATAGATACTGTGAATGTCGAATAGTTGTGATGAACATGATTTGGGGCCTCCTTCGATGAGTCTAAGGACTCCCTGGAGTTGCCTGTAATAATAATAATAAGAAGAAGAATATGCAGAATGTTCTGCTAAACTGTCCACCAAAACTGAAATAACATCAGCTGCTGCTGCTGGTCAACATATATTTACCGTCCAGCTTTCACTTAAGAATCAATTTTTCTTTCACTTCTTTCATTACTCACTCTTGTTTTCCTAAAAGACTACAACCTTCAGCTATTCAAGAAGCATACTATTTTGGTTACTTATGTGTAGATCAGGTAATTAAAAAAAATAGTATGCAAGATGGGTAAGAGTTTTGGCTGTCTAAACAAGATCAGCAAGTTGTAAGGGTAAGGATCAGTAAGGAGGCTACAAAAGGAAAGTTATTACAGGACTTGGTTATTAGGTCAATGCTATTTAAACTATTTAATACTCAGGAATATTCAGTTGATTGCCAATAATGTCAAGTTAGAGAATTATAAGGGTGATGAGTCTGGTTCTCAATTCACTTCAGTAAGATTAAGACAGACTTTAAGCTTGGACAATGGTAATGTTCATAAGAAACAAAGCAAGTATTGTGAAGACTACATAGCACAATGCTGCTATGATAAAGCAGACAAATAGAAATAAGGAGGTTGATGTACCATTGTTTGTATACAGTGGAACATTTTTCAGATCATACGCAGATTACTATGTGCATATTTGGTTATCTGGTTTAGAATGAGATATGGAAACTCTAAAGGGGGTTCAAAAATTAGTGAGCAAGACATCAAGACTTTGGAACATTTCTTATGGCAGAAGTAGAGCAAATACAAACTGCAGTATCTGATGGATAGACAGAAGAGAGTTGAGATTATAGAAATGTTTAAATTGATGAGGGAACAGTGCTGATACAAACAGTGGAAGATTAGAGAAAATAGGGAAAGAGAGGCCATTCTTGGCCTTGATTAACGGTGTGGTGAATGGAGCAAGGAATCCCCCCCCCCCAGAGTGAGTAAAATATATTATGCGATCTGGTCCTTTAGCCTAATATCCAGTATTAGATGTTACTCAGGTAAAATCCTCAATACAAACAAACAAACTATCTATCAATATTATTATTATTATTATTAAGAGAGACCTCCAGGGAGTCAGAGACTTATCAAGGGAGGCCACTACTACACACACCAGCTATCATACTTATTTTGAAATTCATTCACACTGCTTGCACTCACAACATCCAAAGTCAATCTATTCCAATCACACAAATTAAGTGGTATATATATATATATATGTAAAAAGAATGACTGAGTTCATATATACAAAAAGTTATGGAAAATTTTGAATGAATAAGTTTACCTATGAACTGTCATTGTATAATTTTTCCAATCATCAAAATTAAGTATTACTAAAAATCAAGAGCATCATATAATGAATCCATTTCTACATTTGTACCTCATCAGCTTAAAACGTTTTAACCTTTCAAAACATTCATCAACTTGAGAAGTTTCAAATTAAATAAAAACAACAATTTTAATAAATTTTTAAAAGCATTTAATGGATATGTGTATATACATAACAACAAAGAATAACAATAATAAAAAAAGAGTGTTTATTTTTATAATGCGAAAAGATCAAAATCATAAGTATTCTGCATACTATGAACCCAAATTATATTAAAATAGATTTCTTACATTTATGTGTTTCATTTCTTATGAGATGATTTCCTATATATATTTCTTTCCAAGAAATTATTACTTTTTTAAATGTATGTTTGTGTTAATAATTTGTTATGGAAATACAATCACAACATGTGTACAATAATGCTACATAATTTTAGGAGTAGCATTAAAAAGAATATGGGAACTCATAATAAAATATGGACAAAAATCGGTGTGTGCATATGAATCACTCAATGCCAACAAAAAAACAGCGACTGCATTCAGAGTGAATCAATATAATGTACTCAAGGCAATCAAAGTTATAAATGTATTAAACTCAATTGCTGGCCACAACTTTTTTTGCAATCCAGTAAAACTAATAATTTTCAGGAAGTAAGCAAAAATATCCATTTTTGCCAACTTAAAAGGTTAAGAACCTTGATATCTGATATTAATGAATAATATGAACAAAGTAGTATTGATTACAAACAAAATTAAGAAGATGTGATTATTTTAAAAGCATTAAGTTTCTAAATTCAGTCAACTCCTGATTATCTTTATATGGATTATCAATTGTACCAGTTAAGTGTGGTTATAAATTTTAATACCTACTTTAGTTAATTAAGGTCTAATGTATTAGATCCAAAAACATTTCATTTTAGTACATTGTGTATTTATGTACTGATATATTTCCATACTTTCATATATGTTAATTTTATCTAATTTTTGTTTACAGAAATGTTTATATGAAAAATGTTCTCCAGTATACAGCACATATCAAAACATTTGTTCCTTGATTCGATGATATTACTGTCTCCACATACTTGACAATTTCCTCAACTTTACATTTTGTGCAAGTGAAAAAAAAACTTCCAGTCTTTTAAAATATGCATGAAGATCAACTTAGATATATAGCATATTTTTTTTTAAAATTTTATTTCATTTTATAAGCTTTGAAAAGCGGCACAGATGATTCAACACATAAAAATGTAACATGCTATTTGTTCAGATGTTCCTTTAAAGTAGGGTATGCTGAACGAATAGCAAGATATCATACATATGCGGCATGACTTGTTCTTGTATTCAGAATTTAAATGTTGGTACCACCAGTTCTTCTGACTTCTCCCTGAATGAAGTTCATGACATACTGAGTGAAATATATAGGAGTAATAAATTCTATTTAGTTTTTGCTTACAGGCATGAAGCCATTATTGAAAAAATTATACTATGTCTAATGTGCATGTCTCTATTACACATCTAATAAGCATTTGTAATCAGGAAGGTCTTTAGGTTTAGGAAATAATGTTGTAACAGTGAGATGCAAGCAAAACTCACCTGGCCTGGTTTGTTAGAAATGTTCTGTTTACATGGCATTTTTGACTGTATTACTTTTTTAAATAAGAATAAAGACAGTGGCATATAAAAGATTGGAAAGAGACAAAAGCACTATGTGGTAGAATGTTGATACCATATAATTGTGACAAAGAGGATTCCAATGCATACAAAACTTATTGGTAGATAAGTTTTGTATATCATCAGTTAAGTACATCATACTTAGTGATGAAAGACATCACTAAGTATGATGTCTTTCACCTGAAAGATAAAAGTCTACTGCAAATTAAGTACTGAGTGGATACCAAGAGAAGGAAAGTTTGCCAAAGAACAAGATGAAGGGATGATCTACAAAGGGTTTGACATGAGATGTTGGACATTGACTAAAGAAAGACAGAACTGGAAAGTTAAGTGGGGAAGGGCCATGTTCAGCAGTGGATGGAAAGAAGCTAAAGAAGAAGAATCTGTATATAGTTCATCACGACCATCCAACACTCAATCAATGCTTATATTCAGCCCATCTGAAAAAAAGGTAAAAAGGTAAAAATTGGCCATCACTTCTTTTAAAAATAATGGAGGAGATTATCACTATTCAATGTCTTCATTATCTGGAAGTTCAGCAATTAATTATTGACCACCAATATGAATTCTACCTCTCTAGATTCAGCAGAGATTCCTAACATTACTCACGTTTGGTAACAAGCAAGGAAACATTTGTAGAAATTCACCTGGTTATTCTTGCCATTTCCAGGGCACTGGATCAGAACTCTGAATCTACTTATTAAACCGAGATCTACTTATCAAACTAAAATCTCATGGTCTGCTTTCCATCCTCTGCAACAGAGTCACCTGTTTCCTCTTTTCTGATTTTTCCATAACTACAAGACATGACACTTTTTCAATTTGTTCAACTTAACTTCAACAGCCACCATAATACAGTCTTAACTTCATTCACACATTTCCCCTATCCATATTTTTACTGATCAGAGTACATTCCTATTCTTCATCCGATAAATCCAGTAGCGCACAAATGTTTCATTCATGATTTGCCATAACTAATGCTATAAACAGTGACTGCCTTGATGCCTTTAGCAGAATGATAACAGCCTCACTAACTCTACCTCAACACCTTCACCCTACTTACCTTGAATATGCATTTCCTAGCATTAACTTACAAGATCTAAATGCCCCAAAAAATCTGACATTCTTTCCTCAAGGCACCCTGTTACCTACTAATTCAAATTTAGAATATTATAAGGACGTGGCAACAAAAATCTCCATAAAAAGTGCTTGATATTATCCAAAGAAATTCAATCCAACTAACATATGATGACCTTCCCTCTCTCATAATCTCACTACAATCACTTTCCCCATAGGAATATGATATTCTAAAAGGAGCAGTACAGCTTTGTAAAAGGTGTACTGCTTTAGTAATTTCTTTACTGCTTTAGTAAAATCTGCCTTAGTAATTTATTTGCATTTTATAGTCAAGTGACAGCAGAATTAGATAAAGGAAATGTTACATCATAAAGAACTTTGCAAAGGTATTTGACAGAATACCACATGGAAAACTATTACATAAGTTGCAGTAAATGGGAATGGATGTGAAGCTGGTGATAAGGATAGGGAGAGCTGATGCCTGTCTTTCAGATGGAGTGGAATCAAGGCAAATCAGGGTGAATAGCAGTGTGCCTCAGAGCTATGTACTAGGGCCGCTACTCTTTAATTTGTATATTAATAATATAGCAAAAAATTTAAAGGGGGGAATTCAAATGTTTGCATATGACACAAATCTGGATAGGGAAATATTTGAAAAAGGTCATGTAGATATCCTGTAGGATGATTTAAACAAATTGGCAATGTGGGGAAAAGACAATGGTTATCAATATAATATTGCAAAATGTAAGATAATGCACTTTGGGATGAAAAAATTATATAGTATCATACTGATGGTACTGATTACAAGATTGATGAAGCTAGGGATCTGGGGTGATGATGGAAAGAGATTTAAAGTTCAAAGGACATATTGCAAAAGTTAGCAAAATAGCTTAAAGGATTACACGGATGATGAAAAACACAGACTGACAAGTAAAGATAGGGAAGTTATTTCCCTCTTTATAAGGCTATGATTTCCTTACATCTTGACTAGTATGTACAAATTTAGTCACCTAGGTTTCTTGGGGATCAAGAAGTGATGGAGAGTATTGAGAGAGAGACGAGGGACCAAGCTGTTGGCAGGTCTGTGGAATGCTCCCTGTCAGGATAGATTGAAGGTATGTGAGTTGCAGAGTTTAGTTCACAGGTAGAGGAGAGGGGGACATGATAGAAACTTATAAGTTACTAAAGGGATTCTATAAGATTAACAGAAAATATATTTTTAATACATGAGGAGTAGGGTGAGAACAATGGGTCATCCTTGGAATTTATGCAAGAGTGTGTTAATAAGGGTGTGCAGACTAGGTTCTTTGTTTGGAGGGTGGTAAACGAGTGGAATGGATTGTCAGAGGTAATTGTGAGTGCACCAATGGTGAATAAGTTTAAGGAGCAATACGATAGGTATTGTGTAAATAATGGTTGGTGTGGGTCTCCCACACAATACCTATCATATTCTCCTTTAACTTATTCACCAAGTATCTTGTATAATAATGACAATTCTGTTTTGCTTTTTTTTCTTAAAACAAAACAGAAAAAAAAAAGCTCTACAATATACTCAAGAGCCATACAACCTCATTCAGAGAAGAGTTTTACAAACATCGATGCCTTACATGGCATTTGAATTTGGGTTGACCAGGGATGACTCCTTGTTCTCAACCTACTCCTCATGTATTGAAAAATAACCTGCAGTCTTTGTAGTAAACAAACAGTTGCTTTTAAATCTGAATGAAATATCTGAATGTAGAAAAGTCTGCCAAGGTAGACTTTTCTACATTCAGATATTTTGATACTGTTTTGCTGAACAGGCATCCATCATTTTCTTGTTTTCATATAAGTCTGAGGAAATACAAGCAGCTGTTATCAACATCCATTCACATCGTAACTTCATCTTATTATCTTATTTCACTCCACCATTATCTTCTAGAACAGCTTTCTTACAATGTTTTTTCAAGGCCTACAACTTCTTTAAGAAGAAAGAATGAACAAACTGATGTGTTCAAGTCACCCACTTAAACACACAGCACAGATGTATGTGTGAGGTTAATTATTAGATAAATCTCATGGCCTGGTTGGCTAAGTTGATAACTTTTATGCTCTCCAAACAATAGGCTATGAGTTCAAATCCCAATGTGTGCACAGATGTTTGTAAATGTCATTATACTGTGGATGAATTTCATTGCCAAGTGTAAGATAACTATCCTGATTATCAGAGATAGCGGCCTGAAAAAGTTCTGTTTAGTGTGTTGATCTACTGCAATAACTAACTCTTGATCCTCCCATAGTAGTAACACTAATGTATAATAGATTTTCAGCCTTTTAGGGGTAGGTTTTACATTACATTTTTTTTTTAATAAATAAAAAGATAAAAGAAATTACAAACAAAACATTCATTTTGAACAACTGATAGACATCTAATAACTACAGAAGATGGAAATGAAATAAACCTTTCTGTGATGTAATAAAGGATGGGTGCCAGGTGGCATTTCACTGGAAGGTTTGTGTAAAGAAGGCTCCTGTTTCAGATAAGTTTTTTTGGAATAATTAATTGTAAACAAGTGTGTGTGTTTATGAGTGAGAGTTGCTGTTAAAGTTGTGTGCTTACATCAGAGGGTGTTGTGCGGGCTTGTTTGTTTAAGTTTGTTTACAAAATCATTAAACTTAGAGCAGTGTATAGAAACCAGTGAAGGAAATATGGAGGTAGCTTTGTCTTTGCAGGAATTTAATTTTTAATTCAGTTATTTCGTGAAATGTGAAGTGTTGTATATATATTTGTTCGATTATGTAGATAAATTATAGATATTTAAGGCAGAAGGAAGGAGGGTGTGTGCGAAGTGTGATCTGAATGAGGGCTCGATGATTGGTAACGTATTGGTAACTGAAAGTGTTAGTAGCAAGAATGCGACAAAAAGGATGAGTGCTCATCTGACAGCAAAGAGCGGCAGTGTAAAAGAGCAGTAAAAATTGGTAAAAAAGTTTTAAAAAAGCAAACAAGTGATCTGATGAACTTAACAAATAATGATAAGAAAGATGAAAGCAATACAAATGTAACGAAAGTTGAAAAAGTGTACAATTAAAGGTAAGGCAGTGAAAAAACATGTATGGCTGGTGATAAAATTGTGTTGAGTGAATGAGAGAAAAGATGCGATAAAAGATTTGAAAGCTGGTTAAGATGAGGAAAGAGATGAAACAGATACGGAGTGAAATTAAGAGAATTCAAGATATGTATGTATGTATGGAAGAGTGAAAATGATGAAAACAAACGATATCGGTATGAAAGAAGTAATGAAAGACCTGCGAGTGGTTGTATGGGGATTCAATTATTAGAGGTGCGGTAAACGAGAAAATGCACAAGGTTCGTTTTTCTGGAGGTAAAACACATAGAGTGACTGAGGCACTGGATATGAGGAGTAAGCAAGCAAAAGAATTGGTAGTGGTAATAGGGACAAATGACTTGGCTGGGAACAATGAACACATAAGATTGGATATCAGGAGGTTGTTGAGAAGGATAAAAGATAATAGTGTGATTGGAAAGGTAGTCAGTGTGTTACCCAAGTATGACAGTGATGAAATGAGGCAGAGATTAAAGATTGTCAATGATATGTTAGAAGAAATGTGTGAGGAGAAAGGTGTGCAGTTTGTTAATGTGTGGAATGAGTTTGAAGGATGAATTGAACTGCATAAGAGTGATGGATTGCATTTGAATGGGTTTTATGTGAGTCACTTAGACAGACTGTTGCTGGAAGGTAGAAAAATGAGTGCGGAGAATGAAATGATGTAAGAAATGATGTGAAAGAGCAGGAGAGTAAGAAAGGAGAGATTGGAGTGGTGGTTATGAATGAAGAAGCAGGTAGCATGAGTATAGAGAATGAGAGAACAAGTGTGCAAGACAAACAGGGAAACTGGGAGGATCAAGGTGGGCAGGGCAACATAGCATGAGAAATGCGGATGTGAATGCATCACTTGGGATCAGGGGAAAACAGTTGGATTTGAAGAAGGTTCAAAGATGAATAAGGAGAAAAAGAAATGCCTCGAGTTAAGTATGCAGAAATCATATCTCATAAGTGGCATCAGTGAAACTTGCTATAGATCAAGGAATGAGCTGATGTATCCAAATGCCTAGAAGTGTAAGAAACAAGGAAAATGAAATGGTTGCATTAATTGAGTCTGTTCATCCAACAACTGTTGGAATAAGTGAAACCTGGCTGGATGAGAATGACATCCTGACAAGAACGGAGATGGAAGGATATGATGTATTTCATGAAGATAGAAAGAGTAAAAAGGGAGGAAGAGTGCTCTTGATGATAGAGAAAGAGTTATGTCCATACAAGGTAGGTATGGAAGAGGGAAATAGTGCCAGTGTTTTAGGCACTATAGTATGAGAGAGAGGTAAATATAATGAAATACTTAGTTGGATATTGTTGTAGACCTGGTAATGACCATAGTAGTGACCATGAAAGGCATAATCAAATTAGCCAAGCAAATAAGAAAAGGGTGATCATTATGGGTGAACTGGAAGTAAAGAAAATTAGTTTCTTGAGTTTGTGAGGGACAACTACCTCAGGCAATAAATAACAAAGCGCACACGGGGATTGAGGATCTTGGATTCGATCATCTCATCTCATCAGAGGATGTTATTATAAATGAGGTGTCAAATCACCCTCCAGTTGGTGAGAGTGACTATGAACTGATTATCTGGGTGATTGCTAGCAGTGTGAGGATCTCTGTGATGAAAGGATATATGTGGAACTATAAGGTTGGTGATTATGAGAAGCTCAGGAAACATCTTGCTGGTGTAGCATGGATGAGGAGTTGGCTGGAAAGGAGATCAGTGCTGCCTGGGTGATATTCAAGAACTGTCTAGTAGAAGCAGTGGCTAAATTTATTCTAAGGGTCATAAGGTTAAATAATGTATGTAGGTGTGAAATGGATGAATGAAGAGATTAAGCATGCGATACAGAGGAAAAAGGCATTATGGAGACAATATAAGAAGAGTGATAATAATCAATTCTATGATGAATGCAAAGAGCAGGCAAGGAGGGTAACTTGGTTGATAGGGGTAACAAAAGTTCACTATGAACAGCATTTAGCTAATGAAGCCAAAGAGAGTCCTAGAGAGCTTTTTCAATACAAAGCATTTTCAAAAAGAGACTGAACTTCTGCTATAAAACTTTATTGCTCATTATTTAAAATAAGGGGATAATAAATCCCACATTGATTTAAAACCAAATAGGAATTTACTACAAATTTGCTACGAGTTGTCCGGTATTGTACTACGTACTAGGGTCACTTGCATTAGCTCACGCTAGTGATCGCCGATACTTTATAGTTTACTATATTCGGCATGAAACTCTCTGATTCCAATCTTTGAGTTTCTTATTCGGTTTTAAAACAATGTGGGATTTAATATCCCCTTATTTTAAATAATGTTTACATCGCCGAAATGAAGCTTATTAGCTCTTTATATTTAAGTAACTTGATGGTTGCACCTGTTTGGAAACTCGTATAGCAGAGTATAAGTTCTTTTCGCTATACACTTTGGTATTAATTTGGTCTAGCTACTCACTGATGAAGCCTCAAAAAAGGCTGAAAGGCTGAAACCGGTCTGGGTAGCGACCTCCCACCATAATGTAATAACAGCATACATTTCCTAGGAAATGTGTTTTTATATTATGGAAAATACCTAAGAATAGCGATCAGAACTTTACCACCTTTGCTACGAGTTGTCCGGTATTGTACTACATACTAGGGTCACTTGCATTAGCTCACGCTAGTGATTGCCGATACTTTATAGTTTACTATATTCGGCATGAAACTCTCTGATTCCAATCTTTGAGTTTCTTATTCGGTTTTAAAACAATGTGGGATTTAATATCCCCTTATTTTAAATAATGTTTATATCACCGAAATGAAGCTTATTAGTTCTTTATATTTAAGTAATTTATTGCTCATTTTACAACATTTAAAGTAGTCCCCTCTACTGGCGATACACTGTTCCCAACATTTCTTCCATTGTTGGAATGCTTCCTGGAACGCACTTTCTGTGATGGCATGCAGTTCTCTTATTGCATTTTCCTCTATGGTTTGGAAATGACGTGCTTTCAAAGTGGTTTTAAGTTCGGAAAACAGGAAAAAGTCTGCTGGAACTAAGTTCAGAGAATAAGGTGGATGGGGCACAATG
This sequence comes from Typopeltis vanoorti, assembly GCF_054136105.1. Taxonomy (NCBI): domain Eukaryota; kingdom Metazoa; phylum Arthropoda; class Arachnida; order Uropygi; family Thelyphonidae; genus Typopeltis; species Typopeltis vanoorti. The sequence continues at coordinate 5,358,867 of NC_143574.1, read as the reverse complement.
AATGTCTGATATTTTACCATATAACTGTGGGTGAGGAGCGATGTGTGAGCTGACACATTGTCGTGGTGCAACATCCTAGTCTGGTTTTCCCACAATTCAGGCCTCTTCATCTGCAAAGCATCCCTCAAACGTGCTAAAACTTCCTGGTACAACTCTTTTTCATTGTCACTTTGTCACTAATACGACGAACAGCTTGTGCATGTTCAAACTACAGCAGATGTAATTCAATGAATAATGCTCATAGGAGAATGGGGCAAATGGCAGTTTGTTGTCAAAGCCTGACGCTAAGTGCATTCAGTAGCTTCAGTGCTGGCTGGTGCGATATTTAAAAAGTTTGGTCTTTTTTTGAACATCCCTTGTATGTAAAAAAAAAAAAGAATGATTATGGAAGGATGACACTGATTGGAGAAAATGGTATAAGAACAATTGCTGCAGAGGACATAGTTGAGATATTTAATGAGCAGTTCATAAAGTTCTTTCATTCTTGTAAATGTAACATCATGGAGAATTTCAGAGCAGTTGATGAGAAGGAGAGACTGACTGTAAGTCAGCAAGAGGTATATGGGGATCTGAGCAAAATCTATGTTAATAAGACTGTGGGACTTGATAACATATCACCACATATTATGACCTTTTTCTTGACCACTAGTATTAATAAATTAAAGACTTAATTCTGTATGTTAGTCAAGTAAATAATAGTTTAATATCCGACGTTTCATTGACTAATATCTGTCAGCATTTTCATAGCTCTCTCGACCTCACATAAATGGGATCAATATTAAAAATATTCATGACTGCAATGTTTTGATCGACTTTTAGGGAAACTTATCCTTGTATCTATTCCTGATTCCAGCTTAATGGTCTCCAAGTTTCCCTTGCCTGGAAACTCAAGTAAGGAAATTCCTTTGTAATCCTCATATGCAGTTTTATTTTCCTTTTTATAAATGGTTAGCATGTGAGCTCTCCTCCAATCATCTGAGATTTCATCCTATGACCAGGTCATCTAAATTATGTAAGCATAGTCCTGTGAAACTTTTATACCACTATATTTGTGCATTTCTGGTTGAATATCTTTTACTCATGGTGCCTTTTCACATTTCAGGCTTTTGACAGTTTTTCTACTTCAACCATTGATATGCCTGAAAGCAGGAGAGTATTAGTGCCTGCAAGCAAGAAATGAATGTGGAGAGAATGTAATTAACAAGCAAATGCAAGACTTGAAAGTTGTTAACAGTGAAACATGAGATAAAGTTTGCAGCATGGAATTAAACAATTGGTGGAAATTAATAGGAGACTGAGAAAAAACTTCATAAAAGATATGATGTATAACTCAAGTAGGATATAACAAATAGGAAATAATATGAGGTACAATTTTGATATGAGGTGTAAATAAGTAAAAGACTAAATGACACTGAGTAGCATAGATTTTTCAAAGATAATTCACTGTGGCAAGCATGATTATATGTCTGGGGACATTGGAAGATGCATATGTTGAAATATGAATAAGAAAAGTGAGATGTTCTAATGATTTCACTGCACAAGAGTGGGAATCAATAAATGATGTGAGATGAAGGAAAAAATCAGTGAAGAATATAATATAAAAGGAACATCACTGGTGATGTTCTGCAGGGTCTGTTTGGGGGCTCTTGCTGTTTCAGTTATATGTTAATGATACTGAAAGAAATTTACATGTGGATATACAGTTGTTTGTAGCTAATGCAAAGTTGTAAAAATCTACCCAGTTATTATTATTTTTTTTGTTATCCTCACTCTGTAGAACAGTCATTTTCATTGCAATAAGAAAGACTGCATTAACAAGGAACTTGGTACACTTTTAGGAATTAGAACAGCCAGCTCTCCCTTGGAAATAATATACAGATTGAAATGCAATAAAATGTTTAAAACATTCAGAATTTCCTTTGAGAAAGGATATGGTAACTTTTTTAGATTCCCAAGTGGACTAAGTAAAACACTGATTGCCCAATATTTGTCATCCTTTGAAAATCTGTTGAAGTCATCAGTTTCCACAGTATTTTTTTAATTAAATTTTTGCTATACATGATATTATTCTAACAAATTATGCTAAATCATGTAATTAAAGTTTTAAGAATACATTTCCTATTAATAAAGTTATGATGAGCTGTACACTGGTCCAAAAGCTAAGGACAATTACATTTTTACCTATATATGAAGAAATTTCATGACTACAGCCAAATTGGACATAAATTTATTGCCAGCATACTAATAAATTACATTACACAAAAATGTGTTATACGTTTTGTACAAATTAAATTGCAATATGTTTCTGGAAAAAGTTACATGTTTTCTAAGGACATAGTAGTTAAGGAATTAATGTACAGTGCTTACAGAAAACTATGCGGAGATGCATTTCGGTATGGAATATGTCTAACCAGAACAGCAACGTAGCTCTCAGAGCAAGGATAAGCAAGCCTTGTTTGTTTTCTAGAGGAGAATTTCAAGCAGCAATGTGTCTCCCTATTGCACCCCAAATGTGTCCTATGTGGTTGAGATCTGGGGAGCATGCTAGCCACTCAATTTGATGAATATCCTTAGTCTCCAGAAATATCTCCCCTGCTTGTGTATGAAGTGGTATGACATTGTCACCCATAAAAATGAATTTTTCACCTATAGCACCATGGAACAATTCAACATGACACTGAAGAACTTCTTTGTAATATTGTTCACCAATCATAGTCCCTTTTTCCAGCACCTGTAGCTCAGAGCATCCATTAAGCACAATAATGCCTTATGTTGGAGATTTAATGGAATATTTACAGCAGTGGAAAAGGATTAAAACTAATTTTAATGCTTCCAATATTTTGTCTCAGTCACTGAGACATCTTCAGAGATTACAAATACTTTTGTAACAACACGCTCAAATACAATATAATACTAAGTGAAACACCTAGATAAGACTCTAAAGTCCTATCTAGGTGGTGCACCCACTATAGACATTTGTAGTGGCCTAGGATGTAAAGTGGAATCTCTGATAATTAATGTTTCCCAAATTTTGGCTAGCAGGAACAAGGTACTCCTATATACTCCAGGCACTGAGGGAGGAGGGAGCTGATCTTTGGTGGAATGGATAAGGGGTAGTAAGTTTACGGTGGGGCTTAAACGTTAAGTGGAGGTTGTACTTTTTTAAGGACCTGGCTATTTTTTCTGATGTACCACAGATGTAGGGTATGGTGATGGAATTTCTGAAGTCCTTCTGAAGAGATGGCTGGGGAATTGGGGAACTGATTTTTTTTAAATTCTGTAATCACTGTAGCCATTGGAAAGAAAGGTATTGTGTATGTGTTGAGTTTGGTTGAAAGGGAGATTCCACTGGAACAAAGCTTGTGGGCTTTATTAGTTAGAGTTTTAATAATGCCATATTGTTGAGGGGATTGGTGGTGGGAGAGTTTGTGAATGTATCTACTTGTGTGAGTAGGTTTTCTATATTAATACCATTAGGAAGGTGTGTTACAAAGGTGTCTAGGAAGGCAAAAAATTGTTATTTTCCTTTTCCATCCAAAATTGGATTCTTGGATGTAGTCTATTGAGGTGACTGAGGAAGGAGGCTAATGAGTCTGGGCCATGAGGCCAAATAGAGAATACCTCATCTACATATCTTAGCCAGATAGAAGGTTTGAGAGGGACTGTCTATGGTTCGTTTTTCAAAATTTTCCATGTAAAATTGGCAAGAGGGGAGGAACCCATAGTGGTTCCCTCCAGTGGTGTAGCTAGAGCTTTTGTCACCTGGGGCAGTCCTTGGGTTTGCTGCCCCTCTCAATACACACCAAAAATACTACCAAAAGTCAAATCAATATATAGGGAAATAAATTAAAACACTATGTTCATTTTTGAACTTTAATTTCAACATCTAAAATGTTATTTTTCTTACTTTTCTGTTATCAAAATCATCGATGACATTGGCGAAGTCTATTTCATAGTAATGTAGGTAATTCTTAATCAATTTTAATTTAGGGAAAAAACTCCTCTCACAACTACCAACACTTACAGCAATTGTGAGGAAAATTCGCAGTAGCATTACAATATTTGGAAATGAGTTCGCGAGACTGTATTTTAGAATTAATTGCAAAAGTTCAAAAGGGTTCAAAGTGCCACCCAGGGACTGTCCCCCCCCCCAGCTATGCTTCTGGTTCCCTCTATCTGTTTGTAGATTTTGTTTTTCCAAGAACTGATGACAAAGGAAAAGAGCTCTAAGAAGAAGAAAAACGTTTTTTTAAGTGTTTAGGTGTCATTTATGGGATTATTGGTAAACAATGAGGTGATGTCAAAGTTCACCAATAGATTTTCAATTAAGGTTTTAAAATGGGTAGAGTTTTTTACATAGGATGTGGTAAGACCAGTGAGGGGGGTCAGAGAGTTAGCCAACTGACCCCCTTGGTGCTATGTAATATTCCAAATTCTCTAGCAATATCAGTAATTCTGAGAGCCTTCTTCAAGCTTTCCAATAATTCTTCCTTGCATGAAATCATTTAGATGATGTCTTTGAGACGTTACAAGGCATCCATCAAGTTTGCAACTTTATTTCTTCATTAAAAGAACATCCTTCAAACAGAATTCACTTAGCACAGACGTTTGCCTTTTATCCTGTTGAGTGTTACCAAGTGACCCCTTTGCATGCAATTCGAAAATTTGAATGTTTGCTTGCTTTCTACTCAAAATCATCAATTATAAAAATTGATGTATAATTGATGAACACTATTTCTTCAGTAATAGTGTTCATCCTTAGGTTATGGACATCAGTGTATTATATGAATTAGGGAACTGCTTGTGCATTACAAACATATGTAGCATAGCCATACTGAAAGTTGTAAAGATGATAGAAGAGATGATCAAGATGATACAAGAAGTAATATGGCAAGGCAATGGAGGTACCCATGATTGTCTCTTCAACTCATTTGAAATTTTTTTTCTCTCCATATAAAGTAACCAAATTTAGTTAAAATGAAACAGATAAACTGTATTGTGTGATAGGTCTTGATATGACCACTGTAAGATTTGTTGTTAAAGGTGAAAAGAAAGAAAAAAAAATCAAACAAAACCATTCTTTTACTGCAATGAGTTTTAACTCACATTTTCTAAGTATGATCAGGTGGGATCTCTGCTAAGAATAGTATAAATTATTATTTTTCTATGTAGGATGACATTTCACATCCTATTCTAAACTGTTTATTAGCTGCATTCATAGCATTTTTTTTTTTTTTTTTAAATATCTGATCCACAATGAAAGGCCACAAAACTTATAGCACATTAGTTCTGTGTGTGGGCAAGAGGGATAGAAGAAAGGAGGAATCAGTTCACATTTCCTTGAACAGCTGAGGGTTGTAATCTTTGAGGAAAGGAAAGTGGAGGGAGACTGTTCCAAAGGACAAAAGTAGATGGAAGGCAGTGAGGTTGGTTTGGTGAATTTCAAGATGGACTGTAAAAGGGTGTTGGTTAGCAGTGGCTCTTGTTTTAATGATTTTGTAGGAGAGTGGAGGAACACCAATGGCTAATTCAGGAGGTTTGAAAGTATCTGTAGAAAGGTTCATGAAAGTATCTGTAAAAGAAGCACAAGGTAGAAACAGATTGTCTATGAGAGAGAGATCATTAATTAGCCGGAATGCCCTCTTTTGAACAGAATCGAGCAATCTTAGAGAGGATTTTGATGCACCACCCCTAATATGGGAGCAGTATTCTATGGCTCTGGCAGATTTGGGATTTGCATTGCGTTAGCAGCTGTGAAGGTATGAAATAGTATCTTGTGCGAAAAAGCACCTTTTTTTTTTTGCAGCTGCAGAAGTTATAGTTAAAATGTGGTTATGCCAGAAAAGATCAGAGGTACAGGTCAGTCCAAGAAGAGAAATCTCATCATGTTTGTATATCTCAGTATTACTGAAGGCAAACTGGAGAGATGTGAGCTCTGTCTTGCAAGACAGGACTGAGCTTCAGTGGCATTGAAGTTTATAAGGATACAGCTAGAAGATCCGAGTTCAGGTCACTGGTTGTAGTAGATCATGAGGATTCAAATACTTCAGCACTACAAGGTTTTGTCGAATGAAAAAGAGGAATGGAGTGTATTGTCATTGGCAAAGCTATGAATAGGGTTGGAAATCTGTGAGAACAGGTCATTTATATATAAGAGGAAGAGAGTGGGTGAAAGAACAGAATCCTGGAGTACTCCTGCATTGATGGGGAAATCTGAGGAGAGTAAACCGCCCACCATGACATGTAGTGAGCGGCCAGTCAAAAAGTTGGTGATCCAGTTGCAGACGGAGGAAGGCAGACCACAGAATGGCAGTTTGTTAAGTAGGCCCCAGTGCCAAACCTGATCAAATGCCTTTGAAATGTCGAGGACAACCGCGTGATCAGCAAAGATGATCCAGCATACATTGCATATAGTAATATTTCCCTTGTCAATTTGAATGTAAAACCAGTGGTTCAGACCACAGTACATCTAGTAATGGAGTCCTGGCAGAGTTTTCATCACCAGTATGCACTTTCTTCCATGTTAATCATGAAGATAATATAAAATTATGTTCTTTGGTGCTAAGACCAAGAAGTATTTCAAAATTTTTGCCTCAAGCATTTAATTTCCTGAAGTAGAAACTTTGTTCTCCAGCTAACTCTCAAATAGTTATGTAAATAATATTAAAGAAATCTGGTCTACAACAAAGATCCAGTCTATATCATCCATTCTATATGTAAAAGAACTTGATCCTTTATCTCTTAGTACAACTAAAAATTATACAAGCATCCCTAACGACTTTTTCAAGGAATCTGATTCTGTTTAGTAAAGGAACATTCTTTAAATATGACTTATTATATAAAGAACAATGTTTTCAAATTATCCTAAATAAAGCAAGGTTTAAAAATCACGAATTTTAGAAAATTATGTGCTTTAAAAATGTTAAACATAATAAGCGAATGCTTTATACATGTGAATGGAGAAATATAATAATTCTAATCAGCATGTAACATTACCATGTTACATGCTAATTTATTATTATTACACAAGCATCGTGCTGGAGTATGAAAGAGTCATCATTGCTGTTTTAGAGACATACTTGAAGAGCAAATAGAGAGAACAATATTAATACATTTAAACATAGATGATGTCAAGCGCCAGTTAATTTTAGCAGTGTGAGCAGGAGAATATATTATCACAGTTCACTCTGAGTCAAATAAGAATAAAGAATACAGTAAATCATTGGAAGAAAAAAAATTAAGAGCAATTCAAGACCATTGAAGGAAGATGAAACAGTGATATAAAGAGTTATCAAATATATATACAGGGTGTTCGGGATAAATTTGACATATTTATAATTAATTATATTTTTCCGTAAGTTACATGTATTAACACACACTTCTCTTCATTTAAAAGTTTGGACCCTTCTTCATTCATATACAAGATGTCAGAAAGGATGGATAGCTGGAACCCACCTGAATCATGGAAGAGAATAACTTGTATCATGATGATTCGTGCCCGCCATCAAAATAAGGATATTACGACTGCTGCCCAATGCTCCCTGAATACAGTAAAAACAATCAGGCATGAACTAGAGACTTGCAATGGTGACTACGAGGATGTAGCAAGAAGAAAGATCCCTAGCAGACGATCTGATTGCGTTCGTACAGCAGAATTCCTCGCAAATCTGCAGGAACAGGTGTTGAAGAACCCTGGCATTGGAATTCGGGCTTTGTTCGTGGAGTTGCTAACTGTAGTCAAGCCCTGGATAACAAGGGTAGCCAATGGTAGGCCGTATGTATGGCAGCAGGATTCGGCCCCTTGCCACACCTCTGGGAAAAGTCAAAAAATGGTTGTCTGAAAATTTCTACGACTTCACCAGTCCAAATGTTTGGCCTCCAAACTCCCCAGACCTTAACCCTATGGATTATTTTGTATGGGGCGCAGTTGAAAAAGACACCAATCGCACTTCCAGTAATACAAAAGCCCAGTTAATGGATAAAATTAAAACAGTTTTTGCGGCCCTTCCCAGGGAGACTGTAGCATCAGCTTGTTCGAGGTTCCGAAGCAGAATTGAAGCTGTGATCGATGCTAATGGTGGTTATTTTGAGTAAATCTTGTTGATAGTATTGTAATTAACTCTGCCTGTAATGTTTTTTTGTCAATTCATTAAATTTAATAGATACAAAGAAGATTTTCTTTTTCCTTACGAAACTGTCAAATTTATCCCGAACACCCTGTATATATATTCATCTTTTTTTTGACTGACTGAAACTGAGAAAATAGATAACAAGTTAATTTAATGGAGCACACAACATGTTTCATCAAAAATGACTTCTTCAAGTGTGGTAATACTTAAAGCAAATTAAAAAACATAAAAAAACCCATAAAAACACTATGCTATTTTATGGTTTTTTTTGTTTTTTTAATGTGCTTTAAGTGTTACCACACCTGAAGAAGTCATTTTTTGATGAAACATGTGGTGTGCTCCATTAAATTAACTTATCGATTTTCTCGGTTTCAGTCAGTCAAAAAAAGATGAACATATCCAATCACCGAGTCAATGTAACTATTGATTACACACACACACACACACACACACACACACACACACACACACACACACACACACACACACACACACACACACCTCTATTCACATGTGCAAATGATTCAGTTATCTGCCTTTCGCCATGTTGACAAGAGATTAATTAAAATCAACAATACCAGTAAGATGATCTTTATGAAATTACTGTTGTAGAGGAAAACAGTGTTTTACATATAGAGATATGCTTCCTATTTTATTTTATTTTATTAATTTTATAATAACCATGCTAGTTTTCTTCCATTACTGTAGATAATCAAGAGTTGACTGTCTAGAAAATCTATCCTTTCTAAAGTATAAAACATACAAGGCCCAGCATAAGTAGAAAAGAGTTAATAGAACAGACACCATGTTACATGCTAACTCCTGCCCCCTAGTGATGAACACAGCATGCACACAGTGTTGAGGAAGGAGGATGCTAGGAGGAAGGAAGAGGACAAGGAGACACAGGAGATTGTGCTACACTTACTGCTGCCTCCAGGAGACTCCACTAGGGAAGGAAACAGAGACAACAGGTTCAAATGCTACAGTGCAAGGTATATGCTATCAAGCAAGCTGAGTCACTCAATGCTTACACCTTTTTTTTAAATATATGTATATATACATATATATATATATATAAAAGTGTAATAAGGAGCAAATTACCAAAGAATAAAAATAGGACCCAATATAGTCCAAACACTTGAAATGTGTGCAAATTTGATTAGCAACTGTGAGAATATGATTATTGCATGTATCTCAAAATTGGTAGAATGCTCCCACAATGTACTCATCATTCATTCTAATATATTTGTGCAAATACAAAACTATACCTATGTGTATATATATATACATACATATTTTTTTCAAAATTGAATAATTTATGTCATTTAAATTAAAAAAATATTACATAATTTAAATCTTTAATCCAACAGTACACCTGTTTCTCTCTTTCTCTCACTGATGTAAATATGTAAACAATGTAGTACTACTGCTACATACATAGTATTACAGTATTTTTATTATCATTTTTTAAGTGTTACTTTAAAATAATGCAGATTTAAACTTCTTACATATATATAAGGAGCCCTAATAAATGGTAACCCTAATATATATATATATCTATATATATTAGGGTTACCAAGTAATTTTATAAGCTTGGTTATTTAACTCATAATCCCAAGTATGCAAACAATTAAGTTTGCACCTGAAACATAGTTCAAGTCTGAAGATGGTACAACACCAGGGCAACTCATTGTAAAGGTGGGTAAAGCTCTGATCACTATTGTTAGTATTTTCCCATAATGTAAAGCACATCTCACTAAAAGATGTATATTGCAATGCATTATGGGTGGGGTCACTACCCAGACTAGTTTCAACCTTTTTTGAGTCTCCTCAATGAGTAGCTAGACCATAAATACCAAGGTTTTAGTAATACAGAGCCTTATCAACTTTACCTATAGAAGTTGCTGCAAGGCGTTTTTATTTTTAATAAGAATCTCTGGAGGAGATATAGATGTAATTCATTTTTTAACTTGGGGATACGGTATATTAGGGTTACCAAGTAATTTTATAAGCTTGGTTACAATGAGTTGCCCTGGTGTTGTACCATCTTCAGACTTGAACTATGTTTCAGGCACAAACTTAATTATTTGCATACTCGGGATTAGGAGTTAAATAACCAAGTTATTTTTAAACAGAGTTATTTTCATTATGGTTTCAATTACTTCTTTGATTGTGGGTATAACAATGTCTTCTGCAATTGTATATGGTTTTCCTTTTTTTGCTATATCCTTGTTTATTGTCAGCTTCTGCAGGTGCTTTCATAAATGATTTTATAGTTGGTCGATGTGTGTATTTCTCTTTCAGTTCTTTAAAAAAATCAAGATCTTTATCTTTCTTATCGGGATGAAGTCTTTGAAGATGATCTTTCATTTTTGCTGTTTTCGTTGCATCGTTACTAAAAGTTTTCTCACAAAGAAGACACATAGGCCTCGTTTTGTTTCTTAATGAAGCAATAAACTCAAATTTTTAACATTCTAACAAATATTGTCTGCATTTCTTTTTAGAATCTGAAGCTGCCATTGTGGTTACTGGAGTTGTAACAAAATAATTAATGAAGTCAGCAGGCAAAAGTAATAAGCCTAAATAATATACCTACTCACGTATTTCTATAGGATGTACAAAATTTACCAGAGAAGTTTAGTTCATGAATGAATAACGATTGAATTATAATATGTATGCTGATGAATTTTAGAACATTAACGCTCACTTGTATGTCGATATGCAAAAATGAGACTGGGATTGAATACATGTAAGTAAATAAGCAACTACGCACATGTTGCAATCTCGCTCCCACCGCACCGGCCAGTTGGGAACCACAGACATCCATTTATTGGTAAATACGTCATTTTGGCCCTTGATTGGCCTCCGTAATTTTTATGACCTTGCTCCATCTTACAGGTCCTATTCATGTCACTGTTCCCACAATTCACTCTTAATTGCATTGTCATCAGGATGGAGGTAATCTAAGTTAACCGAATTAAATATTACCCATACAATAATGTCTTATATTTTTCTCTCTACCCCTAACAATGTTATATCGACCCCTGGGGGTCAATATAACATTGTTAGCAGTGGTCACTTTGGTGACCACTGCTGTAGAGGCCGAATAAAAATAAACTTAATTCAGAGATAGAGTCATGTTAAATGTGATCTTACTGTGTAAACGATACCTGGAAACTGATTGAAGCGACACCTATTTAGGTTAGGGGAGTGTTCCAGAGCTGATGCTAATTTTAAAAATAGTCTTTCACACCAATAGCAACTTCTATACAGCACAGTGTCTTTTTACATTAAATCTTATCTTATGTGAAGGGATATCCAAAGCCTAGCCTGCCAGTTTCAACTTGCTCTCTCTCTCTACAAAGCAGGCACTTGGAACTTTATACACTCTGGGATATGCAAGTGGATGCATCTGATCCTTCAAAGAACAATAGATGAAGGTTAATAGCTGGATGGATGGATGGATGTAAGGTTTGAAGGAGGTATGGAAGCTATTTAAGAAGTTTAAGGAACCTCAATTTTTGTCAAAACTCCTATAGAAATACAACCTTACAACCACATACACAGCACATAAAAATTTGGCAATCCTTATCTGCTCCACTAAAGACCAGCCACATTCCCTGGACCTACCAGGTACTTTGCAATTTCAAGCTCTCCTACTACTGACAGCCAATATCAGAATTTCTGAACCCAAGGACTACATCTAGTTCTGCCATTACAGCCACTCAGGACTTGCTAATTATGATTTGAACACCCACCACAGGATATGCTGGAAGAAGGCCACTCTATTACACTGCAGCAAATACAAATATAAGAGGCTGTTCCTCGAATCTGCCACACCCTGAAAAACTTTCCAAACCTTGAAACATTTGGGTACATGAGAATGCCCCAAATTATTATTATTATTATTATTATTATTATTACGGGTATCTCCATGGAGTCAGTAGACTCATCGCGGGAGACCCAAACTAGCAAAACAATATCTGTCATATCTCTTCTTGAATTTGGGAAGCACTCATCCTCAGAACTTCAGCCCAACAGCCAAGGCCACCAAATCTATCCACTAGGGGATGCCATTTAGGATTCTATCTATTGTATATTCTATCTATTCTATTGTGTGCACATATAACTGTTTTTGTGATCCCTGTATTTTGGCAATAATATAATGTTGCCAAAATACAGGAAAGTATTAATTAAAGTAATTATAATTAAAATTTTAGTATACATTGTTATTTCTGAAAAATAAGTTATGAGTAACCAACATATAAGCCTATCTACCAGAACAACAGGAATGCAGTCAGGAATACATATCCATATTTAAAGTTGAAAGAGTCATCAAAACTCTGAAATGTGGAAAGGCAGCTAGAGTAGATAAAATTTGGAAAGAAATGCTCAGATATGGAGGTATAAAAGTTTTATAGTGGCTGCACTGCATAATTCATAAGTCCTGGTCAAAGGATTGAATTCCAGATGACTGGAGTAGAACTCTCATAGTAACCATCAATGAAAAAGGGAAATAAAACTTAATGTGAGAATTACAGAGATATTTCCCAGGTGAGTGTTCCTTGGTAAGATGATTTATGCAAGTACACTTGATAAACAGCTAAGAAAAATTGTGGAAGGGAAGTATGGTGAAGAAAGCTGGATTCAGGCCAAAGAGAAGTTGTCAGGATCAGATTTTCACTTTAAAACAAATAAGTGAGAAATCTTTTGAATATAATAAGGATATGTATTTAAGTTTTGTTGATCTAGAAAAGTCATATGACTGAGAGCCAAGATGAAAGCTCTTCAAAACACTACATTTATATGGTGTAAATGGGACATTATATCGAGCAATACATAGTCTCTATTTAAGCTGTAAGTCAGCAGTTAGAAGGAGCTACAGGAAGATGGTTTGATGTTAAAGCAGGTGTGTGACAAAGGCGCATGTTATCTTCACTGTTATTCATTATCTACATGGATCACATTATCAAGGAAAGTTTTATTAAATCTGATATCAAAATTGGCAATGCTAATCTTAGATTTTTACTTTATGCAGACGATGTCATACTTCTGAATAAATCCAGTACAAGTCTGCAAGATTTCCTAACTAAATAACTGCTGTAATTGAATTGACTAAATTGAATCCTATCCTATTCTTCTCATCTGTCCCTTAGGACCAGTTGAGTTTCCTTAATGAGAGGTTTATGATGCATCAATGCGGTCGGTTCGTCACTCCTCTGCTGCATCCTCTAAGGGCAATATTCATGACTGTAATCTCTGTGTGTTCGGGTGACCGGTTTGCCTGTTCTGGGGAATGAAAAACCCAAGTTTCTGAGTGAATAAAAACCTACCTCCATATGAGACTAGCTAACTCACCTTTCGTCGAAAGAGACCAGATAAAGGTTCCTCATGTCACTGATGTGAATCGAACCCAGGTCTTTACAACCAAAGGGTTTCATCTGTATCAACTGAGCTATGGAGGCTCCTAAATTGAATAATGGCTGTAATTGAATTGACTAAATCGAATAATTGTTGTGATGAATTCAAAGATTCATCAGAGAATCCCACACTGACTGTTATTCATGAAATGAACATATTTCTTTCATCTTTCCTTCAACTTATTCACTGACAAAGTTAGGATGATCATTGGAAACACATCCCATAATCACCACTCTCTCTAAGCAAAAAATCAAACTTTTGTTATTACATTAATCCCAGGGATGACCCTCTTGTATCCTGTCATGTGTTGAAAATTCTCTTCAGCACTTATTTCATAAAATCTCCTTGGAAAAATATATATTTCTAACATCATATTTTCTGCCTATAAACTAAACTTACACACAAACTTCAGAGTTTTGCAGGGAGCACTCAACAGGCAGTCAGTATTTTATTCCTTTCTGGATTGTCTTGAGAACATGCACATCTCTAAGAAACCCACACAAGCAAATCTGTGAACAATTCTCTTCATTCTCATCTTCGCCAATCAACAACCAAATCAGTTTGTGCCATTAAATAATTCAGAATAAAAATGTAGAAATGTTGATATATTTAAATGTAGCTTAAACAAAATCTTGTTTAGAAATGGGAAAGGATATACAATAAAAGAAAAATATTGCCAAAATGTTAAAACAGCCTGAAGACCACTGAAACAGGAGAGAAACTAAATTTAACGATCAGAAGAGCAGTGATAAAATCCACCATATGATTTCATTTCCCCTTCTATCTCTTACAAGGAGCTGTATTTAAGTTTTGTAGAGCTGGTAAAGCATGTGATAAGGTGCTAACAGAAACACTGTTCAAAGTACTATAATTATATACACAATTTTGTCATGTTACAATCACCCCCCCCCACACACACACACAGAATTGTGCAAGCCCGTTTTCCATTAGTGGGATTGTATGCAGCCAAAATATGCATGTTTATCAGTAGAGATAGAGATAGAGAGAGAGAGATCTAACTGTACAGGGGGAGACTGTCACAACCTGTTATTTTCAACATGCTAAAAACACTTGGCATCAGTAGGATAATTGTGTATCGGATTATTAACCATTTTATAAAGATACATATCTGACTGCCGAAGAACAAGTAAACCAGGCTGTGTTAGGATGCAACAGCTTGTAAGGGCTGTGAAGCCAAGCGTCCACTGTAATCCTGTGAGAATGCAGAAAGTGATGTCACAAGGGATGAACACTTCCTAACACAATAACTTATGTGGCAGAGGATGATAAAATCAAAGGTACTTCTGCAGCGCGGTATGAAAACAACAGACACAGAGATATTCTTTTCACAGATGAGATTTTCACCAATGAAGAGTTTAACTGTCAAAACGATTGGATATATGCCCTGGATGGCTGCACAGTACCCAGGATTCAGAGAGGTCATCACCTCATGTCAGAGCTGGTTCGGTGTATCCAATTTGCATTTCTGCGAGAAAGAGGTCAAAACCTCTGTCAAAGTGAATCAAGACACTGTGCTGGGGCCTGTGGTATGGCCCCTGAACAACACCTTGTTTCACAGTAGGCAGTGGACCTTCCAATAGGAATCAGCTCCTGCACACAGGGCAAGGACCACACATCACTAGTTGGAGGCAAATGTGCCCAGTCCCATATCACCATCTGAATCGCTGTCTGAAAGTCCCGATCTGAATCTATTGGACTTCAAATTGTGGTCAGAGCTTGAGAGAGAGAGAGAGAGAGAGAGAGAGAGAGAGAGAGAGAGAGAGTAACCTGCAAGAAACAACACCTCAGAATTGCCAGCTTGAAGGTGGATTTGGAGCAAGCAATGGCAGCATTTCCATTGAATGTTGTGCATGCACTATTGATATGTGGCTTCACAAACTTCAGGCATGTGTGAAGGCATAAGGGGGGAAATTTCGAAAATTAAGTGCTGCTATATGCATGTTATACATGTGGGTTGTATATACTGAAAACTGTAAACAATCTCCTGATAGGTTAAAGGTTATGTGCTGTTCAAGTTCTAACAGTATTTATGGCTAGAGTACATAGTGTAAATGGAATATTATATTGAGTAATATACAAGTAAAAGTTCTACATCCTCTATTTTCTGATTTCCAGAGTATCAAACCTTAATGCTTACTCCCTTTAAACTCTCATATTCAATCATTCAGTTACTTAAGCCTGTTCAGATACTACTAAAGAGCCTACTGCAAGAATAGCAATTCAGTTTTTCATCATTATCATCCATATAATTCATATCTCCTACAATCAAAACACAATATCATTATCATGTTACTTCAGGCACAGGTAGATTGTTATGTCATGTTTTATTTGACCATGGGACTGGAAAGAGAAACTGTTACATGCTTTCTGTCTGCAAAATTGACAGGCAAATTACAAAATGAGGCATGTGTTTTCCATTGAATGTAAAACTATGTAGAAGAGAAAGGAGTTATTGTTTTCAGAAAATATAACAGGTGTAGTCAATTATATTTGATCCTACAGTATATAGACACAGACACAAATCCTTTGAATATGACATCTAAAGAGGAAAAGAAGAGGAATAAATACATTCATTATCAGACACAGTTCAAAATGAGTAATGGAACAATGCACCTCATTTGCTAGTCTCACAAAATGTTCTACAAGGGAAGAAATCGGGGAATTTTCTTGAGTCATTAAAGAAGGCAGCTGACATAATGAAAGATGATCTAATAAGCTGATCCTTATTAGAGATTAATAGAAAATGAAAACCAAACATATAGCAATGTTTTGGGAAAATTTAGAGAAAATGGCAAAGCTACCACTAATGATAAGTACCTGCTTGATTTCTGTTTGAAAAACTGACTAGTCATCATTAACATTATGTTCCAACATAAAGAGGTGCATAAATTCACATGGAGAAAACACAAAAATAAGAAAAGTCTTGTTGACTATCTCTTTGTGCTGGTTCAAGACATAAAGGTATACAGAGGATTTGAAAGAGAAAGTGATAATCATTTAGGTTTCAGCAGAATAAAAGTGAATATTATATACAAAATAAAAATATGTAACGAATACTTAAAAAGAATCAAAGTGGAGCGGCTTTCAAAGATAAGTGTACATGCAAATATATAAATACTGAAAAAATGAAACAGTCTGAAAATAAGAACAAACCTTGAAATGTCAGTGGAATGTTCTGAAGAAAATATTGATTGATTTAGCTAGGGAAGCATGTAGTGAATATGTTTATAAAGAATGAAAAATCCAAACTTTATGGTGGACCCAAAAAGTTAAACAGACAGCCCTGGAAAAGATGGAAGCATAACAAAAGTTCCTGCCAAGTAAGTCAGTAGAAGCCAAGAAAGCATACACAGAAAAATGTAAGATAGCTAAGCTGCATGTAAAAGTGGATAAGCAAAAATCATGGGATGATACAGAAGATAAATATCACAAAGATGGTAAAATATACTGTCAAATGCATCAGAGATGATAAAGGCGATACAGAAACTGAAGGAAGATAAACAGTTTCGATATCTCGACTAATTATTTTTATTATAATTTTATTATGTTGATGATGTTTTTATAATTTGGAGAAACGCTGAAACAGTGCTTTTTGACTTTCTAACAAAGATAAATTCCTTCCATCAGAAAACAAAATTCACCTTGGAACTTGAGAAGGATAGACAACTACCATTTTTAGATATCCTAATCAAAAAACAATCAGATGGACATATCAGCCTTAAAGTTTACCGTAAACCAACCCATACTCACGTTATCTTCACTTCTCATCTACTCATCACATTTCTCAAAAACTTAGCATCATACACATGCTCAAAAATAGAGCCACCTGCATCATATCAGAAGAAAAAAGACCTACAGGACATTAACTCATACATCACAGACCCTGGTAAACAACGCCTATCCAAGAAATTTAATTAAAAAGATTCTTCACAGAAACCCTACACAACAACAATCTGCCAAGACTCAATATAAATCCTCAATTGCCATCCCTTATGCAGGAACAGTGTCAAAAAAGATTGCTACACTCTTCAAATCTTTTGAAATTAGAATAACTTTCAAAACGATCCAAAACGTATTAAGGTCACCAAAAGGCAGCCATGCCTTCTTCAAATACGATGGAGTATACAACATCCCTTGTGGTTTAAATTACACAGGTCAGACATCAAGAAGTCTTGAAATAAAAAAAAAAAAAAAAAAGGAACATGTAGGGGATGTTAAAAACAACAGAATAGATAGTACCGGATTAGCCCCCCCCCCCCACACACACACCCACTTCTTCAACACAAGCCACACCATTGAATGGGACAAAAGTTCCATGCCTTATCTAGAAGAAAATTTCCGGTGTCGGAATTTCAAAAAAGCCAGGGTGGTTTGAAAAATTAGAATTTGAAGTTTTCTAATTTGAAAAATTAGAAAACTTCACAGGCTCCTTAAGAGAGTCACGTCTTAGCCTGTAGAAGTTACCAACAGATTAAAGCCGTTTAACTCTATACCCCCCCCCCCGTATTTACGGACTCCCAAAAATACACAAAGAAAACATGCCATTACGTCCCATAGTGGATGGCATTGATTCCCCCACATACAAATTAGCTAAACATTTGGCCAAAGAGCTCACACACCATCACACATAAAAAAACTCAGCCCATTTCAAAGCCAGCATAGAAAACCTTACACTCCAACATACTGACATAATGGTCAGCTTTGATGTGTCCTCTTTATTTACAAATGTCCCACTCAAGGAAACTTTAGAGCTAATCCAAGCTAAATTTTCTCCCGATATCTCAGCCTTATTTCAGTTCACAATGAACTCAGGCTATTTCGTTTGGCAGGGAAAATTCTACAAACAAATAGAGGGGACAGCCATGGGTTCACCACTCTCCCGACCCTTGGCCAATTTCTTTATGGAGACCTTTGAAGAAAAAGCCTTAGCCTCTGCCCCACAAAAACCAACCATATGGCTTTGCTACGTTGATGATGTGTTCGCTATTTGGTCACATG
The DNA here is from genome assembly GCF_054136105.1 of Typopeltis vanoorti. NCBI lineage: Eukaryota > Metazoa > Arthropoda > Arachnida > Uropygi > Thelyphonidae > Typopeltis > Typopeltis vanoorti. The sequence continues at coordinate 5,340,298 of NC_143574.1, read as the reverse complement.
GCTCTGAAACACTTCTCTCCTTCTTAACACACTTAAACAACCAACACCCCAGAATCAAATTCACTCTGGAAAAAGAGGAAAACAACAGCCTCCCTTTCCTAGATACACTAGTCACCTGCCAGCCTAATGGATCCTTGGTTTTCTCAGTTTACAGAAAACCCACCCATACAGGCAGATACATTCACCAACAATCCCCCCCCCCCACACACACACAACAATATGGAGTAGTGTAAACACTATACAACAGGGCTAAACTAATCTGTTCAAACGACTTGGCCCTAAACACTGAACTAAACCACATCCTCAACACTTTCTCAGCCAATGGCTACCCCCCCCCCCTCAAAAAAAAAATCCAAAAAATATTAGAACCTACAAACCACAGATCCCCCCCCCACACACACACAACAAGGATTACTCTAAATCCATCACCATTCCCTACATCCGAGGCACCTCGGAAAAGATTACCAAAATCTTAAAAAAACATGACCTGACCTCCTGTTACAAACCTTACAGAAATTTGGCATCCCTTATCCGCTCCACTAAAGACCAACCACTTCCCCTAGACCTACCTGGTGTTTACCAGGTCCCTTGCAGTTGTAAACTGTCTTACTTTGGCAAAACAGGCAGGACAGCGAATATCAGAATTTCTGTACACAAGGACTGCATCCGTTTTCACAAATACAGTCATTCTGGGCTTGCGGACCATGCTCTGGATACACACCACAGAATACGGTGGAAGAAAGCTACAGTGATACACCGTAGCAAATACAAATTTGAAAGACTCTTTATGGAATCAGCTTCAGCCCTAAGAAATTCTCCAAACCTCAACAAATTTGGTTGTATGCGACTGCCCCAAATTTGGGAGGCCTACATCTGCAGACCTTCAGCCCAACGGCCAAGAACACCATCAGGACTGTTAGGAGAACAATAGCTTCATCTCTTCATTCCCAGTTTCTGTGTTGTAGTGCCTACGTGCACGTAACTTTTTTGTAAGTAGAAAATGGCAATGTGACGTTGCCGAAATATTGGAACATATTTATTAAAGTTTAATTTAATTTATATCCTTAACTACGTTGTTCTATTCCGTAAGTGTTTTAATAATGCATAACCAACGTATAAGCCTGTCTACGAGAATTCATTTAGTGCAGCCTTTTATCCTGTTGAGTGCTATGACATGACACCTTTATGCGTGATTCGAAAATTTTAATGTTTACCTGCTTTCTACTTGAAATCATCAGGTATACAAATTGCCATAAGCTTGTTCATCTGAATTTTTATGGTTGTAATTTTCAGAAATAGAGTTCGTCATTTGGTTGTAGACACTGCACAGCGTATATATACAGGCATACCCCACTCATACAACACATTAAGTTGTAGATCATCTTTGTATAGCGAATAGTTTAATAATGTTTTAAGCAGTTCTATATGTGTGTAAATGATGTAAATAAAGCATTTATTTACCTTGCATATGCAAATGAAAAATTTAGAATAATTTTCTTAAACAAAAAAAAAAGATATTCTGAATAGATTGGTCTAAGGGAACAAGTCAACCAGTTTGGTTATCTATCATGTCAATAAGATTGTCATGCTTATGCATAACTGGAGTAAAAAGTGTAGCATTTTTCACTTTACTAAGAACTTTATTTTAAACTGTAATAATACAGCGAGAGGTAAGCTTAGCTGGCATGCTGTTTCAGTGTTTAATACAGCATCATTATTAAATTTAATAATTTCAATCTTAGTATGGAATGTAACAGGTTTATGCATCTTCTTCTTTTCAATGGATGCAATGCACTCTTACTTTGAATTTTATCTGCCATTATTAACAAAAATAAAATAATCGCTATAAACAGTTTATAATTCCCAGTGAAACACCAAAACACAAAGAGATATATGGAGCAACAACATCATAAACAAACAGTTCATGAAAACTGCACATGGTACTTCAGTTGATTCACAGAAGTACCATGTTGCTAAAACCATCATAATGGGTGACTCCAGCATTGTATAAATGAGCTTAGTTGTAATTAAAAATCATTGTATGAGCAATTGCATCATCATAAATGGGTACTGATCATAACTGAAAAGTGTCATATGAGTGGATCATCATAAAGGAAAGCATCGTAAGGCAGGGTATTACTCTCTCTCTCTCTCTCTGTGTGTGTGTGTGTGTGTGTGCGCGCGCGCGCGTGCGTGTGCACGCACATATAGGAGAGTGTCTGTAGCTCATTTTATATCAATAATGTCTTCAGTTAGAAAGACCTGAGTAAAATCTCATCTAGGATGAAAAGAACCTTTATTAGGGATTTTCAAGCAAGGGTAAATTAGCCAGTCTCATATGAGGTGGGTTTTTCCTCCCAAAAACTCAGGTTTTTTATCCTGCTAAACATAGCAGGCAATGCAGAAAGGATTAATTGTCCTATCATAAGCATTACTCAAGGTTCAAGGATATTTTGGCCAGGAGAGGCCAATGAACCAAGCCAAACAAGAAAAACTAAGATAATATACAGTAGAGTCTGGTTAATCGGGGCAGCCGTTTATTTGGGACAAATATTGAAGAATGGAAATAAATTGAGAATATAACCCAAAGTTGCTTCACTTATTTTGGCCCCCTTGCCACTTTATTTGGAGAGTGGCTGTAGATGATGCAAATAATGATGCTGTATTGCACAGAGAATGCTGCTGTCAGTCAGCCCTGGGATACAGAGTATAGAGGGTGCACATATTTTGACAGTATAACAATTCTACTTACAATGAATGCTAGGTAGCATACTTTTGATTAAACAGGTATGCATGTTAATGTTTTAGTAAAAAGTGTTAACAAACAGTGTAGTGATTTCATTTTTGTTTGTTTTTATAAGGCCCCTGTCAAGATTCCAAGGAAAGATCTAATGTTAGCAAATGAAATTGTCTTACTTGACAAAATAAAAAGCCAACCATCTAACACCAGTCATCATCTTGTGAGAAGAATGGGTATCGCGTAATCGACAAAAGAGAAAATCCCAAAAACGGAAGCGAGAAGGCAAGGATCCAGATGTTGAGGTGGCTCTCAATCAATAGTTCTCTATTGTAACTGGATGAGGTGTGTATGTTAATGGTCAAATGGTTAATGGTTAAAAACCAAATCAGAAGAGTTAGCTAGAAAGCTATGCCATGTGAGCTTCAAAGCTACAGATGGTTGGTTATTGCAATATGAAACTAGACATGTAATAAAATTTAAGAAGGAACATGCTGAGAAGGACAGTGCTGATACTGCAAGAACCCTGAACAGTGAAAATCAACTAAAATACCTGAATTACTGCAGACGTTTAGTCCTAATGACATCTAATGCTGATGAAACAGGTCTGTTTTACCATGCTACACCAGACGGTTCCACTGAGCTATAAACTTGCAGTGCTGTTAGGTTAAAAAAAAAAAAAAAGCAATGGATTGCATTACTGTATTGTGCTGCTGTAACATGTCGGGAAGTGACAAACAAGCTGTTGGTTATTGGAAAAAGCACCAAGCCTCTTTAAAGGGCTTAGAATGGACAGTTTGCCAGTTCTGTATTATGCCAACAAGAATGCATGGACGACTTCTGTTATTTTTCAGGAATGCTAATGAGTTGGGATGCAGAATTGCAATGAAATTCAAGAAATATTCTTCTGCTTCTGGACTACTGTGTGGCACATCCTCAATTAGATTGTTTGAAAAACATTCAAATTGAATTTCTTCTTGCTAACACCACGTCCCTGGTACAGCCAATGGACATAGGAATCATAATAAAATTTGAAGATATTATATCACAGATGGTTGGTACACTTCATCCTTAAAACAATTGAAGAAAATCTATGATGTCATCTTCAACAGCCAAAGAAATCAGCGCAAAGGTTACCATTTTACAGGCAGTATCATTTGTTGCAGATAGTTGGCAAGAAATAAGTAGCAAACCAATTCAAAACCACTTTGTTCATTGTGACTTTAGAAATTCAGACCAGGAAATGCCAGATATGACTGATAATGAAAATGAAATCATTTTTGAACTGACACATCAGAAATTACGAGGAGTTTTTATGCATTGACAATACTTTCAATGTTACAATGAAAATGAAGATTGTGAGGATGCAATTGCTGAACAAATTGCAACAAAACATCTGAAGAGCATGGAAGACAAGGAAAGTAATGAGTATAACACACCTGAACTTGAGCGAGTGACTAACCAAAAAATTTATTGCTTGAATTACGATGCTGCTTTATGTAAGAAGACAATGAAGGTAGTCCTTTATCTGAATTAGATACCTGTGTTGATTTTGTTCAGTTGCAGTCTAGAAAGGGAACACATCAGGGTATACTTGATAAATTCTCCAAAATAATTGTTAGGGAAAATATGCTTTGTTGATAGATACCTATATATAATTAACCTCTTTAGGGATACTGACACATATGTGTATGTTTATTTATTTATTTTTTTTTTAAATAAAAACATGGTTAACAAATGTATACTGAAAGTTTGTCTATTTTTAATTTTGAACTTTTTGTGGTATTTTAGCTTTTCCCAAAATTTTGCATAATTGGGGCAGCCACTTAATTCGGACAAAGTGTGTGTGTGTGTGTGTGTATGTATATATATATATATATGTATATGTAGAAAGTTTTTTAACTTTGGTATATTATGTATTCAAGATACCAAGTGATTTTATATAAACTTGGTTTTTAATCCTATTTCCCAAGTGAGCAAACAGACCAGTAAGTCAAGTTTGCACCTGTACGTAGTGCAAGTCTAGGCAACTCATGGTAGTGCCACTTTTACCACGAGTTGCCTAGACTTGCACTACATGCAGGTGCAAACTTAACTTACTTGTCTGTTTGCTCAATTGGGAAATAGGAAAAAAATAAAAAACTTTCTACATTTATCTCTCATCCTGAGATTTTATTTAATAAGGTCAAAGCACCTTATGGCAACTTGTTAAGGTAAAATTCATAAGCTCTGCATTACTTCAACCTTAGCATTGTCAGGTCTGACTCCCACTGATGAGACCTCAATAAAGGTCGAAACCGGTATGGGTACTGACTATTGCCTTTAATGCATAGCATCATACATCTCCATAAGGGGATGTGCTTTACATTAAAGGAAAAATACTAAGGAAAGTGATCAGAGCTTAATCCCCTTTTACCACAAGTTGCACTACCATGAGGTGCCTAGACTTACACTAAGTGCAGGTGCAAATTTGACTTACTTGTCTGTTTTGCTCAATTGGGAAATAGGATTAAAAACCAAGTTTATATAAAATCACTTGGTATCTTGAATATATATATATCAGTGGCGTAGCTAGAGGGGGGGGGGGAGGATGGAGTGCCCCAGGCAGCACTTTGAACCTTTTTGAACTTTTACAGTTAATTTTAAAATACAGTCTCGAGAACTCATTTCCATATATTGTAATACTACTGTGAATTTTCCTCACAATTTCATGTAAGTGTTGCTAGTTCTGAGAGGAGTTTTTCTAAATAAAATTGATTAAGAATTACCTACATTACTATGAAATAGATTTCACCAATGTCATCGATGATTATGCTAACAGAAAAGCAAGAAAAATCACATTTTACAATGTTGAAATTAAAGTTTTACTTAAAAAAAAACATAGCGTTTTAATTTATTTCCCTATATGTCGTTTTGACATTTTGTAGTATTTCGGGTGTGTATTGAGAGGGATGGCAAAAGCTCTAGCTACACCACTGATATATATATATATATATATATATATATAAACAGTAGCCTATAAGTCAGAACATTCTGTAGAAAGGGAAACCATCTCTGTGAAGCCGAAAACGGAAATTTTTTTTATAACATAACAAATAAAAAAAATAAATCTAGTAATGTTAAAAACTTATGCAGCTGTTTCGCAAAGACAGGTCCTTTCTATGTCATGCCACATGACTTATGGGTCACCCCCCCCCCTCTCCACACAAACACAACAATCTGACATCCATTTATTCCGTTAACCCACGAAAGGAAGAAATAAATTTATAAAAATAAAAAAAAATATGGAGGGGGGATTCCTTTGGTTTTTGGATTTATTTCTTATTAATCCTTTAATATTACAAATGCATAGAACAATAGCAGTTGAGTTCAACACACATGATTTGTTCTCTGCGCTGTGTGTGCATCTGTGTTGGAAGTATTTCAAGAGTGAGTGAGACAATTCACAAAGCCATGTTGCCCCTCATACAGTATCATACTTTTATCCACCCATTCTTGAATTCTCTTTTTGACCAATTTTTCCAGTAATTTTACCGCCACGCCTGAGATACCGATTGATCTAATTTGCTACTGCAGTCTTAGAACCTCCCCTATGCAATGGAATTATTTTGCCCTCTTTCCACTTCTTTAGAATCCTAGCAGAGCTGAGACTTAAATTAAAGAGCCTACTCAGAGGCATTGCCAGTTCCCTTGCACATTCTCACAAAACCTGAGCTGATATCCTATCTAATCCCACAGCTGTATTTACATTGGGATTCTCCAATTCATCCATCTCTGTTCCCACATTAGCGTCTGTCACATATGTTAAAGCAGTAACCTCATTAGGATGATATGATCTTGCAAAGTGGTCACTCAGTAACTCAATTATTTTATCTACTTCTATCACCTTGTGATCATCATCACTCATTAAGGTTAATCTTCCATAGTCATTCTTCTTCTTCTTACTTGTTGCCACATAATGAAAGAACTCTTTGGGATTTCCTTTGGCCTGCTTGGCTAGATTCTTCTCATAACCTGATTTTTCCTTCCTTGCTATGCTGTCACCTTTCTTGCCTAAGCTTTGTACTTTCATGAGATTGCTGGTCACCTTTCTCTTTACATACCCTCCACAGCATTTTCTTCATCTGACTCATGTTTAATGATATTACTCATCCATCTAACTCTCCTACTTGATTAACCCTCCCTACCTTAGGTATACAATTTAATATTGCTTCCTCTAGATGATCCTTAACTATCCTCCATATACTACTAACATCCTTACTCTGCAGTGTTTTATGCCATGCCACAGATTTAAGACTTCTTCCTAAGCTGGTCATAATCACCTGCATTGCAGTTCCACATATATCCATTCTTGACAGAATATTCCTCATGTTGTACAACCTCTCAATTCAATACTGCATGGTCACTTTCACCAACGTAGTCACCTTGGTTATGGATAGCTCTTCTGATTCTATGACCAGGTTCAATACTCTCACACCTCTAGTTCTGATTCTATGACCAGGTTCAATACTCTCACACCTCCATCACATGCTACCTCAAGTAGTTCTCTCTCAGTAGATGTATAAATTCCATTTCCTTCCTGCCATGCGATTGTTCTTCCTTCAAGTCTTTATCTCCATAGTTGAAGATATAGACTGGAAGACTTTTGTTAAATAAATGAAAGCTGCTCAACTTTGAGCAGCTTTTGGAAATGAACCAAAGACTCAAATACACAAATATTTTAAGGCCAAATAAAAGAGTTTAAAAACAAAAACCAAACCTCTGAGATTCGATAGTAGAGTGTGAAGAAAACATTGATTGATTCAGATAGAAGCAAGTGGTAAGATTGTTTGTAAGGATAGAAAATTCAGAATTCCATGGTGGACTTAGGAAGTTCAAGAGGCAGTCAAAAAAAAACAAGAAACTGTATCAAAATTAAGTCAGCTTATGCTCTGAAAGAATAAAACAAAAGTCATTGGAAGACTTTGGTAAGAACATAGAAAATAAATATCAGGAAGGTAGTAAAATACTCTGGATGCTATTGAAAAAGTTTAAGGGAAGAGTACTATAAAAGGAATCAGAGATGATAAAGGTAACATGAAAATGAAAGATATTCTAGATGTCTAGAGTAATTACATTGAAAAATGCTAAATGAAACAAGCTGTCAAAAGTACAGTGGTAAAATCCTTCAAGAGGAATGCAATCAAGATTACATATTGATATTTAAGTAAAAAAAAAAAAAAAAAAAGCCGCCATCAAAAACCTGAATTGTGGAAAGGCAGCTGGTGTAGATGATAATTCAGAGAAAAATGCTCAAATATTCAGAATAAAAGTTTTACAGTGGCTATACTGTAATTCAAAAGACCTGGTCAGAGAGACAAATTCCAGATGATTGGAATAGAGTTCTCATAGGCCATCTATAAAAAAAAAGGAAAATAATGAATGTGAAAGTTAGAGGAATTTCCTTACTGAGTGTTCCTTGTAAGATTTATGCAGATATACTTGAAAAAGGCTACAAAAAATGTGGCATAGAAGAAGAACAACAACAACTTGCATTCAGATCAAACAGAGGTTGACAGGATCAGATTTTCACTTTAAGACAAATAGTTGAAAAATTGAGTTTTGGAAGGGCGTATGACAAGATGCCAAGTAAAGAACTGCTCAAAATGCTACAGTTGTATAGCATAAATTGGATATTATATTGAGTAATACATGGTCTATTTGAGTCATAAGTCAGCAGTCAGAACTGAAGGAAGTACAGAAGGATGATTGGATGTTAAATCAGGTGTAAGAAAAGGGTGTGTATTACCTCCACTGTTATTAAACCTGATATCAAAATTCCACTTCCAGGAACACTCTCTAAGAGTGTACAAAACAGTGGATCAATCTCCCAATTTTTCCATTTTTTATTTTATTTTTTTTTTTCTGGGGGGGGGGGGGGAACCATTTCAGCTGCATATCTAATTGGATTTATAAGAATCATACACGGAGACCATCTACATTCTCAACATCTTCAGGCCATAAACATCCCATTAGATAAAAGTGATATCCATAAAAATATGCAGATTACTTCACAAATATAACATTAATGTCACTTTTAAACCTCTCAAAAAATCAAACAGGATATCCAAGTCCTCCAATATTTCTCCTCGTCTCCTAGCCCACATGTGCTACCAAATCCAGAGCACTCACTTGTCTTTCATATGTGTAAGACAGAATGCACAATACCATCCTTTTCTTTAGTGTTACATGGTGATCAGCACAAAAAAAATGTACAATACCAGTATAAAAAGATCACAAATAACAAATTAGACTCAATAAATACAAGAGAAAATTGGTCTTTCTATTATACTCTATAGATAATTTCCATAGAAATGACTGGAAAATTATCTGATGCTTTGGTACAAATGGAAAGAAGCCTATAAGTTGTTAATTGACCACTGCAGTCTCAATAGTAATGAGGGCCTCTGTTGTAACGACTATATACAAAACTTTTTCAGATGATAAAATTGATCTCCCACCTAAATAAAGACAATCACATAAAAACTCATGCCTGTAACTGAATTCGAACCTGCAGGCTGTTTGCTGCCTGCGGCTTGGTTGGAGAACAGATATGCTAACCACTTGGCCAACCAGGTCATCAAATTTTATTATTTGTAAAAATAATATAAGCAGTTGTTCTTTCAAATAGATACAGAAAATTTTCAAAACTCGTCTGAGTTTTGAAATACATTTTTTTAAAAAAAAACAGAAGTAAATAAATTTGTATGCTTTTCTCCAATTTTGAAATAAAAAAGTTGTTTCAAATTTAAGTAAAAGTAAATGCTACTATGTCTGCATTTCTCAGGATAATAAAGACATTCTTGTAATGTCAATACATCAATGAAGAGGAAAAAGAGGGGGAGAGATAGAGAGAGAAATTAACTTATACTATCCTACCAATAATAAAGATGCCATCTTGGCCATGCTTTGGTTCTGTTTCAGTTCATCCAACACATTAATAATACTGATTATTATTAATGCTTATATAATACTTATATAACTAAAGCTTTGCTTTTGGTTGTAAATATTCAATGCATTATGTAAGAATTTTTAATAATTTTTGGTAAAAAGCTGGTAGTTATGTGCCTCACATTTTGTGTTATTTATGCATTTTTTAAAGACATTAGTAATTTACATTAACGACGATCATCATCTTCAACATGCTCTATTTTGGATTCCGCTTCTTCTCAGAGATGTTTTATCAAGTTCAAGTTGGAGCTCTGTGCTGGCCACTGCAATTGATGTTATTCTCTTCAAACTACAATTTGTTTACAATCAATGTTTTTTGATATGGAGCTTTAATGTTTTGGAAGAAGACACTAGTACCATAAAACTGACACAATTTTGTGTCAGTATTACAAAATGCCACATTGTTACCATGTCACTTCCAAACTTTACTATTGAGATAACAGAGTTTAAAAATGGCAAAAAAGTAAAGAGTATTCCTTAGGCTTACAGCATACCTAAATGTATCCATCAGATTGTAAGAGAGTGTAGCATGACCAATTTCCACTGCTGACAGTTCAGATTCTATGTCCTTTGTCTATGCCAATCAGCAATGTGCATTTGTTGTTTTTAATAAAGTTTTGTGAAGTGCAGCATTGCCATTCATCTTCATAGCATGAAATCTCTCTCTCTCTCTCTCACTGTGTCGCAGAATCGTTTAAGAGATTGCAAGCATTTATTGTGGCTGCTCTCATAACCAAAACCAAATTGTTTAATATATGTGGTAAGATAATGATCAGCCTTCTCTAGTACCCTTATCCCCTTTAGTCAGTATTTTTGGCTCACTTATTCCCCCCCCCCTTGGATTCGTGTCATAGTGGATGTCTACTTCTCCAGTATTTCCAAATGTGGACTACAGTTGCTGACAAGCAACATAATACTGACATTTTCACCTAATGAATTCTAACTATCATTTCCCTCTGAAATGTACATTTGATTGTGAAGAATCAAAATGATTCTTCACAACAAATGTTCTCCTTTAGTGCAGAGTTGCATCTATCTAATTTTGGGAATAAGAAGGTATCCTGCAGGATAGGATATCATGAACTGGAGTATAGTACAACTGCTACTAATGGACAAAAATGTCAAAAATTCAACATAGAGTGCTTTAAAAATATTAAAATAAAAAGATTTTACTTTGTGCTTTTTCAACTAAAAATAATAAAACAAAATAATAATATTGGACAATTATCATAACTTGTATCAAAAATTGTATTTATAATACACACATAACAGGAATAAAATAAAGAAAGGAGATCATATTTGATATAATAATGCTAACATAGAGGAACATTTGAAATTATCAAATTAAGATTCATTTTTAATTATTCCTCTATATTAATAATAATAATGAAAAAAATATTTAAAACTTACCAGTTTCACCTGTTGTAGCCACAACAGGTGTGCTTGGAGATCCACGTCCAATAGCATTCACAGCAATAACATAAAATTCATATTCAGTATATGGACTAAGATCACGAACAGTATAAAACATTGTTGTTATACCACTAATTTCACTATATTCCTGATTTGCCTGTTTAGGTTTATACTGAATTACATAGTATATTATATTTTCAGAGCCAATGTCATAAGACCATGACAGTCGTACTGAGGTTGCTGTTACATCTGATATTCTGACATTAGTTGGGGGGCGAGGAAGAGCTACAAAGGGAAAAGCAAAATGTTATTGATTCTAGAAAACACCACCATGCAAATGATACAAAATTATACACTAATTATTTTAATCATATATAAAACAAGTGCTGCACCTTCTCAGAGAAGGTGTAGCACTAATCATTAAAAAATGACTCTTAAACTTAATAGTTGATGTAAGACCAATTTCCTCTAGAATCATCTCAGTAAGATTCAAAGCAAAGGAAAAAGGAATATATATAAAAATAATAGAAGTTTATGTCCCAGACATGAAGAGGAGAAATATAGTCAATTTCTTGAACAACTGAAAGAAGAAATCAGTCAAATATCCTGATTATTAATGGGAGATTTTAATGCAAAGATTAATCAGTACTCTGAAGCAGAAATAATGGGAAAATTTAGTCATGGAGAGATGAATGAGAGAGGAGAGGACTTGATAAAATAAAACAAATCAGCATCCCACTTTCCATCACTCATGATGGAAAGTGGGATGTAGAGCTAGATACTTGAATTGGCTTAGCAAGTGTAATATTGCAGGAGCTTGGCCGCTTGGTAGTATTGAAGCAGGAGTTAAGCCAGTAGGCAAAGCTGGCTGTCTTCAATAGAGTCTATGTTCCCATCCTCACCTATGGTCATGAGAGTTGGGTAATGACCAAAAGAATGCGGACACGAATCCAAGCAGCTGAAATGAGGTTCCTTCGAGGGGTTGCAGGGCTGACAAGACTCGACAGAGTCAGAAACTCTGCAATTCGGGAAACCCTCAATACTCAACCTCTGCTTCTCCATGTTGAGAGATCACAGTTACATTGGTACAGGCACCTGGTCAGAATGCCACAAGAGAGGCTCCCTCAGCAGGCCCTCTTTGCCAAGCCAGAGAGTGGGAGGCACGTGGAAGGCCAAGGGCTCGCTGGATAGATTATATCCAAAACCTTGGATGGACGCGTTTGGGAATCCCACCAGAACACCTGAGCTTTGTGGCGGAGAATCGTGACCATTGGAAGTTCCTCTTGCAGCTGCTGCTCCCACAACCCAATTAGGAAAGGTGGGCCGTGAAGATGTGTGTGTGTGTGTAAATCAACTGTTAATCACAAATACCTTATTCTACCACAGGCCACAGCACAAATACACCTGGACATCAGCAAACAATGAAATCAAAAACTGTATACACTATATAATAGTTAATAAGAAATGGAAACACTCGTTCCAAAAAGTGTCAAATTATTAAAAAAGATTGTAATGGATACAAACCATGAACTACTATATACCAAACTAAAAATCAGTTTCAAAAGAAAGAGAATAAACCACCGAAAACAAAAGAAGAGGATGGTTTGGGTAGATGAGAAGAAGGAAAGCGTTAATCTATGTGAAAAGACTCTAGCAATATATGATAGCGGTTTTTTTTTTTTTTTTTTTTTTTTTTTTTTTTTTCAGATAGAGGGCGCCAAAATCAGGACTCTAGTCTTTGTGTTGCTGCTACAATTTTGTTAATGTACACCATGTTGTTTTAGTCTCGCGTATTGTGACAAACAGTGTTTTTGTGCTCTGAAGATGCTGGTTATAATACCAGCGAAATATCAGCATCAAGTTAATAAATTAATTATTTACTTAGTTTCTGTGTTCTATTATACCGTTAAAATAATAAACAACATTTTGAAATACAGTTGAATGCCAGCAGCTTAATAAATTACTTTTTTTTCTTTTTGTATATGGTGCTGTTAGTTAATACCATTGAAAATAGGTGATAATATGGATTACATTATCACTGGCATGATGCCTTCATAGTTTAAGATACGAATGTACAGCGATTGACCCTGCTTAATGGTGGGCGGGATAAAAATGAGTAAAAGCCGAAAAGTAAAAAGAAAATAAGTTATAAACTGGAAACCACAGATTCACAAATATTGTGGGGAAAAGTGAAACAGTGAAAGCAAGGGAGAAACCGAGTGATAAAATATTGCGCTGATTGTACTACCAGCAAAGCATTTAAGTGCAATTTTCAGTGGAGGTGACAAATAAATATGGAAATATTTATGTTGCAGGCCTAATTGGCTGACAGTGTACTTACTCTCCAAATGGCCTATGGATTCTAATCCCACTATGAGCATGGATGGTTGTCTTTAGCTGGGAGATATATTTTATGCCCAAGAATGAGATCACCACAATGCATATTAGAGAACTGTAGTAGCTTAAAGAAGTTTCAGTTTGATCTCTAGAGCATGGCTTCTGGATTATAAATCCCTTAGCTCACCTACTGTACTACTCTTATTTTACAAGAATCATTAAGGCTCAAGGTCTGTTATAAGTAAAATATTACTGATCCATCTCTCTTCATCTCTCTCTCTCTGTAACAGATAATGAACAGAGCATATCGTGAACTTGGAGTATTAAAGTTGAAAATAAATGTGGAAAAAGCATAATTTTTACCTCCACTACACCTTTTTTTGCAGACGTGTCTGAATGGCTATTATCTAGAAACATTGCTCTAGAGAACAAACAAGATTTCTAATAAATTTAGTTTAATCCTTTATCCAAGTGTGAGCAAACAAAGTTTGCGCCTGAAAGTATCTTCAGGACTGGGGTCAGGTAGTACAACACCGGGAAACTCGAAGCACAGGTGGACCACTTTTGCTACGAGTTGTCCGGTGTTGTACTACCTGACCCCAGTCTTGAAGATACTTTCAGGCGCACACTTTGTTTGCTCACACTTGGATAAAGGATTAAACTAAATTTATTATAGTCTAACCAAGTGAAAAATAAACTTTCAAAAATAAGATTTCTTTTTTTTTTTTAAATTTAAATAAATAAAAAATTAATATCATTTAAATGATTTTGACCAAATTTGTTTTCATTTCCACAGCAAAGGTATAAACTTTGCCGTGACACAAAGAACGATTAACAAATTTGATTTTATTTACCATATAGAAAGAAGCTTAAGATTTATCCCAACAACCATAGCAGATAAAGTACGTTTGAAAACCTCTAACATTTTAAATTTAAATTATACTAAAACAATAACTAGCAATAAATTCACTAAAATCAAATCTGACATCGTAATTACTAGAGCTGATAAAGGCAGTGCCACAGTTATTCTAAATCAAACTACTTATTTGGAAAAAATGAATCTAATAGTCTCAGACAACAGCACCTATCAACTTGTTAATGTTATGACCCTACCAATCGAATAAAAAAGAAAATGGAGAAACTTCTTAAATCAGTTCACCACATGGCAAGAAGATACTGTTAAAAAATTAATTCCACACTATGCTCATTCCACGAGAATTTATGGTCTACCAAAGATTCACAAACAAAACACACCACTACTTCTGATAGTCGAAGGTATAGAGAGCCCTAATTATCACCTAGCCAAGAAACTAGCGTCAACACTCAAGGAGTTAATAGATCATTCTGCCTCCTACATTAAAAACCTACAACACTTTGTAAACAAAATCAAAGATATCATACTGGAAAAGATAATTTAATAGTCAGTTTTGATGTCTTTGCCCACTTCACAAATGTCCCAATCAATGACACAATCATTCTATACCCTATTGCTAACTTTTACATGGAATATTTTGAGCAGCGTGCTCTAGATTCCTCTCCTTTAAAACCCAAGTCTGACTTAGATATGTTGACAATCATTTTGCTACCCAGCCCCATGGCTGCCAGACGTTAAACACTTTCCTCAGCCACCTAAACAAACAACACAAACACATACAATTATTGTATGTGTTTGTGTATGTGTAATAGATTGAAAAACAGAACACACTTCCATTTCTAGATACACTTGTCACATATCTTCCTTCTGGCATCTTTCCTTCACTATTTACTGGAAATCGACAAAAACTCCTACCATCACCCAACACAAAAACTAGGGGATCGTTAATACAATAAAAAACAGGGCTTTGAAGATTTGCTCCAATGAACAAGCACTTAAAGTGAATTAAAAGTTATCAGCAATACCTTCCTAAAAAATGGTTACAGCCAAAATACTATCAACAAAATCTTGTACAACACCTCACTTAAAAATAAACTAGACTACAATAAAACTAACCATTCCATACATTAAAGGGATATCAGACAAAAAAAAACCCAGAATACTACAAAAATACAACCTTAAAGCCACCTTTAAATCTCCTGCAAAATTAAAGAACTTACTCAACTCATCCAAGGATCCACTCCCTCTGCTGGCCCACCTGGAATATACCGTATTCTTTGTACCTGTAATTTGCCCTATATAGGGGAAACAGGATGCACAATTCCTCTCAGAAAAAAGGAACATAAATGACACATTAAATATAACTATGGTCAAGCTGGTCTTTCTGATCATTCCCTGAACACTTTACATAGAACTGACTGGAAAAGTACCTGTTGTTTACATCACACCAAAACATGGTATGAACGTAAATTTAAGTAGGCCTGTGAGATTCTTATCAGTCACCCTAATCTTAACAATAATGATGGTCTAAAAATCCCAAGCATATGGAAGGCACATATTCTAACCACTTAACTTTTCTCCCTACGAGTTAATTTTAAATAGAACCATAGGTAATCCAGGATCCTAAATTTAATATAACAATTGTCATGTTAAATTCGGACATCCTTTTTACTGTAAAAAAACTATCTATGTGAAAGAATGTTTCTCTGATGTTGTCTTAAATAGAATATGGTTTTGATGTAGTTAATTTATTTTATTTCATTTATTTATTGTAATTTTATTTCATTTTCACCAGAGGTCAGGCCAGTAGAATAACCATTGATCAAATAATTGTCTTCAGCATACTATGTGAAATGTTTCTGTGTGTGTGTGTGTGTGTGTGTGTGTGTGTGTGTGTACTCCAGATGATGACCATGATATGAAGTTGAAACGTCGGGAAATTAAAATAATTATTTATATCAAGTTATAGAGTCCATAATTTGTGTAAAATGATTGTGGATCACCGTGTAACACTAAAGGAAAGGATTGACCAAATTTGGAATAGAACTTCGATTCCTCTGTTTCCAATATAGATTAAGTTCTCTTAAAATAAAAGGGGGAGGGGAAGGGTATGGCAGAATTTCATTGTTTCCTTTACAGAAACCTCTACATGTTACATATAACAGTTGAACCACGTAAGTGGTTCAACTGTTATATTAAAAAAAAAAATGTGATCTCAAAATTAAAAAAATTGTCAAATAAATGGCAGCTAAGTACTGAGAAGACAGAAGGATGATATCACTTTAAAAGTGACTATCCTGCTGACAATAAACTGTCCAGATGTAAATTCTCCTCAGAAATTCAAGCAATGATGTAACAATAGCAACAATAAAACCACTGATAAAAATGCTAATCAAACAGCTGATTTTAAATTTTAGCAGTATCTCCAGATGCAGTTATAAGAATATCTTTTGATCAGAAAGATCGGGGTTTAAATGCTACCTCTGTCTGGGACATAAGGAATTTTCATAAGAGCTTTTTCAGCTGAAGATAAGTTAGCTGGTCTCACACAGAATTTGCTGGCATTTTTTTTTTCCTTGCAAAACAGACACACAAACTATGAGAACACGTTAAACTAACAGACAAAAAACAAGTCTCATCATGTTGGTCTCTTTAGCCAATAATTCAAACCATAACAAACCATTCTAAATTTTGGTCAACCTCCTGCCTTCTCAGTATTTTCCTTGCTTTTTTTAATATATGAGATGTTTTTCAGGAATAATTTTATATAGAACTAGAGAGAAATCTACCAAAAGACCATGCCACCATGTACACAGTGTTCAAACTAATGATAACATAAGAAATTGAAAACCAGATACCAGATTATAAATAAATGAGTTGATCAATGCATACAACCAGAGAGAAAGAAAGAGTTCTGAGGAAAATTGTTTAGTTGAACAAATGGCATTAATCGCAAAACCAGATGGATATTCATGAATGCAAAAGAAGAGCTACTCTACAGAAATGAAAATGAAAGATTAGTAACTTAAATTTTTTAAACAAAAATGACACAACCAAGACTAAGGAATAATATTAAAAAAATGGGTGAATCCCAAGAGAGAGAGAGAGCTTTGACTTAAGAAAGCTTTAGAAGATCAAAACAGAAGAGTATTTACATCAGATACCTTAAAAATATCATGGTCATTCAGAAGAAAGCCATTGAATGGAAACTAGTCATGAAATATTGTATCAAACCACCACATCAAGTGATAAATCCTCAGAGAACACATCAGAAAATGATGATGTAATTTACTTATATTTTATGATTAAGAGATGAATGTGCTGGAAAAGGAAGCCTCGTATAGAATAATATTTTTGATCTTTGCAAGGGCATATGACAGACTGCCATGTGGTAAGTTAATGTGTAAAATGAAAGTAAAGAGGATGGATAACAAATTAGTGAGATAGAGGAGACTATCTGACAGATACCAGTGATGTGTCACAAAATTCCGCTCTTAAACTACATTTCAATTTAGTCGTAAATGTTATTTCATTTAGTCTGATACAAGATATTCATCTGTTTGCTGATGTTAAAAAGTTGGAGAGAAGCATAAGTAGTAATACTTATGTCATATCACTTCCAGAAGATTTACATAGAATTTTTAGCTTGAATGAATGAGTGGAATTGTTATTTCAAGGTTGTTAAGTAGAGTGTTTTGTACTTGGAAGCACAGAAGTGTAATATTGTGCAGTGTATTCTTGAAACTGTGATCTAGGAAATTAATGATATTTGGGATCATCTGGTGGTAATGTGTGACAGAGATCTCATGTTTATGAGACATACTGCCAAGGATGTGAAAAACACAGAGATGCTGCTATGACAAGGAGAACTAATAAGTAGAGATAGGAAAGACACTGTACCCAATTTTCATTGGACAACACTACTCTGCACAATTTTGGTCACCTATATTCTGTGGTGATGCGGCAGCTTTAGAGAGAGACCAGTTGTGATGGGAGGTTGAAAACTGTAAATTTCAGTCATGAACGGGCAGAAAATAGGTGATATGATATGATACTATACCGATTAATATGGGAGGGTTATTATTCATTAAGTAGAGAGGTGGGGGAAGGCTTCCAAGAAATTGTACAAGAATGTATGTGCAAAAGAATAATTACTACAATTTTAACATGGAAAGTTAATGGGTTGAAATGTTTGCCAAAAGGTGATGCACAATACAGATATATTCTTAGCTGAGTGAGATCTCACATAATGTCTACCACATCCAAGGAGGTCTTGTTAATATAATAATGATAATAATAAAATACCTTGAACTACTACTTGAGCCACAGTCTCTATGTTTCCCAACTTGGAGGCTGCAACACATGTGTAATTTGCAGATTCTCTTATATTATCCAGCAGCAGCACATTTCTTCCAATAGGGATAGAATGCTCTGGAGTTATATCCAGTGATCCTTTTCTCCATTTTACAAATGGCATTGGTGATCCTACAGCAACACATGTAATATTAAGGCTACTTCCAGGCATTACTTCATAGAGAGGCTCAGGGCGAATTGAAAAATAAGGAGGTACTCGCCGCACTAAAAAAAAAAATACATACATACACACATATATATATCAATGAGGCTTTGACTCAAGGAGGTATTTGTACATAATAAGAGCAAATGACAGAAATAAATAAAATACTATATTATTAATAATAGTTGTTCAAGAGATACTTGTGCCATGACGAGTTTCTTTAAATTAACACAAAAAATACAAGGAATAAATAATACTATTTATTTAAGGCCATATATTTCAGCTTGAAGATTACAAGCCATCATCAGTGGTGATAACAGTCAATTACAAAGCAGAACATGATCAATGGATTGATTCGAAAAGTAAGAGCACATCATGTTATACATATAACAATGCAATAGTAATTGCATTGATATTGTATGAGGAAATATTGCAATATTAATATTGTCATGTGCAGAAGAGAAACATTTCACTTCATAAATTATAATATTTATCAAAATGATAAAGTAATTTCAAATAACTTTTACAGCAATTACTTGTTTTCTTCTGCATCAAGTAATTTTATATAAAATATCAATAATAAATATAAAATTAACAAACAAAACAAAATGTGAATTTTGTTTACTAAACAACATCCATATTTCATTTCCAAAATAGCTTGTTTTGATGCTATTAACATACTTGTCATACCAGATGTTATTAATTAATACACTTAGTTTTTATTTATAATATTTGTTTAAATCTCTTTCAAGTTCTTAAACCTATCTTTGCTAGCAAAGGTTGGTCGATTGGTAGAGGCTCTGCTACTAATGGCGCACAAAAAAAATTAAGCAAGTTTCAGCACGGTTAATAATTGGAAGGGATTCAATCGTTCGATGCTGTTGGCACACTCTCTCTCGATGAGTCTTTCCCTGGCGGTGTCACATAATAATAATAATAATCTACTTTTAATAGAAAATAAAAATACTATGAAGAAAATTTTCTCAAAATGATGATCAGAGCTTGTGAACTTGCTTACCAGAAATATGAAAGGCATGCACTTTTCCTACAGAATTTTTGACTTATCTTACCCATATCAAGATATTATAAAATTTCACTAAAATTTTTGTCAGCATTTCCAAAACAGCTATGTTCTAGCACCTGTGTATGTATGCTGTACTTTAACAAACTGCAAGTTCATTGCACAAGAAAGGGACTTTTTGGTTTGAAGCAATCACAAATGTCTAGTAGCCACAATTTATTAGTTTGGACTGTACTACATCAGTAATAAAAATAAGGCTTTGAGGGATATGCGTTAATAGAAGGCAATGCCCTCTATTAACGCACACCTGTAATCAAAAAGTTTCTAAACTAAGGACAAGATGACATTATTGTAGTTAATATAGGTTTCTTAGCTAGCTCACAGAGAACAGAATCAGGGTCATTTTCCATTTATTTAAAAGCAGCCTATGATAATGAGAATTCCATGTGAAGTGTGAGTGTGCCTTTTGTGATTTTCACTACACCAAAAACAAAGTTTAAAGAAAGAACAGCTTGCATGCACATCATATTCTGCTTCCACTGGTAAAACTGTCATCTCTGAAATATTACAATTCACATTCAGCAATGAGCAATACTTTCTTCCAAGAACTAATAATTAATAACTATTAGTTATTGGAGGGGTGCAAATCTAGCTCGCCTCCTCTTGGTGCACCCTAAATGAGCCTGGAGCGATCATGGTAGCCAGTCTATCCACAGATCTCCTGGCTACTAACTACATGCAGAAGAAGTGAATGATCCTTACAAGATCCATTTGAAAAACCAACTGACAAGAAATCTCAGACCTCAAGTCCGAATCTGTCATCTTAACATTGAAGGAATTAGCAAATCAAAATGCGAATACCTTTCAAAATTCTTTCTTGACCAAAATATAGACACTGTACTCCTCTAGGAAACACATGTCGCCACTGAAGAAGGCTTATACAGAAGGGGGGAGAATATACGGCTTCCAGCTTGTAGGAGCAACCTACCATCATGCGTATGGTGTAGCAACATATGTCAGTAACAACATCGAGCAAACTGAACTTGTTACTGCATCAAGTGATGATGATGATATTAACCTGGTCGTGATGAAGCTGGGCAAACTGATACTTGTTAATGTCTACAAGCCACCAAACATTTAATGGACTCAACAAGTCCCCCCCCCCCCACCTTTAAATCATCTAACAATATACACAGGAGATTTCAATAGCCATCATGAGTTATGGAAGTACGCTCAAAATGATGAATGCTGCTGGGCTGAGGCCTTCAATATCCACTTGATCTTTGACGCCAAAGAGCATGGTACCTTCAACTCAGCAGTATGAAGAAGAGATAACGACCTCTGTTTCATCACCTCTAATAACATAAATTAACCTCTACCTACTCAAAGAAGAGTTCTTAGTAACTTCCTTCACAGCCAACACCAGCCAGCCCTCCTTGATGTAGGCAAAAAAATATCTCTTGTCCGATCAATTCCCTGCCCGAGATGGAATTTTTGAAGAGCCGATTGGGAAAAATATGCCACTGACCTTGTCAAGTGTGTTCGCTTTATATCTCCTGTACCCAATAACTACAACTGATTTGTAGGAGCTGTCATCTCTATAGCTAAAAAACATACCCACAGGGGTTATAGAAAGGAGTATATCCCTGGATGGAATGAATTGAGTGAACAACTTTATGAGAAATTTTTGGAGAGTGGCGATCTGGAAATAACAAATGATCTCCTTCACGAATTGGATCCAGTAAGACAACAATGCTGGACTTAAACGATTGAGAGACTGTACTTTAGGCACTCCAGTAGGAAGGCTTGGAGTGTGTGCTACAGAAGCTAATAGGTGCCACAATGGCGACCACTAAAAAGACAGATGTTACACCAAACCAAATTGCTAATCATATTATTAAAATCTCGAGATGCCACCATGACAGAAATCATACCATCGAAGTTAAAAGAGGAGCCAGAGAATTAAAGGGAAAATTACAAGATGAATCAGAATATGCGAGACCTTTCAGTGACGAGGAAATCAACAATGCACTAGCCAATACAAATACGCGAAAGGTCCCGGGGTTCTACAGAGTTCAACTGGAATTTCTTACTCATACTGCAAAAACACCAAAAAATGGCTCGCCGTTTCTTTTCGGAAATAATGAGCACTGCTGTGTTAGTGAAAGAATTTAAGAAAGCTAAAATAACAGCTCTTTCCAAACCAGGAAAATCAACTGATGACCCACAAAACTATTGACCAATCACGTTATTAAGCTACAGATATAAGCTACTGGAAAGACTAGTGTATAACCGCATAAGCAACACCATCTTTGAACACGTTCCGATTGACAGAACATGTCGTATGAGTTAGGTCATATGACACGTTCCAAACAGTGTCGTATGACCTAACTGCTGCATACGACACTGTTTGGAGAGAGGGCATGCTGTATAAATTAATGAAAGTGCTACCGTGTTGAAAAACAATACAACTTGTTAATAATATGCTCAGCAATAGATATTTCTGTGTTGTCCTTGGAGAAAATATTAGTAACGAGAAGAAACTTAACAATGGCTTACCACAAGGCTCAGTATTGGCCCCTCTCTTATTAAGCTTATATATAGCCGATATGCCAGATATAGTATCTAGAAAATTCTGCTATGCGGATGACATGGTGCTAGCCGCCAGAAATAGAGAACTAAGATGGACGGAGGAAACCCCTCACAAATGACCATGCCTCCATCCATATTTACTTTAAGAAATGGAGATTACAACCAAGCCAAAATAAAACTGAAGTGTCAACTTTCTATCTAATTTTGGTATAATGACCTTCCGCTCAGTACATTTTTCAAGGTTAATTATCCCCTTTAAATCTCGGTGATCACATCTGAGCAGAATAATAACCCCCAGATGTGGTCTGATCGGGGCTTTGTACAATGGAATCCCACTCTTCCATTTCTGTTGGTGAATATCATTTTTAGCATTGCAGAAATCCTTTTGGTTATCTCTACCACCTTTGTGATATGTCCCCTAATCTTCAAATTTCTATTGATCATTATCCCAAGATCTTTTGCCTCCTCTACTTTTCTAATTTAGTTTGATCACAAGAGTATTGGTCAAACTATACTAGAGGAGGTGGAGGGCAAATTTCTATCGATAAACACCAAATTTCAAGACTTTATATTTCATGCATTAAACTGACATCCCCATTAATTCACCTACCTGCATAAACCGTTCTAATCATACTGAAGAGCATAATTGGCATTATCACTAATAACCCTTTCTAGATTCACATCATCTGCAAACAACTGAATATCCACTTGCAGTGTCACTGACATAAAACCTAAATGGTAGAGGTCCCAGTACCGAGAACTGGGAAGTACCACTTGTGACTTTCTTCTTCTTCCTTGATACTGCTCCGTCACACACACAACTCTGATATCTATCAGGCAGCCAATCTCCAATCCAATTCCCTAACCTGATATCTGATATGCTGCATTTTAAATATCACCTGATCATGTGGCACCCTGTCAAATGAAATTGCCTCTGTTATTTGCCTTTCAGATGGTTAACTATCTTTTTCTATTTACAGAAACCCAACACACTTTGGAAGATATGTACATAAAGTATCACATCATCATCAAGCCCAACAGTATGAAATCCTCAAAACATAAACTTCATAGAGCTGGGGTTGTTTGTTCTACTATTTGATGCAGCCCCTTCCACAGAACTCAACTATCTTTAAATTAAACTTGTCAAAACATTATATTCTTGATTTAACTTTTATCGAAGTGTAAGAAAAAAAGAAGTTTGTGTGTTAAGTATCTTCATGCCTAAGCTCGTTCTTGTATATGGATACTACTAATGACTTCACATCAGTTGCCTTAGTGTTCCATAATACAAAGCACATTTGTGCTACTTTATTGAGGAACCTCTCCAAAAACTCTAAGGGATCTTGTAGATCACTCTAAATCTCACTCTAAAGATCACTACTAAACTCATCAAATTTTCACTTATCACATTTTGACCTGAATCACTCGAGGATAGGAAACTCAGCAGTGGCTCCACTCCCCAAAAGGCAAGAGACTTATCAGGGGAGATCCAAACTATTATACACAAAACCTATCACACCTCTCCTTAAACTCATTCACTGTCAGTGAACTGAACTAATTCTGGAAATCTATTCCACTCATTCATCACTCTCCATGCAAAAATGTAGTTCAGTTCGCACACCCCTACTAACGACATTTCCACACAATCCAAAGGTGACCCTTACTTCTCTGACTCTTTGTCATATGTTAAAAAAATTTCATTTGCATTAATTTTATAAAACTCCTTTAATATCTTAAAAGTTTCTATCATTTCCTCTCTTTTCTGCCTATCAACTAACCTTTATAACCCACACCCTTTCAATTTATCTTCAAAGGGAGCATTCCACATACCTGTCACCAGCTTGGTCACTTGTCTCTAAATCCCCTCTAGCACCTCCTGATCCCCAAGAAACCCAGGTGATCAAACTTGACAACTGAGCACAGTAGTCAAGTTGTGGCTGAATTATAGCCATATAAAGAAGAATAATAGCTTCATATCCTTACTTGTTAGCATGTTTTTCAATTTCCAAGTAATCCTTTGTGCTATTTTAATAATGTTGGCAATATGCCCTCTGAACTTCAACTCTGTCTGCCATTATCCCAAAGTCAGTCCCTAGTCTCATCAAGTTCATGCAATCTAGTACTATCCATATGATACACCACATGCAACCTTTACAACCTGATGTTGAAAGTTTTTTTTTTACTTGGTTATACTATAAATTAAAGATACCAAGAAATTATTTTTGGTTTCATCCTTTATCCAAGTGTAACCGAACAAAGTTTGTGCGTGAAGTAACTTTATGACTGGGCTACTTGTATATAGAGGCTAATGACTTCAATTGTCTTAGTATCCCATAATGCAATGCACATATCCTTACAGACATGTATAATGCTATGCATTATGGGAAGGACCACTACACAGACCAGTTTCAACCTTTACTGAGGTCTCATCAGCAGAAGCCAGACCCAGAAGTGACACTAAGTTTCAAGTAATGCAGAAGTCATATTTCCATACACAAGTAGTCAAAAGTTGTCACTTGGATAAATGATGAAACCAAGAATATAATTTCTTGGCATCTTTAATTTATAGTATAACCAAGAGAAAAAAACTTTCAACATCTATTGTTACTCCAGAGGATTTTAGTAATAAGATATGACACCTTTTGATTACCAGTATATGGAAATATGACTTCTGCATTACTTCAATCTTGGTATCACTAGGTTTGGCTTCCACTGAAAGTATGCAGAAGTATAGTAATATGCCTTTTCAGTTAATTAACTGTATAGACAGTATATTATATGTGATTAAATAATTTTTATATATGAAATAATTAATTAATAAAAAACAATTAATATTGTTCAACTTCAAGTTGAAAAGATGCCAAAATCCCAATAATGGTAGCAAGCTACCATTATTGGAAGCCCCCTTTTACAGAAATGAAGTTTCTGTTATTTGCTGATAATGTCACATATTTTAATGATAAAGAGTGACACCTTTTGACTATTTGTATATGAAAATATGACTTCTGCATCACTTCAACCTTGGTATCACTTCTGGGTCTGGCTCCCACTGATGAGATCACTTCAATAAAGCTTGAAACCGGTTGGGATAGTGGCCCTTCCCATAATGCATAACATTATTACATGTCAGTAAGGATATGTACATTGCATTGCATTATGGGATTTAAGAATGGCAGGGCTCGAGGAATCTTCAGCTGGAATTAAAATTTGCGACAGAAATATTAATAATTTGAGGTATGCAGATGATACCACCTTGCTAGCAGAATGCAAAGAAGATTTGGAGGAACATATTATGAAAGTTAAAGAAGAAAATGCTAAATATGGCCTGAAACTTAACATGAAAAAGACAAAAGTTATGGCAAAATGTGAACTTAATGATTTTGAACAAGATGGGGAGAAAATGGAAGTAGTGAACAATTTTGTGCTCCTAGGATCCCGAATTGATAAAGATGGATATTTTACTGAAGAAGTTAGAAGATTATTACTTGGAAGGAAAGCAATGACAGTTTTAAGCAAGATCTTTATAGAAAAAAGATATTAGCCTCGCAACAAAAATCAGAATCGTGAAAGCAATGGTATTCCCTGTGGTATACTGTAAGGATGTGAAAGTTGGACACTGAGAAAGAAAGAAGGAAGATAGATGCATTTGAATTATGGGTTTGGAGATGCTTACTAAGAATACCATGGACTACAAAGCAAACCAATAAATCAGTGATAGACAGAATAAAGCCAGATTGCTCTCTTGAAGCTATGATCATCAAGCAAAAATTGTCATGCTTTGGGCATATTATGCAAGCAAATTACAGACTGGAGAAGATAATGCTTGCAAAAGTTGAAGCAGGAGAAGAGGAAGACCAACAATTAGATGGGGGGATGGAGTTCAAGAAGCAACTGGAACTCGACTGGAAATTCTGAAAGATATGGCCAGGGACAGATCTGAAGAGTGTACATTCATAGAATTGCCAGGAGTTGAAAATGATTTGATAGAACATAACAACAAAGGCAATTGATATGAAGTCATCAGCTTCTATAGCCAGTAGTGAAGTGACTTCACATGCAAACTTTCTTTGCTTACACTTGGATAAAAGATGAAACCAAGAATATAATTTCTTGTATCTTTAATTAGTATAATATAGTATAACCAAGTGAAAAACTTTCAACATCTATCTGTAATGAATCCAGAGAATTCATTACAGATCAGAGAGACTATTTTTAAACAGGCAGGAATGTTTATGAAACATTTGGCTAAAGCTTAACAGTATGGCTGCATTAACCTACTAGAAATTTGGAAGTAATCTGAAGATCAACTTCAACACAACAACTGCAATAACTTATCATCAAATTCCTGACATGTACTCTTAAGGAGTTTACAGGATATAATTGTACTACATGAAAACTTACATCATTACTAACTTCCTATCTACAATTTTCCTCCAAATCAATCTGTTACCTGTCAAGACTCCAAGATTATCAGATCTTGTATCTCTATCTACTAAGCACTTTTTTACTGTATCAATCCACCTATATCTTGGTCTTCCTCTGGGTCTTTTTTTTCCCTGTCAACTCTCCCGTTCCGTTTAAATGACCATACACTGAGATTAGCTCTGCTAACACATTCCTGGATGCTAACAGTGTCAAATTCTTTCCTAATATCCTCATTTTTAATATGATATTGCCATCGATGCTATCTGTTGACACCCCAAATCTTTCTCAGGACTCTCATATTTGTGGTCTCTAGTCTCTGATCAAGCATTTTATTTCTAACCCAGCTCTCAGATACATAAGTTAAAATTGGTTTGAACAATGTCTTGTATACAGCTAATTTAGTGTTTCAACTAATTTCTCTCTTATTTTATATAAATCTATTCAGTTGACTTCCTGCCATACTGGCTTTGTTGATTCTGTTGTCTATTTCCATATTTAATTTACCATCCTCACTAAAAATCATGCTCGAGTAGATGAAATGTTTTACTTGTTCTATAGGTTCTCCATTCACAATGCAGTTGATATTTTCTATGCAACTTTCTATTTTCATTGTTTTTGTCTTGTTATTATTATTATTATTATTATTCAGGCCTCCAAGGAGTCAAAAGACTCATCGAGGGAGGTCCTTTCTAAGACATAAAGTCTGTCAAGACTCATCGAGGGGAGGTCCCCCCCTGAGAAACACAAAGTTTATCATACCACTCCTTAAACCCACTGACCGTTCTCGCTCCCACCACTCCATCAGGCAATGCATTCCACGGCTCAACCACCCTCCACACAAAGAAACCACTCCTTACCCTCTTGCTCACAGTTTCCTTTCGTAACTTCCAGGGATGGCCTCTTGTCATCACTCCTTCCCGCTGATCAACCAAGCGAAAGAACTCCCCAGTGTCAACCCTGTAACCACCTCTCAACAGTTTAAAAGTCTCAATCATACCTCTCCTTCTTCTATCCACCAAACTCTGCAGTCCACATTCTCTCAGCCGATCCTCATAACTATCCTTGTACAGTCCTGAAACCATCTTTGTCATCTGTCTTTGTATCCTTTCCACAGTTAATTTATCCCCTTCAAATCCTGGGGACCAAATCTGAGAACAATAGTCCAAGTGTGGTCTGATCAGAGACTTATACAATGGAATGATAACCCTCTTATCTCTGCAGGTCAGTGTCCTTCTCATAATAGCAGCAATCCTCTGTGTTACCTTCACCACCTTTGCAATATGTCCCCTAAACTTCAGGTTTCTATCAATCATCAACCCCAGATCTCTTGTCTCCCCTACTTCCTCCAGTATAACTCCTCCCATAGAGTATGCAGCATCCCATCGATGTTTCCCAAACCTCAAGACCTTACATTTTGCTGCATTAAACTGACACCCCCATTCATTTGCCCATCTATCTAGCTTATTTAAATCCTCTTGCAGGGCTACCACATCTGCACTATTACTAATAATCCTTCCAAGCTTCGCATCATCTGCAAACAACTGAATATCCCCCTGCAATCCACTGGCTATGTCATTGATATAAAGGTTAAACAATATAGGTCCTAGTACTGAGCCCTGTGGGACCCCACTTGTAACCCTCTGCCTCCTGGAAACTGCTCCACCATACACAACTCTCTGATACCCATCAGACAGCCAATCCTGAATCCAGTTGACCAATCTGACATCCAGACCCATGTGCTGCAACCTAAATATCAGCCCATCATGTGGCACCCCGCCAAATGCCCTCGCCAAGTCCAAGAAAATTGCAGTACATGCCCCTCCCTCATCCAATGCTCCTGCAACTTTATTATAAAAGGCTAGCATATTGCTAAAACAAGAGCGTCCTTTCACAAATCCATGCCGACTCCCACAGACAACACCACCCCCATCTGCCCAATGCCGTACACGGTCCCCCACCACTCTCCCCAAGATCTCAACAACTACTGATGACACACAGACTGGCCTATAACTAGACACCTCCAGTCCGCCACCACCCTTATGCAATGGCACTATCTTACCTTCCTTCCATTCCCTGGGCACCTTTGCCAAAGCCAGACCCTCACTGAAAAGCCACGTTAAAGGTACTGTCAATTCCCTAGCACATTTTCTCAAAACTCGTGGCGAAATACCATCCAGTCCCACAGCCCCACTGACATCCAGAGCACTCAGCATCCGAAACACACTCTCCTCCTGTACCTCCAGACCTCGTACCAGTCCCATCCCTCCAGCACCAAAACTGACTCCTCCAAGATGAAACACTCCAACAAAGTGCCCACCGAACAACTCCACCACGTCCCCCGCATCAGTCACTCCACTCCCATTCCCATCCCACAACATCACTCCTCCACAGTCACTTCTCCTCCCACTGGCCACACAGCCAAAAAACCCCCCAGGATTTTCCCCGGATCCCAGGGCCAATCCCCTCCCACACTCCAGTCTCGCCTTCCCCACCACACGAGTCACCCCCCCGGCCCGTGTCCCACATTCCCCATGCATCTCTTCACCCGTCTCCCTATATCTCCTCCATAGCCTCCCCCTCGCATGCAATTCCTGTTTAACACTGTCCGTCATCCACCCTACTCCAAACCGCGCCCTCCTCCCCACTCGTGGCACACAACCCACCATTGCCGATAACAAATTGCTGACCTTCATACCATATCTATTACAACAGTTATGCAATTTAACCACGCAACTGGCCAAGACGTATATATATGTCCAGGTTACCATAGATGCGAAGTGCATATAAAAATTGTAATACCATTCATATTACATAGAAATATATGATGGATACAAAGTGTAGAGGACTGATGTATTTTATCCATACTGATGGCGATGTGGTTAATCAGGCAATCTTGCAGACTTTTACTGGATTTATTTAAAAGTATAACATCATCTGCATAAAGTAAAGAGCTGAGGTTAACATCTCCAATTATGATATCAGGTTTAATACCACTTTCCTTCATAATGTGGTCCATATAGATAATGAATAACAGATGGGATAATGTATATCCTTGTCTGACACCAGATTTAACATTAAATCATCTTCCTGTACTTCCTTCAATTCTATCTGCTGATTTACAACTCTAATAAAGACTAAGTATTGCTTGATATAATGCCCCATTGACACCATACAAGATGAGGATTGGACATTAAGTCGGAAGCCCTGATTGGTTCTCCACATTCCATTAAAGGCTATGTGAAGTTCTCCTCTTAGTTATACAGATTTGACCCTTACACACCCCTAACTTATTTGAAAACAAATTGTGAGGGTGCCAAATTAGGACTTTAGAATGTTTGCCCATTACAAATTGAACTGCTTCACTTACTCGTAGTCATGTGTAGGCTGTAACATGTAGTTGCGCTCTAAAGATGATGGTTTGAGATCCAGAAAAACATAAGCTAGTCAATAAACATCTTTTTTTTTTATAATTTACTGTTCTTGTAATACCATTAAATAAATTATGAATAATAACCAATATCTTAGTCTGTCAACAAGATGCATAGCTTTTAGAAGGATACAAATCTCACAAAAACATTAGCTGACTATTTTCATCATCCTGAAAATTTTTGTCATGAATGAACATAAAATATTATAATTTCCTTTTTTTTCTTTCTTTTTTGATCTTTCTGAATTCATTAAAAAGGTAAAAATAATAAGTGAATATATAAATAAAATGCAAATAAGATTATCATATGACCATCCCATGTTTCTAAAAATTACTAAAGTTGGATGGCTATTTTATTAATTAATTTAGTTAGTATTGTGGCATTGCAAAATATTGGTAGAAAGCAGAGGCTTAAGAAGAAAATACCATATAAAGATGTTATGGGAGTCATATCAGTAAGATCCTAGATGCTCTTATTGGATTTGATACACATAGTAAGGGGAAAAGGGAGGGATATTTTGCTGCTTTTCCCCACTTCTTAAAGAAGTCAACATCTGAACCAATTCTGGTCAATAGAGCATCATTTGATAACTATGCTCCATTTATAACTAAAACCTCTACTTTCACTATATTAATAAGTGCCATGTGTATAGTATTTCATCTGAATCTTCCTCTACTTTTAAAAGCCAATATCTATTTTCAAGAATAATTCGTCATCATTCCATTCTACCACCCATAACATCAATGCTGGATTTGCTGACCACACCCATTTAAAATCCTGAAATCTTTATTGAAAACAATCACTTCATTATGTAGCAGCGTGTAATTTTACCACAGTGAAATATGTTATCCTTTTTTATTGGTTTTAATGTGTCAGAATTCAAACAGGACTGTTTATTAATATTAATGGTTTCTTTGAATAAAAGTGATTTAGTCCACTTACCCCTAACATACAGAGTAGCTAAGTTTGAAAGAGCAGATCCTACATCATTTTCTGCCATACATTCATAATTGCCCTGATCTTCTTCTTCTGCATCAGTGATTTGTAATGAATCTATATAAAGAAAGATATCAAACCCAAAACAAATGAGATAATTTCTATATTAAATAAACCTACATGAATTTAGACAGACTAATTTTATTCTATTCTATACATGTATACATATTATTTTCATGTAAATTACTTTTTTTTTTTTTTTTTACCGGTATTAACTCTTAATGCTAGTCAATTCTCACTATAGAAAACAACTTATAGGGACCACAATAATAACTCATTAGAAGTAGATAGTTTTATATATTCCTTTAGAAGTTTTGTGCCAGTATAACTTTACTTGGAAACTTTCTGGTGGTCTGTTATAGCGAGTGATTATATATAGGACAAAATCAGCACTAACTTTACAGGGAGTCCCCAAATTACATTAGAATTATGTTCTGCAAACTTTACATAAGTTGGATAAAAATAGTATGAGTAGCATGAGAAAACAGAAACAAAAATGTTTAATCTTGTCAGTGAAACCTTCAGTATGAAATTATTAAGAGAGGACTGAACAGGGGCTTCTTTTCATAAAGTTCTTTATAACAGGCTAAAATAAACATCTACATTTCTTTTGACTTTTAACCTCCCAAACAGCTAGGACGTCTACAGATGTCCAACTAAATCTGGATATGTTTCAGCCCACCTGTTTAAAGAACCTGGATAAGAAGTGCAATTTGACTGTCATGTCCATTAGAAAGTGTGATAAACCCTCACGCTGAAGAGAATGGTTAATCGGATTATCTCACGTTCGTAGCTGCCTCTCAGTTGCCTATAACAAGAAATGCACTTCCTTGTTCCATGCTGGTCAACTGGATTTTAGTTATATAGAATAGACTAAAAATAGAGAAATTATTTATATTTTTGTTTTCTCTTTTTATTGTACAATACAATTTTAATGTCTGGACAAAATAAAGATCTTGTATAATTTGTTCACTTAAAAATATTTAAGTGAACAAAGCCTTACCTTGGAGAACCAATTTAATTTTTTATTTTTTTTGCGCTAATTTTTTTCTAATCGCTTACTAGACAAAAGATTTTTCTTTGTTCTCGAAGAAATTAATTCACGATAATTATATGAAATATTCTTTTAAAAAAAGAAAAGAAAACCAGCTGCCGATGTTCCAGTTTATATTATTTTTATTTTTGTACAAAACCTTCGAAATCGAATAATACTTCAGATTTCCATTAGGACATGCTTCAGCAACCTTGCTTTATAGAGAATAACATGAAATTCTTTAATCATATTACTAATTTTTTTTTTCATGTTGTATAGTGATCTACTGTTCTTTGTACTTTCTTTGTACTGTTCTTTGTACTTTTCACTTTCTTGGTTTCCTTGTATAATTGGTCATTACAAAATGAAATTAACAGTTATGATTTAAATTTATATTTTCTGCATAATTCAGATATTTTATTCTCCAATTTTTAAAGTAAGCGATACATTTGCTTATTTTTATCATTCAAAATATGTATATCAAAATTTCATTTCCTTTCACAATAGAATTAAACTTTATTTCGCCTCTGATAGTTTAACCCCCCCCCCCCCCCCGTGGCATTACTATCACACACCCGAAAACTGTTATGAAACATAGGTACAGTTTTTATTTAATTCTTTATTTTTCTCTAGTAATTGTTCCACATAACTTTAATTTTTCGATACTGAAACTATGTGGTGATTATTATAAATTAGCCAATTATAAATCAGACAATATACATATTATTTATGTATATTGTCTGATATTGAGAGACCCTTTTTTACTGGGGAAAGGTTACTGCATTACAATGGATAATTACTATATGTGTCCTGAACGTGCCAATTTGCTTTTACAGCATTGTACAGATAGTTATGGTACTGTAAATGCAAAAAGGCGAGATATGCCTCCAGATCTGGCTTCAGGAAAGCTATCCAAGGGGGAAATCCGAGCTTATCAGTGAGGGAAAGTCTTTGCACTACGTTGGAAAGACAAAAAAAGATGTTTTTCTGCTGTCTTCCCTGCACAATCCATCAACGGAATCCATGGAGAAGCATGGTTTGAAGAAAGAAAAACCCACTGCTGTGTGTGCACAGAACGACACTATGGGTAGAGTCGACAGGTGCGATCAGCAGCTATCAATCTACTCTGTAATGAGGAAACAGCATAAAAAATATTACAAAAAAGTGTTTGGACATGTATTAGATTTTGTTATTTGGAACAGTTTCCTCCAGCACAAGAAAAAATGTTTGTCTACCATAACATATCTAGAATACAGAATAGAAATTGCGAAAGCATTGCTGCATGCACATGCGCCTTCTTCAGCAAGCAGAAAAACAGGAAATCCTGCCAGACATCTGAGGCTGAACGTTGCTAACTCCAATCATTTTCCTGAAAATCTACCACCAACAGCTAATAAAAAAAAAACCTGCATGCAAATATTATGTATGTAATAAAAAAAATATCAGAAAGGAAACAAAAATCTGGTGCCCTGAGTGTAAAACTGCTTTGTGTGTTTACCCTTGCTTCAAGGTGTTCCACACTGTTCAAGAATTTTAAATTTTGAACAGTATGAAATAAAAAATGTTTGTTTTCAAGGCCATCAAAACAGTCCTTTTCAGGACTACAAATATTGATAGAGGGACACTTGAATGAACCGTTTCCTTTTCATCTTGAAGGCGAATTTTTAAGTTCTTTTTATGACACAGAATGATATTTTTGAAGGAATAAAATATAAGAGGAACTGGAATACTCTTTCCAGTTCCTCTGGAACTGGAAAGAGTATTCCAGGTAAAGTATTTAACCAAAACAATAAAAAATAATGAAATAAAATCTACCCTATATACATATAAAATGATAAGCCTTTTTATGTCATGTTTTTCAAAACGTTTTGAAACCCAGGGGCTACACTGAGTGTCGAGTCTTCAAAATTCGAGTCATCAGAATCAGGGGGCGGAACCCCCTTTCGAGTTATCACTGAAGGAGAACTGGCCTACCAGACCAGAACACGGGGGGTTGGGCATAGCCCCCCCCTAGTTAATAAATGAAATATATAAATAATAACGGGAACATTTTCATCTTGCCAACACTCAATATTGATGTGATATGGGTTCCAAATTTCTTGTTTCGGAGATGTATATTACAAAGTTTTGGAATAAATAGTTCTGCTACAATGAAGTTTGACATAATCAACAATATTATTACTACCTTATTTCTGTTTCTCATGTGGGAGAAAAACGGTAAAATGTCACTCTTATAATTATATGAGATGTTATAATGGCAAAAATAGTAAGAAAAAAGTCATTTGCACTTTCTCTTCAAAACACAAAGAAAGAACATTGTAAATTCAGCCAGTGGAAAAGAAAATACTACATATTTTTCTTCTGTTATCTGATTTTTTTTTCTTGTAGTACAAAGAAGAAATCACTGCATATAACATGGAGTCTGCATGAGGGAAAAAATCTGGAAATTGGTTACATTATAACGAATAGAGAAATCATGTCAGAAAAATTAATCATATAAGATTCTAATCTCAGCAGACATAACATTTTCTTCAAGATTACATATCTAAAGTAACTGAACCTTTGCTACTATTTTACACTAAAATGAATGGGTATGTTCCCCAAGTGATTTACGTTTGTAACAGCTGTCTTGCGAACGATTTATGAAATAAATTATCTGAAATATCCGCAGACTGATTAGGTCTATATCCCCCCCCCCCAAAAAAGAAGACTATGAAATGCATATGCACCTTTTCTTTGAAAATAATTCAAATCCTCTTTTTCAAGATAACTGTATGATTTAATTTCTAATTTTTCGATAATAAAAGTGAAACTGATCATTATAAATGAAGCAATTATTTAGGCATAAATAATGTATAAGCATGTAAACGAAATGTCAGTATTTCTGTTAGGATATAGGTAATCAACAATCGAAAAGGAAACAAGACATTCTTGACATATTCTGCACTACAGCCTAAGGCACTTTAGTGCGACTTTAGTGTTCTCCCCTTTCTTCTCAATAGCACTGAGAGTAATAAGCCTTCAACTTTTCCTCCAGCTAAGAGGATATTACCAAGTATTTATAAGACATAGATTATTTCAGAAATAGCTTCCAGCAGCAGAAGTAATATTTAGATTTTTTTAAAGAAAAACAAACAAAAATAATACTACTGAACTTTCTTTTGTGTGGTATGCATATAAACAATTTTGCATGGTGAAAATATAGCATATTGTTTCTAAAATTTCACATAATTTCAGCGGACAGTAGAACAGCTGGTTTTAGATTGCAAATAAATAGAACAGAATTAGAAGCTTCACGGTACAATCTGATTGCTGTATATCTTTTGTCAAAATGGTAAAATGAAGTAATTGATTTTGAATACTGTCTAGAAAAGCTTTCAAACCTGTATAGAAATTTAGAGTAGTTATGCAATTGAGTTCCAGGAGAGAATAAGGAGGTGGGGGGGGGGGGGGAAGCATCAGAAAATCTTCAAAATGAGCAAAAATTTTGAATCATTCCGTATATGATATTTTTCACATATTTTCAACATATCTACGAGGATGTGCATTAGATATTATCGTAATATGCATAATACAAATAAATAAATAAATAAAAGCCCAAGGCGAAGAATCACTGCTAAAATATCATTGGATATAAATTTTTGATACCAAAAAGACACAATCGGAAACCGAGTAGTGCAATTCAGCATTTTAACATTTTTTTTTTATTTTGTCTTTATGAATAACAAAAAATTGTTTCTAAAACTGAAATGTGACGATCCATATAATGCTATTTGGCTAGAAACGAAAGCAAAAGGACATATTTATTTCAATAAATATTATTTAAAAATATAGATATTTGACATAATATTTTCAAAGCAAACATTTGAAAATTCTGAAATTCTAAAAAAAATTATTCAATTATTATATGTAAAGTGAAAGAACAATCAGTGCAAATCTTCCGGTGCACTGATTTGTAGAATAAAATACACAAAATTTACTATCACTAAATAGATTCATTGCAAAAGCTGATCAGTGGTCATTTCAGGATTGATTTTTTTCTCATATGTGAAATTCGTTTCCATTTTTGGGAAGAGAGACAATAAATCATTTTAGAGGCAAGAAAGATCAAATAACTTAGGACAGTAAATGAAATTCTAAGCAACACAATAGACGTTAAGACAGGGGGACACAAAGGTCACTCAGCAACAGTTAATCCATTAATGGCTATAGAATAGCCGTAACGAGATTAACGGCGGAGGAAGGTAATGGCATGATAAAAGGTAGAATGCCGACGAAGTTTTGATCCATGAAAAAAGCTAGGAAGAGCTGACTATATCATCCACATCAGCCGGTGGAGAGGTTAAGACATAATGCATTCAGGATCTGTCTTCTAACTGCTTTCCACACCTTCATATGGACATTAAAACGAAATTTACCAGTTATCCAGAAATTTTCATCACGAAAAAGTGTTGCATTACAGAACTGTTACATTATTAAACTACATCATGTTCATGAGTGGTGTATGCAGACACCATCAAGGGGAATTTATGGTAATGACATTTTTAAGCTGCCACAGGACGCATTATGTACCTAGTATAGTTATTTTTTTTAAAGATAATTATTCATTATGAGATATGTCTAATAAGTACCAATTATAAGATTAGTATCAGATAAAAATTATCTGATACTTATCGTATAATATCTTATCTTTTTTTCTTTACAATTTTCACTTTCATCTCTAGACAATGTTAGTGTGTTTTATGCATGGGTTTACTTTATCTAGTCATGATTGTACTCTATCCCAATACTAAAAATTATGAAAGTGTATGAATACAAATACACAGTAAATCCATATTCAATAGTAAGGAAGATGCACATGCATTGAATAGGCTAATCTGCACTGATTTGCCTATTCAATGACCATTGTTAGGTTTGTTTGTTTGTCATGTGGGATCCCCCCCCCTTAGGACCAGTTCAGGTTGTGCCCTCCAATGAGGGACTTCTAAGTTTGTATTTTTGACTGTAGATCCATATGTGTTCACAGGGGCTGGTTCGCCTGTTTTGAGGGACGAAAAACCCGAGTTTCTGAGAGAAAAAAACCTTCTACCCCCATATGAGACTGGCTAACTCACCTTTCATCGAAAGAGACCAGATAAAGGTTCTTCAAGTCACAGACACAAATCGAACCCAGGTCTTTTTGACCAAAAGGCTTCATCTATGCCAACTGAGCTATGGAGGCTCTACGACTGTTAGGTGGCGTACAAGTAACATATGCATGGTAAGTAAAATTTTCATAAATCAAATTTTTTAATAGTCCTTTCAGCATCAATTTCATAAGTCCAAACTTATGTAGACTAAATTTCTGCAAGCATGTGAGAGAGACCCCCCCCCCCCCCCAGTATGATATAATATCATACTACTACAACAATTGGAATTTGATCCTATTGGCAAAATTAAATAATTTTGAGTAATACTTTTAGATAAGTCTCTGTTTTAACACTGACCACTTGTCTTCAGAAGTGATGAGATGTTGTGTTAGTGGGCATCCAGATGAAGTCCTGTAGTCAACAGTTGTAAAGTATGTGATCAGCAGTCTGTTGATAATGTGGGCAAGAAATGCATTATCACGATTCCAGAATATGGAATCTAAGAGTAGTGTCTTAGTTTTCCATGTACCATTAGTAGCATGGTTAAACATGCTATTAATGGTACATAGAAGGAGTCTATTTTCAGCTGGAGTCTGTCTCAGATACTTGGCATAAATTCTTTTGTTGTTGTTGTTATCTGTTCTTTTTCTCATAAATTTAGCCTTATTTCTTCTGCAAGTGTTTTTATAGCTGATTTTGAACAGTTTTGGTAACTTATTTCTAACAATTCATTTACAGCTGCTCTTAGTCAGCTGATCTGTTCTCTCAGTTCCTGCTTTGCCAGTATGTGCCCTCAACTAGCAGAACTTAATTTCCCATCTCTCGAGCATTAAATTCCTTACCAGATCTCTTGTCTGCTCTATTAACACTAAGTGGTTGTTCTGGTTTTTTATGCCATCCATAGCGCTTCTACTATCACTGCAAATTGTTGCAGTCTTTTGATAAGAAGTGCTGAGTTCTAATTCCAAGAGATATGTAAGTGAATAAACTATAGCAATTTGTTCTGCTTGGTTGTTTGAACACAGGGGATGCAGTCTAAAACAGTTCTTGTATAATAAATGTCTGTAATATACTTATTATTATTGTTATTCCAATTACTGTAGTGAAGCAGAACTTTGTAGCAGTTTGGATCAATGATGGCATTTCAGTTATATCTTCTAGAAGATAAAAATCCAAGAATTCTTGGATTTTTAGGAAGATCGGTGTTAGACCAGCAATAACGTAAACCACTACAAATTATATTATTCTGTATCCTTTAATTGTTGTAATGGCTATAAGTTGTTTAACTTTGTTTAACTTTCATTGTTTTTTTCTTAGATTTTAGTGCATCTTTCTAAGCAAGTGCAGCACACAATACCAATGGTAGTATAGCTCTGGTATATATTGTTTTCAGTGCTTGTTGGTCTAAGTCCCAGTTTATTCTTGCTGACTTAGCTAGAACATTTACTATTTGTGTTATGATTGTGGCAGTTTATACAGTTTATTTCAGGCTCATTTTCTGAGCACCTGTTTAACTTGAATTCCTCAGAACAAAATGGACAAATGATTTTTTCTCTATAGTCTTGTGTATGATGGTGAAACGTATTGCAGTTAAAGCACCTCTGAAAACGTATTATTATTATTATTTCGGGCGACTCCAGGAAGTCCTTAGACTCATCGAGGTAGGCCCTAAACATCATGTCCACACAACTATATAACCTTCTCACAGTATCTATCATACCTTGCCTTGAACTCGCTGGCCATCATAGCACCCACAACAGACACTGGCAGCTTATTCCACTCATTTACCACTCTAAAAGTAAAGAACCCAGCTCTAACACCCCTACTAACCACACTCTTGCCCAGCTTCCATAGGTGTCCCCTAGTTCTCCCACAACCAGTCCTGATCTCAAAAATATCCTCTGAATTAATCCTATAGAATCCCTTTAGCCATTTGAATGTCTCAATCATATCTCCCCTTTTCCGCCTATCAACTAGTTTTTGCAATCCACAAATCTACAACCTGTTCTCATATGGTTCATTCCATAGACCTGCTATCATCTTAGTCACTTGCCTCTGGATCCTCTCCACCTCCACCCCCATCAAGAAGGAACCGAGGTGACCAAATCTGGGCACAGTAGTCGAGATGAGGTCTTATCAAGGCTTGGTACAGAGGTACAATAACTTGCTTGTCTCTGCTCGTCAAGGTGTTAATAATTGGTGGATTTTTATATAGAGAGAGGATATTCATAGATATTATATCTTGATATTATTAATCCTACCATAGAGATGATCTCTGTTTCCAATTATTTTTTTTTTTAATTTTCGAGTGTACCTATATATTATTATATGCACAAGGGTTCGCTCCAATTGGTGCAATGATCTTAACTCTTTCAGAATCCAAATAATCACTGCCTCAAGACCAAAATACAAAATAAACACATTTAATAAAACAAAAACAATATATATACACTTCAAACAACTTTACACAACTACATATTAATTGGGTAAAATAACTAACTACAAATTAATTGGATCCAAGGCCTTTTTAAAATAAACTTACACTTAAGACTAGACTAAACACTTTGTTTGCACAATCCCAAAATGTTCATAGCCAGTTTCTATCTCTGTCAAGGCCCTTTTCTGAAGATATATAACTCCATTCTTCATTTTTACAGGATCCTTTCTCATAACTTATGTAGCACACATTAATTCTTCCGAACTTAATTCAATCTCTTTTCTTTAGTAGAAATAATAGTCAGATCCAGCATCCTTAATACAGATGAAATTTCCTAATCAGAGTTTTCTCGAACATTCCTTTAGAACGTAAATAGCAAATTCTTCTTTTATTCACTAAATGCTTATTGACAGTCTTAACTCTTCCAATAAAAAAAACTTCCAGTTCTACGATTCCCTTTTCGGAATCTACTATTAATCTTTCAATTAGTGTTTCCTCCAATATTCCGTTTAAAATGCATATAGCAATATTTTCCTTTTATTCATCAATACTTATTCCACTCTGAAACTTAATAGCTCCACGATTCCTTTTTCGGAATATACTATTAATTTTCTTCCGACTGTCACTTAAAAAACTTAAGTTCCTTCGAACCTAAATATCAGCCGGCCTGTGTTCTAAATTCCTTCCGAACGCTATCTTGTTTACTCTCCCGTTACTCAGATACCAAACGCTTTCCTTGTCAGCTGTCAATCACACATCAAACCTCTCGGCGAGCATGCGCACTCCGTGGCAAGCGAGAAACTAAGTATTGTATAATGGCTGACACGTTGTCTCCGTTAGCGACAAGAGAATGTCCTCATAAAACACAAAACTTAATATTTCAAACCATAATAAATTTGTTTAAAGCAACACAACTATTCAAATCTGGTAAGTACATCAATTTTTTGACTTCTTTACATATCACTTTTGACAAAACAATTTCCATACGGGCACATCGCAAGTGCCGACAATGCGTGTTATGAAAACAAAACTAATAAACATTTTAACATAAACAATTCGTAAAAATATTCAGAATTTTAATTATGATTATTTTTACAAAGGTATTTTTCAACAACCAAGTGAGTTGATGGGCTGATTTAGCTACTTTTGCAATGTGCCCCCTAAACTTCATCTCCCTATCCACCAACACTCCCAAGTCCCTGGCCTCATCAATCTAATGGGGTACAGTTCCACCAATGTGGTATACTGCTGCTAATCTTTTCACCCCAAAATGCATAACCTTACATTTTGTCGCATTAAATTGACATCCATTCTCCTTAGCCCAGAACTCCAATCTATCCAAGTCATCCTGCAAGATTTTGACATCTTCTGCATTCACTATCGCCCTACCCAACTTTGCATCATCAGCGAACAAATGAACTGTCTCACTTAGATCTTTCCCTATATCGTTAATGAACAGATTAAACAGCAGTGGTCAAGAACAGAACCCTGTGGCACACCACTAGTCACAGGCCGTCTTTTGGACTTTACTCCTGAATAAACTACTCTTGAATATCTCTCCATCAACCACCCACCAATCCATTCCTATATGTTGTAGTTTACGGATTAGAATTCCATGTGGTATTCTGTCAAATGCCTTTGCCAGGTCCAGCAGTATCACTGTAAACGCATTACCCTTATCCAGTTCAGCCAACACCTTGTTATAAAACTTGAGCAAGTTACTGAGGCATGATCTACCCTTCACAAAGCCATGCTGTCCCCTGTACAGTATCTCATTTTTATCAATCCATTCCTGTATTTTTCC
Organism: Typopeltis vanoorti; assembly: GCF_054136105.1. Taxonomy (NCBI): domain Eukaryota; kingdom Metazoa; phylum Arthropoda; class Arachnida; order Uropygi; family Thelyphonidae; genus Typopeltis; species Typopeltis vanoorti. The sequence goes on along the minus strand of NC_143574.1, from coordinate 5,298,566 downwards.
CTTGACTACTTTCTCCAAGACCTTGATGACTCCTGATATGCTGATCGGTCGGTAATTTGCAACCATAGTCTTGGATCCTCCTTTATGCAGTTAAACTATTTTCCCCTCTTTCCACACCTTCAGGACTAAACCAGACCAGAGACTCAGATTAAACAACATGGTCAAGGGCACTGATAATTCTTTAGCTGCTTCACGCAAGACCCGTGCCGGTATACCATCCAATCCCACAGATGTATTCACATTAAAGTTCTGTAATAGACTATTCACCTCCACTTCATTCATCACAATTCCTGTATAAACTAATGGTTCCTTCATTTTTTCAATGTCACCACCTGGATGATATACTTTTGCAAAGTGCCCGCTCAGTAACTCCACTATATCGACTGATTCAGTGACCTCCTTACCATCGTCATTCCTTAAAATCATTTTGCCGTGTACAGTTTTTTTCTTGCTTGCAGCATATTGAAAGAACTGTTTGGGATTCTCTTTAGCTTGCTGAGAGTTTATTTTTCACTTGGTTAGACTATAATAAGTTTAGTTTAATCCTTTATCCAAGTGTGAGCAAACAAAGTTTGCACCTGAAAGTATCTTCAGGACTGGGGTAAGGTAGTGCAACACCAGGCAACTCGTTGCAAAGGTGGAGAAAGCAATGAGAGGTCATCCTAACCTATAGGAGTTGCCAAAGGGTGTGCAACCTTATTATTAAATTACTCCTATAGGTTAGGATGACCTCTCATTGCTTCTGCCTTTGTATCTCCACTACTGGGCCTGGCTCCCACTGATGAGACCTCAATAAAGGTCGAAACCGGTATGGGTAGTGGCCCTTGCCTTAATGGATAGTATTACACATATCTGCAAGGAGATGTGCTTTGCATTATGGGAGATACTGAGATAGGAGTGATGAGATCTTTCTCCGCCTTTGCAACGAGTTGCCTGGTGTTGCACTACCTTACCCTAGTTCTGAAGATACTTTCAGGTGCAAACTTTGTTTGCTCAAACTTGGATAAAGGATTAAACTAAACTTACTTTAGCTTGCATAGCTAGTTTCCTTTCATAATCCGCTTTTGCGTTTTTTACCACACTTGTTACCTTTCTGGCCTGCACTTTATACAGTTCGTGTGCCTGCAGGTCACCCCTTTCTTTAAATTCCCTCCACAGTTGTTTCTTTTTTTGCAGCTCAAGCTTAATGGTGTTATTCATCCATTTAACTCCTACTTGTTTTACTATTCGGACCCTAGGTATACAATCAGCCATAACCTCCTGTAAATGCTTCTTGACCACTTCCCATGCTCTATCGATGTCCAGCCTTTGCAGTTGTACATGCCATGGCACTGATCCAAGCACTCTTCTAAGCTTGTCATACTTGCCAAGCACGGTAATTCCACATATACCCTGTCTTAATCGAAAATTCCACACCTTTAGCCATCTCCCAGGTGGCAATATGGTCATATTCATTACAGTCAAATTCTGAGATGCTATTACCAGGTCAAGCACTCTCACACCCCTAGTATTTTCAATTACATGCTGTCTCAGATAGTTATCCCTTAATAATTGAATAAAATCCATTTCCTTCCTCACATGTGTTCTCTCCTCCTTCCAATCAATGCTACCATAGTTGAAATCCCCCATAATAATTACCCTCCTTCACTCATTTCATCAATTTGTTTATGCATACTATCTCCATCATCTATTCCATCACCTGGTCTATAGCAGCACCCAACTGTATATTTTATTCTGCCAGTCTCAGTCTCACACCAAATAGCCTCAAATGAGCTCCTTTCACTATCCTGCGATACAACTTCAATTCTCCTTGGCTGCAGTTCATCAGCTATCATCAATAACACCCCTTCCCCCATTTTATTCTCTCTGTCCCTCCTAAACACACTATAACCTACACATTCTATCCCACTAACTAATCATCTTCCGTCAGCAATGTTTCACTAATGCCAATAACCTGTGGCCAGGAAGAGCCAATCAAGGCCAGAAATTCTTCCTTCTTGTTCCTAATACTCCTGGCATTAGTATACATGAAATGCAGTAATCCCTTAGGGGTGGGACAGTAAGCCTGTCCCACCCCTATCTTGATGCATTATTCTAAATGTCCCATTCCCATTTTTTGTCCTTAGTGCTGGCTCGGGTACATTATATACATTCTTACACTCAACTGTCTCACTGATGTCTGCATATCCGCCCTCCCCTCCTTGGTAGTTCTAGTTTCCCTGGTTCTGCACACCCATTTTCACTTCATTCAGCAATGCTTTTTCCAGTCTCTGCACACCAAGTCCATTCAAATGCAGGCCATCGATCTTGTATAAATCCTTTCGCCCATCAAACTCATTCCACACCACACCGTCTGCATAACCTGCGCATAATATCATTTGCAATTATGGCTCTCCTAAACTCCTCTCTGTCATACCGCAGCAACAGACTCACCATTCTAACTCTGTCACTCTTTTCTTTCACTACCTTTAACAATACTTTCAAGTCCTCTCTCATAAAAAATTTATCTCCTTTCAATTCATTCGTACCCACCACAACTATCAGTTCTTTCACCCTCTGTTTTTGTGCTCTAATACTCTCACTTACATCCTTGAATTTCGCACCTGGTAAGTACGATTTAGTTAAACTCCCATCTATCACTCCTCTTAATAACAAGTCACCATACAACACTCTTTCCTTCATTTCAGAAACTCTCCCACTCTTACGCTGTTTATTTACGTTAGCCGAATCACTCTGGAAAGAGTTTTTCAGGTGCTCTAATTGCCGCTGTGCATTTTGTATCACTGCGTGCAACCTAGCAATCTCACTTCCTACAAATAATTCCTCATTTATTTTTATCATTCAAACCATTTTCTCTCTCTGTATAGTTGCTTTCACTCTTTCTTTGATCACCACTCTCATTGCCATCTTATACATCACAATTCCCTATCAAGCCACTATTTTCACTCACATTCTGGCTTTCTTCAACCATAACTGTCTCACAACCTGACACATACTTCAACTCCTCACTTTGCTTACACTTTCTGCACATTCTCCCACCATCACTTTCAATCCAAACTCCAGCCTCATTCGGGAATGCATACATCCCACACACATCACATTGGACAAACTCTCTCACATTATAGTTTTTGAACAATGGACGCCATTGTTCATATTTTTGGACGCCATTATCTTACGCCGCATTGCCGCCATATTCAAATCTATGAAACGTATCTTTAAATACTAAATTAAATAACGGAATTCACAACAAAATTACACAGACACAACAAGCTACCAAAATTAGACAATATTACGTTATGATTTTAACCTATATTCTAATTTTCACTCAAAATTATACTTAGCTTTCGGGAGCTCTCTGAAAACACAACCGACCGTCTATCTGTACAATGGCAAATTCTCTAGAGTTTTTAACACCAGTTTTCAGCAATTTTATCTTCAGCATTAGATCAATAGGTTCCTATTGTTCGTTTTTTTTTCTTTTTTTAATTTGATTTATAAGTTTTTGTATAATCTTTGCATCCCAATGAAGAGCTCTTTATTTTTTAAGCATTTTGAGTCTATTCCATTGTTTGTATCGATTTAATGGGAATATTATAGATGATTAGCCTTGCAAGATATTTCTTACTGGGATTTGCTACTAATGTGTCTTTGCATTCCTTATAGAGATCGGTACATAGTAAGTAAATGTTTGTCTTTTCTTTGGTTTCGATTAAGACTTCTCTATTATTAATACTTTTGCATTTGTAATTCCGATTTTGTTTTTTCTTAGCTCCATCTTATCTTTTATGATATTATTTGTTTCTTCACTGTTTAATTGAGCTACCAGTAGTTTGACAACTGATTTAAAGCAAGGTTTGTTTATACTTCACCTTTGTTTTTATAATTGTTTTTAACTTGTGAATATAGCAGAGTTAGTTGATTTAAATCTAAAAGAGCCTTACCTGCTCTATTGTGATGGATTGTTCTCTAAATCCTTTTGTTTTCCATTTAGTTGAATACTTTCAGTAGTTAGTATTCAACAAAATGTCCTTTTTTTAAAAATCTTTCTTAAATTGTCACTTAATTTGCCAATGTTATGCAGCAAATAGAGGGCTTTCTCAAACTCGGTTTTGAGAAAGCGGTGCTGCCATCTTAGCTTAGTGTTTTCTGTAATCAAGGTTTTACAGTTCTGATACTGTTTTGACTCGAACTTGTAAGTTTCTCTCTATGGTACAAAGTTTAAGAAAGATGTACTTACAGATTTGCTGCTTGTCCCTAGAAATGACACTTCCACTGAATTGACCTTCAGAAGAGACTGTTGCTTGCAACCATAGTCGCTCCAAGAAATAGCAGTGTGTGTGTGTGTGTGTGTGTGTGTTTGGGGGGGGGGGGGGCTTTGCTATAATAGTTAATCCTATGGTGAGAAGGATGCTGTTGTTAAGGGTAACTGAGAAGGATGCTGTTGTTAAGGGTAACTGAACAATGGATAGTTTCACAGTTGTATTTGTGCCAAAAGGGGTACAATAAAAAAAAAAACTCATGTGCTCTTAGAATTATGATGATGATGATGAATAAATCACTCACTTTTAGAAAGAACACTGTACAAACTATCAGTCAGTATTGGATTCACTCAGTTTTCCTCATTCAATACTGTACAAAATCAAACTAAAAAGAGAAGCGATCACAGGCAAGTCATTCACTTTATGTGTGTGTGGGGGGGGCATCTTGTAAACAAACAACAACAACAAAAAAAAAAGACAGTAAATTATTTGGAAGATGTGCAAGTAAAATTGTCTAGCACTGACAAATATTGCTAATTAAATGTATGGTGACAATGTATATGATGTCTTGGTTATTAGGTCTGACAAAGAACACACCACTTTTATTACTATGAAGGATCGTTTAAGAGACAAAGCTACATAACTAAATGAGACTTCCATATAGCTATGTATGACTGGAATATATCTAGTAATGGCATCATCCATTACCAATATCAGCCAGGAGAGTGATTGAATAATGTTGGGCTGCAAATATGAAACTTAGCTAACCATATTTTATTCTGTATTGGTGAAATGAAACTATCCAGCTGATACGATCAAATGTTGTCTGTTGAGTACTGTATCAATACAAGAAGTGTCCAGCATCAAATTAAACGAGGGTCCCAATGTCTTCGTCAAGGAATCAGAAAAAATTCAGAAAAGGAATAAACTCAAATGTAACAGAATTGGAAACAGCCACATTAGTGTAAGAGATATTAATTATAAACAGGTGAAATTAGCAGACCATTTACAAAAATTTCATGAGAATAATTTAACTGGCATTACTGAGATGAAACTAAAACAGATGACATACTTCTAAATAATAACTATAATGTCTTATTCAGGCAAAAAAAAAACAAAAATAAATAAAATAAACTTAAGTTCGTAAATGACAAGCAATTACAACTAGAGTAATTTAGGAAGATCTTGAAATAAGAAAAACTGAAAAATGCTTATATCTCTGACTGACGATTCCAGCAAGAGAGAGAGAGAGAAAAAAAAAAGAGGAAATGAATGACTACAGAGTTATAGGAAAATATGGAGAAAACAGCAAGCTAATCATAATCACAAGTATCCTGCTGGATATGCTGTTGGTTCAGGACATATATTAACACTTTGTTAATAATGAACATAAAAATGTAGATAAGTTGGCATAGAGAGAATAAATAACAAAAAAAAAGAAGTATATTATTGTTCAAAGTGACACTTTCAGACTGGTTAAGGAGGCAAGAAATATTTAGGGAGTTGAAATAGGAAGTAATCACCAGTTAGCATTTAAGATGATAAAAATTAGTATCACAAGGTCACGAAAAATATATGCAAATGTTTTAATAAGAATGAAACAGCTTTCAGAGTGATAACTGTAGACTCAAATATTATCGGAGAAAAACTGAAAAAGTTCGAAAATGAAAAACTTTAGAGGCTCGATGCAAAAATCTGATAAAAAAATTATTGATTCAGCAATGAAAGCATGTGTTGAAGTTGTTTGTAAGAATATAAACAAATAGAAATTAATGAAGAGCTAAAAAGTTACAGAGACATTCCTGGAAAAAAACAAATTGTATCTAAAGTACCTGGTGTATAAGTTAACACGTGTCCAGAGGAAAAATGTAGCAGAGCTCAGTTATGTGTAAAAGTAGCTCAAGAAAAGTTGCATAAAGACTTCGGTAGCAATTGAAAAAGGAGGGGCCACTTGTGGGAGGCACTTGGGAGATTGGAAAATGTATGGTACACATTGCAGAATCAAATAGGGTCTGGAGGAAATAATAACAGTGTTAGATCCTGAATGCAGAGTTTTACAAGTAAATTCTTTATTCGGGATTTAACATGACAAACTACTACTTATTAAGGAGATATCTGCACATCAGCTAATAATTATAAAGTGTTGTTTTATGTTTTGTAATAATGTATAGTCCATGTGTGTGATATAATGAGAGTTAATTTTAGGTTATTTGTAATTCCCAAGTGAGCTGTCTAGTACTTTGCGAAATTCTGAGAAAAATTTATAATAGTAATCCGGAATAATCGCGTATAATCGGTACGAGTCGAGCGTAGCGATGGATGCTATACCTACGCGGAAATATGACGTCAGAGCGCCTACCTAGAACAATGTAACCGGACAGGTTAGTGAGAGTGTAGGATCACCCAAGGGGCATGAACGATGGGGTTTGTGGGTGAAAACCGCATTGAATAGAGGGTGCCCGAATAGGGCGAATAAAAGACGAAGCACGCCATTTTAAGGGGCCTTTTGATCTTCGAGTGCCGGATTCGAGTTTTAGGGGGAGTTTGTCGGAGGATTCGTGAGAGAGCGGTGGGTCGGCTACGGTAATGACGGACGGCAGGTTCTTTTCTTAAGAATGCTTGAAGATTTTCAAGCGGAGCTGATCGTGATATGACGGCCTATGTGGAATCGAGCCTTAGCAGAATGTCCCATTGGAGAAAGTTTCCTGCGGAGCGGTAGACAGCACACAGCAGTCGGAAACGATTAGAAGAAAAAGCGTAGTACATCGCCAGGCTCAAAGACAGTCGAAGAATATGCAGTAAGGTAATCCAGACCTACATGAGATGGCGGCATGAAATCTGAAAGGATCCGGTAATGTAAGAGTTTTCGTTCTATGTTAAAATTTGTTTAGAAGAAAAGGAAATTTGTGTGTGTTGTAACTAAAGGACACTAGTAGAGAACTTTTAGTGAGAATTTGACTGAATTAATTAAGCCCTTGTGGAGCAAAGAAGAGTTGTTAAATAGGCAGTGATTTGTGAATGGCTAGACTTGCTTAGATAAAATTTAGAATTAAGGTAATCATTGATAGAGTATTAATGAAAGTGTTAAATAAGTATTCTGTGAGTAACTTGTGAAGGGAATTATATAGTAGTAGTACTTTGCTTAAAGCTAATCTTATCCTTTCATAATCGAAGGATTTAACTTGCTCTGATTCATTGTGCTTTAGTATTAACTTAGAGTGAATTTTGATCCATTGAGTATTTAAGCTTACATAACTGTAAATGTTTTGTGTTTTTCAATAAACATGTTTTGTACCTTATACCTGAGTTATGCCTGATTACGAATTCAAACCACCACTTATGAAATTGAACCCTTTTTGGCGGGAAGGAATTAGATATAATTGTTTAAGTGAGATTCAGTCTATGACTGCTAACTGAATCTGCACAGCGCTAGCGTGAGATAAATTATTGTGTGTATCCTTTTAAGTTTTGAATTATTTCCCTAAACAAGAGTCTCTTCTGTTATAGGATATTGGTTGGCGCAGCGAAATATAAATTTTGCCAATATCTGAAGAGGAAATAAATCTGAATTAGTATTTTAGGAGCACGACAATAGATTAGAAGGAGAGCTATTATAGAGGTAGAATAAGATATAATATAGAGAGATAGCGACAACAATAGAGTAGCCGGTAGGACTTTGATTGTACAAAGTTTTGAGTAAGCAAAAGGATAGATTCTAGAGACAGTAAGTTAATGTATAATAGGATTGAACTTACGATTTACGATATAACATTATATGAAAGTAAGGATATAACAATAACACAGCCGATAAATTACAGATATAACAACAGCTAGAAATGGTGACAATGTAATGATGTTTCTTTATACTAATACCAAGATAATTTCTGGAATACAGGAAGTAAACTGTAGCATTGATGATCTCAGCCTGTCCCACAGGCTGATATCCTGTCCCAATAAGAAATTGATAAGATGCAGATGATGTCCTGACAGGAGCAGAAGTAGAAAGGTATAGCATATTTCAGCAGGATAGGAAGGATAAACAGGATGGTGGAGTGTTACTTATGATAAGTGATGAGTTGAGTCCTCTCAGACTGGAGAATTTGGAAGGAAATGAACTAATAGCTTTGAATGTGTATGATGTGAAGTGAAGGTGGGCAGGACAAGATATTCAGTGGGATGATGCTATAGGCCATGGACACAGAGGGTGATAAGCAGGAAATACTTATGCAGATCAGTTTGGTGAGTGCAAATTGAGTGATCATTATGGGAGATTTTATCTATAACAGTAGAAGTGCAACAGAGGAAGTGGCATACAGTAGTAGAGAAATGGATCTGGAATTCTTGAAGGACAAATTGGGTCACTATGGGTGATTTGCAATATACATCCTCTCCTGATCAAGTCAACCCTGACTTTTTGCGGTGTGGCCTGTTTCTACCAAAGGGGCACTGGCAACAACAAGTGTTCCCCACAGCAAAGGGGATACCTTCCTAATTGATGTAAATGCCAACTACTCCTAGGTGGTAGATGACTTTCATCATCCAGTGAAATACCAGCATCTTCTTTGGGGACCTGGAGTGGTTGGTTACTACCATTTTTGGTTTCTAGAGTAAAGGTTGTGATTTCTCTCTCTTCAACCCCCCCCCCCACACACACACACACATTCAACATGAGTGATACCCTTTGAAAGCATGCAAGGATCCAATAGCTCCACCATTTTCCAGGATACAACAGTGAAACAGGAAACAGTTCTGCAGGCTAGCCACCAGTTTGTTTTTTATTTCTTATTATGTTGACTCCCACACATGAAAGGTCACAAGACCTATAACATTACAGTGCTATGTGTGGGCAAGTGATGGAGTAAATGTAGCCTGTTGATAAGTTTCTTAGAGTAGAAAGTTGTGCTCAGTGGGAAAAACAGTATGGGGGGAGACAGTTCCAAAGAATAGAGGTGGATGGAATGAAGGAAGCTGATGAGAAGTTAGTTCAATGGATGGGTTCGTAGCTGCACAGTGTAAGGGGTGCTGGTCAGTGGCTGCTCTAGGTTAGAAGAAAGTGGAGAAATGATAGCGGTCAATTCAGAGGACAATGCCCATGAAAGTACCTATAAAAAAAAGCACAGCTCTAAAACAGAGCACCTATGATAAAATGAATAAAGGGAGTCCAGTGTACAGGACCAAACAAGATAGTAACACATCTTTTAGGAGACTTCCTAACCAACTGGCACATAATCTTACTGCTAACTGCACTGCCAGGTCGTTCCTGGTGGAATTCTGTATAATGGTATGTGGGGATACTGTCGAGGCCACATTGTGGTTTAGAGACTGGATGCTTTCTGTATGGGCAACATGTTCAAGAGTCTATTTGCTCCCACTACATGCTCCCCCCTTCTCTTTTTCTCTTCACCTTTTATAACATTAAACTAACATTTATGTTACATTAGCCAGGCACTATCAGCATGGGGGGGGGACTTTTGGCACTACGTGTCGCCACTGGGCACGGTCCTCTGCGACCTCTCCAGCCTGACAGCCTGCAGGTCTTCCTTCTCCTGATCTGCCCATCTCTTTCTCAGTCTCCCTGATCGGGGTCGGGCCTCCCACGCTTGTCTCACAGCCCTTTCGGGGCCCATACGGTACAGGTGCCCCAGCCACTGAAGACGCTGGGCTCACAGCTCCATCAAGATGTCTGCCGAGTTGTATAAAGCATGTATGGCAGCATTGGACCACCTCCTCCAGACTCCGTCTCCCATGACCCCTCCATAGATACGTCATAGCATCTTGTTCTCAAATACTCTCAGGTGATCAGCTGGTCTCGCCGTGAGAGTCCACGCTCCAGCACTATAGAGGAGAACAGGCCTGATCAAAGTCTTGTATAGTCCCACCTTTGTAGTCCAAGACAACAAGCGCAAGGCGAAAAGGGGATGCACCTGATAATAGGCCACATTCGCAGCATTTACCCGACTCTGGACATCAGCCTCAACTTTGTTGTCTTCAGTCACGAAAGAACCCAAGTAACTAAATACCTTCACCCTCTCAAACTGTGCAGCTCCCTCTGGATCTTGAGCAGCATGGCAACTCATAAAAAAGTATTTTATCTTCTCGGCATTTATTTTCAGGCCAACTTTTTCTGTAGCTTCTTCAATAGCAGTAACCAATGCCACCGTGTCGTCCTGTTGATGCATCATAACGTTCAGGTCGTTAGCGTAGCCAAGAATCCTAACTTGCACCCCCATGTCGACTCCACCTGCCACTTGCTGTGTGTTTCTAATTACTTTTTCCAACACTAGATTGGAGAGAATTGGAGAAAGCCCATCACCCTGCTTCACACCGGTCTGTACTTGAAATGGGTCATCTTCAGTCATCCAAACTTGATGTTTTGTTCCTGACTGAACCTCAAATTTCTAATAAATCAACCACAACTCATCTTAACTGCCCAAATTACAGCATGTAAGACTCCATCTGCCATATGGGAGGTGCTTATGCTTTTGTGCATTCTGATATTCCTTGCCAAAGGATGCCTTAATTAGAATCTCACCTTTTTGATGTTCTGTGGCTTAAAATTTCTTTACCACACTTTGTTTCATTAATCTTCTGGCTCTATTGTTCTCCCAATTCTGAAAATCATTCTCACCTCTTTGATTTCTTATCTTCATAACTCAATTTCATCAAGTCAAACATTCCAAACAGTGAAGTTATTCTTCTTGTTGGTTTCAATGCTCACAATTCTAATTGGCTTCCTCTTTTGAATTTCACTGACCAAGATGGAAGAGAGGAAGAGATTTTTGCTGTAAGCAATGATTTAAAACAGATCATCCATCTTCGTACAAGAATTCCCAACAATTCTTTTCACTCACTCAACAACTCTTCTTAACTGGTTCTCCTTTCAGATACTCTGTTCAGATAACTGCTCCTCTTGATAATTCAGGCCACAGTCTCATCCAAGTTTCATATCTAGTGGAACATCCTTCTTTCAGCCATTCACGACCTCATGTCTTTGGCATTACAACAATGCCAAATAGGAGGACTCACATGACTTTTACTCCACCTTTCCATGGTCAGACTACTTTTTCATTCTTCAGATTTCCATACCTGTTGTGATCTTGTTACAGAAATAATCTATATTATAATGGAAACTTTCATTCCTCATTCTGTTCAAATTTCTCAACCCACATCTAAACCATGCTTCTTCAAGAAGCATGCCAAAGCTGTCCAAAGAAAACCGTGTTTCACTGTGTTTATGCAGTTGCCTGCAACACCCCCTGAAAAACGAGCATTAAAAGGTCAAAGCCTAAATTCAACAAAGATAAATGTAGAAAACTCACTGGTTTTGCCACTGGGAGTAATGGCTTCTGGTCTCTCGCCAAAGCTGTTTGGGTACAACTTTTGTCTATCTGTACTATCTCATCCTAATGGTAGCACTGTAACATCACCTAAAGACAAGGTTGATGTCTTGGCTTCATTCATGTCATCCAACTCCTACACAGATGATCATGGCAATTAGCTCCTTTTTTGTCTTGGATAACTTGGATACCACTAAGGCAGCCAGTCCTAATGGACTCCCACCCATTGTGCTCAAGAGATGTGCTCCTCAACTAACACCTGTTCTCTATTATCTATTCACTAAACTGTGCTCAGCTGGCATCCATCCTTCAGCATGGAAGAAAACTCACATACAACCGGTTCGACTCTTCACCTATTAACTATCAGCTTCAGCAGTTGAGAACTACTATCTAATTAGTGACCATTAGTATGAATTTCACCACTGTAGATCCATAGAAGATCTTCTGGCCTATGTCAAGCACCTTTGCACCCATTCCATGGAAAGGTTTGGAGAAATGTGTGCCATTCCACTTGACCAAGGCTTTTGATAGGGCCTGGTAGTGAAAGCTTCTCGACAAGTTACCATCATTTGGACTGCCTTCATCTTTGCGTATATGGATTGCCAGTTTTCTTTCAGATCAATCCCTACATATAATGATAAATGATGTTCTCTCCTCAAACTACTTTCCTCCCAATGCCAGTGTCCTTCATGGCTCTGTCCTTTCACCTAACCTCATCCAGATTTATATAAATGACCCTTTCTCATTGACAGCAAACCTTATCCATACTCTTAGGAAAGATCATCAAGTAATCTTTTATGCAGCCCTAGAATGAAACTCAAGATGGATGAGAAAGTCCAGGCTTCCTAAAAATACATGGAGAATATTGATTTAATAGAATTGAGAATTATTCATGGTACTAGTCAATGAGAACAGAAACAATGCCATGCAAGATACTGTTCAAGGGGTTTGTAAGCTGTAGTGTGTGTACTATCTATTCATTGCTATTCATATCTGTGGTCACTAGTCTTTGATCAAATGCTTTATTTCTGACTCTCGAAGTATACTGAGATGGAAGTGCAGGAATTCAACAGCAAGTGCCACCCAAAGTGGACGACCTAACACACTCACCAAACATGATCATAGAGTGCTATGAAGGATAATATATAAAATCCTACCATACATTGGCCGATGAGTTGAATGCAGAGTTCCAGGCATTGACTGTAATACGAATCTACACAAACACATTCAGAAATGAGATTCACATTGCAGTGTCCTTCAGTGATGCAAAGAGCATGTACAGTGGGATGTGGAAGCTTGGAAAACTGTATTATGAAGCAATGAATCAGGTTACACCCTCTACTGAGCAGATGAACAGGTGTGGGTGATGTCCTGTGAATGTCTCTTACCAGAGTGCATAATCCCAACTATGAAACTAGGTGGTGGTGTGATGGTATTGTTTTTCATGGTTTCACCTCAGACCTCTGTTTGTGATGCTATGAACAATGAACTCTGAGAGGTATCTGAACATTCTGGACAATGCAATGCTCCCTACTTTGTGCAGTTCCTATAGAACCGACCACTGTCTCTTTCAGCAAGACAATGCACAACTTAATAAAGGCAACAGAAGACAGGCTGATGTTCTTAAAATGTATACATCCCAAATTTGGGGCAGTCTCATGCACCCCAATTTGTTCATGTTTGGAAAGTTTATCAAAGCTAAAGCAGATTCAATGAATAGTCTTTCATACTTGTGTTTGTTGCGATGTAATAGAATGGCCTTCTTCCAGCACATCCTGTGGTGGGTGTCCAAAGCATGGTCAGCAAGTCCTGAGTGATTGTATTGGTGGAACTAGATGTAGTCCTTGTGTTCGGATATTCTGATATTGGCTGTCCTGCTTGTCTGGCCGCAGTAGGACAGTTTACAACTTCAAAGGACCTGGTATACTCCTGGTATGGCTGATCTTTGGTGGATTTAAGAGATGTCAATTTCTTATGTGGTCTGTAACTGGTTGGAGGGTCATATTTCCTTAGGATTTTGTTAATTTTATGGATGTGCCCTAAATATATGGAATGGTGATAGATTTCGAGTAATCTCTGCTTTGATGGGGGAGGGGAGTTCTTGTTACATGGTTTTCTTATTTTTTAGATTTTTTGGAGGTTGTAGCCATTGGCTAAGAAAGTGTTAAGGATATGGTCAAGTTCAGTAGTTATGGCTCTGTTATCTGAACAGATTAATTCTGCCTGTTATATAAGGTTTTTATAATCCCATATTGTTGGGGGGGGGGGGGCAAATGCTGGTAAATGTATCTACCTGTATGTGTAGTTTTCTGTAAATGGAGAATGCCAGGGATCCATCAGACTGGTGTGTAATGAGAGTATCTAGGAATGGGAGAAGACTGTTGTTGTTTTCCTTTTCCAAGGTAAACTGGAATGTGGGTATTGATTGTTTGTGTGTTAAGAAATTGTGGAGTGTATTCAGGAAATGCAGCAAATGGAGAACACATCATCCATGTAGAGTATCCAAACAGTGGGTTTTTGTGGGGTAGAGTTAGGGCTTTTTCTTCAAATGTCTCCAAAAGAAATGGGCCAGGATGCTGGAGAGAGTGAAGAATCCACGGAAGTCTCCTCTATCTGTTTGAAGAATTCTCCTTACCAAACAAAATAGCCTGAGTCAATGGTGAACTGAAATTGGGTTGAGATATCAGGAGGAAATATGGATTGGATGAGGTCTAAGGTATCTTTGAGTTGGACATTAGTGAATAAGGAGGAGACATCAAAATTGACCATTATGTCAGTGTGTTGTAGTGTGAGGTTTTTCTATACCTCAAGTTTAAAGTGGGTTGAGTGTTTTATGTATGACAGTGTGGTGCCAGTATATTGTGTGAGAACTTTGGATAAATGTTTGGCTAGATTGTATGTGGATGAATCAATGCCATCCACAATAGGACATAATGGAACATTTTGTTTATGGATTTTTGGTAGTCCATATATATGGGAAAAGGAGGTCTACAGTTATAAGATTTTAATCTGTTTGTAACTTCCACAGGCCAAGAGGTAAACTTTTTAAGGAGCCTATGAAGTGTTCTGATTTGTGTGCTGGTGGATAGTCTATATGAGGTAGGTAGAACAATATAGTAGTAAAGAGGCAAGCTTACTTGAGTAATCTGATTGGTTTAAAACCACAATGGATTTCCCTTATCTACTTTGGTAATTATTATTCTATTGTGCTTTTAATCTTTTACAGAGCCTCAAATTCTTTTTTTGATAGCTTATTTTTTGGTGGTTTAGCTTGGATGAGAACACCAGCTAGATCCAGTCTAATGTTGCCAATGTGGTTGGGAAGGCTGTGGATACCTCGTTCAACTTGTATCATTATTTCCTCAGTAGGAATTTTCTCAGGTGCTACTGAAAAGTTATGGCCATGTGCAAGTATGCTAATTGCTTCAGGTTTATCACTTAAGTGATAAACCTGAAGTGATATTACCTTATCACTCAAAAGTGCAACAACAGAATAATAATTACCAAAGTGGATAAGGGTAATCCACTGTGGTTTTAAACCAATCAGATTACTCGGATAAGCCTGCCTCTTTTCTAGTAGATCTTTCTACCTACCTCCTTATACACTATGATTCCAACCAGCACACAAATCAGAAAGGTTGATTGTGAACAATCCATAGACTCCTTAAAAAGGTTACCTCTTGGCCTGTGGAAGTTACAAACAGATAAGAGCCTTATAACTGTAGATCCCCCCCCCACCCCAGCCCAAGATATATGGCCTACCAAAAATCCATAATACAATAATACAAACTACATACATAAATAAATACATACACATACAAACTAGTCAAACATTTAGCCAAAGTTCTCACACAATATACTAGCAACACATTGTCACACATAAAAAACTCAGCCCACTTTAAAGCCAGTATAGAAAACCTCACATAGAACACACTGACATAATAATCAATTTTGATGTCTCCTCCTTATTCACCAATGTCCAACTCAAAGATACCTTAGACCTCATCCAAGCCATATTTCCTCCCAATATCTCAGCCCTATTTCAGTTTCCATTAACTCAGGCTATTTCGTTTGGCATGGAAAATTCTACAAAAAGATAAAGGGGGACTGGCATGAGTTCTCCACTCTCTCTCTCCACCCCTGGCCAACTTCTTTATGGAGACCTTTGAAGAAAAAGCCTTAAACTCTGCCCCACAAATTGGCCAGCAGCTACATCCCCTTCCCTCCCAAACAATATGGGATTATAAACACCCCATATAACAGGGCGAAATTAATCTGTTTGGATAACAGAGCCCTAACTACTGAACTTGACCATATACTTAAAACTTTCTTAGCCAATGGCTACAACCCCAAAAAAATCCAAAAAATAATAAAAACATGTAACAGCCCCTCTCCCTTCATTACTCAAAATCTATCACCATTCCATATATCTGGGACACATCAAAAAAATTAACAAAAATCCTAAGGAAATATGACCTTTCAACCAGTTACAGACCACATAAGAAATTGGCATCACTTATCTGCTCCACCAAAGATCAGCCACATCCTCTAGCCTTACCAGCAGTATACCAGGTCCCTTGCAGTTGTAAGCTGTCTTTCTATGGCCAAACAGGCAGGATAGGCAATATCAGGATATCTGAACATAAGGACTACATCTAGGTCCACCAATAAAGTCACTCAGGACTTGCTGGAAGAAGGCCACTCTATTAGACCACAACAAATACAAGTATGAAAGCCTATTCATCAAATCTGCTTCAGCTTTGAAAAACTTTCTGAACCCCAACAAATTTGGGTGCATATGACAATCCCAAATTTGGGAAGCAGACATTTTAGATAAATCAACCCAACTTTCAAGACAACCCAATTTAGCCACTATGGGGCACTGTTTAGGACTTTAGGCCCAGCTTCTGTTGCCTTTATTCAGTCTCATGTGCTCAGTGTTAGTGCCTGCATGCATACATCATTGTTTTTTGTGATCATTGTGTTACATTGCTGAAATATAGGAAAGTATTAATAAGTTTTTTATAATTGATATTCTAGTATATGTTTTCAATTCCTGAAAAATTAAAAGCTATGTAAAACCAACATATAAGCTTATCTGCTCGTACAAGCATTACAGGCTTTTAGGAAGAATGGTTCAAAATTCCCACTGATTGCTATGATATGCTTGTAGAAAGTTATGTCCTGTAGGACTGCTGTAGTCACTGCAGCAACAGTAGGTCCTAAATCCTATTAAGGTGGGCATCATGACTGTTTGTTCCTCACACTATGGCGTCCATTAACTTCTTTGCAAGCAGTGTAAGTTTCATTGTATGTGTCTGCATTTTGAAGTTTGTCCACACTAACTCTACTTGAAATTGCATTCCAATCAAGTTTATCTTCATGTTTGGTGTTAATTGCTATTACTACTCCTTCCATTCCTTGATTATTATTGCCTAAATGTATAATCCAATATTAATTACAAGGGACATCCAGAAAGTAAGTTTCGATGGGCTGTCAGAGAAACAAAAATACACTTACTAAAAAAACTTTATTGGAAATTAAAGAAGACATCTTTCATTACTTTTCTACATAATTTCCGCCATTGTTCAGGCACTTATCATAACGGGGCACCAAGAGTTGTACACCTTCGTCATAGAAGGTTGCCGCCTGTGACGCAAACCACGTATTGACTGCTTCTTTGACCTCGTCGTTGTCTTGAAACTGCTGGCCACCAAGGAAAGATTTCAGACGTTTGAACAGGTGAAAGTCGCTTGGCGTGAGGTCAGGACTATATGGGTGATGATGAATTGTTCCCAGCCGAAGGTGGCGAGAAGTTGTGTTATGCCGGCCATGTGTGGGCGGGCATTATCATGAATCAAAACAATGCCCCTGGTAAGCATATCACGTCATTTATTCTGATCGCACGATGCAGTTTCTTAAGGGTTTGGCAGTACATACTCATGTTGACTGTGGAGCCTTGACCCAAGAAGTCTACTAGCAAATTTCCTTGTCTGTCCCAAAACACTGTGCACATGTTTTTCCGAGTGGAAACCGTTGTCTTCAATTTCGTCTTGACAGGTGATGAGGTGTGCCTCCATTCCATGGACTGTTGCTTGGATTCAGGGGTTGCGTGCAACACCCAGTGACAAGTCTGCTCAGGAAAGCATCGCAATCCTCATGGTAGCATGTCAAGAATTATTCCAAAACACTGCCCAGCCGATTCACTTTGTGTTGTTCTGTAAGCAACTTCAGCACCCAGCATGCACACAATTTCCGAAAATTCAGTTTTTCCGACACAATTTCAAGAAGACATGAACGTGAAACTTCTGGAAATTGCATTGAGAGTGACATCATAGTGAATCCCCTATTCTGTCGAATCTTCAACTGAATGCACCAAATCGTCAGTCACTAAAGATGGTCGCCTGCTCCTTTCATCATTATGCACACCTGTCCTTCCTTCATTAAAAAGTCTTACCCATCTCCGTAGCATTGAATCACTCATTGCGTGTTCTCCATAAATCTCAATAATTTGCAGATGAATTTCAGCTGCTTTAGCATTCCTCGCATTCAAGAAATGGATAAGTGACCTAATTTTGCATGCAGCGAGCGATACGATTTTCTTAGAGATTATAAACACACACCAAGAAGCATATGCACTGCAAGAATGTCTGAAAATGGCACTAACGGCTTGCTAAGGAATCAACAAACTCAGCACGCATGCACACCATTGCAATCGCAGCGCTGCAGTGAAAATATTTAAAAACAAAACTTACTTTCTGGACGTCCCTCGTATTTAGTAGGTTTTCACCTGTTTTAGTCTTCTTTGTCTTGGTACTGCTACTTCTTATGCTGATAGCTCCTATCTTCAAGTCTTCAGCATAAGTAGTAGTGGAAAGGAAATCAAACTTGTAGAACTGTAAAAGTACTGCATAGGCATAATTGGTGTTATCAAGACAAAGAAAACTAAAACAGGTGAAAACCTATTAAATAATTAATATTAGATGATACATTTAGGCAATAATAATCAAGGCAAGGAAGGAATAGTAATAGCATTCAACATCAAAAATGAAGATAAACTTGATTGGAAGGCAATTTCAAGTTCTCTTGGTTCTCTCTTGAAAAAAAAAGGGAGTACCTTATTTAACCAGGTGACTCCCAGCTAGCATGATATCGGCATGTTGTGCCATCATGTTTATTTATGGTTTAAGCCAGGGGTCACCACACTTCTTTGACCGTCGACCCCTTCAAGAGTTTCTCGACTTTTTATCGACCCCCTCTATTTTGCTATTACGTAATTATAATAGGACAAGCAAAAAAGATGCTTATGTGAGTTTTTAGATCGCTTATTTTATAGTTACAGTGTTTATTGTATGTATAATATAGTATATATTATTATATTGGCTTAACATCAAAGGGATACATTTTTGTTTTTGACATCCTTCTTAACATTACATATTTGATAGGAGGGATAAATAATATATAAAATTTAATTTAGATAACAAAATAGCAATAATACAATCGTCCTTATATATATGAAAATAAGACTTTTATTAACTTAGTAAACAATTTACTAACGTTGTCAATGTGAAGGGTGTGCTTCGTGACTCAACAAGATTAGCAATGTTGGGCTCAAAATTAGTAAGTTTCAGCCTTAAATCGCCACGGAATTCTATATCTAGCTTATTTTTTGCTTTGTTAAAATGGAATTAACATGGCTGAAACCAGCTTCAACATGTACGAGCTTGGAAATACAAGCAAAAAGGGAAGTACCACTTCAGAAAGTTTTGGATATTTTTCAACAACATTTATATTCATCCAAAAGTAACTTAAAGTCCTATTTTTAAAAAGTGTCTTAACTTCAAGATCAACTGGCAATTCAATAAGTTCATCCTGTAAGTTACAATCGATATTTTCAATATCTGCAGAAAATGGCGTGATAACCCAATCTGGAATGTGCATGTTTTCAAAATCTGTAAAGCGCAATTTAAAATCATCGCTCAAATTTTGAAGATGTTTTGTGGATATTTCTAAGTCTTCATCTTTTACTTCCAATTGCCGTAGATTCGAAAAGTACTGAAACTCTTTTCGTAATGATGATGATTTAAATAAGGCTAATTTAGCTTGGAGGCCTAAAAGAATCGTCCGAGCTTGAATAATCGTGATATATTTACTTTGTAGATGGGTCTGTAAGTCATTAAATTTTGAAAATAAGTCCTCCAAGTAGCAAATATAATTCTTATTTCTCTTCAGTTCATCACTCAAAAACAAATTAACAGCTGTAAGAAACTCTAGGGTTGAGTCGAACAACTCAACAAATCTTTGTAGACTTGCACCTATAGGAAACCATCTTACTTCAGTATGAAAGAGTGATTGGTTTAATACTTCATCATTTTTTTCACAAAGTTTGGCAAACAATCGCGATTTAAGAGGATTAGCACTAATTTGTTTAACAGATTTAAAATAAACTCTTAGAGTATCATGCAGTTCGTCACTGAGATTTTTTTGCCACTAAATGATATCTGTGCAACACACAGTGAATAGTACGTACACTTTGAACTTTTTCTTTCAGAAAGGCAGCGAAGCCTCGATAACGGCCCACCATTGCAGGTGCGCCATCTGTGGCTACTGCTGTTATATTAGTAAATGGAATATCATACTTATTTAAATATTCCTCCAATCACTGAAAAATTGTCAACCCCGTTCCATCACTTTCAAGATATTTTGCAAATAAAAATTCGTTAATAATTTGATGTTTGGTTTTACTATAATATCTTACATAAGCCATAAGAAAAGAAGAACTATCGAATGTAGATTCATCAAGTTGGATGGAGAATTTTACTTACTATTTTTGAGTTCTGATACTATAGTTTTTTTCTACATCTTCAGCCATTTCACCAAAACGTCTTTTCACGGTATTCGCATTCAATGGTAAGCATTTTAAAACAGGCACAGAATCTTTTTTCATTATGGTTTCAATTACTTCTTTGATTGCGAGTATAACAATGTCCTCTGCAATTGTATGTGGTTTTCCTTTTTTTGCTATATTAAAAGCAATCTTGTAGGAGGCTGTTAATCCTTGTTTATTGTCAGCTTCGGCAGGTGCTTTCATAAATGATTTTATAGTTGATCGATGTGTGTATTTCTCTTTCAGTTCTTTAAAAAAAGTCAAGATCTTTATCTTTCTTATAGGGATGGAGTCTTTGAAGATGATCTTTCATTTTTGCTGGTTTCATTGCATCGTTACTAAACGTTTTTTCACAGAGAAGACATAGGCCTCGTTTCATTTCTTAATGTAGCAATAAACCCAAGTTTCAAATATTCTCACGAATATTGTCTGCATTTCTTTTTAGCATCAGAAGCTGCCATTGTGGTTACTGAAGTTGTAACAAAATAATTAAAATTGAAGTCACTAAGCAAAAGTAATAAGTCTAAATAATATACCTACTCACGTATTTCTATAGGATGTACAAAACTACCAGCCCTGCTCAACTCTTCAACATAGAAAAGTTTAGTTCGTGAATGAATAACGATTGAATTATGATATGTATGTTGATGAATTTTAGAACATTAACGCTCACTTGTATGTCAATGCGCAAAAATTAGACTGGGATCGAATACGTGTAAGTATAAGTAAATAAGCAACCGCACACGTGTTGCAATCTCGCTCCCGCCGAGCTGCCGGGTGGGAACCACCGACATCCGTTTATTGGTAAATACATCATTTTGGCCTACTTGATTGGCCTCCGTAACTATTTTCCTGATCTTGCTCCATCTTACAGGTCCTATTCATGTCACTGTTCCCATGATTCACTCTTAATTGCATTGTCATTCAGGATGGAGGTAATCCAAGTTAACTGAATTAAATATTACCCGTACAATGATGTCTTATATTTTTCTATCGATCCCTGAGCCCGAATTGACTCCTAACAATGTTATGTCGACCCCTGGGGGTCGATATCGACCACTTTGGCGACCACTGGTTTAAGCCATAGAGAGTACACTTTGGTTGGCTAAGTCTCAAATTACCAGCACATCCTCTTTAGCTCAGCATCCAAGTAGATATCTTCTATAGGGGTGCAGCACATGAAGGTGAGGATTGGACACTATGTGAGAAACTCAGTCAGTTCTTCACATTTCTTAAAGGCTATGTGCAGGTCTCCTACCAGTTTTCTGGTTTTGATCTTTAAGCAATCCACTAATGGGGAAGAATTAATAACCAATGTATAAATCATCTTGTGCACTATAACTAAATACAGATATTGCACTTAACTGTGTAACAGTTTCAACTGAATTTTGAAGATACATTTTTCAGCTTCACATATCTGAGCATAAAAATGCCTTGTTGAACCTTTGAATAGTTAGTGATAAATAAAACACAAAATAAAGATCCTGAGCATACTTTATTTCCTACTTTTCCTACTTATATATAACCAAAAGAATAAGTATTTCTTTATAAATTTAGATATCAAATAATACAAGCCTTTTCAGATGAACAAAAATCATACTTACAACCTTGAACAAGACTATACCGGGAGATAGTCATGTCTAAAGGAATCATGTTTCTTAACCATCGTACAGCAGGTGCAGGATCTCCTTCTGCTTGACATGGTAATAAAGCACTTCGTCCCTTTTCTATTCCTTGCATGTTAGGCTGACGGGTGAATTTGGGGAATCCATGTGGTAGATCTTCCTCTGAAGACAAAATCAAAATGACAATATTGAAGCATGTATAAAAAAAACACATCAGTTTTGTTAACTTCATTCTATTTTGAATGTGTATACATGCATCGAAAATTATGTCATTCAATACAAAATATTCTACTAAATTTTTGTAACAATTTATGATTCATAAATTTTTAGACAATATAGAGAACATAATTTTTCAGGAATTTTATATTATCACCATTTTGTGTATGTAATGAAATTTGTGCCTAAAAATAGATGATAATAAGCGATTTTTTAATGTGGAAAAGTTGAGAAAAACATGTACTGAAAGAAAGAAATGCTTTGGTACAAGCCAGAAATAAAAGGAAAACATTGAATGCTTTAGTATTCAGAAGATGTTAAAACTATTGGCGCACTTAAAAAAAAAAAAAAAAAAAAAAAAAAAAAAAAAAAATCTTCTTTATATTTTATTTATTTATTTTAATACATCAACAAGATAAATTTAAATTAAACTTGCCTCGAAATTATATTCTTGTATAATCCTTTATTCAGATGTAAGCAAAGAAGAGTACACAAATATAATTTCTTGGCAAGTTTAATTTAATTTCTAACCAAGTGGAAAAACTTTCTATAAGCTATCTCTAATGAAGAAAATTATAACACCTGTACAAATTTAAGAAATGAAATTAATAACGAAATCTGGAAAATAAAATGAGTATTTTGGATAACTAGCTATTCCAAACAGTTTGAACACACATTTTAGGGTATACACAGAAACAAATATGAAGATATAAACCAAAGAACTGAATTACATCAGTATATAAACTACTATTAATTGAACAAGAATGCTAGGAACACCCCCCCCCCCGCTTGTAACAACCTTAAGCGTGATCATGGAAGTGGAAGACATCGCAGAATCAATAAAGGTATGTACCAAATTTTTCCACCTCTTTTATTCTACCTTAATTGCCTTCTATACTCACCAATAATGCCCTAAATATATATACCCCTTTGAGTATTGATAGCCAATGTATTTAAATAAGGGTCACTCTTATAATAACCGCAATTATTATGCTAGGAAGAATATTTACTACACTTATACAAGGATGAAGTAAAACTAATTACTCTGAAAACATGAATGATGATGATTATTTAGGAAAATCACGACAATAAACAGAAAATATTTTATGAAAAATTAGAACAAGTAAAATAGCCAAATAGATGAAATATAGAATGAGTTTTAAAAATAATATTTTTCAACCTTCATATTTTCAGTTAACTATTTAACTGAAAATATTATTGCTCACATTGATAATTCCTGTATTTCATAAAAAAATTTCTGGAAAAAGTGAAAAATCTTTCCATCTAACCTAAAAACTTAATGGTCAGTTTCAATCTTAATATCCATATTTATATTCACTAACATGCCTCTGAAAGATTCTCTTCATCTGCTCACACGAGCCATTATGCCAGATATATAGTGAAATGATTAGACTTTGTCATTTCATTCACTCAGGTTATTTTCTGTGTCAGAACAGAATCTACAGAAAAACTGAAGGGATAGCTATGGGGTAGTCCACTCTCTCTCTATTCTGCTCTCGTCAAGATTTTATCTGGAACATCCAGTAGAAATCCTTTTCTCATCCACACTTGTAGTGTTCATTTTGGGCATGTTACATCTTTGATCTAGACCCACAATGAAGATACATTACCTGCCTTTCTAGCAAACATAAATAATCTAAATCCATGAATTAATTCACAATAGAAATAGAAAAAGAAAGCAAACTAGCTTTCCTAGACATCCTACTCCACTGCTCCACTTGAAAAGGAGCAGTGGAGTAGGATGAAAACTTACGTTTACTGGAGATAATACTCAACAGCAATCCACTTACCAATCTTTTCAAAAGATTGGAATTATTGAAACTATTACATCATTATTATCCTTATTATTATTACGTGACACCTCCAGGGAGTCCAAAGACTCATCGAGGGAGGGTACCTACTCTACAGCTCTTCATCTCCACCACTCAATCCACCAACTACAACGAACCGCAGCTACACCAATGAAATCTACCACCAACCACCACCACTGATATTCCACAGACAATCACAAACATCCATACCCACAGTGGGATTCGATCCTGCAGCCTTTTGGCTGGAGAGCAGATACGCTAACCACTCTGCCAACCAGGCTGGCTAATTACATCATTCACACATCATATGCTCTAACTGCAACAACTACAACAAGAACTTCTGTACATCATATGATATGTAAATCTCAATGGTTTCTCAGAGCATACCATACAATTTTTCATTCCTATAATCTGAGCTCAAACAGTGAGATAGAACAAAGAGTTCCCATCCCATACATTTCTGACATCGCTAGAATCCTTAAAAAGTATAATCTAGCAGATATGTTTATTCCTTTCAACAAACTGTCATCACAGTTCCCATCTTCTAAATATAAATGATCCACTCTAGCTCTTCCTGGCATCTACGAAGTTTTGTGTGACTGTCCCCATTCTTACTTCAGAAAAACTGGATGCTGCATGGAGAAAAATATGAAAGAGCACCATCTTAGATAATTAATAAGAAATCTGAGATATTTGGCCTTGCACAATATAGAAATGATATGACCACAATAGCATATGGTCCGAAACATGCTTATCCCATTGTTACTGCCATAAGTTTATTTAAAGTACTGAAGCTTTCATTTGAACTTTCGTCAGAATGATCGCCTCTCGCTATCAAAGATATGGGGAAATTTTATTCTAATCACACATCTAAACATATCACCATTCAAAAATAATAATTTCCCCAAGATCTGGGTAATTATTATTAAGTATTATATTGTTTAATTATTAATTATTATTAATTATTAAGCACCTCCATAGCACAATTGGAAGAACGATGGTACTTTGCGTCCTTCGATTGGAAAAGGCCTGAGTTCGATTCCCGTTGTGACGGGAGGAATCTTTATATGGACTTTTTCAATTGAAGGTGAGTTAGCCGATCTCATACGGAGGTAGCAGGGTTTTTTCTCCTGGAAACTCGGGTTTTTCATCCCGCATACAAATCGGCACTTCAAAACACATGCAATTTACAGACAAAAGATACTTGTTGTGGTCGTGGTGGTGGGCAGTGGATGGCGTTAATGTAGTTGATTGGTAGTAGAGGTTCGGTAGTGGTGGAGACAGAGTTGTATACCAGGTGTCCTCACGCGATTAGTCTTCGGACTCCTTGGAGGTGTCATGAATAATAATAATAATAATAATAATAATAATTTTATTTTTTATTTTGATAATCACACACATACACACTTGAACTGATCCTCATCATATTGTTTTTTACCTGTCTGTCTCATGCACATAAGGAGAGATTCCATTCTCCATACACCTTCATTGTTGTTAAATTTTTTTTCATTTCTGTTTTACACTGACGATGATCCACGATATGTGAATCAAAATATTTGTAATTAATCCATCTTAATTAAATATTTTCAACTGTGCCAATGTGTTACTTATTAAGAATGAATCATGCGCTGTCATCTGTAATAAATTTGTATTCAGCTGCTTGATGCCACTGATCATCTGTAATTTTCATGTTGAAATATATGACTTAAATATATTATTCACTCTTTTTCTTGTGTTATCGTGTTAATTTATGAAACCTATAAGTATCACTGAAACAACGAGCCTTTAGCTCACCTATATTGGACTTCTGACAGTTCATTTAAAAAACTTACCTGTTCAGTATGGTTCTGGGATGCCAGTGTTCTGCACAGTCAATACCACTTGGAAGATTAATTAGGCTGAATGGCACCTTTTTCAAAAAATTTTGCAGCCCTTTCATCTAGCAAACTTCTGATCTCAGGAAGCCAGCTTCTTTATGAAGCTATACATTTGTTAGGAACCATTGTGCATTGAACACTATTCATAAACATTTGATATCTGCAGTTTATTAACATTTGTTATCTGCAGTTTATTAACATTTGAATCTGCCATGTGACTACAGGCAGGTGAGCTACATGTTAGGATTAGCTTGATCAGCATCTGGTATACACCCTCTGTCCAAAAAGAAACCGAACTTTTGATAGAAAATGAAACACAGGCCAATTAATTCATTAAATGAGTTTTTTTATATCGGTTTTTGGGATACTGTTGAAGGTCGTGGTTACTGCCGCTTGAACGTTTTCAATGGTGTCGTATCGCTTTCCTTTCATCGGCAAATAAAATCGGGGGAAGAGAAAGAAGTCAAGGGTGCTAAAGCAGGAGAATATGTGAGTGAACCAACAGACAAACTTGTTTTTGCTCAAAAACTGTCTCACAATTTTCGAACGATGAGATGATGCATTATCATGCAAAAGTGACCAGCTGCCTGCATCATGATATTCATGCCATATGCAACGAATTCTCGCTATCAATCACTTCAAAACTTTGAGATAAAACTTGCCATTGACCGTTTGGCCAGGCGGAATGAATTCTTTGTGGATAATGCCCTTGGAATCGTAGAAACAAATCAGCATCGTCTTTACTTTTGACTTCTCCAAGCGACTTTTTTTTTTTTTTTTTCAGATGTCCCTCTTCTGGTGGTCTCCACTCAGCACTCTGGTGCTTTGTTTCAGGCTCATACTCAAAACACCACATTTCGTCGCCAGTAACAATCATTTCAAATGCGAGTCCTTACGAGTGGTTTAACGAGGTCCGTGTTGCAGTGTTCAATTCGAAACATTTTTTGGTCATTGGTCAACTTCTGGGGAACAAATCACGAATTCAATTTATGAAGGCCCAAACTCTCAGTCAAAATGTTCTGCACAGTTGATTTTGGAATCCCCCAATTCATCTTCAATGAATCTCACGGACGATTTAGGGTTTTCTTTGATGAAATCATGCACTTTTTGGATGTTAACTTCACTCAGTCCAGTTTTCGGACGGCCTGGCTTTTCGTTGTCCTCAAGTGTCTCATGACTGCTTTGAAATCGCTTAAACCACTCGTAAACTTGAGTACGGGATAAGCATTCATCACATATGCTTTCTGAAGCATTTGCTGCGTTTCTGTAAAACTTTTACCAAGTTTAACACAAAAGTCAATCGCAGCTCTGTTTGAAACTCATTTTCTGACGTTCATCAAAACACGCTGTCACTCTTGACACTATATCTCGGCTTCTAACGATAATTGCCGCTTTCGACAATAAAAAGATACAACAGGTGGCACCACTAGTTTCTTCTATTTTCGAAAAGTTCGGTTTCTTTTTGGACAGGTGTAGGAGTACTTTAAGTTCCTTGCTTAGTTGTTGTTACATCAGTGGGTTAGTGGGTATGGCTGTCCTATTTCCCTATTTGCTTTTGGGGAAGCATGATCTACATGGAAGCAAAGTACCCAGTTATTTCCCTAAGTATTTGGTTACTGGTTGCCACGAAATGGGAACACAACCACTTCATCCTCTGCAGATGTGCATCTTCCCATTAACAGACATCAGTTTGCATCTTTTTGAACCATTGTTCTAGTTCTGAGATTGCATTTTGTAGGTTTTCAGTTGTTAATACAGGTCAGAGAGAGTGCATCATTATTGAATTATCATCTCAGAGAGTTGTGTATGGTGGGGCAGTTTCAAGGAAGCAGAGGGTTACAAATGGGCTCACTTGTTTAACCTTCATATCAATGACATTGTAAGTGGATTGCAAGGGGATATTCAGTTGTTGCAGATGATGCGAAGCTGGGAAGGATTATTCGCACTAGTGCAGATGCGGCAGCCCTGCAAGAGAATTTGAATAAGCTAGATAGATGGGCAAGTGAAGGGGGGTGTCGGTTTAATGCAGCAAAATGCAAGGTTTTGAGGTTTGGGAAACATCGATGGGACATTGCATACTCTATGGGAGGAGTTATACTGGAGGAAGTATGGGAAACAAGAGATCTGAAGTTGATGATTGATAGAAACCTGAAATTTAGAGGACATATTCAAAGGTGGTGAAGGTAACTCAGAGGATTGCTGTAATAATGAGTTGTTTTGTACTGTTTTATCTCTGCAGGTCAGCAGAGATAAAACAGTTATCATTCCATTGTATAAGACCCTGATCAGACCACACTTGGACCACTGTTTTCAGATTTGGTCCCCCAAGTTTTGAAGGGGATAAATTAACTGTAGAAAGGGTACAAAGGTGGATAGCAAAGATGATTTCAGGACTGTACAATGATAGTTATGAGGATCGGCTGAGGGAGTGTGGACTGCAGAGTTTGGTAGATAGAAGAAGGAGAGGTGATATGATCGAGACTTTTAACTGTTGAGAGGTGGTTACAGGGTTGACACTAGGGAGTTCTTTTGCTTGGTTGAACAGCAGGAAGGAGTGATGACAAGAGGCCATCCCTGGAAGTTATGAAAGGAAACTGTGAGCAAGAGGGTGAGGAGTAGTTTCTTTGGATGGAGGGTGGTTGAACCATGGAATGCATTGCCTGATGGAGTGGTGAGAGCGAAAACGGTCAATGAGTTTAAGGAGTGGTATGATAGACTTTGTGTTTCTTAGTGTGGGGGGGGACCTCCCCTCGATGAGTCTTGATAGACTGTGTTTCTTAGGAAGGACCTCCCACAATGAGTCTTTTGACTCCGTGGAGGCCTGAACAATAATAATAATAATCTGCATATAGGGCTGCTGCTGTGGCAACTGTGCTTTGGGTGTCAGCCAAATAGATGGCAAAGAGCAGAGGTGATAACAAGAGACCTGGGGATGACTATTATGATTTGCATTCAGAAGAGATCTGATTTCCTGCAGCTTTGTTGGAATTTGTGATTGCTAAGATAGGATTTGGAACCTTTAACTAGCCCTGGTGGGAATTTGGCTTCCAGGAGTTTGAAAAGAAGTCCATTGTGAATGCATGAAAAAAAGAATGCATTGATAACATCCAAGAAGATCGCACATCTGCTAGTTCCAGTTGTACTCTATGCTGATGTTTTCCTTGATAATGAGAACTTGTTCAGTGGAGTGGAGTGGTTCTCCAGGAATCCTAACAGCTCATCAGAGACAAGAGATTTAATTCTTTAGTAACTTTCTGAATTCTTGTTAGTATTGGCATCTTGGCTATTTTGCCTAGGAGGGAGAGCAGGCTAATTCAGTGAGCGTTTTGAGGAGATTGTGTTGCTCTAACTGGTTTGGGACTAAGATTGCATGCTACTTTCCATCATGGTCAGCAGTAGCAATATGTTAATACTGTATTAATAGCAGCAACAATGTGCATTATGGCTTTATGAGGTAAGCATTTCATGATTTCGTTAGAAATTCCATATGGTCCTTGCGTCGCTTTCCTATTCTTTGGTGGTCAGTTGGATGGAATTTTTGTAATCCATGCATTTTAATGTACAACATACTATACTTTACTGATGAAGTCTAGATCTGCATAGGTGTAGTTTGGACTACACTGCTTCTCTAGACTGTCAGTAAAGGCTTCAGCTTTGCGTGTCATGATAAACCAGACCATATTTGCCATGAATTGGTAGCAGAGTTTTACAATCTGTGCATAGAGGTTTGGTCATTTTCCAGAACATTTGGTCCTCTATGCTTACAGGCTAAAGTCTCATTTCCCGCTGATTTCAATAGTTTTAAAGCCCATATCAAACTCTCTTTGTAGTCCTGTTGAACACTTATTAGTGTTCTGCAGTTGGCAGACAGTGCACCCTCTGCAGTTAGTGCTTGTGGTCGACTGCAGTTGGCACATTTAACAGGCTCTGTTTTTTTGATTTTATGTGAGAAACCAGTACAAAATTTTGTACTGGTTTCTCACATAAACAAATGTCAATCATTTGTTTATGTGAGAAACATGCCTTTAACAAATGACTGACAAAAATTTATTGATGTAATTATGTCTTCAAGCCCCCCCGCCACTGAAAAATTTTTGCGTGCCACGAAATGGGCATGCGACGCCACTGATATATATATCATCATCATCAAATTCCTCATATATACCCTCAAGGAGTGTACAGGATATGATAGTAAATTTAGTTTAATCCTTTATCCAAGCGTGAGCAAACAAAGTTTGCGACTGAAAATATCTTCATGACTGAAAGTTAGCTTGGCCCACCTTTGCTGTGAGTTGCCTGGTGTTGTACTGCCTTACCCTGGTAAGGTAGTACAACACCATATTCAGTCCTGAAGATATTTTCAGGTGCAAACTTTGTTTGCTCACACTTGGATAAAGGATTAAAATAAATTTATTATACTCTAACCATGTGAAAAATAAGCTTTCAACAGGATATGATAGCTACATGAAAAATTTATATCATTACTAACTTCCTATCTACAATTTTCCTCTAAATCATTCTGTTACCTGTCAAGACTCCAACATTATCAAATCTTATATTTCTGTCTTCTAAGGCACTTTTTACTGTATCAATCCACCTATATCTTGGTCTTCTTCTGGGTCCTTTTCCTGCCAACTTGACAGAGAACACTTGTTTCGCTAATCTTTCCTCTTCCATTCTGTTTAAGTGACCATACTACCTGAGATAAGGTCTGCTAACACATTCCTGGATGCTGACAGTGGCAAGTTTTTCATAATATCCTCATTTTTAAAATGATATTGTCATTGGTGCCATCTGTTCATGCCCCTAATCTTTCTCAGGACTCTCAAATCTGCAGTCTCTAGTCTTTGGTCAAGTGTTTTACTTCTAACCCAGCTCTCAGATCCATAAGTTAAAACTGGCTTGAATACTGTTTTGTATACAGCTAATTTAGAGTTTTGGCTACTTTCTCTCTTATTCCATATGAATTTATTCAGTTGACTGCCTACCATAAAAGCTTTGTTGATTCTGTTGTCCATTTCCATATTTAATTTACCATCTTCAGTAAAAATCGTGCCTAAGTAGCTGAAATGTTTTACTTGTTCCACAGGTTCTCCATTCACAACACAGTTGACATTTTCAATGATTCGGCCTATTTTTATTGTCTTTGTCTTTTTATTGCTGACCTTCATACCATATCTATTACAACAGCTATTCAATTTAGTCAGGGAATCTTGCAGACTTGTAGCAGATTTATTTAGAAGTATAACATAATCCACATAAAGCAGAGAGCTGACATTAACATCTCCAATTTTGATATCAGGTTTAATACCACTTTCCTTCATAATGTGATCCATATAGATAATGAATAACAGAGGAGATAATGTACATCCTTCTCTGACACCAGATTTAACATTAAACCACCTTCATGTACTTCTGTCAATTTTAACTGCTGATTTACAACTCAAATAAAGACTAAGTATTGCTTGATATAATG
Organism: Typopeltis vanoorti; assembly: GCF_054136105.1. Classification (NCBI taxonomy): domain Eukaryota; kingdom Metazoa; phylum Arthropoda; class Arachnida; order Uropygi; family Thelyphonidae; genus Typopeltis; species Typopeltis vanoorti. Next base: position 5,267,057 of record NC_143574.1, on the reverse strand, counting down.
TCTCATTGACACCATATAACTGTAGCGTTTTGAATAGCTTCTCTCTTAGCACATGGTTATATGCCTTTTCCAGATCTACAAAACTTAAATACAGATCTTTGTTATATTCCCATGATTTCTGAACTATCTGTCATAAAGTGAAAATCTGATCCTGACAACCTCTATTTGGTTTGAATCTAGTTTCCTTAAACGTGTGGACAGACTTATGTGTTCGTCGAACATGTTGTTTATTATTTTAACCAGCGAAATTATAATACCAGCGAAATATCAGCATCAAGTTAATAAATTAATTATTTACTTAGTTTCTGTGTTCTATTATACCGTTAAAATAATAAACAACTTGAATCTAGTTTGTTCTTCACCAAGTTTCTCTTCCACAATCCTTCTCAACCGTTTTTCAAGTATACTTGCATATATCTTACCAGGAACACTCAGTAGAGAAATACCTCTGTAATGCTCACATTCAGTTTAATTTCTCTTTTCATATATATAGAGCTCTACTCCAATCATCGGGAATTCGTCCCTCTGTCCAGGCCTTCTGAACTATGCAGTGCAGCCACTGTAAGACTTTTATACCTCTATACTTGAGCATTTCTAGTCGAATATCATCTGCTCCTGCTGCCTTTCCACATTTCAGGCTTTTGATGGCGTTTTCTACTTCAGATATGGATATGTATCCCTGACTGCATACCTGGTCAGTGTTTTCTACCACTGTGCTGTCATCACTGCTTGTTTCATTTAGCAATTTTCTGAAGTAATTACTCCATACTTCAAGGATATCTTTTTCTTCTGATTTCATGTCACCTTTATCATCTCTAATTCCTTTTTCAGCACTCTTTCCTCCATTCCTGAGCTTCTTCAACAAACTCCAGAATATCTTGCCACCTTCTTGATATTAATTTTCTATGTTCTTACCAAAGCCCTCCCATGAATTTTGTTTAGCTAGTTTTACAGAGTTTTTAGCTTTCTTACATTCATTTCTGTATTCTCTAAGAACATATGCTGACTTATTTGCTAGGAACTTTTGATATGCTTTCTTCTTTTCCTTCACTGCTTCTTTAACTTCCTGTGTCCACCATGGAGTTCAGATTTTTCTATCCTTACAGACAACCTCACCACATGCCTCTCTGGCTGAATCAATCAGGGTTTTCTTCAAGGTGTGCCACTGAATCTCCGAGGTTTGGATCTTGTTCTCAAACTCTTTCATTTTTTTTTCAATAATCTTTGTGTATTTTAGCCTACAGTTCAGATCTGAGAGCTGCTCAACTATTATTCACTTTGAAACTTTTTTTATATGTTCTTCTTTTCAATATGAAATTCAATTTTATCCTGCTCAAGACTAAATGGTGATAATTTCCAATTTCAAATCCTCTGTACACTCTGGTATCCTGTACCAGGGAGAAAGCATCACTATCAACAATAACATTAGTCAATGAGACTTTTCTTATTCCTTGTTTCTTTCATGTGAATTTGTGCACATTTTTATGTTGGAACATGGTGTTAGTAATAACCAGTCCATGTCCTGAGCAGAAATCCAACAGGTATTTGACATTATTATTAGCTTTGCTCTTTTCACCAAATTTTCCCAAAATATTTTTGTACGTCTGACAATCATTTCCTGCTCTGCTATTTAGATCCCCAACAAGGATCAATTAGCCTCGTATTTAGTGCTGAATACTATGGCTACTCCTTCTTTTTCTTGATTGTCATTGCCTGAATATAACATTTGGTATTTATTGCTCAGAAAGATCTCACCAGTTTTTGCCTTTTTTGTTTCAGTCATCCCTATTATGTCAATCTGATACTTATCCAGTTCCTCAGCCAGCTCCATTTCTTTGCCATTCAGGCTTCTTGTGTTGATAGTACTGATCTTGAACTCTGGTGATATTGAGTTGGGATGAGTTTTAGGATTTGTTCCAGTAGCTGACTTTTCGCTGTTTGCTCTGGTTCCCTGGAGAAAATAACGGGGGTCTTGTTTAACCAGGAGACGCCTCTGCCAGCATGAAATTCTGTCATATTGTACCATCATTTTTTATTTTGGTTTAAGTCAATAAAGAATACAATTTGGTCAGCTAAATCCCAAATTGCCAGCCCATCCTCGTTCGTTCAGTATCCAGGTAGATACCTAACAGGATGCACCATGAGAAGGTGAGGATTGGACATTAGGTCAGAAGCCCTTATCGGTTCTCCACATTCCCTTAAAGGCTATGTGGAGGTCTCCTCTCAGTTATATAGCTTGCTTTGATCCTTAAGCACCCCATATATATATATATATATATATATATATATATTTATAATTTTTATTTATTTATTTTTACATGGTCCAGAAACCCTGCTCTAGACAAAAACATGGAACTTTTTCAGCCACTTCAGGCCTCCAATAAGCAGTGACAGTGGTTTCTCACTAGGCATTGAAATTGATCTTCCACCTACAGACAATCACAAAGATCCATGCTCATGGCAGGATTCGAACCTGCAACCTGTTTTTTGGAGAGTCAGTATGATAACTACGCAGCCAACCAGGTCGGCAGCATACATACTGTATACATTAGAATTAGAAGTTTTTCCACTTGGTTATACTATAAATTAAAGATATCAAGAAATCATATACTTGGTTTAATCCTTTATTATTATTATTATTATTATTAAACAAGACCTCATGGAGTCAAAGACTCATCTAGGAGGTCCTTTTATCTCACACACATCTCATCATACCGGGTCTTAAACACATTCAAACTCCTTGCAGACACCACACTCTCAGGCAAGGCATTCCAATCATTCACAACTCTGCACGAAAAAAACCTGCCTCTCACTCCCCTACTCACACCCTCTTTATACAGTTTCCAGGGATGACCTCTGGTTCTCCCCTGATCTCCCACTATTCGCTGTAGAACTTCTCCACCATTGATCCTATAGCAACCCCTTACCAACTTGTAGGTCTCTATCATATCTCCCCTCTTCCTTCTCTCCACTAGTCTCTGCAAATTACATCTTTTCAATCTTTCCTCATACTCGACATTCCAGAGGTCAGAAACTACCTTAGTCAGTCGCCTTTGGACCCTTTCCAACATCTCTTCATCCTTCTGAAAACCAGGTGACCAAATCTGGGCACAATAGTCCATGTGTGGCCTAATCAAAGCCTTATACAATGGAACAAGAATCTCCCTACTTCTACACGTCAGTGTCCTCCTCATCATTCCCAGAAGTCTTTGTGTTGTCTTCACAATTTTGGCGATGTGACCCCTAAATTTTAGATCCTTATCCACTATCACTCCCAGATCTCTTATTTCCTCTACTTCCAACAATATATTCTTACCAAGCATAAATTCTGCATCCCATCTTTGTTTTCCAAATTTTAAAACCTTACATTTTGCAACATTGAACTCACATCCCCATTTGCTTACCCAATCACTCAATTTATTCAAGTCTTCTTGCAAGGCCACAACATCTTCACTACTCTTTATGGTTCGTCCCAACTTTGCATCATCTGCAAACAACTGAATATCTCCATCCAAATCTTCGCCAATATCATTAATATACAAGTTAAATAGTAATGGCCCTAAAACAGATCCCTGAGGCACTCCACTAGTGACTTTCCTTTTCCTGGATATTGCACCCCCATACACAACTTGTTGATACCTATCAGATAGCCAGTCTCCAATCCAATGCACTAATCTAATATCCAACCCCATCTGCTCTAGTTTGACTGTCAACTTATCATGAGGCACTCTATCAAAAGCTTTTGCGAAATCCAAGTATATTACTGTGTATCCTTCTCCTCTGTCCAAGGAAGCAGTCACTTTATTTTAATAAGTAAGTAGATTACTAAAACACGACCTCCCTTTAGCAAATCCATGCTGTCCATCAAAGATTATACCATTGTTGTCAACCCAACTCTGGATTCTAGTTCTCACAAGCTTCTCCAACAACTTAACCACAACACCCGACACACAGATAGGCCTATAGTTTGATGCTTGAGTTCGATCACCTCCTTTATGAAGTGGCACAATCTTGCCCTCCTTCCACTCTTTAGGGACTTGACCAAGTGCAAGACTCGTATTAAAAAAATATGTCAAGGCAGGTGTCAACTCTCTGGCACATTCCTTCAGAATACGCGGTGATATATTATCAAGTCCCACAGCCTTATTTACATCTAGTTTACTCAACTCCCCAAACACCTCTTGCTCACTTACAGTCAGTCTCTCCTCCACATCATCAACTGCTCTTAATCTCTCCATGAAGTCACATTCACAAGATTGAAAGATCTTTATGAACTGCTCATTAAGTATCTCCACCACACATTCTGCAACAGCTGTCTTTATACCATTTCCTCCAATCAATGTCATCCTTCCATAATCATTCTTTCTTTTGCTGGTTACATATCGAAAGAACTCCCTAGGATTCTTTTTAGCTTCATTAGCTAACTGCTGTTCATACCTCTCTTTAGCTACTCTCACCAACCAAGTCACTCTCCTTGCCTGGTCTTTGTAGAACTCATGAAATTGGTTACTTCCACTTCTCTTATGCTGCCTCCACAATGCCCTTTTTCTCTGTATTGCATGCTTAATCTCTTTATTCATCCATCTCACACCTAACTTATTTAACCTTCTCACCCGTGGTATACATTTAGACATTGCATCCACTAAATATTTTTTGAAAATCCCCCAAGCTGCATTGATCTCTTTTCCAGCTAACTCCTCATTCCATGCTACACCTGCAAGCTGTCTCCTGAGCTCTTCATAATCACCCCCCTTGTAGTTCCACATATACCCTTTTTTCACAGGGGTCCTTGCACTGCTGGCAACCACCCAAGTAATCACCTCATGGTCACTTTCACCAATTGGTGGATGATTTGATACCTCATTGATAATTACATCCTCCGATGAGATGACCAAATCCAAGACCCTTAATCCTCTTGTGCCCTCTGTTACATACTGTCTGAGGTAGTTATCCCTCAAAAACTCAAGAAACTCATTTTCTTTACTTCCAGTTGCTATCTCTTCATTCCAGTCTATATTGCCATAATTAAAATCACCCATAATGATCACCCTTTTCTTATTTGCTTGGCTTATTTGACTATACATTTCACTATCACCACCATCCACATTACCAGGTCTATAACAACATCCCACCAAGTATTTGATTCTATTCACCTCTATCTCACACCATACTGCCTCAAAACCACTGGCCCCATTTCCCCCTTGCATCTCTACCTTGTATGGACATAACTCTTTCTCTATCATCAATAGCACTCCCCCTCCCTTTTTACCACTTCTATTCTCACGAAACACATCATACCTTTCCATCTCTATTCCTGTCAGGATGTCATCCTCATCTAACCATGTCTCACTTATTCCGACAATCTCTGGGTGCACAGACGCAATTAGTGCAACCATTTCATCCGCCTTGTTTCTTATACTTCTAGCATTGGTATACAAACACAACAACTCATTTCTGGATCTACAGCTAGTTCCACTGATACCACTCACTCGATGTGATCTCTCCATGCTGGACTGGGGCCATTTCCCTTTCTGCTTCTTCATTTTAGAACCCCTTGCAATTCCATCTGTTTCCTTTTGATCCCTGATCATCCCATTACTTTCCTGCTTACACATTCTCTCACCTCCTCTTGGAGCATCCACCTTTCTCACGCTGTGTATCCCTGTCCACCCTCAGCCTCCCCGTTTCCCTGCTCCTCTTGCACACCCATTCTCGTATTATCTATACTCATACCACTCACTTCCACATTCATTTCCACTCCTTCAATCTCTCCTGTCTTACTCTCCTGCTCTTCCACATCACTCCCCTCTTGATCTGATTCATTCTCTCTATTCACTTCTGTACCTTCCAGCAGCAGTCTCTCCAAGCGACTCACACCATAACCACTCAAATGCAGTCCATCGCTCCCATACAGCTCACTTCGTCCCTCAAACTCATTCCACACATTAACAAACTGTACTCCCATCTCCTCACACATTTCAGCCAGAATATCATTCATAATCCTTGCTCTCCGCCTCATTTCACCACAATCATACCTAGGCAACACACTGACCACCCTTCCTGTCACACTATTCTCCTTTATCTTTCCAAGCAGTCTCCTGACATTCATTTTGACATGCTCTTTGTTCTCTCTCAAATCATTTGTTCCAATTAATACAATTAACTCTTTTGCTCGTTCCCGCCTCATGTTCAATGCCTCAATCACTCTACTCATTTTACCGCCTGGAAAACATACCTTGTGCATTTTATCCTCTTTTATCTAAGTGTAAGCAAACAAAGTTTGTGCCCGAAGTATTTTCAGGACTGGGACAACTCGTATATAGAAGCTAATGACTTCACATCACTTGCCTTAGTATCCCATAATGCAAAGTACATATCCTTGCAGACATGTATAATGGTATGCATTATGGGAAGAGTCACTGCCCAGATCGATTTTGACCTTTATTCAGGTCTCATCAGTGGGCGGCAGACCCAGAGTCAATACAAAGATTGAAGTAATGCAGAAGTCATATTTTCATATACGAGTAGCCAAAAGGTGTCACACCTTATTATTAAAATACTCTAGATTAGAGATAGTTGTTGGAAGTTTTTCCACTTTTATACTATAAATTAAAGATACCAAGAAATTATATACAGGTAGTTCTAACTTTACGAATTTTTGGATCATAATTTTTATTTTAAATTATGCAAAGGCGATTAGGAGCATATACAGGAAATTACGCAGTATGTAATTATGTAATAACCAGTTAGAATGAGGCTCATTCACTCACAAGCCTTGGTGACACGAGTGTGTTATTTAAAAGAAAACAAAATAAAAAATCAGGTGTAATTACACCTGATTTTTTATTTTGTTTTCTTTTAAACTATAACCCTTTCACTTGTCCAACAATGTTAGAAAGATGCAACAGTGCAAAACCAGAAAATGAGCAAAAGAAACAAAGAAAAGCTATTTCATTAGAGAAAAAAAAAAAGTTTCAGAAAAAACTATGAAAGGAGCATGGCATAAACTTTGTCCTCTGTTTAATACAGGTAATCCTTGCATAATGCAGATATTAGGTTCCATAGAAATTCTGCATTATATAAATCGCATTATGCGAGACTCAGATCACATTGAAAAAGTAGGGTTATGTTCTGAAATCGTTTTTTTTTAATTATATAAAAAACAATGACATATCCAACAAAAATATATTCTTATTTAATTCATGTAATTCATGTAAGTTAAGAAAACATAAACTATGAAACAAATACATAATATAAAATTATAAAAATTACAAATTGTAAATAAATTTCATTGCACGTAATGCATAAATGTTTTAGGCAAAACAAAATAAAGTGCATATTTCATCATCACTGTCTTCAGACTAACATTTCGTAGATGTTCGCTATTTACGAGTGGCGGGACGTCGTCATCATCACTTGAAATCTCTTGGACATCGTTCGTATAATTCTCATTGCATACTTCGGCTGGTTTAGTTATCAAGAACTTAGTAATAAGGCCTTGCTTATTATTGACTGAGGGATCATTATCCGTAAAATAACTTCCTAACTTTCTTGCCAATTCCAATCCTTCTGCTAATTTCTTTAACTGATTCATCATAATCAGAATCTTCAGCAGAACTTTTCCTGCCATTTGGTTCAACCTCATCTATTAATTATACCTGTTCCTCCTCATTTAAATTTGTTTCCCTATTCATTAATTCACTAATTTCATTTTCAACCATATCGCAAAAGTCCTCTAAGTGTCCATTATTATAAAAATAAATTTTTTACATAAAAAAAGCATTACATATTGTATGTAACTCACCAGAAAATAAAGTGCTTAGTTTGTGATTAATAAACTTTATGATTTTTAATGCGATTTCCTGGCAGAAAACGAAGACAATTTTCAACAATAAACACTTCATACAGTAAGCAATTGACATACATGCATGCTAAAAGGTATTTCTCCTAATTATAACTATGTACATGCACAATACAAGCAGACGCAAATTTAACGAAGATGAAGTCGCACGGTGAAAAATAAATGAAAAGATAAGGGGTTACTACAATTTGTAGACCGTGTTATATAGAAACCGCGTTGATTAAGTACAGCATTGAAAAGGGTTAATACAATTTGTAGACCGCGTTATACGAAATTATTACCCGTAATAATTTCGAAGGTTTTGAAGAGTCAACAAAGATGGTGAATTCTGAAACTCAAGCAATCTTAGGTATGGCTAACCAGCTGCAAATGGAAGTTTCGGAAGGTGATGTTAATGAGCTGCTTCAATCTCACACCATGAAACTCTCACCCAGTGATCTTCTTGAATTAGAGGAACAAGAAAAAAAGAAAGAAAGAAATGAAGAAAAGACAAAGAAGATAACGAATATGAAGCTCTAACTCGGTTTTTCACTTTAAAAGGCCTAGAAGAAGCATTTAAACTTCTCAAAAAAGCTCAAGCTATCTTTGAATCACAAGATTCAAAGGAAATTCAAACATTCAGACTTTGAACGATTTAGTAAATTTCACCACAAAATGAATAGTTCTTCTGCTTGCTATCGAGCTATTTTAAATGAAAAGAAGCAAAAGTCAACGAAGTAGATAACACTAGAGACCTTCTTTGAAAAAAAAAGATGCACCGAAGCTTCCTAATATATACTACCTTGATGGCTGCTGATTAATTTAAAACTTTTCTTATGTTATTTTTTAAATATGTAAATCTTTGTCATGTAAAGTCTTTTCTTATCATTTAATATATTTCTTCTTATGAACTTAACTCCCGCTTATAGCATTATTTCTATGGCAAATAAACTCCCGCTTTACAAATGCCTGATTTACAACGGTCGCCAGGAACCAATTAATTTGTAAAAGCTGGAACTACCTATACTTGGTTTAATCCTTTATCAAGAGTAAGCAAACAAAGTTTGTACCCTTGTTTGCTTACACTTGGATAAAGGATTAAACCAAGTATATAATTTCTTTGTATCTTTAACTTATAGTATAACCAAGTAGAAAAACTTCCAACAGCTATCTCTAATCCAGACAATTTTAATAAGAAGTTGTGACACCTTTTGGCTACTCGTATATGAAAATATGACTTCTGCATTACTCCAACTTTAGTATCACCTCTAGGTCTGGTTCCCACTGATGAGACCTCAATAAATGTTGAAACTGGTCTGGTCAGTGACCCTTCTCAGAATGCATAGCAATATACATGTCTGTAAGGCCAATCTGTATATTTGGAATTGTGGTGAAGGTAATAGAGAGATTGGTGAGAAGTAGGATAGAGAAATGGGTTGATAATAGGAGTATTCTCTGTGGTTATCAGCATGGGTTTGTTAAACGGAGATCCATGTTTTAAGGTGACATACTTAGACAGGGGAGATGTGGTGTATTTGGATTTTGCAACAACTTTTGATAGACTGGCACATGGCAAGCTGTTAAATAAATCGAAACAGATGGGATTGGATGACAGACATCTGAGTTGGATCAGTGACTGGCTGTCAGATAGGTATCAGAAAGTTCTATATGGGGGGGGGGGGGGTGCAGCATCCCAAAAGAAGAGGGTAACTAGTGGTGTGCCACAGGGATCAGTTTTGGGATCACTGTTGCTCAATTTGTATATTAATGATATTGGGATGAGTTTAACTAGTGATATGCAACTGCTTGCAGATAATTCAAAATTGGAGAGAGCAATGCAGAGTCAAGCAAATGCTATAGTCTTGCAGGGGACTTGAATAGAATGGATGGGCAGGTAAGTGGAACTTCAGTTCAACGTTGCAAAGTAAAAGGTTTTGGAATTTGGTAAGCAATGATGAGATGTGTATACACTTCACAGAGAAACCCTAAAGAAGATAGAGGAAATGAGAGATCTGGGAGTGGTGGTGGTGGACAAGGATCTGAAATTCATGGGCCACATTGCACAAGTTGTGAAAATTTCACATTGGATAATGGCAATGATGTAGAGGACCTTGACATGCAGAAATAAAGAGGTTATGATACTATTGTATCAGGCCTCATATGGATTATTGTGTACAGATTTGGTCACCAGGTTTTCATGGTGACGAGGATATGTTGGAAAGGGCCCAGAGAAGATTCACAAAGGTGGTCAGAGAGAATGTAAATTGCAAAGCCTCGTGAATAAGAGGAGGGGGGGGGGGATATGATTGAGACACATAAGCTAATCAGGGGTTGTTATTAGGTTGATATAGAAAAGATTTTTCATAGAATGGGAGAGGGGGGGGGATAGAACAAACAGGCTATTGCTGGAAACTGTATAAGGGTGTGAGGAAAGATTCTTTGCATGGTGAGTGGTTGGTAAAAGGAATGCATTGCCCGAGTGTGTTGTGAATGTAGGCACATTGAATCAGTTTAAGGCAAAGTTGGATGAGCATTGTGTGTGATAGTGTGTGCCTCCCACAATGAGTCTTTGACTCAATGGAAGTCAGATGTCAATAATAATAAGCATGTAGATTTTTCATATGAATCATAATGAAATCTTACTGGCATGATGAATCACAATCGACTATTTAGAATTACATACTGGTTTAAACTCATTATAGGGTTTAATGGAATCAATACAGAACATATAAATAATTAAACACAGGTTTAATTGAACCCATATTTCATCTTAGTCACTGAGACATAGACAGGGAAACAATATTAAAAGTGCAAAAACACACAAAAAGAGGCATTCTATGAATGCTGTTGACTAGCCTTGGGAAGAAGGTTTAAGAATTATAGTTTTCCAAACAATTGAAGGTTTAACACAGACATATTTATTGAGATTTGGTTAGTTGGTTAGTTTTTTTTTTTTTTTTAATCTACTGCTGATTCTAAAAAATATCTTTCAAATTTGTATTTGATGAAGCATAGTAGTTTTCTTCCATTTGATTCTGCACAAGGAATCAAGGCATGGTCAGCTAGACCATGCCTTGGATACCTTGCATATCTGACTGACCATGCTTATTTATGGAAACAGATGTATTTCTTATGGGTTTTTTTTAGGTGGATGTTTGTAGATCTCCCAGTGTAACCATAATATGATAAGCTAAAAGAATAAGGAACTTTGAAAACATCTGGAACAGAGAGAAGCAGTGTTGGATCCTTGGATGAGCAGATGAGGCTTGAATGCAGTGCAGAAATAAAACTTTTAGAGTTATGGCTGTTTTTTTCTGGGGTGCCCCAGATATAAGGAACAACGGTGGCATTAATAAAGTGCATATTAAGAGTAATATGAGGAGATAGGAGGTACAATTAATTTGTTGATCTTTTTGGCATCGCAACCACTGGACAAGAAGGTCTGGCGAATAAAGGAGAGTTCAGCTGTAAGGGAAGTCTGGGATTGGAGGGAGACTGATGGAGAAGTTTCCCATCATACCCCTCCCCTCTCAACAATATGTTGTTATCAAAACTCTTCTTAGTAGGGCCTTCAATCTCTGTTCTACCCAGGCTTCCCTTACAGCTGAACTCTCGTTTATTCACCAGACCTTCTTGTCCCATTTCTTCACATCAACCTAAACATGCAATAATGCCATCACTGTTTTCCATATATCTGGGGCACCTCAGAAAACAGCCAGAATTTTAAAAAAGTACAATTTCTACACTTTATTCGAACCTCATCTGAAGCTGACTGCCCTTATCCTCTCTCTCTGTTCCAGGTGTTTACAAAGTTCCTTGTTCTTGAAATGTATTGGTCAAACTGGGAGATCTGCTAACATCTGTTTAGAAGAACATAAGAAATACATCTGCTGCCATAAGTATGGTCAGTCAGGTCTAGCTAACCATGTCTTGGACACCGTGCACAGAATCAAATGGAGAAAAACTACTGTTTCACCAAAACAAGTACAAACTTCATTTTCTTTTCTTTTAGAATCATAAGCAGATTTAAAAAACCAACAAAATTTCAATAAATATGGTTGTGTTAAACTTTCCAAGATTTAGGAAATTTTTAATTCTTAGGTCTCCCACTTAACAGCACCCATAGAGGATACTCCTCATAGGACTTCAGGCTTTCAAGACTAATTTTTCTGCTTACTGTTTTTGCAATTTTAATACTGTTTCCCTGACAATGTCTCAGTGGCTAAGACGAAATATAAAAAAGTGATTAAACTTGTGATTAATTATTAATATGTGCTGTATTCATTCCATTACAATTTATAATGAGATCAATTATAATATATGAAACCAAAGACTGGTATAAACACAACAAACAATTTCACTGATCTTCTTATAATGAACACACTATTCATAAAGTACAGTAAAGAAAATAATTGTTGTGATTACCACGCCTACATTATATCAAAGTAAAATTATCTGCAAGGAGCTGTCAGAAGTAAGTGTAAAATTTGTGGTCGTGTTACGGAAGATTATGGATAACTATCAACAGAACTTGGGTGAATTAGGGCAGATGAGGCTACCTCCTACATAAATGGAATATGGCAAACAGCCCTTACTGTGATTGAATCCATACCCTACAGCCTATCAAAAATATCATCAGTGACTGCTGCCTTCGCCATTTCCATTGCGACTTTCAGGAGATATATGAAGTGTCAAAGGAGGCTCTAGAGTGACTTTCAACATTAGACATTAATCTATAGCTGAATTCTTCCATAATAATACAAACATACATCTTATATAACAAGTACACTGCTTGGAAAGAAGTCAAACCGACACCCCATGGTTAAGGTGCATCGTGCTATGTAAATGAGTTGTGTTTGTAGCCAGTATAAACTGGAAGAATATGATGCTCTCAAGTCAATGCAACTACTGTGTCTGGATGAAATGGCTGCAGGAAGGGAAATGATGGAGCTTGAAAGAAACATTATGATAGGATTCTATGTTGCAGGCCTATCTGTTTGCAAATTGTTGACAAATTGGAACATCCAGTCAACTTGCAGGGTGTCAACTGCAAGTGCTACCTGCAGTGGTAGACTTGTCACACTCACGAACATGACCATATGGTGCTATGAACAATATATAAAAAACCACCATACTCCATACTGACACATTCAGTATGGAGTTCTAGGCATCAACTGGAATAAACCTGCAATAAACATTCAGAACCAAGGCTCGCAACATGGGTCTCCAACTGCAATATGCAAGTTCCTGAATCAACATGCAGCATCGTCTTCAGTGATGCAAAGAGCAGCACAGTGGGACGCAGTAGCTTAGAAAGCTCTGTTATGGGGCGACAAATCAAGCTACACCCTCTACCAAGCAGATGGATGGATGGATGGGTGGGGCAGATGCCCAGTAAACATCTATTAGAGATTGCATAACCACAACTATGAATTTCAGAGGTGGTGGTGTGATGGTATGGACCTGTTTTCCTTGGTTTGGCTTTGGACCTATGTTTGTGGTGCCACAAACACTGAACTCTGAAAGGTATCTGAACATTTTGAACAACTCAATGCTTCCTACTTTGTGGCATTTCTATGGAACTGTTCATTGTCTCTTTCAGCGAGACAATGCACCCTGTTATAAGGCTACTCTGTAACTGCGTGGTTTGCAGACATGAGCATTACCACACTTGATCGGCCTCCACAGAGCCATGATCTCAACCCAACTGAACATTTGTGGGATGAATTGGAGCACTGAGTGAGTTCTAGGGACAACCTCCCCATAACAGTCCAGGACCTCATTACATGCCTATAGGAAGAATGGTTCAAAATTCCCATCAATCGCTATCATATGCTTGTGGAAAGTATGCTCTGTAGGACTGCTGCAGTCATTGCAGCGAAAGGAGATCCTACATCTTATTAGGTGCTATGGCTGTTTGTTCCTCACACTGTGGTGTCCATTAACTTCTTTCCAAGCAGTGTATAACACACTTTGAAAAGAAAATTTGGGGGTCATCTTATATGACTTCTACTCTGGGATATATGGAATTTTTGACGTTAGGGAGTTTATCTTGTTTGTGAATTTTTGGTGCTAATGCAACTGATTATGAATCAAACGGAATATGAAAACAAAATGCACATTCTTTTACAAGATCAGTCTACATACGAACTCATAGATCATGATCCTACTAACTCACAAAAGAATAAAGTTCATAAATTATATGAGCACCAAAAATTCACAAACAAGATACACCCCTACACCAAACGTTGGTGTAGGGGTGTATCTTGGCTAAAATTTTGGCTAAATTACTAATCCGACCCTACATGTAATTCTTCCTCTTCTATAAAAGACTTCTGTTTACCTAAAACAGCATATTAAAAGACAATATTTTAAAAAGTTCAGATATAATTATCAGCTTTGATATTACTTCACTATTCACCAATGTACTATTAATTCAGATCCTTTTGATTGAATTGTCAACCCTTCAGATATATTTGAATTATTCAAATTTACAGTACATGCAGGTTATTTTGTATGGAAAGGGAAGATATATAAACAACTAGATGGGATAGCTATGGGCTCTCCTCCCCCTTTAGCCAATTTATATATTGAACACTTAGAAAACCAAGCAATGAATACAGCCACTCTCAAACCAGTGATTTGGCTGTGCTATGTTGATGATGTGTTCGCTATTTGGCCATATGATCCAGACACATTAGATAAATTTTTAGTGCATTTAAATAGCCAATACCCTTAAATCTGCTGTGAAGCAGATTTAAGGGCATTGGCTTCTGAGGTGGTTTTACACATGATCACCCAGGATCATGTGTAAAATATTAAAGAAAACAATGGTCCCACAGATCCAGGAAGATAAAGACCTCACCATCTTCCAACAAGATCTCACTGCATGCCACACTTCAAAAAAAGTGAAAGAGTTCCTCAAAAATCACAACATCCAATTGTCAGGTAACTTTCCTGACATTAACTCAAAGAAATATGGGTCATAGTGAAAAAGAGACTTGGAAAATAAAACTGTGATACAAAGGACAACTTAATACACTCCCTTTATTATAAAAGCATGGTTTCAAAATGCAGAAATAAGAAAAATGTGTTCTGTGTTGGAGTTTCCATGCCTAAGCAAATTAATGAACTTATTAGGAACAGAGGAGCATATATAAATTATTAGGTAAAGTTGGAGCATAATTTTTGTACTTATTTTCATGCAAAATTAAAATTTTTCTTTAAAATGCGAGTGTTCAGACTGATTTGTCTGTTACTATTGTATAAATGCTTATGTACATTCTCTGACATCTGAAAGAGCCTGTAAGTATTGTTTATCATTTTTTTAGCATTTCTCAATTTGCATTAATTCTTTTTAATATAATAATAAGCATACGAGGGTGGCCTGAAAAGTTCTCGGCCTAACAATGAAAAAATGAATTTATAATTTTGGAATTATTTTTATTTTTCAACATAATCTCCATTAAGACTAATATACATTTATTTCAGCGATGCTACAGCACCATTATCCAGTCCCTGTAGTGGTTCTCAATAAGATCTGCAAAATACCCCTCTACAGCTGCAATCACCTCTTGATTCGAAGAAAAACGCTGACCAGCAAGGAAGAGTTTTAGTTCTGGGAAGAGATAGAAGTCAGAGGGGGGGGGGCAGAATCTGGAGAATAGGGTTCCAACAATTCATAGTGCAGATCCCTTAAATTTTCTGCAAACCAGGTCTTTTCTCAGAAACTTTTTCGTCTAATCTGGTTAAAAGATTGGAATAATATTCCCCGGTCATTGTTTTACCCTTTTAAAGATAATTAATAAACAAAATGCCTTTAGCATCCCAAAACACTGATGCTATGACCTTGTCTTCTTTGGCACTGAACAACTGGCTTCTGTCCACTGTTTTGACTGCTGTTTGGATTCTGGTGTGTAATGGTGAATCCATGTCACATCCATAGTAATAAACCGACACACAAAATCAGTTTTATTCTTCTTAAAACGCTCCAAGCACTGTTCAGAGATTTTCATGTGAGTGCGTTTTTGATCTGCTGTGAGCAAGAGCAGCACCCATGTTAATAATCATCATCATCATCATCAAATTCCTGCCATGTACCCTCAAGGGGTGTACAGGATAGGACAGTACTACATGAAAAAATTACATCATTACTAACTTCCTATCTACAATTTTCCTCCAAATCAGTCTGTTACTTGTCAAGACTTCAACATTATCAGATCTTATATTTCTATCGTCTAAGGCACTTTGTACCGTATCAATCCACCTATATCTTGGTCTTCCTCTGGGTCGTTTTCCTGCCAACCTGGCAGTGAACACTTGTTTTGTTCATCTTTCCTCTCCCATTCTATTTAAATGACCATACCACCTGAGATTAGCTCTGCTAACGCATTCCTGGATGCTGACAATGTCAAGTTTTTTCCTAATATCCTCATTTTTAATATGTTATTGCCATTGATGCCATCTGTTCACGCCTCGAATCTTTTTCAGGACTCTCATATCTGCGGTCTCTAGTCTTTGGTCAAGTGTTTTACTTCTGACCCAGCTCTCAGATCCATAAGTTAAAACTGGTTTGAACACTGTCTTGTATACAGCTAATTTAGTGTTCCGACTAATTTCTCTCTTACTCCATATGAATTTATTCAATTGACTTCCCACCATACCAGCTTTGCTGATTCTGTTGTCTATTTCTATATTTAATTTACCATCTTCAGTAAAAATCGTGCCTAAGTAGCTGAAATGTTTTACTTGTTCCACAGGTTCTCCATTCACAACACAGTTGACATTTTCAATGATTCGGCCTATTTTTATTGTCTTTGTCTTTTTATTGCTGACCTTCATACCATATCTATTACAACAGCTATTCAATTTAGTCAGAGAATCTTGCAGACTTGTAGCGGATTTATTTAGAAGTATAACATCATCCCATAAAGCAAAGAGCTGACATTAACATCTCCAATTTTGATATCAGGTTTAATACCACTTTCCTTCATAATGTGATCCATATAGATAATGAATAACAGAGGGGATAATGTACATCCTTGTCTCACACCAGATTTAACCTTAAACCATCTTCCTGTACTTCCTTCAATTCTAACTGCTGACTTACAACTCAAATAAAGACTAAGTATTGCTTGATATAATGCCCCATTGACACCACATAACTGCAGCGTATTGAATAGCTTCTCTCTTGGCACCTTGTCATATGCCTTTTCCAAATCGACAAAACTTAAATACAGATCTTTGTTATATTCCCATGCTTTCTCGACTATTTGTCGTAATGTGAAGATCTGATCCTGACAGCCTCTATTTGGCCTGAATCCAGCTTGTTCTTCACCAAGCTTTTCTTCCACAATTCTTCTCAACCGTTTCTCAAGTATACTTGCATAGATCTTGCCAGGAATACTCAGTAGGGAAATACCTCTGTAATTCTCACATTCAGTTTTATTTCACTTTTTATATATGGGTACTATGAGAGCTCTACTCCAATCATCGGGAATTCGTCCCTCTGTCCAGGCTTTCTGAACTATGCAGTGCAGCCACTGTAAGACTTTTATACCACCATACTTCAGCATTTCTGGTCGAATATCATCTACTCCTGCTGCCTTTCCACATTTCAAGACTTTGATGGCTTTTTCTACTTCAAGTATGGATATGTATTCTTGACTGCAGGCCTGGTCAGTGTTTTTTTATCACTGTGCTGTCATCACTGCTTGTTTCATTTAGCAGTTTTTCAAAGTAATTACTCCATACTTCAAGGATATCTTTTTCTCCTGTTTTCATGTCACCTTTATCATCTCTAACTTCTTTTACAGCACTCTTTCCTCCATTCCTAAGCTTCTTCAACAACCTCCAGAATATTTTGCCACCTTCTTGATATTTATTTTCTATATTCTTGCCAAAAATCCTCCCATGACTTTTGTTTAGCTAGTTTTACACACTGTTTAGCTTTCTTACATTTGTCTCTGTATTCTGTAAGAGTAAAAGCTGACTTATTTGCCAGGAACTTTTGATATGCTTTCTTCTTTTCCTTCACTACCTCTTTAACTTCCTGTGTCCACCAGGGAGTTCTGATTTTTTTATCCTTACAGACAACCTCACCACATGCCTCTCTGGCAGAATCAATCAATGTTTTTTTCAGAGTTTGCCACTGAATCTCCAAGGCTTGATTCCTGTTCTCAAATTCTTTTATTTTCTTTTCAATAATCTTTCTGTATTTTAGTCTACAGTTCACATCTGAGAGCTGCTCAACTTTTATTCGCTTACTTCATAAATTAAACTTGTGAAAGACATGGAAGATTGTGATCAAAATATAGAATCACTGTTATTTCTTTTACAACACAATCATATATGTCATCTTCCTGATAATTTTTTAAGTTTCTCAGTCTATTGAAAGACCACATTTACTGGCAGATATATAGAAGATGACCCACATAATCCAAGTAGTCAGATGCTTGACACCATTAAAACCCTTGCCATTCAAGTCTGTATTATTTGATTTCACGAGGAATCACTTATATATGAAATTAATCATATTAAAAGAAATCTTTTTTCTAAAGTGTAGAAAATTTCTACTGTTAACAAAATACTCAATAATTATAAACCAAATCAGTGTTCTGATGAAAATTATAATAGGATTATTGATCTATACATTAAAGAGCAAAAAAAAAAATCACAGTTTAAAGAAAATTCAATATTCTGTTTCTTTTCCTCTAATTAAAAAACTTGCTTCCTTGTTTCCTTCTACTAAAGACAAAGTGTATTCTTGGAGTTTACAGATTTTCATCCCCATGCTGCTTTAAGTATCAAGGTCAAAGTGGTTATTCTGCCTTTAGGCATGAAGACATTTTTGTATGTCTGAACTACAAGATCATGGCAGTAATACAAATAACCAAATTAAATGGCATCATATGACTCTTTTACATTATAGTCCCAATAAATTTATAAAATTATTTAAAGCAACATGTGAGGACTTTCCACATCAGCCAATTGCAATAAGATTGATTCTATGTCTTTTTCTCTCTTTTGGAAAAAAACAATTATCCAAAAGACTAATCTAATACGAGGAGGGTATGGAAAGTTCTGATAACACCTAAAACAAATATGTTTTTTCATATAAATTCTTTCATATAAAATGTTTATTTTTTTAAATTCTTTTTTTAGAAAATATCTTTTCTTTTAGGATAAATAAGAAGACATAAAATTAATTAATTTTTGTTCAAGGTATTTATCAGAACTTTTCACCTCCCCCTTGTATATAGAGTATTAATTAATTTTCTGTCATTTCAATCAAAATAAGGATTTTTTGATATGATCTGAAAGTGCTAGGTTAATTGCTTATTTTTTCCAACATGGCTCTCTATAATATGATATTATAGGTCATCATATAGTTATTGTACTTTTTATTGAGTTATGTTAGTAAAATGCTTGGGTAGAATGTGTGTTAGTTGTACTGGATTTTTTTAATACGTCTCCACACCACATGCCAAAAGGTTGTAAACTTATAGCACATCAATACTCTGTGTAAGCAGATAATATGTAGGAATGTAATGTAGTGACAAGTACATATCCTTCCACTTCACTAACTCACCAATTAATTGAAAAGACCTGATAAAGGTTGATCATGTCATAGACAGGATCCAAACCTTATTTTTTCCAACCAAAGAGCTTGTCTATACCAACTGTGGCTATTTACTATGATTTATTACTAATAATAATTATTATAAATTATTTAGGCACCCCCCCTCCCACCAAATGAAATAACATTCTTTCATTCCTATCTTTGTAGACTGCTTCATGCAGCCAACCTCACATCTTTCAATGATGGGCACCATATCATAAGGTTATGGATGTCCTTGTGCTAGGAAAGGCTGGAAGTGAAAGACAGATGGAATCAAATGTAAGTGATTATAACTCAAATGTGATCAAAGGCAAGAGTAAGTGAAATGATTTTCTTGAAGCAACTAACACTGCATTTTGGTATCATTGAAATTGATAAGAATATCCTTGCCCCAATGAGAATGATAATTATTATTATTATTATTTAGGCCTCCAAGGAGTCAAAAGATATCGCAGGAGGTCCTTCCTAGGAAACACAAGTCTATCAAGACTCAACGTGGGAGGTTCCTCCTAAGAAGCACAAAGTCTATCATACCACTCCTTAAACTCATTGACTGTTCTCGCCCTCACCACTCTATCAGGCAATGCATTCCACGGTTCAACCACCATGAAAAGAAACCACTCCTCACCCTCATACTCGCAGTTTCCTTTTGTAACTTCAAGGGATGGCATCACCTCTTGTCATCACTCCTTCCCACTGTTCAACCAAGCGAAAGAACTCCCCAGTGTCAACCCTGTAACCACTTCCCAACAGTTTAAAAGTCTCAATCATATCACCTCTCCTTCTTCTATCCACCCAAACTCTACAGTTCACATTCCCTCAGCCAATCCTCAAAACTAACATTGTACAGTCCTGACACCATCTTTGTTATCCGCCTTTGTACCCTTTCCACAATTAATTTATCCCCTTCAAATCCTGGGGATCAAATCTGAGAACAATAGTCTAAGTGTGGTCTGATCAGGGTCTTTATACAACGGAATGATAACTGTTTTATCTCTGCAGGTCAGCGTCCTTCTCATTATTGCAGCAATCCTTTGTGTTACCTTCACCACCTTTGCAATATGTCCCTTGAATTTCAGGTTTCTATGAATCATCAACCCCAGATCTCTTGTCTCCCCTACTTCCTCCAGTATACTCCTCCAATAGAGTATGCAGCGTCCCATCGATGTGTCCCAAACCTCAAGATCTTACATTTTGCTGTATTAAACCGACACCCCCATTCATTTGCCCATCTGTCTAGCTTATTCAAATCCTCTTGCATGACTACCACATCTGCACTCTTACCAATAACTCTTCCCAGCTTCACATCATCTGCAAACAACTGAACATCCTCCTGCAATCCACTAACAATGTCATTGATATAAAGGTTAAACAATATAGGTCCCAGTACTGAGCCCTGTGGGACCCCACTTGTAACCCTCTGCCGCCTTGAAACTGTCCCACCATACACAATACTCTGATACCTATCAGACAGCCAATCCTGAATCCAGTTGACCAACCTGACCTCCAAATCCATGTGCTGCAACTTAAATATCAGCTTATCATGTGGCACCCTGTCAAATGCCTTCACTAAATCCAAGAAAATTGCAGTATATGCCTTTCCCTCATCTACTGCTCTTGTAACTTTATTATAAAAGGCTAGCATATTACTAAAACAAGAGCACCTCTTAATAAATCCATGTTGACTCTCACAGATAACATTATCCTCATCTGCCTAATGTTGTATACGGTCCGTAACTAATTTCTCTAAGATTTTAACAACTACCAATGACACACAAACTGGCCTATAATTAGACACTTCCAGTCTGCTACCGCCCTTATGCAATGGCATTATCTTACCTTCCTTCTATTGCTTGGGCACCTTTCCTGTAGCCAAACTTTCATTGAAAAGCCAGATCAAAGGAGCTGTCAGTTTCTTAGCACATTCTCTCAAACTCGTGGTGAAATACCATCCAGTCCCAGCTTTACTGACATCCAGAGTACTCAGTATATGGAACACGTTCTCCTCCTGCACCTCCAAACTTTGAACCTGCCCTATCCCTCTAGTATTGAAATTTACTCCTCCAGGATGAAATACATTAATAAAGTGTTCATTGAACAATTCCACTATGTCCTCTGCATCAGTCACTTTATTCCCATTTTTATCCCACAATGTCATTCTTCCACAATCATTTCTCCTCCTACTGACCACATAGCTAAATCCCTAGGATTTTCTTTGGATCTTAGGGCCAATCTCTTCTCATATTCCAGTTTTGCCTTCCTTACCATACTAGTCACTCTCCTGGCCTGTGTCTTATATTCTTCATGCATCTGCTCTTCACCTGTCTCCTTATATCTCTTCCATAGCCTCTTTTT
Organism: Typopeltis vanoorti; assembly: GCF_054136105.1. Lineage (NCBI taxonomy): Eukaryota > Metazoa > Arthropoda > Arachnida > Uropygi > Thelyphonidae > Typopeltis > Typopeltis vanoorti. The sequence continues at coordinate 5,245,242 of NC_143574.1, read as the reverse complement.
CACATGCAGCTCCTGTTTAATATCGTTTGTCATCCACTTTACACCAAATTGTGTCCTCTTCTTCACTTGTGGAACACAGCTTACTATTGCTGCTAACAAATATTCCTTCACAGTCCAAGCACTAATGATATCCCAGCCTTCCAATTCCTCCCTCCATGAAACTTCCCCAAGTTGATGTCTAAGACTATTGTAATCACCTGCCTTATAATTCCACATATATTCCCGTCTCTTTGATACTCCTGCATGTCTATTCGTCTTCCAAGTAAAAACCACATGGTCACTCTCTCTCCAACTGGTGGGAGAGATGTCATCTCATTTATTATCAGCTCTTCTGATGCTATGACCAAATCCAAAACTCTTGAACCTCTTGTTCCTTCTATTACATGTTGCATAAGATATTTGTCCCTCAAGAATTCTAGAAATTCCATTCCCTTATTGCGACATGCATCTTCCTCTCCCCAATTTATACTGCTGCAGTTAAAATCTCTCATAACAATCATTCTTCTTACACTTGCCAAGCTCAACTGTCTAAACAGCAAATGAGAGTGAAAGGCACTGGTTAATAGCTTAAATTCAATGCTTTGAATTTAAAATTTAAGTCAAAATCAAATTAAATTTTAAAATCAAAGCTGTAAATGACTCTACATCACAATGTTTTTCAAATGAAGAATAAGTATATGAAGTGTACAGTTATCATCATCATCATCATAGCTATGGATATGAGATTAGAGAGAAGATAATTTATTTAGAGGAGGAAGAGAGCAGGCGAAATTACAGAGTACTACCCAGTACTTTGGTACTAGCGAAGAAATCCAAGAACAGGAAACCATTCATCATTCCACGCAGTGAACAACTAGATAGGATGCTGGCAACTTAACTGCAAAGGTTATAAGACAAATCACCAGATAGTACTTTGGATCAAAAGCCCAGGACATGGCAAGAGTAGCATATGCCTCTCCATGGACTGTGTCTCCAAAAGTAGGTGGGGATAGCTAGGAGACTGCATGTGGATCAAGGGCAGCAAAATCCATGTTGCTTATTACTAATTAACTTATGGTTCTTCAGCTAGTGAAGAAGTTGGCCAATGATGACCTTATAAAAACTAAAGTGAAGAAAATGTATCATAGTGAGCTAAGTTATCACTTTTTTTTTTTTTTTTGGAAGGGATTTGAAACTGCTGATGTAGTTTTAGGAATTTATTCAATGAAGCTTGCTGTGACTTTCAAATAAAAAGTGAGTAAGTTGCTGAAGTGTTTTTGATGAAGACAAGATATGATGGTTTTCTGTTTTTGATTGCTTTCTCCCGTGTGAATTCAAGAAAGAATGAAAGTTTTGTGGGAAACAAGAGATTAAAATTTCAGACGTTTTGCCCATAAAGGATAATGACTGTTAGCTTATATCATTGAAAGCAAGTTGGAATGTTGAGCTATTTTTACACATAGCTTAGTACTCTTATAATTTTCTTCTGTATTTTCTACGTGTACATGCTGACTCATAGGTAAGTCAGCATGTGCATTATCAACATGATTTCTTATTTTCTTGGACTGCCTCTTTAATTTTGTGACAATACTATGGTCTGATAATAATATCCTTGTAGGAAACGTAACCGACTACCTTCTTGCCTGACTTAAGCAGTGTTTTCTTCAATTAATACTGAGTTTTATGCTGAGAGTGATTATCATATTTTGTGGTGATACAATATAAACAAAAGTAACAAATAAAATCCCTTTTCAAGAAATAATAAGTTACCTGTTAATTATCAACAGAATAAAAATATCATAAACATACATGTGAGTTAATTAATTTTATGGCAACATACCCAGTAAAACCGTTAAAGAAGCAAGTGCTCTAACTGGTTCCCCAACTCCATTTTCTGCTACACATTCATAAGTAGCATCATCTCGGCCTGCTCGTACTGGTTCTATTCGCAGAACTGAACCATTCGGCATCTCTAATACTGAATAGCGCTGTGTAGTAACTCTTTTTCCATTTTTACGCCATTCAATCTGAGGAGGAGGATTTCCAACAGCTGTACATACAAAAACAGCAATACCACCAGTAGCAACCACCTGGTCTTTAGGGAATGTCTCAATTCTTGGTGGATCTAAAAAGAAAAAAGAAAAAAAGTAAACATAGTGAACTGCTAGAGAAGAGAAAAAAGTTTTCTTCAAATATGAAACTTTAAGTATACAACTAAAATGGTGAGTCAATAAATGAATGGATGGATACAAGTTCTTTTACTTATTTAATTTTATAATATTTACCTCAAATTACTGGGAGGAAAAAAAAAACTTCTTAAAATCAAATTAAAACAAGAAATCTGGTAGATAACTAGAAAGTTTAAAGGAAGAAGTTTCTCTTTAGATAAAGAAAGGTAGGAAAATTATTAGACTAGACAAAATGCTGCATGAATGTTGAGACATTTTAGAATTTTAACATTCCAATATTCTCATAATAAGAAGGTCAAATGTGAGCAATTTCTTCTAGAGCAGAAGAAGCAGGAGTTTAACTACTGAATGATTTATTGATAATAAAGCATTCTTTATTAATTAACTGTTTGTTACCTTAATAAAACTTTGCAGTGCTTTGCTGATTTTTTCTATATTTTATTCATTACATTTTTATATTGACAATGACTGTTGAACATGAGAAAAAAATTTTACAATTAAATAATTAATTTAAGTCATTCGTTTTGTGTTTTATTACAGCTTCGCTGATTGTAATCTAGGCTCTTGTAATGAGAAGTCTACAATTAACTCCTTAAATTTATTATTATTATTAGAGTAACCTCCATAGAGAAGATTCATCATGGGAGGCCCACTCAACCTGCAACATGTCTATCATATTAAACTTTGAAATCATTTGCATTCACAATGCACTCCAGCAAAGTGTTCCACTCACTGACAACTCACACCCTTGTTTACTACATCTTTATACAACTTCCAGGGATGGCCTTTCATTCTTCCTTCCACTCTTTTTATAATTCCTTCTGTATTAATCTGGTAGAATCCTTTAACCAACTTGAAGGTCTCTATCATATTCCCTGTTTTCCTTCTATCCACCAAACTCTGTAATCCACATTCCATTAATCACTCTGCATCAACTATCCAGACTCTCAATATCACTTTGGTCACTTGTCTTTGGATCCTCACTAGTGTTTCTACATCACAATGAAAACCAGGTAACCAAATTGGAGCACAACAATCCGTGTCTGGACTGAACAATGCCTTATAGAAAGGCACCACGACCACCTCTGTATCTCTACATGTCAATGTATTTTTTTTATCATAGCAGCAACATGATGTGCAGTCTTCACAACACTTGCAATTTGTCACAAAACTTCAGTCTACTGGCTACCATCATCCCAAGATCCTGAATCTCACCCTGAAGCACAGCTCCACTAATACAGTATATAGCCTTATATCTCTGCATCCCAAAGTGTGGTACCATGAAAGAAGCACCTCCATAGTGCAATTGGAATAACAACAGTATGCTGCACTCTTTAACTGGCTGGAAAAGGCCCGAGTTCGAATCCAGTCATGATGAGATTATAGGCTTTTCAATTGAAGGTGAGTTGGCCAATCTCAAAAGGAGTTAGGAGAGTTTTTTCTCCTGGAAACTCAGATTTTTCATCCCACATACAGACAAATCAGCCATGAGAACATGCAAAATCTACAGACAAAAAAATACTGGTAGTAGCGGTGGGCAGTAGACAGCATTATGTAGATGATGATGATGATGGTAGTTACATGCTGTATGTAGTTGGTGGATTAAACAGTGGAGACAGAGATTTGTAGAATAGAGTGCCCTTCCTCGATGTGTCTTTGGACTTAGTGGAGGTGTCATGTAATAATAATAATAATAATAATAATTTACAGTATTTATACGTGAGTGGTCTGAAAAGTAATCGGCCTAAAAATGAAAAAACAAAATTTGTAATTTCAAAATAATTTTTATTTTTCAACATAATCTCCCACATTCAACTGTGCATGAATATATATTTGAAACACTCTCTAAAATTGTGAAAACATGAGGAAACCAAGTTTAACCTTCCATACTAGTATGGAAGATTATCCATACTATGGATAACCTTCAGTTATCCATAACATCTCTGTTCTTTTAGATTAGATTTTATTCATTGGCATTCCAGCAATTACAATCTGCATCAATTAAAAGAGATATTAACAATTTTCTCTTATTTCTAAACCTAATCCATCCACAATATGACCATCACATTATGTAGGTTCTCATTATTTAAAAACTTTTTTATCTCAAAAAAAAAAAAAGTCATTCCAAAATAAATTAAAAAAACATTATACTAAACAAATGACTGTATGATGAATCCTATAGAACATACATATGACACACTAAAACAAAACAACAACAACAACAAAAATTACAGATGTGTTCACAACTTGTCAGGTATTTTGAGCATTTTTATACAAGGAGATTTGTCATAATACTAATAATAACACATTAACTGATTTAATTTTTTATTTTGAAATGTTACTCATTAATCTGAAACTAGAAATATAATGTAATCTATATGCTTTTAAATTCATATATGTATGATAAATAATTATATGTATGTCAAATATAAATAATAACAATTATTATAATAAGCATAAATAATCATATATGCATGATAAATAAACAATGTCTAATGCTATTTAAAGAAACATACATTGAAATTGTCATATTATAAGTATAATTTCAATTGGTGATAAAATATCAATAAAATATATGGTTACATGCAGATAGTGTTTTTATATGTGCATGTGCTCATATGGTGAGTGGGTGGGTGGGTGGGTGTTATATCACTTGCATTTGCAAAAGCAACTGATAGAATACTGCATGGAAAGTCAGTGGGTACAATTAACTTTATAAGAATGGATATGAAACTGGTAATCTGCAGTAAATTAGGAAGTGACTTTCTGGAAGGTGTCAGTGACTAATGAAAAGGCAACATGGGTCTACCCATGGGCCATTTTTTTTCTTTGCATTAATGCTGTTATGACTGTCTTGAAATTGAATAATCAGTTAGCCGGATTTTCCAGATAAAAAGTAGGAAGCAAAAAGATCGATATAGGAAGAGGAACAAAGAGCAGAAACACTAATATATATGACAGCTGCAGCAAAAATATGGGTATTGATAAGTACTGATGAAAAATAAAATCTGAATTAAATATAAGAGGGACCGAAAGTAATCAATTTTTTGAACTACATTTTTAATATAAATTTTATTAAAGAAAAAATTAACATTATTCAATTCTATAATCGCCATCGTTAATTATAACCTTATTCCAACGATCTACTAGTTTAGAATTCCTTTTTTGAAAAAAAGTTTTTTCTTTGGAGGCAAAAAATGATATCAAACTCCTTTGGACATCATCTTGCGAACAAAGGTTTTATTTCTTATGCTGTGTTCTAAGGACCTGAATAAGTGATAGTCACTAGGGGCATAATCCGGCGAATATGGAGGATGTGGTAGAAGTTTCCATTCTAACTGCCTAATTTTTTCTTGAGTCATTCTTGCAGAATGTGGTTTTTTGCATTATCTTGCTGTAAAATTACTCTTTTTCGATTGACAAGTGCAGGACGTTTGATTAACAATGCTTGATGTAGTCACTCTAATTATTCACAGTAGATGGCTGCTGTGATAGTCTTACCTTGTTCCATGAGTTCGTAATGAATAATTCCATGAATATCCCACCAAACGCACAATAGAACCTTTTCTGGATGAAGTCCATCTTTAGGTGTTGGAATTGGAATTTGATTTGGAAAAAGCAACTGTTTTTTGCATTTAATATTCTTATACAGCACCCATTTATCGTCACCAGTTACAACTTTTTCCAAAAAGGGGTCATTTTGTTGTGTGGTCAACAATGAATTGCAAATCATCCGTCTCTGTGCTTTATTGTTGTCTGACAGTTCATGCAGTACCCATACACCCTGTTTAAGAACCTTGCCACTCTTATGTAAGTGCTCTTGGACAGTTGACCATGATGAATTAAGTTTCTCTGCTAATTCTTGTATGGTTTGTTTTGGATCTGATTCAATGAGAGTATTAAGAGCATCGTCATCTAGAGTAAGAGGTCTTCCAGATCGAGGACGATCTGGAAGACCAAAATTTTTTACTGCAAATCTCGTAAACCATCGCTGACATTTGTTAACCTTCAATACATCTCCATAAGTTGAACAAATGATTTTGGTAGCCTCGGTAGCATTCTTTCCTGGGTGAAACAAAAACAGCATACAATGATGTAAATGCTGCTCTTCAACTTTAAAGTCCGCCATATTAAAAAAAATCTGAAATTAAAAAAAAAAAAAAGATTTTTTTAAATAAAAAATGAACTATTAAAAATAATTGATTACTTTCTGGTCCCCCTTATATTATACACAGATTCATTCAGTTGTGGATTTCTATGAGTTGAAGAAAGTGAAGATGATACAAAGGCTATTAACCAAGTTTCACACTCATAATAACTTGGTTATTATGAGTGTGAAATGTTTACTATGACAAATAGATTCTATGCTAGTCATACACCTTGAGAAATAGAAATATATATGAGCAAGTGTGCTTTACATAAAAGACAGGGAAATTTTCTCTTCACATGTTAGTAACAGTGGGGAGGGCAGAGCATTTCTAGAAATTGAAAAAGTACTGTCCAGTATATAATTATAATAATATAATCATAACATAGTGCTGGTACCAAATTTAAGATAGCTGGACACATTCCACATCTTAAACAAATACAGATGTAAAAAAAATATTCAAAAATTCTATGAAAAATTGTATGAAATTTTGATTCTTTTAAAAAAATTTATAATCTAGCTATTGCTAGATTCCAAGAATTATAATGAATACTATACTAGAATGCTTTATAATGACCCTGAATTTTTCACCTACTGGTTGTCTTTCTTGTGCTCTGCAATCTAATTCTTCCCATAATAAGTCAACTAGCTTCAGGGAAGCCATTTCATTCTGTAATGTTTCCACTTTTCTAACAGTGTGCTTATAGAACTTGCTAACATATACACTGAATTGTTACAATGCATGAAAGTAAACCACATTTTAAACAGTTAGTTTTTTTTCCAAAAGTATGGAAAGTATCATCTAATGATCTAACATGTTTCAAAATGTCACTATGCGCATCGTTCTATAGTCACAATTCCTCTGTGATGTAGATTTCCTTATTATTATTATAACCTTAATATCAATAAGGAACCAAGCACAAGATTGATCCTGTGATCATCCATCATAGCTTAAACTGAACATGATTTAACAATAATTCAATATTACATCATAAATTTCTATCACATTTTTTTCAGGCTATGACAATGCCCAATCTTCTCAATGAGTATTCAATTTCATGACCTCCTTTCAAGATCACTACATCACATTTCCATAACATAATATCTGTAATTAATAGATTTAATAAAACATGAACTAGACATATTTATATTATTTAAATATCAGAAAAAAGACTAATAAATTGTAATTAAACTCTTGCTTAATTCTGTTTCAAGCTATGTTCTTTACAGAGAAATATGTCAACCTTAAGAATGCTGAAAACTGAAAAAAGGGCAATAGTTTCTATTACTAAATGAGGAAGGCTTGTTCAAGTATCCTGTCACAATACTCATAAGAAAAATTTAATTCCTTTTTTCTCCAAAAACATTCTGGAGAGGAAAAAAGTTGTTTGCATTTAAATTTATGACATGATTTTGTTTACATTGTTGGCTATGTTTTTGTAATTTTAAATAACTGATTTTTAATATTTGCTGTTTTTCTTGCAATTAAAAAAATTAGAATATAGAGTACAATATGGCAGTAAGTTAGGTAATTCGTTATTGCTATTATTATTAATTGATGTGAAAGGCTCTTCCTTTTAATGAATTTGCCTTTATATTTATACTGAAAAAAAAAAAAAAAGAAGTAAAATGCATGTGTGTGTGTGTAGGCACACACGTACTTAGATATTATTATTATACAGGTATCTCCATGGAGTCAGAAGACTCATTGTGAGAGATCCATTATTAGCACACTACCCATTATTGACACAATATCCATAAACACCTCTGCATAAAATTATTCATTGATGAAGCCCTCACAATCACCTCTCTGGCAACCCATTCACTACCCTTCAAGTAAAATATTCTAACACACTCTTGCTAATCACATTACACAATTTCCATAGGTGACTTCTTGTTCTCTCCCTTCCTGCCATGTACTGAAAATAAAGTCCTCAGTTTCAATCTTACACAACCCTGATAATAATAACTTATATGCTTCTATCCTATCTCCTCTTTTCACCTAACCTTTAATCTTTCTCATTGGAAGCATTCCACAGACTTGCCACAATCTTTGTCACTCGCTTCTGAATCCTCTCCACCACTTTTCCATCATCAAGGAATCTAGGCAACCAAATAGGTATGCAGTAGTTCAGATACAGCCTTATTAAAGTCATATACAGCGGAACAATAACTCTCTATCCTTGCTTGTTAGTGTGTTCTTCAACAACCATGTACTCTCAAGTACTTTGGCTATCTTCACAATATGCTCTCAAAACTGCAACTCCCAGTATCCCCCCGCCGCCACCACACACACACCAAGTCCCTGGCCTTATTAGTTTCCTGTAGTTGAGTTCCATCAATACAGTACACAGGTTGTAATCTCTTCTTTCCAAAGTGCATCACCTTACACATGGCCACATTAAACTGGCAGCCATTAACCTTTGCCCATGTTGATGGTCTATGTAAGTCTTCCTGCAGGATCTCTACATCACCGTCATTTAGCATCGCTGTTCCCAGTTTAGCATCGTTAGCAAACAACTGAATATCTCCAGTCAGATCATTTTCTATATCATTGATATGTAAATTAAACAACAGAAGACCAAGCTATGTGCCCTGTGGTACAGGGCTCAGGGCCTGGTTTCACCTGCCTTCTCCTAGACTCACTGTTCTATAAACCAATCTTTGATATCTGTCCGTCAGCCACCCTCTAATCCAAATCACCAGATTCATATCCATCCCCATTTACTCCAATTTATGCAACAGAATTCTATTTTCGCTTTATTATAAAAAGTAAGCAAATTACTAAGGCAAGCCCTATTCCTTCACAAAACCATGTTGTCCCTTACAAAGTATCATATTTCTATCCTCCCAGTCCCGAATTAATTCTATCTTTCACCAATTTCTCTAGTACTTTAACCACCACTCTTGAGATGCTGATTGGCCTAGAATTTGCTACTTCTGTCTTGTCCCCTACTTTATGCTGTGCAACTATTTTTCCCACTTTCCACTCCACTGGCACCCTCGCAGTAATGAGACTTAAGTTTGGTCAGAGGAGCTGATAATTCCTTTGCATATTCTCATAATGCATAGGCCAATATGCCATCTAATTACATGGTTGTATTCACATTGCTGCATATTTTATGCATATCCATTTCATGACCTTTACTGGAGGGGGGGGGGACTCAATAAAAGGGGTATCACTACCCAAATGCTATGCACTGGGTAATGTCACCCTTTCCCATTAACCACAGCAATGTACATGTCAAAAAGGAGGTATGCTTTGTATTATGGGACACTAAGGCAATGGATATGAAGTCAACAGCCACTATTTAGTAATGCTCTATTTTATGAAGTTATTTCACATGCAAACTTTGTTCTTTACACTTGAGTAGAGGTTTAAAACAAGGAAGAACAAGATAATTCCTTGTACATTAGAATTTACTTAATAAGTATGCAAAAAAAAAAAAAAAAAAACCTTTCTTCAGCTATCTCTAATCCAGAGTATTTTAAAAGTATTTTGACATACCTTTTTACTATATGGAAAGCATATGATTTCTGCATTGAATTAACATCACTACTCTCAATGTGAGTAACATAATCTTTGTGGTAACAATCTTTGTGATTCATTGTGATCTTCAGTGACTTTGGGTTCGAGACCTCTCTGAAGGCAAGTACCTGTTAGTTATTAAATTTACTCATTTCTTCTTTTTTATTATTATTATTATTTTTCTTCTTTATTACACTCAGTAAATATATTCCCCTCTCTTAAACTTAAAATTTACCATTTCATTAACAGTCTCAAATGGGTGAAACCCAATAGTAAGCCTAGAGTTCAAGCAAGTGTTCACAAAGTTTAGAAGTTTCTATGAGTTTTTGCAGATGAAATGGCCAAAATGACTGTGAGCTAAGCTTGAGGGACTGCCCCAGACATTGACGACAGACCAGAATGCAGACTTTATAACCACAAATCAGCTGAGAAACATGAAGGGTTTCACATAGCAGGAAAAAATGACACAAGGAACCAACATCTATCGAAACTGCAATCCAAAAGAAGAAGAATAAACAGACCACTATAAGACAGCTAAGGGACAATGCACAGCAGTGACAGTCCTCAAAGCTCTAAAATAAATTTTACAAAAGCCAGGAACACAGATGAGGGAGACCAAATACAGCATCAGATGGTAGCCAACTACAGCACACTACGTAAATTTTTGGATGATGAAAATGTTCATATATTCACTTTAAAAAGTAGGACAAAAACTTCGAGGTAGTAGTAGTAGTGTGCAGTATAACAAATAAGGTCTGTAACCTCTGAGAAAGTCATAATAGATCTTCAAACCATGGATTAAACCCTGTATGCTCCAAGCAGATAAATGGCTAATGCCTTTCATCCTTTCTTGCAAAGCTTCAGTGATGTGCGTTTCCCTGAGCCAGCTAGTTAGCTGGCTGGTTGATTCAGGGTTTATTGGCACAAGGAGACAGGAGAGATCGTATTGCATCAAACCAAATGTTGCAGCAGTACTCAAAGTAATAATAAATAGTAATAAAGCGATACATTAGTAAAACATGTTGTGTAATTTTTTTTTTTTTTTTTATTTCTTGGAAACCCTGCTCTAGAGACCAAACATGGAACTTTTTCAAGCCACGTCAGTCCAATAAGGGGGAAGTAGCCTCACACTGGATGATGAAATTCATCTACTATCTAAAGACAATCACAAACATCCATGTCATGGCAGGATTCGAACCTGCAGCCTGTTGGTTGGAGAACGAGTTCGTTAACCACTTGGCCAACCAGGCCAGCAGGTAGGCTTACATAAAGAAAGTTTTAGAGAAATGGAGTTAAGCAGTGTAATCTTCACTATTTTGTAAGTTCCCTGTATATATATATATATATATATATATATATAGACACCTACCCACCCACTCATGCATATGCACACTATTTTATAAATAATGTATATATTTATATAAAAAAGTTTCACCTCTTCACTTTACCGCGTATATTTTGCAAAAGATTGGCTCCTTTTATGCTTGCATTTTTCTCTATAATTACGATATTTATTTGAAACTGCCATTTCTAGTATCCATGCTATTATGAAAATTACTCTAAAGGCTGGTAATATTTGAAAATTACAGGTGATTTTTAATAATCTTAAATTATAAATTAAAGGAAATAAAATTGTGTATATATCCAGAAAAAGGCAACACAACAAGATGATGCAAAGAAAAGCACAAAGTGTAACACAAATATGGTCATTAGCAATTATAAGATTTATTTTTAAAATGGATTTCTTTTTTTTCCCCCTCTTATGGTTCATTGTTAAATATACAGCAGAACAGAACAGAATCATTCTACACAGCAGATGAATTTTTGAGTGCTGCATTAACACGTTCGCTGTCACACTCATCGGGCATAGTTATTGTATGCCAAGCACTTCAAGGTCATTACGAGTAACTCGTGCTTGGCATAGGAGGTCAGTAATCGACATACAAGTATATTCGTAGTTGGCTTGTGAGGCTCATATACCAACTACGAGTATACTCATAGTTGGCGGCGAACGTGTTAATGAAAAAAAAAAAAAAAACTCAACAGTACCTTGAAACAACAAAATATTTATTACCCACACTGAAAATGTTTCTGATGATTGGCAGATGAAAGAGCACAATTATGATTCCACTTCTATTTAATTCATATCTTATCAAAATGCAGAATTATGTGTATAAAACTCTGCAAATATAAATTTTTCTGCATAAAAAAAGGTGGAGGGAATTTTTTCCAAATATTTCCTTGGCTTGAATCTTGAAATAGGTGATTAGTGAATGGGGGAAAAGAAGAAAACTTCAAAAATGGAAACTATCCTCCTATATGTAAGAACGCAAATGCCTATTTTTTTATTTTTTAAATATGACCTACAATAGGTTACAAGACCTATAACACATTAAAGGGAAAGATAGGAAAGTAAGAAGAAAGAAGAAATTGATTTACATGTTTCTTGAACAGCTGAAAGTCTTTGGGAAAGACAGTGTGAGAGAGGTTGTTCTAGAAGACACAAGCAGACAGAATGAAAGGGGAGGAGAAGAATATAGTTCAGTAAGTTTTAAGGTAGATAGGGAATGGATGTTCACCAGTAGTGGCTCTTTTTCTTATAGTTTGAAGAAAGTGGAGAAATAACAGTGGGCAATTCAGCAGACCAAAAAAAGTACATGGAGAAAGAGATAAGGCAGAAACTGAATTCAGTGTGAGAGGGATCATCAATTAATCTGATTCCCTCTTCTGAATAGCATCAAGCAATATAAGTGATTTGGTGCACCACTCCAAATGTGTGAGCATGTGTGGGTGGATTTGGGATTTGAACAGTATTAATAGTTGTACAGATGAAAAGTAGTGCATTGTGCAGAAAAGCATACAGACAGGTTTTTTTTTTTTTCAGCTGCAGAAGACATGGCTGAGACATGTTTGTACAAGAAAGGCTATAGGTGCAGGTCAGTCTGAAAAGAGAAATCTGATCGTGTTTTGAAATCTACACCCTCTGTCCAAAACGAAACTGAACTTTTGATAGAAAATAAAACGCAAGCCAATTATAATTATTCAAATCATTTATTTTAATCGATATACTCTCCCTCAGCTTCGATACAGCATTTGGCATGGTTAATTAATTTGTTGAATGAGTTTTTTATATCGGTTTTTGGAATACTGTTGAGGGTTGTGGTTACTGCTGCTTGAACGCTTTCAATGGTCTCGTATCGCTTTCCTTTCATCAGCAAGTGAAGTCAGGGAGGAAAGAAAGAAGTCACAGGGTGCTAAATCAGGCGAATATGGCGAGTAATCCAACACACAAACTTGGTTTTTGCTCAAAAACTGTCTCACAATGTTCGAACAATGAGATAGTGCATTATCGTGCAAAAGTGACCAGCTGCCTGCATCACGATATTCATGCCGTACGCGATAAATTCTCACTATCAATTGCTTCAAAACTTCAAGACAAAACTCATCATTGACCATTTGGCGAGGCAGAACGAATTCCTTGTGGATAATGCCCTTGGAATCGTATAAACAAACCAGCATTGTCTTTATTTTTGACTTCTCCACGTGACTTTTTTCCAGATGCCCCTCTTCTGGTTGTCTCCACTCAGCACTCTGGCGCTTTGTTTTGGGCTCATACTCAAAACACCACGTTTTGTCACTAGTAATGATCGTTTCAAGCTAGTTTTACTCCTTACTTTTGCAGTGTTCAATTCGATACATTATTTGGTCATCAGTCAACTTGTGGGAAATCGCTAATTCAATTTACGAAGGCCCAAACTCTCGGTCAAAATGTTGTGCACAGTTCATTTTGGAATCCTCAATTCATCTTCAATCAATCTCACGGATGATTTTGGGTTTTCTTTGATGAAATCATGCACTTTTGGGATGTTAACTCAGTCCAGTTTTTGGACGGCCCGGCTTTTCATCATCCCCAAGCGTCTCATGACCACTTTGAAATTGCTTAAACCACTCATAAACTTGAGTACGGGATAAGCATTCATTACTGTATGCTTTTTGAAGCATTTGATGCACTTCGGTAAAACTTTTACCAAGTTTAACACAAAAGTCAATCGCAGCTCTCTGTTTGAAACTCATTTTCTGACCATTCGTCAGAACACACTGTCACTCTTGGTACTATAACTCGGCTTCTAATGAAACAAATGTCATAAAAAGTTGACACAACACTAATGAAGGTTGTCACTTCGACAACAAAAAGAAACAACAGGTGGTGCCACTAGTTTCTTCTATTTTTGAAAAGTTTGGTTTCTTTTTGGACAGAGGGTGCAGGTGTTATCAAAAATAATGGGAAGTGAAGTGAGCTCTTTCTTCTGGGAAATCATATGGGATTATGTTTTAGTAGCAGTGAGGTTCAAAGTAATCCTCACCTCAATGAATAACAGTCAGGAGATCAGAGTTTAAGGCATTTATTAGAGGAGGATTTTGAGGCTTCTAATAATGTTCATTACAAGGTTTGTTGAATGAAAAGAAAGAGTGGGGGTTACTTCATCAGCATAGCAAAGGAAAATATTTGAAATCAGTGAGGGCAGATCATTAATGTACAGGAGGAAGGGAGTGGGTAAAAATACAAAGTCCTAAGCTACTCCTGCACTGGTAGGGAAATCTGAGGAGAGGAAACTATTTACTATGACAGTTACATAAGGAATGACCAAAGAGGATGACCCAGTAGCAAATGCTGAAGACAGACCATAGGATGGTAGTTTGCTAAGCAGACATCTATGACAGACCTGATCAAATGCCTTAGAAGTGACCAAGTGAGTCTTTCCAAACTTTTCCATGGCTTGAGTCCTGAAATAAGTGATGAATGCTAAGATGTGGATTAAAAGTGGCAGAATCCATACTGGTGATCACTAATTAGTTGGTGGGATTCTAGATGGTATAAAAGTTGGCTTTTGCTGACCTTCTCCATAGCTGTTGAGAGAATGGAATTGAGAACAATTGGATGATAGTTTATTGGCTGACTTTTATCACTTTCTTTGGAATGGGATGAATGTAGACTTGTTTCCATGCCAGAGGGGTAGTGATGCCAGTTAAGTAAAAAATATCCTATTCTGTTTCACCACTTGGATCTTTTTTACTCAACTGGCATCACTCCAGCAAAAAAGTTTGTAGCACAAATAGGTGATGTGCCATTAGAACCACATAACATGTCCAAATTATTCAGGACTGATTCTTCTGATTTCTTTCTAGCAGAAAACTAGAGGTGACATGGAGTGAGTAGGATATGTGTGTGTGTGGGGGGGGGTGCTTTGCTATGGTAATCAATGCAGGAATTGGAAGAGAAAAATTATGCAAATAGTCAGCCTTATCTTTGGTCATTGAAGAGGAGTAAAAGTCACAGCGATGTCATCCTTTTTGGCACACTTGCAATGTTGGTAGACACAAGATTGAGAACGGCTAGCTGTAGGTTGTTCTCAAGTGCTAGAAACTTGGATCAGGTTGTTTGAATTACCAAAAGGAGAACAGACATCTGGTATTCTGAGAAGAAATTGGATTATCTGTGTTGGAGCATTGTTAATAGTGAATACCTAGACATCCCTGCCTGCTTGTTCAATGGAGAGGAGTAAATCTTGTTTCATTCTGGGTGTCTCCACAAATGCAGGTCATTGCAAAGTTTCCAGCGATGGCAATTTTGGGCCATTCTTCTCCATCTGTTTCCTATCACTCTGGTTAGAGGGTCTTCCTGTCTAGTTGAAGGTCTACCGGATTTTCTCTTGGTTGATCTTGGATACCAGTTTGTGACAGGGTAGGTCGACCTGTGGTATTCTGACTGAATAAAATCAAACTTTAGATAGGTACTTGAAGAGGCCAGAGTGATTATCTGAACTTGGAAAACAGTAGACACAGCAAATGAATGTAAGATGGATTGGTAGAGAACCTTTAAGCCACAGTAAATCAAACAGAGGGATTCAAAATTTTGCATCTTCTGACACCAGATGTCAGTTGTGATGAATACACAAGTGCCAGAAGTACCCTTGTGGCAGAAGAAATTTTATGTGTGTGTGTGGTGGGGGATAGTTTGGATAGTTGAGATTACAAGCTAAGGTTTCATTAAGAATAATAAGTCTGATTTGGATTAATGTAGATGGTGGTGAACATAATTTAAACTGCTGTAGAAGCTGCAGATGTTTGTAAAATTGATGCAGAAACTTTTATGAGGATTATTGATGTTTGGATGTATTTTTTTTTGTTGGATTTTTATTTTTATTTTTAAAGTTTTTGGAAATGTTTTTTATATGGGAGATTTTTCCGATCTGCAGTATAAACATATCTCCGTAAGTTGTCCTTTATTGTGTATGTGGGTAAGCGAGTTAAATAGAGGTTAAATAGAGGCATGCAATGAGAGGTGAAAGCCTTGCAGTTATACCACCCACCCACACAGAGAGAAACCAGTCTCCTGACTACATGTGGCCATGACAGTTTCATACTGTACACTACCATACTAGATCCCCCCCCCCAAAGGCACAAACTGAAGATTATGTGAAAGCAGGAATTATCACTAACTGAACCAGAAATCCTCTGGATTCATTATTATCAGGTTTGGTCCCATGCAGTAACTAGCTGTCAGCCTGTGGAACCCTTTGACTGCTATACCTTGAATGGCATGCATGCATGTAGCATGTCATTGAGTGATGTTACCCACATTACATGTGAGAAAAGACAGGGGAAGAAACTAGAGCTCTTGCTCTGAATGTCTGGCCTCCAATAAGCAAGGTCATGGTGTTTCACCATGCAATAAAACACATCTACCACTTAGAGGTCTAGTTGACATTTTCTTCAACTAGGGAAAGTATACCTTTGTGACAGCATACCTTCTCTAGCTGGAGGTGGCGATTTATGATTTTTAATGTTGCAAGGACAGAGAAGGTCATACTGCACCACTTCAAAGGTTATGAAATTGTTACACAAGGTAACACAAATCACAAACATCCATGACCACAGTGTAATTCAAACTTGCGACCTGTTTGTTGGAGAGCAGGTATTCTAACCACTCAGCCAACCAGGCTGAGCGGAATAGCTGGAGTGAAATAGTGAAGTCATTCTCCTAGATAGTCCTGATGTCCACAACTCCATTTGGCTTCCCTTTTTCTAATACCCTGAGTAAACTGGACAAGATGTGGAAGTATTTGCTGTAAGAAATGTCCTAATACAAATTACACGTCTAACAACCTGTATAACTAATAACACTCTCTATCTTCTTTTAACTAGTTCTCCTTCTGGTTATACTATAGAGGTTACCTTTCTCCTTGGTAACTCAGATCTCTATCTTATCAAGTTTCCATTCTAACAAAAAAAAAAAAAAAAAATCTCCCTCCAGCCACTTCCAACCTCATATCCTTCAGCACTACAAAGGTATCAAATGGGGAAGACCTTTGGAACTTCCCGCTTTGTTTCCATGGTAAGACTATTGTTCCTGCTCTACTAAGACTATTGTTCCTGCTCTACTAATTCAAGTCAGAAATAAAACTCATCAGTATGAAGGCCTTCATTTCCCAATCCACCCAAAATTTCCCACTATCCTCCACAGCTCTAAAAAAGCTAGGCATTATTTTCTTCTCTAAATGCCACTTTACACTCTATCCAGCTACTAACTCTATACAAATCCCAAATCTTCTCATCCTTAGAATTTGAATCCACATGTTTGGGATGGAGCACCTAAAACCTATTGTCTTTCATGATGGAACACCTAAAACCTCCCTAAAAATTCTCGATGCTGCCCAAAGGAGTATGGCCAAGCTGATGATGATCCCCCTCCCTTACTCACTCACTTCAATTGCTATCTAAACAGAAACCTGTTTCAACTCAATGTCTTTTCTATGGTTACTTCTCCATATGATAACAGGTCCAATATTTCTATTGGACCTGTTATCATATCAAGACCAGTAGCTGCCCAACATCACTTTATTGGTGAACTGCAAAACTGATTCTCTTCCTCTCTTATTCCATCTACCTCTGTCCTCTTAAACAGACTTCCTATGAAATTCTCCCCAACAAGTACAACCTTCAACTCTTCATGAAAAATGTCAATAATATTTTTCCCCCTAACCTTCATGAGCAATCCATACACAGCAGTGATATGTTATAGGTTGGATACAGTATAACATAATAAAATCCCTGCACTAGCTTAAAAATCTCTAACATATCGCTTTTCCTTCTATCCACCAAACTCTGTAATTTACATTCTCTAAGCCTCTCTGCCTAATCATCCATCATTCAAGCACCTTGATATTGTAACAGACATCATGCAATGTATTTTGGTGGTTCACTTAAGAGTTACTCGAATGGTATTTCTTGTTATCTATTAGAGCATAAGTAGTACTTGTTTATCTTTTTATTGTCTTTCATGATAGCATTCTTTATGGTATTACTAACTTATAAAATAAGAAACATATATATTGTGTTTAATTAACTGCTGTTCATTTTTGCCTTGCTACACCTATTCAAGTACTGCCTCTTTGCTCACTACTGGTATTATTTGCTCATTATTACCATTATTACAGCAGTCTCCTTAGATTCAGCAGACCTATCATGAGAGGGCCACTTAACTAGCAACAGGTCTGATATACTGAACTTTGAACTCGCTTATGTTCCTTCTATTCACAAAGCCTTCTAGCAATTCATTCCACTTACCCATCACTCTCCAAGTAAAAAATTCTACTCATCATGCTCTTCTTCACCACTTTAACATAACATCTTGGGGTGGCCTGTCATTCTTCTGTATCACTATTTCTACTATCCATTAAAGTCTGCAATTTACATTCTCTAAATCGCTTTGCATAATCAATAATCGAGAGTCCTGATATTGCCTTTGTAAGTTGTTTCTGGTTCCTCTTGAATATTTCCACATCACAAAGAAAACTAGGTGATGACCAAATCTGAACACAACAGTCCATTTGTTGTCTCAGAATACTTTATAGAGCGGTATAACCACTTCCTTATCTCTACTTGTCAATGTACTCCTTATCACGCAAAGTGTATCTTCAAAAATTCACTCCACTGTCAACCAATGCTCCTTGATCTTGAATCTCATCCACTTCCTGAAGCAGAGTTCCAAATATAGAGCACTCTATTCCATTTCGGCATTCCAAAGTGCAATACACTGCACATGTTATTATTAAAACTATAACCCCCAATCATTCGTTAAAACACTTAAAGCCAATTAAAATCTTCCTGAAGGGAAATAATATCAGTAGCATGTCAATGCCATCAGTTGCAACTTTGGATCATCAGCAAACAACTGGAGGTCTCTATTCAATCCACATGAAATATCACCAAAGTCTGTCAGTTCAGCTGAATGTGGCATCATGACATTGAGTACAGTGCAAAACATGCAGCACATCCCTCCTTTTATTAACACAGGCTTCCTGAATATTTGCACATGGTAGGATTATTCAAAATTTGTGTAGCAGGTTTCCAAATACTTTTGTCAACATAATGTACATCAGAGTCTGACCTTCATCCCTCCTAAAAAATTGGTGTTATTAAGTCATTGATTAATGGGATGCATAATGTGAGCTCTTCTCTCTCAGCTTACAAGAACTTCTCAGTATCTAAACTTTAATAGAATTATAGTAGCAAGGCTTATATGTTGGTCATACATAACTGGTAATTAGCTTACGGAATTAACAACGCATATAAAGGATATTAATTAAAGGCAACTGTAATGAATAACTTCAATATTTCGGCAACATCACGTTGCCATCTTCAGGAACATAAAAATACGGTATGTGCATGCAGGCACTAACAAAAGCAAATGAGGAAGAAGGCAAGAAACTAATATTGTTCCTAAAGTCCTAATGGTGCCCTCTGGCAGGCTAATTGGGTTGTATCAGCCGTTGGGCTGAAGTTCTCATAATGTAAGTCTCCCAAATTTGGGGTAGTTTCATCACCCAAATTTGTTGAGGTTTGGAACGTTTTTTAGAGCTGCTGATGATTCCTTGAATAATCTTTCGTACTTAAACTTGCTGCGGTGTATTATTTTAGTTTTCTTCCAACGAATTCTATGGCAGTTATCTAAGGCATGGTCTGCCAGCCCAGAGTGGCTGTATTGGTGAAACCGGATGTAGTCTTTGTGTTCTGAAATCCTGATATTTGCTGTCCTGCCTGTTTGGCCAAAGTAGGACAATTTTTAATAGAATTAGAAAGTTACAACCCTCATCAAATCCAACAGATAATTGACTCCTACATTCCAACACCTAAGAATTCTTTGTACACTGCAGTGTTCCAATTCCATATATTTTGGCATCTCAGAATCTATTGGTAAAATTTTTAAGAAGTTTGACCTTCATCTGATATATTTTCCTCAATAAAATTCCTCATCTCTTACCATCTACAAAAGATAAACTGTCACTCTGCCTTTAGCTGGTGTTTATGAGATATCCCTTGTGAATTTAATTTGATTTAATTTGGGCAGATAGGTCATTATTATTATTATTTTTTTTTTTTTGTAGCTCCAGCTTGATGATGATATTCCTCCATTTAAATCCCAGTTGATTTACTCTTCTGACTCTAGGTATGCAAACTGTCATTACCTATCTCAAACACTCCTTTACAACTTCCCATGCATTATCAACATCCTGCCTCGGTAGTTTTACATGCCATGGCACTGAAAAAAGGAATTAATAAACACCAATAGCATTAAATATCTGAAGCTTCAAAAGTCTAGTCTGTGCAGACCAGACTTTTGTATTGATAGTAAACACAGTATTCTGTGGAATGAAGCTCATCTTCTCCATGGAAGCAGTTTTTAAATATGAATTTCCTTTTTAAGCGCCTCCGTAGCGCAACTGGAAGAACGACGGTACATTGCGCCCTTCGATTGGAATAGGCCTAAGTTCGATTCTCGTCACGACGGGAGGAATCTTTATCTGGACGATTTCAATCGAAGGCGAGTTAGCCGATCTCATACGGAGGTAGCAATTTACAGACAAAAAATACTAGTTGTGGTGGTGGTGGGCTGGGTGGTAGATAGCGTTGATGGAGATGATTCATAGCAGAGGTTCGGTGTAGTGGTTGAGACAGTCGTAGGTGTCCTCCCGCGATGAGTCTTCGGACTCCTTGGAGGTGTCAGGAATAATAATAAGAAGAAAAAGAAAGTTATAAAGCCTCTTTACATCATCCTAACCTAAATCAGAATGATGGTCTCTCCAAAAAGTTTGATAGATTCATCTTTATGTAAATATCAAATATAATATATTATATTTGGTTATGTAAACATAAATATTTATTCTTTAAAATGTACCATTACAACCAAGTAGAAGCTCAGGAATACATATATATATATATATAAACAAACTATTTCATTAGCATGTGGCAACTGTTTTAATTACTAAGCTGATTGTTGTATTTACCTTATATTCTCGTTCTTTTAATTGCTTTAACAGTATCCACACACACTGATGATGTACTGTTAATTTCAATAAGAAATATCTGTGCCTTTTATTAAATTTATTACTGTGATTAGCATTTTATTTTATTTTCCAAGTTACAATGTTTGTTTAAATTAAATGGAAATTAAGTGCTTCATAATGACTCTTTAAACATACCCATACTGGTTGTTCAAAGAGTAAGGCTCAACTTTCCAACTAATAATGCATAAACACACAAAGAAATTTGGCCAAAACAGGCATATTACAAAGTGAAAGCATCATCAACAGGAAAGAAACTAACATGTCTTATGATTCAGACAAGTGCTATGACAGTTGTTTTAAAAAATTAAATGACATGAGCTGATCCCATTTTAATTTAAGCTGGTAATATTCAAACTGTGGTCCATGTAACCCTCAGGGTCATTGCAAAAATATTTTAAATAACTAATTATATGAAGAGCCAAAGGCTTCAATTCAGTGACATGAACTTATTTAAGTTAAGGGATATTACATCCCACATTGTTTCTTAGCCGAATAAGAAACTCAAACAGTTTCATGCCGAATATAGAAACTATATAAAGTTCAACGATTCCAAGCATAAGCAAATACCTGAATAGTGCAACACCTGATCCATTTGGTAGTGCAAACTGAGGCAACTCATAGTAAGGGTGGAGCAAGATCTGATCACTATTCTTGGTATTTACCCATAATGTGAACTTAGCTCCTAGGAGCTGTATTACTGTTCTACATTATGAGAGAAGGTCACTACCCAGACCGGTTTCAACCTTTATTCAGGTCTCATCAGTGAGTAGGTAGACCTAGTTAATACCAAGTTAGTAGCGAACAGAACTTACATCCTTTCTATGAGAATTGCCAAGAAGGTGTCCTAATAAATTACTAATTATATGAAGAGCCAAAGGCTTCAATTTGGCGACATGAACTTATTTAAGTTAAGGGATATTACATCCCATATTGTTTCTTAGCTTGCTCCACCCTTACTATGAGTTGCCTCAGCTTGCACTACCAAATGGGTCAGGTGTTGCACTATCCAGGTATTTGCTTAAGCTTGGAATCGCCGATGTTTATATAGTTTCTATATTTGGCATGAAACGCTTTGAGTTTCTTATTCAGCTAAGAAACAATATGGGATGTAATATCCCTTAACTTAAATAAGTTCATGTCGCCGAATTGAAGCCTTTGGCTCTTCATATAATTAGTAATTTATTAGGACACCTTCTTGGCAATTCTCATAGAAGGGATGCAAGTTCTGTTCGCTACAAACTTGGTATTAACTAGGTCTACCTACTCACTGATGAGACCTGAATAAAGGTTGAAACTGGTCTGGGTAGTGACCTTCTCTCATAATGTAGAACAGTAATACAGCTCCTAGGAGCAAAGTTCACATTATGGGTAAATATCAAGAATAGTGATCGGAGCTTGCTCCACCCTTACTATGAGCTGCCTCAGTTTGCACTACCAAATGGGTCAGGTGTTGCACTATCCAGGTATTTGCTTATGCTTGGAATCGCCGAACTTTATATAGTTTCTATATTTGGCATGAAACTCTTGAGTTTCTTATTCGGCTAAGAAACAATATGGGATGTAATATCCCTTAACTTAAATATTTTAAATAAATTTCTCAATTTTATTATATTTATAAAACATTTTCATAATCAATAATTAACATAAATTATTTAAATCAATTAGTTAATTATTGGCATGAATTAAAATATAATTTAAAACATATTGCAAAAAGATTTTTAGATATCCATGCAAACTATAAATATGTCGAACTATGCTGTGCTGACAAACAATTCAACTGCGTCTGAAATTTGTAATCCTAATTTTTTGATATTTTGACACTGTTATGTGCACTTCCTCATATAACAACTGTTTTATCATTACTACTACTTCTGCATTCAAGTTTGGCATCATATCACACTTATGAGGATGAAAGACCTTGATAAATGAGTCAATAAATACTTCTAGCTCTTATCCTGAGCAGTGGATAATAGTCTACCATTATCATAAATGTTATATTCCTATAATTATACTTTTTCTACTGAACACATATCAAAAACACTCCTCTCTGTCTGGGATTTTTCTGGATATGATAAATGATTCAATAAATATTTCCAATTGTATCATGTGAAGTGGTTACTGGTCCACTATTATCATCAACTGTTATCCTTCTGTAATAATTATTTTTCTATGAGCCACATGTTAAAAACTCTTTCTTTCTGGAATTTTTCTGGGCATAACTAATAAACTGCTGCTTATATGGTAGTGTCTCCTTCCTTGCCAATAGTGCAAGGAAGGAGAAATTATGGCCTTTATTAGTAATTTCTTCCTAGTTCACATGTAAATAGCATTGCCTCTCATCTTATATCATTTCAATAATATGATTCTGACACTATTTTTTTTTTTAATTTTTAAATTTTGTTTCGAAGTATAATCTCATCAAAAGTTCAATATTACAGATGTCATTATGAGAGATTTGTGAGGGACATTTCTTAGGAGAGTACTCTCCTAAGAAATAGTGGTACTCTCCTAAGCACAGTGACATGTATAAGAAGAGCTACTGATTGGGATAAGTTTTCTAGGAATAATTAAATATTATTATCGGTTTTATTAGTGTGGGGGATTTTTTTTGCCAAAACTTAGTTACAATATCATTATTATTAGACTTAGTAACCTGCAAAAAATGGCGGTGGCATTGTCATTCCATGACTTTAATTTAGATTTCAGTCGTTTCATTAAGTGTTAGGTCTCTTATATGTATTCTATCGATTACATAAATGATTTGTGGATATTTGGTGAGGATGGAAGGAGGGTGTGTGAAGTGTGACCTGAACGAGGAATTGATGAATGCAAATATGAAATCGATGACAGAAAGTGTTAGTAGCGAGACTGTCGTGGGGAAAATGGGTGCACGTTTAAAAGGGAAGGATGGTGAGAAAGAGAGGCAAAAAAATGTTAAAAAATCAGTAAAAAAGAAAAAGAGCGATTTGAAAACCATAACGGATGCTAAAGGGACGAAAGTGAGGTGAGAGTGGTGGAAGGAAATGAAATTGAGAGAACAAATGAAACTAGAAATGGCGTGACGCAGAAATCGAAAGAATGGATGATAGCGAAAAAAGAATGAATGATAGCCAAAGTTCGACTCATGTTGGACTGAAAGAACAGAAACAAAGAAAGATGAATGAGTGTGAAAATGGGAAGAATGACAGCGAAAGTTGGATGCATGTTAGACTGAAAGTGCGGAAACAAAGAAAGATGAATGAGCATGAAAATGGGAAGAATGATAGCAAAAGTTGGACGCATGTTGGACCAAAAGTACGGAAACAAAAAAGGATGAATGAGAGTGAAAGTGAGAAGAGGAGATTGAAAGTTAGAACTATTAAATGATAGAGAGAATGTGTCACGAGATTCAGAAGTTGAATTGGATTGGATGAGGCAAGAAATGAAATGGATGCGGAATGAAATTAAGAAAATTCAGGTAAAAACTATTAAAATAAATAATGATGGAAAAAGAGTTAACGAAAGATGAGCGAGTGGCGTTGTATGGCGACTCCATTATTAAAGGTGTGCTGGAGGATAGAATGCACAAGGTATGTTTTCCAGGTCCTAAACTGAGTAGAGTGATTGAGGCACTGGATATGAGGCAGGAGCGAGCAAAAGAGTTAATAGGTATGCATGATTTCAGAGAGGACAAAGAGTGTGTCAGAATGGATATCAGGAAGCTGCTCAGAAGGATAAAAGAGAATAGTGTGAAGGAAGGGTAGTTAGCGTGTTGCCTAGGTATGACTGTGGTGAAATGAGGCGGAGAGCAAGGATTATGAATGATATGCTGGCTGAAATGTGTAAGGAGACGGGAGTACAGTTTGTTAATGTGTGGAATGAGTTTGAGGGACAAAGTGAGCTGTATGGGAGCGATGGACTGCATTTGAGTGGTTATGGTGCAAGTCGCTTGGAGAGACTGCTGCTGGAAGGTAGAGAAGTGAATAGAGAGAATGAATCAGATCGAGGGGGAAGTGATGTGGAAGAGCGGGAGAGTAAGACAGAAGAGATTGAAGAGGTGGTTATGAATGGGGAAGTGAGTGGTATGAGTATAGAAAATGAGAGAATGGGTGTGCTAGAGGAGCAGGGAAGCAGGGAGGCTCAGCGTGGACAGGGGTTCACAGCATGAGAAAGGTGGATGCTCCAAGAGAAGGTGAGCATGTGTAGGCAGGAAAGGAATGGGATGATCAGGGATCAAGAGGAAACAGTTGGAATTGAAAAGGGTTTTAAAATGAAGAAGCAGAAAGGGAAATGGCCCCAGTCGAGCATAGAGAGATCACATCGAGTGAGTGGTAGTATCAGTGGAACTAGCTGCAGATTCAGAAATGAACTGTTGTGTTTGTATACAAATGCTAGAAGTATAAGAAACAAGGCAGATGAAATGGTTGCACTAATTGCGTCTGTTCACCCAAAGATTGTCGGAATAAGTGAGACATGGTTGGAAGAGGATGACATCCTGACAGGAATAGAGATGGAAGGGTATGATGTGTTTCGTGAGGACAGAGGGGGCAGAGAAAGAGTTATGTCCATATAAAGTGGAGATGCAAGAGGGAAATAGTGCCAGTGGTTTTGAAGCAGTATGGTGTAAGATAGAGGTGAATGGAATCAAATACTTGGTGGGATGTTGTTATAGACCAGGTAATGTGAATGGTGGTGATAATGAAATGTACAATCAAATTAGCCAAGTAAATAAGAAAAGGGTCATCATTATGGGTGATTTTAATTATGGCAATATAGACTGGAATGATGAGATAGCAACTGGAAGTAAAGAAAATGAGCTCCTTGAGTTTTTGAGGGATAACTACCTGAGACAGTATGTAACAGAGGGCACATGAGGATTGAGGGTCTTGGATTTGGTCATCTCATCAGAGGATGCAATTGTAAATGAGGTGTCAAATCATCCACCAATTGGTGAGAGTGACCATGAAGTGATTACCTGGGTGGTTACAGCAGTGCGAGGACCTCTGTGAAAAACGGGTATATGTGGAACTACAAGGGGGGGGGGGTATGAAGAGCTCAGGAGACAGCTTGCAGGTGTAGCGTGAAATGAGGAGTTAGCTGGAAAAGAGATCAATGCAGCTTGGGGAATTTTCAAAAACTGTTTAGTAGATGCAATGTCTAAATGTATTCCAAGGTAGGTGTGAGATGGATGAATAAAGAGATTAAGCATGCGATACAGAGAAAATGGGCATTGTGGAGGCAGCATAAGAGAAGTGGAAATAACCAATTCCATGAGGTCTACAAAGACCAAGCAAGGAGGGTGACTTGGTTGGTGAGGGTAGCTAAAGATAGGAATGAACAGCAGTTGGCTTATGAAGCCAAAAAGAATCCTAAGGAGTTCTTTCGATATAGCCAGCAAAAGAAAGAATAATTATGTAAGGATGACATTAATTGGAGAAAATGGTATAAAGACAGCTGATGCAGAATGTGTGGTGGAGATACTTAATGAGCAGTTCATAAAGATCTTTCAATGTTGTGAACGTGACTTCATGGAGAGATTAAGAGCAGTTGGTGATGGGGAGGAGAGACTGACTGTAGGTGAGCAAGAGGTATATGGGGAGTTGAGTAAACTAGATGTTAATAAGGCTGTGGGACTTGATAATATATCACCATGTATTCTGAAAGAATGTGCCAGGAAGTTGATGCCTGCCTTGACATATTTTTTTAATATGAGTCTTGCACTCGGTCAAGTTCCTAAGGAGTGAAAGGAGGGCAAGATTGTGCCACTTCATAAAGGAGGTGATCGAACTCAAGCATCAAACTATAGGCCCATCTGTGGGTCAGGTATTGTGGTTAAGTTGTTGGAGAAGCTTGTGAGAACTAGGATCCAGAGTTGGGTTGATAACAATGGTATTATCTTTGATGGACAGCATGTATTTGCTAAAGGGAGGTCATGTTTTAGTAATCTACTTACTTATCACAATAAAGTGACTGCTTCCTTAGACAGAGGAAAAGGATACACAGTAATATACTTGGATTTCACAAAGGCTTTTGATAGAGTACCTCATGATAGGTTGACAGTCAAACTAGAGCAGATGGCGTTGGATATTTGATTGGTGCATTGGATTGCAGACTGGCTATCTGATAGGCATCAACAAGTAGTGTATGGGGGAGCGATATCCAGGAAAAGGAAAGTCACTAGTGGAGTGCCTCAGGGGTCTGTTTTAGGTCCATTGGTGTTTAACTTGTATATTAATGATATAGGTGAAGATTTGGATGGAGATATTCAGTTGTTTGCAGATGATGCAAAGTTGGGACGAACCATAAAGAGTAGTGAAGATGTTGTGGCCTTACAAGAAGACTTGAATAGATTAAGTGATTGGGCATGGAAATGGGGATGTGAGTTCAATGTTGAAAAAGGTAAGGTTTTAAAATTTGGTAAACAAAGATGGGATGCAGAATTTATGCTTGGTGAGAATATATTGTTGGAGGTAGAGGTAATAAGAGATCTGGGGGTGATAGTGGATGAGGATCTAAAATTTAGGGGACACATCGCCAAAATTGTGAAGACAACACAAAGGCTTCTGGGAATGCATCTGGCAAGAATCTCCCTACACATCAGTGTTCTGGCAGAGGACACTGATGTGTAGGGAGATTCTTGTTCTGTTGTATAAGGTTTTGATTAGGCCACACATGGACTATTGTGCCCAGATTTGGTCACTGGGTTTTCAGAAGGATGAAGAGATGTTGGAAAGGGTCCAAAGGAGACTGACTAAGGTAGTTTCTGACCTCTGGAATGTCGAGTATGAGAAAAGATTAAGAAGATGTAATTTGCAGTCTGGTGGGCAGGAGGAAGAGGGAAGATGATAGAGACCTACAAGTTGGTAAGGGGTTGTTATAGGATCAATGCTGGAGAAGTTTTACAGAGAATAGTGGGAGATCAGGAGAGAACCAGAGGTCATCTCTGGAAACTGCATAAAGAGGGTGTGAGTAGGGGAGTGAGAGGCAGATTTTTTTCATGCAGAGTTGTGAATGATTGGAATGTGGTGTCTACAAAGAATTTGAATGTGTTTAAAACACGGTATGATGAGCTGTGTGTGTGTGATATAAGGACCTCCCAGATGAGTCTTTGACTCCACGAGGTCTTGGGGTGGTAATAATAATAATAATAATGTCACATAAACCATTTATATAAACAAGGTTGGACACAATGTCATCATAATATCAGAATTTCATGCAGTCATTTTTAATTGCTTTTGATTTTGAAAAGACGAATGTACTCAACAGTTTGCTAGGAATTATTGTTAAAGTGCTAAAGGCACACACAAGAAATTTGCTATTAACAAACCTTGCGTATTCAGTATACTTCTCAAGAAAAAAAACAAAAAAAAAAAAAAACAGGTGCAATATGTACAGGATATTTTGCACAGATAAGTAAAATTATAAAAAAAAAAAAAGGGGGGAGGTTAAAATTACTGATCACGGTATATACACAGAGCTTAACAAATATGCTTGCCCACTCGCCAGAAGATTTTGCTAGTCAGCGAGTAGCTGCAGACTAAGCAAAACAAAATGTTTTCTTTCTTTTTTTTATAAAAAAAATAACAATTCCAACTATGGTACAGTACTAATCATATTGTAACACCTCTAGTTTTTATCAAAACATATTAAAAAAATGGGAGGAAAAGGGATCTTGAGCAAGTCAATTTTTTTTGAATGGCAGGTGAGGGTTAGCATAATCTGTCAAGCCCGTGTGTGTGCGTGTATGTGTGTAAAGGTGAATTAGTTCCATATATACACTGCTTGGAAAGAAGTCAATGGACACCGTAGTTTGCAGAACAAACACAGCCATGGCCCCCACCTTAATAAGATGTAGGACCTCCTTTCACTGCAATGGCTGCAGCAATCCTGTGGGGCTACACAAACGTACAATAGTGATCAATGGGAATTTTGCACTACTCTAACTGTAGGCATGTAATGAGGTCCTGGACTGTTGTGTTGCAGATGTCTCTTGATGTTATCCAATGCTCCAGTTCATCCCACAGATGTTCAATACTGTTGAAAGGGCTCTATGGAGGCAGTCAAGTCTGGTGATACTCATGTCCACAAACCACACAGTTACAGCAGCAGATTAATGACATGCTGCATCTCTTGCTGAAAGAAACAATAGTAAGTTCTCTAGAAATGCCACAAAGTAGGAAGCATTGCATTGTTGAGACACCTCTCTGAGTTCAACGTTTGTGGCACCACAAATAGAGGTTCAAGGCCAAACCAAGAAAACCAGGATCATACCATCACACCGCCACCTCAAAATTTCATAGTTAGGCACTGTGGTAATAGACGTTTACCTGGCATCTGCCACATTCCATCTGCTTGGTAGAGGGTATAGAATGATTTGTTGCTCCATAATACAGCTTTCCAACCTTACACATCTCACTGTACATGTTCTTTGCACCACTGAATACAATGCTGCATGTTGGTTTGGGTAATGTGCAGCTTGCATAATGCGCCATAGAAACTATAGAAATTCATGTTGTGAGCCTCGGTTCTAAATGATTTTGTGAAGATTCATATTCCAGTCAATGCCTAGAGCTCTGCATTCAATGTGTCAACCAATGAATGGCAGTTTTTACATATTATTGTTCGTAGCACCCTATGGTTATGTTCAGTGAGTGTGATGGGTTGTCCACTGTGGATAGCACTTGCAGTTGACTCCCTGCACTTCCATCTCAGTATAGTATGACTGATTATTGACCTGGGGTGGCCCAATTTTTCAACAATCTGTCGAACAGATAGGCCTGCAATATGGCATCCGATTGCAATGGCTCTTTCAAATTCCATCAGTTCACTTCTCGCAGTCATTTCACTTGGATGCAGTTATTTTGACTTGGGAGCATCATATTCTTCCAATTTATACTAGCTGCACACATGTGACTCATTACATGGCACAATGCATCTTGCTCATGGGAGGGGGGTTTACTTCTTTCCAAACTGTGCGTGCATGTGTGTGTGCACGCGTGCACGCACATATTACTAATGCTTCAGACATTAATTTTAAGCATGGAATAGTGAGAAAGGCACACACATCCAAATACTGGATGAAATATATGACTGCTGAAATGTAAAAGGGGATTTAGCATGGCTATTTAATGAAAATCCTGCAGTGGGAAAGGTTCCTAAGGAGTGGATTGATGACAAAGAAGGCATCATTCCATAAGCTTGGTTCTAGGATGGGTTTCTAATTATAGAACAGTCTGAATATCAGTGGATGGAATCAAAATGTTGGAAAGAATGATTAGAAAGAGAATAGCTTACTGAGTTGATATGATAGTCAGTAATATTCTCTGTTAGATCACCAGATAACAGGTTGGTGTACAAGCTGCAGAAGACGGCAATTGATAATATATTCGTTACATGGCTTGGAGATTTGCGCTCTGAATGATATCTTCTGTGAGCAGAGAATGATAGAGCAGTCTCTCTCACACACACACACACTCAAAGACCTGAAAGACAGCACAAAACTAAGTGAAATATCTGGATAAAAGACTAAAGTCCTAACTAGGTAGGGCACTCTCTGTAGGCAAATGTTAGCAGTCCTGGATGTAAACTGGGATTTTGAAGTATTAGTGATTCTCATATTTTGGTAAGTTTCATGCAACCATATTTGTTTGGGTTAGGGTGATATCTGAAGTCAATTGCATATTCTGAAAACAGTTTTTCCTCTTCTAAATTTGTTGCAATGGAGCATGGTCTGAATTTTAGAGGGTACACTATACATTGACTGAAACTATGATAAACAGTACATTGATAA
The DNA here is from genome assembly GCF_054136105.1 of Typopeltis vanoorti. Lineage (NCBI taxonomy): Eukaryota > Metazoa > Arthropoda > Arachnida > Uropygi > Thelyphonidae > Typopeltis > Typopeltis vanoorti. The sequence goes on along the minus strand of NC_143574.1, from coordinate 5,214,221 downwards.
CTAAGGATAAGGAAGTGGTTGTGCTACTCTATAAAGTACTGTCAGACCACACATGGCTTTTGCACTCAAATTTAATCATTTATTTTTCTTTGTAATATGGAAAATGTGAGGACAATTCAGATATGAATGATAAAGGCATCAAGACTTTTGAATATTGGTTATTCTTATACTATTACAATCAGATCCTCATGGAGTCAAATGACTCATCACAGTAGGTCCATACTCTCATGCAAAAAGATCACTAAACCATTATTTAAACTTATTCACAGTCTCTGCACTCACCATGCATTCATGCAATGAATCCCACTCACCAACCACTCTCCATGCAAAGAACCCTTGCTCATGTCCTCCTTATACAGCTTTCAGGAATGGGCTCTTGTTCTATCCTTGTTCCCCTCCTCTTGTTTTTTCCCTTGTTTTTTGTTGCACTGTTGAGGATGTTGAATCATTTAAGCTGATTCCTTGAATGCACTTGAAAAAATTTGTAATCTATGTGGAGCATTTTGGTTTGTTGTCATAATACTCAATGTTTGGTTTTGGTAATATGTGCTGCCATTCTAGATTTGTGTTTCATTTCGTTCTGTTAATTCTTGAGATATTGAGATTGACAGACTTCTCCTGACCTGTCTGTCTGTTCTGTCCTATGCTGTAGAAACCAGAGTTACAGTTTGAAGAGAAAACCATTCAGTATCAGGAAACACAAAGTTTACCTTATAAATCAACAAGATACTCATCATTTGGTCCTGCTCTATTACCTAATTAGAAGAATTTCTCATGTATCCAAATCATATTCATCCTCATATTAAATTTACTGTTGAATTGGAGGTGAACAGGTCTGTACTATTTTTAGGACACACTTCTAGAAGTATCTGAGCAGAATACCCTCAATTTCTTAGTATACAGGAAGCCAACAAATAGCAGATGATACTTGCACTGTGTGGTGATATGTCCTATCACCACACAGTGCAAAAAATAGACATTATTAGTTCCCTAAGTGACAGAGCTTACAGAATCTTCGAATCTTCACTAATATAAATAAAAAAAACTGAGAGCTTAACTCTCTCAGCACTGCCCTAACAAAGAATGGTTAGAACAGAATATTAGCCAACAAAAATTCTACGTCAACCTCCAAGACAGTCGGATGAACATGAAAAACAGTGATTCTCTTCCACATATACAGACTGTCACAGATAAGATATCAAGGATACTGCATCAAAAAATATAAAGGTTTCCTTTTGCCCTGCCCCCTCCCAACAAAATTTCTAATCTCCTGAAACCTCCAAAGCCTCCACCAACCACCTCTCAAAAAACCTGGAGTCTACGAGATCAACTTTGTCACTGGGTTGTACTACATAGGACAGACAGGCAGATGGAGAGTAAACCAACCTAAACACATCAAGATCATAGATAATGAAAGAAAACACAAATCAACACTGGCAGTACATACAAATGAAACCAAAAATTTAGTATTATGGTAACAGACCAAAATGCTCCACATATATTTTATTTTTTCTCAAGAGCGTTCAAGAAATCAGCCGAATGATTAAATATCCTTAACAGTGTAACAAAAATCAAGGTATGATTTTACATCAAATCTGATCTTCTCAAATTTAACATAACACACAAGTAGTTAGTGGTTCACAGTACACCACAAACCAGCAAATGACTTTATAGCAAATGCACACATTCCATTGTTAATGCTGTTTTTGAATATTACACTATGTATGTTAACTGTTATAATCTGTTTTTTTTTTTTTTTTTTTTTTTTTTAGTTTATTCATTTCTCCTGATAATGTGCAACACAGAATTTTCATGAAAAAAGCTGAGGAGTCAATAAATTATTCAATTCCATATGTTTCTTTCATGTGGAAGCATGAAATTACCAGAAACACATTTCTAATATCTTCAATGTAAAGTTCAGGAAACTGAGAAGGGGACTCTAGGATGGTAAGTGCTCTTCCTCAGAAGGGATGTTACGTGGGTTCCTGTCATCATATAATTATTAGCAATAGATGTTAATCTAGATGCTTCCAGCTTCTCTAATATTTTGAAGTTGTTGTTAATGGGGTCACTGTCCCTAAGGGTACTAATCACATCTGCACGGTCTACTACATTGCAGCCATAATTAAAGAGGAGGTGTTCAGAGCCCTGTAGCAAAAAAATGTATTGGACAAAATTCAACTAAACTTGATGTAAGTACATGGGGTTTATGTTTACATAAGATAAAAAATTAGTTCAAAATTCTGCCACCAGGAGACATTTGACACTAGAAGTGCATGGTTTGGGATTAATTAAACAGTAATGGCTAGAAGAGACACAACAAATCAATTTTCTTGTTTGTATAACTTACAGATGTGGTTCAATATGTCCTCCTTTCAGATGTTCAAAGAACTGCATTCTGTGAATGGCATTTTTTTTACAGTGGAACACAACAGATCTGCTTTCATTTGCCTCACATGCTGCATTATTCCGTCTTTCAAAGCAGCCATTTCGGTTTGAGAGCACCAGTTCTAGTCTGATCAGTGAATTAAGCGAACCTGAGCCCAGTTATTACTTGGGAGGGTAGCTACCTGGGAACCCTGGGTGCTGCTGGCATTAGTTATTTTTGCCTAGTGTGGCTTAATTAATTTTTTTCAGCCTGGCTGGCTGAGTGGTTAGCGTATCCGCTCTCCAGCCAAAAGGCTGTGGGTTCGAATCCCACCATGGGCATGGATGTCTGTGGAAATACTAGTGGTGGTTAGCGGTAGATAGTGTTGGTGTAGTTGTGGTCAGTTGGTGGATTGAGTAGTGGAGACAGCTGTAGAGCAGGCGCCCTCCCACGATGAGTCCTTGGACTCCCTGGAGGTGTCAAATAATAATAATAAATCACAAACATGTCCTTCACACACACACACACACCATGCATTTCAGATAGCCCAAACCACCAAAAGTCATAGGGGTTGAGATCAGGCAAACGAGGTGGCCATGCTGTTGGCCATGCACGAGTAACTGTATTCTGTAAAGTGTTTTTTGCAACATTCACTGTACTGGCAATCAAATGTGAGGTAGTGCTCCATCCTGTATGAATATGGTAGAGTCAAGACATCTTCGCTTTAACTGCTGCAGTTGCGGAAAAACAAAGTTGTGCAGCATCTCTCGATACCTAACAGCAGAGACAGTACAAGTCACTGGTCCTTTTAGGCGAAGTTCTTCGAAAAGTTCGAAGTTCTGTGGGCCTGTGTGGCTCAGTAGAAGTGGCGTTTGCACTCTACAGCCCTTGACCTCACGAAGAAAGGATTTGGTGGTTCAAATCTAGTCGCCGAATAGAGGAAATTTTTCTAAGCCTTTTTTGAGCTGAGCAGAAGAGCGGTGATATTGAATGGCATAATAGCGAGAATGTGTGACAAGAGAGGACTGGTATATGTGGATGCTTGGAGTGCGTTTGAGGAAAGAGAGGAGTTGTTTGCGAGAGACCATTTGCATTTGAATGAGGAAGGACGTAGGCATCTGGAGAGATTGCTGTTCTGAACGAGTCAGTGTGTCCCAGGGAGGATGATAGCAGGGGTGGCCTCTTGTGGGAATGGATACTTGGGAGAAGGGAGACAATGTCAGGTAAGACTGAGCCCAGTGGAGTCTAGAAGGGATAATGCTGGGTATAGAAACAATGGCATTTATATGCTGTATACTAATGCCAGGAGTATCCGGAATAAGGGAGAGGAATTGGTGGCGCAGATAGCATCAGCCTGGCCAAAAATTATTGCGATCACTGAGACGTGGTTGACAGAAGGGGATATAAAAACAGGAATAGAAGTCACTGGGTATAGCATTTTTCGCCAGGATAGGAGGGGAAAGCGTGGTGGTGGGGTGCTGCTTATGATAAGTGATGACCTATGTCCTCTAAGAGTGGAGAATTTGGAAGGTAGTGAGACAAATGATTTTGAGAGCGTATGGTGTGAGGTAGAGGTAGGCAAGACAGGATATTTAGTGGGGTGTTGCTACAGACCCAGGAGCACAGAGGATGGGGACCAGGAGATGTTTAGACAGCTAAGTTTGGCAAGTGCAAGAAGAATGATTGTTATGGGAGATTTTAACTTCAGTAGTATAAATTGGAGAGAGGAAGATGCATGTAACAATAGGGGAATGGAATTTCTAGAATTCTTGAGGGACAAATGTCTTAGGCAACATGTAACAGAGGGAACAAGAGGTTCAAAAATTTTGGATTTGGTTATAGCATCAGAAGAGTTGATAATAACTGAGTTGACGTCTCTCCCACCAGTTGGAGAGAGTGACCATATGGTTTTGACTTGGAAAATGAATAGACATGCAGGAGTATCAAAGAGACGGGAACTTATGTGGAATTATAAGGCAGGTGATTATAATAGTCTTAGACGTCAACTTCGGGAAGTTTCATGGAGGGAGGAATTGGAAGGCCGGGATATCACCAGTGCGTGGGAAATTGTGAAAGAATATTTGTTATCAGCAATGGTAAGTTGTATACCACGAGTGAAGAAGAGGGCACAATTTGGAGTAAAGTGGATGACAAACAATATTAAACAGGAATTGCATGCGAAAAAGAGGCTATGGAAGAGATATAAGGAGACAGGTGAAGAGATGCATGAGGAATATAAGACACAGGCCAGAAGAGTGACTCGTATGGTAAGGAAAGCGAAACTGGAATATGAGAGGAGATTGGCCCTAAGATCCAAAGAAAATCCTAGGGAATTTTTTAGCTATGTGGCCAGTAGGAGGAGAAATGACTGTGGAAGAATGATATTGTGGGATAAAAATGGGAATAGAGTGACTGATGCAGAGGACATAGTGGAATTGTTCAATGAACACTTTATTGGAGTATTTCATCCTAGAGGAGTCAGTTTTAATGCTAGAGGGATAGGACTGGTACGAGGTCTGGAGGTACAGGAGGAGAGTGTGTTTCAGATACTGAGTACTCTGGATGTCAGTAAAGCTGTGGGACTGGATGGTATTTCGCCACGAGTTTTGAGAGAATGTGCTAGGGAATTGACAATACCTTTAACGTGGCTTTTCAATGAAAGTCTGGCTTTGGCAAAGGTGCCCAGGGAATGGAAGGAAGGTAAGATAGTGCCATTGCATAAGGGTGGTAACAGACTGGAAGTGTCTAATTATAGGCCAGTCTGTGTGTCATCAGTAGTTGTTAAGATCTTGGAGAAAGTAGTGAGGGACCGTGTACAGCATTGGGCAGATGAGGGTAATGTTATCTGTGAGAATCAACATGGATTTGTGAAAGGACGCTCTTGTTTTAGCAATATGCTAGCCTTTTATAATAAAGTTACAAGAGCATTAGATGAGGGAAAGGCATATACTGCAATTTTCTTAGACTTGGCGAAGGCATTTGACAGGGTGCCACATGATAAGCTGATATTTAAGTTGCAGCACATGGGTCTGGATGTCAGATTGGTCAACTGGATTCAGGATTGGCTGTCTGATAGGTATCAGAGAGTTGTGTATGGTGGAGCAGTTTCCAGGAGGCAGAGGGTTACAAGTGGGGTCCCACAGGGCTCAGTACTAGGACCTATATTGTTTAACCTTTATATCAATGACATAGCCAGTGGATTGCAGGGGGATATTCAGTTGTTTGCGGATGATGCGAAGCTTGGAAGGATTATTAGTAATAGTGCAGATGTGGTAGCCCTGCAAGAGGATTTAAATAAGCTAGATAGATGGGCAAATGAATGGGGGTGTCAGTTTAATGCAGCAAAATGTAAGGTCTTGAGGTTTGGGAAACATCGATGGGATGCTGCATACTCTATGGGAGGAGTTATACTGGAGGAAGTAGGGGAGACAAGAGATCTGGGGTTGATGATTGATAGAAACCTGAAGTTTAGGGGACATATTGCAAAGGTGGTGAAGGTAACACAGAGGATTGCTGCTATTATGAGAAGGACACTGACCTGCAGAGATAAGAGGGTTATCATTCCGTTGTATAAGTCTCTGATCAGACCACACTTGGACTATTGTTCTCAGATTTGGTCCCCAGGATTTGAAGGGGATAAATTAACCGTGGAAAGGATACAAAGACGGATGACAAAGATGGTTTCAGGACTGTACAAGGATAGTTATGAGGATCGGCTGAGAGAATGTGGACTGCAGAGTTTGGTGGATAGAAGAAGGAGAGGTGATATGATTGAGACTTTTAAACTGTTGAGAGGTGGTTACAGGGTTGACACTGGGGAGTTCTTTCGCTTGGTTGATCAGCGGGAAGGAGTGATGACAAGAGGCCATCCCTGGAAGTTACGAAAGGAAACTGTGAGCAAGAGGGTAAGGAGTGGTTTCTTTGTGTGGAGGGTGGTTGAGCCGTGGAATGCATTGCCTGATGGAGTGGTGGGAGTGAGAACGGTCAGTGGGTTTAAGGAGTGGTATGATAAACTTTGTGTTTCTCAGGGGGGGACTTCCCCTCGATGAGTCTTGACAGACTTTATGTCTTAGAAAGGACCTCCCTCGATGAGTCTTTTGACTCCTTGGAGGCCTGAATAATAATAATAATAATAATAAAAAATAATAAAAAGTAAGGACTCATAATAAACAATGCAGTAAAACCACACCACGCTGACTTTCACTGAGTGTAAAGGGGACTGATGGAACATATTGTCTGTGAAAACACTAGTAGTGATGGGTGGTAGATGGCGTTGGTGTAGATGATGGTAGTTGGAGTTCATTGTAGTTGGTGAAGACAGAGAGTTATAGAGTAGGTGCCCTTCCTCGATGAGTCTTTGGACTCCCTGGAGGTGTCTGTCTGTGTGCACTGGGCATCTACAGATGCCGTATGGTCACTCCAATGCTCGATGATGTTCCGCACTAGGCCTCGCCACGTAGCCCTGTTATTTGCCCTTCTGGCAGCCTCAACTCTCTGAAGATCAGTCACTCCACACACGGCATCCATCCATCCATCCATCTCATCGATGGTCTACCCCTGCCTCTTTTTCCAGGAACTTTACCTTTTATTACTGTTCTGAGAAGTCCTCCTTCCATCCTTTCTATGTGTCCAAAATATTTTAACTTTCTTCTGTCAATATCCTTAAGGAGCCTTAAAGTTCTACTAATCTTTTCTAACACCCATTCATTTGTACGCCTTTCAGTGTATGATATCCTCAACAGCCTTCTGTAACACCACATCTCAAAAGCAGATATCCGTTTCTTATCTGACCTCTTTAAGTTCCAAGTCCATAAGTCGCTGTTGGAAAAACAACTGCATCCAAAATCCTCAACTTTGTTCCCATGGAGATAGATCCATCCTTCCAGATTTTAAACAGGTCTCTGACTGTTGTTTTAGCCATTCCTAACCTTTTTCACATCTTCTGAACAGCAATTCTTCACATTAATAATGGATCCCAGGTACTCAAACTTGCTGACTTCCTCAATTCTTTCTCCATTAAGATACATTTGTTTCTCAAAAGCTTCTCTGTTTGTTTTTCCTTTGAGAACCATGATCTTTGTCTTTCTAGAATTGAGTTTTAGTCCTCTGTTATTACTGATCTTGTTAACTTTGTCAAGAATTAGTCCTAGTTCTTCCATGTCATTACAAAGGAGTACTGTATCATCAGTGTACCTCAGATTACTGATCAATCTACCTCCTATTATTATTATTATTACGTAACACCTGGAAGTGTTACGTAATAATAATAATAATAATAAAATATGAGGGTTATTTACAGCCCAAATGCAAAAATTGTGTGAGTTAACACTACCATTCAGATAAAAATGTGCCTATCACTTCACAAGATCTTTCATGGCCATGCATCATCCACTTCCATTTGAACTAAGAATGTCAGGGCAAACTACAGTCAAGTTTCCACATCACCATGAAGGAAAGCTTGAGTAGGAGAGATCTTGTAAGGGAAAAAACCTCAGCATTTGATGCAGAATTTTCCACAGGTGAGTATGGCATGTCCAGTTGCCTTATACTGCCCAAGCATTGCTGGACCCTTGTGCATTATTCATTCTGTGTTCCACGACAGCAGTTACAACTTCATCAACTTGTCGAGGAATAATCTGTTTGCACCCTCATTCTTGCCTCACTGCACTGTTAAAGATCCACTATTTTAAAATCATAAAATCATTTTTCTAAGATTTGTTATTGTCACTGGAGACCTTTTTTCCTATCTTTCAAATGCCAGAATTCTTGAAGGGTGGCATTAGCGTTACTGCGTTGTTGATAGTAAAGCTTGACTAGCAATGCACATTCCGGTAAGGTGAGATCGATAGAACTTTAGTCTTATCAGAATGACACGAATCTGTTTCGGTCTTCCTTATATCCACCAACTCATCAGTAGAAACAACGAGATTACGCAAATATGAGATTCTAATGCCAATTGTCAGCTGGTGGCAAAATTTTGTACTTTTTGTTGTTTTCTGTACATCAAACCCCATGTTCCAGAGTGTACTTACACCAAGATTGGTTAAATTTCATCCAAACCATTTTTTGCTACAGGGCCCCGAACACCTCCTCTTTAATTTTGGCTGCCCTATATTTTGAATTCCTTCACGGTGGATGGTAATGGAATTCCTCTTACAGTATGTGAGTTGTTAATTTCCTGAAGAATGGGTTTAAGGACCAGTGCAAAAAAAGAAGAAGCTGAAAGGGAATCCTTGTTTAACACCATTTTGGATGATAATGGGGCCTGCCAACATTCCATTTAACTGGACATAGGTGGAGCTACTATTTTAGCTTCCTTGATGGAGAGGAGATCCTTCCTAACCCCAACTTTTTTTTTTCTTTAAGGATATAAAATAAGAAAGAATGATGGACAGCATAAAAAGCCCTGTTTAGACTGATAGAAAGCAGTTCCATTAGATATGGTTTGATGTTTACCAGATGTAGTATATCCCTTAATCGGAAAAGGTTAAATTCTATCGCACAGCTTGGCATGCCATACACTTAAGGTGAGGGAAGGGGTTACTGCCAAGATGGTCAGCAAATACTCTATGTGCTTGTCACAGTTAAAATTTGTGCTCTGAAGATGCTGGGAAGAAAACCAGCAAAATATTAGTAAGCTCATAAATTAATTTATCTTTTCCTCTTGATGTTGTTTATAATATGGTGAAGCACTATTATGAATCTTTGAAGTTTACTTTGGCATACATGACCAATTTTCTCTCATAAACTGATTTTGCCTTCCTCGCTATGTTTGTCATTTCTTGCTTTTGCATTCTACTGCTCATGAAGTTGCAGACCAATCACCTTCTCTTAATATATTCTTCAAAATATTTTCTTTGTTTGCAGCACATACTTAATGATGCTACTCATCCTGATTTATTTCCTGGTCTTAAGTATTATTATTATTATGTGACACCTCCAGGGAGTCTAAAGACTCATTGAGGGAGAGTGTGCCAACAGCATTGAACCCCTTCCAACTACTAACTGTGCTCAAACTTGAGCACAGTTAGTAGTTGTATCACATTACATGCCAACCTTTGCTGGCATGTAATGTGATACTGCTTTCCTTAACTACCTAAATAGCATGGATAAAATATGTAAAAAAAAATTATATGCTTCATATCCATGTTATTTTTAATAGTATTCAAATGTTATATTAATTTCATAGACACTTTGCATCCAAGTAATTAATGGTGTGTAACATTAAGAAGTAAGTAAACTGCTTTACTTACTTCTTATACATTACTAACGTCTTTCTGCTGAAGATTCCTATGACATGGCACTGCTTCAAGCTGCCTGTGAACACTGCATAATCATTCTCAGTAATCAGAGGGAAAGTAGTCACCTTGGTTATGGACAAATTTTCTGATGTTGTCAACAGGTCCAATAATTTCAACTACCAGGATGCTCCTATCATTTCTTTTAAGTCAACTGTCCCTCGATGCCTGCATAAATTCCATTTCTTTCCCTCCATATGTCCTTCCCGCCTTCCAATCTAGGTTCTCACAGTGAAGTCCACTCATAATAATTACTTGCCTATGCTCATTAAACTAATTTTTCATTTGCAAGTCATTAGCATCTCTTTTTGTGCTGCCTGGCCTATGGCAACAACTACATATATTTTGTGTTACTCTTATCTTGTGCCGAATAACTTCAACTGCATACTGCTCTCCTCACCCCACCTTTCCTGTCGAACTTCCATTTTGTTGATTGCAATGCATCTGCTGTCATTAGTAACACTCCTCCCTATATTGTCTTTCTATCTATAATGAAGATACAGTATCCCTTACATTCCATCTCCCACGACAATATCTTCCTCCATCAGCCATTTCACTAGTGCTTATATAATTTTTGGCCAAATCAAGCTGGCCACTGTAAAAACTCCCCATATTTCTGATGCTTCTGGCATCAACTTGCACTGCTATATTTTCTGTTTGAACTTGAAGGTACCTTTGCATCTTTTCTCAGGTGTCCTATTTTATTTTAAATGGGACTTTGCAATACTATTCTTTCAATGAACAACACTTTCTATGGCCATCAACTCTAAATCCATTCAAGTGCATTCCATCAGTCACATACAAGTCCTTTCATCCATCAAATTTACTCCAAACATCTAAAAACCGTAATACCAGCATTTCAAACAGATTGACCACCATATTGAGCACATATGTTTACATGTCAATGAAATATGGATATGAAGTGCCCAGTGAAATTGAAACGTTCAGATAACACTAAAATAAAATGGCTATAAATGTGTTGAATATTTTATTCATATAGCAATTTAAGGTTAAAATGCTAAATAAAATTCTACATACTTGCAACCATTCCATATTATATATTATATTAGAATTATATTATGACCAAGAGCTCTCATAAAAAAGCCTCAACTATACATTGCAATGCATAACTCAATACTATATCATTCATACCACATGGTCTATGGCAGCAACCAATGATATATGCATGGCTTGTTAAAATGCATATAGAATAACTATTTTCGTTTCACTGTTTTTTTTTTTCTTGAACATTCCTTAGTTTGATGTGTGATATTTAAAAGAGTACGTCAACCAGTAAATGCACATTTTTTTTCATGTTATTAATTGAATTCAAGTCATGAACGTAATGAGCTGGGTTCTCTTCTGAAATAATATTAAAAAAATCTCCTAATGCCTTTTTAAAAAGGGAGAAGGCAGCACTCTTATTATACTAACTTTTGGAATCATAAGGTAGCTAGGCTCCATCTCTCATAATCATTGAAAGTTGATGCAATATACAATAAGAAAGTGATGAGAATATGGAAAATAACTGCTACATGTCATTGAATTCTGCTGATTTTCCTTCCTACTTATAGCAAAGATTAACCCACTTGGGAGCTAGCTGGAATAAAAAGAAAAGGCCTACAAAAAGTTTCTTTAGTTGGTTACTAAAGATCAAATTTACAAGTCTTTCATTAGCAGAACTATCATCATGGAAGTTACTATGAAGTAACGCTTAAAAGCAGGCATGTTCAAAATATTGATAATAAAAGATCTAGTACTATTACCATTGTATAGCTCAACGAACAAGCAAAAGCAAATTCCAATTGCATGTATGTACAGTAAATGGCCATGAAGTAATGGACAGGTGATGGAGCAATTTATCTTCAGAGAATTAGAATTTTTCTATGACTCTAATGGTATAACATAGGAATTTCTTCATCGTAAAATATTAATACCAGAATCATTTACATTTAATATTTTTATTTGTAAAATTTTCAGCTAAGTTTCATAGCCATTGTCAATAAAGTTACAAGAAAACTCTAAAAAGAACAACAATTTAATTGAAAGTACATGGTATTATGTGCACTATAGGCTGCAGGAGAATACCTCCATCTGCATTAACAGATATTCAAAATAAATCACAATGAATTAATTTAGTTAATAAATTATTTTTAAATATAACCAAAATTTAATTACAATTAAGAAATGCATGAATGGTGAGTATTAGTTAATATAACTTTCCAAAATTGAGAAAGTTCTAGGCAATCGTTTCTGTTCAGGTTCGGATTGTGAATGTGTGCATCACAGCTTTCTTTGTAGTCCTTCCAGAAGAAAGTAACTTTCGTGTAATGATTTGGTTTTTATTCCACTGAATCCTGTGTTTTGTAGAAAATTCAGTTTGCTAAACCAGATTTGTTGGGTTCTTTAAGGGAAATGTATTCTTGATATTCTTCAAGAACGAATTTGTAGAAAACAAAACCAAAATGTTACACAAAAGTTACTTTCTTCTGGAAAGACTCTACAAAGAAAGGTGTAAAGCACACATTCACAATCTGAACCTTAACAAAAGCGACTGCCTAAAAGTTTCTCAATTTTCTGAGGTTATATTAACTAATACTCACCATTCATGTGTTCCTTAATTGTAATTAAATGTTACTTATATTTAAAAATAACTAAATTAATTTATAATTTATTTTCAATATCTATTAATGCAGATGGAGCTATTCTCCTGCAGCCTATAGTATACATAATATCATGTGCCTTCAATTAGATTGTTGTTCTTTTTAGAGTTTTCCTATAACAGTTTTGACAATGGCTATGAAACTTAGCAAAAATAAAATAAAATAAAAATATTAAATGTGATTCTGGTATGATTATTTCATGATGAATTTTTCCTCTTACATCTCAATTTTTAGACAAACAGGAATTTCTTACTAAATAATTATGTGGTGTGAATGAATATGATATAAAGTACTACACCACTTGGGAACCTCTCCATTTAATAGAATTTGGGTTGCTTTTTGGATTGTCATCCAAGAAATTACAGAATGATTAATTTTGTACTGTTGCATTCCTTAAGTCATATAGAATGTGAAGTTTAGATAAGTATTTTGCATTAAAAACAACTTTTTGATTTGACATTTAAATTTTGTAATTGTATCATCACAGCAAAGGATGTGTGATAGAATACACGAGAGTGAGCACGTGCACACACACACACACACACAAAAAAAAAAGCCCTTGCACTACTACAGGAACCATGTTCATCCTCTGATCTTTAAATCCAGCAAAAGTTGAAAAATATAAACAATTCCAACTAAGTAATGGTAATTACTTAGTAAACATGATAATATCTTAGCTTCAACCATTCCAAAATTACCTTTGAAGCCAAATTACTTGTCTATGCAAGAAGTTTAGATACACCCAACACTATATTACCAGCATGATATGCACTACTTATAAAAGGAAACGATAAGCATCATCCATGTAATGAAGCCAAAAACCCACTATTTGGCTTCGTTATGTGGATGATGTGTTCGCTATTTAGCCACATGGCTTAGATATACTCCATTCCTTCTTAACACACTTAAACAACCAACATCCCAGAATCCTGATCACCTTGGAAAAAGGAAAATAAGAGTCCCCTTTCCTAGACACTCTAATCACTCACAGCCTGATGAATTCTTGGTTTTCTCTGTTTATAGAAGACCCACCCATACAGGCAGATACATTCACCAACAATCCTACCACCCCTCACAACAATATGGGGTTATTAAAACACTATATAACAGGACAAAATTAATCTGTTCAGATAACAATGCCCTAACTACGGAACTAAACCACATCCTTAATACTTTCTTAGCCAATGGCTACAACCCCCACAAAATTCAAAAAACATTAAAACGAGTAACCCCCCCCCTTTCACAATAAAGATTACACTAAATCTATCACCATTCCCTACATGCAGGGCATCACTGAAAAAATAACCAAAATCCTTAAAAAATATGACCTGACTTCTTGTTACAAACCACCATATAAAAAGTTGGCATCCCCTTATCTGTTCTACCAAAGACCAACCACTTCCCCTGGACCTACCTGGGGTGTACCAGGTCCCTTGCAGCTGTAAACTGTCCTACTTTGGCCAAACAGGCAGGACAGTGAATATCAGGATTTCAGAACACCAAGACTACATCCGGTTTCACCAGTACAGCCACTCTGGGCTTGCAGACCATGCTCTGGATACCCGCTACAGAATACGTTGGAAGAAAGCCAAAGTAATACACCGCAGCAAGTTCAAGTACGAAAGATTATTTATAGAATCAGCCTTAGCTCTAAAAAACGTTCCAAACCTTAACAAATTTGGGTGCATGAGACTACCCCAAATTTAGGAGACACATCATGGGAACATCAGCCCAACGGCCAAGCCAATCCAATATAGCCCACTAGGGGGCACCATTAGGACTTTAGGAACAACAGCAGTTTCTTATCTTCTGCCTCATTTGCTTCTTGTAGTTCCTGCATACACGTGTCATATTTGTATGTTCCCATGAAGATGGAAATGTGACATTGCCGAAATATACGAAGTATTTATTAAAGTTTCTTTTAATTAATATTCCAGTGTACATTGCAAATTCCTTAAATAATTTAATAGTTATGGGAGGTTCTCAATGAAAAGAAAAAAAGGCAACATACATCATTGCACAGGAGTGGTGCAAACAAGTGGTATTTTTGCAGATGTAGTTAAGGTAATGGAGAGGCAGGTTAAGAAGAGAGAATGAGAATAAAGTAATGGTTTGGCAAACATTGGAGAGTCTCTATGACAATGAGCATGGGCTTGTAAAAATCTTGCTTTAGTAATCTCCTTGCATTTTATGACAAATATATAAATGTGCCTGCATAAGGAGGATCTACATGACATAATATTCTTGGGCTACCTTAAAGGCATTTACCAAATTGCTGTATGATATGTTGGAATGTACAAGCTGGGAATGATAAAAGATTCCCTTTTTAAACAACATGTGCAAGTATATGGGAGAGTGTTCAGAAAAGGAAGTAAACTAGTGGTAAGCTATAGCATTTCTAGGTCACAACCATTCCACTTATCTGTTAATGATATTTATGTGTAAATATCATTAACTTTTTTTATGCGTCTTTCACCTACAAAAGGTTATAATGCTATGATATATTAGTATTGTGGCAGATTCACACCTGGAAGGGCTAAAGATTTTTTGAGACCAAACATGGTGCTTTTTTTGCAGACTAATTCAAGTACGTATATAAATAAGCAAGGTAGTCAAGCTCATAATACTCTCCTATGGTGAAATAGCTCAGAACTGTCATACTGTTAAATGGCTGCTACTGTTCAGATCACTACACTGATTTTAATATAGTATATTGGTTGTGCAAACAAATACAATAGTGCAAATGAGAAGTTGATAGGGGGTGTAAATTAATAAAAAATTGCAAGATGTTCATTAATTAAGCATAACAGTACATGGCAGATTCATGTATGCATCTGCTATGTACTGTTTGCATTCTGTTGCAACCACTATCTGAAATAATGAACTAACAAACAAAAAATGCTTAAATAAGCATGGCATGCTCCAATTTTTGTGATAAAAGTCAAAAATAACTCGAAACAACGGCTTACTATTATAGGCATTATTTCATGTTTTCAGTTGATGCAACGCGTGCCAATTTCCTGTAGTGAACACAAAAATTTCACACATTTCAACTTACAGTGCTATCCTGTGACCAAAACAGCACAATCTATCATACTGTTAAATGGCAGCCACTGTTCAGATTACTACCCTCTTTTTAATGTAGTATATAGGCTATGCCAACATTACAATGGTGCAAATAAGAAGTTGATAAGATGTAATGAAATTCATTCACATAAAGATAATCCCAAGCATTCAAGACCATGACAGGACGAGAACTTACAGCCTATTTGTTGGAGAGCTGGTATCTTAACTGCTCAGCCAAACAGACCAGTGTTGTTCACCTGTTCATGCAAAGCTGGAGAGAGAGAGAGTTATAAGGAGTGATAATGATATCAGTTCCTTTCAGATGGATATAAATGCTTTTTAGTTTGAAAAAAGGAATTGCATTAGCAAGTGCAAAGTGTACAAAAGTGTGGAATAGTGTTTCTGGAAGTGAATGCTGTACCATCATATATTAATATATAGTTGAAATAACAGAAAAGAGGTGATATGATAGAGACATTTAAGTTGGTGAGGGAATTATGCAAGATTAATACAGAAAAGATTACACATAGAATTGAGAGTGAGAAACAGAAAAATTATTCTCTTCTTCTCTCTGTAAACTGTGTAATGGCGTAGAAAGTGTGTGAGTGAAGAAAAGAATAAGGAAGAGATTTTTACATGGAGAGTAGTGGGTGGGTGAGTGGATTATGTTACCAAAATGTGAAAGAGTTAGATTTACTATGATGAGCTGCTGGTTGAGTGAGATCTACCATAATGAGTCAGATCACAACATGAAGGTCTGTTATTAATAATAATAAACTATTTTCTCACAGTCAAATTATGAGTAAACTTTGATGGTAGGGCCAATGGTGTCAATCTGTATAAACTGAGCAGAAAAATGTCTTCGTATATAAGACAGATAATGAAAATAAAAAATGAATTATATTAGACTCCAGAGGAAGATAAGAAACCTCAAGAAACAGATGCGCGTGTGTGTGTGTGTGAGAGAGAGAGAGAAGGGGGGGGGGGGGACCATTACAACTCCTATTTTCTCCACTGTTCATAAATCAGACATTTAAAATTATGAAGTTATTCTAATCAAACCGAATAACATAAAAAGTGTTCCTTGCCAACACACTTGAACTCTTCCTAATGAGTTCCCCTTCCAGATATACTGTGGTTGCCAGTTCCTCTTGGAAACTTGGACCACAACCTCACACAAGTCTCTTTTGCCACAGAACAACCTTCACTCATCAGTATCACAGTCTCATGTCCTATGGCACTACAAGGGTGCCAACTAGGAGGACCACCATGACTTCTATTCCTCATTTCCATGGCCCAACTACTGCTTTAGACCAAATAACAGAAATCATACTCACAGGAATGAAGGCTTTCATACCCTATTCCAGTCCAAATTTTCAGACAACACTTAAGCCTTGGTTCTCTAAAAAGTATGCAAATACTTTAAAAAATAAAAATTAAAAAAAAATGAAAAACCTCTGCTTACCATAATTGGCTAAAGACCAAAAATACAGCTACCCTCTTTGTCTATACTGCAGCCTGCAACAGTTGTAAAAGAATCATCACAAAGTTCAAGTCAGATTTTGAAAGGACCAAATGCTGCAAACTCGCCTCCTGCTCAAATGGCAGTCACTCCTTCTGGTCCCTTGTCGAGGCATTGGGTGCAACTTCTGCCCACCCAGGTTTCCATCACTCTCACATCTGGATGGTATTGTAGTTATCTAACCTAAAAACAAAGCCAACTTACTGGCATCCTTTTTCTCTTACAATTCCTACATTGATGATCTGGCAAAGTTCCTCCACTCTACCAAGAATGGCTCCCTTCATGTCACCCATGGTCTTCCGGCAAAAAGCAATCCAAAGAATCCTTAACAACCTGAACACAAACAAGGCATCTGGTTGTCCTGATGGTATCCCACCTATTGTGTTAAAAAATTGTGCCCCAGAACTAACACCTATCTTGTATTGCCTCTTCAATGTGTCCTATTTGACTGGCATCTGCCTGACAACTTGGAAACAGGTCCACAACTGCTCTCACTTCTGTTCTCTCTAAAATTATGGAGGTCATCAACAACCAAATCTTGAATATCTAGAGACATACCAACTAATCAGTGACCAGCAATATGGATTCTGCCACTTATGATCTACAGCTGATCTTGCTTTTACCTCCTGCTTACAGACTCAGGCTATGGAGAAATTTGAAGAAACCCAAATGGTTGCCCTCGAAATTTCAAAGGCATTTGATCGGCTTTGGCACAGGGGCCTGCTCACCAAAGTGCCATCCTATGGTCTACCTTCCCCACTATGCAACTGGATCGCCAACTTTCTCACTGGTCGCTCACAACGTGTCATGGTGGATGGCTTACTCTCCTCAGATTTTCCCACCAATGCAAGATTCTGTTCTTTCACC
The DNA here is from genome assembly GCF_054136105.1 of Typopeltis vanoorti. Classification (NCBI taxonomy): domain Eukaryota; kingdom Metazoa; phylum Arthropoda; class Arachnida; order Uropygi; family Thelyphonidae; genus Typopeltis; species Typopeltis vanoorti. The sequence goes on along the minus strand of NC_143574.1, from coordinate 5,196,437 downwards.
CACTCTCTTCCTCTTGTATATAAATAATCTGCACTCACAGAGTTCCAATCCTATCCATAGCTTTGTTGACAGTACACTCCATACCTCCTTTTCATTCGACAAACCTGTATAGTGCTCAAGTATTAGAATCCTCAAGAGCTTTCACGACCAGGGACATGAACTCAGATCTACTAGCTATATCCCAGTATAGCAAGGACAATCTTGTAAACTTCAATGTCACCAAAACTCAGTTCTGTCTGATCTCTCACAAGAAAGAGCTTGAATCCTTTTCCCTTACCTTCAGTAATACTGAGATATCCAAACACGATCAGATTTATTTTCTTGGACTGACTTCCATCTCCAATCTTTCCTGGCACAACCATATTTAAACTATAATTTCTACAGCTTCCAAAAAACTTGGCATACTTTTTCGCACAAAACACTAATTCATACCTTCACAGCTGCTAACTCTATAGAAAACCCAAATCTGCCCAACCATGGAATATTGCTTCCCATATTTGTGGTGGTGCACCAAAATCTTAACTAAGATTGCTCGATTCTATCCAGAAGAGGGCAATTCAGATAATTAATGATCCCTCTCTCACAGATCCACTTCAATCCCTCTCCCACAGACATTCAGTTTCTGCATTGTGCCTCTTCTATAGATACTTTCAGGAACAGTGCTCTGCTGAACTGGTTACTATTATTCCTCCACTCTCTCTCCTGCAAAATCATTAAAATAAGAGCCACTGCTAACCAACACCCTTTTACAGTGCATCTTAAAACTCACCAAACCACTTCACTGTCTTCTCTTTTATTCCATTTTATTCAAGATTACAACCCTCAGCTGTTCAAGCAAAATGTGAACAGACTCCTCCTTTCTTCTCCTCTTTCCCACACAGGGCACTAGTGTGCTATAGGTCTTGTGGCCATGCATGTGTGGACCAGATATATATATATATTTATTTAAATTCTTATAAATATCTTATATGCAAATGATAAAGTGATGGAAATAAATGAAGGGTGAAAAAAAATTCTAAACAATGTTGCACTCGATAGCAATATAAATTATTTAATATGTGAAATATTCTTATGGCGATAATTTAATCGCTACATATAACTGGAGTTAGTTTACTTTCAACAATATGCTCTGACTGCCATTTTCATCAGATATTGAAAAAAAAAAAAAAAGGATGAGTACAATGATTTGCATTATTTAAAAATCAAATTTCGACTTTATATAGAATTATTCTTATTTAATTTATAAGTTTTCGTACAGGTTTTAGTTTTCCAAATATAGCTTTTTAGAAGCGTTTTTCATAAGTGATATTGATAAATAAGATGACATTTTCTATGACTTTATTGCAAAATAGGTATAAATATAACAAATAAAATAATAATGGCCAAAGTGTGAAACACTTAATAAATGTTGTTCTTGCAATCAAACCTAGTTGCAGCCCTTTTCTTTTTGATGGTGGTGGGGGGTGTGGGGAGAAAAGACTGCATTTTAATACTTACTTGTAAGAAATCTGACGTATTCCCTGTGTGAAAAGTCACCTGAAAACAACACTAGTTGTAAATTTATTAGATACAGTAAAATTTACTGGCTACTATGTAGGAAATTTAATAACATTCTGCCACTGATTAAATGAAATATACCTCAATTAACAAAATATACTTTATAGTATAATTGAGCTTTTTATCTAAAAATATATGACATTATAGTGAACAGTATTTCTGGGCTCTTCTTTTTTTTCCTTTTTTTTCCACCTAATTATATTAAGAATTACATTACAAACTGAATTATGTGGTAAGACAGAATGTTATATTTTCTAAAGACATGAAATAACCGAAGACTACACATCAGCTCTTATTTTCATACATTTCTCAGAAGCAATAATTTGCACAGTAATGTACGTAACAAAATTTATTCAGAGATAGACATATATATATATATAGAGATCTCTAATAAAAATCAAAATTATTTGTTTTAGCATATAACTGTAATTATTTTGTGAAGTCATTCTAGAATTCAGTTCCCTAACCAACATCGTACCTCTTCGACATACATATAACATTATAAAATTTTCCTTTCCACACACACACACACACACACACTGAAAAGTAAAAAAGTAAATATATGATAATCCGAACTGGACACAACGGTGCTTGAAGTGCTATGGCACACATTGCTGCATTCTTGAAGTTTAAATTTTATGACTAATTTGAGCAGTGTTGCACGTATTTAAGAGTTTCATACTAATTACAGTGAGAACAGATGTCCTGATATCTCATCGATGTCAATATTATTACACAATCATGATTACCTTTTAATATTGCACCTAAGATATACCCAGATGTAAAAAATAGAGATCGTTATAAAGACAAAAATCTAAAGAGGTAGAAGTACTTTTCAGAATTAAGTATCAGTTGAGACAACAGATTAATGATGCATAATGGGACTAGTCAACCATAACAGAGAAGTTCAAAAGGTTATAAAAGATTTAGCATTCTCATTGGAATATTAGCACATAGAAATACACTTGTGTATTTCAGAAAGAAGGAATCACACGGAGTGCAATTTGCACAGTTAAAATGGACTGTAGCCATTGTAACTGCTATTAGAGTTTCAGTCATCAACAAGAGGTCAGGTCATTATGGATATAAGTAGTGGTGGTGCACATCATTTAAGACCAAGACGAATGTATCTCTGATAGCTGTACAAAAAAAATTTAATTAAATTAATTATGCTAATGAACGTACTAATTGTTCTTGTATTAGTTTCAGCTAATTCTATTTCATGTTTATAAAATACCCTGATTAAAAAAATAATGAAAACCGATCTGTATTGGGAAGGCTAAGAGATACATTATAAACAAACAAATATTATAAACAAATGATACTTATTGTTCATCTTTGGCATAACAATTATTGAATAAATTAACAGAAGTTTTTAAATGTAAAATATTCATTATTTTTATAATGAAGGCATGATAATCCTAACATATTGTATGTATATAAATGCATAAGATCCTCAAAAATATTTGGTCACCATTATGATGCCACTAAAAACATACAGTTACGTCTTTAATATATAGTAATTATAACTAAATATTAATTATATAATGCAAAATTAATTTTCCATTGCTTGTTAGGCTTAATGGCCTGCTACAGCCAAGTAACTTGACTTCCTTGAAATTTACTTAATGCTCTGAAAGGGCAGTTAATCCTACATGCATAGTGTATTATGGTTGTCAAGAGTGTTCTTCTGATTGGTTTGCCTGTTCTAAGGGAAAACCAACCTGAGTTTACATAGGAAAATCCCCCATCACCTCTATGAGACTGGCTAACTTACCTTCAAATGAAAGCCCTGATAAAGGTTCTTTGTATTCTAGATACAATTCAAACCTCGATCATCGTTGAACCTTCAACCAAAGGGCATCATTGGAACTAACTTAGTTATGGAGGCTCTGCACAATTAATATGAGGGGTACACAACCAGAAGTGTTGGTAGCGGCAGAAGGAACAAAACTTGACTGGGAACAAGGAGAATGTAAGTACCATATATCAGGAGGTTGTTGAGAAGGATAAGAGACGACAGTGTGATAGGAAAGGCAGTCAGTGTGTTGCACAGGTATGACAGTGATAAGATTAGGTGGATAGCAAGGATTATGAATGATATGTTAACAGAAATGTGTGAAGAGAAAGGAGTGAAGTTTGTAATGTGTGAAATGAATTTGAAGGATGAACTGAACTGTATAAAAGCGATGGACTGCATTTGAGTGAGTCATTTGGAAATATGGTTGCTTGAAGGGAGAGTAATGAATAGAGAGTATGAATTTGAGCAAGAAAGAAGCAATATGAAAGAGCAGAACAGTAAGGAAGGAAGGAATGAAGTGGGAATTATGAATGGAGAAGTGGGTAGTGAAATAAGTGAGACATGGTTGGATGAAGATGACATCCTGACAGGAATAGAGATGGAAAGGTATGCTATTTTTCATGAAGAAAGAAAGAGTAAAAAGGAAGGTGGAGTGCTATTGATGATAGAAAAGGAGTATGTTCATACAAGGTAGAGATGTAAGGAAGAAAATAGTGGCAGTGGTTTTGAGATAGTATGGTGTGAGATAGAGGTGAATAGAATGAACCTTGGACCTTGGCTAATTTGTTTATACATGAAATGCATAAGCAAATTAGCCAGACAAATAGGAAAAGGGGTGATCATTAAGGGTGATTTTAATTATGGCAATATAGATTGGGATGATAAAATAACAACCAGAAGTATAGAAAATGAATTTCTCGAGTTTTTGAGGGACAACTACTTCAGATAGTAAGCAACAGAGAACATGAGGACTTACATGCTTGGATTAGATCATCTCATCAGAGTATATCATTATAAATGAGGTGTCAAACCTCCCTCCAGTTGGTGAGAGTGACCATGAAGTGATTACCTTGGTGGTTGCCAGCCATGTGAGGAAAGGGTATATGTGGAACCACAAGGCTGGGGATTATGAGAAGCTCAGGAGACAGCCTGCAGGTGTAACATGGAATAAAGAGTTGGGGTGGAAAGGAGATCAATGCAGCTTGGGTGCTATTCAAGAACTATCTAGTAGAAGTAATGTATAAATGTATTCTAAAGATCAGGAGGTTAAATAAGGTGTGAAATGGATGAATGAAAAGATAAAGAATGCAATACAGTAAAAGATGGAATTTTGGAGGCAACATAAGATGAGTGGTAATAATCAATTCCTTTAGGAGTACAAAGAATAGGCAAGGAGGGCGATTTGGTTAACTGCTGCAGAAGATATACTGACCCGGCTGTTGAGATATTAAATGAATGGTTCATAAAGGTCTTTCATCCTGAAGAGTTTGAGACTACATGTTAAGAAGGCTGTGGGACTTGATGATATATCACCACGTATTTTGACAAAATGTGTCAGGGAGTTGACATCGACTTGGCATATCTCTTTAACATGAATCTTATATTAAGTTATATTAACTCAGTCAAGTTCCAAAAGAGTAGAAGGTAAGATTGGACCGCTTCGTAAGGGAGGCGACAGAGCTCAAACATTAAATTATAAGCAAATCTGTGTCAGACATTGTGGTTAAAGTGCTAGAGAGGCTAGCAAGAACTAGGATCCAGAATTTGGTTGACAACAGTTGTGTTATCTCTGATGGACAGCACAGATTTGCTAAAGGGAGGTTATGTTTTAGTAATCTACTTACTTATTACAATAAGGTGATAGTTGCATTGGATAAGGGAGATGGTGCATAGTAGCATACTTATATTTTGGAAAGGCTTTTGATAAGTGAGTAAATTACTAAGACAAGACCTTCCATTCATAAAGCTTGACCATCATAGATTTCAATATTCCTATCCATTCATCCATGAATTCTGCCCTTAATCAACTTTTCTAATATATTAAGGTATTGGAAAAGTTGGTAAGGATACTAGTACTAACTGGTCTATAATTTGTTACCTCTGTCTTGGAACCTGCTTTATGTAATTTGGAAACTATCTTGTAGACTTCTTTTGGATCTCAGAGCTGAGAGTTAAATTAAACCCTGGATAAGAATACTGCCATTTTTCTTACACTTTCTCATAACAGAAGTCAACATACCATCAAATCCCATTGCTGTGTTCGCAATGACATTTCTTAATATCCTACACATCTCTAATTCATCTACCTACCTCATTCTCAAACCAGTTCAGTCACATTAGTCTCTGTATTACCTCCACCTGGATGATATGCCCAAAGTGATCATACTAAATAATACAACATTATTCTGCTACACAGTAAAATAATACTTTGGGATATCCTTTTACTTAATTTTCTCTCATCACTTGATTGTCCTTGCTTAGCATGCTACTCACTCTTTTTGCATATACTTTGTACAGCTATCTTCTACAGTCAATTTTCTTGAGTTTACAGGACGAAAAACTCATTTGCCTGTGCCAGAGATCGACTAACTTGAGAACCAGTCGAAAAAAGGCTTAGTAAAAATCCCTCTAGTTGGTAACTAGAATACAACTTGCAACGCTTTTTCTTTAGGCGGTCTAGTACTGTGAACATCACATGGCACTTCAAATGAGCTACACAAGCGCTAAATTATTTTAGTGTTACAAAACATCGCAGATATATGCTATTACTATGCATAGGATAATCTTAGCTTGTCGTCTGCTTGTTTGTTCTTTTCTAAGTGAATATGGTGTTTTTTTTTCCCTTTATTTTATTGATGTTGTGTGGGCATCAAGAATATTCTTCTCCAAGAGCATACACAACATTATCATCATGTGGGGTTTTTTGTGTGTGGGGTTATTTTTATTATTGATTGAAATGTGTAATGCGTAACATGTGGGCATTTTTCATCGTTTTTACGTAGTTTGTTTCCGTTTCTGAAATTGATATTTTCGAAATATCTACGCAAGGTTACTTGTTTTCCGCTTGACAACGCGTCAATTGCAACAGAAACGTCACTTCCGGTGGCGTTTCAACGCACCTTCCATTGGATCACGTGATTTGCTACGTCTCCGCTGTAGGAAAGCACCAGTGTTGTATACTTTTACCATTAGAACACATTTTTGGCAGTAAAATGTTCCTTTCCAAGAGAAGAATGAAGACTGAAAACAGTGATGGAAGAGCGTGTGATGTCAGAGGTAAAAAAAAAAAAAAAAAAAAAAAAAAAAAAAATCTGCAAGGATATTTACTGATTCTTCTACAGAGACGTTTGTGAATAACAAAACTACATCTAAGCTAGCTAATATACAGAAGATGAAGTCATTTGTGTGTCTGAAAGTTTCTCTAAAAAATGCACCGAATTTTTCGAGAAGGAATTTGAATGTCCAATGTAAGGCTTGGGGAGTTTGTATAGATATTTTGAAAGAAAATCTGTAGGTGAGCTTCTCACAACTATAGGACGGAGGGGAATGTCCACTTTATATACTCTAGGCACACTCTTTAGTTCAGAATGCCCTTTTAGGACATAAAGCAGACGTCGTCGTCCCCGTCCTATAGCTGACGGCAGAAGCTTTCCTACACATCTTATTTAGGCACTCTTTAGCTCAGAGTAGCTAACGAACGTTCAGCGGAATCAAGAGAACACAAACAACAGAAAGAAGCGGAAAAACAAAACGAACACCGACAAGCGAAGAAATACTACCATAAATCTAGAGAACACAAACAACAGAAAGAAGCGGAAAAACAAAACGAACACCGACAAGCGAAGAAATACTACCAATGCCATGAACATAAACAATATTATATAACAATACTAATAAAAGCAAGAAAATCGCAAAAATTTAAAGAACAACATAACTTTCATTTCTGTAGATATCAAAAGGGATAAATTTTTTAAACGCTTATTTACACAAAGTTACATGTTTGTATTGTCTGTAAATTTATTTTTACAAAAGAAATAAAACAAATTTACAAATCTGACGTCTTCAGTATTTTATATATCTCTGTTTTTATTTTGTCATGCTGTGTAATAAAGTGACCACAAACAGTGCTACCAAGAATCACCAAACGTCTCACTTCTCAGCTGCCACTTCAAAAAATTAACCCCACATTTTAAAGTGAGTGAGACTAATATTTACCTATTCAGGAACAAAACCTTCAATATCACAAAGGCTATCACCAAAAACCAAGAGCGAAAAATAATAATAAAAAAATAAAAACATCATCCATGATAAAACACACAGTATTATTCCTAACATACACAAAAACACTCCAAGAACATAGCGAAAACACACACAAATTAATGCGATAACCTTTCATCCTGAAAAAACGTGGGGAACGAGAATAAAAAAAAAAACGATAATAACGTAGATATGTTAAAAATTAATAAACTCAATTGTTAATCACCAAAAAACGACATTATGAGAAATAAAGGTACATAAAACAAGATACCACATCACTTCTTCAAAAATAAATCCAAAACTAATTAAAATCAACATACTACTGCTATTGCTGCAACTACACACACAAACACCACGGCCATCAATCAAAAGTGAAATATAAAAAAAAAAAACATTGCCTTCAGACAAAGATAAATATAAAAAAAAAGCACCAAGCGCAAGCACCTCCATAATAATACGACATCCAATAACATCGATCGATCATTATTAATTTATCGGAGAGAGTATACTAATGTCACGACTTATTAAAAAAAAAAAAGAAAAATGAAAGAAAAAACCTGTTGAAAAAATATTGTTATCTATGAGCCCAACCTCTTAGCAAACATAGTATTATTCTGACAAACTGAATCGGGTGAGTGAACACCGTCCACTACTTTAGTGGACGGTGTTCATTAAAACCTACTTATCTAAAGGATAAGTAGGTTAACTAATTATTTTAATTAGAAAAAAAAAATCAGCTAACGCCTTTTTATTTCCGTATAGGAAGTAGACGAGGGTTACTTCCTATACTTCCGTATAGGAAGTAACCCTATCTAACTTTTTGGAGACTGAGTATTTACACAAGGGAGGTTATAATAGGAAAGTGTGTTACACTACTTCTAATTTCTTTCACGGGTAGTTATGCTGTGGTATTTCGAGATTCGCTTCTCCCATTGGAGTTTTTCTATCACGAATAATTTAATCCCTCCTTTTTCAGTATCAAAATTCGTGTTTACCAAATAAAAGGTTTCTGCGGCGACTAAGTATATAACACAGGTACTCTGAGCTCGCGATCAATCGCTTTAACACATTCATGCCAAGCGGAGACAATAATCTCGTGATGTACGTGACCTTACGGCGGAAAACGAGAGTTTGTCTCGTACTTCCTGTTTATTATTAGCACGCAATATATCTTAGCATGCGCTTCGCTTGAAACCGAAACCGCTTAGATCCTTGTTCCAGGATATATTAGAAACCAATTATCCTATTGGGAATCCTATATTTGGTGATCATATGTAAGTGACTAAAAGATCAAAATATGTGAACAGATATTAGTAAGCGAATAAAATGATTCTACTGTAACATACTTTTCTCGCTTCTTTCAGAAGCGCAGCGCGATAGTAACAACTTTAGTATCGTATAATGGTACGTATTAAAACGTTGAATATTATTTCGGGAGCTTTAATATGCTTTTCAGTACAATACTTAATTTTATGAATTAAAACATTAATATGGGATAGTATACAACCCGAGGTTGTGCAATGGAATTGCGATTTTAATACATAGGGAACAAAGGATATAAACTTCTGAATACAACAATAATAAAAGTTTTTTTTTTTTTGTAGTAAGTTATTTAAGGTTAATCAAACTGCTAATCTTTTTCTAGATTATTCGTAAATTCGTAAATTAATGCAAGAAAAAAAGTTATGTTCCAACGAACTGTTTTTGCTTTGAACATATCTTATTATTACTCGCATTGAATGTTTAGACTTATAAATAATAACAATAATAATAAGGCGACAGGTTCATAAACGTTTATGGACACTCTTCTCCTTTGTTTAGGCCGAGAACTTTTCATATTTTGCTTCCTTTCCATATTTCAGGCTTTTGTTGTTCTTTTTCTACTTCAAGTATGGATATGTATTCCTGATTGCATGCCTATTGAGTGCTTTTTACCACTGTGCTATCACTGCTTGTTTCATTTAGCAATTTTTCGAAGTAATTACTCCATACTTCAAGGATATTTTTTCTCCAGTTTTCCTGTCACCTTTATCATCTCTAATTCCGTTTACAGTACTCTTTCCTCCATTTCTAAGCTTCTTCAACAACTTCCAGAATATCTCACTACCTTTTTGATATTTATTTTCTATGTTCTTGCCATAGTTCTCCCATGACTTTTGTTTAGCTAGTTTTACACAGTGTTTAGCTTTCTTACATTTGTCTCTGTATTCTCTATGAACACAAGCTGACTTATTTGCCAGGAACTTTTGATGTGCTTTCTTCTTTTCCTTCACTGCTTCTTTAACTTTCTGTGTTCGCTATGGAGTCCTGATTTTTCTATCTTTGCAGACAACCACACCAAGAGCCTCTCTGGCTGAATCAATCAATGTTTTCTTCAGAGATTGCCACTGAATCTCCAAAGTTTGATTCCTGTTCTCAAACTCTTTCATTTTTTCTTCAATAATCTTTGTGTATTTTAGTCTGCAGTTCACATCTGAGAGCTGCTCGACTTTTACTCGCTTTAAAACTTTCTTACATGTTATTCTTTTCAATATGAAATTCAGTTTTATCCTGCTCAAGAGTAAATAGTGATCGCTTCCAATTTCAAATCCTCTGTACACTCTGGTGTCCTGCACCAGGGAGAAAACATCACAATCAACAATAACATAGTCAATGAGACTTTTCTTATTCCTTGCCTCCTCTCTCCATGTGAATTTGTGCACATTTTTATGTTGGAACATGGTGTTAGTAATAACCAGTCCATGTCCTGAGCAGAAATCCAACAGGTATTTGCCATTATTATTAGCTTTGCTCTTTTCTCCAAGTTTTCCCAAAACATTTTTGTATGTCTGACAATCATTTCCTACTCTGCTATTTAGATCCCCAACGAGGACCAACTTTTCCTTTTTCATTGTGTCAGTTGCTTTTTCTAAAGCCTCAAAATATTCCTCCACTTCAACTTTAGTAGAATCTTCTGTGGGACCATAGGCACAAATAAGTCTCATTGTGCACTTCCCCATTCTGATATTTGCACACATCACTCTACTTAAGACTGCCTGTCATTCAAGAAGATTAGCCTCGTATTTAGTGTTGAATACTATGGCTGCTCCATCTTTTCCTTGATTGTCATTGCCTGAATATAACATTTTGTATTTATTACTCAGAAAGATCTTACCAGTTTTTGGCTTTTTTGTTTCAGTTATCCCTATTATGTCGATCTGGTACTTATCTAATTCCTCATCTAGCTCCATTTCTTTGCCATTCAGGCTTCTTATGTTGATAGTACCGATCTTTAACTCTGGTGATGTTGAGTTTGGGTGTGTGTTAGGATTTGTTCCAGTACCTGACTTTTCGCTGTTCGCCCCCCTGGTTCCCTGGCGAAAATAACGGGGCCTCCTTGTTTAACTGGGCGATGCCCCTGCTGGCATGAAATTCGGGCATGTTGTACCATCATTTTATATTGTGGTTTATTATTATTATTATTAAGAGAGACCTCCAGGGAGTCAGAGACTCATCGAGGGAGGCCACATACTACACACACCAGCTATCATACTAATTCTTGAATTCATTCACACTGCTTGCACTCACGACAATCAGAAGCAATCCATTCCAATCACGCACCACCCTCTGAGAGAAAAATCCAGCCCTCATACACTTCTTGGCGGTTTTAATTCTCAGCGTCCAAGGATACCCTCTCATCCTTTCCCCACCCTTCAAAAATTGAAAAATTCCATCAATGGAGATCAATCATATCATCCACCCCTCTTTCTCCTGTTTGCTAGTGTCTGCAGTCTACAAATTCTCATTCTGTCTTCATAATAATTATTCCACAATCCTGATATCATTTTTAACACTCTCCTTTGTACTCTCTCCAATATATCAGAATCACAACGGAAACCAGACCTGTGCTCAATAGTCCAAGTGAGGTCTTATCAAGGCCTTGTAAAGAGGGAAAATAACATCCTCATCTTTACATGTGAACGTTCGTTTCAACATTTGCAATTATATTTTGAGTTGTAATTGCAATATATTTGCCACATGGCTCCTAAACTTCAACTTCCTATCTATTAACACTCCAAGATCCCTAGCCTCAACAGTTTCTTCTAGCCTAATCCCACCAATATAATACGACATTGGATATCTAACCATGCCGTAGTAAATGACTTTACATTCACTGACACCCATTGCCACAATTCCAGCCTATTCAAATCATTCTGCAAAGACTGCATATCAGCAGCATTCCCGATTACCCTACCTATCTTTACATCATCAGGAAATTGCTGTATGTCGCTTGTCAAATCCTTCCTAATACCATTAATGTGCAGATTGAATAACAGTGGACTAAGCACTGATCCTTGTAGCACACCACTTGTTATTTTTTTAAATTTATTTATTTTATTAATTAATCTTTGTACTGGTTATGGGCAAGGGCGCGCCAGTAGTGTCCGGCGCCTGTGTGCAAAACTTTAGTTGGCGCCCCTATATCCTTCCCCCCAATAAAAAATCACTTTATAAAAATGTATCAGTGAGTTAAAATGAAATACGAAATATATTAATTATAAGTTTATTGAACAAAAAGCAGAAATTACAAAAAAAAAATGTATAAAAAACAATGAACATACAAGAAGGGTACAAAAACAACAAAAATAATTTGAAAAAAAAAATAAAGTAAATAAATAATAAGATAAATAAATAATAGTCACTTACCAGTATATAAAATAGGAACATATTAAACATTATTGGGTAAAGAAATAGTTAAATAAATATTTAAACAGAAAGAAAATCGCTTAGTGAATTGAACTTTTCTAGTTTTCATTAATGAAAATTCTCGAATAATCTCATGTATATCAAGTTGACCCAAAATGTCTGACTCTTGATATAATGGCAAGATTTGAAAGTCTTTCTTGTACCATTGTGGAGCGCAAGTATTTTTTTAATAATTTTAAGTTTAGAAAAGGATCGTTCCGCAGATGCTACAGATACCGATAATGACAAAAGAATCCGAAGAGTAATTCTAAAGTTTGGATAAACTGCGATTAAGTCGTTTGAATAAATATACTGAATTATCTAATATATATGTATCGTTTTTAAAATTAGAAATAAATGGTTGACAGTGTAAAATTTCTTCGCATAAATCGTCTGCGTCAATGTCTGAATGATTCTCGTGTGTTAATTTTTTCGTTACTTTTTACAAGATAATAAATATTCTTTATTTCGTGAAGTACTTAAATACAAAAACTGAAAGGAATTCATATGTTCTTTTAATAAAGTAAATCTTTCCTTCAAAGATTGTAATATTTGATCTATTATGCAGAGAAAAAAAATTACTTTAAATTAAATTTTAGGATCTACTATATTTTAATTTTCATGTTCGTAATCAAATTGTGTTGTCTTTTTACGTCGCCTTAGTGGTCTACTACAACAAAATACAGATTCTGCGTCAAAATTTGCTGCAATTAATTTTAGCTTTCTACAATTTCTTCAGGGGCGAATTCTCCATGCTTGCTGCGCAAGCTCATTAATTGAGAAAGAAGTAACATTTATTTGTTAATAAATGCATGCATTTATAAGCATTCCATTTAGGCTTTTATTTTTGTAGACAGAAGACGTCTTAAGCTTGCGCGGCAATAATTGGTCTTTGCGTTGTGTATCGAAGGCCGATGCTTGCTCGGTGTAGGAGCTACCAGGTCCTCGCTGCAGCACTGTGATTTCATGCGCGCGCATAGCCATTCTGCTCCCTTCGCGTAGTCTTAAACATAAGGCCACACAGTAGCTCTAGCCAGTGAGCTTCAGCCAGCCTTTTCAAGTGTGCGTGTTGCTTGGGAAAATTAAGTTACAACCAACTTTTTATGACGATGTTGTTGACCAGTTCATAAAGAAGAACCGTAGGGTAGAATTTGTATTCAAGTAGCTAAACTGAAAAAGATAGAATATCATTTGTAAAATAAATGTTGTATTTGTATGATTAAATGTACATAAATTTCTAAATATATAATTTTAAATGGTCAATAATTCATTATTCCACTAATCGCCCTTCAATCACACCTCTCACTCCCTGAACGATAACAAGAGCAAGCGTGAATTTCAAGACCAGCATTCGCCCTTCAATTTCTTTGAAAGTTTCATCAGACCTATAATCATTTAAAAATTGATTTAGATCATTCAATGCATCTAAAGTAAGTTGGTGATTCATAGACGAAGACTGCAGTATTTTGCTGCCAAAATTCACTTTATTTAAAATATCATACCAAATTTTTGGCGCCTATGTGTGTCGCACACATTACACATATGGCCAGCGCGCCCCTGGTTATGGGCAGTACTACCCTTACATCTCGTCCATACTTGATATAGGCCTAAGCCTTTACAAGTGTTTTACCCTATGCCTGTTCTAGTTATCATTGTAGTCATTCTCTGGCGGCAATGCCATGTCAGCAGTGTGCCCTGTAGGGCCCTCAAGGAAAGAACTTTAATATCCTTCTGCGTATGCCCAAGCTGTTTTAAGTCATCATAACTATCTCCACTCCATACGCCGTGTAAAGAGATGGTGGCGCTGGTAAACCTCGGAGTTGCCCCATGCTCCTCCCGTATCTTACTAACTAGATCTTGGTTATTTTTATAATAGTTTACTTTATTATCATGGCTATAGGCTAGTGGGCGCCTCGTTCCCACCACCTGGGCATCAACTACCCAAACGTCACCATCTCTTTTAATCACTAAGTCTGGCTTACGCAAACCCGCGGAAGTCCTATAGTGTGGTTCCCCTACAGTCTCCCAACCTTTGTTCTTAAAGCAGTTGTTCAGAATGGAGACCACGGCATCATGCCTCTGCACACGGATTTCATGGGTGCGGAAGAAACACTGGGCTATATGAGACAATGTCTCACTGTAGTGGCAGCCAGCCCTACAATTGGAGTTGTCACTACCCCATCGAGCTATGCGGGTTCGAGTAGGCAGGTCACTGATCCTCGTCCTGATAAGGTCCTTAAACCTTGCAGACTCGGGTCCCCCGTATACCACTTTTTGATATCTGTCAGTCAGCCATCCTCTTATAAATGCTGATACTGTGTAACCCAAACCCATTTGCTCCAATTTATGCAAGTCTTCCATGCTGTATTCTGCTAAAAGCTTTAGCAAAATCCAATTTAAGTGAATTCCGCGATTCAAGATCCATTCCAAGCTACAAGGCCACAGCTGACCTCATAGCTAACATCACCCACCACCGGACACTTACTATGAAAAGGTTCAGAGAAAATTGTGCTGTCGTGCTTGGCATTTCCAAAACTTTCGGCCGTGTGTGATATCGAGGCTTACTAAACAAACTGCCATCATTCGGTCTCCCTGCTGTCCTCTAATTGAGTAGCCAGCTTTTCTCTGGTCGTTGTATGCGAGTCATGGTAGATGGCTCCCTCTGTTCGAGCTTCACCCCCTATACTGAAGTACCTTAAGACTCTGTCCTATCACCTACTTTATTTCCTGTACATAAATGACCTGCTCACAATGACAGCTAATCCACAGCGTTCAGACAATAATACTCTCCACTCATCCTACTCATTTGACAAACCAAGCTACAAGATCATCTATAACTACAGCCGTAAACATTGATTTACATACTATCCTCCAATGGGGCGAGGACAGCCTTGTCATGTTCAATGCCACCAAGATCAGATCTCCTTGCTTGGACTAACGTTTACCTCCAGTCTTTTAAGGCATTAACACATCACATCAATAGCCTCTTCGACATCAAAGAAACTTTCCATTCTCTTTCATTCAAGAGTTTATTTTACACCAAACTGACTCTTAACTGTGACCTATACTCAGCATCTCTTCATTGTGCAACTGCAAACACACCGAACCTGCTTCTATTCTTCCTCTCTTATTCCATCCACTTCTGTCCTCTGGAATAGCCATCCTTCTGAAGTATTCCAAAATAAATACAACCAGCAAATCTTCAAAAGAAACATCAATAAACTTTCATCTGTCCTTATCTGCATCCCACATACGACAGCGATGTGCGTATAGGTCCCTCGACCTCTCGTAACATCAATATAAAATATATGTATACACCTAAATCAAAAAAGTAATGTCTCTCCCATCAAACATCGACCCATTTCTCTCACCTCAACGTGTTTATAGTAATCGAGAAGTTCATGAACAGTCAACTTCTTCGACACCACTTCAGTCACCACCAATAGGAATTTCACTGATCAAAATCCACATGCTCAAACATCTCAAGATTCAAGGTCATTATGGTAAACATTGATCTCAGCACACACACCTTCCTTCAGGGAGCCAATAATCACTTTCAATTCTTCCAAAACGCACTTTTGTATTTTACCTAGCAAAAATAAATAAATAAATAAATAATAAACAGTCAAGGTGAATCTCTGTTCTACATTTTTTAGGAAAAAAAGATTTTTTAGATCCTCTTCCTGACTCCGCCAAGTTCTGGTCATTTTCTCAGTTGGGGAGTGGCCCGAAATGCCTCTCTGCAGCCCTGTTTCCATGTTCTTTAGCATACGCAATCACACATAGCTTTTATGCAATATTGTAACAATGCCGACATTTTTCAGCCATAATTTGCCAAGAAATTTAGAGAAAATTCAACGGCAGAAATTTATCACCGTTCACAACCGCGAAGACAATTGAAAAGTTTAAACGAACAGGAAAACAGCTATGATAGTCCATGACAACGCATGCGCATCCACTGAACTCTACGTAACTGGAATACTCTCGCACACAGCAAGAAAGAAATCGCGTAACTCGGAACAGAGAAAATTTCCAGAAATAAAAGTAATAAAAAACGCCGGCAAATACGGTAGTATGTTATTTGACTTCCTACAGAAATACGAACTTTGTTATTCCGTTGTCTATTTCTAAACTTAATTTGCCATCTTGGCTAATGATTGTTCCTACACAGATGAACCATTTTACTTGTTCTCCATATTTTCAATTCAGAATGCTGAATATGTTTGACACGTTCTAGCTTATTTTCATAGTCTGTCTCTTTCCTGCTGATTTTCATGGCAATTTTGGTTTCAATTTAGCTGAGGGATGGTACGTATTTGAACTAGATTTATTTAAGAGTATAATTAGGTTACACATATGATTATTCAACATGTTGTACTATTATAGGAAGCTTACAAATATATATAATTACAAAATGATGCATACGGTGACTTTATCATATTGCTCTGGGTCGAAAACAAACACAGCAAACTTTGCTTGCTACCTCCCCGTACACATTAAACTGAACCACAACATCTAAACACATCGCGGTTTCCTTCCACCTTTCTAGATCAATATCGGGCGGCTCCCTTACACAGAGGTTATAGCCACTAATTCTCGTTATGATGGGACGCGAGGGCACGAGCAAAACAGCCGACCTCTCTACATTCAAGCCAGGTAGCAATCGATCGAAGAGCTAGTTGATCTCTAAGCGCCAAATGTGTGTGTGTTGGAATAGCATTAGCTGTCATTCTGCGTAATGTGAACAAGGAAAAGCACAGGACGAGGAGGAGTCACAGTGCGGATGCTTGCGCCAGCAACAGGCAAGAATTTTAACTCGGTGAGTGAACGACTCGATCCCCACAGGTTAACATTCATTCTATGAAACAGAAATCGGTGGTACGCGCATACGACATACTTTTATATTAAATACAAAAAAAATTTCAAGTCAGAGCAATATGAGATACAATAATGTTCACAATGTACGAGCTCCATTTAATTTTTACAGAAATCAAAACGACAAACGTATTGAATAATCTGTCGCAGAACGCAGATGTAATGTCATTTAAGTTATTTTTATACTACGACAGAGTACAGTGCATACTCCTTTTCAAAGAAAGGTACTGACCATTTCGTTACATCAGGAGGTAGTACCTGATATAAGATTATTAATACGACAGGTATAGGTGACTTTTGATTCAACGCATCGTGTTCGCTCTTTGGTTTGCGAAACCCCAGTTCGATTCTGATGGCATAGGGAACCTAGTACATGAAGGAACTACACTGGACCGTATTTTGTAATGATGAATCCTATTCTACAATTTTATTCTAGCAATTCAAAATTAATAAAAAAAATTTCATCCTTTCTATTTCAATATACAGGGTGGTTCAAAATTCTACGCACAAACTTTGAGGGGAGGTAGAGAACATCAAAATCAACCATATTCACATAGGAAAGCATGACCGGAAACGCCACCCGAAAGTAATAGGTGGCGCTGTTCGCCAGCGCTCCAGGTGAGCAATTGGGGCTTCCTCATTCAAGCTTTCGACGTCGTACGAAGAACATGCGTCGTTTTACAAACGCTGAGATGGCAGACATGCACCTCCTTTACCATATTATGTATCCAACTGCTATTGAACTGTTCAGTTAGGCCTAATAAAGTTTTTTACACTACCTACTGCCTTGTGTTATTTCTGTATCTTTGTGTCCCTGTTAGTACCTTCCGGTGGCGTTTCCGGCCATGCTTTCCTATGTGAATATGGTTGATTTTGAGGTTATCTTTCTTGTAGGAATAAACTTGAAAAATTGGATATCTTTGTAATTTCTCAAAGACATCAACTAGATGATTTAACGCGGGGAAGAAATACTGGAAAGCTTGAAGGCCACAGCATTACTGATATTGCCAGAGAGTTTGAAATCGCACACAGCGTTGTATCCAAACTCTGGACAGCGTTTCAAACCAATATAATGTCTTGCAGATGTTTGCTGAGGTCGCCTACGCTCTACCACGGAGCATGAAGACAGATCTTTGGTTATAACAGCAAAACGTAATCGATCCATACTGGCAGGGCAACTTGCAAGTAGGCTCCAAGCAAGTACAGGAACACGGATATCTCAACAAACTGTGGCAAGACGTGTGCCACAATTAGGCCTATACGCCCAGAAAGCCTGTAGTCTGCGTCCCTTTATCCACAGCTCATCGTAGAGCTAATGGACTCTTTACAAATGCGAGTTTTTAGTCCTTCCTCCGATTCTAGACGACAGTTGATCTGACATGAAAGTGGTACTGCTTGCCATCGTATGCTCTTGAAAGGGATAGATACGGCGATAGTGGGGTTATGGTGTGGGGAGGTATCATGCTTAATAGACACACAGCTACAGGTGCTGGACTATGACTAGTGAAAGATATTGTAACTAAGTTCTCCAACGTTCGATTGATGCGTGCTGTAGGCGAAGAATTCATTTTTATGAATGACAATGCCACACTACATCGTACACGAGCAGTAGAGATACTTCGGAGACCGAGGATATTAATTGAATCGAGTGGCCAGCACGTTCTCCAGATCTCAAATCTCATAGAACACGTTTGGAACGCAATAGGGAGATACATTACTGCTCGAAATTCTTCTCCAGAAAACAAACAAGGCTTTATCCTTGCTCTGAAATCACTGTACATTAATTCCTTAACTACGATCTCAGAAAATTTTAACTTTTGTCAAAAACGTATTGAAATTTATTTGTACGAAATTTATAATTTTTTTTTTGTGTAATATAATTTATTAGTCTGCTGGCAATAACATTATGACGCCATTTGACTGTAGTAGTGATTTTTTTTTTTTTTTCCATATACAGATAAAATTGCAGTTCGTCCTTAGCTTTCGGACACCAGTGTACTTCCTTTTTGAAATTCTTCAGACTAAGACTAGTCTGAATGGAAATTAATTTCTATCACGTTGGTTATTTTATCAAGTGCATAACGTACAATACTAAGCGTTTAGGAGTTTGGCTCGTCTCGTCTTTAAGCCTAATAAATACCTCCGGGTCTGAATGGACGTGTTGTACTTTTATTATTATTTTTATACTATAATACGTCAAGACATCATCCAAATTCTAATAAACGGGCGATTGTCTCACATCTTGTGATGGAATTCATCTTCCGCTTAAAGACAATCACAAACTTATGCGGGATTTGAATCTGCAGCGTATCAGTTGGCAGGCGAATGGGTACGTTGACTACTCCACCAACTAGGTAGGAAAGTGGTCTGAACCTCACGTATTCCACAAAATTATACTGTGTCGTTCTGTTTTTGAGATAACAATATACCACGTGCATTTTAAGATGGTGTAGGTAAAACAATCGAGAAAAAGCTGGTCGAAATCTTTTGAATAGTACGACCTGTAGGATAAGAAATCCAAATGTTAGACCATATCAACCACGTTGTAACAATTTCTATCAATAGCTTCCCCCCCCACACACACACAAAAAAAAAAAAAACTGAATAAAACGCTACATTCTTTCCTTTAAACTCACCAAAAATATGAACACGACTCGAAAAAAAATTAGAAAAAATTCGTAAGATATAACAATCTCAAAAGTTGAAATAAAAATTTAGCTACTTATCCCTATTAACAAAAATTGTTCACTCATCCGATCGACTGTTCCTAGAAGCCGGATGAAAAAATGATCAATATTCGTCTGGCTGAAGAAAAAAAATTATGCCAAGCCTAAAGTACAGCGAATCATTGTATTGGGGGGGGGGGGGGAGAATGTTAGACATATGCAGATTGAAACCTGATAGTTTTCGAATGATTATTTGTTGCAGCTCTGCAATTTTTCCAACCTAAATAAACATGGCGTCCTCACCCTACCAAAGAGCTTGTAAATTATTATTATTACCGTCAGCACAATAATAAAATCTTCATACTGTTCCAGTAAAGAACGGCAACTACGCCTTTAAGATTATTCTTTAACCCAAAACATTGCTTTTATGTTGGCTCAGATCATTTTCATACAGAGACATTGACACCGGTCATTCAAATAAACATCCATAGATAGTAGCATCCATATCAAGACTGATTCATTTCGTACAAATAACAAGATAACATACTGATTTATCATTTACTGTCAAGTGCCGACGCAGGTGGCAGAGTAATTAGCATGCTCGCACTCCAATCAACAGGTGGATGATTCGAATCCTGCCTTTGAGATGACCCCCCTGGATTTCAAGAACTCGTCAGGAAAATCAACTTCATACTACAAAAAAAAAAAAAAAACTGCTCAAAGGATTTGCAAGGTGCAAATAGTGGCCAAGGTTTTGAGGCAGTATGGTGTGAGGTAGAGGTAAAAAGGATGAAATATTTAGTTAGGTGTTGCTATAGACCTGGTAATAGGGAGGGTGATGAGAAGGATATGCATAGGCAAATTGGCCTAGCAAGCAAGAAACGAGTGATCATTATGGGCGACTTTAATTATGGTAATATAGACTGGAATCAAGAGACTGCATCTGAGGGTAAAGACAATGAATTTTTGGAGTTTTTGAAAGACAATAATTACCTTAGG
This sequence comes from Typopeltis vanoorti, assembly GCF_054136105.1. NCBI lineage: Eukaryota > Metazoa > Arthropoda > Arachnida > Uropygi > Thelyphonidae > Typopeltis > Typopeltis vanoorti. The sequence continues at coordinate 5,175,557 of NC_143574.1, read as the reverse complement.
CAGTACGTAACGGAGGGTACACGAGGATCAAGAGTATTAGATTTGATCATGCCATCAGATGATGTTATTATAAATGAGGTGTCAAATCTTCCACCAGTTGGTAAGAGTGACCACGGGGCGATCAATTGCATTCGAGGACGTCTGTTAGTAAGGGATATATGTGGAATTATATATAAGGCTGGTAATTATGAAAATCTCAGGAAACAGCTCGCGATAATAAATTGGAAGGAGGAACTGGATGGAAAGAATATCAATGCTACTTGGGCCCTACTCAAGAAATATTTGGTGGAGGCAATATCACAATGTATTCCAGAGGTTAAGAGGGTAAACAGAGCAAGTGTGAAATGGATGAATCAAGAGATAAGGTATGCAATCTGGAAAAAGAAGGTATTATGGAAGAAATACAAGATATAGTTATAACAACCAGTTGTATGAGAAGTACAAAGAGCAGGCGAGAAAGGGTGTCTTACTTGATAAGGGTAAGAAAAGTGCGGTATGAGCAACAGTTAGACAAAGCGGCCAAAAAAAAAAAAAAAAAAAAAATCCTAAGGAGTTTTTTCGATATGTCACCAGTAGAAGAAAGAATGATTTTGGTAGGATGGGAATGATTGGTGAAAACGGACGAATGATAACTGCTGCGGAGGGTATAGTTGAGATATTTAATGAGCAATTTATAAAGATATTCCATTCTTATGAATGTGACATCACGCGGAACTTGAAAGCAGTGGGAAAGGAGGGGGACGAATGTTAGTAAGTGAACAGGAAGTATATGAGGAATTGAATAGACTTGATGTAAATAAGGCTGTGGGACTTGATGCTATTCACCACGTGTTTTGAGGGAGTGTTCCAGAGAGTTAGCAACAGCTTTTGTATATCTTTTCAACATGAGTCTCTCACTGGGTAAAGTTCCAAAAGAGTGGAAAGAAGGTAAAATTGCTCTAATTCATAAGGGAGGTGATAAGGGCTTTGAATTACAGACAGGTCTGTGTGTCTGGAGTTGTGGTTAACATATTAGAGAAGTTAGTTAGGACTAAGATTCAGAACAGGGTTGACAACAGAAAAATACTCTTTGGCGGCCAGCATGGATTTACTAAAGGAAGATAGTGCTTTAGCAATCTGCTTACTTTTTATAATAAAGTAACAAATGCGTTGGATAAGGGTGTTGCATATACAGTGGTATATTTAGATTTTGCAAAGACGTATTGCCACATGACAAGCTGGAAATTAAATTGGAACGAATAAGGTTGAATAGTAGATTAGTTCGCTGCATTGGAGATTGGCGGTCTGATAAGTATCAGCGATTTTCTATGGAGGAGCGATATCCCAGAAGATGAAAGTTACTAGTGGTGTACCCCAAGAGTCTGTTTTGGGTCCACGTTTAATTTGTATGTAAATGGTATTTGGAGAGGTCTGAATGGTGATATGCAGTTGTTTGTAGAGATGATATCTGCAAACAATGGGAGAGCTATCAGGAGTAGAGTTGATGCTGTAGCTTTGCAAGAGGACTTGAATACACTGGATGAGTGGGTAAGTATGTTTGCGAAGTGTAAGGTTTTGAAATTTGGGAAGCAGAGATGGGATGTATAGTACACAATCGGCGGAAATATCTTGGAAGTGGTAGAGGAGATGAGAGATTTGGGAGTGACTGTAGATAAGAATCTAAAATTTCGGGGACATGTTACTAAAATTGTGAGAACAACACAGCGGATAATGGGAATGATGTGGAAAGCAGTGACTTGTAGAAGTAAGGGTGTTATGGTTCCTTTGTGCAAGGCTTTGATTAGGCCATATATGGATGGATTACTGTGCACAGATTTGGTCACCTGGTTTTCAAAAAGATGAAGATGTGTTGGAAACAGTTCAGAGACGATTGACTAAGGTGGGTTCTGGTCTCTTGAATGTTGAGTATGAAGAGGGGATACGATCGAGACATAAGCTGTTAAGAGGTTATTACCAGATTTATGTCGGGGAGGTTTTGTACAGAATGGGTGAAGATAGGAAGAGAACAAGAGGTCATCCCTGGAAGGTGTGAGTAGCAGGTTTTTTTTTTGCACGGAGAGTGGTTGGAATGCATTGCCCGAGACTGTGATGAGCGCAGAAACTGTAAATATATTTAAGGCGCGGTATGATAAACTGTATGTATAACAGTGGACCTCTCATCATGAATCTTTGACTCCATGGAGGGTTTTTTTTAATAATAATAATATCTATCTATTATGAGAAATATCACATTTCTTTCATTTAACGCGGCTTACGTGTTGCTAATGAATAGTGAAGAACTGCCTACTACTGTATACTCCTATACAGTAGTAGGCAGTTCTATACTGTTTCGTACGCCTAGTGGCATCACTGCAATGTCAGAAGTTGAAGTGCGTAAGAATTAATATTCAGATATGGAATCAAGCGTACCTTTTATGCTTACATAAATGAATAATAAGCCGCGCTACCAAGTCCTTAAGGCTACGTTTCGTAACCTAAAGTAGCACCTACTTCAGGTGCTACTTTAGGTATATGAACATCTTTAGGTCGCGGATACGCTAATAAATAGTTTCCACTATATACCTAAAGTGGCTCGATAAAGTAGCACCTGAAGTAGGTGGTACACGCTTTCCTGATTATCTCATTCAGTTCATACAAGGGATGTAAAGCACTAATGTGCTGTAAGTTTAATCCCTTCCTGAGTGTGATTTATCAAACACAGGTTTTCGTGGCTCGATTAGGTAAGAAATAAAGTAAATTTGGTAAAAGAATGCAAATCTTTACTTTATTTCCTCTGCCACACACAAACGCATGCACACATAGAATTTCTAAAACATGGAACTCAACGAATAAATAAAAAATAAATAAAATAACAATAAAACTCATTTTCAGGTGCAATAAGCGTGGTGTGATCAATGAGTATGTGCTAACAGTTAATAAATAGGCACCAAAATCACTATGCTGAAAATCATTGAAATAAAAAAAAAGAGGAAATGATTTTGCTAAAGCAGTCATATTTTTTAGTAGTAACTAACAAAAATCCATATGTAGCAATGAAAATTGTGTACTGTCATCAAAACCCACACACGCTCGCTTCCCGATGTATTATAATGTCTCTTGTCCAATGCCTCTTGTATTATTTTTTCCCCCCGTCCCTCTTAAGTAGTTACAGCGCCTTAGTGTCTGTAAAATTGTGCGCCAGTCTGTCACCCACCCATTCTCTATAAGGTCCACCTCTTCTGTTGAAATCATTAACTATAATAAACTAAATTATATTCATTTCAGAATCACGTCATTTGTACAGTTTGTCTAAATAATTGTAAGTTTCGCTAATAACCTTTTATAACCTTGCAAATTATACAAAAAAAAATAGCTTTCGGCTATTATCAAAGGATTCAATTTTATTTTCCCCTTAAACATTTAAATATTCATCTCCTTTCTACATTCTCGATATATTATGCTACTTTTGAGTTCGGATCTATCTATTTTTATCTGAATTTCATATCTTTATCATCAAATACTATCGTCTCTGTCTTTTTTGATGTCCAAAGTAGTTATTGTCATATTAATCAGTAATAACAAACATAGTACTAATTTAAAAAGTATAATTTCTCTCATTTCAGAGATAAATGGACTCGAAAAAAATCAGCATTTCAAATTAGCTGAAAATTAGTTTGAAATTTTGGTTCCATTTTCTATCAGTGGCTTCTTTTTTAACTATTAGAATGTTTAGATCGCTTAATTTCTCAAAAAAAAAAAAAAAAATTGAACTCATCTGATAATCTCTACTCGAAGGATCTCATTCAAGACGTGATTTAAAATATCTGCATGACAGAGAACACCTCATACATCTTTAGACTGCCGTTTTCAAGTTAATTTGCGCCAGGTTCTCTGCATTGAATAAAGTGCGTTTTTTTTTTGAAAGTTGAAACTTGTTTTACGATAAAATGGATATTGTTTAGTGCAAAAATTCGATTACAAAAAGCAGGTGATATAAAAGTATATACATTGTACATAAGGATAACATTCAATAACATTTGAACTCCATATGCAGGACGAAATCAAAATTGCTTCCAAAATGTCGATCTTAAAATAAACCGACAAAAGCACAGCAACCAGAAGCAATTTGAGGCCATTTATGAGTAGTCAGCTCAGTCATGTTTCAATATATGAACTAGGATTCTTGAATCTCACTTCAAACCCAGACGAATATTGAAGTTGAAAAGATTAGAGAGAGAGAGAGAGAGATCACGATCTGAAAAATTAAACTTGTCCTATTTCAAAGAAGAAACGGTACTCTCAGTGCAATATGAATGAAAGCGGCAACAGGGAAGATATTACTATCAAAACAATATCCGGCAAAGCAAAGAGGGGTAAGATATAAAATTTTATATATTGTATTTTTCTGCCATTGTGGAGAGTCTTCCTTGAGATCTTTTGTAGTATGGACGCAATCGGATGAAAACACTTGGCCAATAACGAAGGAAATACAGGAGAACAAAACTTAGATAGCCCAGACGTTTTAGCTATCTAATTCTATCCCGTTTGAATTGTTACTTCCTTTACTGAATATTTATCACAATATCACTATAGTGGTATTTGGGTAGATATGTGATTCATTCTACCCAAGATATAGTAATCCCTCGATTAATGCGCCCCCGATTAGTGCGTCTTTTTTTTTTCGATACCCAAATTCGATTAGTGTGCCCATATACATCTTAGAAATAAGTGTTACAGATTTAAAAAAAAATTCTATCTATACATTTTTTTATGGCTAACTATTTTAAAAAAATCACTCACCAGAATGAAATAATTTAGTTGCCTATTTAAAACATTTTACAAAGTTATTCTTAATGGCATACTACACTATGTTCCAAATTTTTACCGCCAAAATTTATGTCGTCTGCTATTATGCCCACAGATTCGAGACCGACACTTCTGCGCATGTCACTAAAAGGAGAATCCATTCCGATAATAGGGTAATCAATCCGTCTTCTGGAATGAGTTGTTTATTATTGCACGTCGGAAAATTAATTTCTCTTTTATGATCATTGTAGTTTTTAAAGTGGTAACTATTTTGCTTGTATAACAGTTGGGAAATTTTATTTATAAAGCACGTGATTTCGCGTGTTGGCGACCAATTCGTACGTCCTTCATATTTCTTTAATTAAATCTCATTTTGAAGAATTGAGTGATTCCGACCTGCTATATTTAAATAACTAAGTAACTAGCCTGAAAATTACACGCCATCATCATCAATCCATTGTTTGAGCTCAGTATATAGTAATTTAGTACATAATACAGAAAAGTGAAAATATCATATGCAGAGTTTTTATTACTTTAAACCATCATTATTTATTACTGATAATATAGCAAGTCGGATCTAGCAGATCATGCGTTGGCCAAACTTGCAAGCAGAATTAGGTGTAAGAAAACAAGCTTATATAAAAGCCATTACAAATTTGACACTTATAATTGGAGTCGGCAGCAGCAGTGAAGTATTCCCGTAATATCAATAAGAATTACTGCGCTGTTAACCAAAATTTTGACTCTTCGTCTGAGACCCCTTTGGGATTAATATCAACGACTTTTATCTCCAATCTTAGAGGGGAGAGGCGATCCGTTGGAATTTTTTTTTTTACCATTGAATTTCGCTATATATTTCGATGTTAGTATCTATACGTTACTAATAAGCTTTAAAATGTGAACATGGCGGTTTAAATGTAGCAAAATTTTAATAGCTTTGCTAGATTATGGTATTGCGAGTTAATAGTCAAAACACATCAATAATAACTAATATCTCAAATTCTTCCTACACAGAAAAAGTGTTAATCTTACGTCAACAGCCAATTTTAACATAGGTTTCATAGTTTTGATGAAACCTCGGTACTCATTCAGTAACATTTTTAACATTAACACTCCATGTTTTTTTTTTTTTTTTTTTTTTAAATAAATGCGAGTAACTTAAAGACATATCACCTTCAGAGGTTTAATGCACACGATATTTGTGAATAATTTTTATTTCAAAGTTTAATAACTTTCGATTTCGCTATTCTTACACACTGCTACATCTGAATGATGGAGAATGCCACCCCAACCTCGATATTAATATAAATCGTGTAGGGGGCAATATAACAGGATTAACAACCAGTAATTTGTACAATTCTCTCAGATCGAAAGACATTTATGAGGAGCAGTTAAGGTCGGCGCTAGAAGCGGCCACGTAAAACAAATGTCCGAGGTGTAAATTCGCAAAAAATAAATTATTTAAATTATAAAATTAAATTAGCAAGACTCCCTCCCGTCGAGTGAGCGTTTTCCCTAACATAATGTAGGCTAAAACTCACGATGTCTGCAACTCCTTGATCCAAAGCCAGAGATAACTTCACAGCTCATAAGCTAAGAATGATATTGCAGCAATTTTGCCCAAGTTGATATCGATAGCATGTTGCAAATACAAACCTGCACGCTATCGACATCAAAAATGTCGCGTCACCCCACGAGTGTCTGATGGGATAAAAGATCTAGCTATTGCCAAGTTCTAATTTATTTTGATTCTGTAATCACAAGCGGGATTTGGAAAGGGAGAGACTTTCCTTTCAAGCTATGTACCAGTGTACCAATAGTACAGTGATAATATGAAACTGGACCAGACATGGGTGCTGGCGCGCACACGCCCCTCCTCATTACACAAATAATCATCAATCACAAGTTAGAAATGTTAATCCACCACCTATAGTTGCTGTTAGAATCGCTCAACAACTACCTGCTCATTCAATCCCTTTGATATTCAAAGAGAAAGTGTTAATTACAGCCGTGATCTTTGGATCCAATGAGGTCTTCAATTTGCGCTAGAATTCTGTAGGCCAGCGTCAAATGAAACTCAGATCTCAGTCATACGCTGCCTTGCTATCTCATAAATGTTTCAACGCCTAGACACAGCTCTGATACTCACTGACCAAAGAGAACGGTGCTAATATCCATTATACAATATAGATTAGGGAAAGATGTGCTACGTTCACGTCTATGAAAAAGGGTCTGTGACTCAGACAGAAATAGAAGCACTGTTGTTATCCTTCATACATTCGGCAGAGGAATAAAAATAAAAATTAAAAATAAAAAGAGGAAAAAAAGTATATTTCAGTTCTGTGTACTTTTTAATTTCTTACTGGCTTTTTCCGACAATCCAATATCTTTTTATTATTATTATTAAGATGGTGGCCACCTGCTTTTATTCCATTTTGTATTCTACCCTGTAGGTACTAAGTCGAATTCACAATTCTGATTTTTTGTGTATTTTATGTACACATGTAGTGGAATGGTATGCCCCAAATCACCTTGATTGAAGCCTTCCTTCTATGACAAAAAAATTCGAAATTTTAATGAGATGCGCTTGATAGGTGGCTATAAAGCAAATTTGCTACCATTTTATTTTTATGTCTTCAGTAAACAGTCTTTCAAAATGAAAACGGTGTTTTTTTAGCATTTTGATAACTAGGACAGAGAAATTCGTGATCAGGATGAGATGTTGACTGAAATTAAATATGACCGGGGGGGCATTGATGTGGTGAAAACTATGGACCCAAGTTTTCTGTTGATTTTAAGTAAATGTTGATTAAAAGCCCATCATTTCATTAGGAAAAGCCAATTCGATTTAAAAAAAAAAAAAATTCCTCAGTACATATATTAGGGGAATTTTTTTTCAGAAAATACACGTTTGTGATACATGACAAAGTGCACTCATTTTAAACAAACTAAATGCTTGTTTAAAATCTAAAACACTGTGTTATCAATGACTGTCTGATACACAACACAGTAGCAGTTCATGCTTATCAGTTTTCATAAACGAATGGAAAGAAAAGTTTTCCACTTAAAAAAAAAAAAAATGATGGCTCGTCAGCTTAGTATAAGAACATAAGATGATTTTGGTTTGTCTGCAGAGTGACACGTTTTTGCCACGTCACATTTCAAGAGCCCCATGTTAAGGTGCTGGGAGAACTCATTATACGGTTAGTTATACAGGGTGTCCCAAAATTCACGCAAGATTTAAATTTAGCGCCATTTGTGCGGTAAAGTGTTGCCAACGAGAAAAAAAAGACAGCGTGACAGCTGACAGTTCAGGGTTATTAAAAATGGAGCGCTACACGAAAGAACAACGCATTTTCATTGTTGAGCAATACTTTAAAAATAATGCTTATTTTTCGAACAAAATCATCTTCAGCGATGAGGCTCATTTTCATCTTGATGGCTTCGTTAATCGACAAAATTGTCGCATTTGGGGTTCAGAAAATCCACGAGTGATTGTTGAGAAACAAATGCACCCACAACGTGTCACTGTTTGGTGCAGATTTTGGGCTGGAGGCATCATCGGTCCATTCTTCTTCGAAAATGCGGCTGGTAAGGCAATAACAGTTAATGGTGCTCGCTATCGCGACATGATAATCCAGTTTTTTGTGCGTAAATTGCAAGATATGGATGTGGACGACATGTGGTTTCAACAAGACAGTGCCACATGCCATACAGCCCAAGAAACAATTCAATTACTGCACGAGTCATTTCCTGGTCGTGTAAGTTCCCGTTTTGGTGATCAGAATTGGCCGCCCAGATCATGTGACTTAACGCCGTTGGATTTTTTTCTTTGGGGCCAACAAGCCCACGACCACCCACGTCTTGAAGGAGGAAATTGAGCGCTGTATCAACGAAATTCAGCCACATTTATGCAAAACGGTCATGGAAAATTTCGACAAAAGAGTGCGTATGTGCCAGCAAAGTGGAGGCCATTTACCCGATATGCTATTCCATTCATGAAGTATAACCCTGTATACTTCATGAATCAATAAGAAATTACAATTTTTAATTAAAAATCTGTGTTTTCTATCAAAATTACTTCTTGTGTGAATTTTGGGACACCCTATAAACGCAAGCGCACAGAGGACTACTGAAAAGAACGTTATGTTCCAATTTTGTTCTAGCGACGTCAGCAAGAAGTCAAGCTGAAAAAGCTGAGAAAATTATCAGGACAAGTATCACGCCTATGTCCCAATCGATGAAAAAATGTTGTTGTCCATCACTATTCTCTTTAGAACGCTGTGAGGTTATTGCATCAAATTACTTTATTACTGAATGGTTATGTCTGTGGTATTTAGGTTTATTAACTATTAAAATTAAAACTGACTTAATAGAACTGCCATTAAGAGTGATAACAAGATTATATCTTTGCAAAAGGAATTACATCTAAGTGGCGAGTACCAGTTATTTTTATTACCTAGCTAAGTAAAACTAGTTAAACAGAACAAAATTTTATAAGCAGTTCAAACTTCAGTGCACCTGTTCTTCGCCAACCCTAGTCATATGAAATTGCATTGACAGCATAGTTAAGTCTTTTTGAAATGTTGCATTCTACTTTTACATTAATGCTGATGAAATGTAAAAATCTCTGCATGTTATTTGCAAACTTCCCACCACTCCGAAGGTCCTAATTTCTGTTATGATAGTGGTCGTACTAAATACGTTGAAAGATGCAACAACAACAAAAAACAGAGGTTTCTTCATTTTCCAAACGCTGAAGAAAGGCAGAAGGGGAGAAAAGTGTACAAAGATTGGACAGTTGAGAAATGGAAGAATCGTATTCTCAGATGAGTGTCATTTCTTTGTCCAAAGAGAACGAGTACCCTATGTTTGTAGTTATATTTTCTTGCGAAATTAAAATTTTTCTGTAAAATGTGAGTGTTCGGATTAATTTGTTTACTAAACCTAAAGAAACAATTAACAGGGAATCAACTGAATAAACATACTGCATCGATTAAATATTAATGAAAAATGAAGTCATGCTTTCAACCGAGCTACCAATATCTTTGCACAAGTTATTATTATTACACGACACCTCCAGGGAGTCTTAAGACTCATCGAGGGAGGGCACCTGCTCTACATCTCTTAGTCTCCGTCATCACATACACCAGCGCCATCTACTGCCTACCACCACTAGTATTTTCACAGACAATCACAAATATCCATGCCCATGGTGGGATTCGAACCCATAGCCTTTTGGCTGTAGAGCGGATATGCTAACCACTCGGCCGACCAGGCAATTAGATAAATGGTTCGTAATTGAAGCTACTAAATAAGACTCGTTAAAGCTATATTCTATAAACAGTTTTGACTTGTAACGCCAGTGAGAGAAATAATTTTGTACAAAAGTACTTTATATAAACCGGTGGTCCTTTGTATTTTGTAAAGAATACTGTCTTTTTAATTTACAGAAATACAACCAATCCATGCCCCCCCCCCCCTTTTGCGTAAGAGCTGGATATATATCACAGGGAGATTTTGACGATTCTCGTGAAAAAATGATCAACAATCCAACCCTGAACAACACGAAACTGTATTGTAAGTAAAGAATTGGAAAAAGGTACTAACGTGTTTGATATCCTAGAGATGGAAAGAGAGCTAGGGGAAGAAATTAGAGATGGCTGGAACTCAATAGCATAGAAAAGCGCAAGATAGGACTGAATTAAGGACTTTTGGGGGAGAGCTGCGTTCAGCAACGGGCAGAAAATGGCTTATTATGAAGACTAACGCGATATGAAACTTAATGGCCAGATATTCATTGCATTATGCTTTTCTATATTTTTTGTTTGTTTAAAAAAAAAGCACCCTGTTAAGAACTTTTATCTTGCATTTATCTAATCTATAAAATAAATGATAAAATAGATTACCATGGTGAAAAATGAATAGTTTTTATTTTTGCGATTCAGCACATGAATAAACACGTAACTACCAAATAATGTCATTCATAATGGTGACAAAATCGTAAGCAATGAACTGGCTCATTATGACTGCTCTAGCGGGGACAGACATTGGGGATACAGAGGTAAGGGTCACTAGAGCATGCAATGCATATACTAAAGAGAGAGCGAGAGAAAAAAATTAAATAAAAACAAAAGAGAATAATGGCCATTATCAATATTAACCAGCTTCTCTGAGGAAAAAAATAAGTGAATTTATATCACACTAGTGCAAACAAATAACACACGAAAGGCATAAATAAATGCAACTAAAATCAAATGGCAAAACTAACGCCTGCCTCCATAACTCAGTGTGTAAAAACCTCGGCTTATTTACTGCAAAGAGTGCGGGTTCGAATCCAGCATAAGGCACGAGTACTTGTAAAAGCTTTCTTTGAACGTATGGCTCCTTGGGCATGCTAAAGCTTGTGTTAAAAATGATCCAAAATGAAAGTATTATCATTGCTCAAAGAGGAATGGTGTATATGTGCGCGCGCATAAACACGCACACATACGCGATTCCTCTGCGAATGGATGGATGGATGTGATGAGTGCGTGTTAGGATAGGATAAATGTGAAAGTCAACCCAAGCAAAGAAAATGAATCTTGAATCTTTCGATCTTGAATAGAGATCAAAATAATTGAAATTAAGAGGAAAATGTAGTAAGATCCTTCTTCCAAAAAGTAAGACAGAATAATGTTTTGGTCATATTAAAATTTGCTACATTCATTCAAGGTAAGGAGTTATAAATTAGTATTTATAACGTCGGTTATGGGAGACATTCTATTTCAATTCTTAATGACTGTACTGAAATTAACCCGCTGAGCAAGCATTAAGCCAGATATAGACCACTGGAGGGAATTTATAATACCATGTCGTAAATTCAAGAATTATCTTCTCCTAAAACAATTACAATACTTTAAAATCGAGTTTTTAAAAGTTTAACGACCTGCAGATACTATTTTTTTGAAAATGAAGTTTGACAAGCCTCAAGGAGGTTGTAAAGGTTTCTGTTACATGGAATCCATGTGTGCGTTCAAGAGCAATGCAAATAGTTAATAGGGTGAAAAATCTAAATCCAGCGACGGTGTTAAAGAGCCAACATCAATAACATAAATATTGTTTTTATTAAAAGTCTATCTGTGAATTAGTCAGGGTAAAAAAAGCGTAATGTTGCTGTTGGAGTTCTGAGTAATGCAGTCTCAAAGTGCCTTAAAGGCTACAAGGAACAAGAGGTCTCCAATCAAGTAGAATCCTACAACCAATTGTCCAGTCTACAATCACCCAGCAGTAACAAACGATTAGCGACGTTATTAAACTCTTGGTCAACCCAAGGGTAATAATGCATTATCAGTTTGCAAACTTTCGTGAGTGAGATTCAAACGAGAGAGATGGAAACCAGTACACTGGCAATTTGACTTTAATTTGCTCAAGGAATTAAGAAGCCGAAATTCTTGCAAGAATGCAATTCGAATCAACATTCGAAGGAATTTTCATTAGTGCCAAATACTTTTAAGACAAATTCAAGGCATTTTTATTTGTATTTCCCCTCAACATAGTTGTATATGGAGTCCACACATAATTTGTATGAAGAGGTTGGAAATTTATACCATTTTGAAGTAAATCTAAAATATCGAAATTAAGTCAGAAATACACATTTTCCTGTTGGAACCGTCAAGGCAGTGCAGCCAGCTTTCGATTTTTACTGAGTCACAATAACCAACAAGCAAAACAAGTATTTTTATTATTCCTTAATATCAACCTACACATAAATTTGTGTTATGGGAAAAGAAAAATATTTAGATACGTTTCTTGAACAGCTGGAGGTTGTAATCTTTAGGGATCCCAACATGAAAGTAATTTCGAAGAACAGAACCATGAAATGAAAGCGGAGAAATTGAAGTTGGTTCAGTAAGCCTGCAGATGGACCCAGTACAGATGTTGACCAGGCAGAAGTATCGTCTTTCTTCCACTTAAAAGAAAGTGGAAGAAAGACGATAGCCAGTTGCGCGGAACGTGCTCAGGAATATACTTACTGAAGAGGCATAAACAGAAACAGGAAAAAGTGATTACAGTGAGTCTGGTGAGAAAGGGTCAGTGAACCAGAATGTCCTATTGTGGACAGTATCGTGCATTTTTAGAAACGCTTGTTGAGCAGCACCTGAAGTGTGTGGGCAATATTGCAAGGTAAAGCAAATTTGGGATTCATACAGCGTTAGCAGCTGTACAAGTAAGAAGTGGTGTGTTAAATAATAAAGGCAACCTGGTATTTGGAGAATGAAAAGGCTACGGATGTGATGTGTTTGTACTAGGAAAGGTAGAAATGTGGATTTTCCTTCTGATTTCACTTTTCACATTTTTTGGAAATCTGGCTATTATCAAAGATAAGCGAGAAGCAAAATAAATAAATTAATTAATAATAATACTGACGGCATTGCCTTTTAGGAGCATTGAAGTTCACAATGGTAGAACTATGTTAAAAACGAAGATATCAGAACTGATTGATACTGGTTAGAATTACACAAAGCAACTATGTTTATAAGATCTTCCAGTGAGAGATTATCGCTAATCGGTTCAAAATCAAAGATTGATGGATAAAGAATTACGAGGACAATTGTTTTCATAAATAAATAAATAATACATATTATATCTATGTATTCTCCGACGGGTTGTCTGCGCTGTTTCTCAAAAACAGCGCAGTCTCTGGGATCCCATATCAAATACCAGGAGTGAAGGCTGTGGCTTTACAAGAGGACTTGAATACATTGGGTGAATAAGTGGGGATTCAGCTCAATGATGCAAAGTGTAAAGTTTTGAAAATGGGAAGCAGAGATGGGATGTAAAGTACACAATCAGTGAAAATATCTTGGAAGAGGTAGAGATGAGAGAGATCTGGGAGTGATTGTGTCCAAGGAACTAAAATTTAGGTTGCTAAAACTGTGAGAAAAGCACAGCAGTTAATGGGAATGATGCGGAGGGCACTGACTTGTAGAAGTAAGGATGTTATGGTTCCTTTGTACAAGGCTTTGATTAGGCCACATATGGATTACTGCGCACAGATTTGGTCATCTGGTTTTCAAAAAGATGATGTATTGGAAAAGGTCCAGAGACGATTGACTAAGATGGTTTCTGGTCTCTGGAATATTGATTATGAAGACAAATTGACAAAATGCAATTTGCAGAAATTGGTGGATAGAAGAAGAAGAGGAGATATGATCGAGACATATAAGCTGTCAAGAGGTTATTACCAGATTAATGTAGAGAAGATTTTGCATATGGGTGAAGGTGAGGAGAGAGCAAGAGGTCATCTCTGGAAACTGTATAAGGAGAGTGTGAGCAAAGGGATGAGGAGCAAATTTTTTGCATGGACATCAAACGGTGAGTAATTGGAATGCATTGCCCGAGAGTGTGGTGAGCGCAGAGACAGTGAATATATTTAAGGCGCAGTGTGATAAAGTGTGTGTGTAACAGTTTATCACATCGCGCATCGTAGACCCTCCGCCGTAAGTGTTTGACTCCATGGAGGATTTTTATAATAATAATAATACGAAAACGATTGTCTTAGTAATTATTTGTCCATCAATCTTTGATTTTGAACCGATTAGACATAATCTCTACCCACTGCAGAGACCACATCGTCGAGTAAATATTGCTGCCTAATTTGGGGTGGCCATAATTTCAAATTAAATAATGAAACTAAATATACAATGAGGAAGAAACCTCCAGTATACTAACGAAATACTGCTAAATTGCAGTGTCCTAGAATATAACTCAGTTCAATGAAGTTGATACGCAATTTCTTTATTGTGAAGGTTTTAACACACATGAAATAGCCATCGGAAACAAAATGTTGACATCGGTGTCAGTGCTAATAGTTTGGATCTATTAGCACTGATAAGCCTAAGTTTATTAAAACAATAAACTTAGGATTATCTACAAGAACGTATAGAACAGCTATTTATGGGGATCATATCCTATTTAAAGGGGACAATACTACCTTATGGGTATTAAAAGATTTTAATTATACTCGCTGTACTGTTCACATGATTTAGTGGACAATAATAACACGATTCAGAGACCTTCAGTGAAACGCATTAGCTTGACATCCTACAAGGATTAGTGGAAAAAATGTGCCTAGGAACAAATTTAAAAAAAAAACGAAAAAAAATGTTTTTTTAATTTACAGAAACTGGTGTGTGTGTGGGGGGGGGGGTGACTGGCTGCAGCCCTCATGAGAGACTATAAAAGCGTTTTGTAAAATACATTCCAACTTACTCGAAAATTATATATTCTGGCTATTACGAAAATCTCTATTGAAATCTCCAGAGATCTCAATAATTCAAATCTAGAGTTGGACAGTGATTTAGTATTCGCCTTCGTTTTTAACCAGCCCTTAAGTATCTGCTGATAATAGTCAATTCGTTTAATCGGCTAACAATCCAGTTGTAGTGTTTATCTGACTTGAACGAAGGCCGTTCGCGTGACATGTCGCTATCGGATAAAATTTTCCTCTGATATCAACTCAATTAGTTCACTGTAATATTTCTTTTACATTTCTACAGATATTTATTAGCTAACCCCTGCAGTTTTCTAAATTAGGATATAGAATGAAACTAACGAAAACTCATGATAATATGAGGAAGCAGAAAGAATGCTCTATCTACGTGTACAGCATTGAATATATACAGTAGTATGACACTAGTTCACAATGCTATACGACACCATTTATAATTAATTTTCTCAAATTTCGAAGAGTAAATCATCTAACCCCTTTTATTATCCGAAGGAAGTAGTCAGAACTCCTTCAGATCTAACTCTACGAGCAGTAGGATTTAGGGCCCGTAGCCCTAAATCCTACTGCTCGTATTACTGTCTCTAATAGTGTTGAGTTCTATAGGTCGCTTTTCTTAGGATGCAGGGCTAAAAATCCGAGTTTATATGAAGGAAACGCTACTGGCCCCTGCGAAAAACATTTTTTTTGTTTAGAAAGTTATTGCTTTATAAAATAAAATATATATTTTGTCTGCAGCTACTTGCTAGCTGGCAAATACTACTCGCCATGTGCAAGCATATTTGTTGAGGCCTTTTCGTCACCACTGGGAATTTGCTTTCACTAATGAACAAGACAAACAAACAAGAGTCCAGTTCATACATGTCTTATCCATAAAACTCCGGACGGAGCAATCTGGTATAATTTACATATTCTTTACTTCTATTTTGCAAATTTGGCAATCCGTATAGTTTTTTTTTTTAATATTGGGTATTAAAAATAACACTATCGGTCTATTCTTGATCCACCACGGCGCTCTTTCCCTTTCTACTTGCTTGTATTGATATTCCATGTAGCTATCTTGTTGGAAGACGAGTGTCAATAATCTGCCAAACACTCAGATAATGAGAATCGATCTGTCTTTTCATGATTGAAATCGTTCAAGTGTGTTCTTTGTTACTATCTGAGTGTAAATAGAACGAGGAGGAAATGGCATTGTGCAATCCATATACTTTGCCAACAGACTGGCTTTTTCAGACTAAACCAATATTTACTTATCATATTCTTAGATATCTCAATGAAAATACAGAGTACCCGTGCTATCGCCACAAATCTTATAAAGAATCTCGCCATTCTAATCTGTTCTAAGCAGAGCATGCTATGAAGCACACGATGCCTAGATACAAATGGATAAATCCCTGTGACAAATTCTGAAATAGTTTGAAATAGTTACCATCAAGTAAGGGAGAGGAAGTTCTCTATAAATGAATGTCACAAATCTCGAAAAGAAAAAAGTGGTGGTCGTTCCTATCTGGGAAGTTTAGTGAATTTCCGGCAGAAACAAAAGTAGACCCAGGATCTACTGAAGCCAATAGGCAAAACTATCCTGATCTCTGAAATATTTTATAAAAACAAGAATAACGGAGAAAGCTTTTTTTTTAAATCAATATTAGTCGTAATAATACCAAGGAAACTAAAAGGCAAGATTTTTTTTACCTTGAAACGCATTAAACGAAAAAAAAGATATCAAAGAAAAATAATCATCTGGAAAAATAAGAACATAAGTAAAGAAACGAATATAAGAATTCTATAAAGGAGTAGTCAGGCCAATACTAACATATGGCTGTTAAAATGGAAAGTATACTGAAAAAATCACATGGAAAGAATGCAGCTAAGAAATGGTTAAAGAAACTAAAATCTTGATACCAAATGGAAAGAGAAGCATAGGAAGATTGAGGAGAAATCTCTTGAAAACAAAGGCACTACAATCAACTATGATTAAAACTGAAAGAAGAAATACATCAAGTATTTTATTTTTATTAATTGGTTAGTGTTTTCAACTCTTCGCACGTGCCTTTTCAACTGGCAGTACACGGCATCATTTTTCGACAAAGAATTTTGTATCGCGTCAATATGTTAACATATTGACTCCATCTGCGAAGTTAACAGATGCTCAGCGTGTAGACACACGCTGAGCATCTGTTAACTTCGCAGATGGAGTCAATAAAACTGAAATTTTGTGAAAGATATATATAAAGGGTGTCCCAAATTTCACGCAAGATTTAAATTTAGCGCCATTTGTGCGGTAAAGTGTTGCCAACGAGAAAAAAAAGACAGCGTGACAGCTGACAGTTCAGAGTTATTAAAAATGGAGCGCTACACGAAAGAACAACGCATTTTCATTGTTGAGCAATATTTTAAAAATAATGCTTATTTTTCGAACAAAATCATCTTCAGCGATGAGGCTCGTTTTCATCTTGATGGCTTCGTTAATCGACAAAATTGTCGCATTTGGGGTTCAGAAAATCCACGAGTGATTGTTGAGAAACAAATGCATCCACAACGTGTGACTGTTTGGTGCGGATTTTGGGCTGGAGGCATCATCGGTCCATTCTTCTTCGAAAATGCGGCTGGTAAGGCAATAAGAGTTAATGGCGCTCGCTATCGCGACATGATAATCCAGTTTTTTGTGCCTAAATTGCAAGATATGGATGCAGACGCCACGTGGTTTCAACAAGACGGTGCCACATGCCATACAGCCCGAGAAACAATTCAATTACTGCATGAGTCATTTCCTGGTAGTGTAATTTCCAGTTTTGGTGATCAGAATTGGCCGCCCAGATCATGTGACTTAACGCCGTTGGACTTTTTTCTTTGGGGCCAACAAGACCACGACCACCCACGCCTTGAAGGAGAAAATTGAGCGCTGTATCAACGAAATTCAGCCACATTTATGCAAAACGGTCATGGAAAATTTCGACAAAAGAGTGCGTATGTGCCAGCAAAGCCGTGGAGGCCATTTACCCGATATGCTATTCCATGCATAACTCTATACTGTATACTTTATGAATCAATAAGAAATTACAATTTTTAATTAAAAACCTGTGTTTTCTATCAAAATTACTTCTTGCGTGAATTTTGGGACACCCTATATATAGGTAGAAAGTTAACTAGAGTATATTATGTATTCAAGATACCAAGTAATTTTATATAAACTTGGTTTTTAATCCTTTTTCCCAAGTAAGCAAACAGACAAGTATGTCAAGTTTGCGCCTGCACGTAGTGCAAGACTGAGGCAACTCCTGCAGGTAGAGCATTTCTGCATCTTACTCTCATCATGAGATTTTATTTAATAAGGTCAAAGCACCTTGTGGCAACTTGTTTAGGTAAAATTCATATAAGCTCTGCATCACTTCAACCTTTATTTCAGGTCTGGCTCACACTGATGAGACCTCAATAAAGGTTGAAACCGGTCTGGGTAATTATATCAGTGACCCCTGCCTTTAATGCATAGCATCATACATCTCCGCAGGGAAATGTGCTTTGCATTAGGGGGAAAATACTAAGGAAAGTGATAGGAGCTTAATCCACCTTTATCACGAGTTGCCCGGTCCTGCACTACCTGCAGGAGTTGCCTCAGTCTTGCACTACGTGGAGACGCAAACTTGACATACTTGTCTGTTTGCTTACTTGGGAAAAAGGATTAAAAACCAAGTTTATATAAAATTACTTGGTATCTTGAATATACACACACACAAGGCTTAAAAAAATGCGCACATCTGCTGGTCAACGAGAACATTTTTTAGTTGACATCTAAAAGAAATCAGAAGAAGAATTTCAGTTCAATCTTTAGTTTTATTTACGTTAATGCCGATTCTGTTTCATTTTTTTTATGACATAAATATTATTTTGTAAGATTTTCTTAATTATCGCCTCTATTGAAGGGTCATTGACTGTCGACCAATTCTAGTTTGTTTCTAGTCAACGATTTCGTTTTACCAGAATACAACCATTTCCTCCTGAATTCATAATTGCTTCAGTTGCTCTACATGCATTTTACTCTTCCATGTGTAGGAAGCTTTGTTTATACGCTATCAAATACCTATTAAACAACAGAATTAGTTAAAAAAAAATTTAAAACTACTACTGTTGTTTTTAAGTATTGTAGTATTCTGCGTCCATTTTGCTTAAAAGAACGGTTCACCAACATTTAAGAATGATAGTGAAACGTTAGCAGTTATTCGCGTAAGAATACACGCACGAGTTAGTAGTTCATGCTGCTTCCAACGGCTGGGACAGGAATGCGCAAACGTCTGTGTGTTATAGAACACAAATTTATCAAACAGACGACAAGAAAGAAAGTTACATTAAACCTGACTGGATGCAGTTGATGCGCACGTCTCGGTTTCATCATCGCTCACTCCTAAGGCATCTTTGACATTTACAGAACACCAAAGAAGCAACGCAAAGTGGCAGTGCGACATGAAAAACATATACCCAATTTTGTAAGAAGAAAACGCTAGTAAAAAATATTTAAAAAAAAATAAATAAAGATCCCAGATATACCTTCATTAAACTGAGTTCAAAAGATTTTATAAACGTACGTTTCTCTTTTTATAACTAAGAGAAACGTACGGATTATGTTCAAAGCTACCTGTTGAATTAAGATGACGGACACTACACTTAAATGAACAAAGTACTACATTCCATAGAAATAACAAAGTCAGCTCACACCAATACCACGTAAAGGTGTCTTCCACCAAAAGACATTTTCAAGTAGGTGTTTTTAAATTAATCCGCTAATTAAAACCAAAATAAAAGAGGAGCGTTTAGTATAGTTGTGCTGTCTTTGTAATTTTTAATACAGAATGGGGAAAAATTGCGACTTAATATGGATATTAATAAAATCCACTTTAAATAAATTTCAAGGAATAAAAGCTCTCCTAAAAACATACACGCTTCTTCCCACTTCTCCAGAATAACTAAAAATGGAAGAAAAGTTCTTGAGCTTCGTAAAATACAAGCTCTCGAGACAGATTAGACTGGATTAATGGCAATTAATACTCTGTGATCTTCCGGTATGTTTCCAGGAAACCCTGACTAGTTAAGTCACTTGGGAAGTGTCGTTAGTGACTGCATCTAGATGCAGCGTTAGAGGCATTCAAAAATGTCTTTCTTAATACACATGAAGAAAGCAATTCTAGATAAAAAATGCCGTTTTCTGTAAAGCTAAATATTCATGGGTCAAAAACTTCGTTAAATGCTGTTCAACAAGGAGCTGAGTTCAGATGTAGTACCTCTTTTGCACACAACGACTCGTGTAATCAACTACGATAACTAAGTAGATCCGTGTGTGCAGCCCTTTAAATTTTTACAGTGCCACTTCACATTTCGTGACAAAATACTGTTTATTGCGTATTACGCGGGGATTTGATGAGCAACACATTATCCACACGAAAATCAAGAAAACGCAATTCTCAGTTACATCTCGGGACAACAGTGCTTATTAAAACCCCTAACATATATATACTTCCGCATGCTTGAACCTTAGTAATATTAACGTTCGCCGAAAAAAAAAAGTTAATTAATTCTACGTATTTGTACAACATGAGCGTTCCTAATTATCCTGTAGAAAGACTTCAGTTATCAACTTTGTAGAACACTAACTGCCGTTGCTTTACCATTCCCAAGATTGTGAGACCAAGGTCAATTGCAAGATCGATAGAGTTTTACAGCCAACTCCACCCTTCCGTGCTGCCATACACTACAGGTACTGAACACGTAGCCAATTTGAGATCCTATCGGAATACTAATCTCACCGTGTGTAGAACATTAAAATCAGTTAAAAATGCGTCAACGAATAAAACAACAACACAAATATACAGAAAGGTGATTATATACAGATTTATTATGAACCAGCGGACATATAAACCTACTCCAAAGTGTCAGAACCATCCTATGATACATAATGAGTGTCTATAATCCAAAGGTTATGAATATCACACACGATAGCAAAAAAAAACTCGTACGCCTGTGATTTTCAATATGAATGTACCATCACTCTAAGGTGAGGAACGGTAATCATTTCTTCTTTGTGTTGAGCATTGGATGGATTATGAAAGAAATTACAAATATAGGATTGAAGGAAAGAAAAAAACGTACATCTACAGCGAGGGTTAAATAAATTTACTGTTTTTACTCAACAGAATTGGATACATACTTCGCCTGTAATAAAACCAGCAGATGTGGCTAAGACAGGCGTGGTATATATATATGCACTAGAAACATAATCAACAGATGAACAACCTTGTGTGAGAAAAGGCAATTACATAGTACGAGGTGAGCTGAGACCCATATCAGGGAACAGTGTAATACCACGCCTTTTCCTTTTGTAGAGGCGGTGTTGAGCATCAGTCACAGATGCTAAACCTCAAGGGATTTCCATTATGAAGCTAATATCCAAGATTTTCAGCGACATTAATCTAGCGAACGTACACGCGTTCCATCAACAACTGCATGTCCACTTTCTACAATAGGCAAATCAAAATACAGATAAATGCATTAGCATAGTGATATTCTCCTGCCTGCTCCAAGAGTTGCATTTAATCGCGTGTAAAGAGCAGCAAGCTAAGAAATCTCTTTCAGAGAACCATATCGTATTAATCAGAATATTAAAGTTGAATTGCATTAATACAAAGAACTGCTGCATGCAATTTTGAAGTGTCGAAATCAATTATAGAAAAATCAACAACCGCAATTATGTCTTGTAATCTACAGGAGTAGATTACAAGACATAGTTGCTTGTAATCTACAGGAGTAGATTACAAGACATAGTTTTACGTTTTGCAAATATAATTACAAAAAAGTTTCTACTACTAGAAATCACCAATCACTGCCAGTAACGGAACATAGCATTTTTGAAGACAGTATGTTTAGATTCGCACTTGCGTAATTACTGGTATAACTGAGATAATGATGACTGTAACATTAGCGTTATTATTAAGATACACTGTGTGACACGTAGATATTTTATTTATCCAATCAAGGAATACACAACAGAGTTATTACTGAACGCATTTACTCATTCATTTAAAATACCATTAAATTTCATATATTTTTTATATGTTGATTTTTTTGTATGAGGATTTAGTACTAATATTCTTTTCCAGGGCGCCAAGGAATCACAGGATTCATCACTGGGGCGGGGGGGGGGCAAATTTTCCACACATCACAATGCTTCATACAGTTGAGTGCACTCACCACTCACAGATAATCTGATAGACTCCTTCCGTCCCCTATGTACCAAGCAGGTCTGCAAAGCAATTAAATTTCCATGAGTACTCGATGTTTAGTATCATCTGAATATATCTTTTCGCACATCTATATCATCAGTATATAAATTACAAATAGAGTCCCCAGAAGAGAATCCAGAGATATACAGCTCATTACACTTCATTTTTGGGAATTGATCCACTATGTAGCGAGCTATATCCACAGATATAACTCACTGGCTTTTATCAGCCCATCCTTATACCAAGGTAATGCAGTATTTTGTCAAATGCCATTGATTATCTTTAATATCTTTCTTTTTTATTTTCTTATTTTGTGAATAAGCTGTTGAAAGCAACCTTGGCGGATTTGTGGTAAACTTTTCGGGTACTCAATCTCAGCATGTGTCTGAATCTGGACACTGGAAGCAACAAACCTCCTTGGTACCTTTAAAGGACAAAGCTAGAAGTGGCTAGCGTTTACATGTTCTCCGGATCAAACTTGGACCAGGTTATGGACTATTTACTGAATTAAAAGTTTTAATTGTGTTCAATTACTTTTCTCTTTTGTTGTTTATTGAAAATATATACTTAAAATTTTAAGCATAATCCTATTTTAGATATGCCATAAAACATTTTTTCCTAAGAATAATATTAAGGAAAATATAATATAATAAATTAATACTAAGAAAAATATATATATACCTAAAATTTTATTAAGCATAATCCTATTTTATATATGTAAGAAAACATCATTTTCTCCTAAGAATAATATTAATTTATCGATATACAATGTATACGCTGTCATTCGAATACGGATCTGAAATGCTAGAACTCAATATCCGCTAAATTCTAATCACCGTAACCAAAAGCAAATTAAACCAATAAACTATGAAGCACATGTGGACAATCGCAAGTATTGGTTCTTCACATATTCAAGGCATTTGATCTAATTGCACTTAAGCATATTCAGAAAAATGACCATTACATGTCGTCTGTCAATTTTTCTCTCAGACCGATCATTGCGCATCATGGTAGATGGATGCATCTATTCTAATTCTTGCCGAATTTCTCTTTTGTTTCTATATTGTTCTGTTCAACTCTAAACTATTTTCTCTCACCTTTCTTTTATTCTTTCAAACCCTATCATCTCTCTTCTCTGGAAAAAAAAAAAAAATGTGTGTGTATATGTGTGTTAACAAGCGAAAATCGATAACTTCTTGCCTTTGCTGGATACACCTCTCCAGCAATGAGTTCCAAGGATCAAAGTCAAGGAAATGCGATGGAATGCAATATCAAGTACTTCACTAACGAACATTACAGAATCTAAGGATACTTGGTGTTGGCATCCTGGAAAATATCATATACAATACGCTGGCATCATCAAGAGAATGTATTCATGTGTGTAAACTGGGTTTTCTCCTGTCGGCTTCGTTTTCTTTGTGAAAACGAGAAAAGAAAAAAAACCTAGTTGGTACTAGTTAAAATATTCGAATGTTTCAACCAGTACCAGTTTTCAATTAAGCGTGAGTCTAGGCTTCGCGACATATACGAGGTTCAAATTTTACAACCAAAGGGCTCGTGCCGTTCTTTTAAATGTGGACAAGGATCTATACGGCGAGGTCTATGAATGCTACCATCATCGGCATGGTCGAATATTAGTGTCTAGTTGCTCCTGAGCTTACACAACCATCAACAGGTACGCAATGCAAGGCCCTTCCACACAAATACTTACCAGATGGAGTCATACAGGCAATCCATGCTGAATTCTCTCATGCGATTAGCTTCGAACTCAAGAAATACAATTATTACAAATTAGCAATATTTTCATCATTAAGTCATATGAGATAACGTTCTTACAAGTTATTATTACAAGGAAACTGTTGATTCAGAAAACATTTCATACGCGAGAATTAAAATTAACCTTACTTAAAACAGCAGTCAGCAAACGCAATCGAATTCATAGCCACAAGATGAAAACAACAGTTCGTTTTTAAAAATTTGTAATCTTGCTTCTCTTGAGGTGGCATTCTAGGACAGAAGGGTATCGTCAATGTAGTCATTTCACATATTTGTTTACGTGGCGTGCTTGATTACAACAGTGGGCACTTTTACAATATTACTATTTCGTCAGTGTAGGACTGCAAATTATTACAAGAAAACTGTTGATAACATATAACTCAAGTGCAATACATAAAAATTAAAATCGCGTGAAGATTAGTAGGATACCTCTTTCAGACAAAGTAAATTTCAAAGAATGCTTATCAAAAAGAAACCATAATGGCTGTTTGATAAATCAGTTAGCATGTAAACCAGCTAACATTTTTTTAATTTTATCTAAAACAGTTACTATCTAAAATCACTAATAACAAAATCCACCTTCGTAGGAGAGCCTATCACCCATGCTTGTGCAGGTTACACCATGTGGATGTCCATCAGAGTGGAAGTAACAGCTGTTTATATCCTGTTGCCAATGATACATTTAAGGGTTTTATTACTGCTCTAATTTTACAGCAAGCAATGATAAAGAATACCAACTTACCTTCCGTTGCATAGGAAGTAACAACAAAAACCAGGAGGAATACGATCAGCGACATAACGTACAACATGGCTGCTTCGGTAACCTATAAAACAAAACAGAAAGGAAGCTTAAAGTATACTGGCCTGACACAACGTTGACTTCTGTGGTTAGATGACTCGCATTCCAGATTATACGCTAGAAAATGGTAAACTGTGTGGCATAACAAGATTGTGAGACTTAATCACAGACAGAATCAGCATCGGTTAGAATTACAATACGATCCTTTGTCTACATCGCTTCTAAAGTATTCAAGATAACAGTGGATTGTCAGAAGAAGCTGTCGACCAAATTCAATCGCTTACCATCATCTACAAATAAAGAAAATAAAATAAAAGCGATCAGCTATAATCTAGATTTGTTTCGCCTTTTCCACTGGACAATTACGAGTGTCTCCTGCTCTTCAACAGATGGCAAAGGCAAGCATTACCAACGAGAGAGAATCTCAAAGCACCATACAGAAAAAGCATGCATGCAGAATATCTTTAAAACGAAAAAATTCCCATTTATTCATGAAATCACACTCTCCCATTAAGAGAACACACTGGCCTACTGCATGATGGGATATCATCAAGGTAACGACCATAAGCTTAGCCTAGAGTACACAGTCCACATTTATAGCCAAACAGTGCTTTAGGTTGCTTCGGGTATTCTTTCAACAAGAAAACGTGGAAATGCTCAGTTACTTCTCTTTACAACTGCTCACTGCGCTTGCGCATCCACCAAAGTAACTCTCCTCCTGACTAGAATTAGCACCACAAAAGTACTGGACCCTTCCTGTCTAGCAGAAATGAGCTGCACTCGTGACACGTGACAACTAATCCCATCCAATAGTCTAGTGGTGTCGGTTGTCATAGTAACCACAATATAGTACCTGACGCTTCGGCATTAGTCAAACAAAAGGAGAAATGGGGTTCACGTGTTACGCAGTTATACAAATCTGTAGAATCTGCACGCACGCACGAATGACCTCCAACAAATCCATGGTCATGCAAAGCTATCAGTTTTGTGTGCAAAATGGTACTTTTTTTCCCCTCCGTTGATCTAGCAAAGAGAACAATCTCTGCCAGGAAAGAGTAGCGCGGATCACATGACATAGGCGCGTGACAGGTGTCCTGCACTACAAGACAATCATCCCGTACTAAAAATCAACAAGAGGTGATCAACTCAAAACCAACAAGACATTTTGGAAATTGTTGTTAGGAATCCAAGCAACTAAGCCTATGATTCTGACCGGTCCACATCTTTCTAATTTTCCGATTTTCTTGTAAGGGGGGCTATATGTGACTTAGACAAACGTGGTTTCACCTAACTACGTTTCCCCTATTCATTACGGCAAAAAAAAAAAAAAAAAAAAAAAAAAAAGCAAAGCTAGTCTCCAATCTTTTTAAAACGAGGACCTCATTACGAATTTTATTAAACTTTGAGGGCCAAACTGTTTTTTTTTTCAAAAGCATTTTTATGCATGAGAAAATTTCTAAATAAAAATGCCCAATTATTATTTACTAGTCTCTAATTTGTGCGTGTGTATTTGGCAAGCTTTAGCATCCAACAGTAAAATCATAGAAATAAATTAATACCAAAAATGGAAATAAGCCTAATCAGAAAATGAAATCCATTAATCACAAACATCCATGCCCACAGCGGGATTCGAAGCCTGTTGATTGGAAAGTGGATATGCTAATCACCAGGCCAACAATGTCTGATCGGTATTGGTTGACAAGTTTGTCACTATTTCCAGATTTTTATTTTATTACACGTTTTTTTTTTTTCCCCCAGTTTGCCAAAATCCATTGCAGCCTAGCTGAAGTATTTTTATTTCTTCATGTATATGTAAAGGTTCCTCCAAGGTATTTATTGTCGTCAATTGTTATTTGTTCATCTACTATGTCGTTTTCTTTAGTATTTATATTGTTTTAGATTTTCCATAGTTTATATTCCACCTTTATCGGATATCGTATTTAGTTCGTGCTAGGTCTGTTCTGTTGTTTGCTATTATTACTACAATATGATCAACATATCATAAATTATTCGGTTTTTTAAAACTGATATTAATCCCTTCAATCTCAGAGCGAATTCTAATATGGCACTGAATAATTTGATTAAATAGTATATTATTTATTGTAAAAGGATTGCGTTGTTTACAATAAGGATACTAGCAGCTTTTTTTCACATATTTTATTTATTACTGTATATAATCCTATATTACATAAGTAATTCTTCATTACTTTCTTATCTTAAATATCATCCATTTTCATCTTGAAAGTGAAGAAGAATTACAAGAGATAACCAGCCGCATTTTCGGAACATTAAAAAAATATAGATTACACATAAACCTACAAAAAACAAAAACAATGATAACGTCTAAATCAGACATTGAATTCTTAAAGATACAAATTGAGAATGTAAACAAGTTCACTTATCTAGGAAGCACGTTGAGTCAAGATGGTCGTTCAAAACAAACATTAAATACTGAATTGCTAAGGCAACTATGGCCCTACAGATGTTAAAACCATTGTGGGGAGATAACAGAACAGCAATCACAACCAGACTAAGACTAATTAACACCTTGGTGAATTCTATCCTCTTGTATCTTTGTGAGGCCTGGACTTTATTGAGGGAAGATGAGAGGAGACTCCTGTCTCTTGAAATGAAAACTTACAGAAGACTTTTGAGAATTCCCTATACCGCTCACGAAACCAATGAAAATGTCCGAAAACTGATTGATTCAATAGATGGGAGAAAGAGGGAAAATATTCTGACAGTCATCAGAAGAAGATAGATGAAATGGTTCAGACATGTGGAGAGGGCTAATGGCATTCCAAAGCAAGAACTAGAAGGGATCGTTCTGGGACCAAGGGTTAGGGACCGACCTCGATTAAAATGGACTGATAACATCAAAAAATGGACAAATTCCTCCTTTTCTCAACTGACATCAAGAACAAGATCGAGATGATTGGAGGAGGCTAACAAAGAATATCAAAGAATGGGAATTAGGCTCGACTTTTTTCCAAAAGAATTATATAATCAATTTATATAAACAGATAAATTAAATAAATTACAGTAATAAATCTATATAAGTATTCAAATCAGAAAATGTGGATAGCCATTTTTTAATTAAATTTATTCCATTCTGCTGGATCGCGTATAAGAAAATTTCTTAAATATGGCATCGAATAATAGCTGTACACGATTAAGGCAATAAAGTCAGAAAATAAGAAAGCAAACACGAAGTTAGTAATTTGGAAATGTAATGAGAGCGTTCCTGGTTGATTCAGAAAGTGAAAATAAATAAAAGTTCTTTATCTCAATAGGAATAACCTGCAGTGTTTCGTTTGCGAAACTTGAAGCTACATAAATTAGCGTTGTAGTAATATTTTAATTGATCATAGGAAGAAATAATTGAAAAAAAGGGGACGAAAGTGTGACTTTGTCACATTAAAACAATCTGCAATTCTGAAATTTTTGAAGTATATTAAAATGTCATGAGAAATTACTAAAAAGATGAATAGTTTTCTGTACACAAAATTCGAACAACATTATATACATATTATGTGAATCCCTCCTTAAAAGGTTGTGAACTAGATTAGTAGGCTGAACTAAGGTCGGTAGGTGGTCTCAAGAAAACAGGGTTTTGAAATAAACCGGACACTCTGTACACTCCATTCTGGAGATCAAACATGGAAGAACAGCTAGCTTTAGACGTTATTGAAGGCCTAAAGCGAGGCAGTAGTCTTACAATGAATAATGGCATTTATCTACCCATCTAAAGACATTTCTGACCATCCATTGGCACAGTAGGATTTGAATCCCAACCTTGGATGAAGGGGAGGTACAATGTTCATGCGGCTACCTCGCTGGCATATGAAGTCTATTCCCTCGATTACTGTGGATAGGTTAGTGACTCAGTAATTCGAGATTGTTTTAGTAGTTGTTATATATATATATATATATATATATATATATATACATATATACATATATATATACACACTTTTGGTTTGGTTGAATTTAAAGCTGAAGAAACGAAAGCTATCTCGAATTACTGAGTCACGAACCTGTCCACAGTAATGAAGTGTTAAGTTTACAACCTTGAGTTCGGGAAACTGTCATAAAAGACATTGGATAACTTCCAGAGAAAGTCAGAAACAGTGTCAAGACACAAAAGGATACTAAGATTTCTGAAGGCTGAGGAGTCATTGGATGTGATATGTCACCAGAAAGGCTCCAGTTATAAATCAGCCCAAGAAGACAAATGTGATCTTTCTGGAGATCTGAGTAGTATCAAGCTATATGGTCAGTCTATTCTATTAATTGTCAGGTCTGCCTGTCATGCGAGATGAAAAACTCAAGTTTCCAGAAGGAAATCTGAAGAGAGAAAACAGTCCATCATGACAAGTTGTGAATGCCCAACAAGGCTAGCCACCCAACTCAACGGATGAAAGACGGGCCATAAGGTAACAGTTTGGTACGTAAACCCATATGCCACACAAAATCAAATACTGTGGAAATTTGAAAAATTTGCCAATTAAATATTGAATGTTTTAGCAGGGTAAAGTACGACTGCCTCTCTAGATTTCTTTCTGACATGGGCATCGAGATATTGCTTCTCTAGGAACTCATGAAGCTTCAGAGGAAGAACACCGAAGAAGGGATATAATTCCAGGTTTCTATGTTACTGGAGCAACATATCACCAAATGTATGGCATAGCGACATGTATTCGAAATAATGTTGAGCATGTGCACATCTTGAAATCTATCTATCTATCTATATATATATTTAACAGCCACCATGAGTGCTGGAAATATTCCGGAAACGATCACTGTGGCATTGCTTTAGTTTAATGTGCTGAACATAACCTTCACTTAAACTTCAATGCTAAAAATCAGGAAACATTCAAATCTGTTGCTTGGAACAGAGATTACAACCTCACCTAAGCTTTGCACCCTGCAATAATCGGGAATTACCCCTTCCAACTACAAGAACAGTCTTAGGAAAGTTCCGACATATGTCTGTAATTCTGGAGAGTGGCATTGTTATTCTTCTGATTAAATCTATTCCTCATGCTAGATGGGCCTTTAAGAAAGTCAGGTACAAAATCTATGATCTTTTTGCAACAGCACTTATATCAGGCACCAAAAAATACATCCCTAGATGATATAAAGGATTATATCACTGGCCAGTGTGAATATAGCAACTTACTACACAATGATTTCCTTATGAGCGAGGATTCTGAGATTGCTGCAGGCCTTCTCCACTTTTTGGACAAAGATGGCTTGAGACCATAGAAAGTCTCGATTTCAAACACTCAAGTAGAAAAGCATGGAGCGTTTTACGTAAGCTGAGTGAGACTACAAATAGATTCAAGAAACAACCTTAAGTTACACCAAATATGATCGCCTATTATACTGTAAATATTTGAAGATCTATGAATGATACATATAAAACGTATTAAAAGAGAGCTTAGACAACTTAAACCAACTTGCCCATCAGAATCAGAATTTCCAAGATCTTTCTCTGTTGAAGACAATTAGCATTGAAAGACTAGTAGCTAGGAAGGCTGCAGGTTTTGATCGCATTCATACGGAAATTGATATGGAATCCTATTGAAACAATTTAAAAAGACAAACATCGTTGCTCTACTAAAACCTGGCAAACGGAAGTATCAACCCCAGAGCTACAGACCCATAGCACTACTTATTACTATTATTATTACGGGCAACTCCAAGGAGTCCTTACACTCATCGTCGGAGGCCCTAAACATATCAAGAACAACTATTCGGCATTGGAATAGTATCTATCATACTTTGCTTTGAACTCATTTACAGTCATGGCACCCACTACAAACTCTGGCAGCTTATTTCACTCATTCACCACTCTGCAAGTAAAAACCTAGTTCTAACACGTTCACTAACTACACTGTTGCTCAGTTCCATGGATAGTCCCTAGTTCTCCCATCACCAGACCTGTTCGGAAACATTTCCTCTGAATTAATCTTGTAAAAACCCTTCAGAAATTTTAATGTCTCAATCATATCAACCCTTGTCTGCGTACAAACCAACCAATTTCTGTAACCCACAGATTTTCAACATGTTCTCGTAAGGTTCATTCCATAGACTAGCTATCATCTTGGTCACTCACCTCTGGATCCTCTCTACCTCCTCCCCATCAAGAAACCCAGGGGCCCAGTAGTCAAGATGGGGTCTTATCAAGGCTCGATAACGAGAGACAATAATTTGCTTATCTCTGCTCGTCAAAGTATTCTTCAGTAACCAAGTGATCTGATTTAGTCACTTTTGCTAATGGGCCTCCTAAACTTCAACTCCCTATCCACCAATACAAATACACCCAAATCTCTGCCTTCGTCAACCTCCTGGAGTACAGTTCCACCAATGTGATATACTGCTGCTAATTTTTTCACCCTAAAATGCATAACCTTACACTTTGCCACATTAAATTGACATCCATTCTCCTTAGCCCAGTCCTCCAATCTATCCAAATCATCCTGCAAAATTTTGACATGAGAATTCACCATTGCTCTACCCAACTTTGCATCATCAGCAAATAAATGAACAGTTCCTCTCAGATCCTTTCCTATATCATTAATGAATAAATTAAATAGCAGCGGTCCAAGAACAGAACCCCTGCAACATACCACTAGTAGCAGACCTTCTTTTGGACTCCACTTCTGAATAAACTACTCTCTGATATCTCTCCATCAACCACCCTCCTATCCATCACACTAACCCTATATCCATCCCCATATGCTGCAGTTTACTGATTAGAGTTCATGTGGTATCCTGTCAAAGGCTTTAGCAAAGTCCAGCAATATCACTGTAAATCCATTAGCCTTATCCAGTTCAGCCATCACTATGTTATAAAAAGTGAGCAAGTTACTGAGGCATGATCTACCTTTCACAAAACCATGCTGTCCTGCATAGAGTATCCCATTTTCATCTATCTAATCCTGTATTCTTCTCTTGACTAATTTCTACAAGACCTTGACAACGATTCCTGATATGCTAATCGGTCGGCAATTTGCAACAGTAGTCTTGGATCCTCCTTTATGCAACGGAACTATCTTCCCATCTTTCCACCCACCTCGGGACTAACCCAGACCCGAGACTCAAATTAAACAATATGGTCAAGGGAACTGACAATTCCTTTGCCGCTTCACGTAAGACTCGAGCTAGTATACTCAACCTTCATTTCATTCACTTCAATTCCTGTATCAGCCATTCGTTCTCTCATTCCTGCAATATCACAGCCTGAATGATATACGCTTGCAAAGTGTTCGCTTAGTAATTCTACTATTTCATCTGATTCAGTTACCTCCCTACCATCGGCATTTCTTAGAATCATTTTGCCGTATACATTTTTTCTTTTACTTGCAGCATATCGAAAGAACTGTTTGGGATTCACTTTAGCTTGCATTACTAATTTCCTTTCATAATCTGCTTTTTCTTTTTCTTACCACACTAGCTACCCTTCTGGCCTGTGCTTTGTTCTGTTCCTGTGCCTGCAGGTCACCTTTCTCCTTAAATTTCATCCACAATTGTTTCTTTTTTTTGCAGCTCAAGATTAATGGTATTATTCATCCATTTAACTCCCACTTGAATTACTCTCCAGACTCTAGGTATGCAGTCAGCCATTACCTCCCTCAAACGCTCCTTAACCATTTCCCATTCCATTGACCCAAACAATCTCCTAAGCTTGTCAAACTTACCAGCCCGGTAATTCCACATGTACCTTGTCTTAATTGAAAAATCCACACATTTAGCCACTTCCCAGATCAAGTGGCTAAATGATCACTCTCACCAATTGGTGGCAGTATGGTCATATTCATAATAGTCAATTTCTCAGATGCAATTACTAGGTCAAGCACTCTCGAACCCTTAGTATATTCCATTGCATGCTGTCTAAGGTAGTTATTTACAGTTGGGTGCTGGTCTATAGCAGCACCCAACTGTAAATTTCGTTCTGCTGACCTCAATCTCACACCAAATCGACTCAAATGTGCTATTTTCACTATCCTGAAGTTGAACTTCTATTCTCTTTGGCTGCAGTTCATCAGCTATCATCAATAACACTCCTCCCCCATTCTTTTCTGTCTTTCCTGAACACACTATACCCCTTACATTCTATCCCACTAACTATATCATCTTCTGTTAGCCATGTCTCACTAATGCCAATAACCTGTGGCCAGGAAGAGCCAACCAAGGCCAAAAATTCCTCCTTTTTCTTAATACTTAGCTGCACAAAGTCGCAGAAAGGTTTATTTTCAATAGAATTAACCACATTTTCATGGATCAATACATATAGAACAGGCAGGTTTTAGACCTAACAGCAACTGCTGTGATCAGGTCCTATCTTTGACGTAATTTACAGAAGCAGACTTTCAAACAACTGAAAACAGTTACAGTCGTCATCCATCTCACATCGACTTATGACTATTTGGAGAGAGGGTCTAATATATAAACTTATTAAAGTCATAATTTGTCTCACTGCAATCCGCATAGTAAACAATATGCTAGACGACAGATTTTCAAGCGA
Source organism: Typopeltis vanoorti (assembly GCF_054136105.1). Lineage (NCBI taxonomy): Eukaryota > Metazoa > Arthropoda > Arachnida > Uropygi > Thelyphonidae > Typopeltis > Typopeltis vanoorti. Next base: position 5,142,123 of record NC_143574.1, on the reverse strand, counting down.
CTCTAGTAAAAGAAATTAGTAAACAGAAAAAATTTAAAAAATGGTCTATCCAAGGGATCGGTGTAGCTCCTCTTCTTTTTAATCCGTATATTTCAGACCCCCTGATACGCAGGCCAGAAAATTCTGTTATGCAGATGGCTCTTGTTACTAGACACAGTTCATTTAAAATACTCTAACATTCGATCTAGGAACTCCAGGGAACTGCTTTAAAAAATGGAAACTGCCCAAGCGCAGATAAAACTGAAATACCCATAAGTTCATATTCATATGTCTTATTCTGTATTATACTGCATGTGCCGAACGCTAAATAAATAAATATCCATAGCTATAATGTTCGCTACGATAGTGTGGCTTGTGGCAGTTTAGAATTACGGCCGAAGTAACTTATTTATTTATTCGTATGGAGCTTCCTCCCTTTTTCTCCCCCGTCCCTATTGGGACGAGTTGAGCCCCCTCATGGGGGGGTTAAGTATTTATGGCTGTAGATCCGTGTGTTCACGGAGCCGGTTTGCCTGCTTCAGGGATGAAAAACGCCAGATAAACTGGCGGTAAAAAACTGCTCGAGCCCAAGACCGGCTAACATGGCTATGGGTGAGAAAGATCCTCAAATTCCTCACGTCTTCGATGCGAATCGAACCTGGGACACTCCTTCCCCAGTCATATGGTTGCGAAGCGCACAGTCACTAGGCAAGCCGCACGGACGCCGAAGGAACTAAAGATACGAAACGAGCATCTATATCTGTGAACTGCTATCAAGGATTCTTATGACGTCTTTCTAGCGAAAATGCATCCTGCTGTTGTTTGATGTATACGATAGGTAATAAACTGACCAATCAATGTATGTCAATTTCTTTTCTAAGCGAGAAATCTATGTATACCAGCCAAAGTACTCCATTGTATAATCATTTTCACCTTGTGAGACACTTCACAATGGGGAGGTATGTTTTCTGGCTGTAGGGGAAAGATAAATTATCTTCAACAGCAACATGCAGGGACCTGTACTTGGCATTTATACGTGTATAGAACGCAAAATAAATAAATAAATAATACTGGATTTTAAAGAAATATGCATTAACGAACCTTTTTTTTTTTTTTTTTTTCAAATTACAATTCACTTCAAATTAATAAAACTGTAAATATCATTATTGGTTAAGCTTTTGTACCATATTACCGGCGGGAGGCTGGATACTCTCTGTACAGAGACCTGATAGACTCCTGTACTCTCTGTACAGGAGTCTATCAGGTTCCCGAGACTATTACCCACCACGTTCTGTCCCAATTCTCTAACGCCTTTCCAACAGTACGAAAAACGAAATATACCCCCTCTGTCCAAAAAGAAATCGAAATTTTCGAAAATAGAAGAAACTAGTGGCGCCACCTGTTGTATCTTTTTGTGGTCGAAAGCGGCAACCTTCATTAGTGTTGTGTCAATTGTTTATGACATTTGTTTCATTAGAAGCCGAGTTATAGTGCCAAGAGTGACGGTGTGTTTTGACGAACAGTCGGAAAATGAGTTTCAAACAGAGAGCTACGATTGACTTTTGTTTAACACAAAAGTCAATCGCCTTTACCAAGTTTAACACTTGGTAAAAGGTTTACCGAAACGCATTAAATGCTTCAAAAAGCATACGGTGATGAATGCTTACCCCGTACTCAAGTTTACGAGGGGTTTAAGCGATTTCAAAGTGGTCGTGAGACGCTTGAGGACGACAAAAACCAGGGTCGTCCAAAAACTGAACTGGGCGAAGTTAACATCCAAAAAGTGCGTGATTTCATCAAAGAAAACCCGAAATCGTCCGTGAGATTGATTGAAGATGAACTGGGGATTCCAAACTCAACTTGCACAACATTTGACCAAGAGTTTGGGCCTTCGTAAATTGAATTTGCGATTTGTTCCCCACAAGTTGACCGACGAGCAAAAAATTTATCGAATTGAACACTGCAAGGACCTTTGTATTTACAGCATCCAATAAAAACCTACATTATAACAAAAACAATATTTTCTTCGAAAAAAACGACTTTTTGTTATGTTTGTGCAAATCTCAGAGCATTTATCCAATCATAATAAACATTTTCAGAAAAACTCAATAACCGAGTGACATTCCTAGAATGCTTCCCATTAATGGTAGCTAGTATGGGCTATTTACTTCGATTTTATGTTGAGTAACTGGCAGAGTTTTCTCTTTTTCTCAGAAAGTCGACATTTTAGACAAATAAAAAAAAATAATAATAAAAAAAGTTTATTAAAAATAAAAAGTGTTTATTTTTTTTTGAAATAAACAATTTTTTTATATATATATATTTACGCTTTGTTCATAGCAATGACAATAACATCTGATAAAGGAACTGCATCTGTGTTAAAATACAGTGCCATACAGGCACTGTATTATAAATGCGATCATGTACAATGATCGCATTTATCTTCAGTGCAAGCACAGATTCTCCAACCTTTCAAGAAGCTTTTTTGTTAAAAACCAAAATAAATACATAGAACAGTTATAAACACTTATATGCATTATAAATACAAAATAAAAGGGTCTAGGCAATAATCGATTGATTTATGCATTTATTCTAAATGAAGTATACTTCTAAAAAAAGATAAAAATATAAAAAAGCAGTATTATTATTATTATGTCCACAGATTTAAATATGCAGTCGGATTTCAAGAATTAGCAAGGTATTGTTTGTTAATAAATTAGTAATTTATTAACAAACAAAACTGCAGGATTTGGGATTCAGAAAATCCTAGGGCAATTCACCAAAGGGAATTGCATCCTCTTAAGTGTACGGTCTGGTTGAAGTGACGTCGGAAGAAGTGATCGGACCTTACTTTTTTGAAGACCACGTTGGGAACCCTTTCAATGTTACAGGAGATGAATATCGGTCTATGATCGAAATTTTCTTACTCCCAGCAGTTCAAGATAAACATGACATGCGATTTTAACAGGATGGAGCGACAGCTCAGAGCAAGGGGGGGCCACAATCCAACTGCTCAGACAAATTTTTGAGGGAAGAATTATTTCCCGCGGTTGCGACATAAGTTGGCCATCGCGTTCTCCAGATCTGACGACTCTTGATTTCTTCCTATGGGGCTATCGCAAAGAAAAATTTTAAGGTAACAAGCCTCGGCCATTCCAACAGCTGAAGAACAATATTCGGGCCAAGATCAGAAGCACTGGAACCTGAAACACTAAGAGGTATCATGAAAAACGCCTTAGAAAGGGCACGTTTGTGGAAGCAGAAAATAGACGCCATTTGATTTTTCACACCTAGTGTAAATTTATTTCCTCTATATACTGTATATGATGCTATGGTATTGTAAATTTGAAACAAAAAATAAAGGAGTTATTAAATATTGAAAGCCCCTTCGTGACTTTTGGCCATCCTGTCGTTATTGTTTATTCTTATAGCTTGGGATCCAGTAACTCTAAATGTTTGATGCTATACTTTACTAACAGATCGCACAAAATGTATTAGTTGGTATTAACTGAACTCTTAGTAACAATGCATCATTGCACTACCCCAAGCAGTCAAAAATAATTCATTGGAGTATAAAGTGCACCCATAGGTGACTTAACCCTTGAGCTGGAACCAAGCAAGGTGCTTTTGAGCCACATTAGTCCTAAATAATAAATAAATAATAAATCTCATATCGAGAGCTGCAATTCAGCTATCATCTGGAGAAACCGTTAAGCCCACAGCAGGATTCAAGCCTGCAACCTGTTTTGGTCAGAGCCCTCAAACGTTATTCACTCGGCCAATCAAGCAAACTCTACGTACATACTTATAAGAGTTCTTTCAAGCGAATAATCAGTTTTTACATTTGATATGAGACTCAGATATTTTTAATATATCAACCTGAAACGTTTTGAAACTCAGGGGCTACCCTGAGTGTCGAGTCTTCAAAATTCGAATCATCAGAATTCAAGGAGAACCGCCCTACCAGTCCAGAACATGGGGGGGGGGGCGTAGCTCCCCTGGTACTATTATAAAATGAAAGCGGAGAACAAGGTGTAAGTAGGTTGGAAACTGGACAGTAAACGAATGATGGTAGCGAGTTCAGAAGAAAACTTCATTCCCATTTTGTTAGAGATAGAAAGAGAGATCTATTAATCAGGTTGTCCTCTTCTAGATAGCATCAACCATTTCTAGGAAGATGTACTGATCATATACTCTTAGTTAATGGTCTACAGCTCCTTAACCTCATAGTTTAAGGCTGTAATCCAAAACAACCCAATTTCCTTATAACTGGACTTGTCTGTGGCAATCTTCAAACTGCTCGTGAGTGGTATTAGTGTTAACATAATAACTAAGAATCTTACTTTTAGTAAGATTCTTAGTTAAAATATATTTGAACACATTTTTATACAGATGTAGTCTCTAAATACCCTGTAGATAACGAAATGATATATTCTGAAGTTATGTTCGAATTTGCTTTCAAGTTCGACATCAATAAACAGATGGTATATTTCAATCTATAAGACAGCACGCGAGTTTCAGGTTCAACTAATTTCATCTCACACAAAGATTAGTAATAAGGGCAACTTAAATAATTCAGTGAAAGACAAAATTCAGTTTTGAATTTTCTGCAGTAGAATGAAATTGTATTCTTGTATTTTTTTTAATGCGGCCTAAACTTTGCATTTTGAAATAAAAGTATTTTAATATTCAGATCGATCGAGAAAAACAAAATTAAGTCGAAATAAAAGAGCTTCTAAGTTGAATACATGGTCATATTAAAATATTGTGTGAATGTTTCAACTTTATTATCATAAAAGGAAATATTACATGATAAGCCTTTTTATGTCACGTTTTTTGAAACGTTTTGAAACTCAGGGGCTACCCTGAGTGTCGAGTCTTCAAAATTCGAATCGACTGCGAAATACCAATCGAGTTGAACTGTTTTTCAGTACGAACAAAATATAATCAATTCCCAGCAACGCTATTCTAAACATTCTAATCGACATCACAATTTGTTCTTGAACTTACTTTTATTTATTGATAACAAATAAATAAAAACTGTAAAACAACGAATGTTTAATATTTCTGGATTATTGAATTTTAACGACTCCCAAACTTCTGATTTTCATATTGGTTCTCAACAGTTAAGAAGAAAAAAGTATTATGGAACTGACCTAGGGGAATTAATAAATTTCGAAACATAAGTACCGCGGACATTTAGGACCATAATGTATGCCATTTGGGTAGTGAACAACACAGCAGTTCTATTAAACTAAATAAATAAGGGGGAAAAAAAAGAACATTAACGCCTTACACCAGCATTTTTATTTATAAAGTGCATCGTTTTATAGACATAAATACCTGAAGAGTAAATGATTCAGCCTTACAATAAACTGCGATGTTTAAATGTGCTTTGAGAAAGTGCAACCATCAAAAGATTATTCAAAATTTGCAACTGATCAAGCTAATACGAGAGGTTATGACAGCTATTTAGGTGCTGTGTGATCCGGAAAACTTGATGAGCTCTCGACTCCTGGAGGAGCTCATCAAGGAGAGCTTGTATAATAATAAGAAACCAAAACTAGATATTTTAAAACGAGGTGGTCTGCCACCTGGGCTTCGGCCATAGATGGCAACACTATCGGCAAGATTTTTTTTCCAAGTTGGTACATGTTGAGGGGAAGGGGGGGCGTGAAATAATGAAAATAAATTTAAAATGTTTTAAGACTAAGTGTGCCATGTCAAATGTGTACGTAAGATGCTAAAAATATAATATTTGCTTTTTTGCAATATTCGCTGTGTATGTTTTGTATTGAATATAAATACAATAAATATTATAATATATGTCTGTAATACGATTTTTTTTTCGATGGGGGCCGTGAGATATTTTAATTTTTCTAAGAGGGCCTTTACATCCCAAAGTTTGGGAAGCACTGCCTTAGAAGACGGAAATGTAAAATCTTGGAGACAGTATTGAACACTTGATAAATAGCAAAAGAATTTAGAAGAAAATTGTTGATAGAAGGTTAAGGACAGTAGAAACTCGTTATTATTCTAGTGCTATTATTGTGTAATTGCTTATCCGAAAAATTGCTCATGTAGCAACACGAGCAGTGCATTGTGTTGTAAGTTCCATTCATCGACCATGGAAGCCAGGCGAATCTCCTTAACGGCTAGTTAAGCTTGTGCAACTTATTGATACAATAAAACATCTACTATAAAAATAATCAAGAGAGCTTCTTAGCTCTATTGCTGTTAAAGCCCTTTGGTTGGAATCAGTGGTGAGCTATGGAAATTTTAACAAAGGGCTCACCACTGATTCGAACCCTTGTGAACCCTCGTCGAGCAAAAAAAAAAGTCTAACTTAGTCCTCATAATACTTATATTGCGACTTTGTAGAGCTTCTGACAGATATGATAATTGCTGTAGGATATCAATCATTAATGCTAGATCTTTTAAAAATTCCAAGTTGAGAAGTCGGTTTAAAAAGCCTTTATATTTATTGTTCGATGCAAAATGCTTGCATAAAGCTGGGTAATTTCTCCACACAGCAAGAGCCGTTCGTAAACTGCAAGCTGCCCATCGTGGCCCAAACATACTGCCAATCTTTAACATTTCGATACCAAGGTCTTTTGCAATCGTATTTAATTCTCGTTGATTTTTAGTGATTGATGTTAAAAAGCATATAATTTATCCATAAATATTTCAAAATGATTTATTTCTTTAATATTTTTTATCGAATCGTCTAATGCTAAGTGTAAACGATGGGCGCAATGCCAAATCACAACGTTGGGAAATTTCTGTAGAAGTTTGATTGCAACACCTGATTGGTTTCCTAACATTACACTAGCTCCATCAGAACAAAACGCAATGAGATGTTTTTTAAATAGTTATCAGAAAATCCATATGAATTTAAAGTAGCAATTATAGTAGCATGTATACATTCCACGGTATTTTCTAGTTCTACAAGATTGTTAAACAAGAAGAACAAGGGGTTCGCAAATTTGAGAAAAATTTAACAAAGGGCTCGCGCGAGCCCCTTATAGCTCACCACTGGTTTGAATCCCGTGTAGATAAATGTTTATCTACATGGTGCATATTCCTGGGGAGGATATCAGTTTGAATAAAGACAATAGTCACATGACTTTCCTTAATATGGGATGCATTTTCTTTCCTTTTTTTTTCTTTAACTTATTTGATATGTCTCTTGTGTTTGAAAAAAAAGAAGAACGAGTAGCCATTAAAGTACTCTTTAATATGTTCATTTATAATGAAAAATATCATGTCTCTAGCTGAATTTTTTTAAGGGGTGGTAATGATCGCTGTTGTTGAGGGCATAGCGACTAGCGACAATTAATTAGCTGGCGGTTGATTAATTTTTGCGCAATCACGCAACTCACTTTGGGAGAGAGGAACGACTTGTGTTAACTTGGATCAACTGTTTTAGTTGTTTTCTCGCTAAAGTGCATTTTGTTTAAAGCCCGTCCATTTATTATTTTCCCACTTATCACAATCTTAACGTCTATATGTCTGCATTTTTTATATGTAACATCAGAATTTTCTTAGAGACGTATTATAATACTTCTGAATATCGTATACTTGTCAAGGAAGTGAAGGAATACGAGTACTTGCATGCAAATAATATACGAGGGTGGCCTGAAAGGTTCTCGGCCTAACAATGAAAAAACGATAGCTAATATTTGGTCCTTTTCACTAAATACGATACATTATATTGAAAGAACATGTCGGAGATGTAAATAATAACAGAACAGACACCTCAGGATTAGCCCATCATTTCTCAATTTCAAATCATTCCATAGATTGGGACATTGAAGAAGATTTCAGATGTAGAACCTTCAAAGCAGCTGCAGTGGTACTCCAGGAAGGAGACAACCTCAATAGAAACCAAGGCACAATATTAAGACATTTGGAAAAGTTTAACAAATTCATTATGTTTAGCAGAACTCAATTATGCGAAAAAACAATGACTAAGTCTCCACGCTTTATGAGTTTGATGTCAGGCGTGCTCTCCAATTTGTTTATCTGTTTTTAAGTTGTTACTGCATTCTTTTGTTTTAGCATTTAATGTTAGTTATAACCTTTCTTGTCTTGAAAAAGCCAGACAGACCCCAGCTGGCGAAACTTGTCGACGATGCCATGACCTTTCCTGCTGATGGAACCGACTTTGTCTTCTTTGGCGCTGATCAATCCGCTTCTGTCAACTGTTTTGACTTCTGTTTGGATTCTGGTGTGTACTGGTGAATCCAAGTCTCATCCATAGTAATAAATCGACGCACAAAATCAGCTTTGTTCTGTTAAAACGCTCCAAGCACTGTTCAGAGATTATCATGCGAGTGCATTTTTGATCTGCTGTGAGCAAGCGCGGCACCCATCTTGCGCAAAGCTTTTTCATTTACAATTTTTCATGCAAAATGATTCTACACGTTCTTTTGAAATGCCTACAGTCTATGCAATTTCACGCACTTTGACTCGCTGGTTATCCAATACCATATCATGTACTTGATCAATGATTTCTGGTGGTGTTACAATTTCTGGACGTCCTTCACGTGGATCATCTTCAAATCTGGTATGACCACGTTTAAACTCGGTAGCCCATTTAATTGTCGAAAACGAAGGAGAAGAGTGCCCATAAACTTTTATGAACTTCGAATTAATTTCTTTTTGCGTTAAATCTTCTTTTACAAAGAACTTTATTATCGCACGATACTCAATTTTATCCATTTCAAGAGATACAGACAATACTTTTGCTTCAGACAGCTGTATAACACGAACTACTTGAGAATGACTTGCAATTTCACATGGATGCTTATGACAGATGTACCAACTTCGAAAAAAAAAATCTTCCTGAAAGCAAACTGATCTTCTCCAAGAAATTCTTCCACTTTCCATAATAAAACATTTCTTTTTGTGATAAGCAGGTAACAAAAAAAGTTATGAAACAGTGATACTTCAACATGCCGGGGAATGAGGAACAGCATAAACTGCATGAGCGTGCATTGTATTATTATGATCGTTATTATACAAGCAAGCATGCAATTCTAAAAATATATGATGACAATGTTCCCAAAAACAGCTTATAAAAAGCAACTCCGTTTGGCATATATTAGTTTATAACAAGCTATGATGATCAATGGAAGAGCCGCCATAGAAAAAATTGGAAGAACGAGACATTCCGTCCTTGGCATTGGGGAAAAAAACCTGCATTCGATTCTCGTAGTAAACGAGAGGGTTTTTGTACGCCCCCCTCCCCCCATTTTTTTTTGAATAAAAATCAACCCTGTTTTGTCTTAATCATTGTGCTTTCTGTCATGCTTAATGTACTGAGGTGCGTATGCAAGGTTCCTAAATATAGTTAAGCATGCAGCGTTAGTAGAAATATGACTATTCTACACAGTACCTTGAACTGTTTTTGCCACTAATGAGGTCTATAAATCTCACACCATACGGAGGCGGGGAAACTTTTGATTGCTGCAGTAATATCGTTCACACTATTCTGCATCAGATCTATCATTACTGAAAGTTTTTGGTTATAATGGTTTAGTATTACTGTTTTGGATACACCACGAATGATCGATCATCGCTTTAAGAAACAGAAAGTAGAAGAAATTAATATGCACAATGTGGCTTGCTTAAAAGAATGACCTTTCCGGAACCAACTGAATTCATGAAAAACGTAATACTCGGCAAAATTAGCCTAGAAAATTAATAACGAGCAGCTCACATATGCAATGCAGCACACATCGTACTTGAAGAACATTATCGCACCCCTCTCCTTTATTCGAGATTCAGAATTTACACAGCTCATTCTGGTGGCGGTATTTTTATTTATTTTTTCTGTGTTTTCATCTTAACCAATTAGTAAAATAATGGTAATGAGCAGGCTGATTATTTATCGCTTGTAAAAACATAACAGGATCACAACTGATGGTAAACCTATGCATATATACACTCGAAAGAAATTATAAAATTATTTAAAACCTTTTTTACTTTGTTTCTTAAGCTTTTATAGCATTAGAAGTATGCTGTTAACATGCATTAAACTGAAATTATGATTACACAGGAAAATCCATATAATCGTCGACAAAAAAACTTCAAACACAGCCAGTAGAGTCAGTTCAAGTGTGGTAATTCATAGTCTGAATGCCAAAATTTTAGTATCCTGGAAGAAATCTGAAAATGTTTTCCCATTACATACAGTGTTTATCATTTAAGTATCTAACAAGAAAAAGTAATAAAAGTTCGTCCATAAAGCGAACTTTTATGGACAACAAAACACAGGAATGGGATAAATCAGACAAACCTTCATCCGAAGAAGGCGAAGGTAGCACTGCAGATCTTCTATGCTCTGCAACTCCAATCTTTGGAGCTACGAGTGGTGACCTCAAATTATCCTTATTCCACTGGATAATTTTTCCCAGTTCATAAATGGGATGTCCATCGATAACCAATAATGCATTCAAATTCGTGTGAACTGGAAAACTAAAATATTTTCTGAATGTTTTACAACGCAGAGAAAGACTTTTTTTTTTTTTTTTTTTTGGCAGGGGATGGGCGGCGCTATCACTGTATGAGATATGCTATGTACATTGTGTTCATAATCGCACCGGTCATAGTTCCTGATATTTGATAGCGTTCTCCATTCGCTGTCAACCTGCTACACCATTTTCTGCTATCATATCAGAAGTCGTATCGTATACGCAATAAATTAATCGCAATTAATCGAATGAGCTTGTTCACACACACGCACACAAATAATAATAATAAACAACAGCAGAATGTGTTGGGAAAAAAGGTTTAATGCGTTTCTAGTGATTAGAGCAGTAAAGTATACGTCCATTTCAAACATTGAAACATAAGAATTATAAAGAAATAAAAGCATTCAAGCAAGGTCACTTCGTTAGTTTATGAGTCTCTTGTTTTTCTTTTTTAAATTAGGCTTACTTTTAAGTGAGCGGAAAATAACAGGAACAATCTCAGTATCAATACGAGTTAGAGAGTATGCGGAAGTTGATTCTCCAGAGTACTAATCGTTAACCTTTTATGTCAGCAACTTGAAATGTGCAAGATTGCCATTCAGCGGTAGAGACCATGGGATTGAAAAGAGTAAATAATAATACGAGCTTTAATTATCCAAATATTGATTGGGTATCAGTAAAATCTCACGAGAAGAATGAAATCGTTTATTGAGCTGTTAAGACTCAATTTCCTCAAGCAGCATGGAACAGAAGGAACTCGAGGTTAAAGAGTGTTCGATATGATTATAATATTTATACTATCACAAGGTGTTTCAGTTAGAATTACAAAGCAGAAAATTAAGACCAACTGAGGAATATACTGAGTTCATGCAATGGTATCGGTTGCTGAATGGGAAGTATATCAACAGTGTATCGGAAGCATTAAAAAACACTTTAATGATGCAATATCAGAATGTGTCCCGAGAGTTCGAAGAATAAATAGGGTAGGAGTCAAATGGCTGCCATGTCAGGGTTGACTGACATATCAAAAAGTGATATACTGGGATGCGAGTCTTCAAGATTTAAAGTAACCAGTGGTGTACCACAAGAATCAGCCTTAGTACTGTTATTCATTGTGTACATTAATGACATTGGGAAGGATTTGACAGGCCACATACAGATATTTGTTGATGATGCAAAGATAGGCAGGGTAATCTGGAATGCTGCCGATATGCAGTACGATTTGAACAGGCAGGAATTGTGGGCATGGGGAAATGGATGTCAGTTCAACGTCAGTAAATGTAAAGTCATGCGCTTTGGCGTGATTAGATATCCATTGTCTTATTAGATTGGTGGGATTATGCTAGAAGAAACTGATCAGGCTAGGGATCTTGGAGTGTTAGTAGAGAGCAAGTTGAAGTTCACGAGCCATGTAGCAAAGATTGCCAACACAATCAAAAGAAAATTGTAATGATAAAACGAACTTTCACAGGCAAGGATAAGGATGTTATTTTGCCTCTTTTACAAGGCCTTGATAAGACCGCACTGGACTATTGTGAGCAGGTGTGGTCTCCTGGTTTCCGTTGTGATTCTTAAAAAGTGCAGAGAGAGAGAGAAAATGTGCAAAGGAGAGTGTTAAAATGATATCAGGATTGTAGAATACTGATTATGAAGACAGTTTGAAAATTGTAGACTACAGACACTAACAAATAGGAAAAGAGGGGCGATATGATTGAGACTTACAAACTTTTCAAAGGATCATACAGGAGTTCAGTTGATGGAATTTTTCATTTTAGGCAGGGTGGAGAAAAACAAGAGGGCATCCTTACAAGCTGAGAATGAATGGGGTGAGGGCTATATTTTTCTCTCGTAGAGTGTTACGTGGGGGGGAATGGATTGTAATTGGACGTTGTATGTACAAGCAGTATGAATGAATCCAACAAGTATGATAACTAGTGTGTAGTGTGTGGACTCCATCGATGTGTCCCTGACTCCCTGGAGGTCTCTCTTAATAATAATAATACACGAAAAAATTTTCATGATTACAGCCAAATGTGGACATCATTTATTGCCAGCACACACCAAGAAATTATATTACACAAAAAAAAATGTTAGAAAATTCGTACAAATTAAATTGTAACACATTTTCGCAAAAAGTTACAAATTTTCTGAGGACGTACTTAAGGAATTAACGTACAGTCAGAAAACTATGCGAGAAACATTTTGGTATGGAATACGTTCTCCCTGAACTGAGATACAGCTCTCAGAATGTCGTACTATGCTTACCACCAAGCGATTCAGGAGTTCTTGAGGCAAACTGGCCCACTTCTCCTTCAAAGCAAGAATAAGGCCTTGTTTTCTGGAGGGGAATTTCGAGCAGCAATGTCTCCTTATTGCGTCCCAAACGTATTATACAGCACTCTTCGCCTACAGCAATCAAACATGACGTTGAAGAACTTAGCTACAATATTGTTCATCAGTCACATCCTTTTTCTAGCAAGTGCGTCCATAATGCCTTCCCACACCATAAACCCAGCATCACCGTATCTATTCGTTTTAAGAATATACTCGCGATGGTAAGCAGTACCACTTTCATGCCAGATCAAATGTCGCCTATAATCGGAAGGACGACTGAAATGACTGTTTGTAAAGAGCCCACTAGTGTCTTATTAAATTTCTATGGGTATGACATCACTGAAAAAGTGCTCTATGACGCAGATTACTGGTTTCGGGAATACAGGCGTACTTGTCGCACAGGTCTTACCACAGTAACACATTTCAATTTCCTTCAAACACAGTTCTCTTAAAGCACTTTTTGCGTTTTATCCTGCTGAGTGCTATCATGTAACCCGTTTGCGCGCGATTCGAAAATTCGAATGCGTATCTGCTTTCTACTCTAAATCATCACTTATACAAATTGCCACAAACTGATTCGTCTGAATTTGGAGTTGTAATCTTCAGAGATAGTGTTCGCCCTTAGATTTTGGACACCAGTGTACTTTCTCAGTATGAAAATGGTAGTTTTTTTTATTTTTTCAGCGACCGATTAATACTGGGATGTTTGAAAAGGTCGCCGATGTTATTAGGCTCCTCAATTTCCACTATATGAGAAAATGACCAATACGTACCGTGTTTTACACTAAAGATAATAAGAATCACAATTAGCAAGATAATATCTCTTATTTTGGGGAACATCTATGATTAATTCTACAAAGAGCATTTAAATAAAGGATTAATAATGCAACACGTAACGTTTTCCATGTAGCACCACAAAGCGAAATTGCTCCTTCAGTTTTCTTTTTCATCATAGTCCAATCACCTAACAGAAGGGTATATTATCTCTACACATACGATTCAAAAATAAACACCTTTCAAGGAGAATTAGCTCTATCTAGAAGTTAAAAATACTGGAGACAATTTGTAAGAAAATTCGTAATTTTCTCGGTCGCCTAAACAGTATCCAAGATTTTTATTTCCTTCTCCAAACTGGTATGAAACTAATGACAAAACAGATCACTGTAATAAAGATTAATGAATAGTGATGTCAAGAGTTTATCTACTACAGGAGCTCCACGATGTTGGTTCGTTAGGTCTGCAGCTAAAGATATACCAAACGATCTGACAAATATTTCTCGTGGGTAGGCACAAAGCAACTTTTGTAAATAAACATTTATTATCTGAAGTCTTCGCTGGATAAGTAAGTCCGAAAAAAGACGTCCACAAAATTGCATTTCCAAACTACAGGCTGGGTACGAATCCAAACGTCAGCTATTTAACAATATCATATTGGCAACAACCAAAATCGTTAGTCTCAAATAACCACGTGAACTTGAATGTCACCCCACTTTGGAAAATCATCATTAGGATATATGCGACATACGGTCCAACATATGAGAAACTCAATCGTATTAAATCAGTAATAAAAAACAGTTTGTGTAACTACGACCTGCTAATTTAATACGATGGTTATACAAGAACCATATTACATTTATAATATATATGAAGAGTGCACAGAGAACATATTTCAGCATATTATAAAGCATACTACTAATAACATTGGTTGCTGCTTCATATGAAAGATTATCAAAATATTTAGCGTAAACTGTAAATAAGCAAGTCCGATGTATGTATTTGTGATGCCAGTCTGCTGATATGCACCACAGTTAGAAAGAATAAATCCATTCATATTTAATACGTTTCATTTTTGAGCTAGTACGATTAAATGAGAATCTATGATTACTAAGAAGCCCCCCCACCCCGCCAATCCCCACTGTACAGTGAAATGGTGGATAATCGACTAAGCTCCTATTTTACATCGTACGTCAAGTTTATATCGTAACTTTCAATCATGGTTAAGCCATTTTTCTATTACCATTTCACATCCTCCTTTCAACTTATTAATAATACGATTGAGAAAGCCTATATTTAATCTATTTTCTAGAAGGGAAATAAATTTTTAAAATTGCTGTTTCATTTTAAAATTTGCTAAAGTAATAAGAAAAATGGGTTCAGACCGTTTCTGCAGCATCTGAAACTCGTGAACTTAAATTTGACTGCAGAAGATTAACAATCCCGCCTTGATCCATGGGGAATCTCCCTGATTATATGACCAACCTTTAAAATCCATCCATGTAATAGCAAGTTTCTGAAATTTCTGAAACACTCCACTTTCTTATTTGACAACTTTTACACTAAACAAATCAAAAACTTAACCCCCCCACTTTTTTCTAATATCTAGTAAGACCCCTGCGCAATCTACTAACATCCATTCACACCTACGACATAGATTCACACAACAAACTTTGTTATTCCTTCATTTATACTCACCAGACCTAATCTTTGGAATCTGTCCTTGTATATACGTCTTAAAAAAGTTCATACTATGCTATTTAAAATAATGGTATTAAGTTTGTTCTCTTTTACAAAAATCTAATATTATGGACTACCGTTTTTTATTGAGGATCATTATAAAAATAGCAGGTTCGAATTTCCACACTATCCTGACACAATATCTTATTCTTTTATTCCAGGGCTCCATCAGAGGCCTTCTTTCATTGTGTCCCGCATTCATCTGCTTGAACGTCTCTCTCCCCCTCCACATAGCATGGAAATAAATTGCATAAGCACCTGGTTCGTTTATTGTATACTGTTGGGAGTCCCGTTCCAGTCATTCTGTTTTTCCCTACTGAAACATATTCTCTCATCTCACTGCCCATATCATAACATTCCACATTGCTCTCTCATTCACTTCCTCCAACTTCTTTTCACCATCATCCAAATTATTCAGCTTCCCCACTTTCTGCTTTGTGAGAAGTAAAAAAGCAGTTTCCCATAGGGGAAAAATTGCTACTCCATCTATGACCGAGTAACCCGAGCTAGTTTGAAAAGGCTTAGGCAAATCCTTCCTAAAAATTCTTTAGATAACAAGTAAGATCATTCCAAAAAATAGGCCTAAAAATTATTCACTTCCTTGTCGGCTTTCCAACCAGGAATGTCATACTACCTCATTATACTAACTAATATGGACAGATTGCACTTCCGAACTAAAGTAATAAATGACTATCTAAAAATGTATAGGCAATATCAATTAGCAGATAAAGAATACAATCAAACAGGTTATCAAAAATAATGAGAACGATCATTCAACAAAACCTTCTAACGTATTTTTCTTTGCTTTCTTTCCTGAATACGGATCTATTACATGGAGGAATGAATAACACAAATATCTTTTGGAATTTAAGTCTCCAATTTTGTTATCTACAAAGGACGAGGAGTTTTTACTTTAACTTGTATACGCATTGGAGTAAAAGAGATCAAAAGCCTTATAAAACCTCTTAGAAAATTTCAGATTTTTACGGGATACCACTCCTCATGAAAGTACAATTTCCTTTCGTGTCTTTTTTTGCTCTCGAACTAAACATTTATTATTTAAATGCACACAATTTCTTTGGTGTGCAAAATGCCGATATTTATCACCCAGCAAATACGCATTCAACATAACGTTCCAGGTTACAAAAACGTACCGATTTATTCTCAGGAAGTTTCTCATCATTTGGATGTATTCACTGTCCTCGCTCTTATTTTGTTTAGACAGTACGCTGGATAACATGCACGGCGAGAAGGAGCAGAGTACCTGTAGATCCTTGAAAGAAAAATGTCCACACTAGAGCTAACCCATTACGGAAACGAAGATAAACACTACATAGAAAAGGTTATCTCAAGAAGAAATAAAATTCTTGTGAATAAGAACGAACTCCATTAGCACGTAAGACGCAGTGCCTAATAGTGTTCTATTAAAGGTCAAAGTAATGTCTGGAAGAAGCATAGATCATCTGTGCATTCGTCCTACATACAGGAGAAGCGGAAAGAGTTTAAAAAAAAAAAAGGGAAAAAATGAAAAAAGAAGAAAATGAGTCGTTAAAATTGACTATTCGACTTCATAAAACGATAGCAAATTCGCGCGCGCGCATGTGTGTGTGTGTGTGTGTGTGTGTGTGTAAAATTTAATGTAAAATCATACATTGTATGCTGTTTTTGTTTCACCCAGGAAAGAATGCTCACGAGGCTACCAAAATCATTTGCTCAACTTATAGAGACGTATTGAAGGTTAACAAATGTCAGCGATGGTTTAGGAGATTTACAGAAAAAAAATTTTGATCTCTCTGATCGTCCTAGATCTGGAAGACCTCTTACTCTAGATGCCGATGCTCTTAAGACTCTCATTGAATCAGATTCAAAACAAACCATACAAGAATTAGCAGAGAAACTTAATTCATCATGGTCAAGTGTCCAAGAGCACTTACATAAGAGTGGCAAGGTTCTTAAACAGGGTGTATGGGTACCGCATGAACTGTCAGAAAACAATAAAGTACAGAGATGGGCGATTTGCAATTCACTGTTGACCAGACAACAAAATGACCCCTTTTTGGAACGAGTCGTAACTGGTGACGAAAAATGGGTGCTGTTTAAGAATAATAAACGCAAAAAACAGTGGCTTTCTCCAAATCAAACTCCAACACCTAAAGATGGACTTCATCCACAAAAGGTTCTGCTGTGCGTTTGGTGGAATATTCATGGCATTATTCATTACGAACTCATGGAACAAGGTAAGACTATCACAGCAGCCATCTACTGTGAACAATTAGAGCGACTACATCAAGCATTTAATCAAACGTCCTGCGCTTTTCAATCGAAAAGGGGTAATTTTGCAGCAAGATAATGCAAAACCACATTCTGCAAGAATGACTCAAGAAAAAATTAGGCAGTTAGGATGGGAACTTCTACCACATCCTCCATATTCGCCGGATCATGCCCCTAGTGACTATCACTTATTCAGGTCCTTAGACCACAGCATAAGAAATAAAATCTTCCGTTCGCAAGATGATGTCCAAAGGAGTTTGATATCATTTTTTTTGCCTCCAAAGAAAAAACTGTTTTCAAAAAAAGGAATTCTAAACTAGTAGATCGTTGGAATAAGGTTATAATTAACGATGGCGCTTACAGAATTGAATAATGTTAATTTGTTCTTTAATAAAATTTATATTAAAAATGTAGTTCAACATTGATTACTTTCTGGTCCCCATTATCTTTCACAGTGAATTTACGTAGAAATCATTTCATAATTTCAAAGATCTCCTTAAAAGCACTATTTTAACGTTTCTTTTCTGTCCATAATGTATTATGTTATTTTTATATTTTTAATTAGGATAACCTCTCAATTCAGAATCAAGAACCAGTACTTGCCAGTCAAGATAGTTTTGTTTTTGTTTTTTTTTACATTGAAGTAGAATAAACGCATATTTTGCTTCAATGTTTACCCCCTGCACATCGTGTTTTAAATTTATGTGGTGATATACATATATGACAAATACCTAAAGATATAATAAAGAAATACATATAAAATAACTAATAATGATTATTATTATATTTTTTCTATAAAAGATACGTACACCAGAGTACAAATTTAAAACAATCACGCTAAGAATTGATGTACAGTACTTGCCTTAAGAGGTTTATACAGGGTGTCCCAAAATTCACGCAAGTAATAAATTTAGCGCCATTTGTGCGGTAAAGTGTTGCCAACGAGGAAAAAAAGACAGCGTGACAGCTGACAGTTCAGGGTTATTAAAAATGACCACACACAGCGAAGAAAGTTCGTTGAATGGATTATGGAACAACAACGAGTGGATGCTTATTTTTCGAACAAAATCATCTTCAGCGATGAGGCTCATTTTCATCTTGATGGCTTCGTTAATCGACAAAATTGTCGCATTTGGGGTTCAGAAAATCCACGAGTGATTGTTGAGAAACAAATGCATCCACAACGTGTCACTGTTTGGTGCGGATTTTGGGCTGGAGGCATCATCGGTCCATTCTTCTTCGAAAATGCGGCTGGTAAGGCAATAACAGTTAATGGTGCTCGCTATCGCGACATGATAATCCAGTTTTTTGTGCCTAAATTGCAAGATATGGATGCAGACGACACGTGGTTTCAACAAGACGGTGCCACATGCCATACAGCCCGAGAAACAATTCAATTACTGCATGAGTCATTTCCTGGTCGTGTAATTTCCAGTTTTGGTGATCAGAATTGACCGCCCAGATCATGTGACTTAACGCCGTTGGACTCTTTTCTTTGGGGCCAACAAGACCACGACCACCCACGCCTTGAAGGAGAAAATTGAGCGCTGTATCAACGAAATTCAGCCACATTTATGCAAAACGGTCATGGAAAATTTCGACAAAAGAGTGCGTATGTGGCAGCAAAGCCGTGGAGGCCATTTACCCGATATGCTATTCCATGCATAACCCTACACTGTATACTTTATGAATAAATAAGAAATTACAATTTTTAATTAAAAACCTGTGTTTTCTATCAAAATTACTTCATGCGTGAATTTTGGGACACCCTGTAGAATGCTTGATTTGATTATTTGAAGGCAGATAGTTCAAGATTTTTTGCCCTTTTATAACTTTGTCCAAGGGAACATTCGTCCGGTGGGACATTTCGTCCAATCTGAATTTGCCTCATGATGTCAACTGACTAACCTGACTAACCAATGTGTCCACTAACCTAACCTAACCAAACGTGCGAGGGTGGACCATGCATATTGCCTTGCGCCCTTCTCTTTTGTGTCAACTGACTATAATTAATGATCACAAATTACTTATAACTCCCTGGATTAATATGAAAAATTGGACGAATAAGATTAGACGAAATGTCCTACTGGACGAGAAAAGTAATAGACGAAATCTAGGGATTGGACGAGATTTGCATTGGACGAAAATAATTGTACGAAAAGCCCTGAAACCGATTTAAGAGGTTTTGCTCTGTGAAAAACTAATTTCTTCTGTTTGATGGAAAATTATACGTACTTTCAGATTATCATTATATTTTCAATGCATTTCTTTTGCTGCAAAAGCAGTTAACATACCCTGAAAATTTCTAAAATATATTCCATATGAAATCCTAAGCTTTCTCCTAATATATCCAACATTTACTCTCAATGCAAATTAATAATAGCCGGTTATTGTCTCAATAGGAATATACCGTACACTTCTTTCATATCAAATCTCCTCTACTATGAATCTGACTAAACGTTATGTTTCATGTTGAAACTGAATTATTAAGCTTGCCTTGAGAATTCAGTGTTACTCATTAATTTTAACTAAAGAAACGTTCTTCTTCAAGTATCATCCCCTAGAAGGAGGTTGGCAACCATGGAAGTTTTTTCTTTCTTTTGCTGCTCTGGAACATTTATAGTAATTCAAGCCAGTCCAGTCCTTAATGTCTTCAAACCACATTCTCCTGGGTCTACCTCTCCCTCTTTTTCCATCCACTTTCCCTTCTAATATTAATTTCTGAATGCCTTCTTGTCTAGTTAGATGTCCAAAATATTTAAGTGTTCGCTCTTTAATTATTTTTATTAATGTTCTTTTCATTTTTGCTTTCTTTAAAACATCTTCGTTTTTCATTTTCTCTGTCCATGGTATTTTCAACATTCTTCTGATGGTCCACATTTCGAAAGCTTGTAAATTTTTCTCTGTTTCTTTATTTAGAGACCAAGTTTCACTGTTAGAGAAGGCTTGACCAGATATAGCATTTTTATTAATCTTTTTCTTGAATCTATACTAATGTCGCTGGATGTTAGAACAGTTTTCATATCAATAAAAGCTTTTCTTGCTATCTCTATTCTTCTTTTTATTTCTTTAAGAGAATTTCCTTTTTCCCAAATACATAAAAGACAGAACCTGTTCAATTTTCTTTCTGTTAACAGTTATGTTTAGTTTCTTATTTTTTGGTTCTTTTGATATAATCATGCACTTTGTTTTCTTTAGGTTAATAATTAATCCCATGTCTAAGCTTCTGTTGTAATTTCTGCGACTAAGTTTTGAAGATCATCTTCAGATTCAGCTATAAGGACTGTGTCATCTGCATACCTGAAGTTGTTGAAGTTTCTACCTCCGACGTTTACACCCTTCAAGTTCTGAAATATTTTTAAAAACTTGCTCACTATATATATAGTGAGCAAAATATATATATTCATTTCTTGTGATCTATTGAATCAAATGCTTTGGTGCAATCAATAAAACAAAGATATATGCTTCTCTGGTTGTCAGTTGGTAGAGAAATGTTCCAGAAGAAATAAATCATTAAAGAAAGGTTTCTGAGTTCTTGAGACATTCACCTTAGATGACTGCACGAGTTTACAAAGTATTGTACTGAATTCAAAGTATGCCAAAGGATTTATGCACTGAAATTTCGATCCGACAGTCGCAGTTAGCAATGGGCATGCTGGCTAAATTGCATGCCTTCTACAATTAAACTATCCTGGTGAACTTTTAAGACATCTAGTTATAAAGAAGTATTCTTAATACTGTAAGCCACTTTTTATCATTAGAATAAATTTGCATGATAAAGCGACGAAACAGTGATACTTTACAGATGATTAGTTGAGGAACAGTACCATAGAATTCTTGTTTGGTCACTACAACTAGGAAAGCAAACTATACAAACTGTACATACTATAAAATGCGGGCATAAATAAATTTTAATGTTTTATTTTGAATACTGTTTGATAAGGTAAACTTTTGAATGAATTAACTATAACTGAAGAATCTCCTTCATTCTCTTTATAGTATAAATTAATTGAAAATAGTACAAATCTCTTTTTTGTATTTTTCGATGAACGATCTTTTGCTATAAATGAACAAAAATGACAGCAGCACTAAAGGTCTGGTAATTAGCTCTGATTTCACTTAAAACAGGATAACTTGAATGCATTACTTTAAAATCTAATCTTAAAAGTACTCGAATCCAACATGTGCTCGTAACCATCGCTTCTCTGTGCAATACTTTTAGTTCAGTTACTAATTCCCTGAAGTGCTGTGCTTTGTTTCCTTTTTTTTTTAATTCTCTCTCTGCTATATGTCGAAAAGGCATCCCCAATGTACACGTTGAGTATAAGTTTCTTCCTGTGTTAATCTGCTTCGCTCTCTTCCAAAGTTTTTTTTTTTTTAAATACGATTTTGCGTAGGTTGTTGTCTGAATCTATAATTGTCAACACTATAACTAATTCAAGGTGTTCGTGTCTTCTTATACAGAATTATATTGTCGTAATATAACTGTATTAATGATCTATGCATTCCTTCCTAATGTCTCATGAGATCTGTTACTCCTGCGCATCAGGGAATGGTGAGGTATGCCTCACAGGTACAATTAGAGAACTACTACGTCTAGGTAAGCACCACACTAACAATAATGGAGAGAAAACAAGAGAAATTCCACAAAACAGGTGTTGCTTTTGTCTACAGATAAGCATAGCAATTTTGAAATCTGCCTACTCTAAATAGCATGGAATAATAGCTTCCAAAAGCAATTTGAATAGCAAATTCAAATATTGAACAAAACTTATGACGAGATAACTGCATGCATCTGATATCGGATTGCTATTTATTCGTATACGATACGAGATGTTTTCCATTCAAAACGAAAGATTATTTGAAAGAAATTCAAAGAATCTTTCGATATGAAACATGATTCTTAAGTTACATTCATTTCGCTCTGTGATTGCAGTTTTTATGGTAAAACAAATGACCTTTTTTGTGGACACAAGGACAAGAGCTTCTATATTTACTGTGGAGAAGACACGCAGTGAAACCTCGTAATTCCATGGTCTATATACATGCCATTTTCATGCAGTGTCTATGAAATCTTTTTTTTTTTTTTTTTAATGTGAATCCTACCTACGAAACGTTGTAAACCTGTTGTACACAGCATCATGTCTAGGTAGTTACATATGTGGATATACATAACTCGCTTATCCGTGGATTCTTATTTAAAAAAAAAAAAATGCAATCGCAAGGAATATGATTGAATCCAATGCATATACTGAACGAAAGCATTCTATCAGCTGTTCAAAAGATCCTTGAGAATCTTGAAATAAGAAATTCATAGCGTTGGGGGTATTCATCAATCCTACATTAACCCAGGCAGTGGGGAGTTGATCTATTACAGATCTCTGATAATCCGCTGTGTTTGTAATTTTGCTTATTTATTTCACAGAACAAGTACACGTAGGGATTTGAACTAAACTGTACTTTTAAATTTTCTAGGGCTATGGTATGCTGCAGATGTGCAGTTCTGCTACAACTGGTTTCTGAATAATAACACTAAAAATGTGCGATTCATGTCTGTTAGCACCATCGTTAACTCTTGAGAGCTATCGGAATACTACCGAAAACCGAAAGAAAGAAGCTGAAGAGTTCGTTCTGGTATGCGGCAATGTTTCTTCCAACACGACAACGCGTGGCCTCCCTTAAAAGCACGAATAACTGCAGAGATTCATTGTCTCTTGGTTTCTGGACCAACCATCACAACTAGGATTGATTAATCTCTTTATAGTCAGGGTAATGGTGAATATACGGCACCATCAACACTCGCAATTCTATAGAGAAACAGTTGAGCTCTTGTGAACATTGCATTTAGCAAAACCAGTCAACAAAACATTTCCAAATGAAGAAAAAGGCTTAACACATTAAAGGTGTGTCAGTTTGTTCTACAGAAATAAAACCCGAGTTACCGGAAGGGATAAAGTCAGCTGCGAATGCGATAAGCTAATAGACAGCAAGCACCTTACTAAAAGAATGCTGCTTTTGGTGACTTCATTATCGCTTTATATATGTGTGTCTCCATAGGCTCACTCGATTTCGATGATGCCCTTTGGTTGGAAAAAGCGGAGTTCGAATTCAGTGTAGGACGCGAAGAACTTTATACGAGAGGGACTTGCAGCTCAAGGTGTAGTCAGTCTTATATGAAAGTAGCAGGATTTTTAATCAGAACACACGTAACTGACAGACAATACACTACACGAACAGGATTAACCGAGCTATCGACCTATTAATTAGTTTTAAATAAGCCAAGCTACTCGGCCATGAAGGTCACCGAGAGTTTAACACGCAAAGGAGGAGGGAACGATCGTGTGCAGTCGTCAGAAGAAATGTGGGTGGGATTCGCTTCCTTCATCTCCCTGCTCTTGATGATAAACGTCCACTTTGTTCATTTCTCGAAGCTCAGGTTGTTGTTTTTTTCCCCAGACGATTAGCACGATCTTGACCTTTAAGTGCATGATACTACAGTGACTGTCAAAGTTTCAATATCTCAAATAAAAAAAAAAAATATAGTATGACGGGAATAGGACGAAACACAAGTCACGTGTAGCATGCTAGTCGAATTCGTATGTTCAACCTTTTAGTATGTCTTACAGGAATAAAACAGCCAGTTACCGAAAGGAAAACCCATTCATTTCTTTATGAGCCGATGTTCCTCCTTGGAAAGCCCATATCAATATTTCTTGCATTCCGGATTTAATCCCAGGGTTTACATCCGGGATGCGATTAATATTGATAGTCTTTAAACCGGGAAAAAGAAAGATTTTTCTGGATTTAAATATGTTATTTGAGTACCACGGAGGCACGATTGAATGGATATATAGTTAACTCTTTAATATTTACTGGCTTGGTTGTTCAAGTAAACAGCGCTTCCGTTCTTCAACTAATAATGCGTTTATAAATGTCACTGAATGACATGAAATCCACAGCTAAAGAACCTCAATGGTTCGTGAAAATCTTAAGACAATACAAGGCAAGATATTCTTAATGTGACATGCATCACCCCGATACCAATTATACTGGAGCATAAAGAAATAAAACTATACTCATCAAGAGGTGGAAATACGTGTACATAATGAAGTATGAAATTCCAATAATGCTTCAAACCAAGTTATTTTATTATTATTTTTGTGCAATATCAGTCCGAAACTAAGCCCAGCATATTCAAATACTCAAAATAGCATTATCTAATTTATAGACAGTCTTCAATATTTCTTCCCTTAAAAAATCTAATCACAAATCCAAATATTTCTGGAAACATTTCCACGGTAGCACGTAAACCATAAATGCTACAATCTAAACAGTTTCCATCATCTAAATCACGATAAAGAAAAGACCATTTTTTTACAATAAAAATCTGAATCAAAATGTTTATTCCATTTCTGGAGCCTGATGAAAGTTCCGTATGACATTTAAAGTGAATGATCATGCACTATGCGTGTTAAGAATCACTGCAATAAAACACTGGATCCACAAGCGTAATTACAAAGATATCCTGCAAGGTTACAATGTCACTAAACGTTAATCAAAACAGTTATATTTGAAAAACCTGACTCGAATTTCGTCTAGATATAATCTTACAACACTCTAATTACTTCAAACTTGGATTATATTTACTGAATGGAATGCAAAAGTTCGCAGGTGTTATTTACCCTAACATGCGATGATTTGTTAATGGAAATGAAAGAATTCTTTTATTTATTTATCCTTTAGGTTTTGGAATTATTTTAAGAAAAGGGGAAAATGTAAATGATATTATAAAGTTATATGTAATTCAATGGTTTTATGTTCTAAGAAAGTTTAGATCCAGAGACCGATGTTGAACTAATAATGAATCAACACTCAAGACGCCAATGGTTGGATAGCGCTTTCTATAATGATAAAATGTAGTCATTAAGATGTGACATTTGAAGCAGGGAATGAAAAAAATAAAATAAAAATAAAATGAATAAATAAAGTAACGAGTAAAAGACACGACAAGCACTACCTGATAGCAGTGAAGAAAAATTCTGTGCTACATCAAGCTGACTTATTAATGATGCAAATTAGTACACTAGAAGCACTTATTAAAGAACCCAGCAGCAGCAACACACACACACAAAAACTTTACATCTACAGAAGACAGGAGGGAAAAAATATAACGCCAGTGTCGTTAAAAGTCATTTTAAGATGACAAGGATAGCAAATTCTGGAGCTTCGTGATGCCGTTTCCCCCTCCTCTCAAAGCTATACATTTTTAATAGCAGTCGAAGGTTGTATGAGTAGAAAGCATGGGGGAAAGGCTACATGCCTCGCCTGCAATTTATTGATGAGTGCCGCTTTCCCTCTAATTCACTTACTGTGTTGACTAGCTGCGCCTTGCCAATCTTAGGAGAGCAAGTTCGTCGACGACAATCGAAAAATCCTTGATCTTTAGATGAAGAAGAGTAGAAGACTGCAATATTTGCATATACTTGATACATTGTAATATCGGTATTTACAGAGAGTTATAATACATGATGATATTCAAGATGACTTCAATAGTTCTCGAAATAAAAATGCATGGATAGGTGTCTCCTCAATACATAGCAAAGTTTCAAAGAAAGTTTACGTATTGATGATACGATGAATTGGAGTTACACGCATGACCTTAGCCAGAATATTGTCTACTATCATAATATCCTGTGCACTATTATCTTTAAAATCTTTAAATATCTTTAAAATCTAAATCTAAGATAGCTGCTAAAAAACATCCTGCACAGATTTTTTTTGTTTGTTTTAGATAACATCTTTGAAGGGATATTGTCTAATAAAAAAGGTGATGCTTTCCCACAGTTATGAGTGAAATGATTTAAAATACATGCATATTCTTCATTCTGTCGCTTATATAAAAAATAAATATATTGACTGAGTAATGCATGTGCAATGCGTGACTAAGGTTGACAGTAATGTGAACAGAAAATGCACTAAATCCTGTTCACATTAATGTCAACCTTAGTCGCAACCTTTCTGATTATGATGATTCTATGTCATTTTCGACCATCTAAACGTAAGAAAATTTATATAAACTGGGTTTTATATTGGCTGTAGCATCGTACACATGCTAAAAAAATAGGGCCTCTCGCATCACTACAGATGATAAAGATCTCAGAGATGAACTATCCCACATATCAAAAACCCTGATAGACAATGGTTATCTAAAAAAAATTGATCCATAAGATACTCTTCTGCGACCCTCCCCACCACAACAACAGTCAGAGGAAATACTTTACAAATCCGCCATAGCCATTCCTTATGCTGGGACAATTTCTAAAAAGATTGCCACACTCCTCAAACCCCATGAAATACGAGTGACTGTTAAACCTTTGAAGACATGCCTTCTTCAATTATGCTGGTGTCTATAACATCCCCTGTTCATGTGAATTAAATTACATTGGTCAGACCTCAAGAAGTTTGGAAATTAGAAAAAAAGACCACGTAGGAGATGTAAACAATAACAAAGAAGACAATTCTGGATTAGCCCTTCATTTCTCGAGGACAAACCATACCAGAAAATCCTAAATCCTTCGGCCAATATAAAATCCAGTTTATGTCAATTTTCTAACCTTTCTGATTGTTGCTCCTCTGTTATTCAGCAATGGTGGTCTCGAGACCACGTCCATGTGCATGAGAACAACAACGCAGCTGGTCTGCAAATCGATTCTAATTTGAGCAACCCGCTACTAATTTAAATTTTTAGTGATGTACCTAAGCAATTTTTTTGTGTGTGTGTATCTCTTTTTGTCTCCTATGTATTACGTACCCGATGAAGTCTTCTAGAAATACGAAACTAGTAGTGGCTTTAAAAATAAATTGGTTATTTTCTAATTTAATATTCGGCTATATAGTCATATAAGCGATTCTCCTAAAACACACACATTCATCATCTTTCATGATTCACTATCCATGATAAAAGGACCAATCTGTAGAATTAAAAGTCTAAAGCAAGCAGCATGCAAAACAAAGGCCATGATCATTTTGTTATTTATATATGTTTTATAGCCTAATTTGTCATAATTCATAATTTGTTCGTTTGAGAAGTCATCAGAACGGACAAAATGCATTCCTAAATGTGAAGTGTGTCACCTGAACACTGACACCACCTAAACATAAATTCATACTTATACCATACTGTATAATTCTGAAAGACTCATGGTAACCACTGGTGTGCCTCAAGGATCAGTGTTGTCTCAAACTTGTACCATTGTTATTCAATCTGTACATTAATGACATGGGGAAAGATTTGGTATGTGGCATGCAGCTCTTTGCTGATAATGCAAAGCGATAAGGTAATCTGGAATGCTGCTGATATGAACTACTTGCAGAATGATTTGAATAAGCTGGAATTATGGGCATGGGAAAATGGATGTCAGTTCAACGTTGGTAAATGTAAAGTCAAGCACTGTGATTCTGATACACGGGAGAGTGCAAAGAAGAGAGTCGAAAAATGATATCAGGATTATGGAATACCGATTATGGAGAAGCCAGCCTGGTTGGCCGAGTGGTTAGTGTATGCGCTCTCCAGCCAAACGGCTGTGAGTTCGAATCCCACCATGAGCTTGGATGTTTGTGATTGTCTGTAGAAATACTAGTGGTGATGGGCGGTAGATGGCGTTGGTGTAGTTGCTGGATTGAGTCCCTCGATGAGTCCTTGAACTCCCTGGAGGTGTTACATAATAATGAAGACAGACTGAGAATTTGTAGGCTGCCGATACTAGCAAACAGGAGAAAGAGAGATATGATCGAACCTTACAAGGTTATAATTTCAGATGGAATTTTTCATTTTATAGAGAGTAGAGAAAGATGCGAGGGCATCCGTGGAAATTGAGAATGAATGTTGTCAAGAAGGGAGTTAGGGCTATGTTTTTCTCTCATGGAGTAGTGCTGATTGGAATGGATTGCGTTGGACGTCGTGTGCGCAAGTAATGTAAATGAATTGAAGAAAAGCCGTAAAAACTGGTGTGGATGATATGTGGCCTCACTCGATGGGTCGCTGACTCCTTAAAGGTCTCTCTTAATAATAATACTAATGTCAACTGCAAGCATATAAGTATCTCCAAACCCCATTCGGCTTGCGGCTATTATCTTGTAGGTACTAACTCATATATTTTGTATGGTTTTCAGGTCAAGAGACAGATGTTCCTTTCTAGGCCTCTTTTCTGTTATATTCTGTATACATAACACACTGAAAGTGTTAAACTGGATTGGCGGTGCCTTTTAACTGGTTTTTTGGGGGGTAGTGGTGAAGATTTTCTTATGAAAATCTTGTGGATAAGAGCTCGCAAACACAGGGAATGACAGAATCTAAACTTTGCAACGAAAAGCATGGATTTACTAAGGGAAGGTCATGTTTGAGTAACTTCCTCGCATTTTACATTTTAATAATGTTATCGTTAAGTTAGACAAGGCAATGGATACAGCACAGAAAATTGTTGCATAAGTTGGATGATAGACAGACATCATAAAGTGGTGTATGACGAGTGCGGCCTTCAAAGTTTAAGGTGACCAGCAGTGTAGCCAGGTATCAGTCCTTGGTTTACTTTTATTCAATCTTTAAATTAATAGCAATGGAAAGGATTTGAAAGGCGACATACAACTTTCTGATGAAGCAAGACAGACGGGTAATCAGGATGCAACTAGCATATGAAAATAGCTGTCAGTTCGATGCTAATAAGTGCAAAATTATGCATTATGGTGCGATAACATACCTACTGCCGTATTGTATAGGTGGGAATATCACCTGGACTAGACTGGGGATCTTGGAGCTTTAGATTTTTCAATTATAGAGCGATACGTGATTGAAATGGCTTGTCTTTGGAAATGGTGAGTGCATGTAGTGTGGATGAATTCACTAAAAGGTATGACAGTTGGTTGGAGAGATATGTGGCCTCCTTCGATGAGTCCCTGCCATCCAGGAGGTCTCTGGTAACAATAATAATTTATAATCTTTAATATTATTTTAATATGTATTTCTGTTTGCTTATTCCAGTTTTTCAAATGTATACCGTTACCAAAGTAAATAATATTTCTTCTGTTCCTCTCTGATCGTTCCCTAAGTGTTATGGTCGATAGCCTCGTCCTCAAACTTTTTCCACCACTGCTGGAGAGCCCCAAGAAGCCATTACTTCCACCGATTCTATTCCTCCTACACATATATACATGCAATTTTTTTCACTGATCTGATATCCTTTTCATAAGTGCGCTGATGAGAGCGTGATCCATCTTGTGCATTTAACAAACCATGCAGTGCACATCAACAGAAGCTTCAAGATCTTCAATATCAAAGTCCTAAATTCTTAACTCTTTGCTATTCTTCAGTTGAGTGAATTGTGAACTTTAATTGCTGAAAAAGTTCTATTTTATTTCTCTCAAGAGCGTGTCCATCTTGCATCATCTCGCTTATTCATGATAATACCCAGCTCTCTAAACGTGATTAGTTCTTCATAGAGTAATTACTCCTCTATCTCCACCTGATACAAACACGTATCAACAATGCGTCAAACCACAAGGTATACTTTTCGCACTAGACTATTTTTCACCTCTATAACTGATAATACTATATAAATCCCAGCCAGAGGTGGTGCACCTAAAACCCCAATAAGAATGATGGATACTATCCAGAAGTGGGTGATCCGGTTAAAACTTAATCCTTCTCCTTCCAGATTCCCTGTAATCACTCTTATGGACGTTTTCTATCTACCTTGTCTCTTCGATGCACTGTATTTTGATGAGCCGATCACCATCATTTCTCCATCTTTCTTGCAAGAATGCAGGAACATGAACTACTGGTTAATATTTAGTCGTCAGTCTCAAGCTTACCAAACCAAGTTACTCCCTTCCTCCTCTTTTCATTCTATTTATGTCTATTCTTTGGAATAACATCCCTCACTATATAAAGACTAGAACGTTCACGGTGTTAAGAAACGCGTAAGATTCCTTCTTTCCGTCTATAGGGGTTTTGCATCCTTTCTTGTGTGGATCTGATATATAAAAACGAGTATCTAAAGAACATGTGGATGAAAAAATGAATCCCCTATTTCTTTTAACTCAAAAATTCCATACAAGTCTCACACTGTGCTTCTTCGTTGCAAAAATATTATGAACTGAAAAGGTTATCAGCCTTGAGCAAATACAGTTCGTTGCTATGGAGATAAAGTCACATGTTCGTTCGGTAAACACATGCTTGCATTCAGGCAGGAGACTTAAAGAGCCAGCATGTAATACATGAACAAACTATCCACGATAAAATGCTCTTGATGTTATAAAGAATTTCTGAGCTTCTATCAAAGCTGAACTGCATTAAAATTTTACCACCCTGACTTCTTCTAGTAAGAATGCAAAAAACCGGGTTAGGATGTAGCTGAAAATGCTCCATCACTAGACTTCGACGATGACTTAGGATAATACAACGATGATTCGTTTGCTGCCACTTATTCTGCTAGAGCGTGCCTGGATTGAGGCCTGGTACAGCGGTATGCACCGTGGAGGTCATGCATGGAGAAGACTGGGTGTGGAAGTCATAAGTCTTTCAATTCTCCACTGCACACTTCTGCTCAGTAGCTTCCGTAACTGTTAAAAATAACAGCGACACAGCTGCGCAGAAAAAAAATCTCCCACAAAAGAAAACAAAAATGCGAAATATATAACAAAACTAAATTTATAAAAATCCTTATAAAATCCTGCTGAGGAACATTGTTCCTCAGCACAAAGATTAATGAGGTTATCACTTTTACATGCATTAAAACCTGATGTTATCTCAAAGGACCTGAACAAGTTCCATTCCAAACAAACTACATGCATGATCCCTTCTGTAAAAAGGGAGGTGCATGTATATTTGCGAGATCTATTTTTAATACATACCATATATTGCTAAATGCTGAATCCGCCCTCACCACACACTTTACAATCTATTATTCAAAATTTCCTTTTCGTATATATTTAACTGTTTTATTTACGGCCCTTACCGCTCTCCACAGTGTAATTATTCAAAGAGTGAGGAAGGATTTCCCGAAAAAGTGACCTCCCTTCTCTGACATCACAGATGAAGCCGGAAAAACGTGTAGCATCTGTTATTTGTAATGATCTAACACAAATTATCATCGTCTTACCATAATCCTAGACTTGCTCTTAACCAGTTTCTCTCCGAATATACTATAGATGTCAGCTCTTCACTCAGTAACTCTGACCATAACCTTACATGTTTCCTTTTCACAATTAACCTTCACCCAGCCAATCTAGCCAACGCCATTACACTACAAAGTGGTTACAAAAAATGATTACCTACTCTCTGGACGCTGAAATCTTGTTGAAATGAAGGATTCCATCCTCTTTCACAAAAACCCACCAATCACGGTCCAAGCCTTGATTCTGCAACAAGTCAAATGGCTCAACTCAAAAAAATCCCACCTTGTCCACTCAGTCTACACTACAGCTGGAAATATTTTTATTAAAAAAAAAAAAATTCGACTTTGAAAGGGACAAATGCATAAACATTTCCTCCTATTCAAACGACAACCTTCTGCTCCCTCGATACGGCTACTGGAAGTAAATGCTTCCGCTCCATACTGCGATCTCTTTCACATCACTGAACCATATTAGCCTTAGCTAACTCCTGTATAGACGACAAAGGAAAATCGCATTCTGTATACCCCCATATCTCAATGCATGCCGTTCTGATCTTTCCTTATTAAACTGAATATCAATAAATCTCTTCACACGGTATCCCATCCCCTCGCAAATGCGCTCAAAATTTGCACTCCGGATTACAAAATTAACAATCAGCCTATTACTTCAGCTGGCGGATATGCACTGAACAGCATAGAAGCAATCGTATATCCAGCTCATGCCATAAAAACTATCGTCTTTGCTACAATTCTTGGAAAATAGGTTTCAATAGCTATTCTTGATTATGACTCATCTAACTACTGATCATTACCAATACGCATTAAGCACTTTCTACAGCACCTCGTAACCAACCTTACACATCTTTGGAGACAAAACTCATAAAAAGGTTTCAAAAAATTCATGCTGGTTCTCTTGACTTTTCTTAGACATGCGATCGGTTCTAACAAAGATACTTATTTAACACGCTACCATTCTTATGGTCTGCCTTTTGTCCTTTGCAGCTGAGTCGCTAGTTTTCTCTCTCTCTGGTCGTTTACTGTAAGCCAGGGTTTCCCAAACTGTGTTCCATGAAAAATTATCAAAATTAATATCAGCCTAGAATAGTTTTAAATGCTACGACAAGTTCAAACATGTTTGAAAATCATGCGCTCCTCACTTTGCGTTCGGATTGTGCTATTAAGGCCAGCGCGCGCTGACCTTGACTCAGTCGCCCGCGGTTGTCGACACCACCGAGCGCGAATGAAGTATGGAGGTATCTATTCTAGAAAACGTGTTGTCAAAAGCAAGGTCAATGCGATGCGCTCAGGCCCGGCACGCCTGTAGTGTGCGCTGTTGCATTTTTGCGATGCGATACAGCCTGCTTCAGCGATAGTGTGAGCTTAGCTACAATTGAATCCGAGACCTATGATACTCGACTAACGTGTTCCGTTAACATTTCAGGATTTGTGAAGTGATCCGTCGTAAGAAAAGTTTGGGGAACGCTGCTGTAAGCCATGGTGGATGATTTCCTCCTTTCGGATTTCCTTATCAATGCTAAGGTATGTCGACCTCACATCTAACCTATTCTGATCCATAGTCTTCCTCAGCCTCGAAAAAATCTGGTGTTCTTTCAAACTTACACCATCGACCATACTCAGCATGGAAGCTGTTGCAGAGTACAAGTTTTTGGACTCCATTAGCACAAGAAATGAATGCTGATTCCACTTATCAGAGATATGATATGTTATTCAGAATACACATGGGAAAATGGCTAAGAAGTATCCATTTATATAAAGAGCCGCATCGGTGCGCTGCCTATCTAAGAAAATGAACGAACAATATAGCAATCTGAACTCCATTTTATATAAATTGAGACTTTGCCACAGCGGTTTTCGGTCCCAAACTACTCGGTTAAGTACGTGTCATGAGAAGGCATACGACACATCAATGAAGAGTTCGAAAGCAGACGACAAAGGTAACATGTTGTCATTTGTTGGTTTAATGATTGGCTAAGAAGAATACATGCATATGCTACCACACACACAAAAAAAAAAAAAAAATACAAGATAACAAAATGCATAAAAGAATAGAATAGTGTGAAGTGACACTGTAGTCATATATACATATCAAAATATACAAATAAGCAGAAAATTAAAATTGAATGTCTAAGTTCGACAACCAGTCAACAGCATCAGTGGAAACTGATGCTGTTGACTGGTTTTCGAACTTACACATTCAAGTCCGATACTGGTCCCATGAAAGTTCTGTGAGGACAATCAAATGTGATATATTGTATAGTTTGGTTATCCTCACCACAGTCACAAGATGAGTTTGGTCTTATTCCCCAAGTAAATAAGGAAGCTCCGCACCTACCATGGTTGGTGCGAACCCTATTTAGGGAGGCCCATATTTTTCGAGATAGGTCTAACCCTGATGGAGGCTGTTTGCGTTAAAGACGGTCTGCCAGGTTGCCGGGGCTTTGGCAAGCCATTCTGTCTACCATGCTATTGTTGCATCATAGTCCTCAGTGACAAGTTATTGTGCTCTATAGTACATGTTCTGGTGTTGGAATGAGATGCATAAATCATCAGCATATGCGAATTTTCTAGATGTCCTTGGAAGGTCAGAAATATAGAAATGGAAAAGACGAGGGACCAGAACTAATCCTTGTGGGAGGCCATTGTTGAGTGTTCTTGGCTTGCTCATATCATCTAGAACTACCTGTATTGTTCTATTAGATAGAATATGTTAATCAGATGGATCATTTTTTTACATTTCAGTAGTTTAAGAGAAGTGAAAATTCTTTATCGTTTATTAACTATTATAACCAGTGGAAACTAAGCACTTCGGTGTGCAATTAATGGCAAAGAATAAAGAGAAAAAAGAGGGGCAAGAGAAATGTAGTTGAGAAATGTTCCGTGTCACAAAAAAGCGAGCTACAGAAGTCATTTTTACGAGCATGAAGAATTCCAAGCGCAAAGAGTGCACACTCCTAAAGAATGGCTGCGATTGTTCCAACAAACCTGTTATATCCATTACAACGAGCAGTCGCACATATTCTTCTCCCCATCCAAGAGTGAAGTGTCACCGCGTGGGGAGAACAGGTAGACAAATTAAGATCTACGGTGCACATACAAAAGTGACATGGACTGGCACGAAGAGTAGCAGAGTCTCGGTATTCCACCGCACGCACGCACGCACGCACGCACGCACGCACGCACGCACGCACACACACACACACACACACACACACACACACACACACACGGTTGATAGGTGGTTGCGATATAAAGTGACTAATACGATACGGAATGACTGCGTTCTGCCTTATTTAATGTCTAGCACGCGGAACCTAATTAATCATTCATCTTTATGCTGGAAATTAGATTAGGAACAGAACAGCACTATGAGGCTTCATTGTCATAGGAGGCGATGCGCGCATAAGGAATTAATGATTCCTTCTGCCAGATTTTTCTTAAGGCTGTGTTGTTACTGAATCGTTGTAGGTAAAATCAACGATAGGAAATCAAACTCTCCTAAGGGAATGCAAGATTATAAGATACCACAAGGTGATAAAGTTTAAAGATAGACTAGTTTGGGAATTTATCAAGTTTTGTAATACAGGTGAATGAGCAAGGAAAAGTGGGCTTAGGGATGATTAATGCAGAGCGATATAGATAGTGAACTTAAAGTTTCTAGTTTGTTAACTGATTTCCATTTAGAAGTGCGTCAATGTATCCGATGCAACGACTATCTAATCACTTTTTGCACTATCGCACGCAATACCCATACTTTAACTCAATTTGTACTTGCTGGTGCTAGCCCACAACTTGCTTATTAGAAACTCGAAGTGGCTTGGAAAAGTTGGATGTTTGGTCTCTGGAGCAGGATGTTTGGATTGTACACTTTTATCCAGGAGCCACTTTTTCTGCATAGTCTTCGTCAACAGTTGTTTATTTTTTGGTCTGTAGGCAGTCCTCCCTGTCTCCAACAATCTTCGACGCACTGTCATGTCAGAAATATTAATCCCACTAACTGCTAAGTCTATTTAAATCTACAGCAGACAATCTTGGGTACATTTTGCTTTTCCTAACTAGTAAACGATCTTGAGTAAGTGTAGTTTTCCTTTTTCGCCCACATTTTCCGCTTCAGTCAGGAGAAAAAGTGTTTGTCTCCCTAAACCTCTTTAAAATCACATTAACAGTACCCAAACCAACACCACACTCATTAGCAATTTGCATTTGAATCATGGATGTGTGCTGAGAAAGAGTAGATATTTCTAAAACACTATGAATGTCATCTTGGTTACACTATTAAAAACTACACAGTACTATTAAATACAACATCGTAGAGACAATTAAAACACGCAGGACTCAACCAAAATAGTGAACTAAAACTCAAATTGAAAATAGTAAACCGAAACCAAAATAATTGTGAATTGAAACAAAAACCAAAAACTTAACGAAAATTCGGCTTGTTAAGATTATTTTGCTTTTCTATTGTAGGTATTTGAATACCTTAAATCAACGTATCTTTGATAATGAACACATCCAGTCCCTTGAAAATACTTACGAGTTCTTCAAATGATCAGGTAAGCCAGTCTGTAACAGAAGTGGCAGAATTTTCCTCCTGAAGAAAGACTTAAGTTTTTCAGTCAATATACACACTCATCAAACGAGTTCTACTCGCTTCACAGTCTTAATCGCTTTGGTACAATCTCAACCACTACCATCAACGATTTAATCTACTTACACCTACCACCCCTCTTTTCTCGAAAATTTCTATTATATATTTATAGTTCAAAACAACTACAGAAAGACAGCCCACTGTAACAACATTTTTTCCTTCGTTGACAATTCAAATCTATAGTCCATTAACACTATGGATGACTAAGGAAAGATAATGCCAGGAACTTTTTCTAAAGACCAAGCATGAAATATTTCGTACCGCTTCAGATCTATAATCAGTGTGAGTGCAGCACGTCGGAAGATGAAAATCATCTACCATCTGAAGCCATTCGCAAACATCCACAGCATTTGAATTCGAATCCATAGCTTGTAGGGATCGTAAAGTGGAGATCCTATCCAGAAGACAAACTGCGCTAGCAAATTTAGCGATACGTGAGCAACATTACCACATATTCATAACAGACCGGAATTCAAGGTAAACTAAATTATATAAACAAGATAAACTACTTTATTTTAACACATTCCATTCTATCAAAATTAAGCGGATATTTTTCAACCAGCAGATATCAATATACAAGCTGTGGAAAAATATTCTGATACCCACACACACATACATTGCCTTTTTATAACGCGCTGAAAATAATAAAAAAATTTCATGCGTCTGGAGTTCGCGACCTACACGAGCAAAAGTCGAGTGCAAACAAATTAATGCAAAAATATGGTGAAAAACAGTTACTAGTGACTATTTAAATACTGTAAACTCTGACTCACTTATGAAGGCGTACTCAAATATTCTAATTCTGAATATTGCTTGTAGCTTGTTCAAAGTTTTGAATAAATAATCCTGTGTGCCAAAGGAAAGAACTCCATACCACTATGTTGACTGGATAGGGGTACTTGAAAGACACAATGGTTCTAACCTATTTTAGATGTCGTATTGTTATCTTATCTGCAAAGAATGGCGTTTTTATAGACGTCCGTTCAAACAAAAATAATAACGAGCTAGTCATATCCATTATTTATTCACTGTCCAAGTTATGAATAACGGTTATAAGAAACTGCTCACGCAAACAGTAGAAAACCTTCGTTGCGTGAGACGTTAGATCAGATAAAGGAGACTTTCTTTGGATATGTGGCAGGATGTAATATTTTAAGTCAGACACATGCAAAAATGCATTTTCGCCATTTATGTCAAGCCAAAAAATAACAAAACACAAGAAATAATCATGAGGAGCTTTCTCAGCCATAGCCAAGTTAGCTGGTCTTGGGGGTGGACAGTACGGTTTTTCTCCCCAGTTTATCTCAGGTTTTTCATCCCGCAAGCAGTCAAACTAGCCAGTGAACACACAGGCTACAGTCATAGGACACAAAGGGAGGCATAGGGCTAGCTAATCTCTTTTGGACTGAAATTTAATGTTCAGTTTTATATACGATTTTCAATTCTTTTCCAGTAGATTTTTAAGTTCTCTCCACTTACAATCTCAACCTTGTAGAAAATGAACAAATTCGAAAGAACCATCCTTATCAGCAGCAAGATCCCAAGGTACTTTACCATTCGCTATTTAAAACCTGTAAACCAATCAGGCAAAAAATAAGAATGGGACTGCTAAACTTTTAGATGTCATATAAAGAAACAAGATATTCAAAGCCAGAGCATACATGAGACTCCGATAGACTGTATATTAATACCTAGATGTAATAATAGCTATAAAAAGGCAACTGAGTGAAAATAACCTACGAAAGCATGTCTTTGTAAAAAATAAATAAACCAATTACATGAATTACCCATAATGCAAAACACATCTCTTTGCGGACATATATAATGCTATGCATTAAGGGAAGGGCCACCACTTAGACCGGTTTCGACCTTTATTGAGGTCTCATATGGGAGATACTAAGGCAAGTGATCAGAGCTTATGCCACCTTTACCACGAGTTGCCTCAGACCTGAAAATACTTCAGGTGCAAACTTGACTTGCTTGTTTGCTTACTTGGGAAAAAAAGGATTAAAACCAAGTTTATGAAATTTCTTGGTATCTTTAACGTATAGTATACACAAGGTAAAAAACTTTCTATATATATAATTTCAGTTACCTGTACATAGTCTTTAGTCTAATGAAGAACGAAACAATCCTTTGAACATTTGTATGTCGATTTTTCTATTGCTTTAAAAGCAATGATAGCTGCATGTAACACTCATGATAACCGAAATAAAATAAAATAAAAAAAAATACGATTTTTCATTTAATAAACTGAATTCGACAGTCCGAATAATTCAACTGTATCCGAGGCCGCTTGGAATCATTTTTCAGAGAAGGAGAGATGTAATTCTAAATTATTGATACATGCTGATAACCATTGTATATCCTAAAAGAGCATTTAGGTTTTCCAGCAGCTACAGTACTCTCAACTAAATATTATATCGCTGTTGACAATCTAGTGACGCTCCACCGATCAGTATGAAATACGAGGCTTTTATGACTGGAAATTCCATCTTCAGGCTTCACCAAGTCCTCTGGCAAAGCACCTTCACTGATGGGAGTAGTACGTGTCCATTACTATTTCGCTAAGAAGGGAACAAAACAGAACTGGAGAATGCCAGGACAGGAAGCACGAAACCGGAAGGCACACGACTGTTGGGATTATTCGTTTCAAGTGGAAGCAAGTAACATTCTCATAAGAACAAGAATTTTTCAAAGTGAATGAAAGTAAATTCTGTCTGCGCATGCGTCTGAGGATAATGAAAAATTAAATCTTATACAAAGTCCTCTTTTAATAAAAGATGCACAAATGAAGCCCAGAAAGTGCAAAATATTCGATAGATCTTTTATTGTACATCTTTTACTTACAGTTTCCGATATACACAATAAACCAATGCATTCTGAAATCAGTTCTAGCATAGCGAGGTAAAATTTCGAAGATGACACATCTGTGTGTGTGTGTGTATATATATATATATTAGGATAACCAAGTAATTTTATAAACTTGGTTATTTAAACTCCTAATCCCAAGTATGCAAACAATTAAGTTTGCGCCTGAAACGTGGTTCAAGTCTAAAGATGGTACAACACCTAATCCCAAGTATGCAAACTTAATTGTTTGCATACTTGGGATTAGGAGTTAAAATAACCAAGTTTATAAAATTACTTGGTTATCCTAATATACAATATCCCCAAGATAAAAAATTTATTACATCTATATCTCCTCCAGAGATTTTTATTAGAAATAAAAACACCTTGTTGCAGTTTCTATAAGTAAAGTTGATAAGGCTCCGTATTACTATAACCTTGGTATTTAGGGTCTAACTACTCACTGAGGTGACCTCAAAAAAGGTTGAAACCGGTCTGGGTAGTGACCCTACCCATAATGCATTGCAGTATACATCTTCTAGTGAGATGTGCTTTACATTATGGGAAAATACTAAGAATAGTGATCAGAGCTTTATCCACCTTGTATAGAGTTCCCCTGGTGTTGTAATATCTTTAGACTTGAACTTTTTTCAGGCGCAAACTTAACTGTTTTGCATACTTGAGGTTAGGAGTTAAAATAACCAAGTTTATAAAATTACTTGGTTATCCTAATATCCTAATATACAATATCCCCAAGTTAAAAAATAAAAAATTTATTACATACATATATATAATATATATATATATACATACAAAATGTTTTTCACTTTTCTGTTTGAACTTCGAAAATAATTACGTTTTCTACAATTTGCCGCTAGAGAGAGAATGCATGAATGGTGAGGAAAATAGAAATAAAACAAGGGGATAATCAAATGTTTATGAAAATTTGAATAACGTAATAAGCCAAAGCTACTTATTCACATGAATTTCATATTCTGCAAGTAATAAATTCCCAGGGTAACATTAACGCTATTCAGTAATATTGTTCTACACTTAATACAGCAGAACCTAACAAATGCTGTGGGAAATTATTGCAAAAATAAAAGAGGAGAAATATCGAATATCGCAGATAACAGGTATAATATTCATGACTACACAGTGTTGGCCTTCAATTATACATTACTGGCTCAATTAGTACGAGGGTGGTCTGAAAAGTTCTCGTCCTCGGCCATAGATGACAACACTATCGGCAAGATGTTTTTCTAAGTTGGTACATCTGTCATAAGCAACCATGTGAAACTGAAGTCGTTCCATCAAGTAGTTTGTTTTATACAGCTGTTCAAACAAAAGTGTTGTCTATATTCCTTGAAATGGATAAAATTGAGTATCGTGCGGTTATAAAGTTCTTTGTAAAAGAAGGTTTAACGCCAAAAGAAGTTAATTCGAAGTTCATAAAAGTTTATGGGCACTCTTCTCCTTCGTTTTCGACAATTAAGAAATGGGCTGCCGAGTTTAAACGTGGCCATACCAGCCTTGAAGATGATCCACGTGAAGGACGTCCAAAAAATGTAACGGCAGAAATAATTGATCAAGTACACGATGTGGTATTCGATGACCGGCGAGTCAAAGTGCGTGAAATTGCTGAGACTAGAAGCATTTCAAAAAAACATGTAGTATATATTTCACATTAAGAATTGCAAATAAAAAGCTTTGCGCAAGATGGGTGCCGCGCTTGCTCACAGCAGATCAAAAACCCACTCGCATGATATTTGGCTCCCTCTGAGTTCTGTCTCTTCCCAAAACTAAAACTCTTCCTCGCTAGTCACATTTTTCTTCGAATCAAGAGGTGATTGCAGCTCTTGCAAAATATTTTGCAAGAGTATTTTGCAAATCTTACTGAGAACCACTACAGCGATGGGATAATGGTGCTGGAGCATCGCTGGAATAAATGTATTAGTCTTAGGACAGATTATGTTGAAAATAAAAATAATTTTGAAATTATAAATTCGTTTTTTCATTGTTAGACTATTACTTGAATTGAGAACACTATTATTATGTTAGGGACAGTTTTAGAAAAGAAGGTTCTTTATTTTAAAAAAAAGTATACCACTATAAAACCTAAATAAAGTTACATTAATTTCTTATTTACTTCGTTACGGACAGAATTTTCAGAGATGTAGTAAGTTCAACGAGAGAGAAAACTTGTATTTCCTGTGTGCAATCGCAACATTGAAGACAAATAAGCAACAAAGGAAATGTAGCACGTAGACTGGAGTGTAAGATAAAGCTGAGGGAGCGAGCATGCATTCTGCTAGCGACAGACCTGGCTCTCTTCCCATTCCTCATCTTTCATTGTCAACTAGATAGGCTTATGAGAGGGTCCCCAGAGAGACCGCACTGCTGCCACTTTAGTGATTCTCGCATGAAGATCACCTCATAAAGGATGACAAATGTGTCAGACCGGGATAGTGCAAGTTCGAATAGCTGAAGGAACTCTCATCCTCTTTAAATCCTGAATAGCCCAAAGAATAGAGGCGTTTGCTAGTCAAAAACAACATCAGGAAGTTTAAAGTTTAGTCAGAAATAGTGCTGAAAGGTCACACAATAGAAGCTCTTAGCAGTTTTCCTAATTAATGGTACACTACTGCCATATGTACCATTATTTGTCAGTCAAGAAATTTATTTATGCGAATTACGAAATAATACTCAAAGTAAAGCAGCCAATATTGCTTATTATAAAATTAAAACAATTTAAAAAGAGCCTAAAGTCTTTATGTGAAGTGTGTGAATAACTTAGGTTCTATTTTTAAAAAAAAAATGAAGTAAAATTGAGTTCTTGCTGTTTCCTAATGAAAAACAACTTGGAACAGAGTTTTGGAAGAATTTCATTTGACTCAAAAGATGGTGCTGCTCGCACATGCGCGGTCCTTTTCACTAGGACCGAAGTCAAAAGATAGCGAGTTTCAGAACATCAAGGCTTTGTGTATACTCGTCTGCAAACTAACAACAAACATGGCGCTAGAGAAGAGTTCTCTGTTGATTTAATACGCATTTTCGTTCAACAGTGGCAATTTTATCAAAATATAAAAATTCTTTCTTTCTTTTTTTTTTTGTACTTACTGCATTCGCATATGAGGTCATATTTCATACACGCCATGAAACACGAAGTTACTAGAGATGTTTTGTAAGTACAGCGCTACTGATTTTTCGTATTATATGTCACTGTTACAAATATCTTAGCCTCCATGTTGTAGAATAAATGTTTACTTGCAACAAAATATTAAGCTGAATTACTTTTCTAATACTGTAATCAGTATATAAATCACAAAATCATAAAAAGATCACACGTCTTTATTCAAATAATTCATTTACAATGAATATTTAATCATTCGTGTTGCCAATGTACTATAGGCTTACAACCTTACGTGTATGGAATAGCACAGAAAACTCAACACTCCACAGCGCTAGTACTTATAGTTATTTATCTTCGGTTCGCTGACTATTATATAATGCACTTCCTCGCTTATTTATTACAGTTTACCATTATAAAAATATAATATTTACTCTATAATAAATATAAATTAGAATACGTCAGTTTAATTTTCTTGCTAATGAAATTCCATTTAGACAATATTTAGTAAAGTGACAGTATGTTTCGCTTACTCATTCTTCCTGTTCTATAACTACACTAAGACGTGTGCTACATCTATATTGTTGGCATGCAAGTAACTTTGATGATTATTTATATCACCAACGTCATGCCAAATTTATGTAAGTGCTTCACAGACTGGAAGCCACTATTCATGTCCATGTATTCGGTCTCACGATCTTTGGATATTGTCCTGTGGAAAATATTTCTTATAAATGTCAGATGGTGACACATCAGTAAATTTTATCTTCAGTTCTCGGTACTTGTGCACTTCGCTGAGAACCATCTATAAATGTTCTTCCACTTCTTCCACATCCAAAAACATTCTTCATGATTACATGCGCATAAGAACAAGTTAAATGAAGAACAATCGAATATGAACAAGTAAGATCTCAATTTATAGGAGGTGACGCTGTTAGATTTTTTCTCCTCTAATATGAAAAATATATTATCTTCTGGCACATTTACACGGTTATAACTGTCATAACGTAAACACAAAATAATTTATATTTCTCCTACATGGGGCTTCTTCAGGTGTGAAAGAAATATCAAGAGCAAACTTACGAAGATATGGTTAACCAAATTTTTGGTAAACTTAAAAAATATTTGGTTATCAGTAACTTGGAACGTTCCTATTCAGAAGATTAATTCCAGGATGAATTCCAACCACTTTGTAGGAAGGAGGCTAAGAACACTATCTATATAGCGATGATGCTAGCAAATAAAGGTAATGTTGATGTAATCCATGATGTGCAGTGTGGCAGAAAGATCAAAACTATTCCTTTATCCGATACGCCATACTTAACCATAATTTCACTAGAGGGCTTCAAAATCGCACAAACCTCCTCCTAAAAACTACTGAATTATATGGTATGTCTACTTCAGTGGCGCACCCAGAGAGGGGAACAGGGACCCTGGCTCCCCCGAAGAAAAAAAGAAATAAACACACTAGAAAAATTTCCAAAAATCTTTTCCTAATTAAAATTCATTTTTTTTTATTCATGTTGGGTCGTGTCTTCTATTTCTATACTACTTATGAATTAGCATCATTGTTTCTGGTATCAGTAAGTGAAATTGTGAAAACTACAGATGAGTAAATCTTCTAAATGGGGGGGGGGCATAAGTTATACGCACGAATATTAACTTCAAAACTCAATTCATATGTAGATGATAAACTTTGTGAAGAACAGTCATCACCATCATACTTTAACATGGATTTATGCTTATAATGGCCTGTTCCAGCCTTAGAAGTCATCGTTGAATCTCTTAAGAGGACGTCCTGGTTTCCTTTTATCTAAAGGGTTGTAATTTAATACCTATTTGGTAATCTTTCTGTTTTCATTCTTTCAACGTGTCCCATCCATTTATGCTTATATTTCTTTATTCTTTCTATTACTGACTCCTGGTTTAGTTTAATTGCATCAATTCTTTTGTGATCGAATAGAGTATACTTGGAAGTTTTTCTCATAAACTTCATTTCTGCTGTTATTAATCTTTGTTTTTTTTATTTTATAGTCCAGATTTCACTTCCGTACAAGAACAATCATAAAACAAAATGGCTTCCAAAAAAAAAAAAAGGATGACCATGTAGTTTAAAAATCCTAATG
This sequence comes from Typopeltis vanoorti, assembly GCF_054136105.1. Taxonomy (NCBI): domain Eukaryota; kingdom Metazoa; phylum Arthropoda; class Arachnida; order Uropygi; family Thelyphonidae; genus Typopeltis; species Typopeltis vanoorti. The sequence continues at coordinate 5,097,604 of NC_143574.1, read as the reverse complement.
GAAAAGGATTGTGAATTCAACACATAAAGTCACAAGGGACAAATTGCAATTTATATTCAAGAGATTAAACATAAGTTACAAACTGGAAATCAGAAAATAGAGAAGTCTATGAATGATACGTAATGTCGCCACTCTTATTTAATATCTACATAGATGAAACAGTAACGAAATGGAAGAAAAATATAAATAACCAAATAACCATAGCAAAAAGGTGAAGAACAACTCCAGATATTCCTTAAGCACAATTGCTATAAAACTTGGGATGCAAATATCAACAGACATCATGGCTTTTAAATGATTATTTCCAGACAAAAGTAAAAAATAAATTTTAGAACAAATTAATTACTTCAAATGCCTCGAACGCGTTGTATTGCATACAAGAGAAAGCTAATACTAATAACATAATCAAACTTCCTAAAGATAACAGGATGATCAATAATATATTTGCTAACCAAGTTCACAAACATACAAGAATAACAGTTTATATAAAGTTCGGGCAAGACTTCCCGACTGTATGGAAGTGAATACAGGGGGGGTCCTCGAGTTACGTCCGTTCCTACGGACCGACGTAGGGCGATTTTCGATGCAAGTCGGAATTACCGTAGCCTAAGTTACTTACCTAATCTAAAACACCCTAAAGTCATACGTATATATCAAGAAACAGAACTAGGCCATAGGAAAATGAAAGGGAGAACATAATTACTGTATAGTACAGAAAAATTACAAAAATGAAACTGTAATAAACAGCTTCAAACAATTCAAATCTTTTCGCCTTTTCTTGAATTAACATGAGGCTAATTGGGATACGGCGTTGATGCTGGTCTTCCAGCCAAAGAACAAAAAGCCTTTCCATCTCAATCATGAGCCTACTACGTTTTTCGAAAATCACAGTCGACTTTATGGGCGCCAATCCTTTCATGCGTTCGTTCGTTGGCGTTTCTCCCTTCTTTGCCCTTTTAATAATGTCTAATTTCACTTCTAATGTAATGGCTTTCCTTTTCTTGGACACACTGCCTTACGTTTGGGAGCCATGTTGAAGGATAAAAAGTCACACAAAAAAAACGCAAACACAAAAGTGAGAGAGCAGATGTAAACAAAGCACGCGGTACCCAGAGTGTATGCTGGGACCCAAGCATACACTCTTTTGGGTAAAAATCACAGAAATCCTAAAAGAACAACTAAAAATAGACTCAGTATTGGTAAAAATATACGAATAGAGAAAAGAAGTGTAGATTGAACATACCTGATTTACGTCTTATTTCCCATAACCATAAGTTGTTCATTAGGGTTATTCAAAACTAGAAGCAAACTAGTCATATGAGATAGTAGGAATTAGTAAAAACTTTTCTCTGCAGCAAATGACTTGCTTACAATAGATACAACTATTGAACTCTATAAAGATCATAACAAAATTCAATACGCTGCTTATACTTTTCTTGGCCCGTTTTGTTCTTTGTAACTGTTACATCAAACTAATCCAAGCTACCTACAGCACAAAATAAACAGTTGTTTGCATAGAAAGATAGGGAGAGCACTTCTAGATCAACAAATGTGTTGAATAAGGTCGCCAAATATGTTGAATAAGGTCGTCAACTAGACTAACAAAAGGTACGAGTATCACTAGAAATAAACTAAACTATATCCATGCTGATGATATTGCCTTTTCTCAGATTTCAATGATTCATGAAGATAATAAAAGAACCAAATAATGCAACGAAACTGGTGGAACTGAAATACCACAAAAACAAAAATCATGACTAATAGTTCAAAAAGTCCTAATCTTGCTAAATGGTACCAGCAATGGATTTTTTGAAGACTAGACTAGTAGATAAAGGACAATTTGCCCATCTCTTAAATGGAGGGTGAATTCCATTCCTAGTGCCTAAAAACTTTGAAACCACTAGGTGTTGGCTAGAGATCGAAAACTATTAATCGTCCAAGCACGACTATAAATCAGTCGCCATTAACCTTGACAATTATGTATATCAGATAGACACGAGTATCAATCAGTAACACTTCCGGGTATGAAAAATAAGCAAACCTAGGTGACGCTCGTCAAATCCAATATGTTCCACGGGAATACCTCGTAGATTTATGGGGTTCTATCATGAAAATTACGAGTTACTTCCCACATCTCAGTCGGTAAAGAGGATGCCATTTGCTTGGAAAGACATTCATTGAATTCTCGTTCAGGACAAGAACCTTCATAAAAGTTTTTCGATAGTGTCAGCCTGCATCATACAGAAATGGCAGGTTTCTCTCTTAAGATTTACATTACACAAAAAGGAGACGTAACGGCTCGGTGATCTGATAAGCCCGATACCACTTTTGAATCTAGATTTGTTTCCTCCATATATGCCACTTCTAATCATATTTGTTCTTGCTTGTTTACTATACATTCTGAGCCGACTTATAAACGCCATCTCTTGAGACAAAAATGGAATTCATAATAATTAGAACATCGTTATAAAATAATAAAAAAAAAGTTAAGAAGATATAATACACTATCAATAATTGTCTGGACATCCCTGTTATTTGAAGTTATGGAACATTCCGGGTGTGTTAATAACATAAAAATCCGGTGTACAGATAGTAAGAAGCAGTATTTTATCGTAGCAGTTGAATACAGATGGTATGGCAACACAACGTGAACTTAGTGACTTCGAGAGAGGTGTCATCGTGGGCTGTCACATTGGTGGCATGTCCATACGTACTATTGCCGCTCAACTGGAGCAAAATCAATGGTTGGCGATGTGATCAACAAATGGAGACGTGCAAGAAAACACCCAGAGCGGCCGCCGAAAATGACTGACAGGGACAGGACGATGTTAAAAGCGGAGCAAAAACCAGCTACAATCAGCACGGACCACTTGTGATGAGTTCCAGAGAGCCAATAACACCAGGGTGAGCACTAATACTGTGCGAAAAGAACTCCATTTACTGAGTTTCCACAGAAGAACGGCGGCACACAAGCCAAACATCACAACGGAGCGATGAATCAAGGTTCACCTGCTTCCAGTCGGATGGTGGGGTGTGTAGGCAGTCTGGTGAACGCTTGTTACCACAGTGTGTTGCACCCACAGTAAAGTTTGGTGGTGGAGAAGTAATAGTGTGGAGTATATTCAGCTGGCTTGGAGTGGGTTCACTGGTCATTTTCTGTGGTTCCATGAAGGCAGCTCAGTACCTTAAAATTTGGATAATCAGCTGCTGCCTACACTTTGGAGTTTTTGATGGAACGGACTCGTGTTACTATCAAGACGAAAATGTCCCATACCGCAAAGCTGCAGCTGTTATGGAACGGTATGAAGAGATGGGTGTTAAAAACGACTGCCTTGGTCTGCGCAAAGTCCTGACCTCAACCTAATCGAACACCTGTGGGACGAATTGGAGCGGCGATTGAGGTCCAGAGCCGCACGTCCTCGATCTGTCACTGAACTCAGTGTTGCTTTGATGGAGGAACGGAGACAAAGTCTCCCTGATGTCTGCCGCACATTGGTGGAAAGTCTTCCTCAAAAGGTGCAGGAGGTGATCAAAGCTAAAGGTGGGCATATCCGATATTAGGGTTAGCCTGACATAAAACAGAAGTTAACTTTAGAACACTGAAACATTTTGCTATTCAGTTTCGAAAAATGTATTTCTTTCTGGAGAAAAATTCAAAATTAAGAATTATAGACACGTAAACACAAGATTAAACATAATTCTTAATCATAATGTCACAAGTGTCTCTAAAAAGTAAAAATCCAAAATGTTTTTGAATGATGTGTGTTTCGAATGGTAGAACATTTATCAATCTTGTCAATACAATAAATGGGAGAATAAGTTAGAAGTAATTTTGTGGGTGCAACAGAACCATCTGCGTGTAAAAGGAAAGGAAAGCATAATAGAAGACAGAAATTACAGCCAGTAGATTCGCAAGAGACTAGAAAACATGACTGCCATTCAGGTGATGGTTGCTAATTGCATTCAGCCTTTCAAAATGTTCTGGATATATTTCCGCTTGCAATTATATAGGGTTTTAGTATAAAAAGAAAAGACAGAGATTTTCATGAACGTCAATTGTCCAGTTCTCTAAGAAATAATACTTAACATGTGAATGAGAGTAGATGTGTGAATGTCACTCTACAAGAGAGGAAATTATTTGTGTAAGATCACAGGTTATAGCAAATGCCAGCCATATCCACGCTGCAGAGGAATAAAGCCAGCAAATGGAAGATAGAATCGGACAAAGATATTTTAGCCAAAGCTTAGAAAGGAAAGGAGAGTGAGTGAGTGAGAGAGAGAGAAAATTGAGATTCTAAGTTATAATCTCTATGGCATGGCTTATCAGAACGAACGTATGTACAATGCCAAGTTTGAGACGAAAAAGAGTAAACTGGGAAACTGAGATGAGTAGTAGTATTACTTGAAGTTAAAATATGATTTTCTGTTAGGTTTGCTTCAATATTCTATATAGCTGCCGGTCTACCGAAAAACTGTTTTAAATCTCCACTCTGGAAAAGAAGAAATGCTGGGCCTTTCACGGGTGTCTTCAGATCATGGCCAAAATTCCAAACATGGACTTTGGTCACTCCAAGATTCCAGTAAGCAAAGTAACAGTATTACAAAAGTCAAACTCATCTACTACTTTGTCTATTACCGCAAAAGTTTGGCGTTCTTTCTGAGGGAGATTGGTACCATACCTCGAGCAATACCGATGTCAGTTCACTCCTGTAAGGGTAATATTCATTCCCTTTACAGCAGCAACGAGTTGCCTTGGGGTATGTTTCATAGAAGGGAAAGAGGTACTTTAATTTATTTTTATTTTAACTTGATAAGTTGCCCTCTGCGGCTCAAAAAATTTCTATAACAGAAAAAAATATATATCCCGAACTAGAAAGGTTGCCACGACCTGTACACCAATACCGTGAATAGGTGATATACATGGAAGTAAAAAGATACTATTAACATCAGATTTGAAAACATGCACTGTCCTTGTTATTTATTGCATGAGAAGGAAGAAATTGGAAAGAATAGTAGCAACGGAAGTCGAACAAAAAAAGGACGTTTTCTTTGAAAAGCTGATCGGTGAATACACGATGGCTGGACCTACTCATTTAACAATAACAAATTAGTCATCATCGATATATTTGTGCAAAATGTCTGTTGAGTGAACGAAATCGGTGGATACAAGCTTCGTACTGCGCTGGCGGCAAGAATTTGTAGATGCCTCTACGGCAAGAATAGATATGGATTGATTTGTAACTTGTACTGGGTTAAGAATTGTTCAGGTTAGGTAAACCAGGACCAGTAACCTGATTTCTTAATTTCGGTAGTAGCAAAACTGTTTCATTTAGTAGCAGTTAGCCAAAACACAAGGTTTAATTTGGAACAAGATAAATGGCATAAATGAAAGTTCATCTGCCTGTGCGGAGTCCCATTATTACACGGAGCACTGGAATGGTAAAAATAGTAAACATGAGTCATACTTTTTCATCCGCTAAGTCTGAGTAGGAAACAATCCTGCAAAATCGTATGTTTTAGAACAAATTGGACCCTAGAGGATGTGTAAAAACATGTATGCATACGTTCTCACATACACTATAATGCCAAAAGTACTGAAACATCTGAAAAATACAACCAACGTGACATTTGCCTTTGACATAGATATATATATCGCCACTATATATATATATATATATATATATATATATATATATATATATATAGTGGCGACTATGTGCAACCTTCCCTTACAATCCATTGAAGGTGGAACTATCTCTCTGCATATACTTCAAATATTATGTTGAATTTCACAAAACTGTGGAGTACAAAGTTCGTTCATAGGTTTGCTAAACAGCCTCAAGTGAGGATGATCAAGTCTTCGAGCGATACAGCCAGCTGAAGATTCAGGATTTCGTAGCTGTAATACCCCTAAGCGAATTATTCTTTGGTATTAGGCTACACTACGCATCACTTACATTAAAAAGAGTTCAATATACAAAACTCATTTTTATTCTACTTCAATCCCATGCGCCTCACTGTGCGTACAGTTACCATGACGACACAACAGCAACACCAATTCTCTTAATATACGGTTTGACAAGTCTAACAATACTAAGAGAAGTCACGTATTTTGGTATTATCAAAAAAAAAAGGCAACTAAAGACAGAAGAATGTTTTCTAGTTATTAATATCAACTTACAGAGTAGAACTGTTTATTAGTAATGCACGTTGGTCATGAAACACTGGAGTTGGGGATGATATCCAGCAATACGTTTTAATATAGGGCATTATTACATATTCCTTTATTTGTAAGGTGATTTTTCTATCGTGCAGTGATAAGAGGTGAAAGATACAAACAGAACAGCAGGCGAAAATAAAATATATTAAAAATGTTAAATACACACGCACACGACAAAATACGATAGCATATTTATTTAACATTTTTTGTTAAATTATTTTCAAGTTTTTCGGCTCTCGGGTATTCTACGTCACTAAATGTTATAAAATATCAAATATCGAATTAAACTTAGACTTATTGAATCCCTATAAAACAATTAGTATAAATTAAAAGTAAAACTTGCTCTTTCAGGCATGTTAAAACATGCGAGCAATTAATGAAAACGAATATTATGGAATAAAAAATATAATATGATAAAATAACCCAAGGAAATGCATTATTTTTCCTTGGGTATAATAAATGTTAAAGATACCAAGCTATTTTAAACCTGGTTTTACTCCATTTCCTAAGTAAGCAAACAGACCAACAAGTCAAGTTTGCGCCTGCAAGTGTTGCAAGTCTAGCTGACCCTGCACGTAGTGCAAGACCAAGGCAACTCATGGTAAAAGTAGAATAAACTCTGATCACTAATCTTAATATTTACCCTTAATGCAAAGCACATCTCCTGGAGGAGATGTATGATGCTTTGTATTAAAGGCAAGGGGGGGCCACTACCCAGACCGGTTTCGACCTTTATTGAGGTGTATTTAAGTAAAGACCTCTCTAAAAATTAGGACGATCCCTAGACCACTCCATAGTGGCCGAAAGACATTCCAACTCAGCGTTGTTCCACTCAGTGACAGGCTCACCCCGTCAGCGAGAAGAACTTCTCAGCGTTGGCTCTACCCAGTGGCAGGCTCACCCTACCACCAGCCAGAGCCATAATCTCAGCGGTGGCCCTACTCAGAGATGGGCAAAAACCTATTCCCAAGCAGAGCCTCTCAAAGCCCCACCATTTCCGACCCCTATCGAGGTCTCATCAGTGGGAGCCAGGCTAGAAATACCAAGATTAGTAATACAGAGCTTATAAGTATTTTACCAGAACAAGTTACCATAAGGTGTTTTAACCTTATTAAATAAAAATCTCAGAAGGAGATATAAATGTAGAAAGTATTTTACCTTGGGTATAATATATGTTAAAGATATCAAGCTATTTTAAACCTGGTTTTACTGCATATCCCAAGTAAGCAAACAGACAAACAAGTCAAGTTTGCGCCTCAAGTGTTGCAAGTCTAGCTGACCCTGCACGTAGCGCAAGACCAAGGCAACTCATGGTAACTTGTTCTGGTAAAATACTTATAAGCTCTGTATTACTAAAATCTTGGTACAAATCCACTGCATGGAAATGGTTTATATTTTTCTTCTTCGTATATGTATCCATGTTTTGTTTTTCTTTTGCATCGCATATCGATATAATAAACGCAATGTATAAAATTTCAATGAAGGCATCAGAAAGGTTGGTATTTATATCAAATTAATCATAAAGAGCTGTCAACGTTCTGAAGTGCTAATGGGAAAATATCATAAAAATTACTTTTATGACCATTACATATCGTTTGCTCAAGAAAGCTAGAAAGAACACAAATTCTTCCAACATGGTTCCGATTGACACCAAGGAGAACCATGTGCCCTTTTTAAAAAAATATCGTTGGCGTCTCACGAATGCGGGAGTCACGCTCTACGAAAGTTGCAAAACTAATTCCTGGACACTCCATCTCATGAGCCCACAAGCTTTCGCAGGTTCATTATTAGAATTATATTGCAAAAAAATGAATCAGCAGAATAGAGTATCTCCACTATACTTGAGATTAGTATATCAAAGCACATTTCTAAAATTCGGTAAGTGGTTATCGGAAGCCAGGAGACGAGACCTGCGCAAAATGGCCCAAGAGGTCTTATCAAGGCCTTGCAAAGAAGCAAAATGATATGCAACTTATATCACGCGAACAATGTCACCAGAAGTGATCATATTAACTGCTTGCGACTACGAGAATGTACTATTACGTTATACTGAATAAAATGTTGTGGTGGTGAAGAATATTTATAACAAGAGAGACCTTTAAGGAGTCAGAGACTTATCGAGTGAGGCCACATATCAACCGCACTAGTTTTTGTCTTTTCTTGGATTCATTTACATTACTTGCACACACAACATTCAAGGGCAATCCATTCTAATCATAGGCTACTCCATGAAAGAAACATCTAGATCTCACCACCTTCTTCACTGTATTCATTTTCAACCTATGTAAAGACTGAATAACAATGGACCAAGGACTGATCTCTATGATGTACCATTGACCAAGCTTATATATTGAAGACTCACATTCTTCAAATACTAAAATAATTCAGAACAGTACGTATTTTTTTCTGAAGTATAACGCAACGGAGGAGATCTGGTGACTTCCGCAGAGTAAAAACAAAGCTGGCAGGAAAAAATCCCTGCTAAGTGCTTCTTTAAACAAACGTTTTCATTCGTAACTATTTTGTTCGAAAATGCATATCATTCTGCTTTTAACTGTACTGCAATATCTCTCGTTTCCCATATCGAAATGTTTCGGTTATTTGAATACGACTCTTCTGATGACAGTCCATAAACTCATATTTTTCAAAGCAAAAAATATATTAACAGTAACTAATGCTTCCAGATTAACACTCGGTTCAGCGTCTACATCAACACAAACTAAATAAACTACATCAGTGAATTAAAAGTGATACTCGTGTATCACCTTTAATTCATTATTATTTTTATCATTATTCTTTATTACCGTAAAGGTTTTCCCTTAATTCCAAATGAAATAGCGCACACGAATGCTTATATATATATATATATTGCATTAAGAAATGAGAATTACATTTGAGGATGATACACACCAAATTGAAAAATTCCTGATTATCATAACCACTGACCATTTCATGGATCAAACCCCAACCATCCAACCATAAAAAAAACACAGACCACGCAGTGCTGAGAGGCCTCGGAGAATATGCTGCTTAATGCCACAAGATGGCAGTGGTAACGGTTCCAGCAGCAGCGTCACAGATGAAACGTACTGTGTGACATCGAGTATCGCTTAAAACATCTAGACATAGCAAAGCTTGGCAAGCGAGCGCTACGCATAGGAATGTGTTAGTGTAAGAATAATGTCCCAAGCAAAGATAGCAACATAATGAGTAAAATATTAAATAAGTGTGCGCATCGAAGAAACTCTTTCTAGATTCCTGTCGCATTATCCACCAGTATGAAGCGAAGGTAAGTGATAGAAGCTTATATTTACGTAATCCTCCACGTCCAACAAGTGTAACTCGCTTATCAACCAATAGTAGCTGTGTTTCTCCCACCCCCGAAGTTATGCGCAGCATTTGTATTGTAACAACTATTGGTATTTTTATTTAATAAGGGAAATACGTAATACTACTTATAATAAAAGATTTCAGCTACTATGCATTTCCTGGGCAAATAACGGAGACAAATTTCATTGGGAGAGTTAATTTACGATGGTAACAATTCAGCCAATCGAGACTAGCTGAGAGTCTTCTGGTGTTCAATTTATGACGAAGACCCATTTTTAGCAATTTTTTTTTCTATTAAGACCTTAAGTTTTCAGTTGAAAATTTATAACGCATTTATAACGGTACTAAGGGCATTGTACATACAATCTGTTATGCGTATGAAGAACGACCAAAAAACGTTTAGTTATTCCAACCAATATTGGCAAACATAGCATTATTATCCAACCCAAGTTGTCGGCAACAAGTGTACAGCCACTCATTTCTCAAAACCCATGCAGACTCCTGATATAGTGGAACGATAAGATTTATTTATACTCATCTTTGGTCTCACTACAATTCGTTCTTGGCTCCACTTAGATTATTTTTAGTCGCAATTGTCCCAATTGCTAGCAACTTCCCACTGGTTAGATGGAACTGAATAAAGTTTGGTATGTAGAATCTCTTAATCTTTAGGATTAAAACATTATTTATTAGTCGGTTGTAAATCTAATCAACGACTAATAAAAAAATCTGTTTTAATCGCATGTTTTTCTGTCAAAAAATCTGTCTCTCTTAAACTTAGTGGAATCCTTTTGGATAACTGCAGTGACAAAATTAGAGGTCTACTGTACATTGGTCTCTTCCTCTACTTTTATTTCGTAAACAGCGCTCTTAGTTTTGCAGCAATTGTTGCATTGAGGCGAACGACTTGGCCCAGATTGGTTTCTGCAACGACAATTTTAGGATACCTAAATATAGACGTTTGAGTAAGTTCTCTTGGTTACTTTGCGGAGAAGAAGCCAGTTACCTAGAAGACAAACCCTCCATCTCCATATGAGATCGAATAACTCAGCTTCAAATTAATATGAATTAATATGAATGCAGATAGATAATCCCTTAAAAGGGATTATCTATCTTAACCTAATCAGGCCAAACGTTAGTATAGGTTACCAACTTTTTTTTTTTTTTTTTGGTAGGGAAATTGACATTTGAAGGTCATCTACACTACATTATGTTAAGAGTACCCTACCTCTAGAAATACAAAGATTAACGATGTGTAAGCCCGCCCCTTGGCCTGTATAACAGTACCATCTACGTGTACAACCATCTACGTGGTAATCTTTCCGTGCACCCTTCACAAGTCTTATGGGAAATTAACACTCGTTCATCACACAACTCTTGATTCCATAGTAATATTGGATTCCTAACATGTTCCACCTCATCCCACAAATGTTCAATAGGATTTAGAATGGGAGACGGGCTGGCATCCATCAGATGGAGGATGTTATGCTCAAGACCAAGCTACATACTCTGGAATGAGACAGGGAAAAGTAGGATAGCCTTTCACTGTAGATTTTCAGAATTGCAGCATCAGTCCATTCAGTTCTATTCGCAGAGTTGTCCAGATTTTTAACGGATCCGATGAAAAACTAGACAATACCAATATTCATCGTTTCAAAGTACCCGTTCTAATCACGCACAATTTCTACAGTTCAAGAGCACCATGGCAAACTGTCATGGCAATGAAAGATCGTGATCACTTCAAGTCATTAAATCAGAGCTACATTTTCACATATTAGTTCAAATCGAATGTGGTGGTTTCTAATCTCCTTTGTACTGATATCATCACCCCCTGTGATGATATCAGTACAAAGTGGAGAACGTTTGTTCTCCACTTTGAATCTGTCGAACTGAGAGCGTTTGTGAATCCCCACCGGCTATACATTTACGATGGATGGGTTAAAGTTATCTAACTCGGTTCTTCTGCTTTAGAGGCCAATCATAGTATATTATCAAGCTAACGAAGGATGCTCAAAGAAACAGGATAGTGTTCTCACAGAAGCCGACGAAAATCGTCTAACATCTTAAGTACAAACATCCATACCACAGTGGGACGTGAACACATAGCCTGTTGGTTAGAGGACAACGCTATGATTCGAACAAGGCCGGCTGAATTTATTTGGAATTGTTTGCAGAGGAAGTTAAGATCGCGAGGCACTGGTATATAATGTTTATCAACTAACTGTGCTGAAGAGCTGAATTATCTATTTTGTGGACGAAATCTGTCGAGTTTTAGAAGGGGGTTCATCTACATTTAAGATTCGCTAATTCAGCCTTCCTTATGAGGTAAAAAAAAAATAACCAGTCAACAAATACCTCGATCAAATACGTGCTATATTCTTAGTGTAAAACTCGTCATCATACTCACCTAAAGTAACCGTAGATTACTTTAATAATACTAATGTGAGCTGAATTGTTAATTATAAAATAAATATTATTAAATACATCGCATAACTGATGGTTAATTCGTATACAGTTCATTGTAACCGAAAGGATACTGTAGAGTATCCATGAAGCTAAGGTGTCTACGTTTCATGCAAAAAGTAACAAAATCATATATTTCCGATGCTCACTGCGAAGATGAAAGAGCAAAGTATAAAGAATGAATTTTTGCCAACGTGATGATATCAGCACGTCCTCGATACACATCCATCTTCATTTCAGGTCGAGAACGAAGCCTTGCATCATCTGCGTACATAGCTCACAAGGGAACGAGCATTCGGCGTTTGGCGAAATGGAACGCACCGTTTCTGTAGAATCTTCAAAAAGATGGTGGCCTTTTTCTCTTGACAAAAACCGAAGAAAGCAGATCGTCAAAATCTAAGCTCGAGGCATCCTGTGGGAAATCAGGGCCGTTTAAAGCGCGCGGTGCATCATGTGAACAAACCAATCGAAGTTTCCTGACGGTGATGGGAGAAAAAAACACGAAGACGCTTTTAAGACGGGTGTTTTAGAAGCCTCTTTTCGAGTTAAGGGAAGTTTTTCACACCAAGAGCTTCAAACTACGACGAAATTATAGTACTCGAATATTTTCAGTGGCCATCACATATGCATTCACAGCGAGAGATCAATGTGAAATGGTGATGTAATATTTAATATGCTAATGATCAGAAAGGAATAGCCCTTATTGATTCCATATGGAATTTGTCGCTGCCCTCTCCCTTCTAAGTTTAAATTCTGAGGTTATTATTCGAAATGGAATACGAACAGAAATCCAGGAAACATTAAAGAACTCTTCGTTCGTTAAATACGTTATTAGCTAATGCTATCGACAGATTATTGATCTTTAGCATTTTACATAAAAAGTCCAGAAGACTAGATTTCAAATGCGCAGTATGTTCTGCGTTCGGGTGTGGATTTAGTCGTGATTATAACACGCTATTAATTTATAAACACTGAACTTTTGGATTTAATACGTTCTTTAGCAATAAGAGATTCATAAAATCATTCTCAATTAATTGTATTTATTCAAAATTGCCACCCATGCGAGTAGTTACTTCTCGACATAATAAATGGCGCTAGCGCTCTTGCTTCCTACTTTTACCACGCAATAGATGTGCGCCATGGGTAAGCTGGTTTGGAGAGTAGAGCTGCTAATTTTAAATTTTATGCTTTGGCGATAGACGAAAATACTGATGCTACTAATACAGCTCAATAGGACACAACTAAATCAAGAGATTTATACGAAGCAGTGAAAAATACGTTAAAGCGATTTTCTTTGTCCATTGTGAACATGTTTGGTATAGCTACTGATGGTGCCCCGGCGATGATAGGTAAAAGAGATGGACTTGTAAAATTAATAGAAGACGATGCAATTGCCTCCCAAAATTTAAGTATGATGAAATATCACTGTATAGTACACCAAGAAAATTTATGCGCAAAAGCTTTAAAGATGGATAACGCCATGCAGATTGTCAACAAGGCTGTAAATTTCCTAAGGGCCAAGGGATTGAATCATCGCCAATTCCAGGAATTCCTTAAATTTATGGATGCTGACTGGGGACATCATTTACTTTTCGGAAGTAAGATGGTTAAGTCGAGGTAAAATGTTGAAAAGATTTTAAGATTTGCGAAATGAAATCGAGTCGTTTATGGAATCAAAAACAAAATTTGTGCCAGAACTCGACGATGAAAACTGGCTCACAGATTTGGCATTTTTAGTAGACTTGACCGCTCGTTTAAATGAGTTAAACATGCGTCTTCAAGGTGAAAAACCAACTGATCAATACAATGTTTCAAACTATAAGAGCGTTCGAAATGAAACTGAAACTATGGCAATCTCAAATTAAGGCAGACAATTTTATGCATTTCGACACGTTGGCTAAACACGGTCCTGTGAATAACGAAAAATATGCAGCCTTGCTTTTCGATTTGATACAGGAATTTGAGAAGAGGTTTCAAGATTTATGGAAAAATCATCAATCTTTTGATATATTTGCGACTTTATTTGCAGTAATTATTCAGTAATCTTTTATTTTCATTAATAAAAAATTCATGAATTAATGAAGTTAAATTACTTAAATATGTTAACTACACATTCTACGTTTTTTGCTCATCAGCTATCGTTAGTGTATTTTATGTGTGGCCCAAAACAACTCGTCTTCTTCCACTGTGGCCCAGGGAAGCTAAAAGGTTGAACACCCCTGATCTAGATGATTTCACGCAGGGAAGAATTATTGGAAATCTTGAAGGAGGCCACACAATTACTGATATTGAGACAGATTTAGGAATCTTACACAGCGTTGTATCCAGGCTATGGGCAGCGTTTCAAACCAATGGAATATGTTCCAGACGTTTGCTAATAGATCGCCCTCCCTCTACCAAGGAGCAAAAAGACAGAATTTCGGATGTAACAGCAAAACATAATCGACGCAACCTGGCAGGTCGGCTCCATTCAAGCAGAGGTACGCGGATATCTTGTCAAACCATGGACATGACATGACAGTACTTCACCACATCGTACGTGAGCAGTAGAGATACTTCGGAGACCGAGGATGTTAATTGAATCTACTGGCCAGCACGCTCCCCAGATCTGAACCACATAGAATACGTTTCGTACGCAGTAGGGAGATGCATTTTTCTCCAGAAACAAATGAGGCCTTATCCTTGCTCTGAAGGATTAGTGGGCCAGTTTGCCTCAAGAACTCCTGAATCGCTTCGTGGTAAGCATAGTACGACATTGTGGGATCTGAATCCCAGTTCAGTGGAGTTCGATATAAATACGTACAGAAGAAACACAATGCAAAAATACAGCGTCCGTGGGAAAACGACTACAAAGTCGGTGAGGGAGTTAAGAATCTGAATAAGGCCTCCCTTCTGAATATAATCAAGCATTCATTCAGAGGGAGGTCTAAGGTGCACCACTTCAAATGTGGGAAACATGGAGCAGTATTCCAAGGCTGGAAGGATATGAGCTTTATAAAGTCTCTGGACGTGAGCAGGAGAGAACATACTGATTGGAACAAAATGTGTTTATGCCTGGATAGACTAGATGTGTGGGTTAATCCAATAAGAAAAAACTGATCCTAATTGACGAGAAGAATATTGTCATTATTATTGATATTAGGTTTGTATCAGTAAATTATACTGATTTATTTTTGTTCCAGAGCTGGATTTTTCATTATATTATTCATATTAGAATCTAATGGAACAGAATTTGTATTTAAAAATATTACGATGATAGTGGTCTTGGAACAAACGTAATAAATCTGTAAAAACACTTCAACTGAGCATTTTATGAATTACCATTTTTGAATGGGCGAGCGATTGGATTTCATCCAAATCTGATATTTGAAATCCTCAAGCTACCCCAATTTTTGTTTTCAATCAGACCATTTACAGGATACAAAAAAATGTCGAAATTATATATTGCCAATAACCCTGCTCTGACTGCATGGATTTTAATAATAAAGTTCGGGATTAGCGTATCCAAAATGTCCATGTGGTTCAAGAGTGGTTTGCCAACTAATATTAGTTGTTAATACGTAGGCTGTTCAATAAGTAATAAGACTATATTTATACAGAAAACAGATTACCTTTAATCGTCATCATTTACATGGTCTTTGTGGAAGTAACTACCATGAGACGCGATGTATTTGTCCCAACGTTGCGTCCACTTCTTAAACACATGTGAAAGTCCGTTTTTTGAGAGTTCTTTCAAAACGGCCTCCGCAGCTTTTACACGTTTTGTTGCTTTCGAAATGGCGGCCTCTTAGTGGTTTCTTGAGCTGAGGAAACAGCCAAAAATCGCACGGTGCGAGATCAGGACTGTATGGAGGGTGTGGTAGGATATCTGTGTTGTTCTTCTGCAAAACGTCCACTACACAACCAGCAATATGTGGCCTTGCACTATCGTGGTGCAATTAGAAGCCATTCTTCAGCAATGGACGCTTCCTTTTGACCTGCTTGATGATAATCGCTGCTGTGTTGATCATTGTCTCTGTGATGGACGTTGAAGGTCTTCCCTCACGTTCAAGATCTTCCACATTTTTCCTTCCTTAAAAGTTTTATGCCAGCGAAAAACACTTGCCCTCGACATTGCTTCATCGTGGAAAGCTTCGCGTATCATGTTAAAAGTGTCCGATGCCGATTTTTGCAAACGCACACAAAACTGAATCGCATAACGCTGTTCCAAGGACGCTTCCATTTCGAAGACTGGTCGCGCCTCGTAGGCGCTCCGAACCAAGCTTGCGTTTAGTCACGTGACACTCTGGCACATCAGCCCGTATACGCCATCTATCAACCTCTTTTGTTAATACATACAGCAACATTTCTTTATTCCACAGAAATTAATATTGTGATGAGTGGTTTCGCCACAGTAAAATTAGTCTTATTACTTATTGAACAGCCCACGTAAGTAGCAACGACTGAATAAAATGTAAAATAATTTGGTATATGTAGGATATCTTAAGTTTGTCGAATCGTTTCGCTATCACTGCACAGCGTTTACTGGCAAAATTATTCTAAAAGTTAATTCAATGCACATTGAATTTCCGTCACAGTTGGATCGTTTTTTATTAGCAGGATGATAAGAACCATTTCTTCCTAGCCTGGTGAAATTTGGTAAGATGACTACAGAAATGTGTTTAAGTCGTTTCAAATAGGCCATTTTTAACAACAAAATTTAAAAAAAAAAAAAGAAAGAAAAAAACGCAATTGTGTCCGAAGCACATATGCCAACAAACATTTCCGATTTAACTTTTGTGGGGAAAAAAATGGATATTATACTAAAATACGATACAAAAATGCACCTTTTTTTTTTGACTGCTTGTACAGCGGTACTCTTTCCTTAAACCATTAAAGTGAATTACACAGCGGTTTCGTATAAAAATAAACGCCAAATTCGGCAGTCAACCTAATGTCCGGAAAGCTTGTAAAGCTTTGACGAGGAAGGAAGCTTTAAAGTGCGAACATTAATGATGGAAAATCACCATAAGAGACACACCCAACAATGAAAATAAATAAATTTAATTAAATAAATAAATGCATCGACCTCATAGCTTTTTCATAACAGTTATACTAATATTTTTTAAAATAAATTATAAAAAATAAATAAAATAAAAATTATGAAAGAAGCGAATAAAATAAATAAATAAATTATTTATTTATAGGCCATAGTCCTTCTCTTGACACTCCAATACATAATGGAAGAGACAAGGAATACATATTTTACACATTAGCAGAAGATACGAATGTGACGTAATACAAATATACTTCAGACGCATAGTTACCGGAAATGTCACTATGGCTACCGATAGGAGTCAGCTCAATGCACACTGTCGATCCACTAAAGTACAAAGTAATAATTTCTGTTCGTATGGTAGTTAATCATCGGAAAACAAGATGAATATTAAAACTAATTTTAAGGTGTTTTAGAGAAGAAAGATTCCAATCCAATAACTTTTATATTTAAACTTTAAATCAGTAGGTTCTTTTTTTTTTTATTCCAAATTAAGTTTAATAGATACACGAACTATTTGTTGGACAAATTGTTTTGCTAAAATATTGACTTAACGTCATCATGTCAATCAACAAATTTCGATTGTTAATGGATCAGATTATCACTGAATAATTATAAATCCGAAGTAAATAACTGATACTGTATCCCCCAAAAAATATTATCTTCACTAATTACATCGTACTAGACAAGATATTACAAATATGCTGTTTGAAAAATTGTCCGTATGTTCGTACAAACATTCCTGAACCTTATATAAAAGCCTTCACTTTTAAGTTCATCCTCATCTAAACGAAGAGAAGCATTTTTTTTTCATAAATTTTCTGAATCAAGTGAGACGAACAATAATAATAAAAAATAAATATATAAATAAATAAAAACTCTGCTTCAAAACGTAATTTGTATGAAAAACTGCACCAGGTGCATGTGTCGCCATCTATTAACAAATAACATACATAACCCATACCTCTCGAAACGCTTATGAGATTGTTGATCAGCCTTAAATAGTTATCTTCATACAAAATCTTTCGGAAATTTGTTTGCGCGATATTTATGAAATAAATCTAAATCAGACATCGAGTCCACAATTTGCTTCTGCTATCATATACCACTACACGACGCATTCAGCGTTTGTGGTGCCATCTGATGGCCCAATTTACTACCAATGCAATTTATTTTAATATAAGATGGCTCATTATTTTGTATTATTTTTAATTCGCTTTAAGTGTATTGCTATTGTTTATTTATTTTTCGTTAAAATTGTCAAATCAGTAGTTTTCTTATAATTCCGGGTAAATGAATTAATCTGGATCAGTGGAAGTCAAACAGCGAGCCGAGTGAATACGATTATAAGCAAAGTGTAAAAACTCGATTGTAGTTTAAATATTAAATATTCCAAAGCACATTACATCGATTTTTTACTTAGGTTAAGTCCCATGGGAATATTGTAAAAAAATAAACTTGTTTGTCTCGGTATAGTTTGTATTAGATGTTTTTGTAAATAACTCTTTTGAAGCTAACTGTATATACTGCTTTAATAAGAATATGTTAGAGTGTTAAAAACAAAGGCAATGTTTTTGTCGCTGAAGCTGTACATGCGGCATTAGAAAGATTGTTATTGAAACTTGTATGTATGAGAAAGGCTTGCAGGCTCTAAGTGTAAACATCTCCGAAGTCAGTCAGAAAGAGTTCAAACAACTTTCCGATGGCCGGCAACTTACAATCAAAAGGAAGCGGAGGAGAACCAAAGGCATGCGCTGGACTTGAAACTTAAGATGAAAGACTCATACCGATTCTTTGGGGGTTGCCAAACTTCGTGCGAGGTCTCAGAGGAGGCCTAATACAAAGGGACTGAAGCAAGCAGAAGGGGTCCTGGTTCCAGAATTGCTGCCAGAGAGGAGATCGCCCGGTCCAGAGTCGCCATCAGAGAGACTACCCGGATCCACGTTGCTTGAGAGAGGAGTTTCCCGCTTCCAGAAAGGAGCTTCTCGGTTCGAGAAGTCGCTAGAGAGAGACTCTACTTCTAGGCCGCAGACAAGGTTACAAATTGCCGAAAGGAAGAATTCCAATTGCTGGAGAAAAGTTTCCAGGCCAGGTTAATGTCGGACATTCACCAGTGTGTTGCGTTTTCGTTACAATTTGATGAATCAAACGACTTCACTGATATTGCTCAGTTAATGGTATTTGTTCGCATGGTATTTCAAGATTATTCAAGTAAAGAACTTTTGAAAATTATACCATTATTGGGAAGGACTAGGGGAGAAGACATTTTTTCGGCATTTGATGAATTTGTGAAACAACACAAACTTCCGCTTTTTAAACTTGGGTCTATTACTACTGATGGTGCTCCTTCAACGATAGGTAATAAATCAGGCTTCATGTCATTATGTAAAAACGATGACAAATATCCAGATTTTTTAACGTACCACTGTATTATTCACCAACAAGTACTGTGTAGTAAAAGATTAAACACAAAAGATGTTTAGATATTACATTTAAAATTGTAAATTCTGTTCGAGGGAAAAGCCCTGCAAAGGCAGTTATTTAAATTACAGGCAGATGATGGGAACTTCTGTTGTACAATAATGTTCGCTGGCTCAGCAGAAGTCAATTTTTAGAAAGATTTCTTGTATTAATTAACGATATAAAATTTTTTCTTGATGAAAAAGGAGATATTTAACCACAATTGAGTGATAAAAGATGGTTGTTACA
Source organism: Typopeltis vanoorti (assembly GCF_054136105.1). Classification (NCBI taxonomy): domain Eukaryota; kingdom Metazoa; phylum Arthropoda; class Arachnida; order Uropygi; family Thelyphonidae; genus Typopeltis; species Typopeltis vanoorti. The sequence continues at coordinate 5,077,847 of NC_143574.1, read as the reverse complement.
CTTATCATTTTTAGTAGATTTCTTTACGAAATTAAGCAATTTAAATTTAGAGTTACAAGGTAGAGATAAAAATTTAATTGGCATGTTAAGTTCAATAAAAACTTTCCAACAATACTTACTTTTATCAAAGAAAAATATAAATGACCGCGAATTTAGACATCTCCCATATTGATTAAACTTTTTTGAACAAAATCAAGAAATGCTTCGCTATGATTTAAAAGAATTTATTCGCGAAATCGAATTAGTTGAGGAAGAAATAAATTCAAGATTTAAAGATTTTAATAAAACTGAAATGATTGTATCTTTTATCAATAATCCACTTCAAGAAAACGTGAACATCACAGAAATTTCAAATAAAATTAGTGGCCTGTTTGATATAAACCAAGCTGAAGTAGAACTTGAGATAATAAACATTCAGAATAGTTTACATTTAAAATCAATAAACAATGAAGTCATTTGGAAGTATGCACATGAAAAATTCCCAATATTAACTGATATTGCGCGAAAAATTCTGTCGTCTTTAGGATCGACATACTTGTCAGAATCCACTTTTTCAAATATGACCTTCATAAAAAATCAATTAAGAAACAAAATTAGAAATGATCATTTGGATGATTGTCTGCGATTGGCCACTTCATATCAACTTGACTATGAAAATATTGCGAGGTCCAAACAATGCCAAATTTCACATTCTTTTTTTTTTTTTTTGAATTAACCAACATTTCCTTTAACTTGAGTTTGTAATCAATCTGTCGTTTTTTCTATATATAAGAGAGTAGATCGTCGAATAACTTTTTATAGAAAAGTAGCTCACGTAGTAAAATAGATTGAACACCAGTTATAGGAAGGGAGAAAGTGATAAATGTATTTTTAATATTATTTTAATGTGTCATTATATATATACATACAGATAATAAACAATACGTTGAATGATTTCCTGTTCTTGTAGCTAAAGCTGAGCATCGACGAAACGAAAAAATCCATTTTAAGTGAAGCGAAGCCAACTAGATTCCCAACTGTGAGTATTTAATCTTTTATATTTAGATTTCTGCGTAACCAAGAGTTCCCAAACTATTTAATGGGGAGATTGTTAAAAATTCAAATTTAATTTTGAAGAAGGCAAATGTAGTTAGTTACGATGAAGCCAGTATCAGATATCAATATGAATCTCCTTATAGACCATAGTCTGAGAGCACTGGGTTCCGATATATTTTTTTAATTATTTCATATAAATGTTGCTTCAATTAATGAAAACCTCGTTTTATCCATGTTCTGAAATTGCTTATTTTAATTAGACGTACACTGACTTGGCATAAATAATTATTCCTATTTAGACCTTGACTTCTAGTCGACTTGTTACGCTTTGAATTGAATACTCGACTAAGCTCAATGGTCATTTAATGATTAACCATACAAGTTAATGTGCTAATTTTAGGAGTTTATTAGGACCATAAGGCCGGTTAAGGTTTCCGTTAACGCATATATGTTTCCGCCTATTCATTGAGAGAAGGATCCAAGTTTCCTCACGAGGAAATATGCAAACTCGTATTCATTTTGAAAGCTGTCTTTTAAAGATATTTAATATTTGCCTTTACAGAAATAAACATCTTAATAAAAAGATACATTAGATGTACGATGGTCGCATTCAGTGTGAGATCAGGGTTACTGGAACCATGGGAACAAAACCTTCGCTTACAGCAGTAAGTAAAACTGCCCAATTAGTATACGATGTCCTCTAAACCTGCCACTAATAATAAACTGAAAATTCTTGCACTACACTGCATGCTCGGATCAAATAATATCGTATTAGCAAGATTTTATACCTGTTTACTTGGGGGAGTGGGGGGGGATGTTAATATTTTTGTTATTCAAAGAATTTTACTGAATGATGACACTTTTGCAAAAATCCCACGAGAATATCAAACTTTAGATTCCGATTTAAAAACCTCATACGTAACTATATAAAAATAAATCCGTTTTATCACTACCAATGGTTTGATTGAACCCGAAACTGAAATGAATAAGTGCATTTTTAGAGATCACAAATGCCGACATGGCTGGAATCGTTAGCTTAACTAATATCTAGTCCACTAGCTGTGGCGGTACGAATTCCATCGCGAGCTCCTGGATGTCTTTGGGTAGAAACGATTTTCATCAACCATCATCTTTGTTTTTTTTTTTAAATTATATAAACAATAATGATATAGAGTTCCTCGTCATTTAAATCTATTTCGCCATCAATTAATTCACTCATTTCGTTTTCATCCAATGCGCAAAAGCCCTCTAGTGGGCATTGCTATAAAAATAAATTTTTTACATAAAAAAATGCATTTGATTTTTAAGTCGCGCGATAAAAAATATATGAAAAGATAAAGGGTTACCACAATTTGTATAAGTACCGCGTTATACGAGGGTTACCTGTATACCAAATTTCGTTCAAAGTTTTTCCGCTTGGTTATACTAAAATTAAAGATGCCAAGAAATTTTATTCTTGGTTTCATTGAAGAATATAATTTCTTGGCATCTTTAATTTATATCAATTTTCAGTAAATTCCATCCAGGAAATACGGTATTATTATATCAATTGGCATCATTTTGCTAATAAATATGAGCTGATTGAAACTGAATCTCCGGTTTAATTATGTTTAGAAATAATGGCAGGAAACGTCAAAAAAAAATCACGTAGAAAAATTAATAATTCTTACCTGTCAAGTCTGAAACGGATGCAAGGCTTGAAGTAATCAGACTAACAGGTTTTTTTTTTTAAAAACTTCACCACTGATCAGTCACACGGAAAGACCATTACATGACACCTGCAAAGAAAAATTAATAGTTAAAACACATGAATTAACATTTTTTTTTAAATATTAACATGTCAACATACTGTACTAAATATACAATATCTTCACGTCAAATCAGCTCCAACACCCTCCCATACAGAGTAACGAGAAGCTCCATACTAGCATAGTTTCCATCCAATACATTGATAAATCCAACTCAAGTCGCCATAAATGATACGCACCTTTTTTTATGCAACTCCCACTCACGAAATGTTTTAATAATAATGTATTAATATTGTGAGTGCGATAAGGTTTTTTGAATTCATTTTTCAATTATTTATTTATTTAAAGAATCCGAAATATTTCTCTTAGAGGTTAAACATGGAACTGATTTTGTAAACCAATCCAGACCTCCGACATGCAGGGTGATGGTCTCACATCGACCGATGAATTTCACCTCCTGCTTAAAGACAATTACAAACATTTATGTCCAGTGAAATTCGAACTCGTGCCCTGTCTACTGTTACTACCATTTTACAAATAAGAATTCACTTTTGGTAATCGCATATAAATAAATACGACTTGATTGGTAGCGTTGATTATCACTTGAAGTATAAAAACAAAAGAGAAATATAACGTGCTTTAATATTATTATGTTTAGATAATATTTATTTATTATTTATAGATAGTTTGTCATAAAAACTTCTATCGCAAAAAACAAATTTATTTTGTTTATAAAAAATGCGGACTATTTCATATGTGCGATTATAAAAGATTTTATTCTTATATTTTGATAGTTTTGCATTGCCAGCCACTCCATTCACTTCACTTCTGGCATTTCTTAGGCACATTCCATAGCTATCGATGATTTCAAAGATATCAAGGCGAGAGTGCGATGGACAACTGCTGCCATCTGGTGATCCAAAACCCTAACTCTCGTATTTATCTGAAATAAGTTCTATGCTCGCTTTCTGATGTGCGGGGTTAAAAACCCGAGTTTGCAGGGTCAAAAAAAAAATCCTTTGCCTGTGCCAGAAATCGAGTGTTATGGTGAGCTTTTCATTAGTGTCTTCTGATGGTTGTTATGTGTTCCGCGGCTCAAAGATTTCCAGCTGTGTTTGTGGGTGTTGTGTTCATGTGGAATGGATCACCGATACTCTGCGTGAAACTATCCCGTATACCAGGAAGATAATGTTGTGTATTGATTTCATTTCGAAAAATTGCTAACTCTATTAACACACTATTTCTCTCGTGTTCAACCCTAACAATTTATTAATCGCATATCAGTGTTATTTGCTGAGAAATCAAAAACATGGGTTTCTCAGCAAATGGATCCGATAGTGACTAACAATACACGCAATGGTTGTTTCTCCAAAATGTTACGAGATGGCGCCACTATACTTACACGTAAAACGATTGAAAAAGCATGTTATAAGCAGCGTACTATTGAATGTGTTAAAATAGTATAAAAATCCAAGTTCTGTAATCCAAGATCACATTTCGAAAAGTATAATGTGAACTGATTTTATAAGCTGAAGGCACTATGCATAATCCGATTTTGAAATACTAATAAAATAGTGTAGTTTAGTATTATTGTGCAATATAGTATTTGGTATATTACTCAAACAACATAATATTATTGTTTTAATCCTTTAATCCAAACGTATTATAAAATAAAGCATTCTCAATCGATGAGTATTTAGCATATATATAGGAAAGAATAAATCCAAAATGTTCTCAATTAAATGTTAATTCACCTAAACTACTCGTGTATAGCATATATTTTCCAAGTAAAAAATATCTATTACTTCATACAATCGATTCTAGATGGCGCCACCGGGTGACGAGGCAGTTAAACAACGTGAAAACAGTGAACTAGACAGTTTGTAAACACATTTCGAATACGGTAACATCCAATGTGAATACAGCAAATACGGAAAGTTCTCCTGGGCGAATGACTCATTCTTTCATGTGCCACGAGTGCACACTTACATCCGCCATTGAATGGAAGAGATCGGCTGAAGGGCCATGCTACGTGCCTCATGTCAAATTTCCATTGATTACAAGCGCTCCACCAGTTCAGTTAAACCACTTGAGACAGCAGCGTACATCACTCTCCATCGCACACGACAGCGTCTGCATGGAAGATGCTTTTCCGACAGCTTGCCTCTAAAGCGTCGCTTTATGCTGAATTTAAAAGCACGTGACACTACCTGGGGTGTGCCTCGCAATAAATCTGTGGCTACTACAGAAAATTTATATATAGATAGATAGATAGATATAAAGAAAGAGAGTCCTTTCTCCATAAGTCTTTCTTTTTGATATCCCTTGTCTACCTATAAGTTCATTTCGAGGGAAGAGGCCGTAGTCAATTTAGAAGAAGATTAGGTTGGCAACAAAGTCGGTTTTCTTGCCAACGCATGCTTACAGACAGGAAAATTATTGACATGCTACTCGCGGACTAGTGGTGAATTTAAAATGGGCCCAAGGAAGCACGTAAAATACATCTCGCTTCAGCAGGCCCTTTAGTAGGTATTCCACCTCAGTAGATATTAGGAGGGGCGAATCACCCCCCCCGGATCGCTACACCCGAAATATTTTGGGTGTAGCGATAAACTGAGTTTTACGATTGCACAAATCACGATAACAGATGTTTGTGTAATTAATCTGGTGATTAATTAACATATTCTAAAGTAGTACCTTCTGCAAAACAAAACACTATATGAATCTACAACCACAAGGACATTCACAAAAATCCACGCTCACAGTGGAATTCGAACTCAGTCTGCTGGTTGGAGAATACTTTATCTACGTGACTAATTAGACTAGCATACGCCGAGAATGTATCATTTTTTTTAAACAAGGAATCTCTTATTCATTTCTAGCTCGCTTTATGTTCTAAATACTAAAAGGAAATAAGTCTTACTTGGACTTTTTTTTTTCGGATTTTTATGCACCTAAATAAAGACTTACAGCATTCTTTCGGACAATGTTTATAACTTAAACATTTATAACTTATATTAGATGTAGTTCTTGACGAAACAAACCACAGCGAATGAGGACAGTACTCATTTTTTTTTTTTTATTATTAAACTGCCTTAGAATACTAACGTTCCTCTATTATTTGTAATCTTATGTATAATCACGTGTTTTCTTGATTAAAATATTTTGCCGTTCACTGTCATAATTTCTTTCCGATAATTTATGAAAATGTTCATAGAATTCCGCGGGAAAAAAATAGCTCTTACAGTGTGAACCCCCAAAACTCTTTACCCATCATAACCTATACCTCTACTGCTTCTAGTATATAAATCTTTGCAGTATTAAGCTACATCAAAGCAATCCGAACATTTCAGTTTGTGCAGAACTCGTCTACAAGAATAGTGGCAGATAAGGTAACCAAAAGGATGAATGATTCTTCAACTGAAGTTTATAACAAGTGCATTTTAAAATACGCATAAAACTCTACTACATAAGCAGATGGAATATTCGCATTCAGGGAATTAACTCAGTAAATAAAATTCGGATGTGCCGATTCTTAACGTAAAAATGGCTTTAAATTAATACTACTTCTAAGTAGACATGGTATTTAAATCTGGATACATCTTAACACAAAACTGGCGCGAGTTACTCCACCTCAATCTCGGAGCGGTCGTTCTATGTGCAGTATGTGGCGATGGTGTCTAATTAGGAGCGGATATCCACCAGGCTACTACTATCAGCTCTCGTGTCAGGTTACAGTACAGAAGATAACCTTGGGGTGGGCTCGTCCGCAAAGGAATTTCGTGCTTTAGATAAGAACTCAGCATAGTTTTTTTTTTTTTTTTTTTTGCTGTTATTTCTCTTCCTTCACTATACCCATGGCACGAACTCTTGCATTAGTTCTATTTCACAATACGCTGCTGTTCTGGTTTGCTCGCCTTTTGCGTCTGTTTGACTCTGGTTATAGAGGCGATGTCCTTCCGAAGACAAATCAGTGCGTTAAGGAATGTCCTGTGTAAGTAAAATAAGCTTCACGAATGCCACTTTGCATGCAGTCGGTACAGAGTAAAAAAAACTTTCAAATTAGGAAACGGAAGCAGAGATAGTCTAGGTCTGTTGCTCATGCAACGCAGCGAGCGTCGAGTTCTTTCAAGCAAATGGAGTTTTTTTTAGGGGGGTGGGGGGGGGGGGAGATGAACACGTTTTTATGTCTTAGGTATTGGTATAGAGAAAGGAGGGGAAAAAAAACAGTGTTTGATTACCCTAGAAAATTTCCTGTAGGCAGCAGTGTCAATGGTATGGCAGAAAAGCAGATGCATCAAAAATCCGTAAAGCACGAACTATCTAGGAAGAAACTAATTCATTGAGAATAATAAGTGAGCAGTGTCCTAAGGTATTCTCAACAACAACAAAAAAAAAAAAAAAAAAAAAAAAAAATTGAAAAAAACGCAAGAAAATGCGGTGGATGTATCACACGAGATGACAAAAATTGACTATCATCTAAAGACCAACAAACATCCGGGCCATAGTAGATTTGAACTACAATGTGCTTGGATGGAGAGCGAAGAAGCTTTCCACTTAGCCAAGTCTAATATATACAAAATTATTATTTTTTTTTTAAATAACGAAACCTGTGGTGCGAATAACACACTTTTGTATGACAATTTCTCATACTTTAGGAATAGTAAGAACGTCGTTGTGGTCTGTGTAGTAGGGCTTCAGAACTTTCTAAATACAGCCATCCTAAATGGATATAATCCTAAAACAACTCAAAAAATCATCAGTAGTCACTTCTCTACACATCAAACCGGACAGGAAGAAGTCCATAGGATTCCCATACCTTACGTCAAAGGCATCTCAGAACGTCTTTCTAAAATTATGAAGAAATACAATGTTGCCACTACTTACACACCTATCAACCAAATTTACAACTTGTTACCTTCTTCTAAGGACAAACTCTCACCTTTGATGTTGCCTGGCGTTTATGAGATTCCATGCTCATGCAAATTATCTTACTTTGGACAGACAGGTAGGTCTGTTCAGAAACGCATCTCGGAACATCAAGACTACATTCGTCTTTTTAAACCGCAGAAATCTGGCCTCTCTCAACACGGAATTGAAAATCCAAACCATAGGATCCATTGGGAAAAGGCTAAACTTTTACATAGATCTTTATTTAAACATGAACGTTTATACAAAGAAAGTTATGAAGCCCTACTACACAGACCAAACCTAAACCGCAACGACGTTCTTACTATTCCTAAAGTATGGGAAATTGTCATACAAAATTGTGTTAAATATTTTTTTTTGTACTACTGTAGCACGTTATGCACGTTTAATGAGATTCTATTGTAATCATGCGCCCTAACTGTATGTTATTCCTATTACTGTTTTAAACTAGTACTGATGATGTCCTAAGATACTTAGGATGAAATATTTACAATTAAATAATTTTCACTGTTAATACGTGTTTATTTTAATTAATACAAAATTATATTTTTAAAAACGAGAGAAATCTTCCCATGTTAAGTAAAAGATTCTTAGAATCCCCCAGTTACCCAACCCACACAAAAATAGAACATTCCCCTTCCTAAGCGCGTTACATTACATACATTATAGTCAATTCTTGATCGAAAGAAGTATATTTGATTTCTAGTGCAAGATTCTGAGACTACCTAATACTGCCTATCCATGATCGCAAAAGTGTTACAACCTTTTGTGGGCCGTCATAATAAAACAAAAAGTTTAATTTTGAAAACGTTTAAATGAAAAATATTCATTGACGTACAAAGTTCATCATTCTGGATCTCTGGAGATTTACTATAAAATTTATTCAAATATCAGTATAACACTTCCTAGCAAGTGTCTATAGCCACGATAAAAATGGGCAGTGACACTCCCTTCACAACAACAGTGAGTCAATATTTCAATTAATAAACTCGACACAGAATGCAGGGGTCCTTACATCCACGTGAATCTGGGAATAAGAGTTGACAGAGCGGTACTGTCAAAGAAAACAATGTCGAACCATTTGGCTGTTGCCACTCGCATCCTATGATCAATATGTACCTCGGGGCATTTTCCGAGGAAACAAATCGCAAAGTGCATGATGACGGTTACGCCATTTGGGTACAGGGGGGGGGGGGAGAAGGGTCATTTGTACTGAGGGAGACGCGCGAAACGTATAACGGTTAGTCTCAAAGTAATTATCATTAACAGTGATGTGCAGCCTCCGATTCCTGGCTTATTAGACGTTGCTATGACAACCTATTGTTCCCCAGCGATTTGAGGCTGCAAATATGAGGTGTGGAGTTATATATAGAATGCCGGGCCCTTTGTCCGTGGAGGAATGAGAAGGATTGCATAAGCAAGCATCAATGAACTGTAAGCACACTACACTAAAAGTCGCCAAAGTGTTAACAAAAGTAGATCTCTTTATTCTCTTTTGTCCTTTGGAAAAGCAAACAACAGAAGAGAATAAGTATATCTTTCACTCCCTAATTAAAACCTTCAACATGCACTACAGTGATGAACTGAACGCGAATGTCCGCAAAGACATATTGTTTTCTGTATAAAATTCTTGGTTTTCTTCAAATTAACTATGACCAGTTAATGGAAACGATGTACCTTTTATTAAAAGGATTCAACACCTCATCATTAACGCGTCACTTAAGTACAGTAGGATCTCGCTAATCCGAACTAATAAAAACCGCGCTCGTTCGGATAAGCGAATTTTCTCCCAAGAGACAATAATAACTAGCGTTTAAGACAAAAATAACCAGGTTCTAATGGTACATCAATTGAATTGATGTACCATTAGAACTTTCGATTCTACCTATAATCCACTCCATCTGTTTGTGAAATTCAAACATTTGGATTTATGAAATATATGAAGAGCCAAAGGCTTCAATTCGGCGACATGAACTTATTTATGTTAAGGGATATTACATCCCATATTGTTTCTTAGCCGAATAAGAAACTCAAGGAGTTTCATGCCGAATATAGAAACTATATAAAGTTCGGCGAGTCCAAGCGTAAGCAAATACCTGGATACCTGACCCATTTAGTAGTGCAAACTGAGGCAACTCACAGTAAGGGTGGAGCAAGCACCAAGTTTGTAGCGAACAGAACTTAGAACATAGAAAGGATGTAAGTTCTGTTCGCTACAAACTTGGTATTAACTAGGGTCTACCTACTCACTGATGAGACCTTAATAAAGGTCGAAACCGGTCTGGGTAGTGACCTTCTCTCATAACGTAGAACAGTAATACAGGTCCTAGGGGCTGAGTTTTACATTATGGGGAAATATCAAGAATAGTGATCGGAGCTTGCTCCACCCTTACCATGAGTTGCCTCAGTGTTGCACTCCCTATAGCGTCAGTTGTAACACTATCCAGGTATTTGCTTAGGCTTGGACTCGCCGAACTTTATATAGTTTCTATATTTGGCTAAGAAACAATATGGGATATAATATCCCTTAACTTAAATAAATTTGGATTTATATTTTTAACCAAATTATGCACGTTTTGAATTTCCTCTTTTTGTGTATCACCGTAGTTTTACTGTACTGTAATAATAATAAAATAAATAATAATAGTTAAAATAATTATTAAATAAAAATAATAATACACAAAATAATACGTAATAAATAAAACTTTTTTCTTTTAAATCGTCGTTCGGATTATTGGAGGGTTCGGACTAAAGAGGTTCGGATTAGCGAGATATAACTGTATTTAAACTAGAGCACTGTGACAGCAATAACTGAGATGTCCAGCAAGAGACATCTTTTGAAAGGAAACGTTTCGTGGTGGGATTTGGCTAGAATTGCAAATAAGAGGCAACTAATAAATGAGTTTATAATGGTTCTGAATATAACGAATCCCTCCCCCCCTATTTGTAGTTGTATTTATTATTATTTTGCTAAATACATTTAATTGGCTTGCAAACTGTTATCCAAGAAAAAAAAAGTATCTGCATTTGAATGGATGGCTACGTATGAGATGAGTGAGTGACTATCAACTGAATTCGATCTCTCATTCTTAAATTTAAACAGGTTTTTAGGATGCCTAATGGCCATGTTTTGACTATTTTATTGCATTTTTTATGGATGAAATGCAAATATGCAATTATCACGCTTTAATTTTAATCATTTCGATGTAGAAGAAAGATCGTTTTGGCACATTAACGTTTAAAAATGTTAACATTAAATAATATATACGTAGTGTCCTCTACTAGTACGTACTGACCTCTAATAGATACGTAGTGTCCTCTACTTATGTAATATTTATGTCTATATAAGAATCAATTGGCAGCTGTGCTAATCACAGCTGCCAATTCATTCATTTTCAAAGTCACAAGCTGTGCTGTGACTTTTCAAAAGGAATTTCGAAAAATGTCCAATTAGTGGAAAATAAGCCCGATATATATTATTTGAGGTAACTTTTCGCCCTTCTTTATTTCCGTCATAAAATATTAACAATCACTTCGAGAAAAAAGGCCTGCCATAATTAGATGTGTTCGCATAAATGACCAGCATCACATAACGCAAATTCAAAGCATGTTAAGTAAATATACATTCCTTAATAGTGTAATTTTGCTCTTCGTTTACTCTTCCCGAAGAATTTTAACAATCCCGATAGCTTAAAATTCATCCCAATGAATATCAAGAAAAGTTTATGAAAATAATTAACTGAAGAACAACCTCTTCATATTTCCAATGCAAGTAATAGGTCGAGCACAAAGTTCACCTTACAAAGCTACCACCTTGTGGTCTGCTTTGCGGTTAGGTCGTCTAATTCCTCTGATTGTTCACGACATTTTGAGGTCAATGATTACCGCTCTATACCCTGGTCCACGCTCATCTTTCTATATATGATCTTCTCTCATATAAAGGTGAAATAACATATCAACAAAGAAATCAAGATAGCTGGTATGCGAGAAGTCTTCACAATCATTTCGGGATCGTCTAGGTTGGAAAATACATGCAAACTCAAGTACAGTATTTCAAGGGGAAACCATGTCCTCATGGATGAGAAATAACTGATACTGAAGGGGGAAAAAAAAAACACTACCAATTTTCAATAACTCAAAACGAGCAAGTAATTATCACCCACTTCATCCTTGAACAGTCATTCCAGCCTCAGATTGAATGATGCATTAGTAAAATTCGTAAGTTAATATACTTATAAGTAACTAAACTAGGAGCTATAACTAGAAAAGTTAATTACTCACACAATATTAGTCTATGGAAACACCGAGTAGGATTCGTTTTGTGACTTAAAAATCCGAAGATGTCAAATAATAAAACCTAAAGCAACAAATCCATAACTATTTATTCCAGTTGTTTTATGTTGGGCTTAAGTGTTTGAAGATTACTCCAACCCCATAAAGGAAGAAAAGATCTAGGTTACATTCATATCTTCACGATACGAACAAAAACGGCAAGTATTTATCCGTTATATTACATCGAGATTCTTTTTTGATTGAAGTCAATTTATAAATGGCCAAAAACGCTGATGACCTTCATTCTGGCGAAACATTGTTCCACCAATTCTGCTCCAAACATCCAGAAACCTTCACACGCACGTCGAATCTTGCATCCAAGCTGCACACACGCATATAATAAACACGTACATACAGTGGAGAGGTTAATCGTATTTTCGCGTGCTGCGACGAACCAGTAAAATGACATTAAATATTTCCCCGCCAGCTATTTTAGCTACGAGAGAGATGAAGTTTACGTTCATTCACTACTAGTGCGTAACGCCAAAGAGAGGAGAAAAGCAGGATAGGAGGAGAAGCCGTCTAGGCTCTCTCTCTGCATCAACCACCAATGTACAAGAGACCCGCACATACTCTTCCCTCGATTTTATTGTTCATATCTGTCTCTATTATTTATACCTCCAATGTTTCCACGTATACGCACTGCGTTTTACCATACCGGCTGCCAATGGGATTTTCACAGAGATGGAACAGTGTGTCCTACATCATTGAAAATATTTAATATTCATAAATATTCGATGTACATTGAAAAACAGTATGTCAGAGATACACACATTTATTTTGCATTAAATTTTTTTCTATCGAAAATTTTTATATTGCTATAAACTAGATGACAGAATATTGGGAATAGTAAGTCTCGAAGTTGGTTTAAAGCCCACCAGTTTGTACCCTAATTTATTCAGTACTAGATGAGCATTTCTCTTATTCTAATGAAATCATTAAGTGAAAAGTCGTAATACCTAAGGGCAAATGCCACATCATCTTTGCTGCAACAAATTTCAAGAGATAAAATTAGTCTAGAAAGATAAAGTATCAGTATTTCTTAACAGGAACAAGGCCAACAAGAGTGAGTCAACTAAACCCGATGATGAGTACTTGGGCTTCTTGGAGGGACCATGCAATAAACCCAAAAAGCTAGCATATTATGCCAGATAACTTTTGTTAATTAAAGTTGCCTTCTATTAATTTCAACTCCAACTGATTAAAGCCCCTCCTAACTCGATGTCAAAGTCTGGCAATCACAGTAAGAAAATAAAACAGGAAATCAAAAGGAACTAGCACAGAATTTACGATCCTGCTTAAGCTGCTTAGCAGGTAATAATTCATCGCTTATTAATTAGTTTTGTTTGTCCGCATGCAAATAATAACTCAGTTCGGACTGGATGCATTTTTAGCAAAATTTTGTATTGAGATGCTTAACAAAAACCTGTCGTACTACCCCCGAGAGTAAAAGGTCTTCAGGAGTACGAGGCAATTTTCGGCTATGCATCATTAAGGCAAGGAATCATTATTAAGGGAAAAAAAAAAAAAAGAATTATTTTAAACGTATATGTTTCTCAATATATTACGTATGAATTCTGCTGCTCAGATTGTAGTAACTGCTTCATTTGAAGAGTTTGCAAATTCGCGGATCTTCGTATGTGCACGTACATTGCAAGCCTGCAACTGCACGAAGAGTGTACGATAGCGACTGATAAAAAAAAATAATCATATGAATCATTAGTAGATGTAATGACGACATTTAATCAGATATTAATCAATGTGCTTCATTAGTCAAATTTCTTGCTAGTTAAAATAAAGATTAATAGGTTTAGACTACTTTTACAGTGATATCATTGCATTGATAATTTACGGAAGTTATAATACCTATAATAAATAAAAAAAATTTAGCTTTCAAATTCTTAAGTATGGATAGATAAAGAAATACTAGTAAAAGCGCCTTGTAGTTTTTTTGAAATTTAAGTATTGCATTCATAGCTAATCAGAGGTAAGGTATCATCCGACCGAAAATAGATGCAGAAGTGGCGATATTTGTAATATGTTTATGCCAAGAGAGGGAGATTCGAAGTTAGAATAATCCCAAGATCCTGTCTAGAGATTTGGTCGTCATAAAAAGAGTAAGACAGGAAGGATTTTTTTTCTCCCTCGTGAGAACTGAAATCGAACAAGGTTATCAGAACCTCGATAAAAATGGTTTCAAAAGAAAAATCGAAATTCAGGGTTTGTAGATGATATTCTGGAAGTTTTAACCATCTGGGTGGAACAAAGCTTGTCTGAAGATAACTGGGACAGCGGTTGAAGTGAATCAGTGAGAAATCCATCAACCTTCTGATGGACATGATTAAGAATTTTTTCAGGGAGGCTTTTGGTGAACTATTCCAAACATAACAGTATTTCTAAGATTAGTAAGATGTGAGTTACTAGCTGCTGTCAAATCCCAAACGCGCAGTGAACGTCTTGCCAGAGTGCGTAACTGACGCCACACTTGATTTGGCCTCCACAGAGCCCTGATCTCAACCCTATTGATCATCTGTGGAATGAACTGGAGCGTCGGGGGTGAGGTCAAGAGACGTCCGCCCTACAACAGTCCAGGACCTCATTACATGCCAACAGGAAGAATCGTCCAAAAATCCTATTGATCGCTATTGTATACTTTTGGAAAGTATGCTCCATCAGATTGCTGCACTCATCGTAGTGAAAGTAGGTCCCACATTTTATTAAGGCGGGTGCCATAGCTGTTTGTTCCTCACACTATAGTGTCCGTTGGCTTCTTTCCAAGCAATATATGAATATATGAAGCTCAGTGACTGGTTGTTATTGAGTGAGCTATGACTGTTACGAGTACAGGGTAGCCTTATAGGAGTTAACGTTGTCCTCTCTAAGGAAAGGATGTTTCTTCAAAAATTCCGGACTAATCGTGCACCCGTTAACGTTAGAAGAAATAAAGAAAACGTGTAGAACCAGGTATGTTTCCCCTCTTAAAAGGACACCAATGTTTGATGTCTTTTCCGATATTTGGTTGCAAAGTAAACCTGAACCTTATGCAAAGTTTATTTACCTATAATGTCAAGTCATATGCATTAATACGTTTCGAAACAACAGGGTCAATATTTGGTTCTAATAAAAGCATATGGTAGGTTTGATCCAACCTATAGTTGAACACTATTAATGTATACAGCTGAACTAGTCTTTGACGCAGCTAATAATGGGCGAGCGATGCAAGTTCATTATCACGACAATCAGTAAGTGGAACTATTCAAATTGTAACGTACAATGTAAAAAAGAAGTATTACAGCTATGTAGGATTGATCTTAAGATGTCTCCCAAAATCTCCTTAATTTTCCAAAAATTTGGGAGACTAATCTTAAGATCAACTCCGACATAACAGTAATACTTCTTTTTTGTAATAGAGGGCGCCAAATTGGGACTCGAGATCTTTTGTCCACATATAATGTGCTCTGTGGGGCCTGACTGGAAATACATTAAGATCGTAGACTGAAGATTCACATACTGGAGTATGTTCGAAGAGGATTAGAACATCCAAAAATATGACACCAAAATGAATAAAAAGAAAACTGAAAAGAGAGAAAATTAAGGTTTTCCTCTTTCTTCCATCTAAGAAACTTATCTAGAAATCCAACAATATATAAATAAAGAAAACCTGCAAACTCTTCATCAATCTGTTAATATGCTGATCGGATCTCGACAGCAAATTCTAATTAGTTCACATCTACTCACTGCTGATCAACAGATAGCCTACTTATAAGATGCCAAACAAACTCTCTTCATCTCTCCCATTAGTCAATGGCAAAACGCATGGGTACACTCCAGCCCGTATGGCTGGAGCCATGATTTTGAAAACAGCAGAGTTGACTGGTTTCTCCAAAGATGAGATATAGCGGGTGTTTAATCAGTGGAAAAATAACCCGCATCTGCTTGTCTGAAAGGCATAACTGTGATCGTAAGACGGTCTATCAGGAACGCGATTGTCGTTTCTATAAATTTTTTCTATTCCTATAAATATTTTATCAATTAATCGCAGTTTTTCAGTGTGAGGGTCTTGACGATTCATTCTTATCCTTAATCCTTACACAGAACGTAATCAGATAGTGGAATCTTCTAACAGCTGATTTGGCTGCCAATCTTAATCACGTTGAAATGATTATCGTCAATTAATCACAAAGATTTTTTTCATCTATTTAATGATTTTTTATTTTCAGTTAATCATTAATTACGCTATCTAAAAGAGAAAAAGTCGCCCTTAATCTAAATTAGGGAATAAAATATCCCCTAATATTCCGAAATCATCACAAAAGATTTTTATAAGTTCGCTAAACTAATAATAATAACGAAGGCATAAAAAGGCCTAGATATTCGTTTCCTGAGGCACAGCTTTGGGAAGGATAAAACACGGACAGCAGTGTACGTCAATGCATATTATCCGAGGCACTTCGGCAATGGAATCCACGGGTTACAATGCGCGAGTCATTCTCAAGAAATACTCGTATTAAAATTTCTCGTCCCTTCGCTATAGCCGTATCAGCAAATATTAGCATCTTCCAGCTGAAAAAGGACTCGTCTTCCACATATGTTAAAGCATTAAAGGACTGTAACAATATGCGTTACAATCAACTATACAGACTTGCTGTCAATCACCGGGGTGGGGGGAGGGGGCTCTTTCGCCAGCGGTAGTCAGGAGAATCGAGAACAGCTGTAAGAGAAAGTACCATGGTGCACGCCCAAAGATGAGTCATCATCAAACGGAAAGCACCAAAAATGCCTTGAAGGGAGGATGGGTAGACATTTGATGAGTTCCTTATATGCTAAGCTACTGACGACTTCCAGTGCAATAAAAGCAAGATCTTCTGTAAATAATGATGTATTAACGCAATGCTAATATTTCTTAACTTTTGATTAATAAAATTTATCATATAGAAGATAATTTTTCTTTAATTTTGCACAACTAAATGGCTAATATTATTAGCTGTAAAAAAAAAAATATATATATATATATATATATTTTTTTTTTTTTTTTTCGTAGGTTTCTATAAATGTACAGTTACTTAAGGTGAAGATCACCATAACAACACCACTGACTGGATAACAACGAGGCCTTACATTCTTCTGAAAATAGAGTTTAGTGTGCGTGCTGGATTCACTACCTCTAATAATTTACAGTTACTGTGGTAACCATTGTAGCAATTAAGACAACAGTCAACATTACGGAAATGCATGCTTGCGACACGAAGCAGTTACTCTAAAATATTATTAGAACTACAATAGAGTGAAAAACTAGAATGAAAACGAACCTTTTGTATTATTAGCACTTAACAGCACATCGATTTTAAAAGGGAAACTAATGCGAAATGAAAGCGCCAATCCAGTTTCCATCACAATAGCCATTTCAATGTTACTTTGAACGGTAAAAACTTAATAATGTATATGATGGATAACTGCTTGTAGAAGCTTCAATATTAGTCATCTTTTACATCACTGGACCTACCGCACGCAATTTTTTTTTTTTTTTTTTTTTTTTTTTTTTTTTTTTTTTTTTTTTTTACAGCAGCCCAAAAAAATAATAAAAAAATAAATAAGTTAGGTGACAAATAAATTAAATTTTGTACTTTTAAATTTTTTGAACTGGATTTTTCTGCTTGTTAAAGGATGATAAAGAATAAAACTTTTTCTTTATTTTTTTTTATCAGTTTTTTTTTTTTTTTTTTTTTTTTTTACAATTTTACAAGGAGCAACCAGGCGAAACTTCCTATCTCGGCAATGCAATCAGTTTTCGCGACCTCGAAGCTGTCAACAATGCCGTGCGTCGACATTGGTAATGCGGTTTAATTTAAAGCGTAGATAGCGCGCGCTGTTCAAAATACGAAGCTTGCCAACTAGCGCCAACATTCGTATTGCGGCATTATTTAAAAGCGTAGAGAGCGCGCGCTGTTCAAAATACGTATAAAAACGTAATAATTGTTTGGAAAAAAAATTTTCGCTTCAAATAATCAAGATTTTTATTATGTTTACTGAAAACATTAATTTATTTTAAAACACTATAGGAAAATGTCTTGGCTTGCCCCAACCCCAAAGCTTGAGCCCCATAGGTAATCCAGTGGTGGATTACCCATTAAGGCAATCCACCACTGATCATAATAGTGGAAAAAACAACAGACATATTGACAAACGGGGGTGTTTTTCATGGAATGGACGTGGAACACTACACGAAAATCTAAATGCGGAAGGGTACAAGGACATTTTGACCCGTTGCGTACTGTCCACGGTAGAAGATCAATTCAGTGACTAGTGTCTGTATCAGCATGGCAATGCTAGCTGCCATAAAGCAAGGTCTGTGGACAATAACATTCCAGAAACAGACTGGACGGCCCAGAGCCCTGACCTGAGCCCCATAAACACCTTTGGGATGAATTAGAACGTCACTTCGCTCAGATCCCAACGACCCACATCGCGAACTGCTCTGGCTACAGCTATAGAATGGGCTATAGCTCCAGAGACGTTCCGACACACACTGGCAGTCACAGAAAGCAAAGGGTGAGCCCACCCCGTATTAATGTTCACTACTGGAAAGTCTGATTACAGTTTCGAGTAGGTGTCCGGATACTTTTGATCGGATAGTGTATAATGAGGCTGGTTTAACTGTTCTTGTTAGCAAGAGTTGAAGGAGTCCGTATATACAAAGCTGATGAGAGCTATTTTTATTTTATTTATTTATTTGACAGGAATATACAGTACAGGTCGACTCTTGAAAGAAAACGGCAATAATTGGTTTTGTTATGCAGCAAAGAAACTATAACAAAGATGTGCAAGAAGGCGTTTATAACTATTATATAACTGTGTCCCTGTCATATTGAAAAGAAGCTACTTTAGGATACCATCCTTAATCGGATTCAGATGAAGTTATTTTTCTTTCTTCGGACTTCCTCATCCACCTATGACTTCTTGTACTGCAAAAAAACGAACAATCAAGATACCCAGTGGCAGACAGATATATTATGTTTCCATGTGAAAAAGGGCATTTTCTAATATCAAAAAAAAAGAAAGAAAAAATCGTTGGTTTTCTTTGTCATACTATATATATACTGCACATTAATAGCACAAAAAATATAAGTTTAAAAATGCCACACGCATGGAATTCTTTGCGCACTCCTCTCATACATTTTCCACTGCTAACAATATCAAAATGTCGCATTCTTTTAGATAGCAGAATCGAACAAATGTTTTTATTGTAATTAAAGGTCGTCTTAAAGGACTGGCTGCCACTTGACATGCATAAAAATAATTTCGTACCTTACGCTGCGTGTGTATGTCCTTGGTTCGTTGTAGTCACAAGTGATGTGAATTTATTATATACTTTGCAGCTCTTGTTCATCTATTACAGAACACGCTTCTAAAATGAACGGCATTAATTCCATCTAAAAGTTGATAAGCACTTTGACCTAAATTCGGTAAAATTTGCTTTAAGAGACCGCATGGAAGAAACAGCTGCGAAATCGTGTCTTATAAAAACAATTTAGGGACCCTTTCACTCGTTACACGATGCTCTTTGTCGCGTGGCGAAAGCGCATTGGTCAATATTTAAAAAAATAAATAAATAAATACATCATTTCGATGCCATGCGAAATCAGTGTTTTAAGCCAGATTTTCTCGGTTAGTCCAAAAGGTACCATAATCTTTCTAGTGTTGTAAAATACGTATTTACTAATGACAACATTAATCGAAACATGTTTAATTAATTTATATTAATTAAGCATGTTTCTTTTATCTGACCCAACTTTTTAGTTCGGTCAGATAAAAGACGTGACGTCAGCCAGGATCCATCAACCTCGGATAATTTGTTTGATGGCTTAACACTCGAATTGTAACATATTTCAACCGTAAACTGAAGCTTTTCTTTTTCCCATCCCTTGAAAGCTTTATCTTTTAATATAATTATCCATTACTGATGGCGAAAGGGTTCCAATTACTGATGGCGAAAGAGTTCCAATTACTGATGGCGAAAGATTCGAATATGTCCAAAACATATATCAATATGTGTAAACGTTTAAATGAAGATACAGATGGCAGCTTCAGCTTACACATTTCATTTTGACCTTCAATGGCATACATTTGGTGGCTATCCAGAAGTGATGCACACTAATTAAAGAGCATCCGGTCTGGAGTAAACATACTTCCTAAAATTGTTAATCTCGAGCATTTTATTTTTTATGGGGGGGGGGGAATGCTTTATATTCCTTTTTTTCTACATGCAGTTTCGGTGGGGGGAATATGTCACAGGTAGTGAGACAAAATAATCGATGCTGTACAAAGCAGTTCTCCACGTTACTATGCACTCCTAGATAGTAATTTCAGTGGATTGGATTCTGAACTGCATAGACGAAATGGGGATGATTTGGGTGCTCAATTCTGGATAAAACTTAATTTCGAGTTTTAGAAACCGGCTTTAATTAAATGCGCAATGATAAGTGCGAATTTATTTTAATAGTGATAATATATATTTCGTTTAAAGCAGCAAGAATAAACGAAAACAAATAAAACTTTGCATACGTCTTACCTTGTTTGCCTCTAGGACTGCAGAAGTAATGATCTGAGCAGTTATTGATCTATTGCTTCAACAAGAAAGCCTAAAATAAAAAATAAATCAGCTATAATCATAAAGACCGGTTTTGTAACAAGTATGCAAATATTCTAATTTCCTTTTAGCACCTCTAAATTTACGCCACACCCACATAGTATTTGATCATATTCATGAAATCCAAAGGCCTACGCTGGCTAACGTTAGTATCCAAGAATGGTATGTGTGTTATGTATCGTGACTTCTTGCTATTCTTAACTTGCGTCGCGTCATGGCTTCATTCATAAATAATGGAAGATGTTTTCTTTTATTTCTTCGGCCCTTCAACCACAGCTTTATCGTCCTTTACCTCAGCCATAGCCAAGTCAGCCGGTCTTGGGGGCGGACAGAGTCATAAATAATCAGTCCTCGACTTATGACGGGGTTCAGTTCCGACGATACCATCATAAGTTGAAAATCGCTATATATATAAAGATATGTTAACCATCGATACCTGATTCGCCAAATGTGTAGGTCGGTTTTGTTACATTTGTACATTATTGGTAAGTGCGTCTATGCACTTGCCAGTAAAATAATCAGATAAAAATGCAAACATCAAGAGTAATTATTCAAAGCCTTATGAATTGGACAATTCATCAAAAGCCGCAAGGTAATCAACACTAAATACTTGAAATTCAAGAATTGCAACAAACCATTTTGAGGATGATTCATTCACCAGATGCTTAACTTGTGGGAGGTCGACTCATCTTCAGGGAGTGGAATGACAGAGTGGACTTCGTGCTTCTGTGCATCAAGTCCAACTTAGTCTGTATAAGTTTCCTTTTCTACGTCATTTTTTCTTAGCAAGTAATTGCAGCTTGTTATTCTTCTACTTTGCTAAATATCTCCATGTTGGAATCCACTTCTTGAAACCACCGAAATACTAACAGAAGCAAATAACTCGGTCATTTTTTTTTCTCTTGTTCTTCTGGCTCTATAAGCCCTCCATTTGAGGGCTCTTCTCCCACAGAATTCAACAGAATTCCTGGACCATGGGATGCAGAAGTGGGGTGGTGTTTGGTGAACGTGTTAATAGAATAGTCGTCGTAAGAGTGGTAGTAAGTCTAGGACTAACTGTGTGGATGTGTACACACGCACGCAGACGAAACGTCATACTTTCGTAAAATGTATAAATAAATAATGGAATATAGAACTTAGGAATCGTTCATATCATAATACTGGCGTCCAGTATTATGATATGACAACATATAATAGTAACAACAAGAACAGACCAGTGCAAGGATGTGAGATTACTTAACTGGGCATAACTAAAATCACCAGTGCCTAAGTGGAGCTCCGTATATGTATCGTCGCAGTGGAGTTATTCTTGAGGCATCCCATAGTTACATAGAAGTTATTAATCTTCAATTTTAATAGAACTTAAAAACTGCTCGATAATGCATTTCATAAACATCCGGTCATCAAAATCACTTCATTCGTAGTCTAATCATTTCTGGAGAAACTTAATTACGTGTTTTCACTAGGAAACGAGCCTAAAATCTTAGAAATGGAAAGGATGTAAAGCTTACATCCATGATCCTACGGCAAACCTGTACGCACAAGGTATTTGTTAGCACAATTGTAATATGAGTTACTATTTTCAAAGCATTCGTTTATTCTTCTTTTTTTTTTTATTCCAAAAGAAAAAGAAGGAAATAAGCGATATTTTACCAGAAGGTGTGTGGTAAAATTCTTCATTATAACTGAATAAAAGTAATAGTAATGTCATCTAGAAATTTTTCGACCGTTCGCCATAAAATTATATGAAGGCTAAATGTTTACCTATAATTTTATGGCAGAATTACTTCATCATTCAGCTATAATGACAGTTATTGATGCGCACGAGCTGGCATACAGCTGAGAGTTATAACCTACACTATATGACTGATTTCTAATTGCTGCAAATCCATTATGGGTTGCTTTTTGCTCTCTTGCCAAATTTATTTCTGTGCGACTTCTATCCTCCAACACTTCCAGCTCCCCAGAGGCATAGGGAGGAGCGGAGGGGACGGTCCGCTCAGGGCGACACTTTGAACTTTTGCAGTTTTCATTCTAAAATACAGTCTCGAGAACTCATTTCCAAATATTGTAATACGACTGCGAATTTTCCTCGCAATTGCTGTAAGTGTTGCTAGTTGTGAGAGGAGTTTTTCTAAATCAAATTAATTAAGAATTATCTACATTACTATGAAATAGACTTCTACAATGTCATCGACGATTTTTCTAACAGAAAAGCAAGAAAAATAACATTTTAGAATGTTGAAATTAAAGTTTTACTTCAAAAATAAACGTAGTGTTTTAATTTATTTCCGTATACGTCGTTTTGACTTTTTGTAGTATTTTTGGTGTATTGAGAGGGACGACAAACTCAGGGACTGCCCCGAGCGGCAAAAGCTCTAGCTACATCAGTGCAACTCCCACACATCCAGGTAGTACGATTGTTAAATTAAACCATAAAGCCGACCTCCTCGTATTCACTTTCTCCGATACCAAGAAAAGTTTGTTGCATACTTTGAACTAACTCCTATCCTATGTCGCCTGTATAAACTGTCTTACTCCACTGGCAGCTATCCCACAGCTGGAAATTGGCATATATTCAACCCATTCCCAAGGACAACAAGTCACTGCCATCCAACTAACACCCAATCTCGCTCATCCCAGTCCTGTCTAAAGTAATGGAAAAAATTATCAATTCCCAACTCCTACACTACCTTGAAGGAACCCAACCTAATAAACGACCGCCAGTATGGATTCCATCGCTGCCGATCAACAGAAGATCTGCTCATATATGTCACCCATAAATGTCATGGAGAAGTTTGGCGAATCTCAAGTGGTTGCACTTGATATCTCCGAGGAGTGTGACCGGATCTGGCACAAGGATTTACTAAGCAAGCTGCCATCGTTTGATCTGTCTCAAGACTTCTGTAGTTGGATTGCCAGCTTTCTGTCTGGACGAACACCATGTGTAATGGTGGATGGTTCCTTATCTTCTCACCACTGAACTAATTCCGGGATTCCACAAGATTCTGTCCTCTCACCAACCCTCTTCTTGCTATATATATCAATGACCTACTTCA
This sequence comes from Typopeltis vanoorti, assembly GCF_054136105.1. NCBI lineage: Eukaryota > Metazoa > Arthropoda > Arachnida > Uropygi > Thelyphonidae > Typopeltis > Typopeltis vanoorti. The sequence goes on along the minus strand of NC_143574.1, from coordinate 5,054,097 downwards.
ACTGACCTCCAACCCAAGACACAGTTTTGTGGATTGAAGCACATTGCACTCCTCCCTTTTCATTTGATAAGCTTTACTCTACACAACTCACCTCACCCTGGGCCTACAGAATATCAACCACCACCGCCCTCAATTCTGATCTCCAAGCCATCCTCCAATGGGGTTCAGATAACCTGGTCAATTTCAATGCTAATAAAATCCAGTACTGTGTTATTTCTCATAAAAAAGAACCATTTCCTCTCAATATTATTTTTCACAACACCGAAATTTCCAGACAATTTGAGATCTCTCTTCTTAGAACTACCCTGACATCAAGCCTCACCTGGCATAAACACATCACAACCACTGCATCCTCAGCTTCTAAAAAACTAGGCTTCTATTTCGCTCAGGCGTTACTTCACTCCTGAACAGCTGTTAACCTTATAAAAATCACAAATCCTCCCAGCTATTGAATACTGCTCTGGGGTGCCCCTTATCCCCCCAAAAAGCTCTCTCAAAATGCTTGACTCAATACACAGAAGAGCAATTAGACTTATTAATGACCCATCTCTTACCAACTCACTCCCCCCCCACTTTCGCACAGACGATTGATTTCCACAATATGTGTATTCTACAAATATTTCCAGGGGAAATGTTTATCTGAAATAGCATCAATAATTCCCCCACTTAGTACTACGCTCGTTGGAACACGTGCAACTGCTGCTCAACATCCCTTCACAGTGCACCTTGAAATCCACAGATCGTTTTTTTCCCTCATCCCTGCAACTGCTATACTGTGCAAGAGTCTTCCCACGAGTGTCTTCCCAAAGGAATACAACATACAGTCATTTAAATCAAATATGAACAAGTTCCTCTTTTCCCAACTCTCTACCAATACTCGGTACTAAGATACTATAAGGTTGATCAACCAACCTCTCGTGTATGGGCTAAACATAAAATAAAAAATTAAATAATTTCCTCTGATCTTTCGTCAGAAAGACTTCATATGAACTCCAGAATAAAAATAAATTTTATATGGTGTGTACAAGATGTCATACTACTTGTTTGGTATCAACTGGCAACGTGGAAGTAAGTCAATATATATATATATATCAATATATATATATATGAAATAGGCAGAATCTTCAATTGTTTTGACTAGTAAATGGAATGTACTTTTATTCTCGTGAGCTGAACACTAATTATATTAGCAGTTTAGGTTCTAAAGTTATTGCGAATTATTAGAATCAATTTTTAGAAAACAGTAAAAATATTATTTTCAAATTCTGATCAAAAATCGTCTCTGAACTGTTTATGTGCAACGTAGTTAATAATAAACAAAGTTTAGTTTAGTAATCCAAAAACCAAACAAGGAACTTCCCCATCTCCAGGCGAGATTTCAGATCTCTAATAAGCAAGTTGGTGGTAGATGAGGTTCGTCTACAATTAAACATTTACAAGTCATTCATCCCAAGGAAAGGATAAATAAATTTATAAAAAACTAATATAAATTTAATAAATAATTCCACATTTTATTATTCATAACTGAAAATGCAGAATATACAGAAGACAATACATACTATCATAAAAGAAATATGAACACTTCGTACCAATATTATTATTATTTGACACCTCCAGGGAGTCCAAAGACTCATCGAGGGAGAGTGTGCAAACAGCACTGATGTGAAGTTGAACATCTTTTAAAAAAAGATTTTGAACTTCAACTATACGCTATTTTCGGTGATACAAAAGTCAATTCTGTAGGAGTCATCAATTCCTCAAGAATGTATAAGTAAAATAAGAAACATAATTAACAGCCAACACTGTTTTCCTTGTTCGGGAGCAGCAAATCCATATATAAGATTGTTGCAAGAAAAGGGAAACATGTAACTTCCTAGACGGTTAATGGCAAATATTGCGCATGCGCAAAGGAGAGGATGAGATATACGAACATAATACTATCGACCTTCACTCTCTTACGTCTCCGCATGGCAACTGGAAACCGCCTTCAGCAATGCCACATTCCACCCATGTAAACTGACAAGCCTCCGCCCAAAGCAGTGAAAGTTGCGACCCTACTCTTCCTAAAGTTTCACTTTGCATCTACAGGCGAGTTGAACAAAAATTACTTGGGGTGGGGAGGGAGGGGGCCTCTGCCTTCTGCACTTAATTCTACTGATACCGACATACGGCACCAAAAGGACAGCTAAGCATCAAGTGTAAGACATTCGTCTTGATGGTCAGGTTATAAATCACTTTATAACCATAGTCATCGGAAAAGTTAAGTTAATGTTCGTGGAGACCTCATCGGAAAGTTGCGTTACAGATTTTAATAAAAATGGAACAGTGATTCCCCTCCCCCCCAAAAAAAGCTATTTTAGATGATCGCTTCCAAATCAAGGCAATTTGCATTTTTATTGTTAAGGTTTCAGGTCTATGGCCACGTGTTTAAATCCCTAAGCATATTACCACGCGTACTTTGAAGTATAAATTCTCGAGAAAATATCTGAGATGATTGTCTTCTCCTATGTCAGTTGTAATTAATGCATGAAAATTTCCTACTGTCTTGAATTTGACCGACAGTTTTTAAGGTCAAAAGGCACTCTTATTGGGAAACTTTCATTGTATGGAAAGGAGATTCCTATCTGGATACAAATTTTATATTTGCACAAATTCAATCTCTTCAAGCTTCTTCCACTCGCCTCTAACCTAACCTAACCTGAATCTGGAAATACAGTCCAAAAAAATGAAAATTGATTCCGACAAAAAATTTCCTCCTGCACCTTTGGGGGCCACTGTGCAAGTTCCTATCCCACACGTCGACAAGGGACGGGGTGACTCGCGCAATCTGCTGGCGGCTGTCATGAGTGTGACAGAGGATGATTTTTACCAACTTGGAACTGCTGAAGGAATTTTAAACCAACTCTATGCCAGATCACAATTCACTTTATGTCCCAAGGACTTACTGGGAGTTGGAGACGTTCCAGACCACGAAATAGCTCTTCGGTCAGCCGCTTCAAGTCAGTCCACGGGTAGCGGCCAAGGGTTCGTGAGGTGTACTTGCAAGACCAAGTGCCGAAATTTGAAGTGCTTTTGTATGAAAAAAGGCAGTTAAATTTCGTTCAACACTGGTCGTTTTCTCTTGTTGTAGAAAAATCCAGTATCTTACATTTTCATATGAATCTTTTCAATAAAAGCCTTTTTCATACTTTGCGGAAATTGTATTTGTCATTATATATATAACCCCTAGGTATTCTATACAATGCCTATGGAAAGTATATAAAATATTAAAATAAAACAGACATTTCATACTTTGCCTAAAAACGTCACGCATTCTATACAATGCCAGTAACATATACATTGTACTTTTAATTTATTTTCTACATAAGCCGGCAAAGGTTGGTCGATTGGTAGAGCCTCTGCTACTAATGGCTCAGTTAAGTAAGTTTGAGCGCGGTTAGTAGTTGGAAGGGTACCAATCGTTCGATGCTGTTGGCACACTCTCCCTCGATGAGTCATTGGACTCCCTGGAGGTGTCAAATAATAATAATAATCCGGAAACCCCACTCTAGAGAGACTAAACATTAAACTTTTTCATCAAGCCACTTCAGGCTTCCAACAAGCGGGGTTCTGGTCTTATCCCCGGGCAATCAACTCCATCTCCCACCTAAAGCAATTGCAAAGATCCCTGCCCACGGTGGGATTCAAGCTCGCAGCCTGTTGGTTGGAGAGGGGGGGAAACTTACCACTCGGTCAACCAGGCAGCAGGATATGGTTGTGGAAAATAAAAAACTAGGCATCTCATAAGCACACTCTTGTATAGTTACGTCATTTATAATTACAATAATTGAATCTAGAACTATTTGGGACTAGATAAATTGGTTCACTATAGTTTTGCCTTTAGAAAAATAAAGTAAAACAAGCTTAACAAAAATCCTAAATCGTAATAAGGTATTTGGACCTAGTTATTCAAATTAAGGGGATATTAAACCCCACATTGTTTCAAAACCGAATAAGAAACTCAAAGATCGGAATCAAAGAGTTTCATGCCGAATATAGTAACTATAAAAGTACCGGGGACCACTAGCGTAAGCTAAAGCACGTAGTACAAACTAGGGCAACTCGTAGCAAAGGTGGGGAAAGTTCTGATCGCTGTTCTTAGTATTTCTCATAATGTATTTAAATATTTGGACCTACTTTTTTTTTTATAACCAAAGGATATCGTCCTCGAAACGGATTGGGCTATGAAGGCTTGCTTGTAAACAATACAGTTTGAAAATGTTCAGTGTGCTATTTTAAATTAACATATTTAATACACCCGTAGTACGGATGTATTAAACCCACAATACATCCGTACTACGGGTGGGAAGAATTTTTTTGTGTGTTTATTAATTGTATGTTTTGTTTATTTTTGACAAAACTCGAAAATCCTACTCTAGAGACCAAACATGGAACTCTGAAGCCACTAGAGGCCTCCTGTGGGTCGGTCTCACACCTGACGATGAAATTCATCTCTCACCTAAATAAATCGCAAAGATCCGTGCCCACAGCGGGATTCGAACCAGCAGCCTGTTAGTTGGAGATCGGATTAGCCAACCAGACTAGCGAAAGAAAAAGCCAATTCTGGTTCTGAATACCGCATTTTTAATGCCCAAATTTGGCAATAATTTTTCCAATAGAAATGAAACTAAAAATTGAACCACGCAGGCATGTTCTTGTGCGTATTTTTAAATCCATTATTGTTAAATATAATTTCAGGTTTTAAAAAATTTAGATAATGACGATAATTGCAGATGGACATAAATTCAATAGCTGCTTATGTATTAAAACAAACAGATTCCAAAGCGCGTATACTAGGCATGAAACAGAGTTTTGAAGTGATCGTGTACCTGATAACCTTTCTCGGAGATATTAACGTTTACTGTTGTCGTATTATGTCGCATATTACTGACTTATTTTACCCTGGAGTATTCAGAATATATCGAAATAAGACGCAGATTTTATTACGCAGCAAACCACGACTCGCTAATTTATTATGAGCAGCAAGCTGACTTCAGCGTTGCTTTGTTTAGCATATCGCGGACCTTCTTGGAGAAAGTCAATTTGGAATATAAAACTCTAGAGGGAAAACGTGCAGTTTAGGAGAAAGGCGATGAATAAATTTGCAGTGAAAATGCACTGCAGTCAAACAAAATGTCAAAGAACAGTTCGTGACGTAATAAGATGCCCAAAGCCATAAAAATAACGTTATTACATGCTAAGTGTATTACAGAAAAGTGAAAAGTTGATGGCTATCAACTCGCATTATCTGCGATATAGTTAGAAAGTGATGCTAGTTTCCTATTGATCTTATTATTTAAATTTATATTATAATTTTTATCTTATTATCTAAATACTGTCAACAGTAATGTAGGTGACATGAAATGTCACTTTATGTACAAAAAAAAACACTTAAACCACCCAGGAATACTAAGTTCATATCTATTGGCTAAAATAAAACTTCTGTAGGCAGTACTTGTAACAGTGACAAGGAAACGGGGTGCGAACAAGTCATCGCAAACCTTAACGGAGGTCAAGTGACATCCGTAAACAAAGAACTCTCACACGAGATTACAAAAGTGACTGCATGCATTGGTCGAGAGAGTTTGGCTTTTTTACCCCACTTAAATTCGTATCGCTTACATACCTCATTCTAAAGCATGATTGAAATAAACATATTCCCAAAGTTTGTTATTTTAACTGCAAGTTCGCATTTTGATGAGCCTAGCCATATATGGAAGCAAGTACAGTGTGGGGATGACAGGCATCGGTGACTTAACACGTATGTTAGTGGTTTCTAATAAATTCGTGAAGGGAAAAATGCTCAACTGGTGACTCCCACACTTTTTGTGAATATACATTTCTAAAATCACTGAAACTTATTTTAGTAATGCTTTTTTTTTATTCCAAAAAGCGTCTATTACAATTCATAACGTCTATCTCATTATTACCTATTAATATTACTAATCGCATCAAAAGCCACTCTTATATGGCAACAGACGTGTTTTGCAACGTTTGCTAGTCATATGTCTGATAAGTATACCCAACCACTGACATGCAAGTTTTATTTTCTTAAATCTACTGCTAGAAGACCAAAATGAGCGAGCCAAAGACTCAATAATATTCCAAGCCAGTTGCGGTCTATCGCCAAGCAGTAAACTAAAACAAATATCTCAGGACAAATATCAAAAACGAACAAGTAGATTTTTGGATTAAGGAATATTATTGAGCACTTGACTCACCTCAATGGACCGTAGGTCTAATCAGTACATCTTGCCAGAACAGTTAACGATTCAAAAAAGTATGTACATTTTGCCTCTGTACATTCTTGTACAATGATATTTATTATTATAACTGGAACAATATCTATTTGCATATGTATAGTAAACATATTTCGCGTAAAATGATCCGATTCAAATCAAACTTAAGATGACTCGATCAATTTTAAGAGACCCCAATTTTAATTCGGTTCCATTCAACCAGAGCATAATTTATTACTGTCATTTCGAACCGTTTTGGTAAAGAAAAAATAATTCTACTAAAACTATTTCGAAATTCTAAACTTTTTAGAAACATGTGGAACTATATATAACCATTTTATATGCACTTAATATTTTAACCAACAAATTAGGGAGACGAGTATGCTTTTTATTTTTTTTTAACAGAAGAATTAGCCTTTACATGTGTTTATATCTTAATACATAAACAACTATGAAGAGGAGGAAAAATAGGAAAAAACTTTATGGATGGTAGCAAGAGAACGAGAATATAAGAATGACCTCATTTTCAAACTAATTAACACACTTCGAGGTTACATAGGCGTAACCTTTAACTTCGTTTCTTTAGATTTCTGCAAGATGCCAAACATAAGGTAAAGAATAATGCAACGCAACTGTTCAAAAGAATAGTGTTTAGTCGTATGTGGGTAGATATACAGCACACCCAGGGAGATTTATATAATCTTTAATTTTAAATTTTTTAAAAAATATAATCAAGTATCGAAAAAAGGAGTTATCAATTCAACGTAAATGCATATTACAGTGTGTAAAAGCCAACAGAACTAGACGATCAGTGCATTTTTCAAAACGTATGAAAAAGTACTCGATTCTGTCTGTCTGTCTGGTATGCATGCGAACTTCAGCTGAGGCCAGGCACGTATATGGAACAACAAATTCATGTTACCACGTGTACATTAGGGAAACAAATTAAGTCATATTGATATTCGTATAATTAGGATCATTTGAAGGGACGGTTCCACAAAATAGTGGAATGAAATGGTCAGTGCTGGATTTACGTATAAGCTAAAAAAAGCTACAGCTTAGGGCCTCGCAATCTGCCGGGGTCTCAAATAAAAAAAACAAAAAGACCAGCTGATGTAATTTAAAACAGTAGGGGGCCTCTGGGTTTTGTATAGCTTAGGGCCTCAGCAAGTCTAAATCCGCTCCTGCATCAAATGCAGCCTTTCTCAAGCCAGTGCACAAGCCTGGCTTGAGAAAAATGGCGGTGTCAAACTGAGCAATGAAAATCATCTACCATATCATAAAACCAAAAATTTTGGTTCTCTAGAGATGTCATACGACACACTCATCAATTTCAATTGATCCAGATGCAATATCGACGTTTTTTTGTTGCTTACAGTTACTTGTATTTGCTATATTGCTCTCTTTTGGTGGTTTTATAAATCCAGTGTTTAACAATGATCCGTACGTAGGAATTTGAAAGCTAAAAAACAATACTGTATTTACTCGAATATAACTAACTTTTTTCCCAAAATTAAAGCTAAAAAATCGTGTTGCGAGATACGTGCCGGAATTTTCGGAAACTAAAGTTTTCAAAAAAAAACTGAAAATGGTACGACCTACCAAGAAGGTCCTACTCGCTATCACTACTTTTGGCATCGAAAACAGTTTCTTTGGGTGCAACGTCAAAGTCATCTACCCAAATAGCATCATCTTCTTTCCCATTATTTCAAGCAAAAATTACCATTAATTTACAAGACTTGAGATATGTAGAGCAGCGAAGAATTGCATATGATTGATGCGGTATTAACAAAAGATCGCGCGAACCAAAGACAAATTAGCATTTCAATAGTTGAGTTGAAATGCTAATTCCCTTCAACCGAATTCCATAACATCTGAAACACATTCACTATATATTTCTTAGTTATAACATGCTAAAGACGGGGGTGGTATCAAGCAAAACCATATGTTCCACCGGCAACATATGGTTTTGCTTGGTCTATACAGTAGTTTCTGTTGGAGAGGGGATGTGATTCATTAGTTAGTGACGTTTTATCCCGGTTGTCTCTGTTGAAAAATATAATGACTCTTTTAATTATGCATAGCCAAAAATTGCCACGTACCCCACACTTTGAGAAACACTGCTATAGAGGATTCCAGCCCATAATCTGTTTGTTTGGAAGGAAAGAAGCTATTTTTATGGGCTGAACCGGCAAATGTATACTTAAAGTGTCAAATTTCCAAAGCATGTTATGTACTTCGATTATACAGCACAGAATACTATCTCAAATATTTCCGGCAAGTTAAAAACAGCTTTCCCTATATGCATTAACAAAAACCATGGGATGCCCTCCGACTTCAAGCAAATGAATAGGACTATCAGTGATTCATTCGAAAGTCGTGTCGCTCTTATATACTGAGCGATGAATACATGCGATGGAAAGACTTCACTGCGTTTCAGAAAGGAATGACAGTGTAATTTGGATTGGTTAAGTTAGGTTGGAGTGGAACGTTCTGAATTACCATCAGAGATGCTATGTCCGCAAAGCCAGTATATTATGTTAACTGCGCGCGTTCTTCTGACCAGTTTGCCTATTTTGCGGAATACCCGTTGTGGAAAACGATGTTGAAGGTGACAATGAGCCCAAGATACGACTGGGTAGATCTAAAATTCTCACAGAAAAGTGACAGCAGTCCTTGAGCACTTCGATCCTCCACTCGCCATCAGGCAATAGAGAATCTGTATTTAGAAATGCAATCACAAGCAATCCCATGTCGTTCAACAACATGCAGAAGAGCTGCAGTCCACATTTAAAATAATACATCGTTGGCCAAGGTTATGGAGCCTGCAACAATTAAAAATGGTCTTGTAATGCTCACGATACACGTACTTTTACTCTAACAGATATTTAGAGTATCGAAATGCCTGGAGCATGATTTTTACTTAATTATGTTATTTCGGTGATAAAGCATGCATATGGTAATGTTTAGAATCGTGATCGCTAGATCCTACAGTGATATTGTGTGTGATTGGACGTGGCCCGTGTCGTAGCACCGTTCCTTTAACCCTGCATGCACCAAATACTGAATGTAAACACGCAGTTTAAATGGAACAACATCCCAAGAGGGTAGTAGCAAACAGCAGTGAGATGATGTGGAACGCAGAATTAGTGAAAAGTCAAGACGGTCCTTATTGGTTAGTTGAACTTACTAATTGTCTTAAATAAATAAAATAGCATCAACCAGAAATTAGCAGAAAGTCTTAATTCCAACTAAAAGCGAGATAACACCTAATTTCTTTCAATAAACGCACGTTTATTTATGCGCATGTCCCGTGACTTTCAGCACTATATTGTAATATATACGTGGTCTGAAAGGTTCTGGGCCTAACAATGAGATGATGTGGAACGCAGAATTAGTGAAAAGTCAAGACGGTCCTTATTGGTTAGTTGAACTTACTAATTGTCTTAAATAAATAAAATAGCATCAACCAGAAATTAGCAGAAAGTCTTAATTCCAACTAAAAGCGAGATAACACCTAATTTCTTTCAATAAAGGCACGTTTATTTATGCGCATGTCCCGTGACTTTCAGCACTATATTGTAATATATACGTGGTCTGAAAGGTTCTGGGCCTAACAATGAAAAAACGAATTTATAATTTCAAAATTATTTTTATTTTTCAACATAATCTCCCTTAAAACTAATACATTTATTCCAGCGCCATTATCCCGTTTCTGTAGTGGTTCTCAGAATATCTGCAAAATACCCCTCTACAGCTGCAATCACCTCTTGATTCGAAGAAAAACGCTCACCAGCGATGAAGAGTTTTAGTTTTGAGAAGAGATAGAAGTCAGAGGGAGCTAAATCTGGGGAATAGGGTGGATGTTCCAACAAATCATAGTGCAGATCCCTTAATTTTCCCATTGCCAAAGCAACTTTGTGGGCAGGTGCACTGTCCTGATGAAAGAGGACTTTTCTCACGAATTTTTTCGTCTAGTCTAGTCAAAAGATTGGAATAATATTCCCTGGTTATTGTTTTACCCTTTTCAAGAGAATTAATAAACAAAATGCCTTTAGTATCTCAAAACACCGATGCCATGACCTTTCCTGCTGATGGAACCGATTTTGTCTTCTTTCGCGCTGAACAACCGGGTTCTGTCCACTGTTTTGACTGCTGTTTGGATTCTGGTGTGTAATGGTGAATCCAAGTCTCATCCATAGTAATAAATCGACGAACAAAATCAGTTTTAGTCTTGTTAAAACGCATCAACACCGTTCAGAGATTTTCATGTGCGTGCGTTTTTGATTTGCTCTGAGCAAGCACGGCACCTATCTTGCGCAAAGTTTTTTCATATGCAATTCTTCATGCAAAATATATCCTATACGTTCTTTTGAAATGCCTATATTCTCAGTAATTTCATGCACTTTGACTCGTGGGTCATTCAATACCATATCGTGCCCTTGATCAATGATTTCTGGCGTTGTTACACTTTTTGGACGTCCTTCATGTGGATCATCTTCAAGGCTGGTATGACGACGTTTAAACTCGGCAGCAGCCCATTTCTTAATTGTCGAAAACGAAGAAGAGTGCCCATAAACTTTTATGAACTTCGAATGAATTTCTTTTGGCGTTAAATCTTCTTTTACAAAGAATTTTATAACCGCACGATACTCAATTTCATCCATTTCAAGGATACAGACAACACTTTTGCTTCAGACAGCTGTATAAAACAAACTACTTTGTAAAATTGCAAGTTATTCTATGACTTGCAATTTTACATGGATGCTTATGACAGATGTACCAACTTAGAAAAAAAATCTTGCCGACAGTGTTGCCATCTATGGTCGAGGCCGAGATCTTTCCAGACCATCCTCGTATATACCGGTATATCCATCTCCACTTAAAATAGTCTAGAATGGAAACTAAACTCATACCTTAACAATGCCAGTAAAAGGAAGATAAAAATGAAAAATGAAAAGAAATGTCTAACAAATATTTTTAAGAAATTTCGTGAAACTTAAAAGAAACGATTAAAGAGCACAACTAAACAGTAGATTTTCGTTTTTGGTAACAGGGGATTACATCCATAACCACGTAACGCTGTTGGGTTGTTGGGTGTTATGATGTGCGAGTGGAAATTAGGAAGGGAGAGAAAAAAAGATAAAAACAGATAACAGGACTGTGTTTTTGTAGTATTAAAATTCACTAAATTTTCACTCCACTTGAGAATGGTAAGAAGATCAGTGTTTAAGCATTGGTCTAGTAATATATTATTAAAACAGTTAATACGTGCAAAGGGAAATTGTAATTTATTATTCCCATATATTAACGCTAACTACAACATGAATTATCATTCAGGGAAAATACAAAAGACTGGTTACAACAGTGAAATTATGAAACAAGACTGAATCAAACTCCTTCGGATCTTGGTCACAGCTGAGTGAACAAGAGAAAGCACTCTTAAAGTTCCAGAGAACTAAATATAGTGCTATAATACAAGGTTAACATTAAAATGTTATGAACAGTTTATGGCAATTAATTCTCATGGAACTGACATGTCATCCATTCAGGATTTCTATATTGGCACCATCGTAGTGCCATAGAATAGGAAGATTGGCGCTGGGAGAAGGATGACCTGAGGGAAAAAAAAAAAAAAAACAAGATCAAAATTAATCAGGATCACCAAGAAGAGAGTTGATATCAATGTTGTGTTATTTGGAGGGAAAGCGAGTTAAGAAAACGTCCAGCGTCCTAAAGAACGACAAAGACTATAAATCCGCAAAGATTATAACTTCCTCGGAGTTCGTAAAAAAAAAATGACTTGTAATTTCGTGGATTAGATTGAAAGAGTCGTAAATTCTCACTACACACAAATTTAAATTTTGCGTACCATAAAAAAAATAATCTTTGATATTCTTGACACCTACTTTTCTTTGGTTAGATTAATTATCAACAATATTCCTAACACCTATTGATGAGAATAGGATATGTACTATCCCTCTGTTTTGAGCAGATGAACAACTATCTTTGGTTAGAATAATTATCAACAATTTACTTTGTAAAGTTCTGTATTTAAGGTACTGTATTGCCAGGTACTGTATTGAAGGTACTGTATTGAAAAGGATCGGTATTGCCAGTCATGCGACTGGCAATACCGATCCTTTTCAATTCCCTGCGCATTCATGAAATTAGCTTGCAGGCTATAACGGAAAGCATTCTACGGTGTCCAGTATGGATTGGGTTTAAATATAATTTGTTCTAACAGTACCAACAAAAATCCATAGCTCATTAGCATTCTGAATACTAATGAGCGCATAATTCTCAATTACCTGCGCATAGTTCGGTGAAATATGGGTCGGGGACAGCCTTCATTAAATGCTTCAATTGATGCACGTTCTGTTTGTCGGTATAGGCCTTCACAAACGACATCGATCTCGTTCCTCACAGTCTCAGGACCACAGTCACGTCTCTTAGACAAGTAATGTTGGGTTATTTATCCGCTGATTAAACACCCCGGGATATCTCACTTTTTGAGAAACCAGTCAGCTGTCGTCTTCAAAATCGTGGCTCCAGCCAGACGGGCACCCACAATAAGCCCTCATCGAACTCCAAAAGGTCCTTTGTTTTTCCCATTGTGTGTGATCAGCACTATTCATGATTACTGAGCAGCAGCATTTTTAAATAGTTGGCTAGAACACATGGTAACGCACGTGTTCAAGTATTTTACACATACGCTACGTAAGTAACGTGTACTTATATCTGCATAAAGATTTCTAATTCCGTGGCCGATATGTGTAACACCCTCTGTTAAAACCAGGGATACTGTTTTATCAGAAATGATCTCATTATTACTTAAAATTGCAAAGTTATAAAAAGAATAACTTTGTAGGGGAGGGGGGGACTTGTGAGTCTCAAGTGAACGATTATCTTCTCATTTTAGAATTTATTATTTGTGACACTAAAGAATAGGAAAGGTATGAAAATATAATAAATATCGCAGCAAAATTTACGAACAACCCACGATTTCGGTCTCAGTCCTTTCTTCTCTTTTTTGTGTACTATATACCCCCATGTCTTTGTTTTTTTGTGTATTATATAACCCCCCCCCATGTCTAATAAGAAGGACCTCCATTGCACCACCACGATGCATGTTGCATGGACCTCTATTGCATGCCACTGCTGTCGGTCGAGCCCGTTTACTCTACTGATCGGAGAGCATTTTAAGTGAAAAACGCATGGGGAGATGTAGGACCCGATTCCTCTACTGGGCGTGAAAACGAATCGGGTGAAGGGGGGGAATTGTCATGAGGGTTGAGTTGGTGTCCGCCAAGTTGGGATTTGCTATAGATATTGTTCCTGAACGAATGGCTTCTGATTAGAAGGGCTTGACTTGCATCACCACCTCTACAGATCAGAGTCACTTTATAAGCCGCAGGCTTCCACGCAACGGTTAGAACCCGGGTCGAGCCCGCTTCCTGTACTGATCACAACAACAAAAGAACCGTCTTCCAGAGGTGAGGCCTAGTGTTTTCCTCAAAGAAGCAGACCACACCACCAACGTGGCCCTTCTTAGTTGATTCCTCGGTTCACGAGAGGGCAGTAGATCTGTTAAAAAACAACTGTTGCACCCTGTGTCATTTCGCAGTACAAAAGCTCAATCTGATAACTTTTGTCATCACAAGGTCTAGTGTAGAATACGAGAGTCATTAATACATTAGGTACTTAAAACTGTGAAATTAGTTTTTTGTTGTTTTTTTTTAAGCGCGTATAATTGGTACAGCATACAAAAGACGCACTGTAATCCAATAAAATCTAGGCAAGATAGGTGGGTGAGGAGAAGTATAGAAACAGAGTCGGAGAATCTAAGAAAACATCTACTAGACCGTGCAAGAAATCAGCAAATGAAGATACTGGTTTGAGTAAGAAAAAGAAGTATAATCAACTTGCCCGAAACACCAAAATATCCAAGCATTAGCACCGTTTACCAAGGAACTGTTCATAACTAATGGTTGACTTTTCCCATCATCAGCAGATGAGAACCGTTAATAGCCGTTCGTACCCATTATTTATCTGCTAGCGTATACCATCTGACAGGGCGATTAAAATGCTCGAGTTAGTACTGCGCGCCTGTGAACTGCAGCCACACATAAAAGCCACAGCACTGGAAGACTTTCACTTTCCCCCTGACAGATTAGTCTTGGTATGCCAAGGGCTACAAGTGTAGGATGATGTTGAAGACAGCCAGCGTCTAAAGCAGCTGTTTGAGTAATTTATTACAAATGCGGTTTAAAATGCGAAAGTTCTGCAGTTCCAGCACTCTTCGAAAGAACCAAAGATGGATAATCAGAAAGGGTCATCTAAGAAATCGATCGTTTATTCCAATTATTAACACTTCCTTCCAAACCAAAACTGGTAATACATCTAAATACACGACGTTAATATACAGAAACAGGCTGGCTCAAGAGAGAAAGAATGAATGAATGAATGAATGAATGTTTTTTTTTAAAGAAATATTATATTTAAATATCTGTGCAGCGTAACTTTTAGGAAACAGATACAAAAAAGTGCGTATCCTAACAGAGTCGGAGAAGAGTTAAGAAACGTGTCAGCGTTTCTTAACCATTGATCGCTTTTGGTTAAGAAACGATCAATGGGTCGTTTCTTAACTTAATCAGTGCTCAGTTCTGTGCAGACATTCTTTAATACGCAAGTGAGAAAATGAAGATTATATGTCGAAATTTCCCTTCTTCGTGTCCAGATCTGGTATCCTAGAAGCATTGAAAGGGTTGCTGGGAGAGAAAGATCATACCACCTACCATTAAGGACTGTTTCGTTGAATAATAAGTTTCACTTCTAATTGTAAATGTTACGATAAAGATGAGAATTCCGAAAGCGTTTTGATCATCCTTCTATTTACCTGAATAATGGTAACGGCCAAAGAAAAAAATGAATCTAATTTGATATCAGTTACACACACAGTGTGGGTCAATTTATGCAAGATATTCAGGACAGCTTCACTTCGATTACAAAGTTAACTCAACATTTTAAGAGTGCTTGTGGCCTGAATGACTTTGAAGACGACGAGGTATCCAGAAAAACGATTGAGACAGGCTCTTCAGCACGCAGGGTCGACAAAAGTGATGTTACTTTCTTGGATGAGAACCTTTGGTTTAGAAGAACAGCGCGTTTCCTCGATAGCACCTTTGGTCTTTCACTTCTGCCGATGTTTCCCTAAGTCTGCTTTGGAGCCAATACGCTAAAGTTCGAAAGCGAATTAATCATCTGAGATTGTAGTGTGAAATCCATTTGCTATTGTAAAAACACTACTTCCGTCCTTCTCTCTAAATTAGATTAAAAACTGTTGGTCTGCTTTTGTAAAACTTCGAATCGAGATATTTCGAGCAAAGAACAATTCATTGATCCTATGCTACAGGAACGACTAACAAAATTGCTTAGAAAATTATTGCTGTTGTTGTTCAAATACGCTGATACTTTGCCAGAAAATTATACCTCCTACCTTTCCAGCAAACGTCTTCCATGTGCATATTAAGTCAGCTATATTTACATTACATGCAATATATACACATATATATCCAGTAACATTATCGGGATTTTTAATCCCTAAGATAATGTATATTTCTCTCTTTCCTCCACCCAAGAGAACAATTGCACGGACTGATACCCAGTGTCACGTTACTGTACAACCTCCTTAATTAAAACATGCCTCGGTAGACAAAGCCACAACGGACGAGAAATGTTGATTTGTTGCTATGTACGGATGAGTGCAGTTTACGGATTGTTAATACAGCTGCTTCAGTGGCTTGACATTATTACCCTTCGTATCTATTCCGTGCAGACTGTCCCACCCGACCCCACTTTACACTACATTACACTCATTGCAGCGATGAGAGGCACGCGAAGCTACAGAAATTTGCACGCTGAAACATCCCAGCTCACATGCGATGGAGAATACAACAACACAAAACGTGTATAGGTATTTTAATTATTCTTATATTCTACGTGATAACCGGATGAGAAATATAGATGAAAAAGCCTTTACTAACTACCTAAGAGGCACCAAAATAAGCACAACTGTCATCCATAAAATGTTTATACAAATCCATACAAATGTTTATGCAAAAGTATAAACATTTGTATGATCTTTGGAATGTCTCAAATTCGACTTCAAAATCAATATTATGTATATTGAACTAATTGTTTTACACACTTATTTTAAAGTTCCCAACTATTCTTAGCACGAGCGCATTAACCATCTCCTATCAACAGCAAATTCATACGCACACAATAGCTGTCATGCATGATGTACAAGTTTCGCCACACTAGGAGTCCACATGCTATGCCACCAGTCCAAGCTTAAATAATAACTCTCCATGGGATTGTTATGCAGAGTGGAAACTGACAACAGCTGAATTTATAGACTCCATTAAATTATATGAAGCGTCGCAAAATAAGCCTCTTCAACACCAGAGGCAAAGCTATCGTCTCATTCACTGATACGATAGCTTTGCCTTTGAATTAGACAGAGCCAATGAGGTGAACTAAAACGAAAGGCTCGCACTAACTTAAAACGAACAACTACAACGAAAATATACTGCCATCGATGAAAGAATATTTAAATTTTGACTCTCTGACGCGATGGTGGAAGATAATAGATTTCAAAGCATCCCCATTGAAAGACTGTTCAGATATTGTTGTGGAATTAAAATACCACAAATCTACGTATGCATCAAGAGATAAGCAATAAGCATAGTCCTACAGATGCATATTTTGAAGTATTTACGCTGCTTTGCCATTATTTTAACAAGTTGGAAGACACGTATTTCAATAATATTACACTTTGGAAACAATGGTACATTATGATGGGAACTATTAACTAAAGCAAGCAAAGATGGATGTTTTCAAAATAAATACTGATACGTATATATACTAGTGGCCTGTATACAAAGCAAACATATATAACTGAGGTTCGACTGCACATCTGCAGGCCTATACTGTGAATGGCACATGAAAACCTTACAAAATTCAAACGAATGCCATATCAGTGATCTATTAGTTCGTGAACATAAAGTTGCTTCACCCAAAATCAACTGCGGGCAACATTCAGTGAATCGAAATATAAGCGTGCCACCAACAGCAAAAAAAAAAAAAACTAACACCGAGGCACCAAAGGATGCTGCGAAGAATGGTACAAAAAGTCTTAGCTGTCAGATGCGGAACCATTCGACCAGGAGTTCAAAGAGGAACGAAGAGATTTCGATTAGAATTAGGACACTGCGTAAAGAGCTACTCCATCTCAGTTTCTTTGAATGAACAGATGGGTGGTGCGTTAGAATTAAGGCGTAAGCAATGAAGGTTGCTTACGCCTTAATTCTAACGGGTCTTAGACAGGAATCGAACCTAGGTCCGTCCAACCAAAGAGCATGATCAAGACGACTGAGAGAAAAGAGCAGATGAAAATAAACCAAATATCACCCAAGACAATCAACAGCACACTTTTCTGTGGCATCGTTACTGGCCCATAAAAAGTGTTGGAAGTACGTGATACAGAACAACTGATCTGGCTACACACTGTGATCGGGTGGGTGATTATTACAGTGTCTTAATGCCTTAGTACATCATCCCACCTTGTGGCGAACGTGTACGCTTGGAGCTGTTTTGTCTAGTACGAACTCGAACTTTAGATTGCAGTGCCTAAACAATGAACGCCAACGAGTATGCAATACTTCTGTATAACGCAATGTTTACAACACTGAAACACTTTGAAAAGACCACATCCATTTTTCGTTGAACATAAAGAAACAGATATACGACACTACAAAAAAAAAAAAAAAAGTTGACTGATCTGGACCCATTAAGCCATCTTTGGAAAGAAATGGAACGCAGTGGAGATATGGACCAGACTACTGCGTCTAATAATAATGTACGGACTAGAAATCATTCTGAAGAAAGAATGGTCTAAAATACGATTCATATCATCTCCCATCACATATCTGGATCCAGACCTTATTTCGGTTTCTTTCAAATATAATGGCATTCCAATGATTATTTTCAACATTAAATTTATAATTTTTACTTTTAATTGCGATAACTAGCCCGAGGTGGCTGACAAGTGCCGCCAAATCGTGGTCCGTAATCCTAACACTATATATTTATTGTCTGAGATAGCGTGGGTTCTACGGTCGATTATCTTGAGTTTACAGGACGAAAAAAACCCGCTTGCCCGTGAGAGAGATCAACTAACTCAGGAGCAGTGGAAGAAAGGCTTAGTAAATGCTCCTCTAGTCGGCGACTAGATTTGAACCTAGGTCTTCCTTCGGCGGTCAACCGCTGTGGAGTACAAATCCCACTTCCACTGAGCTGCACAGGCTTGATCATTCATTTACTCCACTTATTCAAGGCATGGAGTAGATGAAAAACATCCATGTTTGGTTGTTTTTCATGTCAGTCAGTTGTTTGTATGTCAGTAAGCCATCCTCTTATCCATGCTAATATTCTGTAACCCAAACCCATTTTCTCCAATTTATGTAGCAGTCTTCCATGCTGTATTCTGTCAAAAGCCTTAGCAAAATTCAAAAAAATTCAGATAAAACGATAGCCTTCCTTTGCGTGTAGGTATGTCTAGGAAGACATACTCTAGGAAGACTCGTCTAGGAAGTACACAAAGAAATACACGATGTAAAATTAAATATTTCGCTTCAATTGTGGTCAATTTGCGGTCACATAAGGTAGGAATACCCTATAGCTCTCGGGAATCACGGCAGCTATAAACACAAGGCGAACGAAGTAGTGCTCGGGTGGATTGAGCGCTACTTCGTTTGCCCGAGCCTGGCCAGAGGAGACCACGGGTATCATGTATTGGCGATCATTGCAGATGCTCAGTCATAGGTCGTAGTGATGCGTAGTGTGTATTCTCAAATCGTCTACTCAACCCCCCCCGCCTTTTTTTTTAAGTCAGTTTATCGAAAAGTTACATTCACTTTGTTATGAGTAACAGTTTGTGCATTATAAATAAGTATGTCTGTCAACAAAAAGTATCTATAAATACTGTTTTTGGCAGAATGCAATCCATCGTGTTTACGAAATTACCGAAAACCAACTCTTTCCAGGTCGTTATATCCATAATACATCAGCTCACCATCCATCTCAAAAATATGGCATCAAAATCTAGTATCAAGAGCACACAAGATTTGTTCTTCTGAAGAATCTCTAAAACAAGAATTGGGAATTATCGAAGAAACAGCCTTACTAAATGGATATAATCCAATCAATCCAGACAAGAAAAAGCCCACAGGACTCCTGTACCATATATTAAAGAGATCTCTGAACGTTTGGCAAAAGTATCGACTCACTGCTACTTACAAACCCATCAACAAAATTCACAACTTGCTACTTTGTTCAAGACAAACTCTGACCAATGATACGTGTGTATACGAAGTAACTGGGCTTGCACAACATGAAATCGAAAACGCTAAGCTACTACATAGATCCATATATAAACATGAACGTTCATATATGGATCTAAATTGTTGAAATGTTCGTTAATACACGAACATTTCAACAAATAGGAAAGGCAATATCCGGGTTATAGGTTCCTTGTTATTTAACACATTCATAAATGATTTAGGTTAAAGAAAATTAAGAACATTCCCCTCAGTGTTGACGAAGCTGGGGAGAGGAGTAATTAATTATTCGGATGACAGTTCTTTACCGGACGATCTTAAAGAGTGGAAGAATTCGACAGGGATGGGAATTAAATTTTAAAGTGCACAAATGCAAGTATAGTCCATGAAATAAATATTAGTTGAATGGATTGGCCTTAGAAATAATTAATGATTGCACGGATTTAATGGGGAATTAAAGTTCTAAATCATATATACGGTACCTAAAATAGTAAGAGAGGCTCAGCAAAGAGCCTCTCTTACAAAATAAAAGAAACCATGATAACTTATACAAATCTGCGGCCAGAGCCAACACAGAATTAGGGCCAACCACTTGACTCAGCAAGATTTTGAATGGCCAAGCGAATCGAAGGTATTCAGAAGATTCACTAAGTGTAGAGGAAATGTACCCCTTTTATTTAAGAGAATTATGGTACGCCCACACTTTCGAGAGCTTCGCTTGGCGACTTGCCAAGAATAGTCGATTCATGCTGAAGGGGAAAAAGAAATGACGGACGTTGCGAATTGGTCGTCAACACGCGAAATCACGTGCTTTATACGTAAAATTTCCCAACTGTTATACAAGCAAAATAGTTACCACTTGAAAAACTACAATGATCATAAAAGAAAAGTTAATTTTCCCACGTGTAATAATAAACACTCATCCCACAATACGGATTGTTTACCCTATTATTGGAATGGATTCTCCTTCTGTTAACATGCGCAAAAATGTCGAAGGGTCTCGTATCTGTAGGCGTGCTATAATTGAATTGTAATTTTTTCTATTTAACTTAAGAGGAGACGGAAAATTCAACTACAACCAAAAAGATATTCGCAAACTTCTATTCCAGCTAGGAAATTCGAACTTTATCTGGTTGGTGTGTGGAAGCGCTATTCATTTGGCCAACCAATCAGTTCATGTATTTTATTTTATTTTTTTTAAGTATAAAATAAGAATTTGGGTATTTCGCGTATTCATGCTGTTGGCACCCAAGATGGACTTAAGTCTTCCAACGGGAGGTCAATAATAACTTGCAGGGTCTCTGAAACGTAATCCTAAATGCTTTTTAAACTAAGAATACGTAATTAAAATTCGTCTCCCAGTAAATATGCCAACAATCCAAAATCTTAATTCCCAAACTATACGTTTATATATAAAGTAATAGCTTGGTGAATCAACAGCCTCGGGACAAAAATAGAATAGTAATTACCGCTTGCATGTTTTATAAATGCGTGCTAGAAAAGCTGAGATTCTCTCTAATCTTAACTATTATTTATTGTATGTACTCCTGTATTTCAGATGATTTTGCTGAGGTACGAGTTACAAAATTCTACTTTCCAGAATTAGGTCTAGTTGTAAGGGAGTATGCAAGTGGATGTAACGAAATTATAAGGCCTTCTACAGATCTAGAATCACCGAAGTTACTGTCCCAAGGAGGAATCAGCACCTTTTGTTTAATAATAAATAAACAAAATATTAAAATAAAATATAATTTAGTAATCATATTAATAAATATTTCGTTTTAGGTCTCAATTTAAGTATTAAGGGCTGCAAATCTATGTTTAGATAGGATAAGACACAGGATGGGATGGGTGCGCACACGTGTGTGTGTTTATATCTGAAATGTGATCAAGCAGTTAGAATTAAAGAAGGTACACAGAAATGTAAAATCCAGTAACAGACGAGAGAGATTACAACTCCACTGTTATCATCCATATCGATCATATTATGACGAAAAGTGTACTTATCATTGTAATACGTTAATAATAATAAATTTAGTTTAATCCTTTATCCAAGTGTGAGCAAACAAGTTTGCGCCTGAAAGTATCTTCAGGACTGGGGTAAGGTGGTACAACAGCGGGCAACTCGTTGCAAAGGTGGAGCAAGCTCACAACACTCCTATCTCAGTATCTCCCATAATGCAAAACACATCTCCTTGCGGATATGTCTAATGTTATGCATTAAGGAAAGGGCCACTACCCAGACTAGTTTCGACCTTTATTGAGGTCTCTTCAGTGGGAGTCAGGCCCGAGTGGAGATACCAGGTAGAACCATTAGCAAGGTCCCTTAATATCAGACTCATGTTACCTGTGGATGTGAATCCCGGATATTTACGACAAGATTGGAGAATCTGATTCAACTTTTGAAAGGAAAGTCCTTAGAAAAAGATTTGGATCACAGAATGATAAATCTCTGGAGAATCAGATACAAGCATGGGTTATATCAACTTTATAAAGAACCCACAATATCCAGTGTAATAAGTTCAAAAAGTTGTAGTGGACAGGACATGCTTTTCTATGGAAAATGATAGTACTGTATTCTTATGAAGACAATCAATAGTAAAATTATTGGTAGAAGACCAAAAGGAAAACCTAGAACAAGATGGATAGACACCATTAGTCAAGAAAGCAACATCATCCTATAGTGTCCAAACTGGAGAAGTAAAGCTTTGGATAGACAAGGTTGGAGACAACAAATGCAGGAGGCCAAGGCTCGATTTAGGCTGTAAAGCCATGATAATAGACATTCGATCTATAAGCTGATAGAAGTGAACACCAAGTTGTGAAAAAAGTAGGATATACAAATCAGTTAACGGATTTCAGGTGAATGGATAGAAATTATCTAGTGTCATCACTGTTTATTTTTCAAAAAAAATTATTTCACGTAAAATTTGAAAGAACGTAAAAATTACTTATTTACACGACTATTTTTTTTTTTTTTTGTTTACACCAATGGATGTTAAGCAAAACAATACAGGGTGTTGAACGGAATACATTCGGTGGGGAGAAAATTGTAAATATAATTTGACTAGAGCAAATCGATTCATTCAAAAACTGGTTAACATTATCTTTAACTTTTCCCTATATCGGTTTATACCCATCTAGTGCTATAAAACTAGGCGCATAACTTGGTACTAAATATTATGGAGCAAGACCATGCCATAAAGGACGGGACAACTAGATTCTGTTTCTGTGTCACGTCGATAAGGACTTTGCTTCTGGCAAAGTTTTGTTCCGAGGAGATAACGATAACCAGCAGTTGGTAACAATTCTGAAGAAAAATGACACGAAAACTTTATATGAAACTTGTTACCGTAGTATTGTACTGATGGCCATTTAAAGTGCTGAAAAAAAAAAAAAATTGAAGATGATTCTGTGTGGTTTCTTGCACACATGATTCGTGCCATGCACGTCTCCCAATGACGGTACTAAGGTATAGCGTATAAGCATGCATTTTCTAAAAAGCAAATTTTCAATAACAATTGAACAAATAAATGTGGTGGATATTGGAAAGTACGATTTGATGGTGCCATTGCCGCGCACCATCAAATCGTACTTTCGAAGAAAAAATAATGGTGTAAAATCGATAGCAATGAATTTCCAACTTCGTAACAAAGTGTCATTAAAAAGATAGACCGACATATTCCAATGGAATTAGCAGGATTTTTATTTCTGGAAACTCAACTGTTTCCATCCTGCGCATATCAGGCTTGAATACAACACTAACCATAAGGCAATCAATCTAGTAGAACAATTCTCCGAGTAACCCCTTTCTAGCACGGTAATGAAAAACTAACTTTTCTTGATTATTGAAATGAGTTCAAGTCTGCTCACAGTTGCAAGAACCATAGCTGGCATAGTGCCAAGAAGAGGCAATTCATGTTGAAGGAGAGAAAGGAATAAAGCGAAGGGCGTATTCGTCACTAACATGCGAAATCACGTGCTTTATACGTAACATTTTCCAATTGTTATCCAAGCAAAATAGTTACCACTTTAAAAATTAGAATTTTCGTAAAACAAAAGCTAATTTTTCGAGTGTAATAATAAACACTTATCCCACGAAACGCATTGATTACTCTATTATCGGAATGGCTTCGCCTTCTTCTGCCATGCGCAGAAGTGTCGAGGAGTCTCGCATCTGTGGGCGGATAGTAGTAATAAGTTTCGGTATTACATACTTTAATAATTTTTATGCCTAGTTAGAGCCTTTTAGGTTTCCTTCTTTGTTAATTACTAGAACATTTATTGTTCTTAAAACAATATTGTTTTACTGTTTCAACTATCCTGATAGTTTTGCCTATTTCATAAAATCGAAACGACCAAAATGATACATAGTTTTTGACTCGGATCCACAGTCTTCAATCTAGCGGAAGCAACCACAATAAAAACTGCTGCTGCTCGTATGTTCGATATAAAATCCAATCATCTCTGCTAGCAACCCCATGCGAATACGTCAAAATTCTCAAGGGAATACCCCCCAGAAAATTTGAAGATCGCGCCATTAAAGTTCCTCTCAAGAGATTTGTGTAGCTACCAATCGAGTGCAATAAATAACGAGGGTAAATTTTATGATAAAGAAAATGGCGTGTTGGCTAATGTTCATTTAAACAGTAAGTCGATCTTGCACAATTCATTAACTGAATGTTTATAAATAATGCCTTAAACGATCATGCCTGATTTAGTATCGGGAGTAAAATCATTCAATAGATTTTCAGAAAAATCGGCTTTCAATAAAACGGGGATACTTACTAAAATTCGATACGAAAACAGTTTAGGGCAGTCATAATAAAAAAAAAAAAACAAAAATCCGGTGAAAGTTTAACGTACGTTAGTACGTCTGATGAACTCCAAAACTTTTACCAGCTAAGTGTTCAAAGTATGTTAGTTGATATGGATTAGTTACTGCATATAAAGCTATATTTAATAGTTAGCACAATGTATTGTATACAAAAGAGGTACGCACTTTCATTATTATACATGGGAAACATTTTCAGATTGACAAAAAAAAAATGGCAGGACGACACAGATTTTCAAAGTACATTTGGATCGAATAATAGGATTCTGGACTATGACTGTCCTTTCGAAAGTTCTTAATACGAAGGTGCGCAATTATATGCCGCATTTAAAGAATTCCTCACTTGAACTAGACAGTGTGACGTCTTTAAGTTGATCCTAGGGATTTTTTCACTTTATCCTTCAGGTCTTCTGTGTGAAATATGGTCTAACTTTTTCCCCGCTTTAAATTTCAGAGGCTCAGGCGCGGTTAGCCTAGTGGCTTTGCGCTTCGCAACCATATGCCTGGAGAAGGAGTGTCCTCGGTTCGATTCCCGTTTTTTTTTTTTTTATTCCCAGCAGGGTTTTTTTTATTCCCCAGTTTATCTGGGGTTTTTCATCCCGCAAGCAGGCAAACCGTCCCCGTGAACACACGGATCTGCAGGTTGCCGACCGCTGGTCTATACCGACTTTATTTATTCATATGCAGTTTCCTCCCCCCGTCCCTATTGGGGCGACTTGAGCCCCCTCATGGGGGGTTAAGTATTTATGGCTATTTTTGAATAATGCAAAATGGATGTTATTTATTAAATTAGAAACTAAAAACCCTAAATATAGCATTTGCAATAAATTAAGGACATTTTACATTTAATCAAGGGCATTTTACATTAAGTCAATGATATTTTATAATTGAAAATAGTACATGCGATGCTGAAAAATTTAATACTTTCATATTTGAATTCTGAAATCATACGCGATAATCCTTTACATTCTTCTTGGATTATCATGGATAATGCAAGAATTCCTAAACCCACTGATTTGTCAACTATTTGTTTTAATTATTCATGCCAATTAAAATTACTTAAAGTTATGTTTTATGTTATTTTAATTTATTAAACCGAATACGTCACGCTAGGCTAGCACAGGTAGCGCTACCTGTCTGAACGTGCCATTGTCTCGCATATAGTGCAGGTGTCGTCTGTAAATCTGGTCACTTTTGTTAAAATAAGTAAAGGTTTTGTAGTGGACGTTGCAGTGCTTTTATTTACTGGTGTTGTGTTAAGTAACGTGAATATTGTAACATTCAATTAAATATTAACAAAATAAAAATATTTTTATAGTATTTAAAATGTCAGCAAAGAAGAGAAAGATAGAACAAGAAAACTGGGAGTTAAGATATAACAAATCAGCAGATTACAGATCTAAATTCAACACCAGGATTCTCCATTGCCTGTGACGAATCATGTGATGTGGATGACATTGCACAGATTGTACTTATTTGTAGATACGTAAACTCTCAAGGACCAGGAAGAATTACTCGATATACTGCCACTTACAGGACAAACTCGTGGAGAAGACATTGAATCTGCTGTTAGCACTTGCTTGAAAAGTAAGGGTATTAATATTAACAAAATAATATCTATTGCGACCGATGGGGCGCTGAGCATGAAAGGTACAAAAAAATATTAATTTTATTGAAAGTAAGTTGATAAACCAACTAAACAACGTGAGTCTTTCGTCATGTTCGAAAATAAAAATTACGGCGTATTCGCCGCATATTGAGAAACTATCCCAAGAAGTTCAACAGCAAAAGTCGCAGGAAGAAGATATTTTAAATTAAAAAAATTGAAGAAATAGGTATGTTATTGGATTTTATATGTTTTTGTAAGGAGGAGGAAATCTTTGTTTTATTAAATATTTAAAAATACAGTGGTACCTAGCTAATCCGAACTAATAAAAACCGAGCTCGTTCAGATTAGCGAGAAGTTCGGATTAGCGAATTTTCCCCCAAGAGGCAACAATAACTAACGTTTAAGACAAAAATAATCAGATTCAAATGAATTCTGTAAATAAATGAATTAACTGATAGAAAAAATGCTACTGTACTGTAACATAAAACTTAAAAAATAATACAGTACACAGTTTGCATTTACCTGTATTGTTGAGGATTCTGATTTAATAAAATTGCATAGTTTGGTACGTGACTTAATTTGCGTAAAAAATATCACTTTCTTGTATACAACACACAAAAAAAAGTTTCACGAAATAACACAAAAAAGTTTTTTTTTATTTCTTTGTAAAAAAGTCACTGATTTTCTTTTGCTTCTTGGAAGCTAAACTTTTTTTTCGAATGCTTCTTCTCGGAGCTGCATTAGCAATAAAATTTTGTGGAATGGCGTATCATTATGCTTATACACATATTAAAACTGTCAACTGCTTCTCCGTGTTTTACTTTTTTTTTCTTCGAATTCTTTATCGTCATCATCGCCTTCTAATTCATTATGTAGCATCATATTTATAATTTAAGCATCTGATTTGATTTCGAATTCACTTTCGGATCTGCCTGTAATCCATTCCGTAACATCTGTTTGTGAAATTTCAACATTTCGATTTATATTTTTAATCAAATTACGCCCGTTTTGAATTTCCGCTTTTTGTGCACCACCGTTATTTCCATAATAATAGTTAAATAAAAATAATAATACGTAATAAATAAAACTTTTTTTAATTTCAAATCGCAGTTCGGATTAGCGATATACTACTGTATATAATTTCGTGTGACATGCTACCACTATGTTTTACAAGTATGATAACGTGTTACTGTAAAAAAAACTGAATAATTTAATTATAATATTTTTTCAATGTAGTTTCTAAATTTTTTAAAGCAGTGATGAGCAATTAAATAGCAAATCAAATACTCGATTCGATCAGCATAAAGAATATTTTCTTTTTCTTTGATAAGAAAATATTAATCATTTTCCATTATTTAGATATATTTTAATTTTTTAACCTGCACAAATAAATCCACATGTAAAAATAAACATTCATAAAATAGACATTTGATTAAAATATACTAATTCTGCCGTACAAAACGAACGCCGTGGACCGCACAAAAAACCTGAGAAGGCCGCATGCAGCCCGTGGATCATTGGCTGCTCATCACTGCGTGCAGCTCCCTAAATTTTTTTTTAACAGATATAATTTTAAAAATGGTTCTTCACTCCAAAAAGGTTGCCGACCGCTGGTATAGACGAAGATTTGGTCGGAAAAACCTGGGTTCGATTCCGTCAGTGACGTGAAGAACCTTTATTTGGTCTCTTTCGACGAAAGGTGAGTTAGTCAGTCTCATATGAAGATAGGGGTTTTTTTCACGGAAACTCGGGTTTTTCGTCCTCCAGAACAGGCAAGGCGGTCCACATGAACACACGCATCTACAGACATATGGCACACCGGAAGGTCTAAAGCTAACCACATTATCCTCAGGAAGAGTATGGTTTGGAAGGGCTAAGGACAACTGCGTAAAAAAATAGGCCTAATACGTAAAAGGAAGACTTCGAAGGCCAGAAGCCATAAAACTAGATCTAGTGATAGTGCAGGCACAGAGGCAAATTAGAATACAGCATATAGTTTGAGAAAACTATTGTAGTTTGCCTCGATCTTCACTTACTGTCAGTACCGTATTTACTCGAATATAATTCGCCCTTGCGTATGTCTCGCACCCCTGACTTGACTTTACGAAAACAGCAGTTAAAACGTTTCGCATATATCTCGCACACGAAAAAAACTTGACGAAATAGACAATGAATGTTATGGCAGTTTCAAATATTTTGGAATTCGGTTGAGGAGAATCAGCATTTCATCATAACAATCGTCGGCTTGCCTTTGTCGTTGAGTCGCGTGATTTTTTTTTTCTTAATATCGCACCAATCATATGCAGTTCTTTATAGATGCACTATTTCTACCGGCCTACCACTGCTGTCAGTTTGGAGCTCCGTTTTCACCTTTCATTAGTTATTCATGAAGGATTGTTCATAACGTATCTCAAGTCTTGTAAATTACTGGTAATATTTGCTTGAAATATTTGGAGAAACGTTCAAGTTACAGTGCTGGTTTTAAACTCAAAGATCTTATGATTTCGAAATGATAAAAGGACAAGAAATAATGAAAACCTTTTTAATTACAGAAGTACTGTGATGAAAACATAACGCATTTAAATTATAATGAATATTGAGGATTTAATTATAAACGAAAATTTAGTTTTTTCCTATAAACGTTTAGATTCTGTAAATCCGCGCATATCTGGCACCATTTAGAATCGAACTCAGAACCTTCTTTCAGGTAGCTTGGCACTAGGGATGCAAACATCATTTCTGCAGGGCTATACAAGCTTGAAGTAAATAAAAATTATATCATTACAGGTTGAAACCACTTAGAGAGTAACCCTAATTCATACCACGGGAACTACGGGACATTAGGATTATATTTACGATGGCTCGCATAAATGATGGTTTCAGGAACCAAGTAGAACATTTAAAGCAGGAGTCTACTGTACGTTTTCGGAAAAATTCGTTGGGCGTATAGGTTCAGCATGATCAAATAACGATGCATTTCCTATTATCCAAAAGTCAACAAATTGTATTGGATCAAGAGAACAAAAAAGGACATCTTCAACTCATATGGTTTGCTCATTATACCCGCTTATTCTTCAATAAAACATCTCTTTATTAATATGTTGGGATCAATTTTGCCATTCATTTGACAAGTAATCTTTGAAACGTCTTTTCTACCTTTGAAAATACGATATCGTCGAAAATGCTCAATTCTTCGGATTTCTATTTGAGACAGTACTGAATTATAATATGTATATTGATGAATTTTAGAACATTAACGCCCACTTGTATGTCGATGCGCAAAAATGAGACTGGGATCGAATACTTGTATCAGTAAATAAGAACCACGCACGTGTTGCAGTCTCGCTCCCACTGCGCCGGCCAGCAGGAACCACCAACATCCGTTTATTGGTAAATACGTCATTTTGGCCTACTTGATTGGCTTCAGTAACTATTTTGATGACCTTACTCTATCTTACAGATCCTATTCATGGACCTGTACTGATCCCACGATTCACTCTTAATTGCGTTGTCATTACCTCCATGTCTTTTGTCATGGAGGTAATCCAAGTTAACCGAATTAAATATTACCCATACAATGATGTCATATTTTTCTGTCGACCCCCTGAGCCCGAATCGACCACCTGACAATGTTATATCGACCCCTTTGGCGACCACTGGTCTAAACAGATGTTTGTCAAACAGAGAATTTCTCCAGTTTGGCATGTGATTAGTCCTAAATTATTATTCCGAATTTAGCTGATCACGTAGTATCTTATTTTATTGTGCACTGTTTATCAAGAAAGAGTATGACGATAAGATTCAGGATTGGTTTGTATTGGCATAATTTTTGTTTCCGAACTTATGATTTTAACTTTATTTATTATTATTGACAGGAAATGTATCTATTCTTTGTTCGGTTGTTTGCTACCTTCCCGTATGCCATGCACGTTTGATCAGTAGCCAGAGATAACGTGAAAATAGGTATCCCCACGTTAATCTCAAGCACGACACGGCATTTGCTCTTTGATCGGATAGACTTTGATTGGAATCCCGTCTAAGATGCCGAAGAATTTTCAAAGGACTTCAAAAGGGACGACTTCTCTGGTCCCGTACTAGAGTTGTATGATTTCTTTTGGAACTCAAGTTTTCAACTGTCAAATAAGTAAACCTGCTGGGAAACATAGGTAAAGAAAAGAAATAACATGGTCTCATTATCTTAATTGCTGTGACCACGCATTAAAACCTTTTGAAAAGGTTGTGCTCATGCTTGCGAGTTAGGAACTCATCTTACACAAGCTTTATGGAAATAGTTTCTGAGATACGACTGCATAGGCAGGATTGTGGCCGATATGGGCTTGGTTTTTTGCTTCATCGATAGTCATTTCCTCAAAAAATAAATTATCAGCTTTTATTATATTCTCATCTGTTGTTTGAAGTTGATGGGCGTCTTGAAGAATGTTTTTAGTGACTTTTGAATATATGAATATGGGTCGTGATCACGAATGTACGGCGTTTCTGTGTACTTCAGTAGCGAAATAACTAGAAAACTATAGAGCAAAAGTAATTATTCAGGTTGCTGCTTTATAAATTCATCATCAGAAGAAGTGGGCTAAGTCATCAACAAAAATTCTTCAAATTCAGGAATTACAACAAAGCAATCTAGGACTGTTCACGAGTGCATAATTTTTGGAAGGTCTAGGCTCATCTTCAGAGAGTGACGTGAACCCACTCCAGGAGTGGGCTATTTCAAAACTTTGTACATGATATCCAACTTATTCTGCACCGTTTATCTTTTATTTTCTGCATAGCGTTCTTTGTTTTACCACCCAAAAAATACTCTATGCAGAGGAAGACCCTTAAAAAGATAGAATTGAGTCCGGAACAGGCCACTTGGCCTATAAGCCTGGAAAGGAAGAAAGAAGGAAGGCGTTCTTTGCAGTAAGCAATTAGAGTTTGCATCATTCTGTCTACTTTACTAAATCTCTTCATGTTAAGATCCATTTTTTCAAACACCGAATTGCTTTATTAATGAAATACCTCTGCCAATTTTTCCACTTTAAACTTTTTGAGGGTATGGCGTCTTTGTTCTGGTTATTTTTTTCTTTTTCCCCCCTCCTTTTTCTTTGAGACTGCTTCCAGCTCTGTAAGATCTTCGTTTGAGAACTCTTGCCACAGCTTCCGCCAACTGCTCTACATCTTCACTGTGAACTTCCAGCTCTTTCAGTTAGCATCATTATCTTGTCATTGTCAGGCATTGTCTTTGCCAAATCCTGTGAATGTATGAACGTATATTTTCAGTAGCTTCCAAACACGTTTCGTACACTCTGCTGTCACCTCATTCCATGCTTCATCTCCATTGGTTGCACAGTACAGCGTACATTCCTTACAAAAATCGCCGAGTAAGATTTTATCAGCAATAGCTTGAGCAAACATATTTCTTAAATATGCCTTGAAAGCAACAATAACCCTCTCGTCGGTGCGTTGATGGGAAGTGGTATTCGGTAAACTTGTAAATAGGATGGCCATCGTAAGTCGGATACGTTTTAAGCCCAGGACTTGACTGCCCACACATACGGCAGTTCAAACATTGAAACAGCGATGTCTTTCTTGAGGTCTTCAACGTTAACTCAGAACGGCTTTTTTTTTTTTTAAGCTCTGCAAATTAATCCGTCAGAGATGTTTCGTACTCAATAACAGTCACACCTTGTATACCAGATTTCCCGACATTCTTATTACCAGTTTTCTTCATAAACACCGTGTGTTTGTGTAATTATATATATACACATACTGCTTGGAAAGAAGCAGACACCATATTGTGAGGAACAAACAGCCATGGTTACCACCTTATAAAGATGTATGACCACCTTTCGCTGCGACGACTGCATCAACCCTACGGGACATACTTTCAACAAGGGTACGATAGCGATCAATGAGAATTTTGAACCATTCTTCCTGTTGAAATGTAGTGAGATCTTTGGACTGTTTGGGGGTTGGACATCCCTCGACCTTACTCGATGCTCCATGTCATCCCACAGATGTTCAGTAGGGTTCAGATCAGAACCACGCAGTTCAGCAGCACCCTTATGACGCAGTGCATTGTCTTGTTGAAAGAGACTATTGTCATTTCTGTAGAAAGCCGCAACAACCTAGGAAGTATTGTATTGTCCAGACTATTCAGGTACCTCTCGGAGTTTGGCGATTTTTACATGTTATCCTTCGTAGTACCCTATGGTCACGTTTGGTAGGTTGTCCACTATCAGTAGCACTTGCAGTTGACTCCTTGCGCTTCCATCAGTATGTTATCACTGAGTGTTGACCTGATTTTCAAACAAGTGTGCCAAAGCACTTCAGGGAAAAAAAAAAAAAACTGCACACAACTAAGACGTTTGAAATTAGAACTAAGTATCCCATTGAGCCTACAAGGAACGCAGCAGCTGCAAAAAGACTAACCAATCCAATTCTGATTGTGAAATGGCCAAGTGAAAGAAACTTGCCTCCTCAAATGACATTCTTCCTTCTGATTCCTTGCATAGGCCATTTGAGTGCAATTTCTAGTCATCCATATATTCAAAGACAAGGCTAATCTTCATCATTTTCAACTCCTACATTGAAGAACAAGACAAGCACTCCCTAGCATTATCAACAACTACACGTTTCTTCTAGTCTTTCAAGGAGAGATATCTTGAATAGCTCGACCTATAAAGCTTCTGGTTCTGATAATATTCCCCCAAGCTGTGCTTGAAACTTGCGTTCTTGTAACACTCATTAAAGCCTTTGCAATCTCTCATACACGTCTCTCCTTCAGCATGGAAACTGTACATACACCCATATAAAACCTGAAAGGAGATAAAGCCAGCCATTCAGCTACGAGTTGCATTGCACACTTCAATTGGAAACCATGCAGAAACTCATCAAGAGTCATTACATTACCTAGAAGCCAATCAGTTATCATCAATGTGAATTTTGCTTCTCTTTGTCCGTAGGAAGATTACCTTGCCAATATCACCCATATATATCGACTTAATCTTTGAAAAGTTTGGTGAAACCTGTGTTGGTCGCTGTAGCTATTCACAGGCCTTTTGGTTTTGCAGAAAGGTCCACTTTGTGCACTAAATTATCGTATGGTCTACATTTAACCCTTTGCCAACTGAATTACCAATTTTCTCTCTGGTCCTCTATGCCCACGATTGATAATCTCCTTCAGATTTCCCCACCGATTCCAGAGTAGTACCTCAAAGCTCTGTATTTTCGCCTACATTCTTCATAAATGACTATTACTAACCTGAAATCCTATTCACAATTTTGCCAATGACAGTGCACTCCATTTTTCTTTCTATTTGATAAAGCTTTCACTACCCGTATGTCCCAAGCTAGTTCTTCCATAAGCAGTTCCCTAAACACTGATCTCCTTGCTATATTTCAGCAGGTTGAGGTTTGAGCAGTGAAGTTGACAACCTTGTTTACTTGAGTGCTTTATTTCACACAAGAAACATCACACCTCACCTTTGACAACACTGAGATTTTTATGCAAGATATTCATTCACGAACTAAACTTCTCTATGTTGAAGAGTTGAGCGGCGCTGGTAGTAATACCAGTAGTTTATTAATATTAGTTAGTAATACCAGTAGTTTATTAATATTAGTTAGTAATACCAGTGATAGTAATATAATAATATATACTATATTATACATACAATAAACACTGTAACTATAAAATAAATAATCTAAAAACTCACATAAGCGTCTTTATTGTTACCGTATTCATTTAATAAATATACTGTGAATGACTTCTTCATTTAGCCTTGAGTTACCAATGTTACCGATGTTGTGAGCCATCTATCAGAAGTACATTCAAGTTATAGGGACAGTTTTCTCTTCCAAAACTTTTGTTTTAAATGAAAAATAAAAGTAGAAAACTAAAACTTACACACAGAATAATCACGAAAAGAAAATGAGGTCATAAGTTAATCTGGTCCGAATATGGACAGGTGGCTTGCTGGGACAAGAACAGTAGAGGGAAACCAGCCGGCTTACCCGTCACGATGATAGACTTAGGTTTAAAAAGTTGATGTGTAATACCATGCCTTTCACACACTACATACATATCTGTCTCGTTTCTGAACACCTGCTCTTCCTCTTAAAAAAAGAAGAAAGAAACAGAACACGATTTTATTTAATACTAGCTGCTATATATGTTTTGAATACATAAATGGAGTTTTCGCTCAATAATTCAGTTTTCATCCAGTATGTCAGAATTCTGTGAATGGGATATTAATGTATTCTATTTATAGACAAACAATTGTAATAATTATTAAGGTTTCAGTATGTGCATTTTAACTCTCCCTCAATGATGTTATAATCACCATCATATCAAGTTTTCCGGAACACGTACCTAGAAGATAAGTGTCAACAATAATGATTCTAATAAGGTGACTATACTACTTAGATTAGCTCTTCTCAAAAGTGATCTGTTTGGCTGATTACTTTTGCTAGACCCTAACATTTTATAAGTATTACTTTGATGAAGATTGAAACAGTAATAACTGTTTTACCTTTCATCGAAGTAACTCCAATTCAGGCCGAAATGATATTTCTGTAATTCGTCTGTTAGCTTATCGATCCTCTTCTCATGCTTTTTTCGTTGATGGTGTATATCTTCAGTTTTACTGAGTTGAAGGTAGTCCCAATATTCAGACTTTTGTTTTCCCTGATTTCCCTAAAGTAACGGAGGAGGGTATCCCTCTTGTTTAATCTAGCTGAGCCAAAGTAGCATTGCAGCTGATAATCCTATAGTGCCATCTGTTTTGGATTTCAACCAATACAGTACACAATTTGTTCGACAAAATCCCCAACCGTCAGCCCATTCGCATTAGTTCAGTATACATCCAGCCACCTAATAACGGGAATGCACCACAGGATGGCGAGGAATGACCATGGATCAGAATCTATAGTCGGTTTTCTGCATTCCTTACGGAGATTCAGCTTTTACTTAAGCTATGCAATATCCATCTAAACAAGTGTTATTCATATTGGCGAAAACTATGCCTATACAGACATCTGATGCGTGCACCTCCGTGGTGTTCAACTTTCTTTGTAGTTTTAAAATCAAAAAACCGCCATGAGTGCTAATACTGAGCACACAATGTAACTGTAGCTGCAAACAATCTTAATAATTGGCATTAATAAACTGATACGTAAAAATCTGACTTTTTTGGGAAAACTGCAAGGCTAAATAAGCACGAAACGTAATTAAGACTGATGAGTAACAAAAGTATCCAACTTAAGTTAACGTAAGATAAATATACTTTGATGACAAAAGAAGTGTAGCATTTTAGAGCATTAAAGAAGTTCTACAATGTTGAGTGGAAAAAATAATTCAATATATGAAAGACTGAGTAATAAACTGAGAGTTCAAGTCAACATGTTCAACAGAACTTAGTGAAAAAACATTTTAGTATCAAATTAAAAAGCAAATGCATCTTGCATTAGCTGAAACTCGCTTAAATTCTTGAGATATTAGTATTATCTAAATAGGTAACGTAAATACATCTCCTTTCAATTAAGTTTAGAAATGTATTTTTGATTAACATGTAATATAAGCTGGATCTGTTCGCACTGTCAGTTTAAAGTCTGGAGAGTCACAAATAATGTACTGTACTGCTTTACCAAAGATTCGTGATCTACTCCAATAAAAATATGTGCAAGGGGAAGAGAAAATGAAACTCACCAAGGACCTATGGAGATACATAATGCAAAAAAATGCCATGAAGTTTAGAAATGCATGTTTAACAAAGATCTCCAAATAATGACGAAACACTGATGCCTAAGTCTCAAAATAAATAGCAATATATACCATCAAATATGAATCCTCTGATTCGCACTGGCAAGAAGCCAAGCTATAAAAGGTATAAAGTAGAGTGTAAGTGCTTATAAAAAAACATATGTTATAGAAAAGGTGCCGAGACTCCTTTTTTTTGGAATATTGAGTAAAAACACAGACGGCACGAGTACCTATAAAGTGCACACGTTAGCCGATTTGTGCAAATATTGGAAATGTGGCACGGTTTACAGTTAATCGACTTCGAGCGAGAACTAACCATGGGTTGCCATAGTGACTTCATACGATAGTGAACAATTAGCGCCTCACAAATCAATTGTTATGGCTGAAAGTGAAATAGAAGATCGGGGGTGGGTGGGAGATCAGGCACACCACAAGAAACTACGAAACGAACCCGTAGGACGTGGTAGAATCTTTCTCTCTCGCGCGCACAAGAGTTAGCGGTTCCACTTCACAGACGTCAGTCAGAACTTGACCTAATAAACATCAGTCTTGGTTTTCATGGATGAGTTGCTTTCCTACAAAAAAAACTAGCATCACCCAAGCAAGGCTCAAGTTCAATACGCGTTGAAGAGCTTGTAAACAGTGGAAAACAATAGGAATAAACTGATGAATTACGATACATTTGCTTCAAATCAGAGTAACGTTTTGAGTATATCACCTGCTAGCAGAACGTTATTTATCAGACAGCATCATGGACGTTAAACGCAGGGATACTTTACTTGGTTTGGACCAGAACCCATTATCATATGCTAAGATATAAACGAGCCAAACATTCAAAATCATACAAAGAAATAATAATAGTATTTACGATCTCTACTAAGATTTGTCACGCTACATCAATTTTCAATAGAGCAATTTCTAGTAGAAATTACGCAAATCATTCGCAACTATAAAAAAAATGTTGTACGAGTTGTACTCGTAGTTAATAACTACAGTCGCATAGTTCAAATATGGCTCTTTCCAATTTCTGCGACGAACAATGATGTTGTGTAATTCATGTACAAGTATGGAAAAATTATTTCCATACTTGTACATGAATTCTGCCTACGCTACGGCAGTACCAAATGATATAGATCATAACGAAAAGCCTGCAGAGACGTCTGAAAAAAAATGGAATACAAAGAGTAGATTTTTCAGCACAAAGATATGAGCACCATTAGGAAGAGTGAAGATAGTCAGCAAGACCAACAGATCCAGTTTTCTGACTACAGGGATAACTGCCATTCTGGTGAGAAAGACCAAAATATGTTTATCAAGTCCGTTTAGTGGAAAATTCATTCAGGACAGCATCAGTAAACGTAGCCAAATATGGATCAAAGGGGAATCCATATGAGTTTTTGAAGCATAGTAAAATTCTGAGATTGACAAGCTGTGTTTTCTTGAAAATATTGTTTGGAAAGTTATTTTTATTAAATAAAAAGTTGGTCGATTGGTAGAGCCTCTGCTGCTAATGGCTCACGCAAAAAGTTAAACAAGTTTGAGCGCGGTTAGTAGTTAGAAGGGGTCAATCGTTCGATGCTGTTGGCACACTCTCCCTCGATGAGTCTTTGGACACCGTGGAGGTGTCACATAATAATAATAATAATAAAATATATTTTGTCCAGTCTGTCGATACTCGTTACGTGTGACAGTTCTTTGTTGACTTCATGCAAATGATTTTTACTTCGCTTGTAACTCCGTCCACTTTCAAGTTGAATAACATGAAGCAACACAGCACCATCATTTCATTTGGTTTCAGTAATGTTTCAACTAGGCAAAGTCACTTTCGCTACAAGCATCGTTTCAAAACTAATGGAATACGTTCCGGACGTTTACCAAGAGGTTGCCTTCGCTCTACCACGGAGCATGAAGACAGATTTTTGGTTATAACAGCAAAAACGTAATCGATGCACCATGGCAGGTCAGCTTACAAGTCGGCTCCATTCGACCACAGGTACGTGGATATTTCGACAGACTATGTCAAGACGTCTGCGACAATTAGTCCTATACGCCCCGAAGGCCTGTAGTCTGCGTCCCTTTATCCACAGCTCATCGGAAAGCACGTTTTCAGTGGTGTTGCATCCACAGAAATTCGATAAGACACCAATGGGCTAATGGAATCTTTACAGATGAGTCCTTTAAGTCTTTTTCTTTCCACCGATTCT
This sequence comes from Typopeltis vanoorti, assembly GCF_054136105.1. Lineage (NCBI taxonomy): Eukaryota > Metazoa > Arthropoda > Arachnida > Uropygi > Thelyphonidae > Typopeltis > Typopeltis vanoorti. The sequence continues at coordinate 5,016,006 of NC_143574.1, read as the reverse complement.
AGACGACACTTAATCTGGCGTGAAAGTGGTACTGCTTACCGCGAGAATATTCTTGAAAGGGATAGTGGCTGCAAGTGGATATAAACTGGCCTGTTTATTATTTTTATCGAACAAACACAAAAGCTAAAACGACAGATGCTCTTTCAGGCCATAGTTGCATAAACTAATTAATCATTACCTTGAAACGATGCAATGCAACTAATATTAGCAGATACCATCGTAGCTGAGTCGTGAGAATTTGCAATCGGTTGACAAAACCTGAATTTGATTCCAAAGATGGCAAAAATCATTTATAAAGGCTTTTTGACAAAACAAAAATTAGCCAGTCTAAAAACATACATAAAGACAGACATCGCACACTGCAAAAACGCATACTTCATCCTGCAGAACATGCAAAACTGGCCAGAGTATTCGAGATAGTTTTTCTTTCTTTTTTTTCCCCAAGTATCTTACGACTCTTATAAGGAGTAGCACAGCCCCATAGTATTGGGATAAGTGGTAGGAATACAAAGTTTGTACACTGATGTATATTCAAGAAGGTTTACTCCAGTGACTTTGAAGATTGCTATTGAGGTGCGAGTTTACATTGAGTAAAGGCACTCATTAACATTCAACAGCAGTTTATATGCACACAAATAACTAGGTTTACTATATATCAGATTTACTTTTTCAATACAATATACAACTTCATGCTTAATGCATTCCTTTTTAACGTTTCTTTCAGACGTAATTACAGTGATTTATCTAATTTAGTTTATCTCTAATACAACTCGCTAGCAGAGACCTAAAATTCTACTTGCACAGACCCATCGTTACTTATACACAATTGTTCGTATGTGAACAGACATGCTGAAAAACAAGGAGGGGTAAGTTCTCTTGACGTGAGCACAACCTCTACCTCAACATGAGACCTCTAGCTCACCTTTAGTCGAAAGAGACCATAAATCGAATTAGGGAAAAAAAAAAAAAAAAAAAAAAAAAATCAGAAAAGGATAATTGAAATGGACGAAATCTAAGAATTCTGTTGAGGTTAATAAAACCATTGCTGATAAATTTTAAAAGGACTTGGTTGTCGATGGGTTAGGGCTATTAGATCGCCCAGAAAACAGTTGCAATAAATTTCTTAAAAATAGTGAAAACTTTTGGAAATCAATAAGTCAGATATTTTAAAACGTACTCCCACTAAATGAACTAAGCCTGTAGCATGGGTTAAGATGATTCAAGTCCATATGTGCAATATGTCAAAACGCGAGTAATTGAACAAATAACGAACTAAAATTATTTTTCATACATCGAGTATCTGCTTCATCTTTTACTTCTGAGTCAGATTCATTATTAAAACTGAAAGAAACAACTTGATCATCTTTCTAAACATAAACACCTCCAGCTAAAACATCCCGTTCCCTGGCCCATCCCTTCCAGTAAGCCTATTTTCAGAAAGCGCTCTCATTCACCAGCTAACGTTTATTTATCTTAAAGTATGCATATCTTCTGCATCCATCAAGTTGTAGTATCCGATGACAGTTGCAACCGAAAGATGAGATACGGAGTTTCTCTAGATCACTGAATTAATCCACTCAAATCAAGAAACAACCCAACCTAGTGTTAAAGCTCTAACTCAATGTTTCTTTTATCACATAAGATCTCCTCGTCTACTCTTCCAAATCCAATTCTCCATCTCCATGTGAATTTTAAAAAATAAATAAACAAATTCTCACAGCAATAGGCAACACACATCTCCCTTCAACAAATCCCAATCCGGAAAAGTTTCCTTGCTGCCTGCTTTTCTAGCAGTACTATATCAGGCAACATATAACATCAGGAGTCGTCAAAATCCATTGAGTCATTAATTTATTCAACTGTAGTGTGCACAGAATCCGGGTTCCTTGTCAAAGAGTACACCAAATAAATCCTATAGTTGTGTATTTTGGGGAAATGAAACACGCGAGTTTCCAGGAGGAAACTCCCCTATAATTTCGTCAAGACAAATACTGCCAAGTAACTGCAATATGCTAGTTGTCACTGCAGTTAGTAAATACACCAATGATCGCTCTTCCGTTAAATTCTTCCATGATTGGCACCGCACATTTGTTCACACTGAAAATCAACAGTGTGTGAATGGTTCTTAATCATTCTCACCATCCGCGAATAAGGATGACAATAGTTGTTACAAGCAAATTCAAAACTGTCGAAAATATTCTTGAGTGACAGTAGTACTGTCACTCAAGAATATTTTCTGTTTCATCGCGTATTCTCTGCTTTTATAAGCAATTTTTTTTTAGTGTTTCTGAATGATATCTAATAAAACCGATGTATTAAACAAATCAGCAGGAACAATATCTACTTTAGACATAAATGACAAGCCAAAGGTAAGAGAGAAAGAACGAACAGTCAACGTACTCATCGATAAGCCGTCGCCCTCAATCTTTTCAATACAGACTGGCCAAGACTATATTTTAATTATACAACAGCTTCTGTTATTCGTTAATAAGTATCAAAGCGACAGGAGAGAGAGATTAATTTAAAATTTAATTTATTTAGTGACCAGTCATCAAAATAAACAGCACGTGCTCACAAAAGCAGCAAGCGATGAAACAGAAAATGATATAACTAGCACGCAACATTCGAACTTCAATAATAACAGTAATTTTGTTGTTCATCATCAGTCTGTCTCAGAAAATATTAAAGTCATGTAATTCATCCAAAAATTGCCAAAGACAAATAATTGAAACTAACCTGGGAATGAAAATTGCATTGATCTTTAGAAAAATATTCCTAGTAAAGGGACCATAAAAAGCGAGTAAACGATATAGCTCCTTTTATAAATATGAACTGTGACGAAAACCCAAGGCTCCGAGACCTGGGTTCAGGTCTGTTGCCTCACGTGCACGCACACACACACATGCTTCAATAAAGAAATTAAACTGACGACATATCTATCATTTTCTGAATGAACTAGATCCCAATCGCAAGGTACAAACACTGAGAGTAGGACGGCGATCGAAACTAAACGACCAGTGACCAAAGATCGACTACACATCACGAGATGCAATCGAGTCACAACAGAATCCGAGCAGACGCCCGTCGCGTGCGTCTGCTCTGCCCTGGAGTTGGCATCTAGCCAAATCAGAAAGATTGCGCCAACACGATCGCTACAGAAATGATGAGGTATTCAATTTGGGGGTGAAGGGGAAGGATAACATAAGGCTGAGAAAAATCAGAGATTCACGATGTCCTTGGAAAAGAAATAATTATAGAAACAAATGGATTCAACATGTTAACTAATTTTCCAAAAGATACTACTACAAAATAAATATATAAATAATATATATAAACTATAAATTACTATTTAAAAAAAAAAAAGAATAATCTTAAAGAGGCGGTGTGGAGCCGGAGCAGGCTAAACGTGCAAATGTCTGAAAGCTAATATTTTTAATAACCTATTAAAATATATAACATCCCCCCCCTCCTCCCGAAAACTCAGTGAGAGGAATCTCATGCAGAGCCTTGAATATACGAGTCAACGACCATTATGGATATGATGGAGAATGAAACAGGTTAACAATGCGTTAGCTGAAAACCCTTATATATGTTCCTGTGGCACTACGAAAGGGTTCGTATCGAGGATGACGTAGAGATATACAGCCCCGACGAGAAGTGGGGGAGGAGGGCCAGTCCCCGATTTTTACACAAAAGCTATGAGATCCATAATTTATAATCCTTCCACCACCACTATGATACCGAATAACTCGCTTGAGTTAGGGAAGATGACACCAGATATTCGGTATAAGTGTGCAGATTGCACATTCCAATATCCCTGGTTACTAAATGAATAAAAACTATCGGCAATGTTATGAGGCTACTTAAAGGGACTTAAGATAGGGAACAACGCTTCAGCAAAATTCTATTATAAAAGGTTTAAAATTTTTTCAATAATTAAAGGCTGAAGCAGCACTCAAAATACACTTTAAAATTTTGTCCCATCAGTTTCCATGTGGGTGGCCAGCCGATCCAAGAATTACTTGATTAACCATCTGAGATCTAACAAATGAACGGTCTGAATAGTAACTTCAATAGCATTCCATAAGCTTCTGTAGCGGTTTCAGTACATGACAAGTTTAAATTCGTTTTTAAAACACAAGCTATTCAAGTGTCATGAAATAGCCAGTATTAGTTAGTGCAGACACAGAATTCACCATTTTTTTTTTCCATAACGAGATGGATGGCTCACTTGTGAAACAGTAGACATTTGTTTCAGCAAGGGCGCACACGCATTTTTTTTTTTTAATCCATTTCCTACAGTATAAGTGATGCTTTCAAATCACTTATATTTCAGATTTATGTCGGCCACCACAGAAAAACATCCCACGTTTATTTTATTTGCTATTTTTTGGGGAGGGAAGTCAGCTTTAAAATTGTTATTTCACAGACTATCCACTACATAATATACCGGACCATACCAAATGGTAACACTGGAAGTGTCAGCTAGCTTATTAATCATAATCTTCCTTCCACTATTCTGATAGAAGAGCCTGGAAGAAGAATACACTAGCATCAAAAATATTTGGACGCCTGCTCATCCCCAGCTTTCACTTTAATATGAAAGGCATCAATATGGAGTTGGTCAAGTCTGAACTACTATAACAGCGTTCAATTTCTGGGAAGGCTTTAACTAGAGTTTGGTACGTTGCTGCGGTAATTCCCTTCCATCAGCTTTGGTGAGATCGGTCATTGATGTCGAGCGATTAGACTTAGCTCGCAATCAGCTTCCCAAGTCATCCTACAAATACTGTTCGATGACTGAGATCAGGACTCTCTGCAGTTCAGTCAAGTTCAACACCTCTCTCATCAAATCATTATGCACAAACCTTGCTTTGTGGATGGACGAGGACATTGTCGTGTTGATACAGGATATGGTCTTCACAAAGATGGAAGCACAGAATTATCTAGAATATCATCCGAGCTTTACACCACTCCACCTGATACTCGCCATTGACTTTGCTAATATTAGGCTTGTGTGCGGTTGCGTGGCCATGGAAACCCATGGACAGCGGAAGAACTGTCAATAAACAATTGTGGTGTTGCTCGCAGAGGCATTTCAGAACTCGATAGCGAATGTTCACCGAAGACAAGCGATTTTTTCATGGCATGCACTTCAACAACCGGCGGTAATCCCCCGCTGTGATTTTAGTTTGCCTACCAGGTCGCGATTGTGAACTGGAAACGCCTAGGAGCAACATCACTTAAAAATTGAACGGGGAAGCTACAGCTGGGCTAAATTTTCACTAGATGAATTGTTGCAAAGGTACACATACCACCGATTTTGTTTCCGATTTTTGTTTTTGTTTCCAGAATCTGTTTTTCTACCATGTTCCATACATTCTCAATGGGATTCAGATACGAGTTTTCTGGTGGCCAGGAAAGATGTGGAAGTCGCTGTTATTCTCGCGCGATGGACAATAGCATTGACTTCCATGAAACAACCGCAACCTACTAGACAAAAAGCCAGCCTAGCAAGATGGACCTGATCGGCAACGATGTTGAAGCAAAAAGAAGAAAAAACATACACCAAAAGGCTAACCTTCAACATTCACTTCGTATATATTAGTAGTCTTCGTTTTCAATCTGAATGATACCCATGTCCAATTCTACAAAACTACACCACCCTTTTCTAACCGAAACTCAATTTTCAACTTCTTCAATCAAATTGATTCTAACAAATTGTTTTTTTGAAATGTACACTGAATGTACACGTTCCTTGACTCTCAGTCTCAAAGATGTCCTTTATCTATATATTTAGTCTGATATAATGCTAATGATGATGTTTAAAACAGACATTAATATTCACAATCCACTTTCCTTTTCCAAATGCAATGATCCAAGCTAACAGAAATGCAAACTGGTCACATGTCAACTAAAAATACCAGATAATCCTAACCACTCTTTCCAAAATAGCCTTCACATCTTCTCACCAGAACCAATCTAACGTGTTGTTCGTCCTATAGACAATTCACAAACCAACAGTTAGTATCAATTTAAGGAAAACAAATCAATACAGACAGCCCCTCTTACCAGCATGTTGACTGACCTTATAAGAATGCGGTTTCATTATTATAGTTTTTTTGTCTCTTGTGATCCAAACATCTGCAATGAGCGTATCACCCAATTCTTATTGGTATGCAAACAGTCAATCCTCATTCCACTTTTAAATTCATTCCTATCTAGTTGTGAAAGAGAAGAATAGCGCAAATGGCTTAATCAAATGCCCCATCTTCTTATTCAGTTTTTAAAGCTCGAAATGGTTTCAAATGAATTATCTATTGCTGTCACTTTCTATAAAACTAGTAACAGTGAGCAAGTATGCTACCTGCAAACCTCTCAACGTTCTGTTATCAATAAACTGGGGATGGGGAACACATTTGGACAAATACCTTGAGGACGAAAAAAAATCAAGAATTTAAAATGGTTGGTCTTGATCTTGGTCTTGTAGAAATACCAATTTCTACAAACACTTAATTCTGAATTCTTATTCCTTCCACTCTTCTTTGCATCTATTTAAACACAAGCAGCAGCTGTTCAAATTCAAACTACTGCTGAGTTAAAATACTCTAAGTTCCCCTCCCCTAGAATATGATCTGCAAATATTCAAATCTAATGTTAATATGTTTCTTCTTGCTTATCAACTTGCTATAGATCCACGATCAGATGTAATAGGATGAACAGCCTGTATGTGTATGGGATTATTATGAAAAGAAATCATTCTATCTCGGCTATTTTTCTCTTCCCAAGACATGAGCCTTTTTTTTAAGTGTATTTGTTTATTATATTTTTATAAAATGCGTCAATAACTGCTAAATAAATGGCATAATTACGGTAGACCAAGTTTGCAAGTAAGCTTTCACATTCCAAGTTCAGCATCATCCTTGCTCCATCTGTCGTTATGACCACAACGTTTCTTTTTTTCCCTTACAAAAGAATTCAAATCCTTGAATTCCTGAGTCCACAGTATTCTGAATATCAGTTGACGACCGTTTTTCCAGTATACGAGCTAATTCTAAGTTAAACATTTTTGCGTGATCTGAATGAATAGCAATGCTAAAATACCTTTGATTTCAAATATTGGTCCGTTCATCTAAGATGAACGGACCAATATCGACTAAAACAGTGATCTGTTCTATTACTTCTTAATGTTTGATATTTTCTCTTCTTTTTTATGGTCATAGAATTCTAAAATTAACTTTAAGATTCTGATTCGTTAGCAATGCATAATTCTGCTTTGAAATTAATTCACGTATAAAAGAACCATGGGCAACTGTTCAAATTGAGATTCTATCTCCGGCGGTCAATCTAGATACAATCTCACTTAACTTTGTTTTACAAAAGTTTAAAATTGACTCATTAGCCTCATTTCTTTCTGAGCTACTTGAAGGTTCCGTACTTCCCTTAGCACTTTTTTCAAAAAAAAAAAAAAAACGTGATTCATGCATATGTTCTATGTGTTATCAGTCCACTAGTGTTCGATCCCTTACATGAAATTTGCCTTGATCAATAATTGTATTGAGTCAATTCCTCATTTCTTCAAGTGTTTCTAAAACTTCGGAGACTCATTTATTTTTTCATTTACACACTAAACACTGAAAATATTAAATTTATAAAAACTTAAATTTATAAATAATTTTCATCTTATATTATCAAATGTGATCCATATTTAAAAGTACAAATAAAAAAGAACTTCAGCAATAACATGAACGTCCATTGACTACCGGCAGTAATTATTTGTTTTCGTTTAACTAATAAATAATAAAAAAATTTATAAAAGTAAGAATCTATGAAACAATGGTCCTCCCAATACTCCTCTATGGAAGTGAATGCTAGAATCTCAAAAAAGGCTGAAGAGAAAAAATTATTAGTTACTGAAAGGGGTTGGCTAAGAAGATTACTTGGAGTATCTCTGCTGGATCGACTAAGAAACGAAGACATAAGGAAACGATTAAAACAAGAAATAACAATAATAGACAAAATCCAAAAAAAGAAGACTGCGATGTTTTGGCCATGTGACCATAATGGGAACAGAAAGACTACCATCTAAAGCACTAAATACAACGATGGAAAGTAAAAGATCTAAAGGATGGCCCAGAATTAGATGGATAGACAAAATAAAAGAGGACCTGAAAACTAATTCACAACAAGCAACACCAAACTGGACAGAATTCGGACTTTCCAGGGACAGACGGAAGCGGAAAGAGTTCATCGGCCTCATCATCATCCACATAGATGATGGAAGAGAGAAGAAGAATAAACCGCCTGATAAAAATCTGTCAATGAACTGACTTGGAGCGGTTAAGTGTAATAAATACGTATTTATGTGTGATTATTTCATTGTACTTGTTTCCCCAGTTGATTTGTGTAATCATAAAATCCGCACCAATTTCATGCAAAAAAGCATGTTTGGTGCTAATTTTTCAGTGCTTAAACAAAATGATTTTCCTTATTTTTAGTTAATCTAAACTGCTGAGTCTATGGTGACATTTCCAAGCTATCATTATCATGAGCCTTGTATGAGAACAATACACCCTACATCATACATAAGTAAATAAAATCTCCTCAGTGTGTACTTTCTCTGATTGATTCCATCAAATGCTCTGCTAGGGGAAAGGCAGTAAAAACACGTCCTTCAAACTATCGTTCGGAAAGCTGAATTTGACGAAGCCTACACGAATCACAGACACTGCCGATTTTGTCGTCATACAGAGCAGAAGCGGGAATAGCTCACCTCGAATAAAGACGGCATTACCTATGGAAACGAGCTTCCTTAACAATGTATGCAGCCACCCGGGATAATTTTGTATAGAAAAGAAGCAAATCTGTTTTCCAAGTCTCTGCCATTTGATACAGTCTACTGGTTGTAAGCAAGCAGCAGATGAAGTTAGGAAGGTAATTTAAGGGTCAATATTATTTACTCCAGGATTGTTCCAAAGACAAGGATACCTGAAAAACATCCCAAGTTTCCAACTTAACAATTCAATGATTTTTTATAGCATGTAATTCGTGAAAATCGGCTTCTTTTCTCAACAATTCAAATGGAGAACACTCTTTCGAGCATCTCTTATCAAGTAATATTTTCAATTTTAGTACAGGTATCGAAACTTTTATCTCGGATAACTAAAGCAAAATTCAACCTACGTGTAATTAACAAGATATTGAAAAGTAAATCAGTGGACCCTCTCCCATAAAACTGAGACTGCTGTAAACAACATGCATATTCACAGCTCTCTGTGGTTGTGGGTTATGGTCAAAGACTGCAGGAACATGTTATAGAAAGAGTCTACAAATTAGATGGATGCAAAGGTAACAAATGGACTGTATAGCAAACTGAACTGCAAAGAGAATCTAATACAGAAAATAATGCGAAGGAAATTAAAGCCTTTCGGACATATCTGCAGAATGGATAACAGTAGAAAGATCCAAACCTTGGTGCGTGGCACAGTGGACGGTATAAACAGAAGAGGTTGGGCAAGGAGAGAGAGTGGGTGGATAATAAGAGTGGTGTGGAATGTTTGGAGGATCTAAGTCATCTGGCAGTGGAGAGTGAGAAATGGCAAAGAACAGGGAAACATATCACACACCAACGAACATGGGACCCATGGGCACTGATGATGAACTAAATCTTCCTTTCCATACTGTTTGCTATAGTACTTCATAAAATACTGATCTCAACTACAGCTACTTTTTCACCTTCAAACTTGTATGAAAATTTCTTTTCGGTATGTTTTTTTTATTTCTTTATCAATATCACGTCTCGTTTTGATAAGAACGAGCAAATAAGTAAGTACTCAGGTAGTCACTAAAAATTCCATCCGTTTTACAAAATAGAAAAATAACAAGGACAAGCATCAACTGTGTACTGATTCCAAGCTGTTTTCTTACACAGTATAGCAGAAGTGAGAAAAAAAAGCGAAAATCAAGCGCAAAAAATATAAAAGCAAATATTTGGCAACACAGATCTTCTCTCCGTAACATCAGCAAGACTTCACTCTAATATCCAGTTCTTTGATGACTGTACTGTCATTTTTCAGACATGCATAATTAAATTGAAATCGAACTGATGAGAGGGAAAGATTATCTTAAAACGCTAGTTTTTAAGATAATCTTCATTTTTGGACCTGGTGTTTTTTTACCCTCCTTGAAGGGTAACTGTCCTTGATTGTCATAAGGCGAAAAACCCTAGTTTCTGGGAGGAACACCCTATCATCTCCGTATGAGCACGGCGATATGGTGGGAGGAGACTATGACCAGCCCTAGCAAATCTCTTTATGGAGAATTTCGAAAAGAATGCTATTGAAAGTTATCTCCAAAAACTCTCCGTTATACTGATGACATTTTCGTTGTTCAATCAGCACAAAGAATGGCTGAAACAGCTTGCACCCAAACATAAAAAACAAAAATCTTCCATTTTCTACCGCAAATGGAAGATTTTTACGTGCCACTTCACACCACCATCCATTACAAAAGATTGATATGATTAAAACATTTCCAGTTGGGGGGGGGGGGGGACTTCCGGAATGAAGAACTGCGCGCCGAGGCATACTCTCCCTCAATGGGTACGAACCGAAAACAACAAACTTTTTAATATAGTAGTCTTCCCCACCCATCCGCGGATAGTACTGAACCCAATATATACAGCAATCCCTCGATTAGTGCGTCTAATGCGTTCTTTAAAACAGGCGCATTAATGAAAAACGCACTAATCGAATATAATAACCTATGGGAAAAAGTATAATTCGTTCCTCAGATTTCTTTTTTGACCCTTAATATTTTTTTTTAATAAAAGAATTAGGGTATGTCTCAGGGCCTAGTTAAAGGAAAACCATGAAGCTGAAAGACAATAAAACATATTCAGAATATAAATTTTATTATTCTACTTCTTAACAAAGAATTGAGTTTCTTTTTTTCATACAACCGACGGTATGGCCCTATTGCCTCTTCTACTCTTCTGCAAATTTTACGGCTTCTCTCTTCATCAGGATCAGCCTCTAAGCCAGAGCTTTCCAAACTGTGTGTCGCGACATGTTAGTGTGTCGGCTGCAGTGTGAAGCTGTGTCGCGCGAACATAACGCATTAAACAGAATAATCGCTGAAAATTTGAACAGCGGAATCTATTTCGCAAAGTACCGGTACGACTTTTAGTTAGCGCCGTCAAAATTATATATACAAACTATCTTTTAATTGTTTTGAACCTTTAAGAATATTTCATATCAATATATTTCGATAAATAATGGAGAATATAGTTTCAGCCCTGTGGTTTTATCACGTACTAGTCGCTCGGTTTTGTGAAAAGTTTGGAAAGCAGCACTGCTCTAAGCATTAATGGTTAAAAACTTCGATTCCACAAAAACTATTTTCAAATGGTTTCTGTGAAATCTCTTTTGGCTGACTATCAATGGTTAAATTTTCTTCATATTCTTTGGGATCTTCCCGCTGTGCATCTAAATTTAGCAGGTCAGAATCACTCAATTCTTCAGAATGAGATTTAATTAACTCTTGGACGTTATCATTGAAGGAAGGGGGGGGGGGGGGCAAGAAATGAAAGACGTGTACGAAATGGTCGCCATCACGCGCTTTATAGATAAACTTTCCCCACTGTTATACAAGCAAAATAGTTACCACTTTAAAAACTACAATGATCATAAAAGAGAAGTTAATTTTCCGACGTGTAATAATAAACAACTCATCCCACAATACGGATTGATTACCCTATTATCGAAATGGATTCTCCTTTTCGTGACATGCGCAGAAGCGTCGAAGAGTCTGGAATCCGTGAGCGTACTGTAGCAGACGACATAAGTTTTGGCGGTAAAAATTTGGAACATAGTACTGTATACATGGTGTACACGGAAATAGTGTGGTATACCGTTAAAAATAACTTTGCAAAATGTTTTAAATAGGTAACTAAATTATTTTATTCTGGTGAGTGATTTTTTAAAATAGTTAGCCATAAAAAATTGTATAGATAGAATTTTTTTTAAAATGTATATAGGCGCACTAATCGAATTTGGTTATCGAAACAAAATGACGCACCAATCGGGGGCGCATTAATCGAGGGATTACTGTATACTATGTTTTTCTCCTATACACATGTTTATAAATTAGGCACAGTAAGAGATTAACAACAATAACTAATAATAAAATAGACCAATAAAGAGATTGCTAAGATTCCATTCATATTCAAATAATATGAATGGAATCATAGCAACCTCAGCATAGGGCTTATTATTATTTATTTATTTTATGAGGTCGAGAACTTTCACCCTTTTCACTTAAAGGGAAGCTCTTTACGGCTTCTCTTTGGCATATCTGAATTACCAGCATCGCTACTCTTGCGCTTTGGAGCCATTATTTAAGTAAAATAAGGGTTACTTGAACACAAGCACTGCGATCCCCAAGACAGTTGATCTGATAACCGAGAACTACTCAGAATAGCAAATTTTCTTTCGGAAATGCAAATCCTGATTTCCGAAAGACTGCAAGGTGCGTGTAGTTTTCTCCACCTTTGCAACGAGTTGCCCTGGTGTTAGACCACCTCTGGGGTTAGCCGAAATGTCTATTACTAAAAAATCCAACATTATTTCAAAGCCGAGTGTTTGTAGAAACTATAAAAGTTTGGTAAGTTGACCAAGAGCTTAAGAGGATACAATCCTTGGCATCCCTGAGTTGCCTTAGCTTGCACTACCTACTTGACTTAAGTAGCTAAAGGCAACTCGAAGATGCCGAAGATTGTATTATCGTTAGCTCTCGGGTCAACTTAGGAAATTTTCATAGTTTCTACAAACATTCCGCTTTCAAATATTTGCCGATGCAATTATAAATTGTTTATTTCTGGAATTTTCCATTTAATATTTTCGGACCGGGGTTGACCGCGGATAAGGGGGACTACAGTACACCTCCTTTTACATAAACAAGATTTCAATAATATAATCACGTTACCTTACATCAAGAATATTACAGATAAAGTTGCAACGTTGCTTTGTGGTTACGATATTAGTCTTTTTTTTTTTTTTGCCAATGTATAAGATCTCGAGGTTCCCATGAAAAAAACCAGAAGTTTACGAAATTCACTGATCTTGTGAGATTCGCATGTCTGAACACGTAAAATAAAAAACAGCACCAATCAGGATTAGCCTTCAATACAACAACAACAAACATAGGCCACCAAGTAATTTGGCACGAAAAAGAAACGCCATATATTGATCATAACTGTTTTGCAAGTAAGTTAAAAACTCGGAAATGCTTCGGATCCCCACATAATGTAACAAAAAACAAGGTTTATTCCTACACTAAGTTTGGTCTGCTTCCATTAGGAAAATTTAACAAGCGCGGACCTGAAATATTAATATTTGACACCTCCGGGGAGCCCGTGGACTCATCGAGGAAGGGCACCTGCTCTACAGCTCTCTCCACCACTCAATCCACCAACTACAACTAACCGCAACTACACCAACGACATCTACCGCCGACCACCACCACTAGTTTTTCCACAGAAATCACAGACATCCATGCCACGCCGGGATTCGAACCCGCAGCCTTTTGGTTGGAGAGCGGATACGCTAACCACTTGGCCAAGTGGTTATGACACGTGCCATGCCAGAACGTGACAGCAGCAAGTAGCATTGTTCCAATATAAAGTATTGGACTTTATATTGGATATAAAACTATCGTTTCATGTTGCTCCTGTAATTATAATAAGAATGGAAAATAGCTGAGCTTATTTTACGATGGAATTCCCCCTTCTACCAAATTTACATATTTTACAAATTTATATATAATATAAATAATTATATTAAGGATAGTTAAAAGAACACACCTAACGGTGTAATTAGACGATACGGATGACAAGAGTTCTCGGCCTCGACCATAGATGGCAACACTATCGGCAAGATTTTTTTTTCTCTAAGTTCGTACATCTGTCATAAGCATCCATGTGAAATTGCAAGTCATTCTATCAAGTAGATTGTTTTATACAGCTGTGAAGCAAAAGTGTTGTCTGTAACCCTTGAAATGGATAAAATTCAGTATTGTGGGATTATAAAGTTCTTTGTAAAAGAAGGTTTAACGCCAAAAGAAATTCATTCGAAGTTCATAAAAGTTTATCGGCACTCTTCTCCTTCGTTTTCGACAATTAAGAAATGGGCTGCGAGTTTAAACGTGGCCGTACCAGCCTTAAAGATGATCCACGTGAAGGACGTCCAAAAAGTATAACACCACCAAATATCATTGATCAAGTGCACGATATAGTATTGGGTGACCAGCAAGTCAAAGTGCGTGAAATTGCTGAGACTATAGGCATTTCAAAAGAACGTGTAGGATATATTTTGCATTAAGAATTGCAAATGAAAAAGCTTTGCGCAAGATGGGTGCCGCGCTTGCTCACAGCAGATCAAAAACGCACTCGCATCTCTGAACAGTGCTTGGAGCGTTTTAACAAGACTAAAACTGATTTTTTTCGTCGATTTATTACTACGGATGAGACTTAGATTCACAAATACACACCAGAATCCAAACAGCAGTCAAAACAGTGGACAGAAGCCGGATGTTCAACACCAAAGAAGACAAAGTCGGACAAGGTCATGCCATCGGTTTTGGGATGCTAAAGGTATTTTGTTTATTAATTATCTTGAAAAGGGTAAAACAATAACTGGGGAATATTATTCCGATCTTTTAACCAGACTAGACGAATATATTTGTGAGAAAAGAAACCCGGTTTGCAGAAGAAAAAAAAATCATCTTTCATCAGGACAATGCATCTGCCCACAAAAGTGTTTTAGCAATGGGAAAATTAAGGGATCTGCACTATGAACTGTTGGAACATCCGCCCTATTCCTCAGATTTGGCTCCCTCTGACTTCTATCTCTTCCCAAAACTCTTCCTCGCTGGTCAGCGTTTTTCTTCGAATCAAGAGGTGATTGCAGATATAGGAGTATTCTGCAGATCTTACTGAGAACCGCTAGAGGGACGGGATAATGGCTGGAATAAATGTATTTTAGTCTTGAGGAAGGTTATGTTGAAAAATAAAAATATAATCTTGAAATTATAAATTCGTTTTTTCATTGATAGGTCGAGAACTTTTCAGACCACCCTTGTACGTTGCCAGATGACGAACAGCGCTAACCTGATCTTATTCCTTCTGCTAATGTGTTCTAACGATCCGCAGAGAATGGTATATTGAGAGTTTATTTGAAAAAGTCCGTGAAAATTCATGCCTTTGGAATGTTTCATTAAAGGAAATTATAAATTTCCAATTTCCAGAAATTTGATGCCTCCTGTAATGACAAACATCTCCCAGAAAGGCTTGCATTCTACTAATGAATTCGCCCTTAATCAAGAGTAACTGATAAAATTAAACATAACACTTAAATGAGAGATGAGGTCAGCCATTTTAAAGGAGAAATTATTCATTTGCCCAATTCTGTCTTGACATCAGTCTATGCAACATCATTCTAAGGCAGGCAGTGCATTCTTTTGCACTGCCTTAGAACGATTTAATATTGAATTATCTACACTGATTTACTAATGACAAAGTAGCAGTAACGAAGACACGAGTACTTAGTTTACTTCACACTTAGCAACTACGCTAGCACTTTAACCTCTTTTCAAGAAATAAAACCACAGCATATTTACTTTTACTGAAAGACTAAAAAGTCAGATTGAAAATCAAAAAGAAACTTGAGCTATTCGATTAGCTCTTCGACTCATCGCAGAAAAGGCACGAAGAAAGAATAAAAAAGTATTTACATGCTTCGTGGACTTTCAAAAAGCCTTCGATGGCATTGACCAAAATATCATCTGGGCTATACTGGAATCACACGATATTGATACCAGGCTAAATCGCCTAGTGAAAGATAGGAGGCAGACGTGGAGCACGGTTTGCCATTAATAGAGGCAAAAGACAGGGAGATCCAATATCACTAAGTATCTTCATTTCATATCTGGAGAGATTGATAGACAGAATCAGAAATGAGGACACAGCAATTTCCATTGGCGGAATAAGACTCAACCACCTGTGCTTTGCAAACGACATTGTTTTACTTGAAGAGGAAATGAAACTTGAGCGAATGATAATCTAAATAGAGAAAAGAAAAGATACGGACTGAAGATGAATATAGAAAAAGACAAAAGGAATGGTTTCTGGTGAAATGGAGATAAAACAGATTGAAACGAAAAAGGAACTTGAGAATGTGAAACAGTTTACTTATCTTGGAAGTTGAATAACATGATCTGAACTATAAAAAATAAATCAAAATTAGAACTACAAAGGCTTTAACAGTGCTAGAATCCATGGAAAAAAATCTGGAAGAATAGAAATATCAGCTTAAAAAACAAACTAAGCGTTCTTGAGACATGCATCTTTAGCAGTGTTATAAATGACTAAGAATAAGGAGAGAATACTGGATTTTGAAAGAAAATATTATCGTAAAATTCTACGAATTGGATGGACTCGGAAGATAAGAAATGAAGACGTGTACAGAAGGATATACAACTAAAAGAGGCTTTGTTTCAAAAAGTCATACAAACAAAATTAAAACTCTTTGGACATATTTGCAAAATATCAAGTGACAGAAAGTTAGTCATTGGTGTTTGGCCTAATGAGCGGAACAAATGTCAGAGGTCGTCCTCACCGTGATGGGGCTGACGATATTAAAGACTGATGTGGGGGAACGCTTCAAGAATTAAGTTATGCTGTAATAAACAGACGTCAATGGGACAATATAGTCAACATGGCATCAGACACCTACGGGTGCTGTGCCCATGGTTCGTGATGATGATGTTTACTTTTAATCTACTCTATAATATAAAATGATAAGCCTTTTTTCGTAACGTTTTTTGTCCAAGTTATTTGAAACGTTTTGAAACTCAGGGGCTACCCTGAGTGTCGAGTCATCAGAATTCAAGGAGAACCGGCCTACCAGTCCGGAACTCGGGGGGTTGGGCGCCGTAGGCGTCAGAATCCCCCCTAGTACTTTATAAAATATGCAAGCACTTAAAAGGCAAATCAAAAAGATCTGTAATTAAATTTACAAGCATGGATTTCACTTGTTAGATAATTATTTGAATAAATAAATCCTATAACGGCTTATTTCCCAATTAAAGCACACAGAACTCTTTAGCCAGAACTAACGTTGCGAAATAATGAGCGTCCAGTTTCCACCATTAGTGTTTGTCGGCGGTTAAGTTCATGGCTAACAATTTGGGCACTTAAGAGAAGGGATTGTAGAAGAGGCCAAAAAACTGTTGCCAACTCATATTCCTAAACCCTAACTGGTATTTTATTGTTAAGCATATTATCCATTATGACACACGCAAATGGAATCAGAGGTAAAATATAAAGACAAATTTCAAAAGCTTTTAGTCCGCTAATTTAAATCGACACATACCATATAATTCTACATACAAATTTGATGTTGGTTCTCATCTTCTGGCTTGAATTATTCTGGAATAGTTATAATTATGGATACTATTTATTTTGGATATTATTTCGTCTCATGAGATGAAAATTACG
Source organism: Typopeltis vanoorti (assembly GCF_054136105.1). Lineage (NCBI taxonomy): Eukaryota > Metazoa > Arthropoda > Arachnida > Uropygi > Thelyphonidae > Typopeltis > Typopeltis vanoorti. Next base: position 4,998,452 of record NC_143574.1, on the reverse strand, counting down.
CGATTAAAAAATAAATAAAAAGACAATTTCATAAGATTTACCAGGGTGTGTGTATACACACACACACATATATATTAAAAATATATAAATATTTTAAATTTAAAAGCATAAGAATAGTGAAAATTCGGATATAATCTGCTTGAGTGTATAATGTTCAGGGAGAACTGTTAAAAATGCCAAAACAGCAACCATGTTCATTAGCAGAATTTGCAGTCTATTAAAACCATGGTTAAAAGAGAATTACAGTACTCCCAAATAAGAAGATTACAGCTTAATTTCAATCTATTTTAAAACTGCCGGTAATCAGTAGAAGAAACAGACAGAAGTTCTTGTATCTTGTAAGGGACGAACTGATCTACCTGGAGCAGGGCGGTCTTAATTTCCCTTGATCCCAATATCGGCTAGATAGCATCTCCTTATAAACAATGAATCGCTCTTAAAAAAAAAGGTGCAGCTTCCATAGCGTTTCGATTTTATGTAGTTTACTTCAAACCCTATGAAATGCAGCTTATTTGCTACATACTAGCAAAATCAGTCTCTAATAGCAGCGTTTTTAGTGGATCATGAGAGCAGACTATTAAAATCAATCTACGCAGATGATTTTGGCCCACATGTGTAGAATATCCTGCTGTATATCTTAAAGAGCTACTCATAGAAAGGGGATGGAATGTTTCCGTAAATTGCATATAGAAAAACTGCACAGGATTCAGGCATGGGAATGTGTTTGTTGCTTGTGTGCGCGTTATCTAGTGTTTAGACCTTGTACTTATTTGATACGCAGACCAAAAGATATATGACAGTTTAACGTATGTTATAGAAGTTTTCCTAACGTGGATAAAAAAAATACTTCGCGTAGAATGGTCTGGTAAGAATTCATTTTAGCTGCGTATTGCGAAGACAGTTGTTGACAGAATCGGCAGTCAATCTCTTAGACGTAAAGACTAATCATATTCGAAATACACCAGTTGCGGTTCTGAGTGCCTGACGATCAATGGGATCCAACCACCGAAGCGTAATGGTAATGTTTCTCTCGAAGAAATCGACTTCAGACCCATAATCAAGTCTTACACAGATGAGCGCTCTGAACACATGGAGCAAAGAGGTAGAAGACAGGATGCAATGGATGTTCGTTACTCGTAATTTTTTTTTTTTTTTTTAATGATGATGTCCCACGTAAAGTCACAGGAGCCAATTCAGGAGCAATGCCCATGAAAGCATCCGTAGAAAAAGCACAGTGCAGAAATACAGCGCCTATGGAAAAGTGACTGAAGATAATCTATGATTGAAGGATCCCATTAAGTGGATCAACCTCTTTTACATATATCAAGAATTCTTAGGGAGATTTTGAGTGCATCACCCCAAATGTGGGCACAGTATTCCATCTGAAACTTATAAAGTTGAACAGGAAAGAAGTGATCTTTAGAGCAGAAAGAACACCAAGCTTTTCAGAGGCTGAGGAGGCTCTGTAATATGTTTAAACCACGATGTGACAGTCAGCCCAAGGAAACTGGAATATAAAGCAAGTAGCAAGATCTTTCTTACAATATTAAGGCATGCCTGAGTTTTCATGGCATTGAACTTTACTAATGTGTTTTCATTCTATTTGAGATTAGCCCTGTAAGAAAAGGAATGATGAGTACTGTCATCGGCAAAACTGTGAATAGGATACGAAGTCAGAAAGAAGGTTATTGATGTAGAGAAGGAAGAGCGTGGATGAGTAGAGAACTGAGGTATTCCAGCATGGAATACCTCAGTATTCCACAGAAAGCTGATGAGGAAGCCATCTACCATGATATACAATGAACGACCACTGAGGAAGCTGGCAACCCAAGCACAAGATGGAAGCCATAATGTGGTAGCTTGGTCACGAGGTCCCGATGCCAGATACGATCAAATGCCTTTGAAACATCGAAAGCAATAACATGGGCTTCTCTAGATCTTTCCATGGCCTGATCCACTTAATGTGACCGCTGTAAATGCATATTGATGATCGCGAAATGTGGAGCAGAAATATTACTTTTGATAAAATGAGCTTCGAAATTTTTGCGTCTGTCACAGACGAATTATCATTTATTGTATCATTTCTGGATGAGGATGGAGACTACGTTTGGACAAAAGCACATAGTCTTATTTTGGATGATTTTGACCTATATGCAACTTCCGTAAAAAGCTTGTTATAGCTTTCTATGATCCTTTTTGCAAAAATGATTTTTTAAAAATTCATCCACAAAAAAAAAAAGACAACGCTTATGATAGAGGAAGCTGTTCTGTTATGAACAGTGACAGCGAGCAAGATGACCTCGTAGGACTCTCTCTGAAAGACAAGTTCGGAAGAGAGCAGACATCAATCCACTCGAACTTCGATCTAAAGCGGATTGTTTTTTTGTTTCAAAAGCTTGCAAAAGATCATAACTTCGGAAAGACAACAGTTGTTGCCCTTTGCCAGATATCCGGAAATTTGTCCGGACAGAAGATATTCTGTTGAAGCAGAACCGATGATCCAGGGAAGATGCTCGATTACCTCATAATGAATGTGGCCTGCTCTAACAGCACACACATTAAACACAAAACTAAAGCAGCTTTCAATTCTTTCTTGGACGGCCTATAGTACATTAGCAGTTTCAGACTGTCAGAAGAACAAACAGATTGTTTTTCTGTTTTGCTTTTGTAAGTAACCCAGGAATTCAGGATACAAAAGATGTTTTGATAAAGCTCTCCCCAGGAGGATCTGCAATTGTTTTATGTGGTAGTATTATATAGGTAATTTTCTGTTCCAAGATCAATTGAATCTCATTGAGTTACAGATATAAATTGGATCCAGCCGTTGTTTCAGTTCTGAAGACAATCTCATCACAGGAGAGAAACATAGCTTTGGAAGTTAGTGATATAAGATGATCAATTCCTTTACATGCTTTTCTGGTGGTAGTTCCGTATCCCCGGAACCAGTGGCACACCCAGGGTGGGTGCACCAACCAAAGAAAAAAAAAAAGGGGGGAGGGCTAGAAAATTTTCCAAAAATCTTGTCCTAAGTTTAAGGGAGATGATAAATTCTGTATTATTCTACAGCCGGGTACGAAACTCGGATCGAAATCCGAGAGTTTCATGCCGAAAAAACTATCGGCGAGCCCAAGTGTAAGTAATCACTTGGGTAGTACAACACCAGGGCAACTCGGAGCAAAGGTGGAGCAAGCTCTGTCACTGTTCTTAATATTCTCTCATAATGTAAAACGCAGCTCCTAGGAGATGTATTACTGTTTTACATTATGAGAAGAGGTCACTACCCAGACCGGTTTCAACCCTTTTTTGAGGTCTCATCAGTGAGTAGTAATTATTTTTTTCGGCATGAAACTCTAGGATTTCAATGGATTTCGATCCGAGTTTCGTACCCGGCTGTAGAATAATACGGGATTTACCATCTACCTTAAACTTAACTTATGTCGCCGGTAAAATAGCCTTTTGGTTTGTTATAGTAGTAATCTTGTCCTAATTAAAATTTTATTTTTTATTTATGTTGTATTGTGTCATCTATTTCTATACTACTTCTGAATTAGCGGTCACATAAGGTGGGAATACCCTATAGCTGCAGATGCCCTGCCATATGCAATGCGTAGTGTGTACTCTCAAATCGTCTACAACTCCCCCCCCCCCCCCACACACACACACCAAAGATTAAATCTCGAGTGCGCCACTGCCCGCAACAAGTTCAAGAACTCTGTCCTACAGCTGGATAGAATGAGTACAAATCCCAACATGAAAGTAAAGACTTTAATGAAAGTGAGTTAGCCTGTCTCACACAAAGAGGAATTTTTTGTTCTCTAGAAACAATGGGTTGAATCGTGCAAAATAGGCAAACCAGGCTGGACTGCATGAGTGAAGTTAACTGCATGTATTCTACTGGAGGAACTGTTCTGAAAGACAAAACAGTTCCTAAGTGGGAAAATTACCTCTTTTATGAGATCCGCAAAGCACACGAGAACTTGCAAAAACAGGAATAATCTACCAGCTACTCAGTATGAACGGCGTTATTTTTAAATATGGTTATATTTATTCTTATGTCCGACCTTCTACATCACACCAAACAAACTCAACTTTTAGGCAATAGACGATTTTCTTCGCCTGGTATGAGACTACATTCTGCTTATGGAAGACCACAGTGGCTTAAGAAATGCCATGGCTTCCTCTACTGCACGATTTCCGAATTATCTGAACCCTTAGCCCAACCAGAATCTACATTGGGATTAAAAATACCTTTCGTGGGGTGACAGACAAACACGTGCGTTTGTCTAAGTAACAATACGTAAGTAGTTCCAAAGAATATATTTTGAAGGTGATCTCCAAAAGCAATAAGTTACACGTGATTATAAATGAAAACGTAAATATATTAATATGAACTAAAACCCTGTCTCATAAAATGTACACTTTTAAAGAAAATGACGAAACATTAATTATCTGCACTTCCGATGGGCACACGCACAGAAAGAGAGAAAAAAAACTGTAGCTTAATCCTCTTATAACAAAAGTTACTCTTGGATGAACTGTTCTTCCAATTACAGAAATATTCGAAACAGAAAAAAAAAAAAAAAGGGAGGATACAGTACAATAATTAAAAGTTAAGAGATGAAAGCTAGTCTCAATAATTATAGCCTGTTCGAATTTAAGTCCTCTTTAATTAGCTTCATAATATTTTTGCTGGATTATTTTCTCTTTCTCATGCAAGAGTACGGTAAAATTATGCAAAAACAGAACTTGTCAAAACAGATATGCAACGAACTGGAAACGTTTGTCGTAAAGAATTCAAATACTCTCAAAAACAAATAACATAAGTATCGTGAATAACGACATGTCTAAGAGTGGAATCATGTAACTCCTCGAAACAAAGCAACCAGCTGTTTATACGACAAAACCAGTACTTAAAAGGGAAACAGTTACCTAGAAGAGCGAGTAATTCTAAAGCATTTGATGATTGTCCAATATTTTAGTTTTAACAGCAAATTATAATGAAAAGAAACAAGGGAAAGTAATTATTAAAATATGTTTCCCTGATTTTGAAACAAAAAACTTAACCAGAAACAAAGCAAACAAAAAAAGCGAGTAGCGCCGCCTTAAAAGCATACCTTCCTAGTTACAAGAAATGTCAACTAGACCTACAGACTGCTATGCTCACTCCTTAGAGGGAGTCTGATTTGTAAGAGACACTGTTCGATGTTACTTGGTGTCTAGGCACTGAGTTGTGACCTCGTCCATCCCTGAGGGAAAGGTTGCTTGTCCTTGCTCTATATATTCTTATTACTTTACCCACTGCCATGAGAAGCAGCATAAATTATAGTCATTGCGGTCAAAAAATCTCCCACAAAAACCACCAAAAAGAAAAAAATCTCAGAAAATACAAACTTGCAAAGCAGTTTGCGATTTACGGCCAAAGAAACTAAGACTGTGAGGCCAGTGTATTATGCATGAAAATCACGTGAATTTGTCGGTTTTGATTAAAAAAAAAAAGTTTCTGGGAGGGGAAAAACTTCCCACGTCCATGTAAAACGGGCTAACTCCCCTTCAGATGCAAAGTCCTGATAAACGTTCTTCGCAATCTAAACGGGATTCGGACCCAGTTTTTTAACCAAAGAGTATTATGGGTATCGACTGAGCAACAGCAGTTATCAAAAAAAAAAAAAAAAGTTTATATAAAAAAAAGTTTGTATAAAAAAAATAACTTTCCCTCTTTGGAGGCATCTATAGCTAAAACCAATACAAGGAATGAGACCAAATTTTATATTGAGACTTTTGAGGGCACAGGGAGATGATTTCCGCGAAAAAAAGATTTAGTACCAAAAGTCTCCGATAGGGGAAATTTTGGCGCTGCGGAGCCGAAAGCAGTCAAATATTTGTAGTAAACGCAGCTAAAAAGGATTATACAAATGTTACTGTGTACGTGACAGCAGCGCCACCAATTCCACTTAAAAGAGGATTGGGAAATTCATGCAGTTTTTCAAATGACCTACGAATTGTGCCAATATGTATCCTACCTTGCTTCAGCATGCTTTACTTGTTTTACCTTAAATAGTGCAATGCCGTAGCGACCCTTCAGGAATTTAGAAGGCCTCATGACCTGCGTACAGGTTCTACGTCAGCTGTGGCACCAAGAGCTATGATTAAGAAGTTTGAAGAAACTGGATCACTAGGAGTTAGACCTGGCAGAGGACAGAAAGCAGTGCAAGAAGACAATTATTCCATTTCATCTGCCTTTAATATAATTATCCGCTTGTTTTCGGGCTGCATCAGAGACAAAATTTCCCCTATCGGCGACTTTTGGTACTAAATATTTTTTTCGCGGAAATCATCTCCCCATGCTTTCAAAAGTCTCAATGTAAAATTTGGTCTCATTCCTTTTATTGGTTTTAGCTACAGATGCCTCCAAAGAGGGAAAGTTATTTTATGGCCACCCTGTATTATATACAATCCAACAAAATATCAACTCTATGTTATACTTGTATTGTATATAACTATTGTATAATATTATATATATATATATAATTACATAACTTCCGGATTGAGTTCAACAACATCCGACGTCTCAACTCTAATATCGATGATGGAACACAACCCAGACATCCAAAACCTTATGTTATTCATCACTGAACTGGCATCCTCTGTAATATCTCACCTCATTATTCACATTCTTCATGCCCGTGCACAGTAGTCCATGTGCGACTTAATTCATTGTACAAGGTAGTCAGTGTCCTCCGCATCATTCCCAGATCTTATGTTTAACTAATTTACATCAGAAAAATTCAAAGTGACTACCACTTGGAAAATTGTTACTAATATCGTCCTCATTGCTTTACACCGTAAATGAATTCAATTCATCCAATATCATTATATTGAATCTCCATCACTAATTAGTGAAATCTAGGTTTCACTTATGGTCTGAAGACAATGTATATAACCAAGACAACCTCTACCCCCTTTGTTCTTAACATCGCCGGCATGTGTAAGAACATAGGCTTTTTTAGTCTTCATAACTCAAATGTTTGCATAAGTGAGGTATACATCTTTCATCATAATACCACCATGGTTATACATAATAGGGAAGAGGTTTTGCTCAAAAGACCAGAAGATTCAGCTATCATTTAAATAGGAGCAAACTCAGTTTGTTTTTTCCAGTTGTTATGGGCATATAAGTTGAATGAGAGGCTGGATTTTTTTATTTGAGCCATTCAGTGTATACTGTATTTTTATGCATGGACTGTTTTGGCATGTAGTGCAGGACCTAGAAAACTCGTGGTAAAGGTGGATTAAGATCCGATCACTTTCCTTAGTATTTTTCCCCTAATGCAAAGCACAACCCCTTGCGGAGATGGTTATGCATTAAAGGCAGGGGTCACTACCCAGACCGGTTTCGACCTTTATTGAGGTCTCATCAGTGGGAGCCAGACCTAAAATACAAAGGTTGAAGTAATGCAGAGCTTATATGAATTTTACCTAAACAAGTTGCCACAAGGTACTTTGAGCTTATTAAATAAAATCTCAGGATGAGAGATAGATGTAGAAAGTTTCTAACTTGGATATATTATGTATTCAAGATACCCAGTAATTTAATATAAACTTGGTTTTTAATCCTATTTCCCAAGTAAGCAAAATGACAAGTATGTCAAGTTTGTGCCTTTCTATATATATATATATATGCCAGCCTGGTTGGCCGAGTGGTTAGCGTATCTGCTCTCCAGCCAAAAGGATGCGGGTTCGAATCCTGCCGTGGACATGGATGTGCGATTGTCTGTGAAAATACTAGTGCTAGTGGTCAGCGGTAGATGGCATTGATGTGGATGATGAAGGTGGTTGGTGGCAGGGTGGAGATGGAGAATTGTAGAGCAGGTTCCCTCCCTCGATGAGTCTTTGGACTCCCTGGAAGTGTTACGTAATAATAATAATAATATATATACACATAGGCACACACTGTAGTGGTGGAGTATGCCTGGTGAGTTTGCATGTCCATAAGTGGGTGTACATCGTTGATGATATTAAGCTCCAGATGTTGGTAAACTTTTTATTTGACAGTTTTGTTCGGTAGTATATTTTGATGGTGATGTAAGGGGAATTGCAATTTTTGTTCTATTTAAATGTTTTTGTGATTTTTTTTTTTTTTTTTAACTAACATATGCTGTGTTAGTAGGAAAAATGAGTTAGGGACATTCTGTAGTATAGTAGGATAGGTCTTGCCATTTTATACAAAAGAACAATTTTAACGGCAATCTACAATCCCAGAGTTGTATTAATTTCCAATTAGTTAAAAACTGATATATGAAAAACCAGTCCACTAATATTTGTATATTGTTAAAGGATATGAAGTGACAATTTGACAGCTCTTGCAATTAATATATTATTTGATGGTTGCAGTATACTGTCATGCATTAGTTCTATTCCCCTACTTCACACACCTAATTCGCAAACACTGATTTATATTCACCAAAAATAAACAGTGATGTTGTGAAAAATGCTCCTAATCTAAGGAGACTTGAGTATGTAAGGTTTGGAAATCATTGAAATAATAATAGCATGTTATGCTATGATATTATACAAAGCAACTTTTGATCATAAAATTTTTAAGCAGAAAAAGCACAATGTTCTTTGTATCTCTACATCATCCAATTCATTGATACCTTCACAATGTTTCTTCAGGCATCTTATTCGGATTTACACAGTGGAAGCAAGTGAATTGGAGATTACTGTATTGATTTAATCGTTTGTTTCTATGACCTGGCCAGCCATTTTGTGAAAGGAAAATCCCAAAGGTGTGTGGGAGGGAAAAATCTTGCCATTTTGGTATGAGGCCAGCTTTCAGCAGATGAAGAACCAGACTTAACAAATGAATTTTAGTTTCATGAAATTCTACAAACTAAACTCAGTGATAAAAATTGAGCAGAATTTTGACACTTGTATACACGTTCATAAAGACCACAAAAATACAAAAGAATTTCAGCAGCAAAACTTTTTAAAATTAATGATTCACAAATTTCACAACAAAGGATTAAGATTTATTTACCAAAATCATCTTCTAGTTCTCTTTCAAACTTAAATTTATGAAGCATAACTATTTTTAAAAAGCATATCTTATGAATAAACTGATTTTTAAACCATTTCTCTATTCTAGTAAGTACCGATCATTGAATCATGAATGATCGCCATATCACGTTAACTCATTTACTGTTTCATTAGCCTACCATTCCCACAGCGCGCACACAAAAAAATCTACACCACGCTCCACCTTTTGTTTTGCCCTATTCCCTCCATGCTGAAAAATCACTTCAGCATTAATGTATTGAAGGTCTCTCACCACTTGTTCTCCATCATAAACTCTTACTTATACCCACCACCCTCTCTCTACAGACAGCATTCTTTCCATCTGTCCTCATATTCAGCATTTCAGAGATCTGGCACTACATGAATTCTTCTTCTTCTTCTCTGGACCTTCCCAAGTTTTTAATCATGGGAAGGTCCAGAGAAGAATGAATTGATTAACAGATAAATCTGATAATCAAATTCATGCACAACAGTCAAAATATAGCCTGATTAAGAGAGCACTATAACATAGCATTTTCACATTGTGAAAATGCCATGTTATAGCATTGTATGAACTGAGGACAGCCCAATGAATTATAACAACATGGCCAGTAAATTCCATGCAATTGTTTACTATTACCATATGGTCTACTATCTCCTCCGCTACATGACTGTCAAATGAATATACACAACCCCCCCCCCCAAACACACACCTTGTTTTCCAAATTTTCAGAGACTTAAACATAATGACAAGCATATGTAATAGTGGTTATTCATAGTGCTTTACGTACAAATACACCAAAGAAACAAAATAAATAATTCAAGTTACGAATATTTTACTAGATTTCTAACCAGCATCTTCAGATGAGCAAATTATAACTGTGTAAACTACAGAATACTTTGTCTGCTGCAGAAAAAAAATTCAATTTTAACTTAAAAGAAATGAAGCCTCTAAGAGCCAGATAAAAAACAATATAAAAAAGTTGAGCTAAATGTAATCTTAGGATGACTCTCCCACATCATAGGCAAATTAATGCAGTCATATTTACTGAGGTTAAGGGGTGTCTATGCTTATTCTAAAATTATTCAGACCTGTAACAACTTTATGTCGCACAATTTTCTTGAATCCTGTGTCAATGAATATGCAGAGCAAGGTCTTCCAGTCTTAACATGGCATACAGATGACTGTAAATGTAGTTTTCAAATTCATCAACATGGATGTTAGATCTTCTAATCTGTCCAAAATAGGCTTAATTGCAAGTACACTGAACTTATACACTCCAGGATGTGTAAAGAGGATGAAGCTGATCCTTGGAATACACATAATGGGTGCTAACTGGATGAGTAGCTTGATATGGATGAGAACTTTAATCTTTTTGAGTGTATTTCATATACAGGGTGTTCGGGATAAATTTGACAGTTTCGTAAGGAAAAAGAAAATCTTCTTTGTATCTATTAAATTTAATGAATTGACAAAAAAACATTACAGGCAGAGTTAATTACAATACTATCAACAAGATTTACTCAAAATAACCACCATTAGCATCGATCACAGCTTCAATTCTGCTTCGGAACCTCGAACAAGCTGATGCTACAGTCTCCCTGGGAAGGGCCGCAAAAACTGTTTTAATTTTATCCATTAACTGGGCTTTTGTATTACTGGAAGTGCGATTGGTGTCTTTTTCAACTGCGCCCCATACAAAATAATCCATGGGGTTAAGGTCTGGGGAGTTTGGAGGCCAAACATTTGGACTGGTGAAGTCGTAGAAATTTTCAGACAACCATTTTTGACTTTTCCCAGAGGTGTGGCAAGGGGCCGAATCCTGCTGCCATACATACGGCCTACCATTGGCTACCCTTGTTATCCAGGGCTTGACTACAGTTAGCAACTCCACGAACAAAGCCCGAATTCCAATGCCAGGGTTCTTCAACACCTGTTCCTGCAGATTTGCGAGGAATTCTGCTGTACGAACGCAATCAGATCGTCTGCTAGGGATCTTTCTTCTTGCTACATCCTCGTAGTCACCATTGCAAGTCTCTAGTTCATGCCTGATTGTTTTTACTGTATTCAGGGAGCATTGGGCAGCAGTCGTAATATCCTTATTTTGATGGCGGGCACGAATCATCATGATACAAGTTATTCTCTTCCATGATTCAGGTGGGTTCCAGCTATCCGTCCTTTCTGACATCTTGTATATGAATGAAGAAGGGTCCAAACTTTTAAATGAAGAGAAGTGTGTGTTAATACATGTAACTTACGGAAAAATATAATTAATTATAAATATGTCAAATTTATCCCGAACACCCTGTACATGGGGTGGGATTGGGAATAGTTTTGTTATGACCTTGTATCAAGTGAGATAGATAGAATAGAACATAAACGTTGCATTAATTTTTGATATAAGTGTTCAGTAACCTTTATAATCTAGTGATTAACATAAATCTGATTTATTCGGAAGTTAAAAAAAAATTGACAACTCATGCCTTAATCATCATACACTTAACTTTATATTGAAGTTTTCTTGCATTGAGTGAAACAAACTAATGTTACTGGTGATATGGGTAGCGAAACATCAAGTTTAGTAACTTAGTTTAACTCGATAATGATTACACCACAAAACCACCTCACGAAATTGCATGCCTACCTCGAATTAAGTGTTGGTAGTAAACTACTGAATGATACCTTATGTTGCAACATGCTATCCATCCATTAGGATACATAATAGAAATGATAAATTATAATTTAAAATTTCATAAAAACAATAAAAATTCAGTATTTTATAAAATCTGACCAACAAATGATAATAGTGAGATGTGGAACTAAGCCAAAGATGGAACCAGGCATAGACCAAGATCGACGAAAGACCAAGCAGTGCTTTTATTCCAATTGTCAGAAGGAATTATTGCACAGGCACCTCCATGGAGTTCTAAAACTCATCTTGAGAGACACAAACTATCAACATAATATCTACCATACCTCTTCTTGAAACCATTAACAGACAAAGCATGCAACTGATTCGGCAACCCATTCCATTCATTCACCACTCTCCAAGCAAAAAAATCTAATTCTCACACCCTTGCTAACCACACTTACCCAACTTCCAGGTAAACCTCTTGTTCTGCTTCCTCTAGCCAAGTGCTGAAACATTTCTCTTGCATCAATCCTATAAAACCCTTTTAGTAACTTAAATATTTCTATCATATATCTCCCCCCTTTTTTGCCTATCGACTAACTTTTGCAATCTGCAAACCCTCAATCTATTCTCATAATGAGCATCCCACAGACTACTCACCATCTTGGTCACCCAGCTCTGGATCCTCTCTACCACTTCTTCATCCAAAAGAAACACAGATGACAAGACCCGAGCACAGCAATCTACATGTGGTTATAGCAAGGCTTTATATAAAGAAGAATGATAACTCCCTTGTGTTTTCTTCAAAAACCAAGTGATCTTGTGAACTACCATGGCTACTTTAGCAATATGCCTCTACACTTCAACTCTACTACTATCTCCAAATCCCTCGCTTCATCTGTTTCCTAGAGTACAGTTCCCTCAATGTGACACACAGCTTGTAATCTTTGCATCTCAAAATTCATAACTTTACACTTTTCCACATTAAATTGACATCCATTACGTTTTGCCCATAGTGTCAGACTATTCAAATCATCCTGCAAGCTATCTACATTACCTTGATTAACTATTAGCTCATCCAAGTTTGTATCATCAGGAAACAGCTGAATATCTCCTTTCAAATTATTTCCTATGTCATTTATGTACAAATTAAACAGCAGTGGTCCAAGCACAGAGCCTTGCAGCATGCCACTAGTCACTTGCCTTCTCCTGGATCTGATCCTCAATATACTACATTTTGGTATCTATCAGCCACCTTTTTATCATTATCACCAGTTTCATATCCATGTGGTATTCTGTCAAACTCCTTTGCAAAATTAGGTAGCATCATCATGCAGCCATTCCCTTTATCCAACTCATCTGTTACCCTATTATAAGGCATGACCTACCCTTCACAAAGCCATGTTGTTCCTCAAATATAATGTAATTAACAAAAGATGCATTAATTTCAAATTAATAAAATATAATTGACAAAACTTTGCTTATGGTTATATTAAAAAACAAGATTTTCTTGATTATGTAGTCTATATGTTTTCCTTCCTACCATAAAAATTATATATTTTTGTTGTCAAGATATCAATACAAATTTACAAATCTTTTTTTCAACTGCATTATATATTTTCTCAATAATGATTATATATATATAATTATTATATAATTCATCCTGATGAAATATGTTAAATAGCCAGGTCACTGATTCTGCTAGCTTGTCATGTAAAGTGCAGATTTTTTAATTCCTCATCTTTTATACATTTTAATGCATATTTAGATACGTTAAAATGTATAAAAATTTATAAATGTGCATTTCAAAATTAATGATTTATATTCATATTTTTCTCATTCCATGTTTCCAAACTATAATTTTATCCCTCCCTACATTTTTAGTTTTGTATTTTTCAGCTCTATTGCAAGTTTGCACTAAAAAAAAATCCAATATTTTTAAAAGATTATGCAAAAGGATTAGCAATCTTTCCTTTCAAGGATGTTCATTATGTCTCCATACTAATGTCTTTCAAAAAACCTTTAATAATTTTTAACAATAAATCAGACTTGGTGGATGACAATGTTAGGCTAACTTTATGTTCTATTTAAGCCTATCTAAATATTAGTTTAACCAATCAAGTGGATAAAATATAGCAACCATCTTACACTCAGTACCCATGTTATTTCAATGAAATATTGATGGTATTGCAATTTTAATGGACACATCACATCCATGTTTTGGTTGACATAAATATGTCATGACTGGTTGAGAGGTTAATAGAGGAGCTACATGAACCTAATGCTTCAAAAATCTTAAATTACTGAACCAGAAAGATTTTCCCTTTAGTCATGAAGTAGACTGGTTTTCCTACATGCAACCCAGCTAAGTTTCTATCTAATAAATTTTCAAATTTCAATGAATATTCTAGATCTTATAAAAATGGGTTTAAGAAAAAAAATGTTTACCTGATAATGAAATGACAAATGTTCTTTGATATATAGCATCATTATTATTCAAACATATTTAAAAAATACCACCCCAAAACTTCTCTGCAGGAGATGAAGCCTTGAAGATAGTGGGATTTAATTTCAGCATAAGTTTTGGATATCTTATTTGAACGAACAAGATTTAATAATTTAAGGGATATCTGATGGATAGTCCTTTCTTTTCTAATCCATTAGCAGGCCAATTAATGAAACATCTGAAAAATCTCTTTAATACTAGAGTAATGCATATGCCCTTGCTTTAAATCACGTTTTTGCAGTCCTGATTGCACTCAGGGATGGACTTACTAGTTTTTAAACAATATTAACTCCATATATAGCACATCAAGTTTTGATGATATATGTGAAATATTGAAAGAGAAGCAAACAAATTCTTTTCATGGTTATATTAATAATAATTCTTAATGGAAATAGTTTTCAGTCTACCAATAACTTATGTTTAGTGGTAGACTGAAAACTGTTTATAGGTAGACAATATCCAATTGGTTTACCCATCAAAGGGGCAGGCAGGCAGACACCATTAAGAAACAGTCACTGAGCTTGAGCCATCTGTTCTACAGAGTCCAATCTTTTGGATGAACTAAACTACAATGTAAATGTCAGCTTGTTTGTATGGATACAACTAAGCTAACATTTAGATCATTAATAAATATCAACTCCCTTAATGAGACTGCAGTTAGATGTTAAGAGTTACAACTAAAGTTTCTATGTATGTAATGCTGTTTTGAACTACATTCAAAACAGCATTACATACATACAAACTACCCTCAACAAGTAGGCAAAAAGTATGAAGTTTACTGTCATCTTTTCTGTTTACTACAAAGAACAAATTAACTCCCATTAAGCTAATTTGTTTCTGGCATATACCAAGTACCTTGCTCTTGTTACTGCTGGCCATCCTGTTTGGACAAAATGGCTGCTCAGCTGTATTTTATATGAAATACTCAGAATTCAACTAATTTTGCATTGTATCCCATCCCATCAATACTAGGCAGCTCAATGGAACCAAAATAAAGATACCAAACATTGATGTAAATTCAAATTTTAATCATTGAAACAAATTCAAATTATGCCAATATCAACATTTTGGCAAGAAATTACATAAATGTATTTAATAAAAATATAGGAAAAGTTGTATTGTAAATGGTGCATATTTTAATCAGTGTGCAATCAAAACTCTGGAAAACGATCACGTATTTTCACAATACGTAACTTTTTAAAGATAAAAAGTATATTAAAAAAAGGAGGGACATTATTCTTATAAAATTATTCATTATGA
Source organism: Typopeltis vanoorti (assembly GCF_054136105.1). Taxonomy (NCBI): domain Eukaryota; kingdom Metazoa; phylum Arthropoda; class Arachnida; order Uropygi; family Thelyphonidae; genus Typopeltis; species Typopeltis vanoorti. The sequence goes on along the minus strand of NC_143574.1, from coordinate 4,982,999 downwards.
ATGGTTAAAATTATAATCAAACCATATACTAATATAAAATTCTTAAAAGAGTCACCATAAATATTAAATCACAATATTATAACAAATCACATCATAGATGAGATTTGAAACCAGGTCCTTCCATCCAAAGAACATCATTGTTGCCATCTGAGCTGAAGAGTTTTTTTTTTTTTTTTATTAAGTCAGAAAAAGTATAAACATAGATAATAATCAAATTAAGGTTTCTTCTATATGCATCCACATCTTTTTCTCAATCTAGTGTCCTATGCAATAGGGCTTTTCACAATTAAAGATGATTTAGTCAGTCTCACATGGAGATGGCAGGAATTTGTCTTCAAGTAGCTGTGGATTTTCCTAAATGGAAGCAAACAAACCAGTCTTATGAACAGACATCTAGATCTAGCAAACTAGCTTTTAGGGAATGTAGAAGAGGAATGAAAAGCCAGCTGCATTAAAAATAAATGACAGTAAATCCTTAATCAGGAGATCTGAGTGTAAGAAAGGAAGAGAAAAAAAAGAGTAAAAAAATAATAAGTAGCACATACATATTAACAAATTATTAAAGGACAGGCATTTTAACTTTGCTCTAACAAACAGTTTCAATATGCCACCAGGATAACTTTTGAGCTGCTCTAGCAGTATATTTATACTTGTAAAGTATGTCAGACTGAAACAGATATTCTATCTGACTATTTGTGAAACAGTAACTATTTCAGAATGTTTTAAGCATCACACCATATATAAAAATCTACAGACAAAATGCTTACAAGACAAATGTAATTACCTAAATTTATGCATGACAAGGCATGCATAAATTTAGGTAATTTATGCATGCCTGTTTTGTATTTTGATAAAGAAAAGATATAGAAAAATCTTAATATCCTTTTTATTTCTTAATTTCTTAGGTGAACTTAAGAAAATGATCACATATGATCAGAACAGTGCATTTTGTGATAGCATTCCTGCAGAGTAGCACCATTATCAAAACATACAAAACTAGAAGGGCTCTTGTGGTTGGTGTAAACCGAGAGAAGAGCAATCCTAAATATCTAATTAAGTTTCATCAGACCAGGAAATAATTATTTTGAATTTCTTTTCAGGAAAAATTGGTATAATATTACATAAAAGAAATATTTCCATTTTTATTGGCAAAAATTATTTTGCAAAGGAAAATGGAAACATAATTGAGAGAGGAGTCAATTAGCCTTAAACATAAGTTTGGTTTAACCAAAAATCGCTACACTGAAGCACATCAACCATACAAAACCGACAATGCAAATTCTTAAAATTGTTTGTTTGCATACAAGTTAAAATTGTGAGGCACAGAATTTAGTTCAATATTGTTTTTGCAAGAGCAACGTCTAAACAAGGTTCTTATTTAATAGACCATTCTTAGTCAAAGAAAGCCATTGAGTAGTGATACTATAATACAGGGGTGGCCAGATTTTTTGCAGCAAGAGCCCTAGTTACCTACCCGAAATTGTTAAGAGCCACATCCCAAAGGTCTATGTCAGTCATATACATATAAATACAATATCATTTATAAGGAATAAGAAAAAAAAGTTTTTGAAACATCATATTTATTATTACATATTTTTTTACGTGTATTTACATTTTTTTTATTTACTCTTTACTAGTAGAAGGTTTATGGATTTCTAAGTTAGCAACTAATTTTTTATATTTGGTTTGTACTTAGTATTTGAACTTATTAATTCTTTCAAATGTTGGTTTGTTAATTGAGAAGGATACTTGGATTTTACAAATTTCATCGTTAAGTACAGTGATTCAACATATGTCGATCCAAAAATTGATAATAAACGATATGCTGTATTTTTTTAAATGGCTGTACTTTATAAGTACACATTTCCAAAATTCATTGACTGAATTTACTGATTTATGTAACATTTTAAGACCTTCATCTTCTTGCATTTCTATTAACTCTATTTCTCCTGATGCTGTTCCAGGAAGTAAACTTTTTAAAAGCAGAAAACCGTTGTTAATTACATCAATTTCAAATGGATTTAATAGAAATGTGATAGATGGTTTTAATTCTTGTAAGTCTACAAATCGTTCTTCAAAATCTTCCAACAGATTATTTAATTTTTTCTTGATAGTTACTGATGGCTGTAGGAAGAATATCACACCCCGAAGTCGCTTTTTTCAAACGTGGAAAGTGATTGAATGTCTTTTCACTTATTTTTTTTGAAAAAGTTGTAATTTTTTTTTAAAACTAAAAATGCTCTGACTCAATTCTGAAATATTCTTGTTCTTGCAGCGGCACATTGAAATTTTGTAAATGTTCCATTATATCGGTAAAAAACATTTAAGTCCTGGATCCATTCACTGTTTTTTAATTGCGGATATGATCGTTTTTTTTATATCTAGGAATTCGATAATAGCTTCCAATAAAGCTACAAATTTGTTCAATACAACGTATGTAGATGACTATCTCACTATGCAGTACAACGATAAATCATTTATCGTTGTACTGCATATCGTCATTCAAATCAAGTTCATCAATAAAATTTCGAAACTGATGGTGGTTTCTTGCATTGGTCAGAATGAAATTTACGATTCTTATGAGTGGAGTAAACACGTGTTCAAAATTAAAGTGTTTTGCAACAAGATGTTCTCGATGCAAAATACAATGAATTGGAATGAAATCGGGAATGCTTTCATCTTTTTTTTAAAAGTCCAATTAATCATACATTCTTATCCACCATTGCTGCTGCTCCACCAGTAGCCACACTTACTAATTTACTTTTTGGAACATTTTTAAGAGAAACATCAAAAGCTTCCTTAATATCAACACCACTGGTACTATCTTTTAATGCTATTAAATCTGATAATTCTTCTCGCGTCACTCCGTCCTCAAGAACGAAACGAATAAAAATTGCTCATTGTAATTGGTCTGTAATGTCAGTTGATTCGTCAAGCACCAAACTAAATGCTACACAATCTTTTATATCGTTTTCTAATTTTCACTAGACCCTAACTTATTAGGGTCAAGTGACTCAATTGTATCAAGAATGTTTTGCTTAATAAATTCCCCTTTGGTATAATGCCGTTTTGCACGTGTGATGTTCCATGATATTTAAAACTAGCCTCTATTACAGTTTTAGATTCTTCAGTAAATTTTGTCATGAAGTTAATTTGGTTATTAACTGAAGATTTCAACGATTTAAGTTTTTTAATTCGTATTTCATATATCAGATATTTTCTGGATATCGAGACGAAAACTCGCAATGCAATTTTTCATAATGACGTTTTAAACTCCCTACTTTGAAATTGCTCACTGTTGAACTACAGACGAGGCAAAATGCTTGACCATTTTTCTCAATAAAAGCAGTCTTCTCCCCATTCTTCCTTAAAATTTCTATGTTCGTCGATATACTTCCGCTTCTGTTTATTTGCAAGAGTCATGCTGCAAAATATTCTATAATAAAAGTTTAAAAATAAAATATTAATACTTAAATCATTTGGAATTTAAATTATTACCTTTTTATTAATATAAGAAGTACGAAAATCAGTAATGTATCTTTTTAAATTTTTTGACAAGGTAATATAAATATAACTACATTGCCAAACAGCATATGAACAGCAAATTCATCAAGCTCAAAAACATTGGCCAATCAAGCAGCAAAATACAGCTTATTAGGAATGGCAAACAAACATCGATGATTTTTAGAGAAAAACAGATTTTTTTTCCTTTTTATTGGCTTTGCCTTGAGTTTTTTAAATTATTATCATCAGCATTCAGAAAAACTTTATTTTTTGATTATCCCATTTCTGCTAGAAAAATTATAAATATTTTTTATTTGTTAGTTGAGCCGAAATAAAACTTAAGAGCCACAGGTGGCTCGCGATCCACAGTTTGGCCACTATGGCTATAATAAATTTAGTTTAATGCTTTATCCAAGTGTAAGCAAACAGTTTGCGCCTGAAAATATCTTCAGGACTGAGGTAAGGTGGTACATCCCTTGGCAACTCATAGCAAAGGTGGTGTAAGCTGTGTGCAAAAAATTATAATGCAGTCCATTAAACTTAGATATGTTTATGTATTTATCTGCATATAGGAAACAAAAAATTAATCAAACAAATATTAGATGTTTTAAATAACAAATTATATTCAATTCCATCCATACAAGATGACATTGACAAAAACAGGATGTAATTTTAATGTCCTTTCAATTCAAGAGGGTTTTTGTCCCTCTGTGGTCTGTAAATGCTCAATTTGAAACAAATATTGGAATGGCTTAAACAATGTGTAATTAGAAATACCAAACTTGATTATAATCCATCCAGCCAAAATAACTGCATACTAGCAGATGGACAAAATAAATTATATGTATTATGCATTTTGCATATATATATATATATATATATAGAAGGTATTTTACCTTGGGTATAATAAATGTTAAAAATACCAAGCAATTTTAAACCTGGTTTTACTCCATTTCCCAAGTAAGCAAACAGACAAACAAGTCAAGTTTGCGCCTGCAAGTGTTGCAAGTCTAGCTGATCCTACAGGTAGTGCAAGACCAAGGCAACTCGTGGTAAAGGTGGCATAAGCTCTGATCACTAATCTTAATATTTACCCTTAATGCCAAAACGCATCTCCAAGAAGGGGATGCATGATGTTTTGTATTAAAGGCAAGAGGCCACTACCCAGACCGGTTTCGACCTTTATTGAGGTCTCGTCAGTGGGAGCTAGACTAGAAATATCAAGATTTAGTAATACAGAGCTTATAAGTATTTTACCAGATCTTGATCTGGTAAAATACTTATAATAAATATCAAGATTACTAAATCTTGATATTTCTAGCCTAGCTCCCACTGACGAGACCTCAATAAAGGTCGAAACCGGTCTGGGTAGTGGCCCCTTGCCTTTAATACAAAACATCATGCATTCCCCTTCTTGGAGATGTGTTTTGGCATTAAGGGTAAATATTAAGATTAGTGATCAGAGCTTATGCCACATTTACCACGAGTTGCCTTGGTCTTGCGCTACCTGTAGGATCAGCTAGATTTGCAACACTTGCAGGCGCAAACTTGACTTGTTTGTCTGTTTGCTTACTTGGGAAATGGAGTAAAACCAGGTTTAAAATTGCTTGGTATTTTTAACACACACACACACACACATATATAAAATTAAGAATACACTGCCTTATAATCCTGCATGAGTCCTACATATTACAATATTGGTAATTTCAGTTATGACATGAATTTTCAATATAATAAATATCATTCAAACTTTACATCTCTGCATGCAAAATCATGAAAATACTAAACTTAGCATATTTTTCCAGTATATCTATATCAAAATCTAGTTGAAAGCCTATACAGAATTTCGTAAAGAATTTTCAACAAGTTTGTCTGCCATAGTTTGAAATTATTTTTGCTATATTTCATATTCAAAAATAAACATCCACTTTGCAATTTTACACACAGACTGGAAAATTTCACTTTCGGTAAACTGCAACATCATTTCTAGTTCCATTTTACAAAAAGGATGACTATATGCAGTGGTGAGCTATGGAAATTTTAACAAAGGGCTTGCATCGTCAAGCAAAAAAAAATTGTATTTCACACAAAAACTTATTAATACAGCTTGTGTACAAATTCCAATCAACCTCTAAAGGCTATCATTTTAAAATAAATATTTCATGATCTAAACATGAAATATTTGCACACAATCAACTGTGTTAATTTATCTTACATAAGAAAAACATTTTTTAAATATCAAAATATAAAAAGAATTAAATCTTTTATAATCTTTTATTAAACATTTGATTGGCTACTGGTTTACCATACGATTGGCTACTAGAAGAGAGAAGGATAAAGATAACGCATGCGCTTATTTTATTTTCAAACTTGGGCCCATTCGTTATAGAGGAGTTGAAACAATAATTCCAAATAATCTATACACTGCCGAATAGACTAATTTTTGTTAGGTTACTGTATGAGTTTGTCGCTCATGTTTCAAAAAAAAAAATTTTTTTTTTAAATAAAGTAAACAAGAGGCTCGCAAATTGGAGAAAAATTTAACAAAGGGCTTGCCTGAGCCCCTTATAGCTCACCACTGACTATATGTAGTTTTTATCTGTCCATAAACAATCCAAATGCAAATATCTCATTTGTCAATATCCAATATCTGCTCATATTATTAAAGAATCTGGCTGGGCAGATTTGACTCAATTTTGATGTTTGGTATCCTTAAGATAGTCTAATTTTTATTTCAGTTGGAACAGCTGTAAAGGCACAAATTGACAAAATATGTTGAAATTATATGTCAAGTGTGGATAAACCAAAAAGCAGCTTATATGTTTAGTACAACAGTAACTTTTGAAGCATGAATTTTTATCAATATAAAATTAAAAAGTCAAAAATTCTACTCTGAACTTTTAACATGCACTGTATGTAAAATTTAAGAGAACAATAATCCTAACACTTATTTGGTGTAATGCAGAGAACAGGAGAATTATTTGTTGTTCAACTATTTCCAGATTCAGGAATGCTTGATCAATGATAATGTTGAGCGATTCCACCAAATAGTTTGCTAAGTAGCAGACTTTTGATTTTTTTTTTGATTTCCAGAAACTGCTTTTCATTCCACAAAATAGAGAAGCCAGTTAGAAAAACACATGAAATTAACAGACATATTTCCTGGCCTCATTGCCTTAGAGGCTTCAGCAGGGAAGACATACTGGCTTATTTTTTTTTTTTTTTTTTGTATGATGAATAATAGTAGGCATATAGAATGCATTGCATTGAATGATTTCATCAGTTGGAAGTACTGTAGTGATAATCATCTTTAATTTCCTGATATATATATATACCCTCAAGGAGTGTTCAGGCTACCATGACAGCACTACATGATTAAGTTGACATTATTATTAATCTCCTGTCCACAATTTTCCTCCAAAATTGTCTATCACTTGTCAGTACTCTAATGTTGTAATATCTAACATTTCATGCTTCTAAGACACTTCTGACTGAATCAATCCATCTTCCCGTGGGTCTCTTTCCTTATTCATCTTGGCACCAAACACCCATTTTGCTAATCTTTTTGAGCCTTTCTATTTAAGTTCCCATACCACCTTAGATTAGCTCTGCTTACACATTTTTGAATGCTAACAATGTCAAGTTCTCATTTTAATACGATTCTGTCATTTTTCTCACAACCTTCATATCTGTGGTCACTAATCTTTGATCACATGTTTTATTTCTGACCCAACTCTCAGATCCATAACTGAAAGCTGGATTAAACAAACTGTCTTGTATACTGCTAGTTTAGTGTTTTGGCTAATTTCTCTCTAATTACATACATACATAAATTTATTCAGCAGGCTAAACACCATACCATCTTTGCTTATTCTGTTGTCTATTTCCAGATTCAATTTGCCATCTTTACTAAAAACTGTGCCTAAATAGCAGAAATATTTTACTTGTTCTATAGACTTGTTCTTTAGACTAATTTAATGTGGCATTTATGTTCATCTTTTCTTATTCGGATGGTGTTCCCCTGGTTTCCCTATGTAAGGTAGGTTGCAGGTTCACTTAATTTTGTAAACCCATGGTTCATTTAGCTTGTGTCCTGTACATATGTTTTCCTGATGATGACCTCGATACAGAGGTCAAAACAACAAATATTTTCTTAATTATAAGTGAAGTAATTATTCTAACACTTGTGTTTTTGTCTCCATAAATTCTTCACTATGAATACAAGTCTGTTTTAGTGGAATTAAATTTGCCATATTATCAGAGATATTACCATAGCTTCCACATTTTTTTGATAATAGTCTGAGAATTGTGAGGATATCAATCTTGAAGCCTGAATCATATGAATACTGAAAGGTTTTTCTGAATGAAGGAAAGTGCTGTCATCAGAAAAACTATGAATAAGATCTGAAGTTAGAAGGCAGAGCATGGGTGAGAGTGCAGAAAGCTGTATTCCAGCATTTGTAACAGCCATAATGAACTCAACAAGTGTCTGGAGAGTAAATTGCCAATACAGTTCCAAAGGGCAGTAGGGCAACCTTTGGAACTGTATTGGCAATTTTCTGGATATTGAATACCAGAATATTGATATTCTATTCTGGTATTCAGCATATCATAATCTAATTAAATTATGATCTTTAAAAAAATACCTGCAGCATATCTATAAACAACAAAATTACTTGAATGAAAGTATAGATGTTTCATACTGAAAATAACAGAAAAAAAAAAATGGTGTGTAAAAACAACCAAAATCAAAGAACAGGAATACAAGATACATACAACAATCAGTTTACCAATTAAAAACAGTTGCCATGAGCTAGAAATTAATATTAATAAATATTAAAACTATTTTCAATGTTTACATAAAATGAGAAACTCTCAAACTTTTGGCAGATTCTGTATCCTAAATGTTGACCTCTTTTTTTTTTTTTTTTTTTTTCCCTTTTAGGGAGAGACTTGGAAAAAAAGGGCTTGCTAGCATGCCATTGCATAGATGCCAGATGAGTATCACAGCTTATATAGACCATACATTATGGGCATTAATTCTGGAGAATTTTGAGCACAAATATGGAAAAATACCATCTCTGAACGAGAAAACTTAATATCAAGACAAATGAGGATTTTTTTTTTTTTCTGATGTCCTGGCAAAAGATCAGGAGGCATGATGCAAGCAGTTCATGATATTGTATGCAATTTGGGTAATGTTACCATAGGATGAATAGGGATGTGGGAGAGATGGAAATGGGAACATGGAAGAATAGCAGGAGACAATCTTACTACAATTTGGTTTATGAAATATGCTTTGAACTGATTGATAATGATTTCCTTAAAACTTGTTTTAGGCTGCATTGTAAGCTAGGTGAGAAACTGGCTTTTTTGGCATAAGCCTAATACATGAAGTATTTTTATTTTGAATTGCAAAGCCACGTTTTTAGAGAAAGAGCTAGAGCTTAGAAAGAGGTAGGGCTGCAGTGAAGTGAAGAATGAAGGTCCTGTCCTTCAAATAATTTCTACACAAGACACTTTTTTTTATCTACAAAACTGCTAACAGTATAAATCCCAAATAAGCCCAAACATGGGATACTGTTCAGACATTTAGGGTGGTGGTGGTGCACTCAAAGCATCACTAACACTACTTGATGCTATTCAAAAGAGGGCAATCAAATTAACTGATGTGCCTTCCCTCTTTTTCTCTCTCAAATCATTCTCTCTTTCAGTTTCTAGCTAATGCTTCTTTCTACAGGTACTTTTAGAAGAATAAGATTAGTAGGACCAGCCAACTTCGCTTGCATTGCATTTACTTCTGTTCTCTGGAAAGACAGTGAGGGAGATTGTTTGGAAGACTTCTTCAAACACTATTCAAAAAATGTGTCAACAAATTTCTTCATTCTTTTTATCCCTTTATCCACACCCAGCACTAATGTACTATAGGTATTCTATTCTTTTGTTTGTTGGTCAGATAGTTAAAAAAAAGAAAAACTCACCTTGACACTCACTGGATGAAAGGGGTGGGGATAATGAATGACAATTTTCATATTAGAAAACAGCAACATACTTCAAAATTTTTTAAATTCATTCAAAAATTCTATACCTCTCTTGGAACACAGAACAGCAGAATGCAAAAAAAGAACTGACAACTTCCACTAGCAGCTTATTTCACTTGCTCAAACATAAAAGGACCCAGGATCTTGCATATTAGCTGATTACACCCTTACCAAGCCTCTAAGAATGAAACTGTTTTATCCCCATCTACGAAACTGAAAAATCTCTCGTTTGTATGATATAAAAATATACGTACCATTCAAACCCTTCATTAAGTTCTATTTGATTTTTATGATAATCTCACCCATAAAAGTTCATAAAACTAAACATTACAATATGTTCATTATATATGAAATAATGTACAGTAGATAAAACTTTTTTCTAAAACACCTTCTCCAATATGCAGAATGGTGGTCATACACTGGACTATGAAATTCGGTTATCAACTGAAAACATTTATTAATATCCATACCATAGCATAGCACAAGTCCACAGCTTGTGCTATGGTATGGATTCCTATTCCCTGAAGGGCAAGGAATAGGAATATAGCTATTCAGTAAACTAGACTAGCAACCTCCCTCTCCAACTATCAAACTTAGAAGCCTGCAATCCCTCAATTTGTCATTGCATATGTTCTGCAGGCAACATTATCTGTCACTTGACTGTGAACTTGAATGCTTTTTCTTCCCCACAAAATTCAAAACAACCAAATCTGAACAGGTTAATCTGCCTTTTAAGGAATAACTATTCTCTCCCTTTTCACAAATTTGTTCTCTTCAACATAATTCTTTGTGACGAAAACCACTATAGCAATTTAACTCTAGAACTTCAACTCCTTACTATCATTTGTAAGTCTAGCATCATCAACTATAATTCGACCACAGATGAGAGAACCCTCAACACTTCTGCACATGGCAGAAGGCAAATCCATTCCAATAATACAGTAATCAATTCATTTTGTGGGATGAGTGTTATTACACGTTGGAAAATTAGCTTTTCTTTTATGAACGTTCTAGTTTTTAAAGTGGTAACTATTCTGCTTGTATAACAGCTGGAAAATTTTACATATAAAGCAAGTGATTTCATGTATCTGTGACAAATTTGTACATCCCTTATTCTTTTCTCCCCTTCAACATGAATTAACTTCTTGGCACTCGGCCAGCTATGGTTCTCTCAATTGTGGGCAGACTATACTTGCAACTTCCTATCAATATAAGAAATATCATACTAAATGAAATATATAATGGATCGGCAAACGTCATCAATTTCCTGATATATACCCTCAAGATACTATTAACAGTACATGATTAAATTTGCATTATTACTAATTTATTAATCGATTATTTGTCGGTACTCAACATTGTCAGAGCTAATATTTCAGTCTCCTAAGGCAATTCTGAATGAATCAAGCTACTTAGATCTTAGTCTTCCTCTGTATTTTATTCCTGCCATCAAACACTGGTTTTGCTAACCTTTCCTCTATTATTCTGTTTAAGTAACCATGCCACCTGAGATTAGACCTGATCACACATTCTTGAAAACTGACAATGCCAAGTTCCTAATATTGGGAATATAGGTAGTCCAATACCTATAAGCTACTTACCAAGTTTGCAGTTAATATCTTCACTGTTAACTATTCTGCCATTGATGCCATCTGTTCACTCTCCTAATCTTTCTCATAAGTGATCTCTGATCAAGTGCTTCACTTCTAACCAAACTCAAATTGATAACTTAAAATTGGTTTGAACATGGCCTTCTATACTACTAGTTTAGTGTTGTGGCTAATTTCTCTCTTATTCCATATAAATTTATTCAATTGGGTCCCCATCATATCAGCTTTGCTTATTCTGTTGTCTATTTCCAGATTTAACCTTGCATCTGCACTAAAAACTGTGCCCAAATAGCTGAAATATTTTGCTTCTATAAGTTCTCCACTGAGACTGCAGCCAAAGTGTTCTATGTTTCTGCCTATATTCATAATTTTGGTCTTTTTTATTGTTGATTTTCATACAAATTTATTACAGCTGTTATTCAATTTTAGTTAGAGAATCTGAAGACTGGCACTGGATATGTTTAGGAGTACATCATCTACATAAAGCAAAAAGCTAATTTTGATATCCTCGATTCCATGTTTTACTACCACTTTCTTTCACAAGGCAACACATAAATGATGAATAAGAGTGTAGATAGCATGCACCCTTGTCTTACATCTGATTTTAACAACAAACTATCTTCTTGTATTTCCTTCAACTCTAACTGCTGACTTACAACTTAAATATAAACTACATATTGCTCTATATAATGTTCCCTTTACCCCATATAAATGTAGTGTTTATACGTATGGAGTCAATGAACATTATCTACAAACTTATCAATTCAAAATGCATAATTTTGCACTAGTCATTACAATACAATTAATACGTGACTCTTGACAAGATTAGCAATGTTGGGTTCAAAATTAGTAAGTTTCAGCCTTAAATCACCATGAAATTCTATATCTAGCTTATTTGTTTTGTTAAAATGGAATTAGCAATGCTTCAACCATGTACGAGCTTGGAAATGCAAGCAAAAAGGGAAGTACCACTTCAGAAAGTTTTGGATATTTTTCTACAACATTTATATTCTTCCAAAAGTAACTTCAAGTCCTATTTTTAAAAAGCGTCTTAGCTTCAAGATCAACTGACAATCAATAAGTTCATCTTGTAAGTTACATTCGATATTTTCAATATCTGCAGAAAATGGCGTGATAACCCAATCTGGAATGTGCATGTTTTCAAAATCTGCAAAGCGCAATTTAAAATCATCGCTCAAATTTTGAAGATGTTTTGTGTATATTTCTAAGTCTTCGTCTTTTACTTCCAATTGCCGTAGATTCAAAAAGTACTGAAAATCTTTTCGTAAGAATGATAATTTAAATAAGGCTAATTTAGCTTGGAAGCCTAAAAGAATCATCCGAGCCTGAATAATCGTGACATCTTTACCTTGTAGACGGGTCTGTACGTAATTAAATTTTGAAAATAAATCTGCCCAGTAGAAAATATGATTCTTGTTTCTCTTCAGTTCATCACTCAAAAACAAATTAACATCTGTAAGAAACTCTAGGGTTGAGTCGAACAACTCAACAAATCTTTGTAGACTTGCACCTCTAGACAACCATCTTACTTCAGTATGCAAGAGTAATTGGTTTGATACTTCATTTTTTTCCACAAAGTTTGGCAAACAATCGCAATTTAAGAGGATGAGCTCTAATTTGATTAATAGATTTAATACACACTCTTAGAGTATCATGCAGTTCAACACAGAGTTTTTGCCACCAAATGGTTTCGGTGCAACACAGTGCGCTTTGAACTTTTTCTTTCAGAAAGGCAGCGAAACATCGATAAGAGGCCCACCATTGCAGGCGTGCCATCTGTGGCTACTGTTGTTATATTAGTAAATGGAATATCATACTTATTTAAATATTCCTCCAATCGCTGAAAAAATTGTCAACCCCGTTCCATCACTTTCAAGATATTTTGCAAAAATCCGTCAATAATTTGATGTTTGGTTTTGCTATAATATCTTACATAAGCCATAAGAATAGAACTATCGAATGTAGATTCATCAAATTGGATGGAGACCTTACTATTTTTGAGTTCTGATACTACAGTTTTTTCTACATCTTCAGCCATTTCACCAATACGTCTTTTCACGGTATTCGCACTCAATGGTAAACATTTTAAAACAGGGCCAGAAACTTTTTTTTATTATGGTTTCAATTACTTCTTTGATTGCAGGTATAACAATGTCCTCTGCAATTGTATACGTTTTTCCTTTTTTTGCTATATTAAAAGAAATATTGTGGAAGGCTGTTAATCTTTGTTTATTGTCAACTTCGGCAGGTGCTTTCATAAATGATTTTATAGTTGGTCGATGTGTGTATTTCTCTTTCAGTTCTTTAAAAAAGTCAAGATCTTTATCTTTCTTATCGGGATGGAGTCTTTGAAGATGATCTTTCATTTTTGCTGGTTTCATTGCATCGTTACTAAAAGGTTTTTCACAAAGAAGACGCATAGGCCTCGTTTCGTTTCTTAATGAAGCAATAAACCCAAGTTTCAAATATTCTAACGAATATTGTCTGCATTTCTTTTTAGAATCTGATGCTGCCATTGTGTTACTGGGGTTGTAACAAAATAATTAAAATTGAAGTCAGTAAGCAAAAGTAATAAGTCTAAATAATATACTCACATATATTATACCTACTCACGTATTTCTATAGGATGTACAAAACTACCAGCCCTGCTCAACTCTTCAACATAGAGAAGTTTAGTTCGTGAATGAATAACGACTGGATTGTAATATGTATGTTGATGAATTTTAGAACATTAACGCTTACTTGTATGTCGATGTGCAAAAATGAGACTGGGATCAAATACATGCAAGTAAATAAGCAACCCAGCATGTTGCAATCTTGCTCCCCCACACCTGCCGGGAGGGAACCACTGACATCTGTTTATTGGTAAATACGTCATTTTGGCCTACTTGATTGGCCTCCGTAACTATTTACATGACCTTGCTCCATCTTACAGGTCCTATTCATGTCACTGTTCCCACGATTCACTCTTAATTGCGTGGTCATTCAGGATGGAGGTAATCCAAGTTAACTGTATTAAATATTACCCATGCAATGATGTCTTATATTTTTCTGTTGACCCCTGAGCACGAATCGACTCCTATCAATGTTATATAGACCCCTGGGGGTCGATATCGACCACTTTGGCAACTAGTGATCTTGACAAATACAGCCTATTTTGCATTTCCTCCTATTTTGGTTTCATCATCATCACGAACCATGGGCTCACTGCCCATTGATGTCTGATGCCTGTTTCACTATCTTCTTCCACCTTTCTTTGTCCAGTGCACAGTGTCGCAGTTTTTGTACACCCATTCCACACCAGTCTTTTATATCGTCTATCCATTCTCTGTATGGTCTACCTCTTCTATTTAAGCCATCCAAAATACCAAACATAAATGGCTTGTGTGGCAACTATGTTGTATTATTTTGGTAAACGCCTTTTGCAAAACACTGGTGTTATGGCATATCTATTCTTCTCGTGCAACTGTATGTTCTGTGAAGCCATTCTGCTGTTCTGTAACAGCAGAATGCTAAATCAAATCTTATCCTTAACACTGCAATGTTGTCCTCAATATAGGTTCATCTCATTTGTCTATCTCTAGATGAGAATGTGTACAACTGATTTATAATTAGTTGCATCTTCTGCCATTTTTGTGTAATAGAAAAATTATTTCCTTCAAATCCTACACATGCTGAAACAAGTGAGGGAAAAGGAAAAAAAATGTTACACACTACTAATTTGCACATTCCTATAGCATCCACAACTAATATCTCAACGAATCCCACTAATGTTTTTGTATCAGGTTTGTGAAGTTTTTAAACACCTAGGTCACCTACCTCTCCTCATCTAGTCCTTCCACAACATCCAGAGTCCTCTCATCTCTGCTTAGTGTTTACCTGAGAAAGTGATCTCAATAATTTTGCTGTTTCTACTCTATTCATGCTCCAATCCATATTCACCAAGTTATCCTTCCATTTTCTTTTTACTTGTCACACAGCAAAAGAATATCATTCAACTATCTTCTTTTTACAATCTAACTACTTTCTCTACCAGACTGTTTTGTTACTCTCCTAGACTGAACTTCATACTAATCCTAAACCTCATCACAGCACTTCTCCCAAGTACCTCCCATCCCCGCAATATTTGCCTTTCATGTGGCTTCTCTTCAAGTGATTTTAATTAGCAGCTTTCATTCAGGTGATTTTACTCACCCATTTATCTCTCTATAATAAAGGCAATACTTCATGCTGCCTTCATTAGTTTATCATAATTATCCATCTTTTAGTTTTTCGTATATTCCTTTTTTTTACCAAAGCTTCAATACAGCTAATTATTTCCCAAGTCAGATAATTCAGTATGATAATTATCAACAGGGCAATTGTAAATGAAAGTCAGTTTAATGTTACAAATTTTGGACTGAGGATGCATTCACAGAACTCAAATATACTTTTAGGCCTGAAGTTTCATCAAGTGCTGCTTCAGATAATTATTTCTCAGTACTCTATAAATGTTGCTTTGCATCCTCATACTTTTCTGGCCTATAGCAACAATTTATTTCATCCCCAACCTCCTTGACACAAAGCAACTTCAAACTGACTGCTATTCTCATCTTGATTCTCCTGTATTGTGTTCAATTCTGGTTATTGGTAATACTGTACACCCACAGATGTGAGACCCTTCGACACCTGCGCATGTCAGAAGAAGGAGAATCTATTCCAATAAGAGCATAATCAATCCGTTTTGTGGGATGAGCTTTTTATTATTGCAAGTCGGAAAATTAACTTTTCTTTTATGAACATTATAGTTTTTAAAGTAGTAATTAGAAAAAATAACCAGTAAAAGAAAAAATGTATACGGCAGAGTGATTTTAAAGAATGCCGATGGTAGGGAGGTAACCGAATCAGTTGATATAGTAGAATTACTGAGTGAGCACTTTGCAAGAGTATATCATCCAGGTGATGACATTGCAGAAATGGAAGAACCAACAGCTTATACGGGAATTGTGGTGAATGAAGTGGAAGTGAATAGTCTATTACAAAACCTCAATGTCAATTCATCTGAGGGATTGGATGTTATACTTTTGTTGTACGAGAAGCGACTAAAGAATTGTAAGTGCCTTTGACCATTTTGTTTAATTTGAGTCTCGGGTCTGGATTAGTTCCAAGGGGGTAGAAAGAGGGGGAAAATAGTTCCACTGCATAAAGGAGGTTCCAAGACTGCTGTTGAAAATTACCGGCCGATCAGCATATCAGGAATTGTTGTCAAGGTCTTGGAGAAAATAGTCAAGAGGAAAATACAAGATTGGATAGATGAAAATGGAATACTGTATGGGGGACAGTATGGTTTTGTGAAGGGTAGATCATGCCTCAGTAACTTGCTCACGTTCTTTAACACAATGATGGCTGAACTGGATAAGGGTAACGGGTTTACAGTGATTCTATTGGACCTTGCTAAAGCCTTTGATCGGATACCACATGGAATTCTAATCAGTAAACTGCAGCATATGAAAATGGATATAGGGTTGGTGAGATGGATAGGAGGGGTGGTTGATGGAGAGATATCAGAAAGTGGTTTATTCAGGAGTAGAGTCCAAAAGACGGCCTGTGACTAGTGGTGTGCCGCAGGGTTCTGTTCTTGGACCACTACTGTTTAATTTGTTCATTAACGATATAGGAAAGGATCTGAGAGGAACTGTGCATCTGATTGCAGATGATGCAAAGTTGGGTAGGGCAATAGTGAATGCTCAGGATGTCAAAATTTTGCAGGTTGATTTGGATAGTTTGGAGGACTGGACTAAGGAGAATGGATGTCAATTTAATGTGAAAAAATGTAAGGTTTTACATTTTGGGATGAAAAGTTTAGCAGCAGTATATCACATTGATGGAACTGTACTCCAGGAGATTGACGAGACCAGGGATTTGGGAGTGTTGGTGGATAGGGAGTTGAAGTTTAGGGGACACATTGCAAAAGTGGCAAAATCAGCTCATCAAATCACTTGGTTGCTGAAAAACACTTTAACAAGCAGAGGCAAACAGAATATTGTTCCTCTGTATCAAGCCTTGATAAGACCCCATCTAGACTACTGTGCCCAGATATGGGCCCCAGGGTTTCTTCTTTATGGGGAGGAGGTGGAGAGGATCCAGAGGCGAGTGACCAAGATGATAGCAGGACTATGCAATGAACCTTATTAGAACAGGTTGAAGATTTGTGGGCTACAGAAATTGGTTGATAGGCGGAAAAGGGGTGATATGATTGAGACATTCAAATTACTGAAGGGTTTCTATAAGATTAATTCAGATATTTTTGAGAATAGGACTGGTAGTGGGAGGACTAGGGCCATCCATGGAAGCTTGGTAAGAGTGTGGTTAGCAAGGACGTTAGAGCTAGGTTTTTTACTCTGAGAGTGGTAAATGAGTGGAATAAGCTTTACATGTGATTTTGCATGTTGGTGACCAATTCATACATCCTTTATTTCTTTGCATGAATATTCTTGGCAATCATCCAGCCCAGGTTCTATGAACTGTGGGTGTACAATACTATGCCTTTCGTATTCCTTTATATTTCCTGAATACACCATGTCCATTGCATTCTATTTCTGTAAAAGGCATGTCCAGTAACCGCATGTCACTAATTCTACTTATTTTCGCACAATGTGCAGATGCCAATATCCTAAACTATTTTTCTTTGTCCCTGATGCTTCTTCCAGTAGTAAACATGCAAGACAATTGACCAAACTGACACGCTCATGAAACCATAATAAAGTGACTTTATTATGGTTTCATGAGGGGAAAAAAATGCCTCCCTCATTTCAAAACTATAACTGGCTTGTAGAAATGCACTACAAAATGAGTGGAAACTCTTCACACACCCCTTCTTCATTACTAAATGGTGTATGCAGTCTAAACTTCATGCTTGAGAGGGAAAAGAAAAGTACATACAAAATATCCACATACCAATATATTCAGAAATGTTGCAACATACGAATTAACACAATAACATACAAAGAATCTGCAATAGTAGAAAAAATTAATAAATGGAAGATCCATTTATGAAGTTTCTAAATTTATGAATAACTTTAAATACTAGATGTAATTAAATAATTTATCCCATTCCTAAGTTCTTGTAGATAAGCTTATACGTTGGTTATACATAGCTTTAATTTTTCAGGAAATGACAACGTATACTAGAATATTAATTATAAATAGAATTATAATTATAAAAAAACTAATACTTTCTTATATTTTGGCAATGTTACATCAGGGACAATGTGATATGGGCACTAACACGGCTCATTTGCTCAGTGTTGGTGGTGCCTGCATGCGCATCATTGTTTTTTGTGATCCCTGATGATGGCAATGTTTAACATTGCTGAAATACAGCAATCCCTCGATTAATGTGCCCCCGATTAGTGATTTTTCGATTAGTGCACCTCTAAAATTCGATTAGTGCACCTATATACATCTTAAAAATAAATGTTACAAATTTTAAACATTTTCAATCTATAGATTTTTTATGGTAACTATTTTAAAAAATCACTCACAAGGATGAAATAAATTAGTTACCGATTTGAAACATTTTACAAAGTAATTTTTTAATGGCATACTACACTACTTACTTTTTTATTTTAAATTATTTTCCTAACATTTAATCATGAATAAAAGAATTAGTGAGAAAAAAATAGAAGTGTGAAAATGATTCGAAAAAAAAACTTGAAACAATAAAGAAAAATGAACAAGGCGAGTCCAGAGCAAAGATAGGAAAAGAACACAAAAATGAATGAATCAACTGCTGAATACAAAGAGAAAGATAAGGCTGCTTCAAGTTCATCATGCATGCACTCAAAATCAGAGTATTATAATGATTGAATTAGAGAGACGTCTTTTTACATGGATCGAAGATTGTAACCAAAAACGGATCCAGCTAAACACTGGCCTTATTAAATCAAAAGCATTGTCTCTTTATAACCTGTAAAGAAAGGGCTATCAATGATGGAAAAGAAGAAGAGTACACAGTAATTAACTTTAATGAAAAGTACAGATATTTTGTACTGAAAATAACAGTACATGTGTAGAAACAAGCAAATCTGATTTGTATCCGTACTTTATCTATACTTTCTTTTCATTAAAGTTAATTACTGTGGTTATCATGTAATTTATTGTTTATAGTCATCATGCCACAGGTACCTTTAAAGATTTCAGACATGTCGTCGAATACTAGGATACACATAGCAAGATCACGTTTTTAATACTACCATTCTTGAAGAAAAAGCAAAAAATTAAAAAGAAAAAAAAAATAAAAGAAAGTCAACTGAGGTGACACCCACTTGGATATCTATCTACACCTACATTCAGTGCTCTTGCTCTCTACAGGCCAATTACTGGACACAGGGGAAGACTAAGAAAACAGTTTTGGCAATACATAAGCAAACTTCTTTTTGAAGATGATGCTCATAAACCATCTGACATTTACCATTTAGTATAAAACAGAGTAACTTGGCTCACTTTCATTTAATAGAGTATGAGTTTGTTATAGGAATTTTTTTTTTATGCATTTATTATTATTATTATTCGTGACACCTCCAGGAGTCTGAAGACTCATCGCGGGGAGGACACCTACAACTGTCTCAACCACTACACCGAACCTTTACTACAAATCATCTCCATCAACGCCATCTACCACCCACCTCCACCACAACTAGTATTTTTTGTCTGTAAATTGCGTGTCTAAAGGGCCGATTTGTCTTTATGTAGGATGAAAAACCCGAGTTTCCAGGAGAAAAAACCCTGCTACCTCCGTATGAGATCAGCTAACTCGCCTTCGATTGAAATCGTCCAGATAAAGATTCCTCCCGTTGCGACGAGAATCGAACTTAGGCCTATTCCAATCGAAGGGAGCAATGTACCGTTGTTCTTCCAATTGCGCTATGGAGGCGCCAATTCCTATTCATACATGAAAGAGAAAGTCAACCGAGGTGACACCCACTTGGATATCTATCTACACCTACATTCAGTGCTCTTGCTCTCTACAGGCCAATTACTGGACACAGAGGAAAACTAAGAAAACATTTTGGCAATACATAAGCAAACTTCTTTTTGAAGATGAGGTTCATGAACCATCTGACATTTACCATTTGGTATAAAACAGAGCAACTTGGCTCACTTTCATTTAACAGAGTACGAGTTTGTTATAGGAATATTTTTTTATGCATTTTCCTATTCATACATGAATAAATGACAATGATGAATCTCAGCTGTACTTTACAGAGATGATGCTATACTACTAAATAAATGCAGCACTAGTCTGCAGGATTTCTCCAACTAAATTGAATAACTTCTGTAATAAACTTGGTATGAAAATCAGCAATACAAAAGACATTACGAAAATAGGCAATAACATGTGGAAGCATTGACTGTATCTTGAATGGAGAACATATAGAGGAAGTAAAACATTTCAGCTATTTGGGAGCAGTTTTTAGTAAGATAGCAAACCAAATATGGAAATAGACAACAGAATTAGCAAAGCTGGTATGGTAAGAAATCAAATGAATAGATTTATAAAGAAAATAAGAGAAATTAAAAACACTAAAATAGCTGTATACAAACAGTGTCAAAACCAATTTTATCTTAGGATCTGAGAGCTGGATTAGAAATAAAACACTTGATCAAAGACTGGAGACCACAGATATGAAAGATCAGGAGTGAACAGGGGGCATCTATGGCAGAATCATTAAAAATGAGGCCATTAGGAACCTGACATTGTTAACATTTTCAAGAAGGTGTGAGCAGAACTAATCTCAGGTGGTATGGTAAGAAAACCAAAATATAAGATCTGACAACAGTGGTGTCCTGACAGATAAGATTAATTTGGAGGAAAACTGTCAATAGGAAGTTAGTAATGATGTAAACTTTTCATGTAGTATAATTATATTTTGTTGTATACCCCATGAAGTTACTTATCAGAAATTTGATGATTTCAGATAAACTGCAGAAAAACTGGTAAATGACAACTGGTAGAAAGTATATACAAAATTTTAAATTCATCCTTAAAATTATTTGTGACATGATTATTTCAACTACTCTTCCTGGATCCTCTTTCTTTATACAACAATGGCATAATCCTTTCCACTCTGTGAATAATCTCCATATCACTTCAGTAACAAAGTACTCAAACATTAGATTTCAATAACAGCACCTTTATGTGCTAAATTCTGCAAATTCGCATTCCCTAAATCCTCTTCTAAAATATCCATCTCAGAGTGAAGCCGGCTATGCAAAGTAGTCAAAATGTGGCTTAATCAAGATTTTATTACTAATCTTTGAAGCAAGGCTACTTGCTGTCTTGGCAATCTTTACCTTATGCCATATGAAATCCAATCCCTTGTCTGCAATCAGCCTCGGATTCCATCTCAATTTTTGGAACATCTTCCTCTTATGGCTTCAAACTCCTAAGTAAAATGCTACGCATTCACTATATTTAACATTATGACATCCACAATGTCCATAAATCAAGCTCTTCAGATGAATTCACCAGCAAGCAGGTATACTGTATAAACATTTTTAATAACCACCTCATCATCTCTGCATTGCTTCCGAAAGACCTAAACATTGGGTCTTGCTACGAGTAAGAAAAGCAATCTCAGATATGTAGACAAATATTGTAAAGATTTCTTCATGTCTGAGGTGTTAATGTTCATCAAGAAATGGACTAGTTAACAGCAGGTTTTCCATCATAAAAAAGAAAGAAAACTAAGTTGCGTGAAAGTAGCTAAACTAAAGTTAGACAAGGCTTGGTCAGGAGATTAAATCCTACATGACTGGAGGAACTCTCACGCTACTAATTTATAAAGGAAATAAAACAATATGAAAGTAAAGATTTCTTTACACAGGATTACAATCAAAATTTATGAGAACATAACTGAGAAAGGAAGAGAAAATTGGTGAACAAGCTAGATTTAGGCCAAAGAGGTACCAATACCATATTTTTACTTCACAAGAAGTGGACAAATCATAGGAATATAAATTAAGAGATTTCTATGTAAGCTGTATTGATCTAAAAAAATTAAAAAAAAATACTACTAAAGAAAACTATCCAGAACACTACTAGATCTGTATGGTGTAAATGAAACTTAATACAGACTAACACGAAGCATATGAACTTGAACACCTGATAAAATATCAAACCATCTTCCTGTACGTTCCCCTTCTATTCTAACTGCTGATTTATAAATACAGTGGAGATGGCTCACAATCTAATAATCTACAATATATATATTAATGTGAAAGCTAAACACCAAACGGGATAAACTTATTCATTAGTACCAAAAACAGGCTAAAGGTTAGATATAAACCACATCATTAAGGAAAGTGGTAATAAAATAGGAGAAACATTGTGCAATGCAGATATCTTAAATAAATCTGCTGCAAGTCTTCAAGAGCTTTTAGCCAAATTACATAACTGCTATGAAGTTTGGTATGAAAATCAACAATCAAAATAAAGAAAATAAAATAAATTACAAAAGGAAAATAAACTGGATTATATTCTCAGTACTGAACCTAAAGAGCTTATACATTAATTATTTAAGTGCAATTTTTATTAAAGACAAATGATATATGGGAATGGAAAATAGGAAAGTAAAGCTGGTATACTGAGAAGTCAGGTGATTAAATTTATATGGAATATGGGAGAAATCCACCAAAAGACCAGCAATGAATATACAAAGGGTTCAAGCAAATTTTAATACATAGATATCAGAGAGCTGAATTGCATTGCAAATTAAATACTGATCTAGACCAGATATTACAGATAACCATGCTCTGAGGAAAATCAGAGCGAATAGATGGCATCAAGGGTATAACCTCATTAAAAATGAAGTATCAGAAAAGTTGGCATTTCAGAAATGTGTAAACAGAAGTAATATATAATAGTATGATCATTTAAAGATTTATCTACACTTAAAGTGTGCCCTTCTGGCTGAGAAAAGAGAAATTCTACAAACGAAGTCAAAATGTTCACAAGCTCATTCTTCAGGTTTCCCAGCTCACATTTCAATATTTAAACTGTTTTTTCAAGTATTATTACTCATATGATACTGATCAATATGCAATTAGTACCTTTCTCTTTGAGTATCCTTCATGCAACGTCTTTTGTCCTCTGTGCACTACTTTGGGATTTTGCCAGAAGCAAGATAAATTAGTAGCATGAATGACCATTCTTCAATCAACAGGCTATAGGTTCAAATCCTATCATGCGTATGGATGTTTGCGAATTCCTTCAGGTGGGAGATTGGTTTCATCACCTCCGCTTACTCAAGGCTTGAACTGGCTTGAAAAAGCTCCATGTTGTCTCTAGAGGAAGGCTTCCAAGATTATGTGGAAGAGTAAATTAAATATATTAAAGTAAATTTGAAAAAAAAAAAGCAATCCACCCACACTATTATGTTTACCTTTTGAGGGTGGGAGTCACAGATAAACACAGCTTGGCACTGCTAATTGCTCTGTACAGACCACTATCCCATCAAATCCCATGGCTATAACTCACTGATATTTCATAATATTCTAAAGATCAGTATTTCTTCTTTGTCAATAACTTTCTACCATCAGCATTCATTCAAGTTATCCTTCCATAATCATTCTTCTAGTTACTACATTATGAAAGAACCTGCAATTTCATTTGGTCTGCTCAGCTAATTTCGCCTTCCATGCTTTACACCCCCTCTTACTGGGATTTGTATTGCTCATGTACCTGCCAAACACATTTCTCTTTATATTTCCTTCCTAAAATCTCTTGACCATTCCAGCATATTAACATTCCACACTGCTTTCTACCTGTCTTTTAAGTTTTTTATAATTACTGACTATTTTATATGTAGGTATTATCCATATATACCTCTTGTTAACTAAGAATTCTACATGATCAGCAACCTCCGAAGTCAAAAAAATTGCATGACCAATCTCCCCAATTAGAGGAAAAGTAGGTTATGAATCGTTGGATGTTATCAACAGATCCAGCATTCTCAAACCACATGCCCCCCCATCACGCCTTAAGCAGTTGTATAAATTTCATAGCCCTCCTGCAAGTGCCCTTTTCTATCTTTGTTCCACATATGCTCCCCAAAATAATTGCACAGCCTGCATTCCATCATCTTTCAGAAGCAGCCAACTATATATTTTGTTCTCATTCCTTTGTCTTACACCACATTGTCTCAAAATGCACTGTTCCCCCACCCAAGCCTTGCTTCCCTTCTAGTTTGCAATTTATCTGCTATTTCCTATGCTTATAAGGCATAGCATGTACAGTACAGAGGATTAGAAAAATGGTCAAACGAACTCAAACTTAAAATCAACCCAGACAAAACAAAACTAAGTACATTTAGTACAGACAGGAAAAATAGACATTCCTACAATCCCAAAGTCATGATCAATAACAAGCTAATTGAAAAAGTCACAAATCCAAAATACCTTGGTATTACGCTTGATCAGGAATTACGTTTTGCACAACACATCTCTAACACTTCCAACAGAGCTCTAAAAAAATTAAATATACTGAAAAGGCTTTGTGGAACAAATTGGGGTGCAAAGCCAAAAATCCTCAAAACTACTTACACTACACTAATAAGGCCAATAATGGAATATGCAGCACCTATCTGGTCACCTTCGGCTTCATCGGTAAAGAAAAACCTAGACAAAATACAAGCAAAAGCATCCAAGATTATCATTGGTGCAGTCTCATCCACTAACAACATCAGAGCCCAACAGGAATGTGGGCTTGACCTGCTGGAGGACAGACGAAAATTTGCCACCATAAAATTCATAAATAATATCAGAAGCTACCAAAGTGATCATGTCTCCCTAAAAACCTATGAACATTGGAACCAAATTTGCAGACTTCACAGATCATCGACTTTACAATATGATGACACTATCAGGAAAGAAATAGGTCTTGATCAGCTAAATGTCCACATAAACAAAGAACCTCTATTTTCCAGTCCTTTACCTTCAAATACCTTCATAAATCTAAACCTTACCAAACTCTGTACAAAAAAAGAACCAAAAGAAATGCTTAAAGAAAAAGGCCTAAATACCATCAACCTTCTTTCATCCTCCAAACAGGTTATTTGTTATACCGATGGATCATCAGACACCAATATGATTAATGGAGGCGCTGGTGTTCTCCTTCTACTCCCGAAAGGTGAAAAACTTTCAATAAAAGTTGGATCTGGGAGAATCGCTTCCAATTTTACCAGCGAACTCTACGCAATAATTAAAGCACTAGAAGCCTACTTAAATCTATCATCATCTCAACAATCTGAAGGAATTATAATTTACAGTGACTCAAGATCAGCTATGGAGGCAATCAAAAATGGCAATACCAAGCTCACACAAGACATCCATAAACTCTTAAATCATCTAAAGTGTTTAGGTAAAAGTTGCATTCTACAATGGATTCCTGCTCATGTAGGCATTGATCACAACGAAGCAGCTGATAAATTAGCAAAAGAGGCCAGAGAACTCAACCAAGAAACTCATATGATAACTCTTGCTGATGCCAATGCACTAGCAAAAGCTAAACTAATTCCATTGAAATCAGTGATACAACATCAAATTCCCGAGATCAATGCTGACAGAAGGACCTCCACTACGATAGCAAGACTACGAACAGGACATTATAGAGGAATGAAGATCAATACAGATGATACGAGAACATATAGAAACTGCAACAACTGCCCCAATACGGAACTGACACCCACTCACATCTTTACCTGTCCAGCAATTACAGCAGCCTTGCAAGAAATAGATCCTAATCCTGAACAACAGCTCTATACAAACAAAATCACAGACATAGCCAAAGCAGTACAAAGAGCGCACGGAAACATCTAAGACTCTTCAAAGGACAAGACAACAACAACATGTACAGTACCTGTACATGCTATGCATTTGTCAACCAAGTCTCACTAATGTCAATACTTTAATCAAGTTGAACTAACAAAAGCCAAACATGCACTTATTCCTGATGATGCTTCTACAGTGTGTGTGTGTGTGAGAGAGAGAAAGAGGGGCAGCAGAATCCCTTTGGGCTCAACTGACCATGCATTTGATAATGACCAAGTTCTGCATTCCTTGATCAATCCTGCACTCCCCCCCAGGAATGCCTCAGTATATGCATGACTGCCAACCCCCTCCCCCTTTCAAGCCTAGTTTCCACTTTTCCCACACTCATGCCAACTTCCCCCCCCCTCCATGCCCAAACGTCTAGTTTCCCTGATTTTGCACCTAAAAACTTGCAATGAACAGCACTTTCTCTAGACATGTAACCATTGAAATGCAATCCAATTGTAATTATACATTAAATATTATGAAGTAGAATTACAACTTGCATTAATATATGACATATTAAGGAGGAAAAAAAAGCTGTAAAGCAGGAGATTATGTAGAACACTGTACATTTATTATACATATTATAAATTCAAATCTTCTTACTGAATATTTACAATACTGTATCATAAAAATTTACTACAATTCTAAGAACAAAAAAAAATTTCTCAGTCACAGTGAGAATTTAATGAATTCTAGTAATCTTCATGCTTCAAGTCATTTTATCAGGGGATAGGATATTTTATTTTATGACAATCACCTTAAAAAAGATTATAAAACTCTAGCGTTAAGAAGCAGATAAACCAAATATCCTGAACTATGGAGCTAACATGATTTTTTTTTCCCAAGCCCCTTCAACTAAGCAGCATAGTGGTCTCGCTCCAGACATAAGATTGGCTTTCAAACCCACTGCGACTATACGAGCTTTATTATGTCCTCTTTCAAACATTCTGGAAATTACAATATTCCATGTTCTTGTGGTCTTTCTTACATAGGGCAAACATCTAGAAATTTGGAAATAAGACAAAAAGAGTATACTGAAGATGCGAATATCAACACAGAAGACAGCTCAGGTCTAGCTTTCCACTTCTCCCAGACTCACTGTAATAGTGAATGGGACAAGAGCTCCATGACTTACATAGAGGACAACTTCAATGCCTGTAACATCAAAGAATCTATGATGATTATCCACTCACAAAACACACCCAACAGAAACCTAAGAATGATTCCAGGTGATATTTGGAAGTTGCTTATTAGATCTTTCTGCACACCAGATGATTTAAGTTTATTGCCAACTATCATGCACACTTAATAAACAATGACTGACCCATGCCAGCTCCCATATTCCATGTGTTTTTTGCTTCTGCACTATTACGGCCTAATAAAAAACCCTATGTCATTTATTTTACATCACATTGTTTTTTGGTCAGGAATTCTACATATTCATCACCTAAAAATAATCCTGTAAATCAGAAAGCAGATATACAATCCACTATCAACCAATGAGGCTGATAATTACATGTTCACCTACCATTATTATCAACCAAAAGATAAACCAAATGTGAAGACCACATGTGAAATATTCCTCGATTTGGGTGTCTATTGCATGAGAAAACAAGGATCTTCAAAACGTTTCACACATGTAACCATTTCACTGATTTCTGAAAGTCTATATCATCAGCTACCAGCTGGTGGTACACGTATCCCCCGGCGTACATGCTGGGCCATTCAGAGGGACACTAAAAATAATCAGTAATGGCAGAAAAAAATAATTTCTACTATTTTATTAAAATAGGCACTGAACTAAACTGTCAGTATTTAAAAACAAGGAGTACAATTTACGGAAATCGGTTTAAAAGGGGTACACAAGTGGAAAAAGGCTGGGAACCACTGGTCTACATCACAATTACAATAAATGACAATCACCATACCAACAAACCTGCACAATGCCCACCAAAAGTTTGTTGCTGGATGCCAATTTCATAGTCACTTTGCTAATTAGAATATTGAGAACAACATATAGCTGGTTTGAAGTTGACAACTACAGAAACCAAAGGCCTTCCACTGAAATTTCTAAAAAAAATCTTTTTTTTATAATGAATTCATCCATTCCTTACATAATATGCATTCTGTCCATGCTCTGTAGCGAATTAGGCTTTTATTATTGTTCTAGATAATGGAAGTGAACACTCTTCAACAAATTTTATCTATAAAGTATGTGTATGTATATATATCCTTACACAAATTAACAAATCCATAAGATTTCAATTTTTTCCTTACAGATGAAACTAAACTAAGACCATTGCATTAACGTTCATTCTATTTAATGAAAAATATTGCATTTGATATTACAAGACTACAGAAGCTGAAGAATAACAAAAAAGTTACTGTTCAATTACTGTTCATATGTCCTCTTAATATGGACAGTGCCCTCACTCCCCCCCCCCAAAGAAAAAGGAAAAAAAAACACTAGAAAATTATCCAAATATTTTCATAATTAAAATTCATTTTTTTTATTATTATTATGTGACACCTCCAGGGAGTCCAAAGACTCATTGAGGGAGAGTGTGCCAACAGCATCGAACGATTGATCTCCGTCCAACTACTAACCATGCTCAAACTTGCTTAAGCTATTAGTAGCAGAGGCTCTACCAATCGACCAACCTTTGCTGGTTTTATGTTGTGTCATGTCTTCTATTTCTATACCACTTATGAATTAGCGATCATTGCAGATGCTCAGTTATAGGTGATATGCGATGTGTAGTTTGTATTCTCAAATTGTCTACTCAGCTCAGTGCCCCCCCCCCCCCCAAGATTAAATCCTGAATGTGCTACTGCCAAAGATAATCCAAAACTTCTAAGGAAATTAATGAGACTATCTTTATATTTCACCCCTCTTAATTCAGCAGAAAGCAATTTAACTTAACATTGGAATTTATCACTCTTAGTTACACCAGGAAGACCTAAGGAGACAGTGGTATATCACTGTAGTCCCTGAGGTGGGGAGAAGACTTTAGATTTTTAAGCTTTTTTTTTTTTTTTTAATTCACATGAAGCAACATGAAATTTTTGTCATTTTCCCACACATACAAGATAGTAACCTGCAGCACACATACCATAAGTGGAATAAGAGTTAAATAATCTAAGAACCCTGCTCTAGAGACTAAACTTGTAACTTTTCAAGCTACTTCAGACATCCAATAAGCAAGATGGTCTCACATCAATAGAAATCATCTGATACCTAAAAAATTTCAAAAATATCCACGCTACTTTAACACAGAGCCTATAGGTTAGAAGATTTATTCATCCAGATAATCAAGCAGGCATGCTACACTCTGAGTGGATGCTAAATCCAGTACTTCATGCACATTTTCCTTATTTAATACAGTAAATAGCATTACTAAAATTTTTGCTTTCTACCAAGCACAGAATTTCAATAAGTGTTTTGCAAGCCGCAGATGAGAGGCTGCTATAGTTTTCATACCCCCTCACGGAGCACTTTCAGTAATCCTATAACTCTCATAAAGGAGAGAATGGATATTGCAGTTTCACAGTATGGCAGTTAGATTTCATACTAAAGTGAAACTACCATTGATGTAACTAATAAAAGCAGAAGCTTCCATAAATCTATACAACCTTTTAGTCACATCTTCAGAAATGAAAACTGGTCTAATGCATTATTTTCATTCCATCATTATTGTGCATTGGGACTATTTTTTTTAATCTTATTTTCATTCCTTGGAATCATTTGTCACACATCCACACAATTATTCTTAAAAGCTAAAGTTTGAATAAATATTAAACCATTTATTAAAAATTAAATATTTAAATTAAATTCCTAATTTTTAATATAATCCAGTTTGCACACAAATAGTATTCTACATTAACAATAAGGAATTGCATGAATAGATAAAAAACTGAAGAGAGAGAGAGTATGTGGAGAGAGTAGTCCATGACAAAGGATATTTTATGCCAAGGGTTTATTATCAAATTTTACTTTGATTTTCTGAGTATACTCAAGAATTATATGATGAGAGCTGGGAAAGTATATCTTCTAAAAAATTCCACACTTAATTTGGTACATGTGACTGAATTAACACTTGCCACAAGCACACACATATCATAAAATACATATTCCTACAGACATAAGATATACTCTGGTCACCTTCAATGCCCCTGAAACAAAACACCAAACTGGATTAGATCTCTCTTGGACACATTTATCTCCAGATTCTCCTACCATAAACACATCAACAGCTTCCTCATCCATTAAAAACTAAGCATTCATTCCTACTCTAGCCTACTTTTCACTCATCAAGTTACTAATACAAATCCCAAATCCATGCATCTTTAGAATATTTATTGTTCACAAGTTTGGGATGATGTACCTAAGCTTTCAATAAAAATTTTCAACAATATCCAGAGGAGAGCAACTTGACTTAAAGATGACCCCTTCCTCACTTCAATCTTATAGGTGCACTGTTTCAGGTCTGTCTTTTCTACAAATACTTACATGGACAATGCTCCACTGAACTTGCAACCATTATTCCTCCACCATTTGTCGGACCTGTTACAACAGCAGCAACTACTCAACACCCCTTTCAGTTTCTTTTCCAATTTACACAAGAAGAGAGCCAGACTTTTTTTTTTCCCAAAAAAAATATTCAAAAAATATTTTGGGGAAATGTTAAAATGCAGTCATCTTCTGCAATATTGGTATTTCATTTGTTGGAATTTTCTACTATGGGATAATAATAGCTGAATAACAGCTGCAGGAGGAAAATATAATGCGTCCCTTCTTTGTTACACTATAGATTTTGTCTCCTTTTAATATGACAGCTAGTGAGATCAAAGAGGAACATGTAAGCTCATAACAGATAAAACCCCAACTGCAGAGCATACCACAAGATGAAACTGCAAACACACAAACCTTCTCATCCTCCTTTATTTCACTATCTCTCCCTTCGGGAACAGCAGTGTTCCAGCAGGGAGAGATAGTGAAATAAAGATAATAAAGTGTTCCCAGCAACAACAACCCCCAACTCTTCAAGTAAGATTTCTTTTTTCTCGACAATCACCAGCACCCCCCCCCCCCCAACACACACACACACACACACACACGATGTGCTATAGATTCTACCTCTCTAGCTGGGTTAGGTAAGATAAAATAAAAATTAAAATTTTTAAAAAAAATTGCAAATAATTTTATTGCTTAATAGAAATTCACTAATATATTGGTTTTACACACAAAAAAATGAAGCTACCAAGAGATAGCTTAAACTGTTGTATTCCGTATTAATGAGTTTCCTTTCTTTTCCCATTTACGCAAACGTCGGGCCAGATTTTTTTTTTTTTCTCTCCAAAATATTTTTGGAATACTTGGGGGAATGTTAAAAACGCTGTAATTTTCTGCAATACTGGTATTTCATTTGATGGAATTTTCTACTATGGGATGATAATAATAGCTGAATAGCTATGGGAGAATAATAATAGAATAATAGCTGCAGGAAGAAAATATAATCAGCCCCTTTTTTGCTACGCTATGCATTTGGTATGCTATCCTTCCAACATGACAGCTAGTGAGATCAAAAAAAGGAACATGTAAGCTCGTTATAGATAAAACCCAATTGTAGAACATACCTCAAAATGAAATTGCGATAAAATTAATTAACCTGACGGTTATGTATCATCTTAAAAAATTAATAAACAGACCTAATTTACAGAAACAAAATCCGGTAACGTACGATTTTCAGCTATTAAATTTTTTCGTTCTATTATTTTATTATTTTACCTTCTATTTAAATATCGAAGTTAGATTCATGTAATGTTTACACAAATGATCTGTTCTAATATATGCAAATCGCATAAAAGTGAGAAACGTTAGTGCACGCTTTGTTAAAACTTGGAAAAAATAATCTGAATAGTATGCCCTAAAAATTAGTCTGCTCACATTTTCTAATAAAACAAGGTAATATATAACAAATGAATTCGATTCGTTTTGTGGTAAATATTACAGACCTAATATATCAACCCATGCTGACCAATAAGAAACAGCACGATATTTTTCTTAGTGTGTGTGTATAGATATATCACATTGACATCCTAGGTAAAAATTGCATACGAAATGTAACTAATTCCCATCTATATAAAAAAGATGCTCGTTTTTGTATTAACTTCTTAAAAAAATGAAACATGCTTCTAAACATACCAATTCCAATGTTACGTTAGGCTTACTGTAGATAAAGATGACAGCTGCGGATCTTGGAACACTGGCTAGCAGTTTGGAGCAGTGCCGTTTTCTGACAAAACAGTTAACAGAAACTGGAGCACGTATGCACCCTTTTATACTGCCCCAAATCCTCCAAGTGCATGTACACCAAAAAGGGATCTATTTACCATCCACAAGATTCAATCACTTTTTTCTGTAAAAAGGCTGCTGCAAAACGTTAGAAAACACATTAATATCCCAAACGCTGCACGACTATCTAGCCTCCACCTTCGCACTCCCCTTGCTATGGCCGTCTGCAGTTATTCACTGTCGACAACAGCCCTGATGATGATCGCGCCATCTCGTGAACAAATGTCGTTGCATATCACTAAAAATTATCGAACTCCCAGAACCAAGGACGTTAACCTCAGTTTACTAAGAAACAAGTAGGATTCATAAAATGCACTGCGAGTTTCAGGTGGTTTTGAAGCATAAAAAAGTGATATAATTCATTTTAAAATGCTTAGTATACTATTCATCAAAGACTGTTGTATTAAATAAAATAATAAAAATATATTAATTTGTGAAGAGAAGTGCATCTCATGTAAGTTATTTAAAAGTTTTGCTTAAAAAAAATAATAATAAATAAATGAAACTTTCGGGAAACTTAACACTTTCAGCAGTGTTTTCTCATAATGATTTTATGTCTACTTAATGAAAGTTAGTAAAGGGATCTATAAGATTCACATAAAATAAATTTTTCAATACATGTAGGAGTAGGGAAAAACAATAGGCCACACTTAGAAGTTATCTAAGAGTCGTTAGTAAGGGTGTTCAGACTAGGTTCTTTACTTGGTGACTGTTGAATGAGTGGAATGGATTGACAGAGGTGGTTGTGATCGCCCCAATAGTGAATTAGTTTAAGGAGATGTATGATAGGTATTGTGTTAATGGATAATGTGGGTCTCCCACAATTAGACTTTTGACTCCATGGAGTACCCGTATAAATAATAATATAATATAATATATTCCTTATATTCGTTTTGTGGTAAATATTTATAAACCCATTTGCCTATGCAGTAGTGCGGCATAAGCATACGGATAAACTACTCTCTCTCTCTCGCTCGCTCTCTCTCTCATGTGTGTGTGTGTGTGTGTGTGTGTGTGTGTGTGTGTGTGTGTGTGTGTGTGTGTGTGTGTGTGTGTGTGTGTGTGTGTGTGTGTGTGTGTGCGCGCGCGCGCGCCAAAGTATTGGAGATAAAATAAAGATACTTACAATATTTCGGTAATGTTACATTACCATCTTCAGGGAACATAAAAATTAGTGAAATAATTTTATGAACTAACACTGAGCAAAAATGGCTGAAGAAAGTAAGACTCTAGGAATGACTTCAGTTGTTTTCTTCAGATATTTTTGCTCAGTTTTAGTGTCTGCGTGCACATTTCATTAATTTTTATGTCCCCTGAAGATGCAATGTAACATAACCGAAATATTGGAAGTATTAATTAAAAGTTATTTAGTTAACCTAATAATATACGGTACGTTGTTCTTTCCTAAAAATTAACAGTTATGTATCACCAACGTATAAGCTATCTACAAGAATAGGAATATGAAATTACAGACTTGTTTCCCATAATCTAAGATCCATTTAACTTTGAAACATACAGTACTTATATCGGCGATTCAAAACGCAGAGACTCACAGCGAAATGATTTTGAAAACAGTTAAAGATTATACAGGAATTTCCTCTACTTTTTCATGGAATAAAAAAGTGTTGGAATATTTGTTATTTATTTCGTACTTGTAAATATTTTGAGCGTAGTAGATAACTAAAATCTTCTTTGGCATTGATTATACTGTATGTAAATTAGTAGTTGTAGCTATTTTAGCTATAGAATAAGAGTAACTGCTGAGTGGACTTGATTCATATATATGCAATAACGATAGGTATAATTTCTCTATATAATATTTTTTGAATAATAATATATTTTTTGTTATTATTCAAAAAATACCTTAATTTCTTTTTAGTATTTTTTTAATATAAATAACATTTTTTTTTTCATATCAGTTTCATCATTTATTGTTATACACCTTTTTGACATATACATTACAATAATTTGCATTCTATGATTATGGGGACATTCAGGCAGACTAATTCCACCTACTTCGAAACTAGGATTAGATTTTATGAAGAGAGTGGAATTAGCCTTCACTATTTATGTTGTTTGCTACTATTTATGGTTGGAATGTAGGCATTGGATACTAGTGATTTGCGAAGTGTATATAAGTGTGAATGCTATAATAACTATGTTGGTATATTTTCCAGAGTTCGTGTTTTAATATTCTGTAGTTGTCTATGAGTTTTAAATTTCTTGGTAGGTTGTTGAGTAGCTTGGGTATCAGATGTGAGATCACAAAAGAACTGTATCAGTTGTTGAAGGGTCTAGGAGTAAAGTGTTGTGGGTCTGTTATGCGATATTTGTCTCTATTAGTAACAAATCACTGTTGACACAATTTTCCTATGTAATGTTTCTGATTTTGTTAGGTGGCTGTTTGATGTGTTTGCGTAGACGTTATACCATATCTCAGTAGAGATTCGCAAATACCGTGATATAGAAGGTTTTTTTTATTTTTTTTTAAATGTTAGATGGAATCATGTCTTTTACTTGGAAGAGTTTTGCTGCGATGATGTGGAGTTTAATATGTAGGTATTCTATATGTTTTGTCCATTTAAGATGACAATCTATGTAAGGGCCAAGGTATTTTGCATGTGTTACGGATATCATTTCGGAACATTATCAGGTATATTTGCTGTTGCAGCGGTTTGTGTGACAGTGTAGCGATAGTGGTGAGGGACGCATGATTCTCAGATTATGTATAATTAACATCTGTGTCTTGGTGCCGTTGATTTCAATTGAGTTTTGGTAGAAGTAAATTGTGATTTCGTTCAGATCTTGTTGTGCTTTGGAGAGAGCCGTGTTGATGACTGTGTGGAATGCTAGTAACGCGGTCATATGCGTACTGATATATTTGACTTCGTGTGGCCAGGTTATGAACGTCGTTAATGTATATGTTGAATAGAATACGTGGAATCGTGTTAGATGGATGTAGCACCTTGTAGGACACCATGTTTAATTTGTATGCCCCGGCTGTAATATGTGCCTATTTTTGTTACTTGTGTTCTGTTTGAGCAATCATTCCTGAACTAGGTATGTAGTGTTCTTCTTATTCCGAGTGAGTATAGTTTGGTCAGCAGTAACATCTCTGTAACATCAGCAAACTGTAAAATCACCACTTGGATGGTACACCTTGACAAAATGATCACTCAGCAATTCAACAAAGTCTCATTCTTCCAATGAACATTGTTTGAACTCATTCTATCATAATCATTTTCCCTCTTACTTGCTACATAACGAAAAAACACTTTTTGGTTTACTTTGGCTATTTGGCTAATTCTCTCTCATAGTCTGATATGGCCTTCCTTACAATACTAGTCACGCTTCTTGCTTGCACTTTGTACTGTTCATGAGTATACTGATCACTTTTTTCTTTATATTTCCTCCACAATGTTTTCTTTTGTCTTATCCTTTTCCTTATTCTTTTAGTATATCCTCCTGATTTAGGGCATGCAGTCTGATACTGCTACTCTCAAACAATCTCTGACCATCTGCTATGCACTACTGACATTCTTTCGTTATATCTTCTCAAGCCATGGTACTCTTCCAAGATGACTCATGAGTCTCTCATAATCACCAGCCTTATAGTTGAACATAAATCCCTTTTTGAAAGAAAACTCCACATGTGTGGCAACTTCCCAGAATAAGACCCCATGACCACTCTCTCCAATTGGAGGCAGAGTGTCTACCTTGGTTACGGATACATCTGATGCTATTATCAGATCCACTACCTTCAAACCCTTGTCCCCTCTATAACATGTTGTTTCATATAATTATCCCTTAGCAACTGTGTAAATCCCACTTCCATCTTGCTATTCATCCCTTTCCTACCTGCAAGCAATGTCCCCATAGTTAAGAAGTCTCCCATAATAATTGTTCAACCTACAACCATCGTTCTGATTTGCCAATACATGCCATCTACATCTCCCTGCGGACCAGCTGATCTATAGCAGCACCGAAGAACATATTTTGTCCTATTTGCCTCTATATCACACCAACCTGATATCCACTTAAAAAAATAATAAATAAGCTAACGCCTTTTTTTCCCTAATAGGGAGAAGGCGAAGCCTTTATACCCTATCTAGCTTTTGGAGATTGAGTGGGCAGTTCAATCTCCACCGGTATCCAATCAGAGCTAGCTGACCCATGTCTATCACTAATTATAGGCGGCTACTGATGAAGAGACCAGCAAACAAGTGTAACCATCTCTTGGTACCTAACCCTAACATGATATATCACTGCCTGAAATAATGTGGGTAGTACAGTCGATTTTCTTGAGTTTACGGGAT
Organism: Typopeltis vanoorti; assembly: GCF_054136105.1. Classification (NCBI taxonomy): domain Eukaryota; kingdom Metazoa; phylum Arthropoda; class Arachnida; order Uropygi; family Thelyphonidae; genus Typopeltis; species Typopeltis vanoorti. Next base: position 4,946,296 of record NC_143574.1, on the reverse strand, counting down.
GAAAAACCCGAGTTTCTGGGAGGGAAAAAACGCTTGCCCATGCCAGAGATCGACTAACTCGGGAACCGGTCGAAGAAAGACTTAGAAAAAGTTCCTCCAGTCGGAGACTAGACTTGAACTTAAGTCAAACTTCGAGCGACCAAGCGCAAAGGACGCAAGTGCCACTTGCACTGAGCTACACAAACCAAATATCCTCTTTAACTTCTAATTTTGTTGGTTGTAATTCTGCAGCTATGAAAACTTAGGTTTAAATAATTAATTGTTTATGCTCTCTCTCTCTCTCTCTCTCTCTGTCTTCAACTATTGACAATAATTAAGAGTAAATTAAGGCTTGGAACTGCATCTAAATTTTCTCCTCTTTTCTTTGCATATATTATGTAATACGTTTAAAAAAAACCTCAATTCTAGCATTAGTTTTAATTAAAACTGACATTCAGGTAATTTTTGTTTGCTTTTTTTTTCATCTTCATGAAAGTTGTACTCTCTTCACCTAGGCTTCATGGATATATATATATATATATATATATATATATATATATATATATATATATATATATATATATATATATATATATATACTTACTTACTGTCCTCTTCCGTCGAGGACGGGTTGAGTCTTCCATGTTTCCACAACAACCACCAGGAGTCTCGGTTTCTTGCGTGGCTGGTGAGCTGTCTATACGTTTGTAATCCAGACTTGACCTTTATTATTGTTATCCATTTAGTTCTTGGTCTTCCTTTTTTCTTTTTTCTTTTATTCATGCAAACAGAGCAAGATTGGGCATTCTCTCGACATGTCCGTACCACTGAAGTTGTCTTTTTTTTTCTTTTTTTTTGTACTTAGAGAAATGTTATTTTGTCTGTAATAATCTTATAATTCTAATCATTTAACCATGAACCTTTGTTACAATGATTAAGATAAATTGTGGAAGAAAATCTTCCACAGGCTGGATTCGAGTTAAATAGAAGTTGCAGAATCAGATTTTCGCTTTACAACAAATTGTTGAGAAATCTTGGGAATATAACAAGGATTTGTGTTTATCTTTCGTATATCTAAAAGGTATATGACAAGAGGAAAGTTCTTCAAAACAATACAGTTATGTAGCGTTAATGGGACCTTATATCGTGCAATACATAGTCTCTATTTAAGCTCTAAGTAAACAGTTAGAATTGAAGGAGGTACACAAAGATGATTAGATGTTAAATCAGGTGCGCGTCAATGATGCACATTATCTGTAAGGATTACTTTTATGGAGGAAAGCGGTATTAAATCTGATATCAATATTGGCGATGTTAATCTTTATGCAGATGATGTTATACTTTATTCAGTTACTTTATGCAGATGATGTGCATAAAGTAACTGAATAAGTCTTTGATGAAATACAACAATTCATCAAAGACTGGAGATCACAGATATGAAAGTTCTGAGAAATATTAGTGGAGTGAACAGATGGCATCAATAATAATAATAATAATAATAATAATAATAATAATAATAATAATAATAATAATAATAATAATAATAATAATAATAATAATATCCTCATTTAACAGTATCTTGTTAAATGAGGATATTATTATTATTATTATTATTATTATTATTATTATTATTATTATTATTATTATTATTATTATTATTATTATTATTATATATTTTTCCACCCGTAACAAAACAGGAACTGAAAGAAGCACTCCTACAACTAAAACCAAAGACCACTCCAGGAATAGACAAAATAAGACTCACAGACCTTACAACACACTTTGAACAAATAAATCCAACACTTTTGAAACTCGTGAACATAATATTCGACACAGGCATTATTCCACAACAACTAAAAACTGTTGTAATTACGCCAATATACAAACACGGCAAAAGAAACGATACTCAGAACTACAGACCAATAGCTACACTACCAGTCATCTTAAAAATTCTAGAACAAATAACACACACACCAGACTACCGAACTATTTACAGTAGTACAACATCATCTCACAAAACCAATACGGCTTTCAGAAAACAAAAAGCACCATCACTTTATTAGAAGACATCGCAGACACAATAAACAAAGCTCTCGACAAAAACAAATACGCCGTCCTTATACTGCTGGACTTAACCAAAACCTTTAATACACTTGAACATGACATACTACTCACCAAACTATACTCAAAAGGTATAAGAGGAAAACTGCATACATGGTTCAAGAACTACCTCTCAAACAGAACACAAGTCACAAAAATAGGTACATGTCACAGTCGGAGTATACAAATAAAACACGGTGTACCTCAAGGTGCCAAATTATCACCCACTCTATTCAACATATACATTAACGATGTTCGTAACATATCCATAAGAAATCAAATATTTCAGTACGCAGATGGCACTGCATTACTAGCAATCGACACAGACATCAACACGGCTCTCTGCAAAGCACAACAAGACCTAAATGAAATCTCAACATACTTCCACCAAAACGCAATTCTAATCAATGGCACCAAAACACAGATATGATAATGCACAACCCAAGAATCATACGCCCCGCATCACTATCGATACACTGTCACACATATCGCTGCATTAACAACAAAAATACCTGCCAATGTTCCGAAATCAAACCTGTAACACATGCAAAATACCTCGGTCTCTATATAGATTCCCACCTTAAATGGACAAAACATATAAAATACCTACATATAGAACACACCAAACTCTGGATCATCGCAGTAAAACTCTTCTAAGTTAAACACATTATTCCATCCAACATAAAAAACTCCTATATAACGTTATCTGCGAATCCCTACTCAGATACGGAATAATAGTCTATGCAAACACATCAAACAGACACCTAACCAAATTAGAAACATTACACAGGAAAATTGTGTCAACAGTGATCTGGACGCCTTACACGCAACAACCAATATCCGACAAGCACATGCCTATACACAGAATTCTGAGCATTAAAAACCTGAAGCACTACATGACATTAACAAGGAATTACTTCAACATCCCCTATCGAAACAACAGACACATACGTATAACACGACCCACAGCAACTCTCTACATCCCTACACCCTTCAACAATTCATACGGTTCTTTTGTGAGATCACATCAGATACCCACGCAACTCAATAACCTACCAAGAAATTTAAAACACGTAGATAACTACAGAGCATTAAAACACGAACTCTGGAAAATATACCAACAAAATTAATATACCATTAACACTAATATACACATCACAAATCACCAGCATCCAATGCCAACATCCTATACATAAACAGTAGCAACAACATAAATAGTGAAGCCTAAATTCCACTCTCTTCACAAAAGCTAACCCAAGATTTGAAGTAGTTGGGATTAACTCCCCTCACTCAATCACACGTAATCCTTATAACCAAAGAAGCAGATTTTGTAATAAAACAGTTAGTAAAGCATACAACAATAAAGAAGATACTGAAGATACTGATTATTATGTGATGATATCATTGATATAATACTCTTATGTAACATGAAAAACTAATGTAATAAATTATTCTTATAATCGAAAAATTATACAAAAAATTCTGTATAATCTTTATTGTTAACATTAGAAGAACATGTGTTGTAAATTCATAATATAGGAGCGAAAAAATACTATTAAACATTTTAGTTGAAATCAATGTAGAAAATGCAGCACTTAGTGCTGAATTCTGTAAAATTATAAGTTGCAATGTCACTCAAGATGTTTATTGTATGTGCAAATATTTTAGCAATCAACAATAAAAATTATTATTATTATTATTATTATTATTATTATTATTATTATTATTTATATAGGCACTCCATAGAGTCAAAGGCTTATCGCGGGTGATCCATTGTATCCATTAACACAACACCTAACTACATCTCCTTGATCAGAGATTGGAGACCACTATTAGGAAAGAACTTGCCATTGTTAGCATTCAGGATTGTGTTAACAGAGCTAATCTCAGATGCTATTGCCACTTAAACAGAATGGGAGGGGAAAGATTAGCAAAACAAGTGTTCTTTTCCAGGCTAGCAGGGAAAAGACACAGAGGAAGACATAGATTTAGGTGGCCTGATACAGTAAAAGGTGCCTTAGAAGGCAGAAATATAAGGTCTGATAATGTTGGAGTTTTGACAGATAACAAATTAATTTGGAAGAAAATTTGATCGGAAGTTAGCAATAATGTAACTTTTTCACGTAGTACTATCATAATATCCTGAACACCCCCCTTGAGGGTACAAAAGGAATTTCATGATGATGATAAATCTTCCATTTCCTAAGGAGGTAGAACTAGCTTAATTCTAACTAAGTTATGGAAAATTGAAAGATCTCTTTCGAAATAGTCATTATTAATCGTCGAGCACACCAATGGTTACCTATGATTTGAAGACTTTGAGAGAGAGAGAAAGTATTGCAGATAACTTCTGCCATACATTTAATACATACCAAATGGCATTATTATCTACAATACCAAACGTTCTCTAGTCGATTTTTCTAAGTTGCAGCGTTAAAAATCAATGTTTTTGCATGAAAGAAGAATGTTATTTGTCAGTAATTCAATTTGTTGTAGTAATTCAATACTCTCTTCTTTAACTAGAAGAATTGATACTTATATAAAAAATACTTTGGATTTCAAACATAAAAATTCAGATCTTCATTTGGACGTTTCTGATATCATGATCAGTTTAGATGTTGTTTCTTTATTTACAAATGTGCCTCTTTCGGAAAGTATTGAATTACTACAACAGGAATTTCCTTCAGACATTGTAAACGTATTTGATTTTGTAATAAATTCTGGTTATTTTTCCTTTAAAAATAAGTTGTATCAACAAATTGAAGGAACAGCAATGGGTAATCCTCTTTCTCTAGCTATCTCCAATTTCTTTATGGAACATTTTGAACAACGTATCTTTGACATCATTTCTCCCAGACCGACTCATTGGTTCAGATATGTCGATTACATTTTTACTGTATGGAATGGCTCTTCGGATGAACTTCAACAATTTCTCACTAAGTTAAACGCATTTCAACCTAGGATCAAGTTTACCCTAGAAGTAGAATCAAATAAGCAGTTAGCCTTTTTAGATCTTCTAATTCTTCGCCAACCAGATGGTAACCTACATTTCTCAGTTTATAGAAAGAAGACTCATACAAGCCATTATATCCATGCGGAATCTCATCACCATTCCAGTCAAAAAGCAGGAACTATTAAAACACTGGTTCATCGGGCGCACTCCTTTTGTTCTTCAGACGATCTTTTACAGAAAGAACTACAATATATAACTTCTTCCTTTCTATCTAATGGTTATAAGAATTGCTTCATTAAAAAAACTTTGAGTAGTTTTAATAAGTCTTCCTCTTCAAACACAGAAGAAATAACGCACATTACTATCCCTTATGTACAAGGCATCAGTGAACGTATAGCAAAAGTTTTAAAACCACTGAATATTTTTTTGACTTTTTAGAAAAATCTCCACCTTTCTCACTTCTCCTAAGGACAAGCTTCCACATCTTAATCATCCAGGTGTCTACCAGATTCCATGCTCTTGTGGATTATCTTATTTTGGACAAACGGGAAGATCTGTCTCTATTCGGCTAGAAGAACACTAATCTTATATTGAATACTTTAAACCTGAAAAGTCTGGACTTGCAGAACATGCCATCTTCTCTAGACACAGAGTTCATTGGAGAAAGACGAGGGTTCTTCACAAAAGTCAGTTTCTCATGGAACGCCTTTATAAAGAAACATGTGAAACTCTACTTCATTCTCCTAACTTAAACAGATCCGACGGCTTACGTCTGTCCCCTTTATGGGAGATAGTACTTTACAAATCAGCCAATCTTTCCTAACTTTTTATTGCATTTATTTTTTATTTTTTTATTTATTTTTTAATTTATTTATTTAATTTATTTTTTATGTTTTATTTATTTATTTATTTATTTTTTAGGAAAGTTATTGACCTTTTTAGTTATCTTACACCAGCGACTTAGGTGGCGCTTTTTGGAATTGTCAGTTATTGTTTAATTTAAGCTTAATGTACTGAAGATGCCTGTGCCACACAGGCGAAAATTATACTATTAAATACTCTTTGTACGTGAGTTTTTTCCGTTTTTAATTTTGTATCGAAATAATCCATTAAGCAAACTGAATTATTTTATCCCTATCTAACGTTTCGAAATTTGGGGTTGAGGAGGTTTTCCCCTGACATTTTGTTACGATAGTTACGGGATGGAAGCGTTTGGAGGGGGAAAAATCCAACCACTCAATCTGTGGCTGTCGAATATCTTCCTACTCCATATGTGTTTGTCCTTAGTGTACACTTCAGCTTCATGCCACTCAATGCCAATTCTGTTTAGGTTTTGTTTGATATTGTCTGTCCATCTCATTCGGTACCTATATCTCTTCCTAGTATCCTCTGATCACTCAACATAATCAAGTTGATCATCTGAATGTACTGCATTCTGACAACAGTGTCGAACCATCATAGCTTTTTCTTATATAAGACAATTCTCAACTCTTCCCTTGCAGTATCTCGTTCATCACAGAAACAGTTATACGAAAAAATATTAAAGATGATAGGACGCATCCCCTGTCTTAGTTCAGTAGCTATTTGAAAGTATTCACTATGTGCTTTATCAGCTTTAACACACACCTCATTTTTATAATCTAAAGTATTCATAATGCCAATAAGTTTTCAAGTATTCCACAAGCTCTTAAAATTTCTATAAAGTTTTCCTATCAACTGAATCAAAAGCTTTTTTGAAGTCAAGAAAACATTTCATCACAAGTTTCTGAAATTCTAAACATTTCTCAAGGATCTGTCCCACTGAAAATATTTGGTCTGTGAAGCTTCTTTCTCTTCGGAATGCACCTTACCCATCTTTAAGTTTCTTATCAACCAGGTTCTTTATCATGTTAAGTAAAATAATGCAGGGAACCTTACCTGGAATAGACAATAAGCTGATTGCCATGTAATTCTCACACACCACGTAATCTCCATTTTTAAAATGGGCACTAATACGTTTCTAGTGAAGTCTCTGGAAAATTCACCACTTTGATAGCAAAAATTCAGGATCTCAGTCAGCCAAGTCACTATACGCTTCCTATCTCTGTTTAGAATTTCTGCAGTAATCTAATCTCGTCATATCCTGTAGATTTATAAAGTTTTAATATCCTTACAGCCATTCTAACCTCAGATGGTATAATGGGACTATATCAAATTGTGAAGTGGAAATATTTTTACCAAAGAGGATTGGATGACAATACTGAATATTGTTTAAAAGATCATCAACTTACTCTGCTCAACTTGTTATGATGATATGTTGTCTTTAACGTTTAATGAATTCACTTCATCTCCCTCTTCCTACATATCTTATTAATAAACTCATATAGTCATTTGTGATTCTTCTCTCTAGCTGCATTCTCTGCTTTCTGTACTGAGTTGGAAACCAGGAGTTTCCTCTATTTTCAACTACCCATTTACTTGATTATTAATTTCCCTATAACTTAGTCTATTCTCATTATTTGGATGCTGCTCTAGCACTCTCTTAGATCTTTCCTCTCGGCAATTAACTGCATTGCCAAATATGCCATGATGGTCAAATAATGCTTTTTCTTCCATCTGTCTCTCCCTCTCCCTCCAAATCACAAAAATGTAGGATATCGCTTTCATAATACCTGGGCAATTCATTTTAGTATATTCTAGGAGTATCAGCACTGCTCAATGCTTGGGTGTTAAAAGAGAGAGTGGCAATCATTGCACTACATTTTCGAAGCTTCCACTGCAATGTATCTTAGCAAAATATTGGTCAAATCATAACTCTGTATGTCTTAGTGCTCTTCACAGAACTTGCTCATTTACTGTTAATTAGAACATAATCGATCATGTTCTTATAGATACCGACAGGTGAGATCAAAATATACTTGTAAATATATATACGCTTGAATTGGTAATCCTCAGTGTGTTTATCTTACATGACTGAAGAAAACTCTCAGCGTTATCACTGCAATCACCAATTCCGAACAGTCCTATTACTGTTGCCAGTAGCTGGAACCAGTGCCAACCTTGGCATTCAAATCCCTTAAAATAACTGTTATATCCTTTCTTAAAACTGCCTAGTATGTCTTAAATTTGGATAAAGAAGCACTATTTCTCTCCATCTTTTGAATCCTCAGCAGGAGAATAGCAACTAACCACATTCAGAGTTTCAACTGTCGTTTTAAATTTAGCAGTTAGTAGCTTTGCATTGATACAGTTATATCCTAGAAATGCATTACTTCCTATTGTTGATTCCTCTTGCTCAGGATCTATAGACGAATACTGTTTAATGTTTTTGGGCCCAGCAAAATCGCTCCCTAATTGGGGGCATGATGCAATCGTCTATCTTCTAACCCACTTCAGCTTAAGCCACATAAACCAATTGTCAACGACATACACCCTCTGTCCAAAAATAAACCGAACTTTTCGAAAATAGAAGAAACTAGTGGTGCCATCTGTTTTATCTTTTGCTAGTCATTAGTGTTGTGTCAACTGTTTATGACATTTGTTTCATTAGAAACCGAGTTATAGTGCCAAGAATGACACTGTGTTTTGACAAACGGTCGGTCATCACGACATTCATGCCATACGCGACGAATTCTCGCTATCAATCGCTTCACAACTTCGAGATAAAACTCGCCATTGTCCATTTGGCCAAGAAGAACGAATTCTTTGTGGAAAATGCCCTTGGAATAGTAGAAACAAATAAGCATTGTCTTGACTTTTGACTTCTCCAACCGACTTTTTTTCAGGTAGCCCTCTTTTGGTGGTCTCCATTCAGCACTCTGGCGCTTTGTTTCGGGCCCATACTCAAAATACCACGTTTCGTCACTAGTAACGATCGTTTCAAGGAAGTTTGAGTCCTTACGAGCGGTTTTAATGAGGTCCTTGCAGTGTTCACTTCGATACATTTTTGGTCTTCGGTCAACTTGTGGGGAACAAATAGCGCATTCAATTTACGAAGGCCCAATCTCTCGGTCCAAATGTTGTGCACAGTTGATTTAGGAATCCCCAATTCATCTTCAATCAATCTCACGGACGATTTCTGGTTTTGTTCGATGAAATCACGCGCTTTTTGGATGTTAATTTCTCTCATTCCAGTTTTTGGACGGCCCGGATTTTCATCGTCCTCAAGCGTCTCACGACCAATTTAAAATCGCTTAAAATACTCGTAAACTTGAGTGCAGGATAAGCATTCATCACGGTATGCTTTTTGAAGCATTTGATGCGTTTCTGTAAAACTTTTACCAAGTTTAACACAAAAGTCAATCGCAGCTCTCTGTTTGAAACTCATTTCCCGACCGTTCGTCAAAACACACTGTCCCTCTTGGCACTATAACTCGGATTCTAATGAAACAAATGTCTTAAACAGTTGACATAAACACTAATGAAGGTTGCCGCTTTCGACAATAAAAAGATACATCAGGTGGGGCCACTAGTTTCTTCTATTTTCGAAAAGTTCGGTTTCGTTTTGGACAGAAGGTGTATTAGTTAAAGTCTGGCGACTCTTCCAGATACCAGAGATGACTTCTATTCCGAATTAGTCACTAGCGAATATTATGTATACTACCATAATGCTTGCGGTGTATCAACAACCTTTTCTTTTTTTCTCGAAGCTTATCGGTGCAGCAATTCTTTTTCATATTCAAATTTAGAACCATAATGAAATAAAGTTGCCCCTCTTAAGCAGGGAGTACTAATAGCATAGTAGTTGGGCATTTTCTCATGCTACAGATGTTATGCTTATACTGATAATACTCCATCGCCATAGCCTATTTTGTAGTCATACCGGTTATACCACTAGTAGGCGTAGTTGGCAATTGGACGAGAGTGGCTATAATTTGCATTTCATCTATCCTTACGACTGTTTTCATGCAGGGCTAAAACCGGAATTTCCCAGGCAAACAACGCTACTTGCCTCTGCAAAAAATTGACTAACTCGGACATTAAGCTGATGAAAAGCCTAGAAAACAGATTAATGTAATCAGCGACTGCATTAATCAATAATCCTAAAAAAAAACAAAAAAATACAGCCTTTTATTTCAGAAAGAGATTAAGCGAAAATCTTCGTGTGTGTGTGTGTGTGTGTGTGTGTAACAAAAGAAAAAACTAAAATGTATATATATATATACGCGCGCGCACACACACACACACACACATATATGCTACGAATACGAATATATTTATTGTATAAAAACAGTGTGAATTCTGTGATTGATTTTCTTTTCAATTTTGGGATTAAAACCCTGGAGTTCCAGGAGCAAAAACACTACTTGACTCTTTCAAAGATGAAGTAATAGGGGAATAAATTGTTTTTTAAATGTATTATTATTATTACTTCAGGTGCGCGATTATAAACTGGAGTGTCAGAGAAAAAATCCCTACTTGCCTGTACCAAAGATTGACTAACTGGAACTGTTCGAAAAAAAAAATAAAAAAATGGTAGAGAAAACGTTTCTCTAGTACTAAAATCGAACCAATAACTGTCTTTATTCGATAGATCTACCACTATAGAGAACACTATTTCCACAGTGGGATACTGGCTTGAAGTAAATATCAGAAGAAAATTTTTTATTAAGACAATTATATATTATTATTATTATTATTATTATTATTATTATATTCACATAATTGTTACACAGTCAAACAAGATATCACATAAATAAAAATTTGACTGGTGATTCAGAACAATTCAGATTCTACCCAAGAATCTAAGAATAGTCCGTCAGGTAGCGTCTTAAAATATGGACTGTTCCAAGTAACGCTGTTTATTGTAGATCATATGGGGTCACTTTGTTGATGTTTAATTGCTGTAAATAGTTGGATGGCTTCTTTGAAGTTGCATCAATAACTATTGGGATGACTTTGGTGTGTTTAAGCCACAGTCGGCCAACTTCGATTGCCAGATCTCGATATTTAGTAATTTTTTCCAGTTCTTTGTTGTTAATGTTGTTATCACTGGGAACTGCGATATCAATAATCCAAACCTGTCGATGTTCGATAATTGTGATGTCAGGTCTATTATGTTCCAAATGCCGATCAGTTTGTATTCTAAAGTCCTAGAGAATTTTCGCTGTTTCGTTTTCCATTACAGTCTCTATTTTATGCTGCCACCAGTTATCAGAAGTAGGAAAGCCATAATTTTTGCATACATGCCAATAAATTATTTTGGCCACTTGATCATGGCGGTATTTATAGTCAGTTTGTGCTATTTTGCTGCATGCACTGATTAGATGTTCTACAGTCTCATCTTTCTGATCGCATAATCTGCATTTGCTGTTATTATTGATGTTCAGAAGTTTTGCTTTGATTGCATTAGTTTGTAATGCCTGTTCTTGAGCTGCTAGAATAAATCCTTCTGTTTCTTTTTTAATGTATCCGTATTGTAGCCATCGACACTTATTGTTCAGGTCAATTTTGTCCTCAGTATCTCGAAGAAATTGGCCATGCAAGGGTTTATTTTTCCAGCGCACATATCGGTTATTTTGTTGTTCTTTTTGTAATCGGATTTGTTTCCTGTTGCTTTTAGAAGACCCTCTTGTGTAATTGCTTGAAGCATTGGCTCAGAGCTATTGTCGATGTAACTTCTTAAACTAATTTCTTCTTCATCCACAGTCTGTCTCACTGGCAGCAGACCCCGTCCACCTATTCTCCTCGGTAGGTACAACCGGTCAACATCACTTCGTGGATGTAATGCATGATGCATCGTCATTAGTTTTCTAGTTTTGCGATTCAGTTTGTCCAGGTCTTCTTTTGTCCAATCTATTATGCCAGCTGTGTATCGGATCACTGGTATAGCCCAAGAATTCATTGCTTTAATTGTGTTTAATCCATTTAGTTTAGTTTTCAGAATATTTCTAATTTTTTTTATGTATTCTGATGCTGTTTTACTTTCGAGTTAAACAAGAGGCAGCATCAGTTATGGGATTAAAACTCTGGAGTTCTAGGAGCAAAAACACTACTTGACTGTTTCGAAAATTATTATTATTATTATTATTATTATTATTATTATTATTATTATTATTATTATTATTATTATTATTATTATTATTATTGTTTGACAAAGTTCGATGTTTATATTATATAGCAGGATTTTTGATTTTCTAACGTTTCGGCTGACCCAAAATACTAATCTATTACAGGTTTACATTTCATAGATGAAGTTCATATGAACGCAGGAAAAATAGCAACTAGTTTGTTTTCCGAATGCGCATTATGAACCTCACTAGTTTAAAGGAACGGAACAAATAAAAGAAGTCATCATTTATACTTCAGTAGCAGTTAGGAACTTTCACTAGTTGCACCAAATATTTTGGTTCCAGGATGTAATAAGTCACTAGGTCTCTCATTAAATGACATTCGATTCTATAAAGGTTTGGTCATTGATTGCAGCTAGTGAAGATTGCAACCAGTGAACTATGTGTTTATCATATTGTTATCATAGAAAGAAGCGACACCCCTCGGAAATTCTAGCAGTTTCACAGTATTGGCCTTCGGTCATCTACAGTTTCCGTTCGTTGCCATGTTAACAGTATCGACGTGTTATCCCAGTCCCTTAGCCCTCGGGGATTCAATTCACCTTACTCTATCGCTCAAGTTGGAGAAAATATGTGAAGAAATATCGGTTAAAAAAGTGTGTAGTTATTTGATATGAAATGCTGGGAGTTATATTGGACAAACTGATTATCGTTCAGGGAAAAACAAATTTTTTGATACATAGGGTAGTGATGGCGCCAACAGTAGAATTTTTACATATTCCACACATTTTAAGGATTAGGTCAAGAGTAAATTTACTAAATGTATTAAAAATTTGCTCAAAAAGTATCTGAGGAGGTTCTCTGTCACCCGAGAAGCTTCATATCCAAGTTTTCTCTTTGTATGAATGAAAAAGAAAGTATTATATTCGAAACGGTATGAATTATAAGCAGTTTTGGTGACGTGTAAATTTATTATTATTATTATTATTATTATTATTATTATTATTATTATTATTATTATTATTATTATTATTATATGAAGCAGTCGCTTCTTCAGCTCATCTACTGCGCCGTTTATGTCTATTTATCTTACTGCAACTGCTTGAAAAAACGCAAATAAATCTATAACCAGAACTGCTATATATTAGACATCTTTCTCGGTTTTATTACACCGAAAAATAGATTAGGTGTTCTTTACGTAAAAACTACTCACATAACCTAATTAGGGGTGCTTTGTGGTTACTTAAATTTACCCCCATGCAACAAGAGTAAATCTGAAGGAGCATCAATAATTTCCCTCACTAAATCTGTCGAAACGTGTGTGCAGCAGTCGCCCCAATGTCCGGTTGCAATTCAACTCTAAACTCACAGAATAAATTTCTCTTCCCCTTCTTTTATTATCTATTATGCCAGCCTGGTTGGTCGAGTGGTTAGCGTGTCCGCTCTGCAGTCAAGAGGCTGCGGGTTCGATTCCCGCCGTGAGCATGGATGTTTGTGATTGTCTGTGGAAATACGAGTGGTGGTGGTCGGCGGTAGATGGCTTTGGTGTAGTTGGGTCAGTTGGTGGATTGTGAGTGGTGGAAGCAGAATTGTAGAGTAGATGCCCTTCCTCGATGAGTCTTTGGACACCCCGGAGGTGACAAATAATAATAATAATCTTGATCCATCTGCTGTACAAAAGCATTATATGTTGACTAACCAATCTCTCGTGTATGAAACCAACATAAAAAATCAAATTTTTCTAAATTATAACAAGCGTATTATATAGGAAACATCTCCAGTGATTATACGACTGGCATACCGTGTTCGTGTTTCTGTTTTTAGTGGTACAGATTTGAATTCTGTTCGATACTGAAATGAAAACAGATATTTATCATATCATTAACACGCACAAGTTTATGTTTGATTTTAACATGAGTAAATTGCTTTTCACGATAGCTGCAATATAAATAATACTACAGTTGAATATAACAAGGTGTAAAGGATCAAATTAAATATTTCAGTTTAATTCTACCAAATGATAAGATTTCAGTGATTTCAAGGATCTAAATGACTCTGTCTTCCGTATCATTTAAATAAATGCCTTACACTTGTAGTGTTGCATTAACCCAGAAGATTGCATACAGAGGAGGTAAGGTAATTTCCTAGCAAGTTTCCTTCAGAACTATTTCTGAATTCCAGAGAGGTGTCGTTTCGCGCTTAATTCTGTATCGTAGAAGAGACACAAATTAATAAAATTAATCACTAGTCTTAGTGTCGTCGGAAAAGTAACGAACTGGCGTAACAACTAATTGCGCCTATCTTGCTATTTAAGCTGGAGAATCAATCCTGGTTTGGGATTTCTTAGTTCGCATACTTCGCCATGAAAATATCACTCGGGTATTAAAGTTCGTTCTGCCGTAGAGAGCTTTAATAATCTCCCATTCGGTGAGAAACTACAGTGGTAGATGAAGAATGCCGAACAATAAAAGATTACTAGTAAAGCATGCGGTAAGAAGAATAACTTAAGATCTCCAAGAGAAAATGCGATTTGTGTAAGGATTTAAAATCACGTTCTGAGAAATTGTCATATAAATGCATCACCATTACACTATCAGTTTTATTATTATTGTTATCGATCTTCCACCTGTAAGATGAAAATGACATGAACTCCATGAATTACTCTGATTGTTTACGTTTTCCCAAACTAACTTACACATAATTTGAGAAGTTTCTTGCTTCTCAGAATGTTTAGAATATTTTCAAGATTCATTTGCGTCATGCGCTACATACAGTGATATAGCATAGAATTATGGGCCACTTTTCGAAGGATAACAGTGGTACTGATTCCAGTAGAAATAATAATGTCTAATAGCACAGGTGGGTCTGTAGCCAACATATCTGCAAGATATTCCACAGTCTTTGAATAGAAATGGATACAAAATCTATACGACCTTTAGCACTTTCTATAGAAGCTACCTGTAATGAATTTACCGCCAATGAAGGTAGGCTGGAACACATTCAGCGATGACGACGCAATATTTATCCTTCAGTTAAAATAACCTAGGTTTGAATCCGGTCTTTCACGAAAAAAAATTATAAGAGCTTTTTAAATGAAGATGGGTTAGGCAGTGTAATACAAAGAGTTTCATCCTCAACATACGCAAACCTGTGAGAACACAATTAACAGACACCACACACTAGTTTCATAGTCTTTGTTGATTCGGCTCAGATTCAAACGAAACCAAACTAAGATGGGTGATATCCTTCGTATGTTCAGGAATCCACTTTCTTAGAGTCTAAGCTTGGTGACATATGTATTCTTATGCTGGAAGACTATTCTGACACTTGTCAATCTGTCAATACATACCAATAAACACCAACGAAATATAACCATTAATACTACTGCCATAAACAACTGGTCATTCCACTCGTATTGTTTGGATACATGTATTTCTTCATCTGTGTGATGCAGAGAACTTTACACCCATTTCCTCTCTAGTATTCAACCCGTTTTCGACAATAACCTTCATCGAAGATTGAGTTTATGTGACTTCGGCTATATACAAGAGAGAGGGTCCGGGTGTATTGCAGTGTCCAAGAATCATCACCTGTCTGCAAGAGACATTGTCCTCTCATGCTCCTTTACAATTTCGTTTGTGTGAGGTGGTTTTGCATGTTTGGCACCTTTCTTTTTACGCCATTAGCAACCAACCAACAAAGCGTGTCGTATCCAACATAGTGATACCCATCGATCAAATCCTAATAATCGTGTCCTTTCAGAAGTCAATTATGTTGTTTCCATTTTCCATGACGGCAATTTCAACACTATAATTAGTACAATAATATGTCCATGTACAGTATGATAACGTAGAGTGCTAAAATGTATCTTTAAACTGGGAAAATAGGACGTGTTCCACTCTAGATAATGTGTAATTTTCTACACAATTTGAAGAAGGTACACACAACGGAAATGATATGGTTAGAAAGTAGGCAAGGTGAACAGCACATTATAGATCGTTTAACATCGTTTTGACAATCTCTACTCTAATAACAAATATTAATCGTTTACAGTTTCAACTGAGTGATTTTTATAACTGCTAATAAGGAAGTCTCATATAGATCTTAAAACTGATAAGATCATAATTAAATGGATGGTGCATGTTACTCCTAAGAGCTTCACAATTTAACCTTCATGAAAATTTCAATAGGGATGTCAACCTTCATTTGCATTCCCTCAAAGGTGCAATGAGTTCTTGAATGTTAGAAAATGCAAAACAAAGATAAACAGTGACTGACTGCTGCTCTAAGCGGATTTAGGTAAGCGTCCTCCCATTTATCAAGTTAAAAGCAATCGCACCTTTCACTTCTTGAATTTATTCACATTAATGGTATATACTCGAGTATATATAAAAAGAGTGAAACCATATTTATCTTGAGAAGGATCGATAATTTCCCCCATACGCATTGAAAAGATGGTAGAGGTTAAAAACAATTAGTTGCATTCACTGGAGGAATCTATCAATCATCTAAAAAAGATGAAAATGACTTTTATTCAAATTAAGTGGATATTGAATCCAACATGACATTATAATAATAGAATAGTTCGGCTAAGAAATAATGTTGGATTCAATATCCACTTAATTTGAATAAATTTACTTCACCGAAATGAAGCCTATTGGCTCTTTATCTCAATGATGAAAATGATTGTTGAAATGCAAAATATTTCTGATAATTTTTTTTTTGAAAATTTTTCTCTGGTTTCGTAGTCTCGAAGTTTTAAGAAACACTGCTCTAACGGCTGTCCCGATAATTATATATTTTCCTATGAACAAATCGCTTTGCAATGACGTTACAGTATGTATTTAGAATCTCACGCAATTTCGCTTGAAACGTTGTCTCTGTTTGTTGCTAGTTTTAGGTTAACTGTTTAATATTATTTACACTATTATTTATTACAGAGTGGACTTCAATAATTAATTGAAATATCCAATGAAACAAATCTAGATGTCGCTACTTTGCACTTCTCGGCAAAGCAGACGTATAATGGAAATAACGAGAATGCCCTTGAGTGAAAGCAGTTAAAACCGGTTTTCTTCCCAGCTTTCTGCCCTGAAAAGGTATTTCATTAACGAATCTGATCCTAAATGTCACACACACACGCACGCTGAATTCTACTAACCTACTTTTGTCTTATTATTTTGATTTCACTGATTATGATTTTCGCTGTTTAAATTACAGTTTATTAATTGTTTATAATGCATTTCCGTTGGCATGTTTTGGGTAATACGCGTCTTATTATTTGTCCCTGTTTCATGCGTAAATATAAATATTACCTACATACATATCCATGAATGAAAAAGCCCGAAATCCAATCTACCAATACTTACAAAATATTTCCAGCAATCGTATAGCTGTCTTTGTGAATTGCGTGGAAACTACGTTACAATTCTCACAGTAGAGGGGGATACTGTTCATATATTGAAAGTGGAACTATGATGGCTACCGAAACGAGACATTCGGTATGATTGATCGGAATTCTGAATTTCTTTCAAGCGCCATCTTTCAACAATAAATGATGCTCTTGTCATCAGATTTTGTAGGCAAATTTATCATAGACTGTGTTGTTGGCATGTGCTCGTGCGTGTGCCCTTCTGAAAACTGCGAGCGAAATATAAACACTAACATTTGTTCACGACTTACATAGATTAGATTATGGATCAGTATGCATGTTTTCCGTCCAACTCCCTTCGTTACATGATTTTATTTAAATACCTTGTGTGCTGGTAAACCGATAAATCATATTCATTGAAATTGCGAAATTTTATAAGCTAGGTTTTAATCCTAAAGGATTAAAACCAAGCTTATAAAATTGCTTGGTATCTTTAACATAGTATATACCCAAGGTAAAAAACTTTCTACATTATATATATATATACATATATACATGTATATATATATATATATATATATATATATATATATATATATATATATTAATATTTAATATTATATATATATATATATATATATAATATATATATATATATAATATTAAATACTTTTTTTAAAGTATTTTACCTTGGGTATAATAAATGTTATATATATATATATAAGATAAGATAAAAAAGTACCCTATATTAATGCTGTTTTAAAAAAATGTAAAGACTAATATTCTCAGTATGATTCAACAAATTCGTTGATTTAATGCTGGTGGTTGGGGTCGTGGGAGATTGCAAGCTTTTATTCTGGTGAAATCAGCGAAGTACCGTGAACTTTTTTTAATGTGGTAGTGTAAGAAAGAAGCAATAAATAATAAAACATACAAAGATAAAAAAATAATTCCCAAGTTCTAGTGCGTTGTGAAGATAGCAATGAATAAACTAAAAGTTGTGATGGAAGCAGGCAGAATTTTTAAAGGAGTTGCGAGTAGCAAATAGTTTATTTTAGAAAAGGTAAACATGTTTGTTTTTGTTTTTCTGAAACTGATTATGTTATGAAAAATATAACATACTGCATCATCGCAGGTGCGAACATACAGTAAAATCCTTTGAGTGGTTAATGTTCATCCTCCCTCCGTTATGAAGACGCAAATATAGCGTGTATTGTGCTGTATGTTGTGTAAGAACGTTTCTATCTTTGTTCTAGACAGTTCAATAACTCACTTTATTCGACAGGTGGGTCTGTTTATTCTCCTTATTATCAACTTTATTAATGAAGTATTCACCTTTTAATCACATACTTTCCAATATACTGCAATGTAATATCTTCAAATCAATTAAGGCTTACGAGACCAGTGCATTATGTCGGATTCTTCTGCAGGTGTTTTTTGTTCGCGGTATGAAAAACCCGAGATTCTTTTCCAAAAAAAAAAAAAAAAAATTTGTATTTGTACACACGCGAAATGCATGCAATAACTCGTGCATGAATCCACGCGATGTTCTGTGTATGTTTATTTAGGTCTGTTGCTTAAATAACAACTACTGTAACTACTGCTATTTTATTATTATTTCACAACTTTCATGAATTTTAATACTTACGAAAGCTTTTTTTTTTCAGTGTAAAATCGAGATTATGTTTCTTAATAATGTGTCACTAATTTTGTGTGTGTGTGTGTGAGAGAGAGAGAGAGAGAGAGAGAGAGAGAGAGAAGGGGTCAGTGACACTCTAAGCGACTAAAATCGCGGTTCTTGTCTTCCTGATTTTTTTTTTTTTTAAATTATCTAATATCTGATGTTTATCGATCGACTTTTTCCAATAAAAATCTGAACACTTGACAGCTATGCTACGAAATCAATCTGATGGAATATTATCGTGAAATCCAAATATTCTCTACAGATTACTATTATCAAATATTTGGTTCTTCGAAAACGTATTGATTAATATTCACTGATGTCTACGTTGCGCAGTTGTATATCTCACTGAATCTGCAGAAGTCAGGAAAGGTTAAAAGAGTAGGTCGACTGAAGGTAAGTTAGCTGTTCTATACGGAGGTGGAACTGTTTTTATTTATTTATTATTAAAACCTTCACGGAGTCAAAAGACTCATCGCGAGAGGTCCCACTGTTACACACACAGTTTATCATACCGCGCCTTAAACATGTTCACTGTCTCTGCACTCACGACACCCTCGGACAATGCATTCAAATCACTCACCACTCTCCATGCAAAAAAAACATGCTCCTCACCCCCTTGCTCACACTCTCCTTATACAGCTTCCAGCGATGACCTCTTGCTCTCTCCCTATCTTCACCCATTCTGTGCAAAACCTCCACGACAATAATCTGATAATAACCTCTTAAATGTTTATGTTTTGATCATATCTCCTCTCCTCCTCTAATCCACCAATTTCAGCAGATAGTATTTTCTCAATCTGTCTTCATACTCAACATTCCAGAGACCAGAAACCACCTTAGTCAGTCGTCTGTGAACTGTTAACATCTGAATCTTTCTGAAAACCAGGTGACCAAATCTGTGCACAGTAATCCATATGTGGCCTGATCAAAGCCTTATACAAAGGAACCATAACATCCTTACTTCTACAAGCCAGTGTCCTCCGCATCATTCCCATTATCCGCTGTGTTGTCTTCACAATTTCAGTAACATGTCCCCGAAATTTTAGGTCCTTGCCTATAATCACTCTCTGATCTCTCATCTCCTCTACCTCTTCCAAGCTATTTCCACCGATTGTGTACTCTACATCCCATCTCTGCTTCCCAAATTTCAAAACCTGGCACTTCGCAACACTGAATTGATATCCTCACTGATTTACCTACCCATTCATCCAGTGTATTCAATTCCTCTTGCAAAGCCACAGCATCCGCTGTACTTCTGATAACTTTCCTTAACTTTGCATCATCTGAAAACAACTGCATATCACCATTGAGATATCTCCCAATATCATTCACGTACAAATTAAACAGCAATGGACCCAAAACAGATCCTTGAGGTACACCACTAGTAACGTTCCTCTTCTGGGATATCGCTCCTCCATAGACAACTCATTGATAGCTATCACACAGCCAATCTCCAATCCAGGGAACTAATCTACTGTTCAGCCCCATTCGTTCCAATTTAAGTACCAGCTTGTCATGCGGCAATTTATCAAAGGCCCTTGCAAAATCTAAATATACCACTGTGTATGCACCACCCTTATCAAATGTGTTTGTCACTTTATGATAATAAGTAAGCAGATTGTTAAAACATAATCTTAACAAACCCATGCTGTCATCAAAGAATATTTTTCTGTTGTCAACCCAATTCTGAATCTTGGTTCTAACTAATCTCTCTAACACTTTAACTACAACTCCAGACACATAGACTGGCCTATAATTCATGTAAGCGCTGTTGGTAACTCCCCGGAACATTCCCTCAAAACACGTGGTGATATTGCATCAAGTCCTACAGCCTTATTTACATCAAATTTATTCAATTCTTCATATACGTCCTGCTCACTTACTAACAGTTCCTCCCCCTGCTCCTTTCCCACTGCATTCAAATTCTGCACGATGTCACATTCACAAGAATGAAATACCTTTATAAATTGCTCATTAAATACCTCAACTATATCCTTTGCAGCGGTTATAATTCCTTCACTTTTACCAGTCAATGCTATCCTTCCATAATCATTCTTTCTTCTATTGAACACATAATGAAAACATTCCATAGCATTTTTAGCCACATTAGCTAATTGCTGCTCATACTACACTGTTGCTACTCTTATCAAGTGAGTCATCTTCCTCGCTTGCTCTTTGTACTTCTTGAGCAAGTGGTTGTTATAACCACTCATCTTGTGCTTCTTCCATAATACCTTCTTCGTCCAGACCTTACCTCTGGATTCGTCCATTTTGCACCTGCTATATTTACCCTCTTGACCTTTGGAATGCATTCTGATATTGCCTCCACCAAATGGTTCTTGAGTAGGACTCAAGCAGCATTGATATCCTTTCCATCCAGTTCCTCTTTCCAATTTATTGCTGCCAGCTGTTTCCTGAACTTTTCATAATTGCCAGCCTTATAATACCACATATATCCTTCTCTAACAGAAGTCCCCATATGGCTGGCCATCCTTCACGAAAAATATCATATCCGTTCATCTCTATTTCGATCAGCATGTCATCCTCATCTACCCATGTCTCGCACCAACAATTTAGAGGGGAATAAACTCAATCAATGCAACAATTTCGTTCCCCTTATCTTGAATACCTCTGGAATTAGTAAACAAACATAAATCAATTCTGTTTATAAAAGTCCTACGAACATTTATTTTTTGGCTTAATTCCTGAGTTGTGTTTTCCTTAATTCCTGTTGGTGTTTTCCGGCTAAAAAAATTAGCCGGAAAACACCAACATACGTTTTTTGTGATAATCTTTTTATTGTACAAAAGTATCTGAAATTATGACCTTTGTGTGTGCAATGATGACAGTTCACCGTTACACAGTTCCACTGACTTAGTAGTATCATATTCTTCCAATTTATATCAGTTACAAATACGTGACTCGCTGGCACGATGCATCTTGCTCATGGGAGCGCCCGATGACTTCTTTCTTCCTTCTTCTTTGGAAAAACTTCGTGAAAAGAAGACAATTTTATGGTTCACTGTAACCAATAATATGTTAATGGTTTCTTCTTCTTCAACCCAAGCATCCATTAGAACGGCTACAGTCTCCTAATTAATGATCACGATGAATTAATGCAGCGGCAAGCTCCTCTGTTGAATCCTCTAAGTGCATGTTATAAGTGTAGATCTGTGTGTGGGTGTTTTTAAGGGGCTGGTCTGCCTACTTTGAGGGGAAAAAACCCCCGAGTTTCCAGGGGAAAAAGCCGCTTGCACGTGCCAGAGATCGACTAACTCGGGAACCGGTAGAAAAAAGCGTCTTCCAGTTGCCGACTAGATTCGAAACAAAGTCTTCCTTCATGTGATCAAGCGCTATGGTGTGCAAACGCCACATCCACTGAGCTACACAGGGTCTTACCACTAATAGTATTATAATATATTATAACAAATATGAACCATCTGGATTCATAACTGGGAGAATCATCGAATAAATAAAGCTCATTGAAAGCTCATTACGAGTTTTTTATATCCAATAACTAACGCTGCTTTCACTGTTCTAAAAATGGCTGATTTTAGTACACAAAGTCGATAAAGGTTTTCCTTAATGTCTGTGAAGGAATATTAAATTCCTTTTATAATTCATCGTTATGTCAATTAGGGAAAAACAGTATTCAAAGACAAGTAACTGTATTTACTGAATGTTGATGTTTTTAGGCTTTGTCCTTTTAATCAACATTATATGTCGTTAAAAACTAATTTAGTTTTAAGCGTCTCTACTGAATTGACAGTAATTAAAATATGATTGCCAATTCCCTTTGGGAGTATAACCAAAATCAGTAAATTTATTCCTAATGATCTTCTTCATTACGCAATAACTTACTTTATTCTTAATAATAATAAACCATCATTCCTGATTGCACGAATAGAAGCTTCCAGTTTCAAATCGCAATTGTTTCTTCAGAAGAATGTTGTTATACACACAAAGTAATCTTTATTTGGAAAGAAATGAGAATCTTTAAAACATTGCATGGCAACTAATAGAGGAAATGATCGAGCAGGGATTAATGAAACATTAATGGCTATACCATCAACCGTAAACTCCTCCCCGCAACTCATAATGATTTAAAGAAACTACCGTCCATTTTCCACTCTCAAGATGTTCTCTAAAGAAGCTGCTATGACTGCTAAAACAGCAAAAGTTTTTGAACAGTAATCCTTTCTGTTACTCGGCTTGTTATCCATTACAATCGTAGTTACCTACACAGGTATACCTGAAGAGGGGGGATGGCAATGGGGAGACAATACAGGCAGGAACAAAGGAAGGGTGGAAGTTGGTGATTTAGCACAACTCTGGCAGTACGTCACGAGGTGATCCAAAGGCAATTTTCTCAGACTGCCGACTCTATCGCGACTCGTATTACGTTTTCAATGATGGCCATAACAAGTCATCCAGACCTGATCGAAAAGCCAATGAAAAGCTGAAGCCGCTGCTGGAAGGGCATTAGCGCTCGCTTCCAATGTACTTTTATTCGTTGGCGATTACCTAACCCATTTGTACGTCTAATCCCCCGTTTCTCTTCCTCCCCATGAAGAAAAATAGGGCCTTTAGTGATCGAGAGATGTTTCTTAATAGAGGTGGCTCGTTTCCGTTCTTTCTTTCTCTCTCTCTCTCTCTCTCTGTGTCCCCTATTCTTTTCTTTTGTCTGCGTCAAAATGGCGATATTAACCAAAACAAGTCAGCAATGTTCCCTCCAAAAATTATATTATTCACTTTGTAAATACGGACAAACCGACATTCAGAACTCACAATTTGCATGTATATACGTATATATAGGCGGCTCGTGGCTTGAAATCGTGGGGGTGCTGCAACTTTCGAAATATACCTGCACATAAGGCAATTTTGGATGAAATTTTGGATAAAATATCAAAATTATGGTAAAAAAAATTAAACATGAAAAAATATTGTTTATTATTGATAAAATTATACAGTTTGGTATAATTCAAAATTATTTAAAAATAAAATCCATCATCATAACCCCAATAATGTTGTAAAATAAAAACTCTAACAAATGTTACGTCTTTAATTGTAATGTCCAAATATTTAAAGAGACGGAGTAAACACGATAAGCACCACGAACACTTTACTACTGGCGCAATTTGCATATAAACAACAGTGGAACTGCGCGACGGACAGTGCCACATTACACTAATAACTCGCATCTCACTATGACGTGCATATGCTTGCGCGCGTAGCAATATGACACTGTGGTAAACACAGTGCTGCTAGCGCCCGCCTAAGTGCTACAAGATGGATTTTTATTTTTTATACAAAATAAGAGAATTGTACAGGATTGTTGATGATAAAATTAAATATTACAAGCAAATATAAATAAATTAATAAATATATTTATATATCGAGAAATATTGGGGGTGCTGCCGTTTCGCAGTGCCTATGCACACGAACCCCCCCCCCCCTGTATATGTATATATACTTTGTGAAAATAGAATATTTAAAAAAGTTTTTTGCTTTAAATTATGTAATCATCAACGAATGTAATAATCATTAAGGAATGTAGTCTAAGACACAGCAGCGACATATTTAACTTTCAAATAGAAATGAATTACAAAATAATAACTAACATATGACCGATGTACTTTTATATGGAACTAGGGGGACTACGCTCCACTGGCGCCTACGGCACCCAACCCCCCCGAGTTCCGGACTGGTAGGTCGGTTCTCCTTGAATTCTGAAGATTCGAATTTTGAAGACTCGAAACTCAGGGTAGTCCCTGAGCCCCTGAGTTTCAAAACGTTTCAAAAAACGTGACGTAAAAAGGCTTATCATTTTATAGTTTGGAAACTCACCTTTTGTTTATTGATTATGAAAAAGCATTTGGCAAAGTAAAAAGATATATTCTGTTTGATATATATTACAAACAATAAATATATCTAATATTTTACTACATAAAATATTTAATAAAAATAAATGAAAAGTCGTCTGCAATAAAGTAATCATCGCCGAGTATGTATTGCGAAAATCAAGGACATCTGCATATCAAAAATATGCAACTCTGGTAGCAAATTTCGAAAGCGCATAAATCCAACCTATCATCATTGTAATTATATTTCTTCACTACTATTCAATTTGCCAATGCATTTTCTTTTACAATTTACAGCAGATTTTCCACGATACTCTGAAAACTGATACCCGTAACAATTTTTTATTTATTTATTGTTTTTCCATAAGAAAAGCAATTCTTGTTTGAAAATTGAAAAATTCGGCAGTTTACTTTCGAAATACCTTTAGTATTTTTATACACTAAACAGACATTGCCGTGCAATAAAAGACTTGCACGCGAAGAAATATCATACACTTGAGGTATTACAAAGATTGGTTGGATAAAAACTTTTTGGGCTTTTTTTTTATCCGAAACTAAAACAAGCCAGTTTGCAAAATTGAAAAAGAAATCTTAGGGAGAAAGGCAAAGTTTTTTTTTTCTTTGAAGAGAACAATGGTCGTAGTTAACTTTATTGATGAGTAAGTACTACGCATTGAGTATGTAAAAATAAACTCTGCTGATTTGCTAGTATTTTTTTGTTTTTCAGAAATGTATTTTGATAATAGACTATACTGTACGTACTTCGTTTATATGGCTTTTAAATTGTATCAGTGAAAATAATAGTATATCTGTACACGCCCTTATACTCTAGTTAGTCCGAAAGTGCATCGCGCTACCACTCGGCACGAGTTTTTGTATAAACTTTATCATTTTTTGCAATTTTTATTGAATTTTTTTCCGATACGGAAACTTTGCAGTACCAAACATGAATTTTTTTTTCAAGCCACTTCAGACCTAAAATAAGAGAGATGGGTGGGCTCAGACCATCTCTCACCTAAAGGCAATCACATACATCCATGCCCAGAGCTGGATTCGAACCAGGAGCCAGGAGTCTATTAGCTGGAGAAGCCAGCAGTTTTGTGACATGTTGGTATTTCTGGGATATCGATTACAGATTTCATTCATTCTGCGAATTAGAAATCTATTAGAAAATGCAATTTAGTTCTTCAATGTTGATAAAAATAGAAGAAACTAGTGGCGCCACCTGTTGTATCTTTTTTGTTGTCGAAAGCGGCAATCTTCATTAGTGTTTATGACATTTATTTCATTAGAAGCCCAGTTATAGTGCCAAGAGTGACTGTGTTTTGACGAACGGTCGGTCGTCACGATATTCATGCCGTACGCGACGAATTTTCGCTATCAATCGCTTCAAAACTTCTAGATAAAACTCACCATTGACCGTTTGGCAGGCGGGACGAATTCTTTGTGGAAAATGCCCTTGGAATTATAGAAACAAATCAGCATTGTCTTTACTTTTGACTTCTCCAAGAGACTTTTTTTCGGATGCCCCTCTTCTGGTGGTCTCCACTCAGCACTTTAGCGCTTTGTTTCGGGCTTATACTCCAAACACCACGTTTCGTCACCAGTAACGATCGTTTCAAGGAAGTTTGAGTCCTTACGAGCGGTTTTAATAAGGTCCTTGCAATGTTCAACTCGATACATTTTTTTGTCGTCGGTCAACTTGTGGGGAACAAATCGCGAATTCAATTTACGAAGGCCCAAAGTCTCGGTCAAAATGTTGTGCACAGTTGATTTTGGAATTCCCAATTCATCTTCAATCAATCGCACGGACGATTTCTGGTTTTGTTCGATGAAATCACGCGCTTTTTGGATGTTAACTTCTCTCATTCCAGTTTTTGGACGGCACGGATTTTCATCGTCCTCAAGCCTCTCACGACCACTTTAAAATCGCTTAAACCACTCGTAAATTTGAGTACAGGATAAAAATTCAACACCGTATGCTTTTTAAAGCATTTGATGCGTGTCGGTAAAACCTTCACCAAGTTTAACACAAAAGTCAATCGCAGTTCTCTGTTTGAAACTCATTTTCCGACCGTTCTTGAAAACACACTGTCACTCTTGGCACTATAACTCGGCTTCTAATGAAACAAATGTCATAAACAGTTGACACAACACTAATGAAGGTTGCCGCTTTCGACAACAAAAAGATACAACAGGTGGCGGCACTAGTTTCTTCTATTTTCGAAAAGTTCAATTTTTTTTTTGGGACAGAGGGTGTACATCTTCAAATATACCTTAAGCTACTAAAAGTAGCTTAAGGTATATTTTCCAACTCAACTTTTTTGGAGTTTATTCTTATCATCATATTGTTCTTTTCTTTGACACCAAATAACATACTCCTTTGGATATTGCAAACCACATTTCTGTAACTATAAGAGAGAACGTGATTTAACATTTTCTTTGTGCTCACCCTTTAAACCAGAAAATATTTTCTGAAGCAGAAATGAACTGTCCAAGATGAACTACATTCGTTAATGCTGTGCACCTCCTTCTCTTTGTCCATCGTAATCTTTATGCGTCTTCGTCAAGCCTCTGTGTATAAACGAACTTGAAAAAATAGCGATGATCATAGTGAAGGAATGTTTATTCTGTATTATATGAAATATCTTGCAGATTAATATTATTATGCTATAATGGCATTGTCCAAGAAAAAAATTATAAACACTTTAGATATATGAAGAGCCAAAGGCTTCAATTCGGCGACATATAACTTGTTTAAGTTAAGGGATATTACATCCCATATAGTTTCTCAGCCGAATAAGAAACTCAAAGAGTTTCATGCCGAATATAGTAGAAACTATGTAAAGTTCGGCGATTCCAAGCGTAAGCAAATACCTGGATACTGCCGCAACTGACCCTAAAGGTAGTGCAAGCTGAGGCAACTCGTGTCAAAGGTGGAGCAAGCTCCGATCACTATTCTTGATATTTACCCATAATGTGAACTTAGCTCCTAGGAACTGTATTTTTGTTCACATTATGAGAGAAGGTCACTACCCAGACCGGTTTCAACCTTTATTGAGGTCTCATCAGTGAGTAGGCAGACCTAGTTAATATCAAGTTTGTAGCTCTTCATATATCTAATAATTTATTAGGACACCTCATGGCAAAACTCGTAGAAGGGTTGTAAGTTCTGTTCGCTACAAACTTGATATTAACTAGGTCTGCCTACTCACTGATGAGACCTCAATAAAGGTTGAAACCGGTCTGGGTAGTGACCTTCTCTCATAATGTTGAACAGTAATACAGCTCCTAGGAGCTAAGTTCACATTATGGGTAAATATCAAGAATAGTGATCGGAGCTTGCTCCACCTTTGACACGAGTTGCCTCAGCTTGCACTACCTTTAGGGTCAGTTGCGGCAGTATCCAGGTATTTGCTTACGCTTGGAATCGCCGAACTTTACATAGTTTCTACTATATTCGGCATGAAACTCTTTGAGTTTCTTATTCGGCTGAGAAACTATATGGGATGTAATATCCCTTAACTTAAACAAATTATAAACACGTTATAGACCTACAGTGACATCCATTCCAAAAGACTTTGATGAATAGCAGTGATAATCTTTTTGCACCTTTCATTATTGGTTGCTACATACTGGTAGCAACTAGCAATCAATCAAAGTATTAAAGTAATCACAGATGGATTATTGCGCTAATCCTGTGGGGGTTTGGATTTTTAAAGGATCATTTGGCGAGGGTATTTTTTCAAGTCTATTGAGTAATAGGAAATGTATGAAAAAAAAGGAGAATCAAGTCAAACCTGTAATATTGTGGATTAGCTGGAAATGAAAACAAACTTTCATTTGGTCAAAAGAAGCAAAAAGAAAGAAACGTCGAATTTCTTCATGTCTCTAAACTGGTTTGGAGAAATCCAACGACAGTGATTAATCGTACAAAAACGGTTGTAAGTGAAAAACCACTTATTGTATCTGCTCTCTCTGCCCCTGCAGCGAACTTCCAATCACTCCTTGCACAGACACATGAATACTTCAAAAAAACACGGTGACATAACAACAGTCTACGTTCTAAACAATCAATTGTCGTCCTAACAAAAAATGAACAAAAAAAAGATAAAATCTTTTTATGGATATCTAAAATATTAAATACAATTTATTAAAATCATCCTCATGTATTCTGAAGATACCAAACAGAACTTGTGTCTTGATCGTTAGTTGCCTTAGCATTAACTTGCATATCTTTCTATATTAGACTCGCTTCAACAAATGTATATAATAATAATAATAATAATAATAATAATAATAATAATAATAATAATAATAATAATAATAATAATAATTATTATTATTATTATTATTATTATTATTATTATTATTATTATTATTATTATTATTACACACAAAAAATGCAGGTGATTCCTATAATTTCAACACTTTAAATATACTAATAGAAAACGGTCTAGAGACTATAAAATCCAGCTTAGTAGATCTTGTGCAAGAACTCTTTGACAAACAGAACGAACAAATAACAAACAAATGTAGCGAATATGAGGATTTGGTCAAACATAATAATTTAGCAGTGATAGAAGTGTTGCAAATGGTAAAAGACATAAAAATCAGCATTAACGCACTAAATGACAGGCAACACAATTTGAAGAAAGAAACATCCGAACTCCGTCAAGAACTTAATTCCTTAAAATTACCATACGAACGTTTAAATCAGCAACAACATAAAGAAAATCTTATCATAAACAGTCTTCCTGAAACTGCTCCTACAGAAAACCTCAGAGACGTAGTTTTAAAATTAGGCCCAATTCACATCCCTCTACAGCTTAACGACATTCAGACCGTAAATCGGATTCCTAGGAAGAGCGAAAAACAAGGCTTACCACCACCCGCACCAGTCATAGTTCGTCTTACAAGCAAGTCCACAAGAGACAATCTCATAAAAGCCAGCAGACAGAAAAATCCAATGGCCAAGGACTTGAACGCATTGCAAGACAACACACCAATCTTCCTATCCGAATATTTAAAACCATTCAACCAGAATCTGTTGTACCAAGCAAAAAAAGCAAAATCAGAAATAAATTACCATTTTTGTGGATCAGAGATGTCAAGATATTCTTGAGGAAGTCACAAACTTCAAAACTGTTACAAATAAATATATGTAAATATGTGTATATATATGTAAATGCTCTGTAATATGATAAATAAAATGTTAAGTTTTTAAAAAAAATATTATTATTATAATTGTCACTTCTCTTTCAAATATTACAATTTGAAAAACAGTAAAGAATTGCGTTGATACAAAAAAAAAAGGAAATTCGCACTGTGGAAGTTGTATGATAAAATGCTATTCTTCTATGGTAAATTTGAGGTCCAAAGATCTTCTATGAATATATCAAGCTTATTTGGAAGTGCGCAATAAAATATCTCTAGTACAATCCACCAATATTTACAGAATCCTTATGTATTCACCTTTTAATAATGGTGTATTCTAGAGAACTCGTGAGAGTTTTTCAAACAATCACTGCAAAATCCAAACCTATGAGCTTAACAGAATCCCCATCAGTGTTACTAGGAAATAGAAGAGTAAATTAAAAAGATCACTTGATTAATATACAGTATGTTTCATACATCCATGCCCAGAACTGGATTCTGGGTTCAAACCAGGAGTCTGTTAGCTGGAAATCCAAACCTATGAGCTTAACTTTTGTTGTTTTGTTTTTGGCAATACGGTGACAATAAATGCCACACACACACACACACACACACACACACACACACACACACACACACACACACACACACACACACACACACACACACACACACACACACACACGTATGAACCATCTGGGAACAATCCACTTTCAATGCCTCTTTGTTATCTCTTCACGTAATTTCGAAGCTAATATTATGTGGAAAATATCAGAACTACAGTAATTTATCATTCTTTTCTTCTGCCTTTTCTTTTCTTGTCCGTTTGTACTTTTAAACTCGCTGTCCATCGAGCGACTTCCCTCCCCACCACCATCCAACTTCCATTGATGGTTAAAAAGCTAAAGCAAGAACTAATCACACGTTGCACACCTTTAAAAGTTTGGAAAGCTCAGTAAGCGAGACTCCGTAATCCAATAACAGCAGACAGAAATGTAATAACAAACAGCAGAGCAGATAGGACCTGCACTAAACGCAGTCTGCCTTAGCATTGGTGTCACGTTGTGACAGCAGCAGTAGCAGAGTTCCATCCCCTCCTTTGCAGAGGATCCCAGCAACTATAATCTCGGCAGATCCATCTAGTTAACCTCTGGTATCAGATGTTCCTGTATCTTGTTAAAACTCTGGCGACTGCAGACCAACACCCGTGGTCGTTGTATGTGTGGCCCCCGTGGAATGTTAAGTAGACATTTGCTCCAAGCACCAAGCGAAGGAAATGCAGTTACGCAGGAATGTTTAGAACACTGTATACTTTACATTAGTTTGTCGTTCATGTTGACGGCAACACGTAATATTGTTCGATTTGTATCGATCCATGACGTGCGTCAGCTGTTAGCCTCGTTAATTAGGTGTTACTGCTCCTAAACTGCAGACTTAAGTGAGTACTTTCTTAGATTACTATTAGAGCTGTGCTCGCTTCACAAAGGTGCGGTCACTGATGACGGAGACACATTTCTAGGTGTTTTGTTAACTTAAGAGAACATTTTTGTCGTGTTTCTTAACGTGTTTAGTAGGTTTTCTCCTTTCTTTCATGCTTATATGGCGATCAGAATGCATTTTGAAAAATTACGAAGACAACTACCGTGTTAGAGTAAAACTTTAGTTAATATAAACCAAAATGAACACTCGACGTTTCGACCTTCATATGAAGGTCATCATCGGGAGCATACACAATATATACAGAGAAACAAGCTACACTATACTACAATCTATATGGTTTGCTAAAGTTACTGACCAACCCTTACTACAATTATTGGCCTGACCTCTGGTGAAAAAAAAAAACTTTACTAGCTTTGATGTAGTAAAGGTTTTTTTTTTTTCACCAGAGATCAGGTCAATAATTGTTGTAACGGTTGGTCAGTAACTTTAGCAAACCATGTAGATTGTAGTATAGTGTAGCTTGTTTCTCTGTAATATTGCGTGTGCTCCCGATGATGACCTTGATATGAAGATCGAAACGTCGAGTTTTTCAATTTTTTTTAACACGGTAGTTGTCTCCATAATTTTTTAAAATATTCAGTAAGTTTTCTTTCTTTAGTTGGATGGGGAACACTATATGGGGACGCCATCATCAATGCACTGTGTATCTTAATTACTACAGAACATTGAAATAAATTATCTTTCGTGTGTTTCAGAAGTACAAACTAGTTTCATGTCAATCATATATTGGCACTAATGTCAGCTAGTGTTGACTAGCATAACAAGCCAAAATTGTCCTTTCTTTCTCTCTCTGTATAATTCAGAAGTTACGTCTCAATCCCCTACAGCTTGTCAAGTTTCTCTTACAATGCATCCATCGATCTATATCATACGGAGATGGAAGGGTTTTTTCTGTCATGTCTGTTAATTGCGTGCTTTACTAACTAGTTTTCCTGTATTCCTACTGGTCTGTTTATCTATGTCATAAGTTGGATTCAACCACAGAACGTCTGGTAGTGAATTAGGACAGTTGAGCCAAAGGATATTGGCAATATCGACAGAACAGGGAGGTTGGACACAAATACCATCAAATGCACCCTAATACAAGAGTTTCTTATATGAATATTTTATATTTATCAAAACATATGTACTTTGAAAACACAATTTATTTTTCAGCGTCTATTTTTTTTCATATTCAGTATTTTTTTTTAAAGTAAAAAGACGTTTCTGCAATGCCTTTAAAAAGTACTAAATTTTTTAATTATCAGCTTAAAACTGATAATTTAAACATTTGATATAATATATCAATTATTATATTAAATTATGCCATTGTTTAACCAAACAAACATTTTTTTGTTTAAGAACATACAAGAACTTAATGAAAAAAAGTGAAATTTAAGGTCTTCATTATCATACGATTGGGTGCTTAAAAAAAAAAAAAAAAAAAAAAACTAGGAACTTTCATTATTGTATTTGTTTCACAAACTGCAATAAAACATTTGTCTTCTAAACTTGATTTTATAAAATAGTTACCAAATGTTTTCCCCCGGACTGGACAGCATATTTTACTTGAAAAGGTAAATTTTACTTGAAAAAAGTATACACCCTCTGTCCAAAAAGAAACCGAACTTTTCGAAAATAGAAGAAACTAGTGGCGCTACCTGTTGTATCTTTCTGTTATCGAAAGCGGCAATCTTCGTTAGTGTTGTGTCAACTGTTTATGACATTTGTTTCATTAGAAGCCGAGTTATAGTGCCAAGAGTGACAGTGTGTTTTGACGAACGGTCGGAAAATGAGTTTCAAACAGAGAGCTGCGATTGGCTTTTGTGTTAAACTTGATAAAAGTTTTACCAAAACGCATCAAAGGCTTCAAAACCATACAGTGATGAATGCTTATCTCGTACTCGAGTTTACGAGTGGTTTAAGCGATTTCAAAGTGGTAGTGAGATGCTTGAGGACGACGAAAATCCCGGCCGTCTAAAAACACTAGACTGAACGTAGTTAACATCAAAAAAAGTGCGTGATTTCATCAAAGAAAACCCGAAATCGTCCGTGAGATTGATTGAAGATGAATTGAGGATTCCAAAATCAACTGCACAACATTTTGACCGAGAGGTTGCGCCTTCGTAAATTGAATTCACGATTTGTTCCCCACAAGTTGACCGATGACCAAAAAAAAGAGTATCGAATTGAACACTGCAAGAACCTCATCTCGAAAGGACTCAGACTTCCTTGGTGACCAAACGTGGTTCTTTGAGTATGAGCCCGAAACAAAGCGCCAGTGCTGAGTGGAGACCATCAGAAGAGGGGCATCCGAAAAAAAGTCGCTTGGAGAAGTCAAAAGTAAAGACAATGCTGATTTGTTTCTACAATTCCAAGGACATTATCCACAAAGAAATCGTTCCGCGTGGCCAAACGGTCAATGGTGAGTTTTATCTCGAAGTTTTGAAGGCGATTGATAGCGAGAATTCGTCGCGTACGGCATGAATATCGTGACGACTGGTTTTACTCTTATGGAAGTAACTTGAAGTCATTTTGTAAGAAAAATAGTTTTACGCTTAATTAAAATTGTACATGTTTAATAGATGATGTCACCTGGTTTTATTATTTTTTTTGCAGAAAATTAATCATTTCATAGGCGACAAAGACTTTGCTAGCGATGAAACATCTACATACGCCACATGCTTGAAGAAGGTTTACTTATTAACGCTTAGAGTACTTTTTTGCACTAAGTTTTGAATATTCTCGCTATTCTTTGATCGATGCTCGCTTCAATTCGTCAAATCATGTGACCGAAGCAAGTCTTAAGTGCTCCGATTATTGACCAAGTGATCTGACCTTTTCAGTCCATCAAATTTTATCCGACCACTTCTCAGTGTTGTTGCTGTTTGGTAAAAGTGTGTTTCGCATGAATTTCGTAATAAACTGAACCTTGTCCCGTGAGTGACATAAGGAAATTAAGCGCTAGTGAAATTGTAAAGTTGGTGAAAGGCTTGAAGGAATAAACAATAAAGACAAGTCAGTTTTGAAGGCAAGGCCAAGTTTGAATTTAATTTGTTCATTAATGATATGGGAAAGGATCTGAGAGGAACTGTTCATTTATTTGCTGATGATGCAAAGATGGGTAGAGCAATACTGAATGTCAAATTTTTGCAGGGTGATTTGGATAGATTGGCAGGCTAGGCTAGGCTAATGAGAATGGATGTCAGTTTAATGTAGCGAAGTGTAAGGTTATGTATTTTGGGATGAAAAAATTAGCAGCAGTATATCACATTCATGAAACTGTACTCCAGGAGGTTGACGAAGCCAGAGATTTGGGTGCGTTGGTGGATAGGGAGTTGAAGTTTAGGCGGCACATAGCAAAAGTGGCTCAATCAACTCATCAGATCAGTTGGTTACTGAAGAATACTTTGACGAGCAGAGACAAGCAAGTTATTGTTCCTCGTTAAGCCTTGATAAGACCCCATCTTGACTACTGTGCCCAGATCTGGACCCCTGGGTTTCTTCTTGATGGGGAGGAGGTAGAGAGGATCCAGAGGCGAGTAACAAAGATGATAGCTGGTCTATGGAATGAACCTTACGAGAACAGGTTGATAATCGGAAAAGGGGTGATATGATTGAAACATTCAAACTACTTAAGGGTTTTTCCAAGATTAATTCAGAAGAAATTTTCCAGAACAGGTCTGGTGATGGGAGAACTAGGAGCCATCCATGGAAACTGAGCAAGAGTGTAGTTAGCAAGGGTGTTAGAAGTAGGTTTCTTACTTGGAGAGTGGTGAATGAGTGGAATAAGCTGCCAGAGTTTGTTGTGGGTGCCATGACTGTAAATGAGTTCAAAGCAAAGTATGAAAGGTACTGCGAAAGTGCCCAATAG
This sequence comes from Typopeltis vanoorti, assembly GCF_054136105.1. NCBI lineage: Eukaryota > Metazoa > Arthropoda > Arachnida > Uropygi > Thelyphonidae > Typopeltis > Typopeltis vanoorti. Next base: position 4,910,849 of record NC_143574.1, on the reverse strand, counting down.
TTTTCTTGATATGATGTTTAGGGCTGCCCTCGATGAGTCTTTTCTTTTGAACATGGGTTTTAAACGTTTCGTCGAAAGCAAAGCTACGGAGGCTCTTCATAAGTAGAAAGAAAAAACAAAACAAAACAAAAAGCAACTATTTCTACCGTAGATGAAATAGAGGTGTAAGCAATATCTAGAAAATTAGCATAACAGCTGTCTCCAGTACTTAAAAAAAAAGCTAATAACCAGGGACATGTTTAATTAAGCTATCTGAATAAAGATTGTTTGAAGGTGAAAAACAGTGCGATACTGAATTGAAGGTTTTCACGATGCTAAAAGGGCTTGAAAAGGGTATCTTAGCGATCATTTAACACTACTAGCACTAACGACAGTGGAGAAGAATGACAGAACTAAAGAAAACGCTAAATTTCAATCATATCCAGCCTTAGGTACATCGCAGGATTAATCACAGCTCTTAAGTATTGTAGCTTAACTTGTCTAGTAATGAAAGAGAATTTATAAATCTAATTTTTCGCTAGAAAATATCGTGTTGGTTTACGTTCTTTGTGGATGACGTATGAGGGATACACTCAATTAGTTTTCCACTCCAGGGCAAAGAAGTGCGTGAGATGAATAAAGCAAAGAGAATGAGTGAGTAAACAAGTGTATTAGGGACGTGTTATTCAGTAACAAATTTCGACCTTGGCCTAGTGTCAGGTAACAGCTATTTGTCAGACAGCTAAACAAGTGCTTGTTTACTATGCGCTGTTTAGATAATATGAAGCGGGGGAAAAATCATGCGTACACTAAAGAATTTTTATTTCGTGTGCGCATGATCGAAGGGTCTCGTATCTGTGGGCGTACTATAATTGTATCCACATTGATGTTGGTAGTCTGCGTTTTGCTTTTGGTAATACAAGAAAAATCATAAAATATAAGCATGTTAAAACTTATGTAGGATTGGTATTGCAGGTTTACTGAATTCTAAGTCTGTCGCTATTTGCCCAGTAAATAATTTTGAATAATGGTAAATCCCCTTTTACGAGGGTGGTCTGAAAAGTTCTTGGCCTGACAATGAAAAAACGAATTTATAATTTCAAAATTATTTTTATTTTTCAACATAATCTCCCTTAAAACTAATACATTTATTCCAGAGCCATTATCCCGTCCCTGTAGTGGTTCTCAGTAAGATCTACAAAATACCCCTCTACAGCTGCAATTGCCTCTTGATTCGAAGAATCTCCCAGTTAAGCTACAATTTATTCTTTATAGTGGTTATAAATTTATTTATTATATTTATATCTTTATTATTTATAGTGGTCATATATTTATAGTATATAATTAAAATGTATAACATCTTTTTATGTTTATGCAGTGGAAGTGGAGTCTGCTGAAGTCAACAAATTTTCATTTTCAGTTTCTTTGCCTGTCCACATTCCACATTAAGATTCTAGTCGCTTATCATTTCAATGATAAGAAATCCGGGGTGCTTAAGAGATAACTGAAAGGAGACCTCCAAATAGCCTTCCAAGGAATGCGGAGAACCAACCAGGGCTTCTGACCTAATGTCCAATCCAGGGGCGAATGCTGGTCTTGAAATTCACGCTTGATCTTGTTGTCATTCAGGGAGTGAGAGGTGTGATTGATTAGCGGAATAATGAATTATTGACCATTTAAAACTATATATTTAGAAATGTATGTACATTTAATCATACAAATACAACATTTATTTCACAAATGATATTCTATCTTTTTCAATTTAGCTACTTGAATACAAATTCTACCCTACAGTTCTTTATGAACTGGTCAATAACATCGTCATAAAAAGTTGTTTGTAATTTACTTTTCCCAAGCAACACGCACACTTGTAAAGGCTAGCTGAAGCTCACTGGCTAGAGCTACTTTCACTGCGTATGGCCTGTGTTCAAGCGACAGAGTGAGACGACGTGAAATGGCTATGCGCGTGCATGAAATGGCAGTGCTGCTGCGAGGACCTCGAAGCTCCTACTCCGAGCAAGCCAAGGTAGCTTTGACTAGACGAGCAAGCATCGGCCTTCGGCACACAACGCAAAGCTCAATTATTGCCGCGCAAGCTTAAGACGTCTTCTGTCTACAAAAATAAAAGCCTAAATGGAATGCTGCTTATAAATGCATGCATTTATTAATGGAGAATTCGCCACTGGTCCAATCCTCACCTTCTCTTGGTGCACCCTGTCAGTTATCTACCTGGATACAGAACAAACGAGGATAAGCTGGCAATTTGGGATTTAGCCGATCAAATTGTATTCTTATTGGCTTAAACCAAAATTTCAAATGATGGTATTGATGGTACGACTGGGGCGTCGCCTGGTTATATAAGGCCCCCGTTCTTTTTGCCAGGGAACTGGGAAAAACAGCGAAAAGTCAGCTACTGGAACAAATCCTAAAACTTACTCCAACTCAACATTACCAGAGTTCAAGACCGGTACTTGAAGTAGAAAAAGCCTGAAATGTGGAAAGGCAGCTGCAGTAGATGATATTCGACCAGAAATGCTCAAGTATGGAGGTATCAAAGTCTTACTGCAGCTGCACTACATAGTTCAGAAGGCGTGGACAGGTTGACGAACTCCCGATGATTGGAGTAGAGCTCTCATAGTACCCATATATAAAAAGGGAAATAAAACTGAATGTGAGAATTACAGAGGTATTTGCCTACTGAGTTCCTGGCAAGATCTATGCAAGTATACCTGAGAAACGGTTGAGAAGAATTGTGGAAGAAAAGCTTGGTGAATCCAGCTTGTACTTCAAGTACAAGATATATCTACTGGATATAAAGGCTGTGAGAATCAGATTTTCACTTTACAACAAATAGTTGAGAAATCGTCAGAATTTAACAAAGATCTGTATTTAAATTTTGTCGATCTGGAAAAGGCTTATGACAAGGTGCAAAAGAAAGAAGCTATTCAATACGCTGCAGTTATATGGTGTCAATGGGGCATTATATCAAGCAATACTTACTCTTTATTTGAGTTGTAAGTCAGCAGTTAGAACTGAAGGAAGTACAGGAAAATGGTTTATTGTTAAATCTGGTGTGAGACAAGGATGTACATTATCCCCTCTGTTATTCATTATCTATATGGATCACATTATGAAGGAATGTGGTATTAAACATGATATCAAAAATGGAAAGCTGTTTACCTCATGTAGATGATGTTATACTTCTAAATAAATCCGCTACAAGTCTGCAAGATTCCCTGAGTAAATTGCATAACTGTCGAAATAGATATGGTATGAAGGTCAGCAATAACAAGACAAAATCAATGAAAATAAGCAGAATAATTGAAAATATGAACTACATTGTGAATGGAGAACTTACAGAAAAAGTAAAACATTTCAGCTACTTAGGCACGATTTTTACTGAAGATGGTAATTTAAATATGGAAATAGACAACAGAATAAGAAACAAAATTCAGTTACTTCCTACGATACCAGAAAAGCTGGTATGGTAGGAAGTCAATTGAATAAATTCATATGGAATAAGAGAGAAATTATTCAAAACACTAAATTAGCTGTATACAAGACAGTGTTCAAACCAATTTTAGCTTATGGATCTGAGAGCTGGGTCAGAAGTAAAACACTTGACCAAAGACTAGAGACCGCAGATATGACAGTCCCAAGAAAGATTAGAGGCGTGAACAGATGCCATCGATGGCAATATCATATTAAAATCGAGGATATTAGGAAAGAACTTGACATTGTCAGCATCCAGGAATGCGTTAGCAGAGCTAATCTCAGATGGTATGGTCACTTAAATAGAATGGGAGAGGAAAGATTAGCAAAACAAGTGTTCTCTGCCAGGTTGGCAGGAAAACGACCCAGAGGAAGACCAAGATATAGGTGGATTGATACGGTACAAAGTGCCTTAGACGATAGAAATATAAGATCTGACAATGTTGGAGTCTTGACAAGTAACAGACTGATTTGGAGTAAAATTGTAGATAGGAAGTTAGTAATGATGTAAATTTTCATGTAGTACTATCATATCCTGTACACCCCTTGAAGGTATATGTCAGGAATTTGTGATGATGATAAGAAATCCTCATATACATAACATATAATTATAATATAAAATATCACAATCAGGTATTTAATTATCTTTTATGATTAATTTTATATATTAATAGACACAGATATTTAACGTCAAAAAAAGAACTTTCGGTTGCTATTCTGGTCAAATTCGTTATTATTATTATTATTATTATCATCATCATCATCAGGCTTCGAAGTAGGTAGGATTAACTCGCCTCACTCAACCACACCTAATCCTTATAACCAAAGAAGCAGATTTTGTAATAAAACAGTTAGTAAAGTATACAAAAATAAAGAAGATACTGATTATTATGCGATAATATCATTAATATAATACTCTTATGTAACATGAAAAAATAATGTAATAAATTATTGTTATAATTAAAAAATTATATAAACAAAAGAAATTATACAAAAAATTCTGTATAAACTTCATTGTTAATATTAGAAGAACATGTGTTGTAAATACATAATATAGAGGCACAAAAGTATTATTAAAATTTTCATTGAAATCCAATGTAGGAATTGCAGCACTTAGAGCTGAATTCCGTCAAATTATAAGGTGCAATGTCACTCGAGATGTTTATTGTATGCGTAAATATTTTAGCAATCAATCATCATCATCATCATCATCATCATCAGGAAAATCGACCAGGAGAACAGATGCAATTTGTATATAAAAGTATACTTATAGGTATAAGCATAACTACAAAAGATACTTGGAACATGTGCTCAAGGTCCGTCAAGAACCACTGATGATGATGATGATAAACATATTTACTAGCAATTACAATTCCAATCATGTGCTTTAAATCCAATTACACTGAACGTTTTGCTGAGAAACAACCTCAAATATTAAAATATTTTTAATTTAATATTTAGATTTCTGTAATTATGTATTTTGTATTGCAATACATAACCACTAATGTTTTTACATAACATTGAATATTATATTGAATATTAATATAATATTCAATGTTATATAAACATTGGTGGATTATGTATTGCAATTATAAGCATTATAATATATAAAAAATATATTATTATTTAAAGGATTAACAAAGGAGAAATTTTATAAATTCACGATGAAAATAATTATTACATTTTTATTAGATTTGATGCGAGACTTCAAATGAAAGATGGAAAAAACTTCAGATCATATTTTTCATGACGAGAGATGGAAGTGGGCATATAGGGCAAAGAAGAAAGTCAGTAAATATGGTACGAACAGAAAACAAACATGACACGAAAATACTACAGATCTTAAAGTTCAGTCAAGTTGACACAAATACAAACGTTCGATAGACCAAGAGCTTTCAGCTTCAGAAAAATATCACAGAGATGACAAATACACTAAACGACATCTGTATTTTTTTTCCCTTTTGGTTGTTGCTCTCCATTGTTAAGAATGTTAAGCAAAATGAGTGTTGATAACTCGAAACAGTTTTAGTGTCTATTGTTTCAGTATTTTTCCTTTCTTGAGTTTATTTATTTTTATTTTTATTTTATTTTTTATCCCTCTATTGACTCAGTCGATGAATGTCTTCCTCCCTTCTTCAACATGGTATTCAGTTTCGTTAATTAAAGAAATAATTTTAATATACACAGAATAATGTTCAACATGAGTCATATTTCTATTTATTATAATCGATTTCTATATTCAAAACTCTTATGGTGTGAAATAGCAGAATATTGGATAAATTATTTCAATTCTAAATTGTAATTTTATTACAATTAAAACAGCTTATACAATAAAGTAATAAAATGCCTCAAACAGCTAAATTTTATTATTATTATTATAGTAATCCTATGTTCGGTATTACAGAAACAGTGACCTAAACGTATTTTTAGTATTATTTCTTAATATTAATAATATTTTTAATAAAATTAATATTAAGACATGAAGCCAGTACCGAGAAATGCATAAACCTCTGTTAACTGCAAATATAGCAAGTATCTTGCATGTATTCTTTAATTCTTCTGTCAATCCAATGCATTTACTCCATCTTTCATGTAATTTTGCATGGATTTTAAGTTTTATTTTTATTTTTTTACAATTATTATTTGTTAAACCAGTACATTATTTTGTGGTTGTTGTATTATAGTATTACAATGTATTACAACGTATTATTATTATTATTATTATTATTATTATTATTATTATTATTATTATTGATGCGAGGAGATTTTGGAAAAACTGGTCAGGGCTCGCAAAAAAAAAAAAAAAAAAAAAAAAAAGAGATGAGCAAAAAAACAAGGCTTTCCACTACCCGTCATAGTTCGTCTTACAAGCAAGTCCATCATAAAAGCCAGCAGATAGAAAAAACCAGTTGCCAAGGACTTAAACGCATTGCAAGACAATACACTAATCTTCCTATCGGAATATTTAACACCATTCAACCAGAATCTGTTGTACCAAGCAAGAAAAGTAAAAACAGAAAAAAATTACCAATTTTTATGGATCAGAGACGCTAAGATATTCTTGAGGAAGTCAAACCTCAATGTCAATACAAATCAAAAGCTCAAAAAAAGTCTCCTAATTAGTTCAAAAAGAAGACCACAATTAATATGAATGTGAACCATCAATACAGATGCAATAACACCAGAACATACCGGCAATTTCACTTTGATCTCTTAAACCTCAGCCTACTTCCAACACAGCAATCAAACCAATAAACAATTCAAAATCGATGTCATCCTCAGATAAGCTCACTAAAAAGCTTTGAGGATGCAAGAGACATTATATCAACAGAGACCAACACAAAGAAAAAAATCCATTTATTACATTGATATAGGGAGGAAAACCCCCAGATAAATTTGGGAGAAAAACCCTACTGTCCACGCCCAAGACCAGCTAACTTGGCTATGTCTGAGAAAGATCCTTAAGCCCCTTACGTCAATGGGAATCGAGCCCAGGACACTCTTTTCCCAGGCATATGATTGCATAGCCACTCGGCTAACCGCGCAGACACATCATAGGCATAAAGTGTAAATTTGGAGATAGTGTATGCTGATCTAGAATACTACAGGTTTTGTGAGTAACTTCAGAACATTGTATTAGGGATAAAGCGGGGTTGAGTTTAAAAAAAAACAGGTACACAGATAGACAGAGAGAGAGATCTCATGGGAAAAAACATTGGGACCATCACTGCAATCAGAGTGTACAGTTGGCGTAAACAGTCCAGTGATGGAGGTATCTTAGTATTGGGATTGTTCTCATGGACATTACTGGGTCCTCTCAACCCCAATGAATACACCTTGACCACTAATTCTTACTTGGAGATTATTTCGGACCAGGTATTGTCCTTCAGGGTGACAATGTGACCCGATGGGTCTTGACTCAATATTCAATATCAAGCTCCGGGTTAGGTCTTGGTTGATGGATCAAGTAATTTTAACCCAAACAGAACTTTTTTATTCTTTTGCAGTATTTGTGAAAAATGCAACGTATTCATCCTATAAATATTATTCTGTAAATTTTATTTCTTTGCTTATTAATATTGAAATACCATCACTGGTATTTGAGGTGGTTCATCTCACGTACATCTAACATTTTATTCAGTCACTAGTCAGTGTTCCAATGGTCTTGCATATGTCTTGACTATCCACTTGTATTCTTTTATGATACAAAGTTCGATTCAATTTTGCAGTTGTTTTTTACTTTTCTTCTTGTTCCGAGTAACGCAACTCAGCAGCCACTCATTCTCATTATTTCCTAAGCACTGTGACTGTTTTTGCTCATTCTATCCTCCAATACTTTCTAACCGTGAAGACAGTGATAAAAGCTCTCTTCTTTCACAGACTTCCCGTGAATTACCCCACAACAGACAGCACAGGCACGTTATTCGAAAGTCTTTCATTTATTTCTTCGGAACTAGTGTCGAGCTGCTACTTGTTAATACAGTGAACTTTCTTTAGTGTGGTACCACTTAAATGGACGCATTTCTTTGCCACCATTACTTCTTCTTTTTTTCTTTTTCCTTGTCGCTATCACTCGAAAAGTAAAGAACACTTTCATGAGCGATCTCGCACAAAAACAAACATTACAATGGTAATTTGGATGCTTTTCTTTAGTGTTTTAGTACGTCTAATAAAGCAACGAATACAACTTAGTGTGAAGTGTACTTTAAATTGGACACTGTCTTTGCCATTCTATCATCCCATACGTCTTGATCATCATCAGCCATTTTCTGTCTGCTGCTGAACGAAAGCCATCCTCAAAATCCTCCATTCTGTTCTTACTATGAACTTTTCAATGCCACTTAGTTCCAAAATCTCATCTTCCCACAGTCAAAGTCTCTTTAGTCTTTTTATAGCTCCATTGCCATCTCCGGGATACCAGTGGATAGAGTTAGATACTCTGGGGAACCCTATCCTAAACGCCAGACATGGAACTGTCTGGTGTTTAGCCCAATCCAGTCAATTCAGGCCTTCAGTAACTAGGATGGTAGTGATGGTGATCATACACAGAGCAACAAAAATGGCCTACCACTTCGAGACAGATACCAACAGATAATTTGTGACAAAAAAGACAGTTTACGCAGTTATTCTTTTGGAATCTGAAATAAAAGAAAGCGAGAAAAGAACCGATTTTTATTTTTATTTTTTAAAAATACCAACATTGAAAGCGTATTAAGTAAAACCTTTTGGCTCTCTTTTTCAGTCATTCTTGGTGCCTTTTGTGATGTGACACCTTTTTTGGCAACTCGTGCGGTAAAATATAAGTTCTGCATCACTTTAACCTGGGTATTTTAGATCTGGGTTTGGCTCCCACTGATGAGACCTCAACAAAGGTCGAAACCGGCCTGGGTAGTGACCCTCCCCATAATGTATGACATCATGCATGCCTGCTAGGAGATGTGTTTTACATTTTGGGAAATACTAGGGATAGTGATCAGAGCTTACTCCACCTTTACTACGAGTTGCCCCTGTCATGAAAGGTTTGCTTACGCTTGGATCCGCTGAAACTTTTATAGTTTCTCTATTCGTTTTGAAATAATGTTGGATTCAATATCCTCTTAATTTGAATAATTTGGATCGCCGAAGTAAAGCCTTTTGGCTCTCTTTTTTTCAGTAATTCTTGGTGCCTTTTGTGATGTAACACTTTTTTTGGCAATGCATGTGGTAAAGTATAAGTTCTGTATCACTTCAACCTGAGTATTTACATCTAGGTCTGGCTCTCACTGACCAGACTTCAACAAAGGTCGAAACCAGTTGGAAAGCTTGGCTGATGAATGGCAATGCTGTAGCCCATGAAGTTTTAACTGAGGCACGACTGTTGCTGTTACCCCTCGGATGAGATATGAGCAAATGAGGGGCTCTGGTCGGTGATGGGGTGAGTCTGTCACGGTGTAGAATTTGAATTTGAATTCAAATTTGGAATTAATTTAAATAATTTTGCATCGTCGAAGTAAAGCCTTTCAGTTTTCTTTTTTATCAGCTGTATATTTATTTTAGAAATCTGTGCAATGCATGTGTGTTTAGTGTTTTTATATCATGGCTCAGAACAGTTAGTGAAGACGTGAATCGCACCTTTTGAGGGAGATTAACTATTTCATATATTTCATATAAGACGATTGGTTCACAAGGCTGCAAACTTAATGGGTCTTGCCGCTTTTTTGATTTCTTTCGGCATCGGAAGTCGATCCTTCGTTCACTCGAAGGTAAGATTAACTTTGTTACTGTTTTATGTTTCACTGTTTCCTCAGGCAAACCGTTACATGCGGAGAAAAGTTAAAGAAACATACTTGGAGAGGGCGGAATAATTCTGACGATAAAAAAACGACTCAACCCAGAAGAAGAAGTAGGCAAGTTCTTCCTTCTTGTCTTATCAGAAGCGAAGAAAAGCAAATCCCTTTTCTATTACAATTCACTGAAATATCTTCGAGGAAAAGATTTGAAAGAAAGGTCTTCCGACTAGCAAACGATTTTCTCCTTCGGCAGCCCCTTCTGAATAAACGGTTACGGCGGAAAATGAGACACATTAATCACGTGGGATGTCACACCTCGTGGCACGTGAAGGGGGGCTCACCGTTGGTCACGAGGACGAAGAGGCTGATGATCCATCACGATGAAGTTTTATGTAGCTTTTTTTCCTCTGTCTCTCTCTCTCTCTCTCTCTTTCTGTGTCTTCCCCTTCTACCCCCCGTAACCCTTCATCGTTATAGATTGACTCCTAGTTCCCCCGTATGAGTCATCAATCATTCACCATCAGCAACAGGCAAACACGTGACTGTGGAACCATCGGTGCCCTGTTTAATACCGACCGCAAGTGGCGTGTCTATGACATGCGACCCTATTTTACCCCCTCGTTCCACTTTGCCCTGTTCGTTGGCCAGCCGGGAATTAGAGGTCCAAAGTTTTTCGAACAAATCTTAGATATCCAAAGTTTTGATTCCTAGTTATGTATTCAATCAATAAGTCCTTGACGCTAATATAAAGAAAAAATAAACTTTTCAGTGTTGAAAATGGCGATAATTCTACTTCACAATTCATATGATTATTAATGAATAATTTTTTTTTTTTTTTTAAATATTCACACAAATTAATCTACTGTGGTAGTCACCGTACACTGATTACGATTAACCATGATTGATTAAACTGGCAAGTTTAGTCAATCATAGTTCACAGTTTTGTATAGCAATTTCTTCATCATAGTTTTTTTTTCGTCTTTAGGTATTAATTCTGTATTTTAACAGTTTTATCAACTTAAACTACACCTCCTGTCCAAAGAAACCGAACTTTTCAAAAATAGAAGAAACTAGTGGCGCCACCTGTTGTGTCCTTTTGTTGTCGAAAGCGACAACCTTCATTAGTTTTGTGTCAATTGTTTATGACATTTGTTTCATTAGAAGCCGAGTTATAGTGCCAAGAGTGACGGTGTGTTTTGACGAACGCTCGGAAAATGAGTTTCAAACAGAGAACAGCGATTGACTTTGTGTTAAACTTCGTAAACTTTTTACCAAAACGCATCAAATGCTTCTAAAAGCATACAGGTGATGAATGCTTATCCCGTACTCAAGTTTACAAGTGGTTTAAGCGATTTCAAAGGGTCGTGAGACGCTCGAGGATGACGAAAAGCCGGGCCGTCCAAAAACTGGACTGAGGGAAGTTAACATCCAAAAAGTGCTTGATTTCATCAAAGAAAACCCGAAATCCTCCGTGAGATTGACTGAAGATGAATTGGGGATTCCAAAATCAACTGCGCACAACATTTTGACCGAGAGTTTGGGCCTTCGTAAATTGAATTCGCGATTTGTTCCCCACAAGTTGACCGACGACCAAAAAATGTATCGAATTGAACACTGCAAGAACCTCATTAAAACCGCTCGTAAGGACTCAAACTTCCTTGAAACGATCGTTACTGGTGACGAAACGTGGTGTTTTGAGTCTGAGCCCGAAACAAAGCGCCAGAGTGCTGAGTGGAGACCACCAGAAGAGGGTCATCCGAAAAAAAGTCGCTTGGAAAGACAATGCTGATTTGTTTATACAATTCCGAGGGCATTATTCACAAAGAATTCGTTCCGCCTTGTCAAACGGTCAATGGTGAGTTTTATCTCGAAGTTTTGAAGCGATTTATAGCGAGAATTCGGCATGAATATCGTGACGACTGACCGTTCGTCAAAACACGCTGTCACTCTTGGCACTATAACTCGGCTTCTAATGAAACAAATGTCATAAACAGTTGACATAACACTAATGAAGGTTGCCGCTTTCGACAACAAAAAGATAAAACAGGTGGCGCCACTAGCTTCTTCTATTGTCGTAAAGTTCGGTATCTTTTTGGACAGCGGATGTTCTTAATAAACAATGGCACGTCTGTTATGGGAAGTGCGCTTTTGTAGCTCATTAGAATGAGCTACGCATGCTCAAAGTAATAAAGACCTGAATTCGAATTTCGTCCTAGGTGCGATGAAGGTGGCAGAGTTTGCTTTTCGATGATTCAGGTTATCCTCCTCTTTATAAGCACAGACCAATTCTGGGAATACTTTATGACCAAGCTGTTTAGGATTGTGCTTACTATACAACTTCTCCGACTCTTACATAATCTCAGATATTTGGATGTTTTTTTATACTGGATTGCACATCTGTATTCCATCCACTACCAGCAGGTGTGATTACAGATGTTGGTTCATCGCAAAAATGACATGATTCATTGATTAACAGTCTAAATAAGATCAGAGTTTGACAATAACAGTTGTTTGTTCTGTCAAGTATTTGGGAGGGCAGCTTTGTCCCCGTTTTCCGATACATGGCATTAGTGTCGGAGCAACAGAGTGTCGACAACTAATACTCGATATCGGTGTTTTCTTTTTTTGTTTAACTGAAGTTTTTCTGCACTGCAGTTTTTCATTGATTCCTCTAATGATAATCGATCTTCTTGCTTTATATTTTTCCCTGTTTATCTTATTTTCTTCGTGATTATCACTAATTCAATTCTCACCACCGTATAAGTTGAAACATATACAGCACAACACTTCAAGTGTATTATATGTTTCATGACTAAACAAACACACATAACAACCACAGTAATAAGTCAATATTTCATCCTAAGTATGTTAGGACATCATCAGTACAGTTAGTTCAAACAATACTGGGAATAACATACAGTTAGGGCGCATGCGTACAATGGAATCCCAATGTGCGTACAGTAGCGTGTTCTAGAATTAAATTAAAATATAACTGAAGGGGTAAAAAATAAAAATAAAATAAAATAATTATTTTACACAATTTTGTATGATAATTTCCCATACTTTAGGAATTGCAGGAACGTCATTACGGTTTAGATTTGGTCTGTGTAATAGGACTTCAGCACTTTCTTTTACGTTTATGTTTATATAAAGATCTATGTAGTAGTTTGGTCTTTTCCCAATGGATCCTATGGTTTGAGTTTTCAACACCGTGTTCAGCGAGGCCAGATTTCTGCGGTTTAGAAAGGCGAATGTGGTCTTGATGTTCCTAAATGCGTTTATGAACAGATCTACCTGTCTGTCCATAGTAAGACAATTTACAGGAGCATGGAACCTCGTACACACCGCATCAGAGGTGAGAGTTTGTCTTTAGGAGAAGGTAACAAGTTATAGATCTGGTTGATGGGTTTGTAGGTAGTAGCAAGATTGTCTTAAACGCAAATTAAGAGTGTGTTTCTTCATAATTTTTGAAAGACGTTCGGAGATGTCTTTGACATAAGATACGGGAATCCTACGGGCTTTTTCTTGTCTAAGTTAATGTGTAGGGAAGTGACTGATGATTTTTTGAGTTGCTTTAAGATTGTATCCATTTAGTATGGCTGTATTTTTTATTATTTCCAATTCTTGGTTTAGAGATGCTTCAGAGGAGCAGAATATGTGTGCTTTGGTAACTAAAGATTTAATGATGCCAAATTTTTGAGATGGATGACGAGCAGAAGAATTGTGAATGTAGCGACCTGAAAATGCCGGCTTGCGATAGACAGAAGTGGAGATGGAACCATTTTCTTTTCTTTGGATGTGTAACTCAAGAAACCCTGTGGAGATTCTTTTTCTAGCGTTTCAAGGAAGTTTGAGTCCTTACGAGTGTTTTTAACGAGGTCCTTGCAGTGTTCAATTCGATTCATTTTTTGGTCGTAAGTCAACTTTTGGGGAACAAATCGCGAATTCAATTTACGAAAGTCCAAACTCTCGGTCAAAATGTTGTGCATATTTGATTTTGGAATCCCCAATTCATCTTCAATCAATCTCACGGACGATTTCGGGTTTTCTTTGATGAAATCACGCACTTTTTTCGATGTGAACTACGTTCAGTCCAGTTTTTTTAGACGACCGGGCTTTTCGTCGTCCTCAAGCGTCTCATGACCACTTTGAAATCGCTTAAACCACTCGTAAACTTGAATACGGGATAAGCATTCATCACCGTATAATTTTTGAAGCATTTGATGCGTTTCGGTAAAACTTTACCAAGTTTGACACAAAAGTCAATCGCAGCTCTCAGTTTGAAACTCATTTTCCGACCGTTCGTCAAAACACAGTCACTCTTGGCACTATAACTCGGCTTCTAATGAAACAAATTTCGTAAACAGTTGACACAACACTAATGAAGGTTGCGCCACCAGTTTCTTCTATTTTTTGAAAAGTTCGGTTTCTTTTTGGACAGGGGGTTTAAATATAGGTTTAAATATAATGCATTTCTCTCCGTGCCTCTTTTATCTAAATTACTCTAATTTAGAAAAGCGATAACTATTAAAATTCTATTGATCCTCAACATAATGTTGTGTTTCATCATTCATACAAGTAATAATGTCGCTAACAGAAAATAAAATGGACTTGTTTACTATACTCGGATAAGTGGATTTTAATCTGCTTATAATAAGCGCATCAAATATTGGATTAGTTCGTTGTCTCATCAGAGTCATCCGAGAGATGACTCGGGTGATCCGAGTCATCTCTAGGATCACCAGAGAGATGAGGTGTTTCAATCGGGTGCTCCTCATTACATTCTCAATTCTGTGCTACAGAAAACAAAGTGCAAAATCTCCACACTCACTTCTCATTTGCTATGATTCATTTGGATAGAAGTATAATCATTGGAGGTACAAACTCCGCTAAAGTACCATAAATATAATCACATTCACAAGCAATCGAGCAACTAGCAGGTCCCAGTTGTGCGAGTTGAAGAGTTTGCTAGCTCTTCAGTATTTATTAGATATGTTGTTAGCAGTCTTATTATTGTGAATTATTGTGCACGCTTGTTAATTATACAGTTACTTGACTGAGGTGCTCATCTGTATCTCCAGTTCGCATGCATTTTACATTCTCTCTCTCCCTCGAAGCGAAGTTCGTAATGTTCGTGTGGAGTGAATGTGTAATAGTTTATGATGATGTCAGTAACAATGTTCAAAGAGCCGGAAATGTTTCCTGAATACGGTAGAACAACATCTATTATTCGTCTCTCCGAGGTGTAAATGCAGCAAATCGAAATTAAGACGAGGATGTGTAATAAGACTATGAACAAAAGGGAATGCGCAATCCACGAAACACGAGACACCTCAAAATTACACCGAACACGACGGAACCCTGTGTTAAGGCACGTAACTGTAGGTAACAACATTATAAGGTATTCAACGTTGTTGCTTGGGTAAGAGATTACAACACTGGAATATTGCTTTCTCTCAAATGCACCGATATAGAAATTGCTGAAGTTTTGCTTGTGATTAGGGCTAACAATAATATCAATGTTAAGGAAATACATCGATTAAATTATGCATTTAGTATAATTCAAAATTACTTAAAAATAAAATCCATTATCATAACCCCAATAATGTTCTAAAATAAAAACTATAACAATACCGCATTACGCTAATATCTCGCATCTCACTATGACGTGCATATGCTTGCGCGCGTAGCTATGACACTGTGGTAAACACAGTACTGCTAGCGCCCTCTTAAGTGCTACAAGATGAATTTTTATTATTTTTTATACAAAATAAGAGAATTGTATAGGACTTTTGATGATAAAATTAAATATTAGAAGCAAATACAAATAAATTAATAAATATATTTATATATCGAGAAAAAATGGGGGAGGGAGGGCTAAAGACGTATGTGAGCAGATAAGTTCTTTAAAAAAAAAAAACGATATTTAAAAAGTAAAACCTGTACGTACTAGGATATTTTTTTCAAAGCATCTAGGCTTACAATTGCACCACCTGTTTACTTAATTAACTGTAATTGCATTGCTTAATACGGAGGTTCACCGTGATGTTTAAACCTCTAGAGTAAAAAAAAAAAAACGTTGTGCAAGCATTAAAATGGCAGCACATAAAAACCCAAGATTCGCATATAAAAACCCCAACGATCTCCCATTAATATAATTCAGCCATAAATGAAGCCGTTAACATAATTTAGCCAAACATTAATGCTAGACAGCCTACGCATATTTCTCACATTTATGTCTCCAGAAATCTGAAACAATAGCTTTGAATTTTCCCATTTTACTCTTTCTTCTTGTCAAACATTACGCTGTTTATTTCTAAGAAATGTTTTCCTGTCGTCAAAATTTAATTACATATCTCTTCATAAAGTAATACGTATAAAAATGCCTCATTATTAAAACCGACTGGTTGTTTACTGCCTAAGGTATGGGTTCGGATTCAGGATTTATAAAAGACTGCTCTTGATGACCTTGTGTTTATATAGCATGTCTTAGAAATGGGTGATTCATCTTATAAAACATGCTTACATTTTAAGGGTCGGTCGTGCATAGGTACTGCGGAACTGCAGCACCCCCAATTTTTCTCGATATATAAATATATTTATTAATTTATTTATATTTGTTGGTAATATTTAAGCGCTCCTAAGCGCACTTAGGAGGGCGCTAGCAGCACTGTGTTTACCACAGTATCATATTGCTACGCGCGCAAGGATATGCAAGTCATAGCGGTATTGTTATAGTTTTTATTTTAGCACATTATTGGGGTTATGAAAATGGATTTTATTTTTAAGTCATTTTGAATTATACCAAACTGTATAATTTTATCAATAATAAACAATATTTTTTCATGTTTAATTGTTTTTAATTTTTACCGTAATTTTGATTTTATCCAAACACGTATACTTACAGTGTGTATGTATATTTCGAAAGTTGCAGCGCCCCCACGATTTCAAGCCACGAGCCGCCACTGCTTAATTTATTTATTTTTAACCAATGGCTAAATGAGAAACTTGGGCATGAAATTGTAAACATTGCTAAAGCACCGAAGTTGGAAGAGGCGAAATCCCAGTCACTTATCTTCTATATTTTCACCCTTATCTAGACTTATTTTTCTTCTCTCTTCACTGAGTTTTTTTTTTTTTTTTCCTGCTTTACTTTGTCATTGTATTCCTGACGGAAGATCTTTTGTATCTTTTCTTTCAGCTTCAGATTTCAACAACGGTTGTTGATTTTATTATTTTTTCCCCTATTCCTGTGTGGCAGATCACAATTATACAGTGCCTTGACTTGTCACTCGGTCCTTTAATACAGAACTGTATCCTCTTACCCCCGCTCTATCTTATTCTTTTTCTTTTGTGGTCCCTGCTCGTTTCTTATCACCGATGCCACCCTTCACTTCCTTTTCTTTTGTACTTTTTTTTTTAGTTTGAAAAAAAAAAAAAAAAAAAAACTGCCAACTATTCTTTCCATGCCGGTTATCAGAGAAAACTTTCAAGAAGTTTTCTACAAAATATGCAAAAAAAAAAAAAGAAGAAGAAAGGAAACGACTCTGTCAGGTGTTTGTTTTCGTGTGTATGCGCCATTAAAGAGTCTCTCAATAATCCGCAAAAACACCGAACTCGGTCATCGGTCAAAATACGTTAAAAGTTATAACAACTAGCAAGACTTGCAAATGCCGTTAAAATAAATATTTGTTTTATAAGCAATTTTTGCTCCTTTTTTAGTCAAGAATCAAAATTGAAAATTATCCATTGGTACGATGATTATTCAGGATGAACAAATACAAAGAGTAGAACCAAAACGTACTGTAATTTGGTGAGCTGCGTCAGGAATGCAATTAAGGGAAATGAAGAGACCTCATGTTAAAATTCATTGTCCCAATCCATTTTATACTAATTTTAATTTTATATTAATGTCGAATTATCAAAAAATATCGTCACAACCACATCACATTCCATATATTACCGACTAGGAAAACTACCTACAGAACCTATTACAGTGTAAAGAAAATAAGAATGCACTTGACACGTTCATAAAAATTCTTATATTTTATACCACTGACCTAACACAAAAAAAAATCACATAAACGGATTGCTCTCGTAAGTGAACAAGTGTGATGCCTTTTTTACTTATGGATGGGTATTAAAAAACATTTTTGTACTCATTTAAATTAGAACAATAAAGAAATTTAATAATTATGTAGGTAAGTTTTTAGTTACGTGGAAGTATTCTCACTGTTTTCATTTTAGATTCTTGATTTTGGATACTATTTTGATTTTGGATTCTTAATTTTGGATTCTTTTTTGATTCTTGATTCTTGATTTTGGATTCTTTTTTATTCTAGATTGTTGGTTTGGATTCTTTTTTATTCTAGATTTTCGGTTCTTTTTTATTCTAGTTCTTAATTTTAGATTCTATTTTGATTCTGGGTTCTTGATTTCGAATTCTTTTTTGATTATCGATTCTTGATTTTCGATTCGTTTTTATTCTGGATTCTTGATTTTGGATTCTATTTTCATTCTGGATTCTTGATTTTGGATTCTTTTTTATTCTAGTTCTTGATTTTGGATTCTATTTTGATTCTAGATTTTTGATTTTGGATTCTTTTTTATTCTAGTTCTTAATTTTAGATCCTATTTTGATTCTGGGTTCTTGATTTCGAATTCTTTTTTGATTATCGATTCTTGATTTTCGATTCTTTTTTGATTATTGATTCTTGATTTTCGATTCGTTTTTATTCTAGATTCTTGATTTTCGATTCGTTTTTATTCTAGATTCTTGATTTTGGATTCTATCTTGATATCAAGTCACAACCACATCACATTCCATATATTACCGACTATTAATACTAACTACAGAACCCATTACAGTGTAAAGAAAATAAGAATGCTCTTGACACACACACACATAAAAATTCTTATATTTTATCTACTACCCCGACGTCAAAAAAAAAAAAAAAAAACTAGCAGAAATGGACTGTCTCTGCTAAATGCACAAGTATGATGCCTTTTTTTCTTATGGATGGATATTTAAAATCATTTTTGCATTCATTTAAATTAGAACAATAAAGAAATAATTATGTAGATAAGTTTTAGTTACGTAGAAATATTCTCACTGTTTCTATAATTTATAAGAAACCCGATTTAATTAATAAAATTGAATTAATAAATTAATTAAATTAAATTAATTTATTTTAATTCTTTTGTTAATTTCACTTAAAAGTGAAAGAATATAGATCCTATAAGTTTATATAAACATCGCTAGTTGAATGCAATAAATTTTCTTACTTCTTGTTCACTTTTTTTTTATTCTAATTTCTTTCTTTAAGCTGTCTTATATTAAAAACGGGTGTAAGGCACCGTATTAATGAAACTCCTCACAGAATCGCAAAGCACCGTAAAGGTAAGGTAATGTCTTCTTAGTCGCATATATATTAAATTAGCATTTCTAATCGAAGGCTGCAACGCACAGAAAAAAAAAAAAAAAAACTTGAAAATATACGAAGAATGTGGCTGGCGATCGTTTGCCTCTGTGAGTTACGATGAATGCTAATGAATTCTATCTCTTCCATTGCGGAAATTACACTCACCAGCTGTTCACGTGTTTCCGGGTTCTTGTCATTGTTTGAACGTGAAGTTGTTTTCATGTTGAAAGAATATGGGAAATAGCTTTAGTTTAATATGTGTGGAATGCAATTTATTTAACAAAGGATTGCATAAAGTTAAAAAATAAAATAAATGAAATAAATTGAAGCCCAAATCACTATTTTTTTTAAATGTATTTTCACGGCAATTTGAAACTCTGATCAAGAAGATTTTGTACAGAAAATCTTTCATTAATGATATTCTAATTACAGATATCTGAGGAATGTGAAAAAATACATATTCGTAAGATTAAAAAGATTAAAAAAATTAAAAAGATTTAAAAAGATAAAAAAAATACATATTTTTTTAATCTTTTTCTTCATAAAAATTGGCTATGTTCCATTTCTAGTTCAGCAAGAATAAAAGAAAAGTTTTTTATGCTTTGATATCGGTTAGCATCGCATGAAAATGCACTTAGGAGCACTATCGAGTGTCAGGTCATGATAACACTCAAGATAAAACTTAATATCGGGATATGTGCAACGAGAAAGAACACGACAATAATGATTTTCCTATTTTCTAGACCGCTTGGCTTTTTTTTTTTAAGTTCATTTTACATCGAGACAATAAATGGAAGCAAGAATCAAGTGCATCTGAATTAGAAAATTTTTTCGTTCTGTCAAATGTTAAAACTTCGGTTTTGACATCAACTCAGCAATCAATTGATTAGTTCGCTACCCACAGAACATGACATTGCAAACGTATACGGGCATGAGATGGGTGGGAAACGTTCAAAAATGAACAGCTGTCTTAAAGTGTCTTGGAGAACAAGAATACTTGGAGGATGCCATCCCTCTGATGAATGGGTGTTGGAGAAATGAAAAACAAAAGGTGGAGACAATTTCTTGGGATTTTAATAGAGAGAACGTAGGTTTGTATCCACTGAAGAAACATCTGCAGTATAATAGATTTGAGAGTGGTATAATAAAACGTTTGGCAGAATATGTTTTGTTATTATAGCTAATGGAAAAAAAAAGAAAAAAATCTATTTCATAACCTACCGAAATAATAAGCTAGTGAAAGCCGTAATAGATCGCTTAGGTTTCGATTGGTTGGAAAACGATAGACCACTATGAAAGAGGTGCATGAGCAATGGTAAATAAAGAAAAAATGTAGAAAAATTAATAGCAGAAGATAAATTTGAATAAAGGCATAATGGTGTTCTTATATGAACACTCCCATTGTGTTAGACAATTCATTTAATATTTAGAATCTCTCACACTAATGATCAAGCAATCGATACTAAATACTATATGAACTATTGAGGTCTAAAAGCCTTCATTCGACATTGTAAAGTATTAAACTAAAATATAAGATACATCGATTGTTATTTTACAGTCGAGTGGGTTACAATGTCTGCGTGGAAACTATAAAAAAATTTAAAAGTGACTGAGATCTCGCGTACGAGGTCTCCGTCACTTTCAGTACACACACCACTGTACTGGTGTGTGTTAATTAAAGGAGAAAATCTCTGTCCTGGGTTCGGATATTTATCTTTTATTATAACTTTTAAACAAGAATTCTTTGATTCCTAATTTTTGATTTCTTGATTTTGGATTTGTTAATTCATGATTCTTTCCTGATTCCGTATTCTTGATTTTTTATTTATAATTATTTCTTGATTCTGGATTTTAATTCTTGCTTATTTCTTGATTATTGACTTTTTCATTCATAATTCCTTCTTTATTCTCGATTCGGGATTCGAAATCCTTGATTCTTTCTTGATTTTCAATTCTTGTTTAATTTTAGATTCTTGATTTTTTAATCCATGATTATATCTTGATTATTAATTTCTTCAGTCGCGATTGTTTCTTTATTCTGGATTCTTTAATCTTTCTTGATTAGATTCTTTCTTGATGATTTCTTGAATTCATTGTTTTTTGATTCTTTATTGATTTTTGATTCTACGTGGGCTGTTCAATAAGTAATAAGACTAATTTTACTGTGGCGAAACCACTCATCACAATATTAATTTCTGTGGAATAAAGAAATGTTGCTGTCTGTATTAACAAAAGAGGTTGATAGATGGCGCATACGGGCTGATGTGCCAGAGTGTCACGTGACTAAGCGCAAGTGCTCATCGGCGCGCCTACGAGGTGCGACCAGTCTTCGAAATGGAAGCGTCCTTGGAACAGCGTTATGCGATTCAGTTTTGTGTGCGTTTGCAACAATCGACATCGGACACTTTTAACATGATACGCGAAGCTTTCCACGATGAAGCAATGTCGAGGGCAAGTGTTTCCGCTGGCATAAAACGTTTAAGGAAGGAAGGCAAAATGTGGAAGATCTTGAACGTGAGAGAAGACCTTCAACGTCCATCACAGAGACAATGATCAACACAGCAGCGATTATCATCAAGCACGTCAAAAGAAAGCGTCCATTGCTGAAGAATGGCTTCTTATTGCACCACGATAATGCAAGGCCACATATTGCTGGTTGTGTAGTGGACGTTTTGCAGAAGAACAACACAGATATCCTACCACACCCTCCATACAGTCCTGATCTCGCACCGTGCGATTTCTGGCTGTTTCCTCAGCTCAAGAAACCACTAAGAGGCCGCCATTTCGAAAGCAACAAAGCATGTGTAAAAGCTGCGGAAGCTGTTTTGAAAGAACTCTCAAAAAACGGACTCTCACATGTATTTAAGAAGTGGACGCAACGTTGGGACAAAAGCATCGCGTCTCACAGTAGTTACTTCGAAAAAGACCATGTAAATGATGACGATTAAAGGTAATCTGTTTTCTGTATAAATATAGTCTTATTACTTATTGAACAGCCTACGTACATTCTTAATTTCTTAATTATTTATTATTTCTTGATTATAAATTTCTTGATTAAATTTCTTGTTTCATGATTCTTTGTTGATTCTTGAATCTTGATTCTTTCTTAACTTCATTCTTTCTTAACTTCATTCTTTATTGATTTTGAATTCTATTTTGATTCTGGATTCTTTTTTTATTCTCGATTGTTGATTTTGGATTCTTTTGTATTCTAGATTCTAGAATTTGCAAACTCTGTATGATAATTACCGTTTTGATTACTTGGAAAAGTTTTCGCGAAGAAGACAAACAGTGTTTGCATGTCTATAAAACGATAACATATGCTAATACATGAATACTTAGTGTTCATATTCTATAATAAATGATAAATGATGATAAAATAGATTGGACTTTGGAAAGATGGGAGCTGTCCTGATCTTCCATTCTGTGCAAAACTGCTGAACATGTAATTGATTAATTAACCAAAATTGGAAGGCAATTTATTTATGTGCTATTAAATTTTTTTTAACTCAGCTTTCCTAGCTATGAGGTATGTTATTGTTCTCAGGAGAACAATAGTTTAAGTCTAGATCATCCTGTCGTTGGTTGTAGTTACTTGCTTATTGCTATCCATGCTTTTAATAGCTTCGGCAGTGACTTATGTCACAAAACGAACCACGGATTTCCAATTACGACCAATGCTGAAAATTATCGATCTTCTCTTTTATTTGGCAAGAGTTCAATAGAACATAACCTGCTAAACGAAAACAGACATTTAAATTTAAATTAAATGAATCGACTCAGACTATACAAAGCAGAATGGCCTCTTTGTATAGTCTGAGTCGATTCATTTAATTTCAGTGTTGGAAGATGAGATGGAGCATATTATGTACAATATAAGGAGATGTACAGTAACACTTGAAAGAGCTGGCTCCTTACTTTTCGTTGGGATTTCCCTTGGGAATACTTGGGTAGCTTCTGTGATATACTGTCAAGTGAGGTTTCTGTGTTCTTTGACTTTTCCAATTTTCAGGTTACTAGAGAACTGTAATATGCACCTGACCCACCTAGAAAGGCTATCACACCTTCTCCGTTTCTTATTACACACTCAGATATCATTTTTCTCTCCAAGAAAACGAATACGTGCTTTGTGCGACGGCATTTCTTAAATAAAGTTGAGATACCTCACCAATTAGTTTTTGGGAAGTACGTAATAATACCCCAAAATTTGTGCCACACATGCAATAAAAAAAAGTAATAAATTCATTGTATTGACCAGCAAATGTTCAACAAATAATTTAGTGGTACAGTCAGCTCGTTTTCGGCTCATTTAAACCATTTCAAAGCCGGAAATGCAAGAAATTAGACTCACAATGCTAGCTGGTTATTATAGGCGGAGGTGTGTGTGTGTGTGTGTGTGTGGTATCGGCCTGTTCATTCTTCAGCTAATAATTCCGAGAAAAAAATAATAATAATGCCAACCTCATTGGCTGAACGGTGTGTAACTAAGAACTTCGCATTTTTCTAGAGAATTTTGTTAAAATTTAGTATCTCGCATCTCTATTGAAATTTTGTTGCGTCAACTCAGTTTTGGTATAATCCGACTTATTTTTATTAACAAAATTAGACAAAAAAAGGACTCGAAGCTTTATCAAAAATATATATTACAAGTGACAAAGAATACCTTGTCTGCAATCAGAGAATCCTTGCTCTATAGATTCTTGATTTTGGATTCTATTTTGATCCTAGATTCTCGATTCCTGATTTTTGATTCATTTTTGAATCTTGATTTTTGATTTATTTTTGAATCTTGATTTTTGATTTATTTTTTATTTTTTTGATTCTAGTTTCTAGATTCTAGATTCTTGATTTTGGATTCTATTTTGATTTTAGATTTTTAATTCTATTTTGATTCTAGATTGTTGATTCTTAATTTTTGATTCTCTTTGGATTCTAGATTCTAGATTCTTGATTTTTCATTCTTTTTCTGATTCTAGATTCTTGATTCTTTTTGATTATAGATTCTAGATTCTTGATTTTTGATTCTACATTCTGGATTCTTGATTCTTTTTGATTATAGATTCTAGATTCTTGATTTTTGATTCTACATTCTGGATTCTTGATTTTTGATTCTCTTTTGAACCAAGCCACCTCAGTCCTCTAATAAGCAGTGTAGTGGTCTCATATTGGATGATGAAAATCCTCTATGATAAAGACATCCATGTCTGAATCGAACTTACATATTGGTGATTGGAGCAGGTAAACGCTATCTCTCCTCCAAAAACAAGATGCAGAAAAAAGGAGATGTTATCTGCTTGGCAGACTAGACCGATGCGTCAGATAGTGATGATAGAATAATACATTGAACACTGAAAGTAAATCCACATGTTTTCATACTTGTGTGATCAACGGTATGTAGGAGAGCAAGAATTTTGCGTGTGATGAGTAAAGCAAAGATACGAAACTCGATCTCTGAGTTTCGTATCCGGCTTTAAAATAATGAGGGATTTATTATCTCCTTAACGTAATAAATCAAATTCACAAACCTTCACAAGTCTGCAAATTATTGGTTATTTTTAGAAGGTTATTTTTAGCTGAACATTCAGGTTTACTCACTCATTTGTTCATCCTGATGCACAATTTTCTTTACTGGATTAGGCGGCAGTAATTGGTTTATGAATAATCTTTCCACATTAACCTCACAGAAACAAATTTACTAGTGAACCATATAAGACATAAAAACCGTCACTGTTGATCTACTTGCGACACAGCATTCATCCGTACTTAAAAGTAAACCACAATGTTTGTAGTTTACTTTAAGACTGTATATGTCAGATAGGGGAAGGATCTTGCTTAGTAGAATGGGATAATGATGGACACGTAGATCGCATCATAATCCGTAAAGCACGTAGTCAGATGATAAAATTCGACGCTTGCAATGTACCAGTTCAACACTGGGTGAAGTTCTTCCCTTTGCCAGTGTTGTTCCTGCTGTTCCTCACATTAACGTAAGTTAGGTTTTGTTTGATGATAAAAACCGCTTTCGACACAGACAAATGGCATCTTGGAAACGAGTATAATCTTCCCTCGCAGACTTTATCTTAAGTTCTTTTTTTAAAGATTTTATCTCCCTTGTGTTTAATCTTCTTCTCGGAGTGCAGCTAAATCTTTTACAAATAATCACTAGCGAACAAACAGACAGACACATAGATTTCATCATATCGATTTGCCACTTCGATACTGTTCTACCAAAGGCTTGTCTTTTATCCACTCCCCTTACCATCTCCTCGATGAACGTTAAAATTGACGTTAGTCTTTATTCCCCACAGCCCTAAAGACATTATTACGATGTATGTCTAGACCAATAAAACTATACCCTCAGTGGTCTAGACGATTGGCGATAAACAGACTAAAATAACAAGAAATGTGCTAAATTAGGGGTTAGTTCCTCACTCTCCCTCCATTGTGTATTTAGCAAGGCGATAAACGCTTCATAAGAAGAATCAGTTTCTGGACATTCCTACGAGTTATTTAGCACTTAAGGCATGAAGACGTCTCAATGGTAGCTGTGCATAAGTGAGAATTCGAAGCTACTTTCTGGAAATCATAATTGGTTTCTTTACCCCCACTCTATCAATCTTTAAGAGCATTAATAATGGTCACTCCTGCATCGTGGGTATTGTTCAGGTGACATTTGTGTAAATGGAAGAATTGAGTATTATTCATATATGAAGTCGTGTCCTACTGTGATAGTTTTTGTCCAGAAATGTCGTTAAAATGCTCATACACCTGCATACGGCTGGAGGGAGGCGGGTTTTTTCTCCTGGAAACTCAGGTTTTTCTGCCCGTGACCGTAGAACCCACATTATTTCAGACATTAAATATATTGTGTTAGGGTTAGAGACCACGAGTTGACGGCACTTGTTAAGCCATCTCTCTTCACCGTGTGCCGCTTAATTAGTGATAGCCTTTGGCTATCCATCTCTGATTGGGTACCAGTGGGGATTGAGCTGCCCACTCAGTCTCCGAAAGTTAGTTAGGTCTAAATGGCCTCGTCTACTCCCCGTATACGCGAATAAAAAGGCGTTAGCTGATTTCTTTTTATTTTTAAAAACCTTCTTATGAGAGATTGTTCTTGTCCTAAACTTGATTCATCCCAGGTTTTACCAATCGATGGATAAATATTGCAAAATGTCCCTGATTGCACTACAGTGGTGTGTGTGTTTTCCCCCTAATTTATTTACTTGTTTTATTAGTTTAGAATAAGTTATTAATTTGGCCATTAGTAACATTTTTGGTTCTCGTTGTAACCTTTAAAAAAAAAGTTGGTATTAGGATTGCTTGTTTAATGATATTCACAAAAACTAATGCACTGAAAAAATACCATAAATTCAAAACAAATAAATATATAAAAACTAGTAATTTTCGAATTAAAAAAAAATTTATATATTTTTTGTTTTAAAACAAGATTTTAAAAACAAGAACAGATATCACAATACCGAAATCGGCTTTTCGTGAAAGAAAATATATAAAGTAAGAATAAATAAAAAGGGGGGGACCCATTACGTCGACATTTCTCAAGCTGTAGGTAAAGGCCGTATTAAACTCACAGATGTGTAGGGATGGAATTGTTAGGTAAACTAACATAGCCAACAGTTTTCACACATTCAAATGAACACACTAACATTCTGAATGGGGAGGGATGTGAACAAATACATCTCTGCAAGAAATCGAAATATTATTATTTTTTTTTTTTACTGGCAACTCCAAGGAGTCCTTAGACTCATCGAGGGAGGCCCTAACATTATATCATGAACAACTATTCCACATTCACACAGTATCTATCATACCTCGCCTTGAACTCATTCACAGTCGTAGCACCCACAACAGACTCTGGCAGCTTATTCCACTCATTCACTACTCTCCAAGTAAAAAACCTAGCTCTAACATCCTTGTTACCCACACTGTTGCCCAGTTTCCATGGATGGCCTCTAGTCCTCCCACCACCAGTCCTGTTCTGAAAAATATCCTCTGAATTAATCTTATAGAAACCCTTCAATAATTTGAATGTCTCAATCATATCACCCCTTTTCTGCCTATCAACCAATTTTTGCAACCCACAAATCTTCAACCTATTCTCATAAGGTTCATTCCATAGACCTGCTATCATCTTGGTCACTCGCCTCTGGATTCTCTCTACCTCCTCCCCATCAAGAAGAAACTCTGGTGCCCAGATCTGGGCACAGTAGTCTAGATCGGGTCTTATCAAAGCTCGATACAGAAGAACAATAATTTCCTTGTCTGCTCGTCAAAGTATTCTTCAGTAACCTAGTAATTTGATGAGCTGATTTAGCCACTTTTGCAATGTACCCCCTAAACTTCAACTCCCTATCCACCAACACTCCCAAATCCCTGGCCTCGTCGATCTCCTGGAGTACCGTTCCACCAATGTGGTACACTGTTGCTAATCTTTTCACCACATATTATGAATAATTATAATACATATAAGAAAAATGGCTTAAAAAACGTTAAAAAAACCTAATAATTGTCCCACTTTAAAATAAATCTTTCCCTTAATATTTATCCGTTGCCTATCCTTCCCCTGCCCGAGTCTAACGGCCTGAATCTCGGGAGATTGTGCAATATATCTTGTAGTGGTTACTCAAACGAATTTTGTACATTGGCCAGTCAAACATTTGTCTTTATATGAAAGGTTATCTAAGCGAATTTTATGCATCTCCATTCTTTACAAGAGGGGTGGGTTTAGTTAACTTCTGTAAAGACTACATTCGAAGGAAATGATTTTTTTTTCTCCCTAACATTTGGAAGACATGCTCAACTTGTCGCAATGAAGGTTGTAACTATTCTTTAAGCGATCCTTTACAATCCCGAAAAAGTGGGTTGAGATATTGATTTATTTCCTCTATTTCTAAATGGATCTCTTGGCAAGATGTAATTAAGCTTGCCACCATTATTGTACGGACTTTATTAACTACTTCCGCACTTATATCTCCGGAGATTAGTGTGTTAGAGATTTATCTGCTCAGCTGGGCATCACTCAGCCACTTTCATAACCGTAACGGGATTCGAAATGCACTATGAACAAATATTTACCATCTCTCTCTCTCTCTCTCTCTCTCTCTCTCTCTCTTAATATTATTGCTTCTTCCTTCTGCTTGTCGCACGCGCCCTTTTCGTTCATGCTACATTTATGCAAACAACTCCAAAGTGGACTTCGACAAAGAAAGTAGTTTACGGCAAAGAAGGAAGGGGAAAAGTTGTTTGGGATGTTAATCTCGCTCCCAGCTTTCGTTGTTGTTGCCTGCAGGGATTTATTACGGCCCTAATTAATGCAGCTAATTACCACTCTCATAATTACGCTTCCACTGGCTGTGTTGCACCACCAAGTACTGACCTGATTAGCGGTTTTGTAAAACGCCAGCACGTCTGATCCCCGCTTGATAAGCAGATGGAGGGGGGGGCAACCAAAGGGAGAGTTTTCTAAGAAGTGCCTTGCGAAACACGTCTCCAGTCTATCCATTAAATTCGTTCTGTTAACAAGTAATATAGGAAAGAGCAAAAAAAAAAATTAAGATATAATAAAGAAACCACTGGACACTGTTTAATTTTGACAGCTTTCAGAGAAATTAATCTGGTGCTGCCCCAAAACACCTTCATGCTCTACGGAATGGAGGGAATAAAAAATGAATGAACGAATAAATAAATTAAATAAACCTAATCAGGAAAAACTCCGAAGTAGGCCAGCCACGGTGTGTTTCTTTTGTTTATCATCTGTTTTAATTAATTCATTCCAATAAAAAAAGTAAAATAAATCTGCCAACGACTGTTACTCCCTAGACAGAGTAGGCTAAGTCGTTTAGCCCTAAGTAACCTTTTGTAGACCAGTAGGAAATACGATCTGCTGTATTAGCAATCACTGACAGCTGGTCTTTGGCTATCAGTGATTTGCATACGCATCCGGGAAGAGAATATAGTAGACAACGGTCGCCATCTAGTGGTCCCGAACACTAACGCTAGTTTGTATTTTACTGTCGCTTTTTTTGAGTCGCGGTGTCTATATACCAAGAAGGAAAAATCCTATTTCCTTGGGTCAAAGATCGGCTAAATAGGAAAGCTTTCATAAAATTTCTTGGGTGTGCATGAATCGAACCTATAATAACGGTGTTTATTCGGGCGTCTAGCGATATGGAAGGATATGCCATTTTTATAGGGCTAAACATGCACCCTTAATTCATTCAAATATATTCGGAAAGTTTGAGAACATTCATCTGAATTGTAATTCCATGTTGAATGATGTCTCAACAGAAGCTATCAGGCTTTGTTATTAGTTTATCGATCTGAACTAACTCAGCTTGAAACATTAATTCAGGCCGCGAGCAAACGAAGTCTCATGCACAAGATGAATTTCCAGGTGTTTCTTACAAGAGTACATAATATTAACCTATTCATTTTCTCTGTCCATCAGTGCATAATACACCTACTTATCCATATGAAAAAACCAACTAATGTCATTTTTTCCCTTATAGGGAGTAGGCCGTCTTAGCCGAATCTAATTTTTCTTCTTTTGGACATGGAGTGGGGGCAGTTCGATCTCCATCAGTAACCAAACACACAGCTGGCTGAAGACTAGCACTAATTTTAAGAACATCCAGTGAAGAGACAGCTAACAAGTGTTGCCATTTCATGGTCCCTAACCCTAACATAATATGTTGTTGTCTGAAATGGTATTGGTTCTACTGTTTCTGGATTGAATCTAGATTCTTAATTTTTGATTATTTTTTGATTATAGACTCTTAATTTTGGATTACCTTTTGAGTCTGGATTCTTGAGTTTGCATTCTATTTTGATTCTGGATTCTTGATTTTGGATTATCTTTTGAGTCTGGAGTCTTGATTTTGGATTATATTTTGATTCTGGATTCTGGATTTTGGATTCTTGCTTTTGGATTCTATTTTGATTCTGGATTCTTGATTTTGGATTCTTTTTTGATTATAGATTCTTGATTTTGGATTCTATTTTGATTCTGGATTCTGGATTTTGAATTCTTGCTTCTGGATTCTATTTTGATTCTGGATTCTTGATTTTGGATTCTTTTTTGATTCTGAATTCTAGATTTTGGATTCTTTTTTGATTATAGATTCTTGATTTTGGATTCTTACTTTTGGATTCTATTTTTATTCGGGATTCTAGATTTTGGATTCTTTTTTGATTATAGTTTCTTGATTTTGGATTCTATTTTAATTTTAGATTCTTGCTTTTAGATTCTATTTTGATTCTGGATTCTTGATTTTGGATTCTTTTTTGATTCTGAATTCTTGATTTTGGTTTCTTTTTTGATTCTGAATTCTTGATTTTGAATTCTATTTTGATTCTGAATTCTTGATTTTGGATTCTTGATTTTGAATTCTATTTTGATTCTGGATTTTGGATTTTGAATTCTTGATTTTGGATTCTATTTCGATTCTGGATTCTGGATTTTGAATTATTGTTTCTGGATTCTATTTTGATATTGGATTCTTGATTTTGGATTCTTTTATGATTATAGATTCTTGATTTTGGATTCTTGATTTTGAATTCTATTTTGATTCTGGATTCTATTTTGATATTGGATTCTTGATTTTGGATTCTTTTATGATTATAGATTCTTGATTTTGGATTCTTGATTTTGAATTCTATTTTGATTCTGGATTTTGGATTTTGGATTCTTGCTTTTGGATTCTATTGTGATTCTGGATTCTAGATTTTGGATTCTTGATTTTGAATTCTATTTTGATTCTGGATTCTGGATTTTGAATGCTTGCTTCTGGATTCTATTTTGATACTGGATTCTTGATTTTGGATTCTTTTTTGATTCTGAATTCTTGATTTTGGATTCTTTTTTGATTATAGATTCTTGATTTTGGATTCTATTGTGATTCTGGATTCTAGATTTTGGATTCTTTTTTGATTCTGAATTCTTGATTTTGGATTCTATTGTGATTCTGGATTCTAGATTTTGGATTTTTTTTGATTCTGAATTCTTGCTTTTGGATTCTTGATTTTGAATTCTATTTTGATTCTAGATTTTGGATTTTGGATTCTTGATTTTGGATTCTATTTTGATTCTGGATTCTGGATTTTGGATTTTTTTTATTTTGAATTCTTGATTTTGGATTCTTTTTTGATTATAGATTCTTGATTTTGGATTCTTGCTTTTGGATTCTATTTTGATTCTGGATTCTAGATTTTGGATTGTTTTTTGATTATAGTTTCTTGATTTTGGATTCTATTTTAATTTTAGATTCTTGCTTTTAGATTCTATTTTGATTCTGGATTCTTGATTTTGGTTTCTTTTTTGATTCTGAATTCTTGATTTTGAATTCTATTTTGATTCTGGATTTTGGATTTTGCATTCTTGCTTTTGGATTCTATTGTGATTCTGGATTCTTGATTTTGGATTCTTTTTTTTATTCTGAATTCTTGATTTTGGATTCTTGATTTTGAATTCTATTTTGATTCTGGATTTTGGATTTTGAATTCTTGATTTTGGATTCTATTTTGATTCTGGATTCTGGATTTTGAATTGTTGTTTCTGGATTCTATTTTGATACTGGATTCTGGATTTTGAATTGTTGTTTCTGGATTCTATTTTGATACTGGATTCTTGATTTTGGATTCTTTTATGATTATAGATTCTTGATTTTGGATTCTTGATTTTGGATTCTTGATTTTGGATTCTATTTTGATTCTGGATTTTAGATTTTGAATTCTAGTTTCTGGGTTCTATTTTGATACTGGATTCTTGATTTTGGATTCTTTTATGATTATAGATTCTTGATTTTGGATTCTTGATTTTGGATTCTTGATTTTGGATTCTATTTTGATTCTGGATTTTAGATTTTGAATTCTTGCTTCTGGATTCTATTTTGATACTGGATTCTGGATTTTGGATTCTTTTTTGATTCTGGACATGGAGCAGAGGCAGTTCGATCTCCATCAGTAATCAATCACAGAGCTGGCTCAAGGCTAGCATTAATTTTAAGCAACATCCAGTGAAGAGACAGCTAACAAGTGTTGCCATTTCATGGTCATTAACCCTAACACAATATGTTGTCTGAAATGGTATTGGTTTTACTGTCAATTTTCCTGAGTTTACAGGATGAAAAAAAAAAAGAATTTCCACAAGAAAAACCTTCTTGCCCATGTTAGAGATCTAGCATGGGCAAGGATACCGGTCAAAGAAAGTCTAGAAAAAAGTTCCTGTAGTCAGCAACTAGAACTGAACTTAATTTTTCTTTCGAGCGCCCTAGTGCCGTGGATGCAAACGCCACTTCCACTGAGTTACTGGTCTTTGACTAGATTGATTTTAATGAAATTTGGTAATGAGATTATTTTCTAGAATTTTTGAGCCCTTTTAATTTGAGCCATCATATTGGCCAAAATCTGGCAAAAAAAACATTTTTGATACGATTCAAAATTCTAAGTTAAAGATAACAATAAACTCCAATAGTTAACAAATAGCTCAAATAATAAATTAACTTATTGCTATATAAGAAAATTTGACTTATTACTAAAGCATGTTTTTCTATAATCATCTCGGACCAGTTCATTGCTTGTTTCGTCAAAATTGGCAAATGATATCCTTTAAGCTGGATATTCCCAACGCTATTCTTCCATTAGAGTTTGTTAATAACGTAACATCAGTTTTTAGATTGTGAGTTCAATTTCTCGACTCGCTGTATAATTCTTCGTAATTCGTTTTTCATATTAAACATCTCTGGTATACGCCTATATTAATGACATATTAATTACATAATTAGTCTTGTACTAACGACATAATTAGTAACTGTTTCGGCTTTTTGAAAAATTGCTTTTCAAAATACGACAAACGACAAACGAATCCAATACTTAGTTGTGTAACGCCTATCAGTGCTGCCTATGAAGTCTTCGCATGTGAAAGTACACAACAAAGTAAAATTAGTGGAAACAAGCGAGATGAGGTAACGAAGAAGGTAATTATTTGGGCAATTTGCCATCCTCGTGTTACTTGAAGCTTCATCACCATCGTATTAGGTGATAATAGCTTTTATCGGTGTCATCTCAAATGAAGATAAGCTATTATGGACTACTAGTGATAAGGGTTGCAACTTGGAAAGCGAGAAGAATTAATTATGATTCATGCTCGACTATATTACCACTCATGTCGCAGATTTCTTACCATCAGTGACAGGCCAACGTACGTGGAAGAGATAATTTTGGATAATGAAGAATGTTTACATAATTTGCATGAGATCTTGGACTGTTGTGCAGAGGACGTTGTTTGACCTCACCAGATGCTCCACTTTCATCCCACAGATGCTCAGTAAGGTTCAGAGCTCTGTGGAGATCAGTTAGTATTTTTCAAGCTATTTTACAGGAAACATAAATATAGCAGTAAACCGTATTTATTGGCAAGAATTCGCTGGATACGAAACCGCTCTTTTTCTAGTCGCTGCAATGTTAAAATGATACCATAACTTGTGCTCCTTCGGCTCTGATTTAAACGGCACATTTGTCGTAGAAAGACACCGTAAAGCTCACTCGTTATCCTCTCCGAACTCACAGTAACACGAAGATCCACCTTCCCTACTTTAGGGAGCACTTCCCCTAAGAATGAGCAATTTCCAACTTCTTTGAAGAGAGGGGAACAAATTCTTGCAGCTGATTCTATCGAAGCGTTCTTCATTCTTCCAAATACTCTTTAAACGTACGTCTCTGTGTGCAAACAGTCCGCCAAAGGTCGGTAGCTACAAGGCGATCTTTAGGTAGCGTTTGGAAGAACCCACGATAGCGGTCGACTGCGCGAGCTTCTCGAAATCACCAACCCTATAAAGTCTGCGGACAAAAATCTCCGAAAGTAGAGCTCACGAGCTTTTGTGACCTTAATCACGTCCATCGTTTTGAAATAGCCCTCCACCCCCCCCCCTGCCGTCACGACGAGGTCACTGCCTTCGTGTGATGCGTACGACTATCTGCACCATTGATCGGAGAAGCACTTGGTGAACGGTTGGAGCGAGTAAGACGAGAAGGAACTCGCAGTTGAAATATTTCCTTCTCCCACTGGACCTCAGTGTATTTACTGTGCACGCTTCATAACCGCATGTCCGGCCTAATGCTGACTTATGATAGCCATTCCTTTTTGCTCCGAGCAATGTTCACTCCACACTTTATAGTGGTCACTTTTTTTTTCTTCCTTTTGTTGCTGTTGTTAGTTTTTGGCTTTCCCTGATATCGTTGAAGACGTATCCAATTGCTGTATTTTACTGTTCGTTGTCGTGCGTGTCACCTGCACGCAACCCTGACATACGAAATGTAGACGTGGGCGATTTATGATTGCCTGTTTCCGTTTGGAATATTCCCTTAACACAGTGTTATTTAAATGCGTAGAGTTATATATGTATTCCTATTTTTCAGCATAGCAAAATGCAAGCATCTGCTGATATGAACACTTTTTTTGAAGAAAGAAAGCTATTCATTTTATTATTTTTAGTTCACACATAACATTAAAAATGTGCTAATTTTAACAGCGGATTTCTCACCCTTACAAGCGTTATATCAAACAGATCAGCAGTGAACTGGTAACAAGTATATAACAATTTTGACTATCATTTAAATTGTTATTTAAAAAATTCGGTATTGTTATTTAGATTTGTTATTGTTATTTAAATTGAATTGTTATTTAGATTTGTTATTGTTATTTAGATTGTTATTGTTATTTAAATCGAATTGTTATTTACATCGTTATTGTTATTTAAATCGAATTATTATTTAGATTTGTTATTGTTATTTATATTGTTATTGTTATTTAAATTGAATTATTATTTAGATCGTTATTGTTATTTAGATTGTTATTGTTATTTAAATCGAATTGTTATTTATATTGTTATTGTTATTTAAATCGAATTATTATTTAGATTTGTTATTGTTATTTAAATCGAAATGTTATTTAGATTTGTTATTGTTATTTAGATTTGTTATTGTTATTTAGATTTGTTATTGTTATTTAAATCGAATTGTAATTTAGATTTGTTATTGTTATTTATATTGTTATTGTTATTTAAATCGAATTGTTATTTGATATTATTTAAATCGTTATTATTATTTAAATTTCGCATTGTTGTGCAAATTTTGGTATTGTTATTCAAATTTTTAATTTATTATTTGAAATTTTGATTTATTATTGTTATTATTTCATTGTTGCTTAATTAGAAAGATTCGTTGCAGAAGAACACTTCGAGGAGCAAGATGTTTATAAATGTAATATAATAAATCAGGGCTAGACATATGGTAGAAGGAAAATCATAATATAAACATTTTCCATATTAAAAATATTTTAAAACAGTAAAAATTTAATCTTCCGTTTTTCTTTTCTTTTTTTTCTTTTTTTTTTTTGAAATCTTATAATCTCCACCCGTTTTAATGAGATATCAGCCTTTCAATTGATCTACTATATGATGGCATCGTTGTCTTAAATAATTCAAAACCAGGTATTTGTAATTCCCACCCACAATTTAGAATTTTATGTCATGTACGTGCGTAAGTTTGACGTTCACTAAAAACACGCAGAATTTTTCATGAAACATTTTACGTATTTCCTTCATCAGCTTCACTTATTTTAGGATTTGTGTAGCGCAACAAAATTGCTTTTCATAACACTAAAAATGTCTGCTGAATATTTATGAGTGTACATAAGAAATATTTCTTCATTAGGACACAATGGTGGTGAGCCAGTAGTCCGCTGTAAGTTTCTGTCCCTTCTAGAAGTCGGTCTGTTGGGTTAGTTGGACTCCGGATGCTCCGGTTTTTCTTCCATCATCATCATCATCATCATCAAATTCCTGCCATGTACCCTCAAGGGGTGTACAGGATATGACAGTACTACATGAAAAAATTACATCATTACTAACTTCCTATCTACAATTTTCCTCCAAATCAGTCTGTTACTTGTCAAGACTCCAACATTATCAGATCTTATATTTCTATCGTCTAAGGCACTTTGTACCGTATCAATCCACCTATATCTTGGTCTTCCTCTGGGTCGTTTTCCTGCCAACCTGGCAGAGAACACTTGTTTTGCTAATCTTTCCTCTCCCATTCTATTTAAGTGACCATACCATCTGAGATTAGCTCTGCTAACGCATTCCTGGATGCTGACAATGTCAAGTTCTTTCCTAATATCCTCATTTTTAATATGATATTGCCATTGATGCCATCTGTTCACGCCTCTAATCTTTCTCAGGACTCTCATATCTGCAGTCTCTAGTCTTTGGTCAAGTGTTTTACTTCTGACCCAGCTCTCAGATCCATAAGTTAAAATTGGTTTGAACACAGGCTTGTATACAGCTAATTTAGTGTTCCGACTAATTTCTTTCTTATTCCATATGAATTTATTCAATTGACTTCCCACGATACCAGCTTTGCTGATTCTGTTGTCTATTTCTATATTTAGTTTACCATCTTCAGTAAAAATTGTGCCTAAGTAGCTGAAATGTTTTACTTGTTCCACAGGTTCTCCATTCACAACACAGTTGACATTTTCAATGATTCTGCCTATTTTCATTGTCTTTGTCTTTTTATTGCTGACCTTCATACCATATCTATTACAACAGCTATTCAATTTAGTCAGAGAATCTTGCAGACTTGTAGCGGATTTATTTAGAAGTATAACATCATCCGCATAAAGCAAAGAGCTGACATTAACATCTCCAATTTTGATATCAGGTTTAATACCACATTCCTTCATAATGTGATCCATATAGATAATGAATAACAGAGGGGATAATGTACATCCTTGTCTCACACCAGATTTAACATTAAACCATCTTCCTGTACTTCCTTCAATTCTAACTGCTGACTCACAACTCAAATAAAGACTAAGTATTGCTTGATATAATGCCCCATTGACACCATATAACTGCAGCGTATTGAATAGCTTCTCTCTTGGCACCTTATCATATGCCTTTTCCAAATCGACAAAACTTAAATACAGATCTTTGTTATATTCCCATGCTTTCTCGACTATTTGTCGTAAAGTGAAGATCTGATCCTGACAGCCTCTATTTGGCCTGAATCCAGCTTGTTCTTCACCAAGCTTTTCTTCCACAATTCTTCTCAACCGTTTCTCAAGTATACTTGCATAGATCTTGCCAGGAACACTCAGTAGGGAAATACCTCTGTAATTCTCACATTCAGTTTTATTTCCCTTTTTATATATGGATACTATGAGAGCTCTATTCCAATCATCGGGAATTCGTCCCTCTGTCCAGGCTTTCTGAACTATGCAGTGCAGCCACTGTAAGACTCTTATACCACCATACTTCAGCATTTCTGGTCGAATATCATCTACTCCTGCTGCCTTTCCACATTTCAAGCCTTTGATGGCTTTTTCTACTTCAAGTATGGATATGTATTCCTGACTGCATGCCTGGTCAGTGTTTTTTATCACTGTGCTGTCATCACTGCTTGTTTCATTTAGCAGTTTTTCAAAGTAATTACTCCATACTTCAAGGATATCTTTTTCTCCTGTTTTCATTTCACCTTTATCATCTCTAATTCCTTTTACAGCACTCTTTCCTCCATTCCTAAGCTTCTTCAACAACCTCCAGAATATTTTGCCACCTTCTTGATATTTATTTTCTATATTCTTGCCAAAGTCCTCCCATGACTTTTGTTTAGCTAGTTTTACACACTGTTTAGCTTTCTTACATTTGTCTCTGTATTCTGTAAGAGTAAAAGCTGACTTATTTGCCAGGAACTTTTGATATGCTTTCTTCTTTTCCTTCACTGCCTCTTTAACTTCCTGTGTCCACCAGGGAGTTCTGATTTTTTTATCTTTGCACACAACCTCACCACATGCCTCTCTGGCAGAATCAATCAATGTTTCCTTCAGAGTTTGCCACTGAATCTCCAAGGTTTGATTCCTGTTCTCAAACTCTTTCATTTTCTTTTCAATAATATTTCTGTATTTTAGTCTACAGTTTACATCTGAGAGCTGCTCAACTTTTATTCGCTTTAAAACTTTCTTACATGTTATTCTTTTCAATATGAAATTCAATTTTATCCTGCTCAAGACTAAATAGTGATCACTTCCAATTTCAAATCCTCTGTACACTCTGGTGTCCTGCACCAGGGAGAAAACATCACTATCAACAATAACATAGTCAATGAGACTTTTCTTATTCCTAGCCTCTTCTCTCCATGTGAATTTGTGCACATTTTTATGTTGGAACATGGTGTTAGTAATAACCAGTCCATGTCCTGAGCAGAAATCCAACAGATATTTGCCATTATTATTAGCTTTGCTCTTTTCTCCAAATTTTCCCAAAATATTTTTGTATGTCTCACAATCATTTCCTACTCTACTATTTAGATCCCCAACAAGGACCAACTTTTCCTTTTTCATTGTGTCAGTTGCTTTTTCTAAAGCATCAAAAAATTCCTCCACTTCTACCTTAGTAGAACCTTCTGTGGGACCATAGGCACAAATAAGTCTCATTGTCCAGTTCCCCATTCTCATATTTGCCCACATTACTCTACTTGAGACTGACTGCCATTCAAGAAGATTAGCCTCGTATTTTGTGTTGAATACTATGGCTACTCCTTCTTTTCCTTGATTGTTATTGCCTGAATATAACATTTTGTATTTATTGCTCAGAAAGATCTCACCAGTTTTGGTCTTTTTTGTTTCAGTCACCCCTATTATGTCGATCTGGTACTTATCTAATTCCTCAGCTAGCTCCCTTTCTTTGCCATTCAGGCTTCTTACGTTGATAGTACCGATCTTTAACTCTGGTGATGTTGAGTTGGGGTTTGTTTTCAGATTTGTTCCAGTAGCTGACTTTTCGCTGTTCGCCCTGGTTCCCTGGCGAAAACAACGTTTTTCTTCCACAAACATAAAACCGACCTCGAAAACAATTCATGTAGTTACGTAGGAGATTTGCCACCCAAAAATACACTTACATCTTTGGTGAAATAATAATTCTTTTTATTTTTTAAGCACTTTATTATGTCTTGCATACATATAATAATTACATCATAAAATTATAGAAATTATAACATTTAAAAATTCTAAA
Source organism: Typopeltis vanoorti (assembly GCF_054136105.1). NCBI lineage: Eukaryota > Metazoa > Arthropoda > Arachnida > Uropygi > Thelyphonidae > Typopeltis > Typopeltis vanoorti. The sequence continues at coordinate 4,871,597 of NC_143574.1, read as the reverse complement.
AATTATATACATATAATAATAATAATTTTTTTTTTAAATCGAAATTACTGCATTAGTTTATTTATTTTCTTTTTAAATATCTACATCATTCCTTTGACATTTAAATATTGATTCACTAAACAAAATTGAAACTAATTTGTGTAAATACGTATTTTGCATTAGAAATGTGAATAATTAACCAAATATTGCTTATAAGGATTACTTGTAGATAAGTGAGGCAAGTTAATCCGACCTACTTCGAAGCTTCGGTTAGCTTTTATGAAGAGAGTGGGATTTAGCCTTCACTGTTTGTGTTGTTGCTACTGTTTATGGATGGGGTGTAGGCATTGGATGCTAGTGATTTGTGATGTGTATATTAGTGTTAATGGTTTCTTAACTTTGTTGGTATATTTTCCAGAGTTCGTTTTTTAATGTTCTGTAGTTATCTACGTGTTTTAACTTTCTTGGTAGGTTGTTGAGTTGCGTGGGTATCTGATGTGATCTCACAATAGATCCGTATGAGTTGTGGAAGGGTGTGGGGATGTAGAGGGTTGTTGTAGGTCGTGTTATACGATATGTGTCTCTGTTGTTTCGATAGATGATGTTGAAGTAATTCCTTGTTAATGGCATGTAGTGTTTCAGGTTTTTAATGCTCAGAATTTTGTGTATCGCCATGTGCTTGTCGGATATTGGTTGTTGCGTTTAAGGTGTCCAGGTCACTGTTGACACGATTTTCCTGTGTAGTATTTCTAATTTTGTTAGGTGGCTGTTTGATGTGTTTGCATAGACTGTTATTCCGTATATGAGTAGGGATTCGCAGATACCGTGATATACGAGTTTTTTATGTTGGGTGGAATAATGTCTTTAACTTGGAAGAGTTTTGCTGCGATGATCCGGAGTCTGGTGTATGTTTTGTCCATTTAAGGTGGGAATCATATAGAGACCGAGGTATTTTGCGTGTGTTAGAGGTTTGATTTCGGAACACTGGCAGATATTTTTGTTATGTACATCGTTAATGTATATGTTGAATAGAGTGGGTGATAATATGGCACCTTGAGGTACACCGTGTTTTACTTGTATACTCCGATTGTGACATGTACCTATTTTTGTTACTTGTGTTCTGTTTGAGGGGTAGTTCTTGAATCAAGTATGCAGTGTTCCTCTTATACCTATTGAGTATAGTTTGGTGAGTAGTATGTCATGTTCAAGTGTGTCAAATGCTTTGGTTAGGTCCAGCAGTATAAGCATGTCTTCTAATAAAGTAATGGTGCTTTTTGTTTTCTGAAAGCCGTATTGGTTTTGTGAGATGATGTTGTACTTCTGTAAATAGTTCTTCTGGTATGTGTTATTTTGTCTAGAATTTTTGTGATGACTGGTAGTATAGCTATTGGTCTGTAGTTCTGAGTATCGTTTCTTTTGCCGTGTTTGTATATTGGCGTAATTACTGCAGTTTTTAGTTGTTGTGGAATAATGCCTGTGTCGAATATTATGTTCACGAGTTTCAAAAGTATTGGATTTATTTGTTCAAAGTGTGTTATAAGGTCTGTGAGTCTTATTTTGTCTATTCCTGGAGTGGTCTTTGGTTTTAGTTGTAGGATTGCTTCTTTCAGTTCCTGTTTTGTTATGGGTGGAAAATACATCGTTTGTTGTTGACTTTGTGTCGGTAGTTTTTTGTTGATCGTTGGTAGTTTGTCTTTTTTGAGTTGTGTGATGTTGTTTGTGAAAGCATGATTGAATGAGTCTGCTAGTTCTTCTTGGTTTGTGTCCTGACCGAAGCTTTTTGCAATAAAATCTTGTGCTGAAGTTTTCTTTTTTCGGGTTACTAATTCGTTGAGTGTAGCCCATGTTTGCTTAATGTTGTCGTTATATTCTATTGTTATATGATATTATATTATATGTCGTTAAATAATAATAATAATAATAATAATAATAATAATAATAATAATAATAATAATAATAATAATAATAATAATAATAATAATAATAATAATAATAAAATCGATCTTTCGTATTATGTTTATAACTGACATGTGCTGTAAACGTCAAATCGATCATCAGTACCGGATGAAAACTTTAACATAACAAGATTTAGCTCTTCCGTACTGTACACACCGTATCTAAATCCCTTTTGATGTAGGCCATTACCTGCATCGTAACAAGAGCAGTGAAGCATTATATCTGAAATATCTTAATATTCCGATCACGAAAATTAATAATCGTGTTATTAATTTTCGTAACTTTTAGAATCATGTAATCCTCGCTACAGACATCGACACGAACCATCTTTTCTCAAATTTCCATAAACTTCAATTGACGTTTACCTTCACTTTCAAAAGCGCATCATTGGCTCCTCCTGGTGGTGAAAAATTAGCCGTTCAAGCAAGATATTGGTGACTTAAGAACTTTGTAGTGTCAGTAACTAAATCTGCCAGAAATCTAAGACGAACTAGTCTGTCATAATCTTCTCGACACAAGCCCAGTCCAGTGCGTCCTTGGAGAGTCTTAAATCACGCAATCCCCCGGCTGCCGCTGCGGAGCAGGGGCGGTCGCAATACACCGAGAAAGAGCACAAAGAAAAGGTGTAATTTGCTACATCACCCTTGGGAGAATGACCTACCATATTTCAACGAGTACCACGCTGACGTCAACAAACTTGGAGAGACAAATTAGAAAGTATGAGCCCATCCCTTCTGCTGTAACATACGTGACTTCTACAGGCCGTATCCATGGCCAACTGCCACGAACTACCATTAATTTTCACGTAGCAAATGATTACATCCAATTAGTTTCAATAGGCAGGTATGGCAGAGCAGACCAACCATTCTGAAAGCTTTGATTGAAGGAAATCCCGGATGTTGTCATTGCCTACCCAGACGATCCCATTTCTCTTGATTATTACTTGCTTTTCTGTTTAAATCACCAATGACACGTGATTTTTCGGTAATAGGACACTTGAGTTTAGCTTAACAGCTTTGTTTATAGGCTGTAAAACTTTAGTTTTACAGCCTATAAACTCCTGATAAACTAGCGTTTAAAACTGTACTTCTGTATAAACCGGTCGTGTTAAGCAGATTAGCGCTAATCGAGGAGGGATTAGCTTAATGTAAGTAGCACTGATTCGTTGCTCGCCTTAACCCCAGTGCTAAGAATTAATTAATAAACTATAAAATCTTTTCATTTTAGAAATTATGGACTTTACAGCCGTGTTATAAATAACTATTTTAATTTTCCCGACGTTTCGACCTTCATATGAAGGTCATCATCTGGAGTATATAGAAATATACACCGTGTTAAGCAGATTAGCGCTAATCGAGGAGGGATTAGCTTAATGTAAGTAGCACTGATTCGTTGCTCGCCTTAACCTCAGTGCTAAGAATTAATTATTAAACTATAAAATCTTTTCATTTTAGAAATGATGGACTTTACAGCCGTGTTATAAATAACTATTTTAATTTTCCCGACGTTTCGACCTTCATATGAAGATCATCATCTGGAGTATATAGAAATATACAAGGACAAGCTGAATTACATTTCACACAGTAAGCTAAAGAAACAATGATTTGATCACCGGTTATTCTACTAGCATGACCTCTAGTGAAAAAAAATACAGATAAAATTACAAATTACAAACTTCACCCTAAGAGTTAACTATAAACAGGACTGTAGATAATCCAGAATCTTAAATGTAATATAACAATTGTAATGTTAAAAATAGGATCATTGTCATTGTAAGAAAACTATCTATATGAATGTTTCTCTCATGTTATCTTAAATAAAATTTAGTTTTGATGTTTCTAAATAATTATTTTGTAATTTTATCTGTATTTTTTTCGCTAGAGGTCATGTCAGTTATTCTACTGACATGACCTCTACTGAAAAAAATACGGTGATCAGATCATTTACTGTGTGAAATGTAAATCAGCTTGTCCTTGTATATTTGTATGTACTCCAGATGATGACCTTCATATGAAGGTCGCAACGTCGGGAGATTAAAAAAGTTATTTATAACATGGTTGTAAAGTCCATAATTTTAAAACGAATGCTGATCATCGTGCAACACTAAAAGAAAGGACTATAAAACTTTCTTATGACTTATTTAATGTAGTTAACTTGCTTAAATTAGAACTTTGTTTTTAGCATTCCTCATGGGATAATAAACACATCCAAGTCCTCATTCTACACATTAAACTTTTATCTGAATTTTTATTTATTTATTTTTTCTCATAGATCCACAATTCCTCTGTAGTAATAAATACTGCATTTTAATGTTAAGGTAAAATGCAATAACACAATAATATTTTGCCAAAGTATCATGAATGATAAAGGAATAAGAAAATGCTACATTGATGTCCTCCACAAAATGGCACATCGATCTCAATAGTCTGTGGTACATTTAGTATTAGACTCCCTCTCCAAAAAGAAACCGAACTTTTCGAAAATAGCAGAAACTAGTGGCGCCACCAGTTGTATCTTTTTTGTTGTCGAAAGCGGCAACCTTCATTCGTGTTGTGTCAACTGTTTATGACATTTATTTCATTAGAAGCTGAGTTATAGTGCCAAGAGTGACAGCGTGTTTTGACAAACGGTCGGTCGTCACGATATTCATGCCGCCTGTGACCAATTCTCGCTATCAATCGCTTCAAAACTTCGAGATAAAACTCACCATTGACCGTTTGGCCAGGCGGAACGAATTCTTTGTGGATAATTCCCTTGGAATCGTGGAAACAAATCAGCATTGTCTTTACTCTTGACTTCTCCAATCGACTTTTTTCGGATGCCCCTCTTCTGGTGGTCTCCACTTAGCACTCTGGCGCTTTGAAGGGCTCATACTCAAAACACCACGTTTCGTCACCAGTAACGATCGTTTCAAGGAAGTTTGAGTCCTTACGAGCGGTTTTAATGAGGTCCTTGCAGTGTTCAATTGCAGTCGTCGGCCAACTTGTGGGGAACAAATCGCAAATTCAATGGAATCCCCAATTCATCTTCAATCAATCTCACGGACGATTTCGTGTTTTCTTTGATGAAATCACGGACTTTGTGGATGTTAACTTCGCTTAGTCCAGATTTTCGATTGCCAGCTTTTCGTCGTCCTCAAGCATCTCACGACCACTTTGAAATTGCTTAAACACTCGTAAACTTGAGTACGGGATAAGCATTTGATGCGTTTCGGTAAACCCTTTACCAAGTTTAACACAAAAGTCAATCGCAGCTCTCTGTTTGAAACTCATTTCCCGACCGTCCGTCAAACCACACTGTCACTCTTGGCACTATGACTCGGCTTCTAACGAAACAAATGCCATAAACAGTTGAAACAACACTAATGAAGGTTGTCGCTTTCTACCACAAAAAGATTCAACAGATGGCACCACTAGTTTCTTCTATTTTTGAACAGTTCGGTTTCTTTTTGGACAGGGGGTGTAGTATCCTGGGTGAGCTAAGGATTAACTCTTCAGAAAACCTTGTTCCAGAAAATAAATATGGAATTTTTCAAGCCACTTCATACCTCCAATGAGTAGGGTGGTGGTCTCATATAAATATTCACAGACATCCATCACAATGGGACTCCAACCAAAGACCTACTTGGAGAACGGAAACACTATCCACTTCGTCAACTAAGCAAGAGTTAAAAAAAAGAATATGATATCTTGTTCATATCTTGTTTCGAACACCTGCATTTGTGCACTGCGAGTCCACGCGCATGCGTAAAATTGAGAAGACTCCAGGATATTGTTTACAGGGATAATTTTTAATGGGGAAACAGCATTGTCTCCTTAATTACAACCGACCGAACGCAAATATTATGATGTTAAAGAGCTCTTCTATAATTTATTGGGATTTCAGTCAAGTGTGTGTTATCCCACATAACAACGAACCTGCTGTTACAGATGCAACGAAGGCATTGTCGATATTCTAACGAGATACACAGGATATTGGTTGACACATAAACGACAGGAAGTATTATTTAGAGAGAAAGGCGCATAATTAGGATACCCCCCCCATATTCGGAATTAGGGACTTCGTTGCTTAATATTTATAAATCATTAAGGTCCAGTTATTAACAGTAAAATTTCCTTGTTGGTTGATGATTCGAAGTTAGGAAAAGAAGTTGATTGTTCAGATCATCCCACAGCTTCACAGACTTTTCTTATGGACTGGAAGAATGAATGAAGAAGTGGTGTTTAAATACGTAAACATGTTCAAGCACATGCAGTTTATTAAGAAGTACACCGTATATATAAGTTGGATGAGAAAGCTTTAGGAAGAGCTAATGAATACAAGGATTTAGGCATTTGATTGATAGATAGAGAGAGTTTAGTTCAGAATTATACCCGTAAAATAGTTCATTCGTTAGCTGTTTTGAAGAATTCAGATTTAAGAGTCGGACCGGTGGTGTCGTACCTCCCCTTTTTACGGGGAGGTACGACACCACCTCAATTCCCCCTATTTCTATCCGGGCTCGGGACCGGCATAGGAGAGCGAGTTGGTAAGAGATTGGTCATTGATAAGACTAACTGCTCTGCTCTTCTCGGTATTGAGTCAAACATTTTGAGGGAGCTTTTGAAGGGCCCCACCCCATATGAAGTTTCAGATACCTTGGAACACACATGTCTAACCTGTCCTACTAACAAAGCGATGATCACCTATGCTCTTAATACTGCCTCTCTAGCCCTTGTAAGTACGCACACAGCCAAGAAGGCTACTGGAATTTAGTCTACACAGAAGAGAACAGACACAGAACATGCAATTGCCTCAGCATCTGCGCTAAGGCCGTCATCTATAGCTTCTACCTAAAACAGACAAGAAATAACCAGCACCCATCCATCACCGAATCTGCACAAACCCTCATGTATAGCCCTACGTTGGAAACTACAAATCATATACACATAATATGTAAATAGGCCTTTTGTTTCCTATCTTCTAATGTATATTTTATGAAGTTAAATAAAATTAAAAAAATATCTATCTCGTTCGCGTGTACTCTAAAATATGTCATATTTGCTTTGAAATGGAAGCTCATGTCTCTTGAAGCGTACTTTTAAAAACATCAATATAAGTATTGATAATTAAACCAACTGTGATTGCGTTAAGTCAAAACTTGCATGATTCAGGAAACGCTAGTTGCGAACCTACTGATTACGTTACCACACAAGATTTTTTGGAATACCTATCCTATCCTTCTCATCCGTCTAAGACGGGTTGAGCCCCCCTTCTAATGAGGGAGGTTACTGTATTAATGCAGCCGGTTCGATACTCCTCTGCTGCATCCCTTAAAGGCGATATTCATGACTGTAATCCGTGTATGTTCATGGGATGAAAATCCCAGATAAACTGTAGGGGGGGGGACCTTACTATCTACGCCCAAGGCTGGCTAACTTGGCTATGGCTGAGAAAGATCCTTAAGCTGCCGTCAGAGACGGGAATCGAACCCAGGACACTCCTTCTGCCAGGTTGCAAAGCGTAAAGCTACAGGCTAACCACGCGGACTTTATGGAATACAGCTGTCATTATTTCAGTCATTTTCCGTGAATAAAATATACAGTACATATGGATCGAAATTAGGACCATCTGGAGATGACCATTTGCGACAATGGATGTCTAAATGAATAACTTCCAAGAAAACAAATCTCCTTTGGTACGCTTGCTTAATGTCTTGAGACTTAAATGGCTACCACAGTCGTTGAAAGAGAGCTACCTTTATCAACATACCCGAAATGAGTCATCAGAATCTTCGTCCACGAAAACTTGGCAGCTGTAAAAGCCAAGCATGCGCCACCCAGCACGTGCCAGAGCTTCATCTTCAAGACGTTGTTATCGATGTTCTTTCGGACGTTCACCTTCAAGTAGATTCCTTACGATACAACCAAAAAAAAAAAAAAAAAAACTAATCTCGTGTCTGAGTGCGGTCTGGCATTACCTTTTTTTCTTGCCATTTCTATTTGTTGTCGGAAGGGAAAGAATAAAAAAAAAAAAAATAGTGAGAATATTTTTCCTCAGGCTGTGGATTTTTTCCAGATGCTCACTACGTTCTGTTATACAAGTTTAGATTGTGATACCTCAAACTGTGCGAAGCGGAACCTCCCTGGTTATTTATTACACAACCGATTCTGCACGTGCAATAGAATGTCTGCCTTCCTTACCAGAAAGATAGCAAAAGAAAGAAGAGAGAAAAAAAAGGGCAGGAAGTGACAGAAAGAATGAGAGATGTAACTACTGATCGCTGATATTGCTGGTCACTGCAGAATCCAGCTAATGAGGTTAACGAACACACTTGACAGAGCTGCCCGGGAAAAAGAATACTGTAGACGGGAAGCTTCCAGTAGCTTGGTCCATACCTTCAGTATCTCATTAGTGCAGGCCACTCCGTACTACCTAATGTGTAGCTAAAGCAACTGCAGATAGGCGCTCCTGCTATCTCCCAACCGCGAATATAAAACTGTCTGCAACAGATGCCTTCGATATATCATTTTTTTTTCTCGCAATTTTATTCCCCACTCGCCAGTTATTTCCCCCCATCCCTCTTCCCCCCCCATCCTAACCCATTTGGTCCGGCTACAAAAATTCACAGCACCGCAGTTCAGTGTCAGTTTCGTATTAAAACTACGGTTCGCATATGTCAAATGTCACCAAAAGCGATAACGCTGGCATTATTATCCGTCTAGCGTCATACCAACCCTCGGTACCGGATCGTTTATTTCCTGTCTAGGAATGACGACAATTTTTTTTTTTTAGTAAAAATGTGCCTGCTCGATTGTGTGATGCAAGCTGGGGATGCAGATGCCCTATGATGGACGCGCGGCCTTGGCTGTGCTCTTGTCTTCGTTGGCGTGCATAAGACGCTCACTTCATGTTAATTTATTTGTGTCACAGATGAAATAACTCATCACGTTTCGTAAGGATTGAAATGAGATACTTCAAAACTCTCCATCGGCATAAACAGTTCTTGGAAGTGGCTGCAGTGAACTGGGAAAACTTTGTAATTGGTGTCTACAGGGTTATGGGAAGCGTGCTGTCTGTGAGCTTACCCGTGGATCAACGCCATAGAGTCATTTCTAATGACTCTGCACGTAAAGGCAAATTAGCTGGTCTCGTAAGGATTTTAGTCCCAGACTCTGAGGTACGTAAGTTAGTCAGTACGGAAGTGGAAGATTTTCTCCCTGAAATTTTGAATTTCAAAACAGTTAACAGACAGCATATTATACCTGTCAATAGACATAACACTCACGGCCTCATAGCCTTAATTCGGCACCAATTTAAAATAATCTACTCAATCCGGGTTTCTCATAGCATACTATATTCGCCTACCAAAATAAGGAAATATATGATTCCGGAATTAACTCATATATAATGTTCTTTTTTTTGTTGTTGTTGTTCATGGCGATTTACATTTTTGTACTTGCTAATAGATTTTTGGACATTACAATTAAAGGATTTAATTGTAATGTCCAAATATTTAAAGAGACGGAGTAAACACGATAAGCACTAAGAACACTCTACTACTGGCGCAAACTGCGTATAAACAACAGTGGAACTGCGCGATGGACAGTGCCGCATCACGCTAATAGCTCGCATCTCAATAAACACAGTGCTGCTAACGTCCTTCGCCCTCCTAAATGCTACAATATGGATTTTTATTATTTTTTATACAAAATAAGAGAATTGTATAGGATTGTTGATGATAAAAGTAAATATTACAAGCAAATATAAATAAATTAATAAAGATATTTATATAGCGAGAAAAATTGGGGGGTGCTGCAGTTCCGTAGTGCCTATGCATGAGTCGCTCCTGGATTTTAGTCTATTTTGGAGATGATCGTAATACAAAAAAAAAAAAAAAAAAAAAAAAAAAAAAAAAAAAATCTGCCGAAGTCCGAAATTCTTCATGGGTTTTTGAAGAATTTCGGACTTCCAGCCCTCGATTTTCTCTTGATGATATCAGTGCTAGCTTAATGACTGTTATTAATAAGAAACAATCCGAACAAACGCGTGGATAGTTTTCGTTCCTAGTTGATTTTGGTATATCACTATCAATTATGGATATTAAGTTATCATACTAGTATATAATTGCAATAAACTGACTATTCATAAAGGCAACAGAGACTGCAATTTGATAAATGCGACTCTTAACAATAGAACATTGTTGAATACGCAGAATGGCCTAAAACTAAATGAGCACAAAACTCCAACACGACTTAATAGATACAAGTAGAACAAACAAATTAGGACAGTAGAAAGACAGACAGAGATATTAGAAATGAATTTTGATTTTTATAAACGTAGCACGCAACAACCCTACGAACACAAAGAGACAAGGCTAACTGATTGCCGTGTTAGGCACAAAGGTAAAATTAATTGCCTTCTCCAGTACTTCATTAATTATTATGGCAGTTGGTTATCTGAGGTGACTATAATTAGACGTTGTGCCTTCCATCACACACGACAGAGCCCTAAGGAATTGATGCATTTCGCTAGCTTCCCTCCAAGGACCTACTTATAATAAGACGGACAGCCAGGGTGTTTTCGTTACTGGAGTCAAGGGATCAGCTACCTAATTAATACCATTTGTGATGCTTTAAGTAACTTAGTTTCATGATTATCGTAACAGAATTGTCAGAAAATGTTTAGTATTTGCAGTTGATGCGAAGGTCTTATTGGTATTTTAGTGTGGAAGTTGTCTTATAGGAAAAAAACATTGATGCATAAACATTATTGTTTATGCATCAATTTTTATGATGCATAAAAAATTTTAAGATGCATACAAATTTTTTATGATGCATAAAAAATTTTAAGATGCAAACAAATTTTTTATGATGCATAAAAAATTTTAAGATGCAAACAAATTTTTTATGATGCATAAAAATTTTAAGATGCATACAAATTTTTTATGATGCATAAAAATTTTTTATGATGCATGAAAGTTCGCAAGGTTTATGCAACCTTGCGAATAGGATAGAGGGCGCTGTTTGCTCCCGATAGTCCTGGTTGTGGGAATGATGTTTTTGAAATCAAAATCTACAGGATGGGAATGCGAAATTTGATTGAAATTCACTTGCTAAAGAAGTTTTTTTTACGAAGGTGTAGCTACGGAGGGATGGAGGGGGCGATCCGCCCCTGGTGGCACTTTGAACCTTTTGGAACTCTTGCAGTTAATTCTAAAATACAGTCTGGAGAACTCAGTTCCAAATATCGTAAGCCTGCTGCGAATTTTCTTCACAATTGTAAATGTTGGTAGTTGTGAGAGGAGTTTTTCTAAATAAAATTGATTAAGAATTACCTACATTACTATGAAATAGACCTCGACAATGTAGTGTATGAGAGGGGCGACAACCTCAGAAACCGCCCCGCGTGACCAAAGCTCTAGCTATATCACTGGTTTGTTATAACACTGCTTGCTTTCGAAGGTTAAAGGTCTTCGTTGATACATGCTACTGAATGCTAATTGACATCGCTGAGGAAGATCCGTTGAAGAACAATTGAGCCTTACAATTGATACAGGTTACGTGCTAGAGACTCTAGGAGTTATGTTGAAATCATCAAGATATCATAGGATAGGTGAGAGAAAGAATAAAAAAAATAGAGAAAAGAAAGGATAGAGAGAAAGTTAAGGGATGTTTTTTGGAAACCGTACACGAGAATCTACGGAGATTAATGGCCTCATGCGTACTAACAAAACTAAAACGAGATAACGTAATGGAATGGAGGGGATGAAAATTATGAAAAAATAATAATAAAGTTAAAATTCTTCTTCGGATCTCTTGAGACACTGATTGTGGAATTTGAGATAGTTGTCTTACAAAATTTTCGATAGAAAACATTAAGATATATGATGAAAACACAGACGTGAAGCGCGTGCGAGGGGGATGAATAATCAAAACAATAAATGGTAATCAAATCATTATTCCCCACAACCCCCCAAGGAGTCCGAAGACTCATCGCTGGACATCTACTGTACAACTCTCCATCCCCACTGCTACACAGAACCTCTACCACCAATCATCTACATCAACACCATCTACTGCCCACAACCACCACCACCGCTAGTATTTTTTTGTCTGTAAATTGCGTGTGTTCTGAAGGGCCGATTTGTCTGTATGCGGGATGAAAAACCCGAGTTTCCTGGAGAAAAAACCCTGCTACTAAACCTTGCGTTTAATGTTTGGACATTAAACGCAGTTTAAACATTAAACATAATAATATGTGCGCATGCTCAGGGATACCATGTCACTCATCCTTCGCACAGTTCTGTGTTCGCATATTATTATTATTACTACGCGACATCTCCAAGGATGCATCGCTGGAGGACAACCCTGCTATCCCCGTATGAGATTTAAAATTAGTATTTTAAAATACTAAGATAACGTTTTTCATTTATGATAACAGATAGCTAACCCACCCGCTGTAAACTCTTTTATGCTGCAGCAAGACAAGGATCTTCAACGATGCTGTTGTAGTCACGATCAGCTTTCTTTCACCGAATTGAAGGGAGGGGTCTTCAGTATTCTTTCCCGTACTTTATACTTGTTCCAAATGGGTAACTTTCAGTAAATACTATTTCGAAAACGTCTCACTACATACAACCGATTTTTTTTTTTTTTTTTTTTTTTTTATTGAGATGGTTTTCTACCTCCGTATATATATACCGTACGTTCGTTCTTGTAGCCAAGCATTGAAAAGTACACGCATTGCCAAAGGGAAAAAATCTTTTTGACCGCAAAACTCAATTTTTGATTCAACGACATATCAGATATGAAAATTGGATACATTGAAAATGCCAGATAGATTGAGGCTTGCGTTGAATTATTCACTCAGACCCGAGAAACTCTATCTCCAGTCGATTTTATAGCGCGCATAATCGCACGATGTCCCTTAGATAAGGGTGATCTGTATAACTGTGAGTCTGCTTGGATGTTATCGCAAAAAATTGGTTTAAACCTCTCCAAAATGAGCTGCAGGTTACCACGAAAACGTGCCTATCTGAGTGCCAAGTATTACGCGCAAACGTACACCAATCAAGAGGCGATGACGTCACAAAGGCATTCCTCTGTTAATAAAACTACTTCCAGACATTGGTTGATAAACACCTCTTCGTTTATTATTAAGCGAACGTGACTTTCAAAATGAAAAGCCAAGAAACAAAAATGCTTGGATTGAAAACTCTGCTTTAGATTTGGCAAGTCATTAGCCAGAACAAAAGGGGAGATGTATAATTAATTACATTTCTGTGGTAGTTCAGCTAAACATATCATCGGTAAGTATGAGCCCGAATCATTAATGTTCCAATGAATTAGTGTAGCAAACGAAGTGCCTCCTCTTGGTGAAATGCTATTTACTTCTGCACGTACAAATCACGCTTTGCTGCAAACCATCGGAAACAATAGGAGTTATTGATCTAGACGCAATTAATGATGGGCGTGCAACTTCCATTGTTCAACTGAGACTCGAGTAATGCATTCCAATTAAAAACGCTTCCAAATGAGAACCCCAAACAAGAAGACATCTCAAGTGTTTCTTCCACCTTCGTTATGTTAATAAGACAATTCACACAAGGACTTGACGTCTTCAGAAAATTCCCTGAAGACAAATAAAAAAAACAAGGAATAAAAAGGATGCGGCTACCATTCGTTTAATACATTTGAGAAGCGCCACCAGGTGAGAATAATTTGCAACACTTTTGTTAATTTTTTTTTTTTTCTTTTCTTGGTATAAAAAAACCTTGCTCCAATTAGTCGCATCATTATCTGGGTAGTATTTTTTCATAACGATGTTTGGTGTTTTTATTTTTTAACATAGGAATTCAAAAGTTCTTTTTTGCGTCTTACATTCCTGTAATAAAAATGCTTTAAATTAAGCTTCATTAAAAAGATTTTTTTTGTTGTTAAACTTTCTGAGTTTCACAAGGCAAGAAAAATTAAAGTCTTGCATTTCTTGGATTGCAAGCGTTTTTATTCGATGTTGTCCCCTACTAAGACATTACTGTTCTAAATATAATTGGTCTTAACATTCAATAGCTTAGCGTATTCCTAAAAATAATCCACGTGTTCCTAAAAATAAAAATTCCTAAAAATAATCCATTGTGGAGTATTCAATTAAAATAGCACGAACTGATTGGTATTTATGTTTTTCGTTTTGAAACCAATAAATAATCAATTACTGAAATATAGAGCCTAGATGCTTGAATTTTGTACGCATAAGATGGAGGATATTATAGATGCAACCATGTTTTATAACCACCCATAAAAAGAAAGTTAAAAAAATTGCAAATTTTATTCGAGAGTGCACGAGAATATATCCTCTAATAAATAATCATTTATTATTTTTTGAAATGATGAATATATTCAAATCATCTCTATCCTTCCTCTCCAAACACTTTAGCAACAAGTGACAGCTGTTGATCCACTTGGAGAACGTAGATTAGTTGATAAACGTCAAAAGATGATCCGAATTATACCCTTGATGATAGTTAACCACAGACATGAATTTCACATCGGCGCCTAACGACCCCTTTTACTATAGTAGACTTACCTCCAATGACTTGTGTAACTGAACATTAAAAGTTTATATCCAGATGCAACGACTTGATAAACAAAATAGTTTCCTCTGAAGAATTAATGACGTCATCTTATCGCAGTTCATCATTAATTCTAATCTATAAGACGAAAAGCAACTCAAAATTACACAAGTTTATAATTCGTTGACTACTGAGGCTGAACACAACATGCCTAGCATGCAGAACTTTCTTCAATCTATCATTCAAGTAATGAGTTGAATCGTCTTTGACAGTTAGCTGATGGCGATCATCAGCCAACTACCAGTGACTGTTAATCTCTGGTGGATCTTATCATTATAGGTTAATGTAATTACAAACCATAGTGATGCGAGCTATACCATCTGTCCAAAAAGAAACCGAACTTTTCGAAAATAGAATAAACTAGTGGCGCCACCTGTTGTATCTTTTTTTTTTAACTGAGCGAAGTTAACATCCAAAAAGCGCGTGATTTCATCAAAGAAAACCCGAAATCGGCCCTGAGATTGATTGAAGATGAATTGGGGATTCCAAAATCGACTGTGCACAACATTTTGACCGGGAGTTTGGGCCTTCGTAAATTGAATTCGCGATTTGTTCCCCACAAGTTGACTGACGACCAAAAAAGTATCGAATTGAACACTTCAAGGAACTCATTAAAACAGCTCGTAAGGCCTCAAACTTCCTTGAAACGATCGTTACTGGTGACGAAACGTGGTGTTTGGAGTATGAGCCCGAAACAAAGCTCCAGAGGGCTGAATGGAGACCACCAGAAGAGGGGCATCCGAAAAAAAGTCACTTGGAGAAGTCAAAAATGAAGACAATGCTGATTTGTTTCTACGATTCCAAGGGCATGATCCACAAGGAATTCGTTCCAAACGGTTAGTAGTGAGTTTTATCTCGAAGTTTTGAAGCGATTGATAGCGAGAATTCGTCGCGTACAGCATGAATATCGTGATGACCGACCGTTCGTTCAAACACACTGTCACTCTTGGCACTATAACTCGGCTTCTAATGAAACAAATGTCATAAACAGTTGACACAACACTAATGAAGGTTGCCGCTTTTGACAACAAAAAGATACAGCAGGTGGCGCCACTAGTTTCTTCTATTTTCGAAAAGTTCGGTTTCTTTTTGGACAGAGGTGTATACTTTTATATAGTACGTTTAGGCTCTGATTCTTTTTCTGGTCTTGTTTTAGTCATTTCGGTGGAAGCAATGAAGGCAAGTGTATTGTAGGAAAGACCTTTATAAAGGTTATTCGCATACTAGATGGGTTCGAACCCAGGTTTTTCGACCAAAGGGTGTCGTTTATATGCCATTTTTGCTACAGAATATCACCTAACCCATGTAGCTTTTAATTTTAATTGTTGAGCTCGTATAACAGTCACATAATCTCTAGTTCGCAATGATTGTTACCAATTGAGGATTTTTCAGGATTAAAGGGTTTGTGGACTCCACTAATTGTATTACTGGGTTGAGTTCTATGCGCGCTAATCTAAACCATTTTTCTACAGCACTGAATGGCTGCCATTTCCGTGTTTGTTTGTTTTTGGCATTTTCATACCACAATCATAAGAACGGGATATTTCATAATTATATTCTCACGTTACTGGAGTGTCGATATACCCACCGTAATTCCAACAGAGTTCACGGATCCCTTTTGGACGAAGCCACACTTCCAATGAACTCATTAAATTCCTTTCTCGCTATCGCTTTGTTAGTTGACGCAGTAACTGACGTCACGCGAGTGTCGCTGTGAGATAAAGGTCCACACTGCGATCGTCACGTGTTCTGAAGTGTGTGCCACAATTAATTACTAAGCAGAATCTAATTGCTTTGCAGTGATCAATCAGTTCGGCGATCTCATAAGATATTTTGAAAGATTTTATTGGGCGATAGAACGAAAACAGTACAAAAGTACAGGCTTCATTATTTTCGATCCAATTTTTTAGACCAAAGTTTCCCAAACAGTTTCGAAACTTTCACCCTACAATACGAACTTGGAAGAAAGTATTCAGTATTAATAGATTTGAGAACCGGATACAGACTACCTTGATCTTCAATTTCGGTGGAAAAATTTTCTTTATACTGCCTTGCTGATTGTTCACTAACATTTGCAACACAGATGTTATTTCGTTCAGTTTTGAGAACAGAGGATACGCCACCCATTGTTGTAATCGGCTTGCAGGCAATTTTTATGATCGGTCATAAATAGCGGTATTCTCTTTCCCCATTGTTGAAAGATTTCGATGTGTGAACATTAACGATAATTCATGAATACTTCCACGTTTAAAAATACACGGCTTGGCCACTAACATTTGCTACACAGATGTTATTAGGGGTTCTGGGTCTGAGTTTTTCGACATATTGACGAATATTATTCTCCTCAGAATATTTCCACTATAAAATATTTATTCATGAAAAATGCTTAGAAAACTAAAAGGACAAATTCCAGTTAATACAATTAACTCGGAGCTAACTTCTTTTTAAAGATGTTAGTTCCAGATGTTCTTAATTCTGAAGAAAAAAACGGCAAATCTTCGAAGGAAACTGTGGAGTTGACAATCGTTTTTCTCTTTGACGAATGCTGATAGCATAGGCATTGTAAATGCCCTGGAATGCCCCTCTGCCTTCACCAGTTAATTTAAAGGTAGCCGCTTAAGCGATCGCCATAGATTTGCTTCCTTAGCAACAATGATAAAAGATACCTTACTTTGAGGAAGAGAAGGGATGAGATGGAGGGGGGGGGGGGAGAGAAAGAGGTTGGTGCGTTTGCAAACTACGCAATAATGATGGTGATTCGCTAGCGTTCTCTAGCCTGCCTCTAACAATCCGCATTCTTCCCGCCCTGTTCTTGTCTTCCGAGGACATAGAGAGACAGACAGAGAGAGAGAAGGAGAGATTATTGATCGGGCTTAGTAGCGGGCCACTGGCGGTGTGTAGCGTCGGACAGAAATCCTCCCCATCTCTGTTTCTCCCGTCTACGGCAGCTTACTACACACGACTATCGATCGACTTTCAGTCTCCAGCGTCAGTATTGTGGGCGCTATTTCTTACCCCCCCCCTACCCCACCCTCTCGCCCTTCTACCCGTCCTCCCTTCATAGTGCTGTTGTCCACTTTGTGGAGACAACTGTCTAGGATTTCGATACTTTGAAGACGTTAATTAGAAGCAAAGTATTTGGCCAATCAGGTGGCAATAGGGACTGGCACTCATGCACTCACACATGGACGCCAGCAGCACCACAACGCATTAACTCAAAGCAGCAGGTATTGATGGTATCAGGGATACTAATATATGTGTAACGATATTTGTTTATCGGACATTGATGGTAAGAAAGCTGTATTTAGTGCGCCATTTTTTAACTGACTTATGGCACTATATATGTCGATAGCATTCTCTGTGTGGTAAATTTACAAAATGAAATATGGTTTCCCTCAGCAAGTATGATGTAAAAAAAGGTCATGAGATATTTATCGTGCATGAAAAATTATAAATAAGATTTTTTTTTTTTAGCCACAAAGTCTTTTATGCTTTATGAGCTACACGCTGCAGCTCAACACAATACGTGGATTGAGCCCATCAGTTCATTGCGTCCAATGGAAGTCAAAACAGTTGTTAATCTGAACAGGACATATCAATGGTTGCGTGTGCCATGGTTGGTTTAAAAGTGACAGCCACGAAGCGATTAAATAAACTAAACTAAATAAACCTGTAATACGTTTAGTGATGAGCGGATTGAGGTGGTATAATCCATAAAGCCTTGATCTAAGGATTATAACTTTTGTCAACTGCCTTGCAGGTCTCTTGTGAGATTAGTTGATGATCCCACAGCGGATCAGTGACTGGATGCAAACTCTTAGATATTTGGTGAACTCAGCTAATTAGAGTATATACTGTTTGTTGATTTATTGCATTTATAAGTAACTGAGTAATATTTGAATAAATCACAATTAGTTTTGAAATAATTTAGTTCTGTTCCTTCTAATTAATCGTAATAGTAACTTAGTGGCTTTCTGTGATGGTTTCGCCAAGACCAACAATTCTGACCACGTACACCTTTAACCTCCTCCCTACACTTAGTTATATTAAAATACCTTAAAAGAATGCTAAAACCAACAGTTTCCACGTGTTCTTCCTAAGGGAGTTCGCAAAAGAGAAGCACTCCATGGAGAGAACAAGGTGCTATTGAGATGTGCGTTGTTCTAGGAAGCTGGTGATAGCGATACTTTGGCCAGCAATAAAGATCGATATATCCAGCTAGTCACGTCTATTATTGACTACATCCGACTGGGGGGTTGGTCCCCTAACTGCTTTCTCTTCCTCTCTCTCCCACATGGCTTTACAAACCATTTTTCTCCCCTCCCTACACTTCTGACTGCAAGTTCGATTTTCACTTACAGCATTCTCCGATGTGCGAGATGGCTGCAAAGATAGATTCCCTTTTGGGGGGATGGCACCGAGTAATGGTGGTGGTGGGGTGGCGATCTGTTTCATGACGGAATTTTTCGTGCTGGAATAGGAAGCAGCTTTTTTGTTTGATGTAGCGATCATTGTAAGGGGGCTACTTATACTTTCCGTTTATGGCCACAGTGTGGAAATACGTGATGCTCATATTATTACCGAGTAGGGGGTGGGGGAAGATGAGACGTGGTCATAGAAGACGGAAAGATCAAAAAGTTGGAAGCACAGAACTTTAGCTATCAAAAGGAAAATTGGAACTACTAGGAAAACATTACCACTGAAATATCTTTCTCTACGACTTATGAGCGATCGTGGCCGATAATCGCTATTAAGTTTGTCGTCTCTTTCTTCTTTGTTCACTAACGACGAATTTGTGACAGTCACTTTATAGCATGTTCCTTTTAATACCTATTAGATAGTGCTATAAACTGGCTATTGCTATAAACACTTCTGTATCGAAGTAAACAGTAAAATCTATCATGCGTATGACACGATGAAGCTAAAATGCGTCTAGCAAATCCTTCTGACTTTCTATGTGCATTTCCCATGGCTTACAGATCACGTATACCTTTAACCTCCTCAATATATACTTAGATATATTAAAATACCTTAAAAGAAGGGCTGGAACCAACAGTCTTCTTCCTAGGTGAGTTTGCAAGAGAGAGAAATTAAAAAAAGCTACAATTTCTCAAGAGGAATTACACCGATTTTCCGGTACTGATTGAGACCAATTTTGAATACGTCAATACCTCATTTTGTGCTAATTTTATAAAGCGACATTGAATATAAACAAACATAAAAAATCTAACATCTTTCAATTCCCTAGTGGAATTAGAAGGAGAATAAATGGATTCTGTAGTCACTGACTAGAGAATCCGTTTTTTCTTCTATAAACCTAAGTTCAATGAAATTACCACGAGGTTATTGAAGCCTCCCTTCGGTTGTAAAAATGCTGAATCTTTCCTGTAAGAGTGGGACATGAATCACCTCCTTTTTGCTGATGAATAACATCACAGAAGTTGACTATATAATGGAAGGATCTCCAATGTATTCTCTGCAATGTGGTCAAATGAAAGACTACGGTTTGAATTATTTTTTACTACAAAAATTCTTTTCAGTGAGAATTCATCACCAATGGCGCCAGTTGTGCAGTTTCTGTAGTTTTTGCGGTTTGCTTTGTGAATAGCTATTTTTCTATCTACCCTCGTTTCTTCTTCTAAGGCTTCTCCAGTCTCATTTAAGAAGTTTACAACCTGTGAACTTCTCCCCTACTTAGGTATACACACACACACATACGCACGCGCGCGCGGCGGGATTCAAACTCACAGCCTGTTGGTTGGAGAGTGGATACGCTAATCACTTAGCCAACCAACCCGACATCTTCCAAACAGTATGGTAATAAGTAAACTGGTAATACGTATGGTAAACAGGTAAACTGTATGATAAACTGGTAAACAGAATGATAATAAGTAAACTGCCTTCATTTACTTATTACCATCTGTCGCTACTGTTTCTGCAGTTAGCTTTCCTGTGAAAAATCCACTCATAAAAATAAGACTGAATCTAGGTCCCAGGCAAATGGAACATCACGAAATAATATGCTATGAAAGTGTTTTTATGCTATTATTTATTTTATTTATTATGGCTTACACAGCTCTTAATTGCTACGAGCTTTGTTTGAAGAAGGCAGCTCATATATACGAAAGAGAAAGTAAATAAACTTGCTACATGATTAATCTACAATTTTGATTAAAAACATAAACTTAGGTTATCCACAAGACAGATTTAGAAATGAAGTCAGTTTGAAAAGTACTTAGAACGAAATTCAAAAAATCCACAGATCATTTTAAACATACGGACAAATCGGCCCTTCAGAACACACGCAATTTACTGACAAAAAAATACTAGTTGTGGTGATGGGCAGTAGATGGCGTTGATGGAGATGATTGGTAGTAGAAGTTCGGTGTAGTGGTGGAGACAAATGTATTGTAGGTGTCCTCCCGCGATGAGTCTTCGGACTCCTTGAAAGTGTCACGAATAATAATAATAACATAAAAGTCATAGAACTCAGGACAGATGCTTTTGATACTCTCTCGAAGAGGTGAATAGTTGCAATTCGCAACTGTCCTTCTGAGAGGAGAAATTTTGTTTTTACCACAACACTAAGACTATTTTCAGGATCTTTTTTACATGCTGATTCTAAAACTACTTTTCTTTGCGCATATGTTATGCTCATATGCGTGCAGAAACATAAATATACTGCACATCCATCAGACAGTAATAATAATGATAATAATAATAATCTTTTGAACTTACAAGCCCTTAAGATACACAACCTGCCCAGATGAACTTTCCTAAGCAAAATGATAACGTCATTTTGCGACCATGGCTAATAATGGTCGCAAAATGACGTAGAGGTTCTTAATTTCACTCTATACGTTCGTGTATCTTTGTGATCATGCAACTGAACAGAAACTGCTTATAGCTAGATTGAGTGGCCAATGGATACTGATAAAACTACAGGCTGGGGGTTAGATCCCCACCGTGAACATGGGGTGTTTGGTTAATGTCTTGAGCAGGGGCGGCTCGCGCATAGGCACTGCGAAACTGAAGCACCACCCATTTTTCTCGATGTATAAATATATTTATTAATTTATTTATATTTGCTTGTAATATTTAATTTCATCATCAACAATCCTATACAATTCTCTTATTTTGAATAAAAATAATAAAAATCCATCTTGTAGCACTTAGGAGGGCGCTAGCAGCACTGTGTTTACCACAGTGTCATATTGCTACGCGCGCAAGCATATGCACGTCATAGTGAGATGCGAGCTATTAGCGTAATGCGGTATTGTTCTAGTTTTTATGTTAGAACATTATTGGGGTTATGATAATGGATTTTATTTTTAAGTAATTTTGAATTATACTAAACTGTATAATTTTATCGATAATAAACAATATTTTTTCATGTTTGATTTTTTTTTTTTTTTACCTAATTTTGATATTTTATCCAAACACGTATACACTGTACTTACAGTGTGTATGTATATTTAGAAAGTTGCAGTACCCCCACGATTTCAATCCACGAGTTGCCAATGGTCTTGAGATAATTGACAAATATCACCATTAGATGTGAGACACTACCCAGTTTATTTTTTGAGACTGAAAGTGCACTGCTTAAAATTAATCAAAGTTTAGTCCTAGAAAGTTACCAAAATTAATCTTTAGTCGTCATGGATAAGAATGATGTAAAAATAAATAAAAACATAATCAAAATACTTGAATAATGCTAAAAAATCCCTCAAAGGAAAGCTCACTTTCCTGAAAAACTGGGACATTGCTCGCGCTTCAACTCTGCACACCTTTTTTACTTGTTATTCGTTTTTTAGTATTCATTATAAATCAATTTTTATCATTCAGTATATTAAGAAAACTGTACATGATAAAATTACAAACAGAACAAGACTCTAAGGTTAAAATTCACAGCTCTTCATGAGATCACCCTTCTTCTGAATGCACGTATAGATTGGCTTTCAAAAGTTTATATCTTATGCTGGTGTACTATAGTTTAGAAGCATATCATTGACGATGTTCCCATATACAAAAAAGTAAAGAAAAGAACACAAATAAGCAACTATTTTTTTCCAGCGGTGACACGAGTTGTAGGCATTTGTAGCACAAATGCCAACACTGTTATTAGCATTACTGTAAATAAAAATCTAAATTCTTTGAATGCGTTTTTCTCGGTAGTTACCAGCCTTTTTTTTTTTTTTTGTTCTTCATTAACAAGAAGAACGAAGGATGGCAATTTTTTATTTTGTTTGCTGTATGGCAATACATTTTGTCGTTTTCAAAATTTTATTCTATTTTTTTTTCATCTTCTTCTAACCTCCATCTTCTTGTCAATCCTATTCTAATTTTTTGCAACTAAAAGGTGATTGTTAGTAAAAAATAATAAATTTTGAAAAAAATTATTTGAATCTACGTTTCGAAATAGGAAAAACAAAAAATTAAAAATTAGACGATATGAAAAAGTGAAGGTAAGAAAAAAAATATTCTCAAAGAATGGTCACATGAAAATTATTTATTAAAATATAAAAACATAAGTGTTGCATAAAATATTAATAATTCATTTGTGTTTTGCGTACTTTTCCATATCAAAATTCCAACGTGTTTAGTACTTATTACCTAAAACGAACACAGTGAATCCGGTGGTGTAGTGCCTTTGCCGCCAGGGGCGATCCCTGAATTTGCCGCCCCTCTCAATAGACACCAAAAATGCTACAAAAAGTCAAAACGACGTATAAGGTAAGGTTCGAAAGTGCCGCCCTGGGAGGATCTCCCCCTCTCCCCCCCCCTTATCTACGCCACTGAGTGAGTCGCTTTTAATTTCGTCTTAACAACGGCTTAAGGCCCATGACAACAGAGAGATAATCCCAATCTGATCACCATTGCTACTACTGCTGCTATACATGCTTTCTGTCTTTGACTTTATCCATAAGATCAACTTTTGCTTTTCATGTTGTTTTATTTTTTAATAATAAAATGTCACAAACACTTCATATCAGCGGTAGTATAAACTAATTAAAATACAAAGTGAGAGGTGTGATTGAAGTCTGATTAGCGGAATAATGAATTACGGACCATTTACAACTATATATTTAGAAATTTATGTACATTTAATCATACAAATACAACATTTATTTTACAAATGATATTCTTTTTCAATTTAGCTACTTGAATACAAATTCTACTCTACGGTTCTTCTTTACGAACTGGTCAATAACATCGTCATAAAAAGTTGGTTGTAACTTAATTTTCAGAAGCAACACACACACTTGTAAAGGCTGGCTGAAGCTCACTGGCTAGAGCTACTTTCATTGCGTATGGCCTGTGTTTAAGACGACGTGAAGGGAGCGGAAATGGCTATGCGCGCGCATGAAATCACAGTGCTGGAGCGAGGACCTGGAAGCTCCTACAACCGAGCAAGCCAAGGTAGCTTTGACTAGACGAGCAAGCATCGACCTTCGATACACAACGCAAAACTCAATTATTGTCGCGCAAGCTTAAGACGTCTTCTGTCTACAAAAATAAAAGCCTAAATGGAATGTTTATAAATGCATGCATTTATTAACAAATAAATAGTACTTCTTTCTCAATTAATGAGCTTGCGCAACAAGCATAGCAAGCATGGAGAATGCGCCCCTGCTGGTAAATACTGGTAAATATTTGAGTGACCTGCTAAAACTATGGGGAAGGCAAACACTCTTTTTTCTAATCGCTGATTGGATGAACCTTATAAAAACAGAGCGAGCAAGTGTACGCATCATCCCAACTCTATACAAACAGAATTTGCGAGCCTTCCACATTCCCTCCCACAACATTTGCTGCGTCTCATTAACGCGTCTGACACTCAAACCAGTGGGCACAAGAAAAAAAAAAAAAGAAAGAAAGAAAAACAACTCCTCAGCGATCTTCGAAGTCATGGTAATTGCAATAAATCAGAGTTGGTTTTATTGAGTGCCATCTGCGGCACTGTTTTGGATGAGAGACGTAAAAGATCCAAGGGGCTGCATAAATAAATTTATTGCAAAAAAAAAAATCTTAAATAAAGTTTATTTTTGACAACAGAGAAATTCTACTAATATTTGAGATTCTCTTTAAATATATGAATTTAAAAATACATAAATTAAATAAATAAATTTTAAGTGTATCAGGAATAAATTAAGCAGACACATTTTGAAACATAATTTTGCCATTTACTAACTTAGAAGAATGATAAAATATTATCACCGAATGATAATTTGTACATTCCGTAGTATAGATCACGTTGATGACGTGATATTACGAGATATCACGTGAGATTACGTAAATAGAGTTCAAGTTCCTAAAAAGCGATTTTGACGCTAAACGGAAACTGATTTTAAACACATATATTGCCAATTGCCATATGTTCCAGTAACAGAAACTAAGCGATGTAATTAATTACTTAGTTTACTTGAAATTTGCAAACTTTCTGCAAGATTTTTTAAGAAAAGTATACATTATTTATTGATTTACTGCCGTTACATTATTATGCTCAAACAGATCTATTATTACCATGGAAACATGCAAGCATGACGTAGCGCCATCTCAGTGTTTATATGTAAAATATAAGAATCAATTTCTGAGAAAAATAAGTTACGATTTTCATAGGACAGATAAATACTTAGCGTTTTTTCCAGTGTTTCCCGAATCAGCATGCATGATTGGACTCTAACCTTGAAAATATTGATAAATATGGAAAGATCGCCCACTGAGTTTTTTTTTCTTTTTTTTTTCCTTCTGTTGAATCCCAGGGTGCTTGTAAATTACGTGATGAGTAACAGTGTCTGGACATATCAAGTCATCAGAAAACGGAAGTATATCAAAGACGCTTTCATTTAGAGCATTACATTACTACTCATGTGCAAGCTCCTATGATTCATTATAGTCACGTGAGCCGTAAACATCTGTCTCGTTAATGTCCTTCTTTCCATCCGGTTCACGATAGTATATCTAAGTTCTACGACAACCCACTGACAGAAAAGATTGGAAGTGGCTGACGTATAGGACAGAATGACCACACACACACACACACACACACACACACACACAAAGGTCAATGAATATTACGCTCATCCTGGAAGTATTGGAAAGACATCTGCATTGACCTTGTCTTATATATTTCTGATGAACGTTTCCATTCGTTTAAAATTCAAATGTCACGTGACGACCAAGAGAAAATGATGAGTGAACACAAAGGTCTCTCTCTCAGTGTTAAAAGAGTCTTTGAGAGCTGTCAAATGCAGGTAGAAGTAATTTATTATCGACACACACCAAGATAAAAGAGGCTCAGAAGACAATAAAGTTCAAACTTTAACGGACTATCGATTTCTTCACCTCTTCCTCAACGCTATGAAACACATACACACACACACACACACACACGCCAATGAAGTCTTCTGTGCATGACGGCATAGTGCAATTCCTCTACCCCTTGAACTTTAAATAATTAAGGGGCATTGATGTCTTTTTGACACTACCAGACATCCGAGAAAAATGCCCATCAGGAAGTAATTTTTTTTTATCAGTGTTTTTATTTTTGATTTATATCTGATTTACGCTATACTTTGTGTAGCATAAGGCTCCTTAATGTAGAAAAAGAAAACTCACATATTTGGAATTATTTCTGGGAAAATTTCCATGTTAATCCTCTAAAATAAACTACTATTTTAGTGGCTTATATAGCTTACTTTCCTTTAGGAGTGCCCTTTTTTACAATGTCATTGGCTCTTTACCCAAAATTCTAGGGCATTATTGAAGTGTTATAAAACTAATATATGAAGAATAAAAATAGGAGAAATTTTGGACATACGTTTTTTGGATGTAAGGCCTGTGTAGCTCAATGGAAGTGACGCTTGCATCCTCTGCGCTTGGTCGCTCGAAGTTCGACTTAAGTTCAAGTCTAGTCGCTGGCTGGAGGAACTTTTTCTAAGCCTTTATTTGACCGATTCCCGAGTTAGTCGATCTCTGGCACTGGCAAGCGGGTTTTTCCTCCCGAAAACTCGGGTGTTTCATCCCTTAAACGCAAGAAAATCGACCGTAGTACCCACATTATTTCAAACAGTAACATATCTTGTTAGGGTTAGGTACCAAGAGATGGCAGCACTTGTTTGCCAGCCTCTTCATCGGTGGCTGCTATAATTAGTGATAGATATTGGTCAGCTATCTCTGATTGGAGTGGAGATTGAACTGCCCACCCAGTCTCCAAAAGCTAGATAGGGTATAAAGGCCTAAAGTAATGTGGGGGAATTATTTGGAAAAAACCGAGTTATTTTTAATATATATATAAATATTATACATATTTATTTTGGGAGGGGATTGAGAGAAGAATCTGAAGATAGAAATTATTTTTGGGGAAAATAGGAGGGATTAGTCAGCCCTGACTTTTTCCCTTAAATCCCTCCTCTTCTCCCCCCCAAAAAATTTCTACCTTCAGATCCTTCCCTCACAACTTCCCCTCCCAAAACGCTCTCTACCTATCCTTATTAATAACAATATTTATACACATATTAAAAAACTTTTTTTTTCAAATTCCCCCACATTACGTTACCCCCCCCTTCCTCTCCCAAAAAAACATTCCTTTAACAGCATATTAATTTATTCTTCATATATTAGTTTTATAACACTTCAATAATGCCCTAGAATTTTGGGAAAATTGAAATATTTGTTTTTAAATCATAGAAGCTTATTAGATGCTCACCTTCTTCAAAAATTCTTCTATTTTATTCATATTACATCACTTCCATCTCAGAATTCATAAGCCAATGTTTAAGACCAGCCTTCTTGGCCTGATGGGTATCGAATGATCTTTATGAGGGCATTTCAACCGATGATGAGTTAGTTGGTATTGATAGTATTTCTTCATCTCGATCTCGTAAACTGTTTTTCATCAAAACAAGCTAGAAAAACACAAGCAATTAACAGACACAATGCACAGGCAAGAGCCTTCACTGCTTCGGTCATAATTCAAAATAAAAACAGTAGTAGAAACGTACACAATCTTTTTTTTTGTTGTTATTGAGCATCAGAGTTAAGAGTAAGAAGGAAGGTAAACATCTTGAGATCTATTGCAGGGGACAGAGTAGGGTGGGACTAATTTCATTTCGCCCCACACACACATACACACTGTCTCTAACAATATGTTTCTAACAGAAACAAATACCCAATGACACACACGCACACATCACTGCGTATGTCACAAAGAAAACTACTTACGAACTACAAGTTTAAAGGTTATTTGTCTTTCTCAGAACACTTGTACTTCGCTCACACATAAGTCGATTAAAGTTTACAAGCAAATACTTTTTTTTTTTTGGCTGCAACAGCTTTTCGATTGGGTCTGTCACCTCTGTCTTTCTTGACATTAATCACATTTTTTTATGGTGTTATTCAATAAATTCCTTGAGTATTTTCCCTAAATATTTTATATATTTTCCATGAATAAGTATCTGAGTGCATTGCTGCCTTCGTAATACATGTTTAGTGATTAATAATTCTAAAATAATAGCAACAATAATTAATTATTTCTTTGAGGACATCAAAACCGGTAAAAATACAATTAGCGATTAGTTTTCTATGAAAGTCTAGCTCCCCTACCGTCGAAAAATGAAACTACACGAAAATAACAATGTATGGGCGTGGTCATTTGATAAATGCAATTAAATTTACGTTTAGTAAAAAAAAAAAAAAAACAGTCGTTAAAGAAACCATAACAACGGTTAAATCCTCTAGACGCTTCAGCGCCACCTACTGGGAGTTTGCGTAATTTTAGTAGCCGTTATCTAATGATAATACTCTGTTTGCTCAGAGTAAACTTGTTTTCATTACAGATTTGATTTCTTAACACAAATTTTAGAAGTTGGTGACAGCAAATAGATTTACTTTTACAAGCAATGCAATCAGCGATTTACTACACGAACAAATCGTTTCATGCAACTACAGTTGTTTTCCATTCATGTCGGAAAACAATTAGTGAGAAAGGATGTCAATGGCGCTTATTGTAAGTTCGCATGTGGGAAGCTGGTGTGCTATTATTAAAAATACAACAGATGCCATTAAATGTTGTCATGTAATTTAATTACAATCACGCAGACTCTCCTGGTTCTACTAGAGTTCAGTGCACTTTTGCATGCATCCATAATATATTTTGCTTATTTAATTCGAAATTCTGTAATTTTTATGTTTTTTTCCTTCAATTTCGTATGTCTAGACTAGCAGCGCCATGCAGTGTAGGTGTCAAATAAATTAACTACGCTAACAATAAATGTCAATTCCAAGTATGTTCATTTATTATATTGTGAATCAAGTTGCCGCTTGGTGCATTTAGCAGGATAATATTATGATTTGTGCATTTAACCATTATTTTTAATCATTGGTTCAAATTAATTCGTT
The DNA here is from genome assembly GCF_054136105.1 of Typopeltis vanoorti. Classification (NCBI taxonomy): domain Eukaryota; kingdom Metazoa; phylum Arthropoda; class Arachnida; order Uropygi; family Thelyphonidae; genus Typopeltis; species Typopeltis vanoorti. Next base: position 4,842,652 of record NC_143574.1, on the reverse strand, counting down.
CAGATGTTTATTTTATCCAGCTGCTAAATGTCTAAATTCATTTCCGAACATTTGCCGAGATGTTAGGTTAGTGTTTAAAGTATCTTTAGTTTCGTAAAAGATTATATAATTTCAAATGAAATTAGCAGTCAGTGCGTTTTTTTTTTTTGTTTTTTTTTTTTTTTGCTTGGCTGTTTTTATGTTAAAAATAATTTCCCTCAAAGATTTCTGTATTTTTTTGAACATAGCAATTCTTCAATAATGAATACGGGTTACACTTTTCTTAAATGTTTTCTTTACCGGGATTAGAATATTTTTTTATTATTTTTTTTTTTTATGATGGAGAGTAATTGCGACCATTAATGATATACCAGAGAAAGCTGAGGCAGCTGCAAACGATAAGATTATTAGATTTTCATGCGACCACACAAAAAAAACAGTCTTTAAAAAAAAGTAAAAGAAAAGTCTAAGAAATAAAACTGCTTAACATATTGGTTTGAACTTCAGTTTTATCCTGCTGTGTGTTGTTCAATTTCGATTAATGTAAGATGAATATATTAATCGAAAATGAAGAAGTAAATTGGTAATTTGAATTCAGCGATGTTTAAAATAACGAATTCTTTCCATTAGTCTTGGTACCTGGGGACAACTTTTAACCACAATTTTTTTATTTATTTTTTTTTTTTAAATCAATATCCAGTGTGTAATGGACGCATAACGAGTAATTTAAATGCGATATAAATAAACACAAAATTGTCAAATTCTATTGACCTGTTTTCATTTTAAAGGATTGACGTGGTTGCTAATTTTAGAGTTTGTTTGCAGACGGCACCGAAGAGGGGTTGTTAAAAATGGGCTATTGATTCCATCAAATGAAAATTGGATATATTTCATTGGTCTTTAGAAAAGGAATCAAAATTTAAACAGCTTAAAGTCAGGGGCGGCTCGTGCATAGACACTGCGTAATTGCAGCACCCCCAATTTTTCTCGATATATAAAGATATTTATTAATTTATTTGTATTTGCTTGTAATATTTAATTTTTACCATCAACAATGCTATATAATTCTCTTATTTTGTATAAAAAATAATAAAAATCCATCTTGTAGCACTTAAGAGGGCGCTAGCAGCACTGTGTTTACCACAGTGTCATAGCTACGCGCGCAAGCATATGCACGTCATAGTGAGATACGAGCTATTAGCGTAATGCGGCACTGTCCGTCGCGCAGTTCCACTGTTGTTTATATGCAGTTTGCGCCAGTATTTTTAAATTATACTAAACTCTATAATTTTATCCATAATAAACAATATTTTTTCATGAAAGAAGAATATATTTTCTTAATTAATTTTGAATTATACCAAACTGTATAATTTTATCGATAATAAACAATATTTTTACATGTTTAATTTTTTTTTAATTTTTACCATAACTTTGATATTTTATCCAAACACGTCTACACTGTACTTACAGTGTGTATGTATATTTAGAAAGTTGCATCACCCCCACGATTTCAAGCCACGAGCCGCCACTGCTTAAACTGTGAAGTTCTTCAAATGAATAACAAAAATCCAGGAATAGTCTGTTATTTATTTAAGAATAAATTCCACGCAGTGGAAGGTGAAAAAGGATAAAGCAAGAAGAATAATGTAAATTTATAACTTGAATACAAAATTCTAAATCTTCAATATTCTATTTTTAACAACACCAACTACAACGAACCGCAACTACCATCATCATCTACACCAACGCCATCTGCAGCCCATCATCATCATTTGAATGAACTTTATAAAGATATTAAGTTTAAATATATTTTAAACTTAAGAAATTCCTTTAAGAAAATTTAATAAAGCCTAGGTAATAATCTGGAGGGCCTTAACTTAATTAATTTTGGTATAATGTAAAAATCATATCAATATGCGTCGTACTTAGGAATATTTTTTTTTTTTAAATATTGTATGAAGCTATCAACAACGCCATTTTGTCCTTGTGTTATAACGTCAACTGTATAAGCTTTGCATTCTCGTATTAGTTTAATACTATTATCATTTTGCATTAACTGCGTGCACTTTTTATTTTGATTTCTTGGTGAAGTTCTAACAATTGATCCTCTCCAGGAGGCCAAAAACGTTCATTAGAATTTAAACTTGGGTTTTTTCTCGAGATCACATAAAGGTAACCACTACAGATAACCGTATCTTTATCGCATTTCCCATAAACCCACTAATGGTCTCGCTCAAGGACATGACGTATAACTAGATCATATATGAAAGCAACGTCATGTAATATTTTTTTTTTTTTTCCTGCAAAAGGAAGGTAATCGTCATCATTTGACGAATAGGAGTATAGTTGTGTGGGAAAGTTTTTATGCTATGTAAAGAAATGCGAACAACAGCGACCAAGCGGAAAGAATTATGTTCGCTAGAGAGGATCCAGCTTAATAACATCCCATGTTCTAGAAATTTTCTAAATAAACTGGTGTTATGGCTCTTTCTGGTAATTGAATTTTCAAATAGAAGCTTGGTTAAGTCCCACCTACGTATATGCATACATTAATGATCTCGTGAAGTAGATTTCGTTTTTCGTTTGGATTTTTTCTCAAAACAAAAAAAAAGTAGAAATGGTTTGAAGCCACGTAAACATTGAGACAGAAAAGTTAAAACGGGCTTGTCCAGTTGGCAAATTGCCAGCTACGTTTGAAATGCTGTGAGGTGTTGTCATGGCATCGTAGTTCAATATAAAGTAGCCATTTTAATGCCAACAGATAACTTTTCTAATTTATTGACTTGGCAACAGCAAAAAGAGCTTCCGTACAAACATCAGACAGAAATATTAGCAGTTTGATTCTTTGTCTACTTTTTTTTTTGCCTTTTTTTTTTCTTTCTTTTCTTGCTGTCCAGAGAATTGGGTTTTTAACGTAATAAGTTAGTGGCTGTTTGCGAAAGAGTCTTTGTGAAAAACTCGAGTCAATAAGAAACGTAATGATGATAACAGTTAGGAAAGAAAGAAGGAAAAAATGGATGAAACGATGTTTAGCACCTAATAATCGACTGTTATGAAGGATGAGACTTTTGTAAGATGTCAAGACTTTCCGACATGAATCAATACACCAAGAACACAAACGTCCTGCTTTATCCCAATATATCGTATGCCACAATTGACTTCTGTTGCTTCTATTGACAATTTTTTGTTTCTTTGTTCCGCTTTACTTGACTTTTTTGACTGCACGTAACCGAGAGGGTTCTACGCGTGAATAGTGTCAAATTACAAGAAGGATAGACAGAAGAGAAAATTATAAATTCACCGATGGCGATGCGCAGCCAAAGAACTTACGACATCTTCACCTTTGAGTGCTTTTTCCCTAGACAACCCCCCCCCCCCCCCGAAGCGAGGGATGTTCGCAATAGTCGCTTCTGCACCCATCGTCTGTAGGGCTGTCACTTAGCGTCTTCCACTCTTCGTTATCGACGCTCTAGTGAGCGACCTGGTTCGTAGAGTCAAGGGTCACTTGAATGCGACGACAATCCGGATACTTTATTTTTTTACTCGTCATCGGAACTTACAACGATGTAAAGCACGTTATTAAGAAGTTATTGTTTTTGCTTTTATCATTTCCTCGATATAATATGCAGAAAGGTGATAATGAAAGATCAATCACTGGGAAAATAACCCAGTGATTGAAATTGAAAAAATCCAAATTTTCATACCCTACTGTCCACGCCCGGCTAAATTGGCTATGGCTGAGGAAGATCCTTCAGCACCTCACTTGAGTGACGGGAATCGAACCTAGAATACTCCTTCCCCAGGCATATGGTTGCGAAGCGCAAAGCCACTAGGCTAAACGCGCGGATTATTAAGGATTAATGTTGTATTAAAATTAACAATTTTCATATGATGTAGTATTTTAATTGAATATTAAACCCGTTACTCATTATAGTAACGTAATAACTGGTCAATTGATCCATCGGTGGGTACGAATTTCCTCCAGCATTACAGTAATGTTCGAGATTTGAAGAAAAACGTACGTGGGTCATTTGTGGTCTCTTCTCCGTATGTTCGAGTGATTCTTCTAAGGGAGAGAGAGAGGGGGGTCATTAAGAAATTAATTAATGACATTCTGTTTGATTATAAGATAATGAAATTGAGTTCAACGCCTGCCTTAATGGCTTCCGTATGCAGCGATGAACGCACCAAATAAAAATAAATTAAAGAGAAAAAAATCCATTGAAAAAATTAATTATTCAATGAGGTTTTTTTTAACCTACTCCCTGAAGTTTTCCCTCCCCTTGGAGAAAAAAAAAATTTAAAAAATGAAAATAAAAAGTAGAATTGGTCGTCACTGAACTTTCGATGCCATTTTTATAACACATAACAATCGGGTTGGGGGGGGGGGGGGAGTCGGTTCGGCAGCCTGTCATCGCCTCTCCCTATAGCCGAGGTTGAGTGCTTTGCCACTAGTGATAGATGAGAGGATGCTTCTCAATCGGAACTGATATTTATTTTTGTGTATTCGCAAAGCTTCCCCTTTACAAGCAAAACGTCCTCAAGCCTAAATGTGAAATATTTCAGTTTCGCATATTAATGCAAAAGATTGTCACAGTTCAACCTTAATCTTAACTAGAAGCGTTGTTGGTGACACTTCGAATATAGTAAAGCAAATATTTGGATTCCTCTAAAATTCTAACTGTAATTTATTTGTGTAAATCTAATTACTGATTTTAATTAAAAAGCTACACAACAAATCTATTGATGAAGACAGTTTAGGAATGCGAATTTTTTTTTTTTTTTATCTGAAGTTTAATTATTCGAATGATGGAATATTTACGCCACTGGTATGCAAGGGTAGCTTTTTATTTTTATTTATGTTTAATTAATACCGCATTCTGGGGTGATGTTAGGAATGTAGATAAGTTCGGCCTATTAACTTACGCACCACTGACAGGTAATGAGAGAAACAAAGGCTTTTTAAATTTGTGACCATCACAGTGCTGACTGATATTTATGAAAAGCAATTACCAAGACTGCTTCCACTTTTGTCGACAGCAGACCCGATAAAAATAAATGTATATTAGCATTCTATTGTCGCAGCGTACGTATTTGACTTCTCCTATTTTGTTTTCTGTAATATATGCCACGACCCACGACATCAATGCAATTAGAGAAATGTATCGTTGACTGCGAATATTCTTCAAACAGGTTTAGTTTTACATAGTTCCACCAGAGGTCGCCACTGCACTTTTATTTATTTTTTTTACTCTGGTTTAATTGTGTGATAATTTTTGAACGAATGAATTTCGATGCAATCTTGTTTGTAAATATACTTTAAAATTAAAATAAAATTTTACAATAGATATCATGTTACAATAGATGGATGAACTGATTTCGCAGATACTTTTAGAACCATCACTGCTGTAATTTGGATTAATGAGACGTAGTAAAGTTTAATTTCGGTTGCATTAACAGCCCGTTATTCGCATTACTACCTGGTTATTATTCATTAAGCAATTTAATTAGTATCGCAGGTTAATGCATAGTTTAATGGTCGCCTACACTATAAGATCATCCAAACAGATCCATTTAGTGTTGTTGTTTAATTATTACTCTCACTTTGTACCTTTTAATAGGATATTAATGCAGCCGTGTTCCATATACTAACTACCCTGGAGGTCCTTGCTCTTCTATGACGTCATCAGACTTGTAGAAATAGAAACTGCTGGCCTATCGTATTACTGTCAAGACATCTTAAGTCATTTTACTTCAGTCTGTTTAGTATGAATGTGATAATACGGTACGATATATTATTACGTAATAAACACCATCAACTCTGTCTGAGACTGACTAACTCAGTGCTTGGCAAAAAAAAAAAAAAATCTTATATTTTTTCACTATTGAGTTTGGCATTCGTGTATTCAACTAAAATAATTTTAAAATAAAGAATTAAAATGTAATATTAAAATAAATTAACAGATTAAGTTAAAATTATTTATTTTAAATGTTAATTTAATAATTAAAATAAATGAATAATTTTTTTTTGGAATCCCTTCTTTCCAATTGTTGCTTTTAGATAGAAATAACTCTTTATTCGATGAATTTTCATGGAACTCATATGATAGCTGGGGAAAAAAATAATAATGTAGGATCGTCCTAAACTAATCATTGATCTGATTTCTAAACACCATTGCATGGTGCTTGCCCAGAAGAAGAACTCTCATTGCTTTATCACTGAGACCAATTTCTATGCAAAGGAGATGAATAATGATAGCAGCAAAGGAGAAAGAGGGAAAATCTTTATCACAAAATGATGAAGGTTGGAAGCTCTTCGATCGAAGACTTTCTCTCTGTGTCTCTCCAGAACCTCACGTCTGGAATGGTGAATTTATAATTGCCGTTTCTCTTTCTTGAATAATTTTGAATAAGAACATTTGAACTTCCAAATGATATGCTTGTAATTTGTATAATTTTGCAGGAACTCTTTCTTAATTAAGCTCCTTTATAGCATTGCGAAGAAGAAGGCAAAGGCTGTTTTTAAGTGTCATTTTCAGTAGTAATTCAACACCTCAAGGCATCTCAACCCCATTGCTTCAATCACTAGCGAACGACGTAATTTGATTGAGAAAATCTACTTTGGAATCCCATCCAAAGAGTGGTCGGAGCACCGAGGAGGACTTTTCAACTGAAGGTTGAACGAGAAAAAAAACCCTTCAGAACTCGTAATATTTCTCATTCTACCATAAAAGAGACAAATCTATCGGATAACAGGTATTAACATACCTAACGCTGTTGTTTTTGTTTTGTATTCCGGTCAAAATTCAAAATTCTTTACAAGCCCCCTTTCTCATGACAACCCTTGACTCTTTTTTGTTTCTTTATCATATAAATATACTTAAGAATTTTCTGTACCCATTACTCGAATATTATTTTTATTCCATATCATATGTATAAAAAATATTCCGACTTTAAGTACCTAATTATACAAACTACAAGTTGAATGTTTCAAGGGTGAACAATATTAAAACATGTCACGTATCAACTCTTTCTATTTTATTTTTTTTTCCCTTGGAAAACCACTGAAGTAAGAAATTGTATTACACGCTAGACTAGTTATAAGGAAATCTGGAGTAACTAACACTTGCAAACAGCGTGAAGTATGTTTTAGACAGCATTTTTACGTTATGTTAAAACCACCATCTGATGTGCGTTTTCCCTATAACAAAATCATCGTTAACATCTAAACATTTGCTGTTTTAGAAGCTACTGTTTAATACTTAAAGATGAAAGAATTACTTTTAATTCTATTCACAAACCTGTTTTTATCGAGAATTCTTTTGCTAATTTTATTAGTATTAGCATTGAAGAAATGGACTAGTCTCGAGGAAGCCAGAACGTGATATCTCGAGATAATGCTATCATAATTAATGTAGTGTAATGCATGCCAAGTCGTGCGTTTCATTTGTAAACAGAGCAAGCTGACGCAACAATGTTTCCATCTCGCTGAGTCAAGCATCTGAGAATGACGTAGATATTTATAAAGAGGGCGCCTTTCTCATGGCCTGCTAGCAATTAACCAAGCTTTAAATTTGTCTTTGTTTACATAACGAACAAGAATTGAACAAATGTTGATATAAGCCGCTGGGATAAATAATAAGTGAATTTCGCGTAGAATTCTTTAGAATATTAAAAACGTGGAATTAATTTATTTCTCCAACCTTTTTATTATTGTTTTATTTCAGAATTATCTTCTTATTCTTCTTCTTATTATTATTGTAAAATATTATCAGAGTCTATATAATTATAACTGAAGTTTGATCGACCATCCAGTTCATAGGTGTGTGTGTGTGTGTGTGTGTGTCATAAATTTGATCTAAACCGTCTGTCCAAAAAGAAACCGAACTTTTGGAAAATAGAAGAAACTAGTGGCGCCACATGTTGTATCTTTTTATTGTCGAAAGCGGCAATCTTCATTAGTGTTGTGTCAACTGTTTATGACATTTGTGACATTTTTTTGTGACATTTATGACATTTTTTTTTTACAAAAAAGGGGGGTTGTAATTAAGTCTCTTAATAGCATTTTATTTGAGTAAAATATAACCAAGTGTGTTTTTCTTTCTTTCTTTCAGTAAGTGCTAATTCTAGTGTGTGTTTGCCCTTTGTCTTGTGCCAAGGTCACATTAAAAAAATTCTCAAACTTTAAGCCATAATGAAGTCAATCTGTCACCCTCTAAAATCCTTTGAAATCCGGGTTTTCTCAAACTTTGTCCTTTCTATAATCCTTTATTTGGCTATGAGTCAAGGAATAAAGCAAAGCCCTTGCGTAAAAATAGATGCCAAGTGTTCTAATGCTTAACGTATTTATAAGGATTACGATACTAAAGCTCACTGGGTGCTTCTGATGTGACCATAGCCAACCTCGCTCCTCTCTGAGGTGTAGGGATAGGGGTGGGGGCAGGTATTATCATCTTCCTTGGATTCATGGCGACCTCCCGAAGTCAGACTTCTGTTTCGCTAGCAATGCGATATAATCCACGCAAGGCACGGGATTACACTTTGGGACACAACTCAGGGAAGTGCTTTGAGTACGACGCATTCGTTGGTTGCTAAGTTACAAATAAATTGGTTCGTAAAAGTTATTTTATTGATTTCATTGTCTGTTTAGTTTCATAGAGATTCAGGATATATATATCCTGAAGTTCCATGTCGTAATATTATGAAAAATAATCTGTATCAGCCTTGACTATTAGAACGCTGCGAACCTAGTCATTAGACTGAATAATAATATTTTTTTTTTTTCATTTTAAGTCATTAACTTTATTATTCATTCTACATAATAATAATAATTTTTATGTCTAAGATAAATTGCATACATAGATGCTGTAATAATTATTTGATATGTTGTTCTGGTTACTCTATATGTTGGGCTGTAGTAATGTTTTAACATGACTGTGTAGTGGCATAAGTGTTTCACCTTAAATATTTTGTGTTTTGTCCGTGCTTCCTGCATAAGAGTGGGTTGTTCCCAGAATATCAGTTTTATCATTTTATCTTGCAACCATTGTAGCCTGTTAAGTCTGTAGTCTGCGCAGAATGCGTATGATGTGATTGCATATCTTAAAATGTTTTCACATAATGCTTTATAGATTTTTATGTGGATTGGGACAATGTCTTTTAATCTGTATAGTTTGCTTGCTATTATCCTAAGCTTGGTATGTAGGTAGTTTGTATGATTATTCCAACTTTGATCAGCATCGAAGTGAAGTCCGAGATAGCGTGTTGTTTTCACCTGTGTGATGGTTGTGGTTTTCGGTTCTGTGCTTTGTGTATAGGAGGATGAATGTTGGATAGTGAGATATTCAGTTTCTATGGGCAGGGTTTGGGGGTTTTTGAATACCATTAGCTTTGTTTTTCCTGGGTTTATATATATGCCGTTTTCGGTTAACCAGTTAGTGGTTTAATTGATGTCGTGTTGCATATTTGTGTAAGCGATATTTGCCTTGTTGTGAATGGATACTATGGCCGTGTCGTCTGCGTACTGGAAGATTTTACTTTTTAGGGGGAGTTGGCTTATGTCGTGTGTGTATATGTTAAATAGATTGGGAGCTAGGACAGCTCCTTGCGGTACTCCACAGGTTACATGTACCTCTTTGCTGTATGCTGATCCTATACGTGTGATGTGCTTTCTGTTTCTCGGGTATGCTTTAAACCACTGGAGTAGACGACCTTCAATTCCTATATGGGTTAGTTTCGTTAACAAGGTTTTATGTGTTAGTGTGTCAAATGCTTTTGTTAGGTCAATGAATACCACTAATGTTGTTCTGTTTTTATCCAATGCAGCGTTTATTAGATCTGTGAAATCTTCCAGGAGTGTTGCTGTTCCTTTATTTTTTTGAAAGCCATATTGTGTTTTGGGTAAGCTTTGAAATTTTTCAACGTATGTGGAGAGTTTCTGATGTACAATGCTCTCCATGATTTGGTTGATTATAGGCAGCGTGGCGATAGGTCTGTAATTACTTATTATGTTTCTTTTTCCCTGTTTGTGTATGGGTGTGATTAATGCAGTCTTCAGTGTTTCAGGTATGTGTCCCGTTTCGAAGATTTTATTTAACAGTTTTTGAATAACTGGAAGTAGGTTGGTTGAGTCTTTCTTGATGTCTTTTGGTCTGATTCCGTCTATCCCCGGTCCTTTGTTAGGATTAATTTGTTGAATTGCCAGTGATAATTCTTCTTTTGTTACTGTGGGGAACCACATCGACTGGGTTGCTCGTGGACCTAGTGGACAATGTTCGTTTGTGTGAAGAAAGGTTGTTTCTTGTAGCTTTTGGACAGAGTTCACGAAGTGCTGATTAAAGTTGTTTGCCAACTGTTTTGAGGGATTTGGGGTCGCAGGCAAAGCTGTGTTTTATTGTTTCTGAGGCAGTGGTTCTGTGTATATTGTCCAGCATTTCATTAATCAGATGCCAGGTTTCCTTTATGTCATTCTGAGCTGTTGTTAATTTGTTGCTGTAATAGTTTATTTTTGCCGTTCTAATCTGAGTTGTTAGGAGATTCCGTTTTCTTTTGTATTCAGCTTTTAAAGCGATATTGGTCGGCGACTTCTTAAGTTGTTTCCATAGGGCATCTTTTCTTTGTATGTCTGTTAGTATGTTGTCTGTTATCCATGGATTTTGTTTCGTTTCGGGGCGTATTTTTATTTTTGTTAATGCTTTGTTATATATTTTGTTAAATGCAAGTTTAAGATTATTATATACAGCTTCAGCAGGGTCTAAAGATGCTATCTACTTCCAGTCTGTTTTTCTGATTTCATCGTTCACTATTGCTTCGTTTACAATGCTATGATACTGTTTTGTAGTCTCAGTGATTTTTATGGGTTCTGGTTCAGTGTGTAACTGCAATGCTGTGAAATAATGGTCTGCTAGTTTGCATGTTATGACGGCTGCTGTGTGGCTGTTTGGAGGGGCCCTTATATTTATATGATCGATGCAGGATGAGGTTGTTGTGTTTCCGACTATCTCTTCTCGTGTATACGACTGTATGGATGGGGTTATGTTATATGCCGATAATAGGTCTAGGTATTGTTCTGTGTTGTTATTTATGTTCCTAATGTTTATATTAATAATAATAATAATAACGTAATAATAATTCATGCCCTGTTTTTTATTATTATTATTATTACTAGCCCTGCAGCAAAAGACTTATGACCACGGTAATAAACTACTGTATAACTAACTTCCATACTTGATATCTTTAAATTTAATGTTTCTACATCTCTTGTGAAATTTACAAACTTTTCAAATGAATGTATAAATTCAACCGTTTAAATTAACTCCTGGGGCTCAAAGGCTCTGTCGGTAATGTAGGCTTGAAGGTTTTTGACTCAGCTATATTTACTTCTCTCTCTCTCTCTCCATGGTTCACAGTAACCGCTTTTCCCTTTATAAAAAAAGATTTAAAAAAATCAGAGCCACCATAGTTCAATGCTGGCGAAAATAAAACTACTTCAATTATCTGACGCTAAAGAAAAACCTCGTGGTTCAGTTATATTGCATTCCACACATTTGAGTATACGTGTTTCAATCATGGGGCCTATTCAACTAAGTGCATCTACGAGAAGCTGCCTTCAAAAAAAAAAATAAATAAATAAATAAATAAATAAAAAAGACTTAGAGTGCAGTCTTAGGAATGTCTACTCTTCGAAGCTCGCGACTTCCCTCTTTTACCACCCCCCCACTTACAAGATATGGCTCTCTAAATTTTTCGAGTTGTGTTAGCGGGCATCCCTTAGGCTGTGTGCACAGAATGGCAACAATAGGAAGAGCAGAACACTCGAAGAGAAAGCCCCCTCCATGCACGCGCGTGACATTCGCGATAGCTTCGTAGTCCGCTTCTTCCTGTGGAAGCTACCGAGTAAGAATGAGCCAGTCCGCTCACGACAATCAATAGCCAATTAGGGCCACAGCTGCGATTTCCCACGAAAACGCACGCGATTCAGCGTTAGCTCGAGTGCAAAGCCGTCGTGAAGAAAGAGCCACCCTCCCCCCCTCTCGTGTTTCGTACGGTTCTTGTTGTTTCTTTTCGATTTGGGTTCCAGTCATCAAAAAATGGATTGAACACGCGCGCGCTCGCCATGAATGGTATACTTTTATTAGACTCTTCCTTTTTTTTAAACTTCTTCTCCCCGAAGAGGTGCGTTAATAAGCCTTTTGGTGGCGCTGGGGACTTCGTTAATGAAAGTGAAGGAAACGGGTATAGATGAGCCAAGCGAGGAAAAAAAAATATCCTTTTCTGGGCAACAAAAAGGTGTGAGAATGGGCTTTGATGACTTCTTTCATCACCTATTAGACATTAATACTTCATCTCGAATTTCCTGTAAATCCACACCATTTGGTCTCGTTTTTATTCAATACACGGAGTGTCCATATTTTTTTCACGTGATTCAATCTCTATTCTTAGCCTGTGGCAACAATACTAAAACCGATTTATTCGTTAAAAATCTCTGCCATGGTTTTCGTCCATTACCAGGCTTCCCAAGTGTTGGTTATTTGATTCCACTGCTTGATGTCATTTTCTTTAGTGCTCCTCTGTGTTCATGCGCATTCCTTCTACAACGAAACGCCATTGCTTCGTATTTGCCAACGCTTATTATAATCCGATAAAATATTATGCAAATCCGGTATGTAAATCAACATTTATTGATTTCTCAAACCAATAATATTTTCTTTTATTTTTCCTGCTTATCTGTCTCATCTCAGTAACGTTACACTCCATGGTGCACACGACGTCAAAGAAATATGCCGAATATCACGTGCACTTTTTAACCACCAAATGTTTGTATCAGGGGTTCGATTACTATTTAAATATTAAACTCGGTTAAGTTTACGAGTAATCCCTGCACACCGGAAGCCCCATTAAAAATATGAAAGAGCTTTTTACACGATGACTTTTTTTTGATAGCCATAAACGGAAGTAAGCACTTTCTTAGCACGCTCAGAACCTGCTGCCTCGGATAGTGCATCAGAAAATAAGATCCTTCAGCAAAGCCGTAATATCTCTTTTATGGATAAAAATATGCTTACAGAGTTAATTTAGATCTTATAATAGTATTGAGCGTTTGTTTATTCTATTAATAAACTTCTCTTTGGTGAGGAGCATCGCATTTTGAAAACATTCTTCAGATGGATGATTTCGATAACGCAAATGCAGCTTTCTTTAAATTGAAAAGTGCCCTTTATTTAAACCTCAATGTGCATCATTTATAGTAAACCAGAGACAAACAACCACTTTATAAAATGATATAGGTTAGGCTTTAACAGACTATTGTTGAAACGTAATCAATCCAAGTGGTTATTATTTAATAGTTTGTTTATTGTGGTTTGGCTTTGGCTTTGAAAGTAGTGTATTATTCAGTCAGTTGCATGTTCTTATGAGAATCATCGATCTATCTATCTATATCTATTCAAATGATGGAAAGTTAAACCACTATCATTAACATGCAAATTGAATAGCAACAGTCCTAAAACAGACCCAACGGGCACACCACTAACCTCTTTCTAGATACAGCTCCCCAATACACAACTACTTAATACCTATCAGACAACAGGTCACCTATTTAGTTCATTAATCTCATCGGTTCCAGTTTAGTTTCCAACTTATCGCGTGTTATCTTGTCAAAGTATTTTACTTTCGTATCGAAAGAATTCTAGGATTATTCTTGGTCTAACTGGCTAACTTTATATTCTTCGTTCAATTAGTCTGCTCATTCATCCGTTTTCTAACTATCACATTCGCACACATCGCTGCTGTTCAATAACCCTTGGTCAGTACCCAAGCAGCATTTATATCCTTCCAGATTAACTGACCATTTCATGCTATAGCTCCAAGCTGTCTCCTAAGCTGTTCATAATAACAGGCCTTGTAGTTCTACATGTATTCTTTCCTCACAGATGTCTTCGTATGACTGGAAACCACCCCCTGTTATCACTTCCTGATCACTCTCGCCAGCTGGAGGTAGATGTAACATCCCCATTCACAATCAATTTTCTTCTTCTGTATTATCTTCTTGTTATGTTCTCATATAATATTGCATTGCATTTGTCTTATCTTGTAGGATAGATTATGTTGTTTTATATCACCGTTATTATTATTATTTTATTCACATAATTGATACACAGTCAAAACAAGATATCATATAAACAAAACTTTGACTGGTAATAGAACAATTCAGAATCCAACCAAGAATCTAAGAATAGTCCTTCAGGTGGCGTTGTAAAATATGGACTGTTCCAAGTAACGCTGTTTATTGTAGATCATATGAGGTCACTTTGTTGATGTTTAATTGCTGTAAATAGTTGGATGGCTTCTTTGAAGTTGCACCAAGTGCACCGATAACTATTGGGATGACTTTGGTGTGTTTAAACCACAGTCGGCCAACTTCGATTGCCAGATCTCGATATTTAGTGATTTTTTCCAATTCTTTGTTGTTAATGTTGTTATCACTGGGAACTGCGATATCGATAATCCAAACCTGTCGATGTTCGATAATTGTGATGTTGGGTCTATTGTGTTCCAAATGCCGATCAGTTTGTATTCTAAAGTCCTAGAGAATTTTTGCTGTTTCGTTTTCCATTACAGTCTCTATTTTATGCTGCCACCAGTTATCAGATGTAGGAAAGGCATTTTTTTTGCATACATGCCAATGAACTATTTTGGCCACTTGATCATGGCGGTGTTTATAGTCAGTTTGAGCTATTTTGCTGCAGGCACTGATTAGATGTTCACAGTCTCATCTTTATGATCGCATAATCTGCATTTGCTGTTATTATTGATGTTCAAACTTTTTGATTTGATTGCATTAGTTTGTAATGCCCGTTCTTGAGCTGCTAGAATAAATCCTTCTGTTTCTTTTTTAATGTATCCGTATTGTAGCCATTGCTACGTCTTGTTCACGTCAATTTTGTCCTCAGTATCTCGAAGAAATTGGCCATGGAAGGGTTTATTTTTCCAGCGCACATATCGGATATTTTGTTGTTCCATTTTGTAAACGGATTTGTTTCCTGTTGCTTTTAGAAGGCCCTCTTGTGTAATTTCTTGAAGCAATGGCTCAGAGCTATTGTCGATGTAACTTCCTAAACCAATTTCTTCTTCATCCACAGTCTGTCTCACTGGCAGCAGATCCCGTCCACCCATTCTCCTCGATAGGTACAACCGGTCAACATCACTTCGTGGATGTAATGCATGATGCATAGTCATTAGTTTTCTAGTTTTACGGTCCAGTTTGTCCAGGTCTTCTTTTGTCCAATCTATTATGCCAGCTGTGTATCGGATCACTGGTATAACCCAAGAATTCATTGCTCTAATTGTGTTTAGTCCATTTAGTTTTGTTTTCAGAATTCCAACTCTTTTGATGTATTCTGATGCTGCCTGTTTTTAACTTTCGAGTGGAGAATATCATTGGCTTCTAATATTCCTAGGTATTTATAGAGTTCGTCAGCTGAAATTGCTTTTATATATTTCTCTTGATCAAAATTTAAACTGTAGTGTCATTAATTTTTCCTCGTTTAATATATAAAATTGCGCATTTATCTAAACCAAATTCCATTGTGATGTCCTGACTGAAAACACGAATTGTATTCAATAAAGAGTCTATTTGCTGGGCCGATTTTCCATATAGCTTCAAGTCATCCATATACAACAGATGGGAAATTTTAATATTACATTTAGGAATTTCATATCCAAGTTTTGTTTTCTTCAGAATCAGACAAAAGTATCAAAGAAATGTTGAAGAGCAATGGTGACAAGGAATCACCTTGGAAAATTCCATATTTAATGCTGATATCTCCAAATCGTTCATTATTCACTATTAATGTTGTTGTTATCATCATCATCATCATACGTATCAAGGATTTAGGCCTAGCATGGCCTGTTCCGGCCTTAGAAGTCATCGTTGAATCGTTTAAGAGGCCGTCCTGGTTTTCTTTTTCCTAATGGCTTGTACTTTAAGGCTTGTTTTGGTAATCTTTCTGTTTTCATTCTTTGAACGTGTTCCATCCATCTATGTTTATATTTTTTAATTTTTTTCTATTACTGATTCTTGGTTTAATTCTTTCATAATTTCTTCGTTTCTTTTGTGATCAAATAGGGTATACTTTGCAGTTTTTCTCATAATCTTCATTTCTGCTGTTGTTAATCTTTGTTTGTCTTTTTGTTTTATTGTCCAGATTTCGCTTCCATACATTAAGACTGGTAAGGCTAATGTATTGTATACTTTTAGTCTCGTTTGTTTAAGTAATTACACCTGTTATTTTTAAATATTTTGCAATTTTTACGTTTATATCTTTTTCATTTTCATATGTGATCATACATCCTAGGTAGTTAAATGAATTCACCTGATCTAAGATCTTGTTATCAATTACTATCTTAGTTCTTGCTGGATCTTGTCCTTTAAAGGCCATAGTTTTTGATTTTTCCGTTGATATTATCATACCATAATCTTTGGATATCTCATTTAGATTTAAAATAGCTTTCTGTAAGTTATCTTCAGAATTTGTAATTATTTGATCGTCTGCAAAGAGGAGAGTGTTTAAGTTCACTGTAGGTGAAAGTTTAATTCCTTGATGTAAATGTTTACTCCATTTTATAATTATTTCATTTAAGTAGATATTAAAAAGAGTTGCTGAGAGGGGACATCCCTGTCGGACCCCTTGGTTTATCTCTCTTGTATATGATAGCTCATGATTTAATCTTATTTGTATTTGATTATTTTCATATATACTTGTGACAGCTTTTAGGATATTATTTGGTATTTGTCTTTCTTTTAATATGTTAAATAATATGTTTCTTTTAACTTTGTCAAATGCTTTTTCAAAGTCAATAAATGCAATATCTGTTTCTAAATTATATTCTCCTCTTTTCTCTATTATTAATTTTAGGCAGAAGGCTGGGTCTATACATGATCGTCCTTTTCTAAATCCATTTTGTACCTCTAGAATAAAGTTTTCGGAATATTTCATTAGTTTGTTATTTAAGATTCTGCTGTATATTTTGTAACGTGAATTTAGTATACTGATACCTCTATAGTTTTTAGGGTCATCTCTATTACCTTTCTTAAAGATAGGAATCACAATTGCTTTTTTCCATTCTATTGGGGGGATACCAGTTGAGTAAATTTTATTTAAAAATAATAAGAGTCTTCCTTTGAATCTTGTTCCTGCGTATTTATATAGTTCTGAACCTAGCTTATCTTCTCCAGGTGATTTTCCGTTTCTTGTTTCTTTCAGGCTGATTTCTAATTCTTCTTCAGTTATTTCCTTTTCATTTTTGTTAATTGTTTGCCAGTTGTCTTTTTTAAAATATTTGTCTGTCCACAGTTCTGTGTAGTAATTCAGAAATTCTTCTAATTTCAATTCAGTGTTTAATTTTATGTTTTCTTTGGTATCTGCATTTAGGTGTTTCAAAATCTTATATACATTGGGTCTTATTTTATATAAATCATGTTCTAAATTAGAAACAAATTTATTCCATGATTCTCTATGTCTTTTTCTGACTTCTCTTTTAGCTATGGCTCTTATTCTTTTATATTCTATTTCATCTTCTAATCTTTTACTGCTTAACCATTTGTGATGGGCTTCTTTTTTCTTTTTGATTATTTCTTTGATTGTATCATCCCAGATCTTCAGTTTTTTTCTTTTATTGAATTTTTTGGTCTTTCCTAAGCTTTCATTTGCTGCTGCATTTAGTATCGTTTTTATATTAAGCCATTCTATTTCTATTTCTTCATTTTGTTTTATTTTATCTAGATACTGGTTAATTCTTTGTTCATATAGCCATTGTACATTTGTGTCATTCAATAGTCTATTTTTATAAACAAATGTTTCAATTTTTCTTTCTGTTCTTGTTACTTGTAGCCATTTAGGTGGTAATCTTAATTTTATTTTAACAAGGAAGTGGTCACTGCTTATTTCATATCCTCTGTGAACTCTAACATCTAGAGAAAGTTTTGATGTCTTTTCATTTAATATGAAGTAATCTAATATTGATCTTCAAGTATATTTATGTATGTCTTTATGTTTATAGAAGGAATTCATTATTTTTAGGTTATTATAAACTACAAAGTCAATCAATTTTTTACCATTTCTGTTTAGAGTGTGTTCTCCATGTATTCCTATATTATTATTATTTTTCGTGTTTCCCATTCTTGCATTTAAGTCTCCTGCTAAAATTATGTAATCATTTTTATTTATTTTATTATATATGTTTTGTAGCTGATTATAAAAATCAATATTATCCTGTTCTCTTCCTTCTTCTGGGGCATATAAACCAATTATTGTTAAATAGCCTCTATCTATTTTTATTCTAGCTTCTATTATTCTTTCATTCCATAATTTATAATGTTTTAACTGTTTTGAAAGGGAGTTATGAATCCAAATCATGACTCCTGCTTGTGCTCTTTGGTCTCTGTCTACTCCACTGTATATCACATTAAAATTTTCAGTTCTCATAGTTCCTTTTAATTTCTTTTTTGTTTCAGTGATTACTGCTATTTTAAATTTTCTTTCATTTAATAACTGGTCTAATTCTATTTCTTTATATGCTATTCCTCTTACACCAGTTTGCTATGTGTATTATATTTTGTCGTTTCCATTTTCGTTTTCCCTTTTCCATTCCAGGGTCGTTTCCCATAGATTCAATCCGATCATCTTTTTCTAACAGCTTACAAGTATGGTTATGTTCTCCATGTCAGGGGACTAGCCTGACGATGGAATAGTTCAGTGGTAGGGCTGCTACCTTAAGGCTTCTGAACTCGCCTTCTTCCGAATTTAAACCCATAGGAGGAATAGGGTATATTGAAGGGGAAAGGGTAGATTATAGAAGAAATATAGTAAGGTTTATAGAGAGGACATAGTTGTAAGGCCAGAAATGAAAAGACTCCATGGCCCTCGAGTACTCTAATAGCACAAGGGTCATAAAGTAAGAAGAGTTGGCTGATAAGGCCTTATAGGAAAGATTAAAGTGAGTGGATCTTCCTCAAAGTAGAAGAAGAAGAGGATAGATCCAGCTAGGGGTCCATGGGAATGCCGCTTCCCTTACAATCAAGATGATTGCCCCTTATGGCCCTGTTGGTCCACGAGTCCTAATTCAGTATATTCAGACCACCCCACCATATATATATATACACACACACGCACGCGCATGTACACACACACACATGGTGGGCTCCCCTATCCGCCACCCAGGGGACGCGCTCTCTAGGGGTTACAGGGTACCCTGAGAGATGTTGTTGTTGTTGTTATTATTATTATTATTATTATTATTATTATTTTATAGAAGTATTAATTAGCTGGGAAAAGAATTTTAAATATTGGAATCACTCTTATAAACCCTTCTACTAAGATAAAAGGATCACTGGATCTTTCGAATTTTATTTAGAACCAAAACAGATTTAAGCATAAATAAATAAAGAAAATTAAAATTAAAATTATTACGTAGACAGGGAAAGTGTGTATATACCAAAATCGGGAAAAACAACAGCATCATTTTGAAAGCTGTAAATAATATTTATTAATAATTAATTTATTATTATTATTATTATTATTATTATTATTATTATTATTATTATTATTATTATTATTATTATTATTATTTACATGTTTATATGGATAAGAGACAGCAAAATATTCCTTAGAAAGACACAAGACGCAAAACCAATCGAAATAAAATCCGTAGACGACCTCAACAGGCTGCCACATTGAAAGGAATATTGACAACTCGTAAAGAAGGAACAGCACACCAACCAACATGAATGCAGACCATCAAGCAGACGTAATCACCCCGGAACATAATAATTGCCACATTCTGGAATCAATAACAGAATGGAAACAAGTGTCTATCCCCAAAAAAGGACTATCTATTCTCAATCTCAACATCAGAAGCATTCAAAAATACTGGCTGAATCTGCAAGCTTATCTGAAGGAAGATATAGACGACATAGATATTTTAATACTGACTGAAGTGTCTACGACAAACGAAGGGGCATCCACCTACCAAATGCCACGCTTCCAACAACACAAACACTGCAGTCAAATAAAACGAGGCGGAAGTATAATAATATTTACCAAACATAAACTAGAAGTAACAGAAATAAACTATAAATTAGAATACGCAGAAAACATATGCATCGAAATTAAAAACATCAAACAAGAAAACTCCCTGATGTTAAACGAAATATACAGACCACCCAACTTAAGCAGCACAAAATTCCTAGAAGAACTAAACAGATGGCTTTCAGCCACGGAAGTAGGCACCTCAGAATACTTGATGATAATAGGAGACATTAATATAAACCTTAGGAACATAAATAACAACACAGAACAATACCTAGACCTATTATCGGCATATAACATAACCCCATCCATACAGTCGTATACACGAGAAGAGATAGTCGGAAACACAACAACCTCATCCTGCATTGATCATATAAATATAAGAGCCCCTCCAAACAGCCACACAGCAGTCGTCATAACATGCAAACTGGCAGACCATTATTTCACAGCATTACAATTACACACTGAACCAGAACCCATAAAAATCACTGAGACTACAAAACAGTATCATAGCATTGTAAACGAAGCAATGGTGAACGATGAAATCAGAAAAACAGACTGGAAGCAGATAGCATCTTTAGACCCTGCTGAAGCTGTATATAATAATCTTAAACTTGCATTTAACAAAATATATAACAAAGCATTAACAAATATAAAATTACGCCCCCAAACGAAACAAAATCCATGGATAACAGACAACATACTAACAGACATACAAAGAAAAGATTCCCTATGGAAACAACTTGAGAAGTCGACGAACAATATCGCTTTAAAAGCTGAATACAAAAGAAAACGGAATCTCCTAACAACCCAGATTAGAACGGCAAAAAGAAACTGTTACAGCAACAAATTAACAACAGCTCAGAATGACATAAAGGAAACCTGGCATCTGATTAATGAAATGCTGGACAATATACACAGAACCACTGCCTCAGAAACAATAAAACACAGCTTTGCCTGCGACCCCAAATCCCTCAAACAGTTGGCAAACAACTTTAATCAGCACTTCATGAACTCTGTCCAAAAGCTACAAGAAACAACCTTTCCTCACACAAACGAACATTCTCCACTAGGTCCACGAGCAACCGAGTCGATGTGGTTCCTCACAGTAACAAAAGAACTATCACTGGCAATTCAACAAATTAACGCTAACAAAGGAACGGGGATAGACGGAATCAGACCAAAAGACATCAAGAAACACTCAACCAACCTACTTCCAGTTATACAAAATCTTTTAAATAAAATCTTCGAAACGGGACACATACCTGAAACACTTAAGACTGCATTAATCACACCCATACACAAACAGGGAAAATGAAACATAATAAGTAATTACAGACCTATCGCCACGCTGTCTGTAATCAACCAAATCATGGAGCGCATTGTACATCAGAAACTCTCCACATACGCTGAAAAATTTCAAATCATACCCAAAACACAATATGGCTTTCAAAAAAATAAAGGAACAGCAACACTCCTGGAAGATTTCACAGATCTAATAAACGCTGCATTGGATAAAAACAGAATAACATTAGTAGTATTCATTGATCTAACAGAAGCATTTGACACACTAACACACAAAACCTTGTTAACGAAACTTACCCATATCGGAATTGGATGTCGTCTACTATAATATGTAACCTGTGGAGTACCACAAGGGGCTGTCCTATCTCCCATTCTGTTTAACTTATACACACACGACATAAGCCAACTCCCCCTAAAAAGTAAAATCTTCCAGTACGCAGACGACACGGCCATAGTATCCATTCACAACAAGGCAAATATCGCTTACAAAAATATGCAACACGACTCAAATCACTAACTGGTTAACCAAAAACGGCATATATATAAACCCTGGAAAAACAAAGATAATGGTATTCAAAAACCCCCAAACCCTACCCATAGAAACTAAATATCTCACTATCCGATATTCATCCTCCTATACACAAAGTGCAGAACCTAAAATCACAACCATCACACAGGTGAAAACAACACGCTATCTCGGACTTCACTTCGATGTTGATCAAAGTTGGAATAGCCATACAAACTACCTACATACCAAGCTTAGGATAATAGCAAGCAAACTATACAGATTAAAAGACATTGCCTCAACCCACATAAAAAAGACTAATCTATAAAGCATTACGTGAAAACATTTTAAGATATGCAATCACATCATACGCATTCTGCGCAGACTACAGACTTAACAGGCTACAATGGTTGCAAGATAAAATGATAAAACTGATATTCTGGGAACAAATCACTCTTATGCAGGAAGCACAGACAAAACACAAAATATTTAAGGTGAAACACTTATGCCACTACACAGTCATGTTAAAACATTACTACAGTCCAACCTATAGAGTAACCAGAACAACATCAAATAACAAGACCACAGTCAACAAACTACACAACATATAAGTACAACAAACACCACGCAAAGCCACCCGAAACTTCTACGTACCTGACATGATAAGCAAACTGCCGTTCGACAACAGAAACCTAGGAACATACAGAGAGCTGAAACAGGCACTACATAAATATTATAGCGAGAATGAAAATTAGAGCAGTTCCTGTTTCTCTCCCCCCACACACACGCACACACACACAAACTTATGACAAAGCCCCTCTCAAAAACCATCACTACATGAACACAAAGAAACAAACACACCATGTCTAAATCCAACCCTATTTGCACAAAAAAAAAAAGTTAAACTGTAATAGCAGTCGAAGTCTTTCAAGCACGTACCAACAAACAGTAAAATCAACACTTGGCTTGTGACCACTATAGGAACATAACCAAGAAACCACCACCCTCTATCACCCTATATATATATATATAAGTATTACAGCATCTCTGTATGCAATTTATATTAGACATAAAATAAATAAATAAATAAAATAAATTATTATTATTATTATTATTATTATTATTATTATTGATAAAGACAAAGCAAAAAACTATCGTTATTAATTATTATTATTAATTTAGGAGACATTAACATAAATACACTTGACCACGCTTCTTCAACCACTAACACGTATCTTGATATACTAAGTCAGTACAATATAAACCCTATCATTAACTTCCCAACAAGAGAAGAAATACTCAATAACTCACTAACACAATCATGCATTGATCATATCAACATACGGGCTCTCAACATACATATACATCATCAGTAATTAACGTAAAAATTGCCGATCACTACATTGTCTCAACTTCGTTTTATTACGTTTCCTACCCCACCCCTCCTACCACCACAAAAGTCGACAAAACTCGATCATACTAAAGAGCATTGTCGATAACCAAGTAAAATATACAGACTGGAATTCCCTACTTAAAATAAACGATCCTGTAAGATTATATGAGAATTTTCAACTAAAGTTCACAGAAATATACAAAAAAGCAACAAAACCTACGCAAACGAGGCGACAAACAGACAACAATCCATGGATAAATGACGACATACTAAATACTATTACTGTAAAAGAAAATCTATGGAAAAAACTTAAAAAGTCACCCAGTAATACACATTTACAAACCTTATAAAAACAACACAAGAAATCAACTAACAACAAATATTCGTAGGGCAAAAAGACGCTACTACTTCCAAAAATTCATGGAATATAACGACAACATCAAGCAAACATGGGCTACACTCAACGAATTAGTAACCCGAAAAAAGAAAACTTCAGCACAAGATTTTATTGCAAAAAGCTTCGGTCAGGACACAAACCAAGAGGAACTAGCAGACTCATTCAACCATGCTTTCTCGAACAATATCACACAACTCAAAAAAGACAAACTACCAACGATCAACAAAAAACTACCGACACAAAGTCAACAACAAACGATGTATTTTCCACCCATAACAAAACAGGAACTGAAAGAAGCAATCCTACAACTAAAACCAAAGACCACTCCAGGAATAGACAAAATAAGACTCGCAGACCTTATAACACACTTTGAACAAATAAATCCAATACTTTTGAAACTCGTGAACATAATATTCAACGCAGGCATTATTCCACAACTAAAAACTGCAGTAATTACGCCAATATACAAACACGGCAAAAGAAACGATACTCAGAACTACAGACCAATATCTACAATACCAGTCATCTCAAAAATTCTAGAAAAAATAACACACACCAGACTACAGAACTATTTACAGAAGTACAACATCATCTCACAAAACCAATACGGCTTTCAGAAAACAAAAATCACCATCACTTTATTAGAACACATCGCCGACACAATAAACAAAGTTCTCGACAAAAACAAGTACGCCGTCCTTATACTGCTGGACCTAACCAAAGCATTTGACACACTTGAACATGACATACTACTCACCAAACTATACTCAATAGGTATAAGAGGAACACTGCACGCATGGTTCAAGAACTACCTCTCAAACAGAACACAAGTAACCAAAATGGATACATGTCACAGTCGTAGTATACAAATAAAACACGGTGTACGTCAAGGTGCCATATTATCACCCACTCTATTCAACATATACATTAACGATGCTCATAACATATCCATAAGAAGTCAAATATTTCAATACACAGATGACACTGCACTACTAGCAATCCACACAGACAATAACACAGCTCTCTGCAAAGCACAGCAAGACCTAAATGAAATCACAACATACTTCCACCAAAACGCAATTCTAATCAACGGCACCAAAACACAGATATTGATAATACACAACCCAAGAATCATACCCCCAGCATCACTATCGATATTGTCACACATACCGCTGCATTACCAACAAAAATACCTGCCAGTGTTCCGAAATCAAACCTGTAACACGCAAAATACCTCGGTCTCTATATAGATTCCCACCTTAAATGGTCAAAACATATAGAATACCTACACACCAAACTCCGGATCATCGCAGCAAAACTCTTCCAAGTTAAAGATATTATTCCACCCAACATACAAAAACTCCTATATCACGGTATCTGCGAATCCCTACTCAGATATGGGATAACAGTCTATGCAAATACATCAAACAGCCACCTAACAAAATTAGAAACACTACACAGGAAAATCGTGTCAATAGTGATCTGGACACCTTACACGCAACAACCAATATCCGACAAGCACATGGCGATACACAGAATTCTGAGCATTAAAAACCTGAAACACTACATGACATTAACAAGGAATTACTTCAACATCATCTATCGAAACAACAGACACACATATCGTATAACACGACCTACAACAACTCTCTACATCCCCACACCCTTCAACAACTCATACGGTTCTTTTGTGAGATCACATCAGATACCCACGGAACTCAACAACCTACCAAGAAAGTCAAAACACGTAGATAACTACAGAACATTAAAACACGAACTCTGGAAAATATACCAACAAAGTTAAGAAACCATTAACACTAATATACACATCACAAACCACTAGCATCCACTGCCTACATCCCATACATAAACAGTAGCAACAACACAAATAGTGAAGGCTAAATCCCACTCAATTCATAAAAGTATTAGGAAGGTTTCAATTGCTACAGAAACTTGTTTTTTTATATATTTTTAGTTTCACGCCTATTTGAAATAAAAAGCATATTTTTTTTAGATTTTCATTAAGAAACGCACACATTTTAATCCATTTAGATTACTGTAGATTATTGACATGTTCTGTATGCATTTATTCCTCATAGCTGCAATATATATATCCTTAAGCCTGATACCAAGTCTGCTGCTACCACAGCTGTCGGTGGCAAGTACATTTACATCTATCATTAACTCCAACCAAAGTTTCCAGAGCCCTCTAGTGACTGTTAACTGAACAAATCATTAAGAGAAGAAGCCGAAGTAATCCCTGACGCCGACAGCGTTTCTGTCACCTTTCTCAAAACACAGACATCAGCTTTATCGACATCGACAGTTGAGGAAGCTTCGGACGCATAGCTTACAAGTAATCTCTTTCTGGTGGCGTGCGTCGGGCTCCCGCCCAATGTTCCTGAGATGGATGCTGATGTTTAACTTTCAATTATGTTGCGTCACGCGAGTACTGGGGTAGACATTGAGCCGACGTTAATTTTTCCATGCGAAGAAAAATGTTCCTGATTCAGACAAGAAGACCCTATCATTGCCAGTAATTTACTTCTATATTTGTATCTGGTCATCCATCTTGAGAACGTTTTTTTATTCATTTCGAAAATAATTGACATTGCTTCATTGAGGTCGTAAGTTAGTAAGAAAACCCTGCAAAATACGACACTGAAGTCAACGACACCTTGCGAAATTCTATTGGGATATCAAAGAATCCATTTGGAACTATAAAAGAAATCTTTATTTTTTTCTGTTTGTAATAATTTCATTCTGTGAAGAAATGTACTTGCAAAGACAATTAACTGGAATATTTACCCCCTCTGTCCAAAACGAAACCGAACTTTTGATAGAAAATAAAACACAGGCCAATTATAATTATTCCAATCATTTATTTCAATCAATATACTCTCCCTCAGCTTCGATACAGCGATTGGCACGGTCAATTAATTCGTTAAATGAGTTTTTTATATCCAACACACAAACTTGGTTTTTGCTCAAAAACTGTCTCACAATGTTCGAACGATGAGATGGTGCAAATACGACTAACTGCCTGCATCACGATATTCATGCTGCACGCGAACGAATTCTTGCTATCAATCGCTTCAAAACTTCGAGATAAAACTCACCATTGACCTCTTGGCCAGGTGGAACGAATTCTTTGTGGATAATGCCCTTGGAATCGTAGAAACAAATCAGCATTGTCTTTATTTTTGACTTCTCCAAGCGATTTTTTTCGGATGCCCCTCTTCTGGTGGTCTCCACTCAGCACTCTGTCGCTTTGTTTCGGGCTCATTCAAACACCACGTTTCGTCACCAGTAACGATCGTCTCAAAGAAGTCTGAATCCTTACGAGCGGTTTTAATGAAGTCTTTGCAGTGTTCAATTCGATACATTTTTTGGTCGTCGGTCAACTTGTGGGGAACAAATCGCGAATTCAATTTACGAAGGCCCAAACTCTAGGTCGAAATGTTGTGCACAGTTGATTTTGGAATCCCCAATTCATCTTCAATCAATCTCACGGACGAGTTCGGGTTTTCTTTGATGAAATCACGCACTTTTTGGATGTTAACTTCGCTCAGTCCAGTTTTTGGACGGCCCTGCTTTTCGTCATCCTCAAGCGTCTCACGACCACTTTGAAGTCGCTTAAACCACTCGTAAACTTGAGTACGGGATAAGCATTCATCACCGTATGCTTTTTGAAGCATTTGATGCGTTTCGGTAAAACGTTTACCAAGTTTAACACAAAAGTCAATCGCAGGTGTCTGTTTGAAACTCATTTTCCGACCGTTTGTCAAAACACACCGTCACTCTCGGCACTATAACTCGGCTTCTAATGAAACAAATGTCATAAACAGTTGACACAACACTAACGAAGGTTGTCGCTTTCCACAACAAAAAGATGCGACAGGTGGCGCCACTAGTTTCATCTATTTTCAAAAAGTTCGGTTTCTTTTTGGACAGAGGGTGTACTATACATATTGAACTCAATGTCTTTTCATTTGTGTTTCTTCTTGTTCTTGGCATTTTATAAGCAGGATTATATGGAATAAGAATTCTTTTGGATTAAATTCTTAAGAAGCCTTGCTGAAATTTTCCATAATGTTCACAGCAATTTCTCTCGTAAGTTAAGTAGTTTTAACGCACATAGTGAACTTGCTTTTCATGTCTGATATCGCTCTTAGGATTCTGAGTATTTACCTAGAACTGTGACTTAAATTAAACATCTAGAAAAGAGGACCTTCCATTTCCATTTCACATTCTCGTGATACACAACAATTCATTTAATCGAGTGAGTTGTATTTTCATAAATTCACTTAACAGCTCAACTATTTAGCTTGCCTCTTACCTCCCTGCGATTAGCAATGTTTAAATCATCTTTCCATGATCATTCTTCATTGTACTAAGTGTTTTGGATATATAAAAAGAATAATACTTCTTCTGTGCGTTTATTGTTATTATTATTATTATTATTACGTGACACTTGCAGGGAGTCCAAAGACTCATCGAGGGAGGGCACTTACTCTACAACTGTCCATCTCCACCTCTCAATCCACCAACTACAACGAACAACATCATCTATACCAATGCCATCTACTGGCCAACACCAATACCAGTATTTTCAGAAACAATTACAAACATTCATGTCCAGACCGGGTTCGAACCCATCAGCCTTTTGGCTGGAGAGGCGGATACGCTAAACACCTGGCCATCCAGGCTGGCTTAAAGAGATAAGTGACATCAAAACGGACCATGATTCCATCTCCTTTGTGTGTGTGTGTGTACTCAGAAAGAGAAAGATAGTTCTTTCATATTTATTAGGTCTGGTCCTCGGCTACTATCGTTATTCATTCTTTCTTTCTTTTCTTTAATGCAGCCTGCTGTGGAAATAGAGCCTCCATTGCTAATAACTCACAAAAACGGAACTCAATAACGAAGCTTAATTTGGTTATTTATTGCTGAATCTATCCGATCATCTGCATAAACCCATATCTAAGACAAGTCCATCCATTTATTCTTCCATCTGAACTGGTACCTCTAACGATATTTGTCATTTTCTCCTTTCTGCCTTTAGCAATCAATGCCCCAGTTCTGTGAGCACTATAGATTTTTCTGTTTGCAATCTAAACATTAGTAGAAGCGTATTGATCCACCGTATTACCAACAGGAATGTGTCCAAGAACTTTTTATTTCTCATTTCGAAGTCTTTCTCCAGGAAGCTACAGCAAGCTGGGATCATTTCTTCAACTGTATCAAGTTAATGTGATTCCAAATAAATTGATCGAGTATCATGATTCACTAAACGTTACAGATCCGTCCCTAATGTCAATAAAATAATGTATCTACTATTTTCTGTTTTTTTTTTAAACTATTTCTCACAAATTATTCAGTTCATGTTTCTATGGGAGCACAGAAGATTTCTGAATCATTCATAAATACTAAGTCGAACTCGTTTCTCTTAAATCAGACTTTTTGCTGGAAACACCGGAAGTTCTCTTGGGATTTGAACCTTTTTTAAAGCCGTCTTGCTCGCACTGCACACACGTTTGAAAGGAATTTGTTCTGACACAAATTTATTTCCTCCGAAATCATAAATGTGGAATGGATAAAGCGAACAGAAAAAGATGGATTGCAAAATGCACAGAGGTTTACAGACACATTGTTCCGTAGAGTGCACGAGGAAATATAAAAGCAACAGGGAGCATGAATACTTAACGAAACACAAGAGTCCGAAGAAACTAAATGAATGGGCATTTCTAAGTAAACACAAAATGTCAAAGTTATCAACTTAAATTTAAAAAGCATTGATAAAAGATATTGTACACTCAAAGAGACAAACACGAGAAAAGGCAGTCCCTATGTACCATTTCAACACGATACCGGCTTAACAAGATTTGCAGATAACACTGAAGAACAATATATGACGATGCAAAGCAACAGACAGTAGTAGTATACCTTAACAGAGCAGCATACAACCTGTCCAAAAAGAAACCGAACTTTTCGAAAATAGAAGAAACTAGTGGTGCCATCTGTTGTATCTTTTTTGTGGTCGAAAGCGGCAACCTTCCTTAGTGTTGTATCAACTGTTTATGACATTTGTTTCATTAGAAGCCGAGTTATAATGAAACAAATGTCATAAACAGTTGACACAACACTAATGAAGGTTGCTGCTTTTGACAACAAAAAGATACAACAGGTGGCGCCACTGGTTTCTTCTGTTTGGTTTGGTTTCGTTTTGGACAGAGGGTTTATAATAAACACCAACAAAGTGCAATTATCAACAATGCTAAACATAGACTGGTTTATGTCTTTTTCTGAGACATAAAACACGTGATCTAAAAATCATCCGTTCGGGTTGGAACTATCGCTGGTTTATTTATGAGCTCTTTTATTTCTTACCAGTTATTGTCCACTTGCAGTGACTCAGTAAAACGATCATAGCTTAGATAGTTTCGACAATGCCCTTTCTTAGGAAATACTTGGCATCCTTCGATGGGATTCCATCGAAAGATGCCAAGACCCTTTATAAGGACTTTCCAAGTTAAGGTAAGTTAGCCAGTGTTATACGAACTTGGTAAAGGTTTTAGCTCCCGCAAAATAGGCAAACCATCCGGGAGATAAACATAAGAGAAGCACAAATAACTATGAGGGGAATACATATTTTCTGACCAGTTGGTTTATTTATTTTTTAGGAGATGAAAGTAATATGTAAATTTTCCAGGAGGAAACTTTGCTACTAAGTATGAGTCTGGATAAGTTGTGAGCAATTAAAAGGCCTTTATTAATGTTGCATGAATTCTACATGAGTTCAAAGGAACAACGTAAATGCATCTAAGTTTGTAGGTAACCTTTGTAAAAATCAAAATGAGCCATGGTTTTAGAATAACTGATTTTAATGACAAAAATACAGAGGGTGGCCATAAAATAACTTTCCCTCTTTGGAGGCATCTATAGCTAAAACTAAATACAAGGAATGAGACCAAATTTTATATTGAGATTTTTGAAGGCATGGGGAGATGATTTCCGCGAAAAAAAAAGATTTAGTACCAAAAGTCGCCGATAGGGGAAATTTTGGCGCTGACGGAGCCGAAAGCTATCAAATATTTGCAGTAAACGCAGGTAAAAAGGATTATGCAAATTTTACTGTGCGTACGTGACAGAAGCGCCACCAATCTCACTTAAAAAGGGATTGGGAACGTTCAGGCATTCGAATGACTGACGAATTGTGCTCAATATGCGTCCTACCTTGCCTCAGCGTGCTTTACTTGTTAAGTTACCTTAAACAGTGCAATGGCGTAGCGATCAGCACTTGAAAATCATGTATGTGATCCAGGGGACCCTGATTCTGATGAATAAAACATTATTTCCTGTGAGTACAATCACTACATTGATTTCTGTGTCTCTCGCAAGTTGCTGTTTTAGTTTAATTATTATTATTATTATCATCATTGTAACGCGCCACATATCCAGCTGGATTGAGTGACGCGGCTGTCGCTTACACCGTCGAAGTGTTATTATTCCATTTTTTCTGCCTTTAATGTAATTATCCGCTTGTTTTCGCTCCTCCAGCGCCAAAATTTCCCCTGTCGGCGACTTTTGGTATTAAATCTTTTTTTCACAGAAATCATCTCCCCACGCCTTTAAAAGTCTCAAAAAAAAAAATGTGGTCTCATTCCGTTTATTGGTTTTAGCTACAGATGCCTCCAAAGAGGGGAAAGTTATTTTATGGCCACCCTGTATATAGAAGATACATGATAACTGAACATGGGATTAATGTTAAATATTTATACAGCATCTGTGGAATGTCCAATTATCTAGTCGATTGCCTTGGATGTCAACTTGCCTGTTGAATTATTGCATAGTCAACTGTTCCCTACCGTGTTGTCATAAGTTTAGTGTCTTGCCACTGCAATGATTATACACTCTAAAGACACTCTAAGTGTGGACTTTACTCCTCGATAAAAGTCAACCGACAATAACCATCCTTGGTCAAGTGGTGATTACACAAAGGTCAGGCAATGACAAACGACACCGGCGATAAAAGCGGAAACATCAGTATAACACTAATGTCAAGTTGTGATAGCCACGAAATGGGAACTCGCAACAGCTTTAAGGATCACTTGACGATGAGCACAAAGTTAAAGTGGTGATAACCTGTGTCTGTTGATATGAGTGGAAACACTCAAGACATTGACGGAGTTATCGGCTGTGTTACCGTGCATCGTAACCGTAAATTGGTCCGAATTAACTATTCGCGGATAAATTCACACACGATAGCCGACCATAGAACACACGCACGCACGCACGCACACACGCACGCACACACACACGCACGCACGCACACACACACACACACACACACACACACACACACACACACACACACACACACACACACACACACACACACACACACACACACACACACACACACACACACACACACACAATGCCTTCCTTAAAAAACCGAATAAAATAAACCAACAAAAAATATTAAGGAAATTGAAAGAAAGCAGATAAGGTGTCTACACTCGCCGTGGGCTCAATGCTTTAGAAACATCCGAAACATCCTCTATTGTATTTCAACGCAAAGCGCGTGTTTTCTATCTACGTAGTGATTTGGATTCCGTTCGCAAGAGAATATTCTGTCACGTATAACGAAAAAATATCAAATTCCATCATGACTTCTTTCTTCTCTCTATTAAATACAGTGCACGACTCGCGGGAAGAAAACGTCTAATAGATGAATATCAGCTTTTGAACTTCAGGACGTACCTTTATTTATTCCCAACTTTTTGACTGGTTCCAAGTCGTTTTTAAATCAACTGCTGCACACTGAATACAAGTGAAGTGGGAGCATTTGAAATATGAATGGCTATTCAGTAACTGTGTGTATTAAATAGCCAAAGAAGTCAGTACCTTCGTGCATGTTAGTCATACAGTGGAAACACCTTTACAGGGGTCCACGATTTATTGTAACAATAGCTTCAAGTCGCATGGAATGGATTGAGAACACCGTTATCGCCAAAGAAAGATGCCAGTCAGCATTTCTTGCGAAAATTTAGAAAGAGTCGCATTGCTTTAAATAAAAAAAAGACTACGAAATGCGAATAAAATGTTTTCTTTTATTTCTTTCGTTTTCTTTGGCTATCGAAATGCATGCTGGTATGGTAGACTTTGCTACCAGTGAAAAAAGACACAAAAGTCTATTCAAATGAATATGGTTGGCTGTGGAAAGAAGTATAGATCAATAACCAAGAATAATACACGGATACAAATGATGATTGTAAGTAAATATTTTATTTCATCCTCTTGTGTTGTTCATTTGTTTTTTCTCTTTCGATGCAGTCTGAAAGTGGCTGCCTAAAGTCTGCAAAAGACAACTCGCCAGATGCTATCAATAACATCGGTAATTGTTTCTCCAGAAAGTTACTGTTGATAATAACTTTTTTCTGGTGTTATCAATACCATTGATTACACCAACATTCTGATTCGGAATTTTGGTGTAATCAATATTTTCTAAAAAATAATGTTAGTCCTCCTACCGTTTTTCACTTGTAAAGCTTCCATTTTAGATGATGCTTCTCAAATCTGCTAACGGATCATTTTAAATCACAGTTGCAGATACCTTTTCGTTTCTGAAAACGAATTCTATAAATGATGGAAGAAGAAAAAAGGAAAAACAGACGCACTGAAATACCATGAATGTTTAAAAAAAGAAAACATAATAATTAGTTAGGTCTTAATATTAAATATCCGGGAATTTTTAAAAGGAATGCTGTTGAAAAGTTCTGAATTAACAGTTAGGAATTTTAATTCGTACTGAATTTTTCAGAATTGTTGAAGCGATTTTGATATAAATGTTGAAAGTTACAACGCATACTTTAAATCTATTGTAAGCGAGTAAGCACACACTTTACAAGGCACATTTGTGAAAGAAGCATAAACAGGAACACTGTTCATTGCATCGAAAAGAAGACACTTATTGTTTCAGTTCCATGAAAATTCATCGAAAAGGCAATTCATCGAAAGATAATTCATCGAAAAGGCAATTCATCAAATGAACAATTCATCGAACGACAATTCATCGAATGAACACTTCATCGAAAGATAATTCATCGAAAAGGCAATTCATCGAATGAACAATTCATCGAACGACAATTCATCGAAAAGGCAATTCATCGAAAGGTAATTCATCGAATGAACACTTCATCGAATGATAATTCATCGAAAAGGCAATTCATCGAACGATAATTCGTCGAAAAGGCAATTCATCGAATGAACAATTCATCGATTGACAATTCATCGAAAGATAATTCATCGAAAAGGCAATTCATCGAATGAACAATTCATCGAACGACAATTCATCGAACGACAATTCGTCGAAAAGGCAATTCATCGAATGAACAATTCATCGATTGACAATTCACCGAACGACAATTCATCTAAAAAGGCAATTAATCGAAAGATAATTCATCGAATGAACACTTCATCGAACGGCAATTCATCGAAAGATAATTCATCGAAAATGCAATTCATCGAATGAACAATTCATCGAACGACAATTCGTCGAAAAGGCAGTTCATCGAAAACACAATTCACCAAGAAAATTTAAAATTTTCAATAATGTTGTGATAAAAGTGATCCATTTAGAATAAAAACTGAACCATGTAGACAGCTTCTTGTACTGCAACGTCTACTAATTCCACTAAGTCATAGAGTTATTGTCATACATAATTTGGACACGTGATTTCTTTGTCGCCCCGAATATAGCTAACTGAAAACGGGAACAGTTCCACATTTTCGTGTAAAAGTTTCAAATAGCGAATCTGAGTAAAATTCGTCCCATAATAATTGCTGTATTGAAGTCGCATATTACTACTAGCAACAATAATAATAATGGAGCCTGCGTAGTTCAATCGGAATAAACGAAGCCGGTTAGAAAGACCTGGGTAGTAGGAATCCTTTTACGACGCGCATAATTTTTATCAGTCCTGTTCAGCTAAAGGTAAGTTAGCAGCATAATACGAAGATGACTGGGCTTTTCCTCCCGGAAACAGGCAAATCAGTCCCATGAACAGACATGAAAGATATAACATCGCAAAAAGATGTTATTTTTCCATTTCTATAGGTACACGAATATAGGTCTGTTAACATGCAAGATTCTTATCCATCGAGTCCAACAACTCGAAACCATTTAACACAACACATTGCCATTTCTTATTGGTTGACTTTTTTCCTCCGGTAAGCTAGAATCTTAGCTATTTTCTTCTCTAGAAAATGAAAGAAAGACTCACGGGGGGAGTATAAAAGAAGCAACGAAAGTGTTACTACGGCTTGTTCTAAAAGCAGTGGTTTGGGAAAGCTATCCATCATTGTCAATCTCCTTAATTCAGATGTTGTCATGGTGATAGAGAAGCTCAACTCGGGGCCAATTGTTCGACCACCGCCAATGTCCAGTTTTCCCACTTGTTTACAGGCCATGAAATGCTGCTTTTATCCCACCCCCACGTGCAAGAGTTATTGATTTACTTTGTGCGCAGCAGATTCTTGCGAAGGAGCAGCTACGGGCCGCTAAAGGTGAAGGCGGAACGATAAAGTGTGCGAGGTAAACCATCTACCCTACTTCATCATGATTTGCTTCAAATGGGATTAGAGGTGGCGTCTCAACTATTATCGCTGTTAGTTGCCGTTACAAATGACTGCAGTGACCCCTTCTATTTCATTCTACAGTGACGTCTAGTGTAGGTCTAATTTTACGGTCGGCAAAGCCATCACGATGGCAAATATTAACGTAATGCAATACGATGGTGTTCGGGTTACCATTGTGTGTTGAAGCTGTGTTGTTATCAACTGTTACTCCATACCATTATTCTCGTATTCCCTATCGTGACTGTACTATAGGGTCTCCTTTGTTATGGTTGTATAGTGCCTAACATTAATATTCTATTATTTGATGCGCGGTCAACTGCCTCGATAGGCGAGACAGGTGGGATCTGCCTCCTAGCCGAGAGCCACAGTTTGATTTCTAAACTAGACCATCGTATGTAATTAAATTTATTTATGATATCTAAATTAAAATCATATTACCACTGCAAATCGCCACCTATAAATCAATGATTCGTCAAATAAAGTCTAACTAATTAATACTATTAGTAATAATTAATATTAATAGTAATTATAAGTATTAATTTAGTAATAATAAGTATTTATTAGTACTGTGGACGACCTTTTTTTTAATAAATACTGAACTAAATAAGACTAATTATTGTTTATGTGTCCTTAGGTTTTTTAATTAATATAAATGTTCATACAATAACGCCTACCAGTTTTGCTAGCAACTGTCTAGCTTTCTCAAGGCTTGAACGATAATACAAAAAAATATGAAAAATGCACAAAAGGATAATGAATACAAAATCGTTAGTAACTATTAGGTAGCTCAGTCGACGCGTTCCCGTAACAATGTCAGCCTGTATTGCGAATTTTTAGTACATGTTCTGAACACGCGTTGCATGAGCACGCGTTATATGATTGTTGGCGTACTGTAGTTCCGTCAAATTGAGTGAATTGATTAAATTTTATCGTCTCATTCAATATTGCACCTTGATTTGTGTTTAGGTTTCTGTCTGTTCGTAGAACTACTGTTGCTTCTTTGAATAATCGGTGTCTGAAATGTTGCTTCTTTGAATAACCGGTGTCTGAAATCATCGTCTATGTAGGGCATAGAACTATTTTCCCTGTCTATAGAATGGTTAGAAGTTGAAAAGTGATGCGCTAAACCGGAGGTGATCGTCCTGTTATGATTGACATCTCCCACATGATCTTTCTGTCTGATTTCGAAGCTTCTTGAAGTTTGTCCAATGTAGGAGAGGCCACACGTACATAGAATATTATACCTGTAAAATGGAACACTATCTTTAGAAAATCTTAACACCTGTCTAATGCTAGTAGTTGGTTTAAATACAACTCTGATGTTATGAGCTTTTAATAATCTCGCTATTTTGGTGCAAACCAAACCCATAAAAGGGATGACGACTGTTGAAACCTACTGGGAGACTGTTTCTTGTTGTCGGGGGTTTATACAAGAATTTGTTGATAATGTTTAGAGGATATCCATTTTGAGATAGTGTTGTAACAATTTGAGACAGTTCTGTCTTAACCTCTTCTTCGTCTGAGACGAATTTGCGGATTTTATTTCCCAACATGTGGATGATGCCATGTTTATGTGATCTATGATGGTTTAAAGCCTTGAGAAAGCTAGACAATTGCTAGCGAAACTGGTAGGCGTTATTGTATGAATATTTATATTAATTAAAAAACCTATGGGTACATAAACAATAATTAGTCTTATATTTTAACACTTCTTGACCAAATATGAATACTTTAATCAGTGAAGGGTTCTTTAGTTTACCTAATGCGTAAATTATTCATATCGATAAGGAACATTCTTTTACTTTTTTAGTATATTAACAAACGTTTTGTTCAGTGCTCTGTATTTCATCTCTTTTTAGATACTGTTGGTACTCTCGTTCGTTCCATCTCCGTCTATTACGGCAACATGTCTTTTCTTTCGGTCACTTATTCCATCCCTTCATCCAGCATTGCTCTAATGGACCGAAAGAGTTCTTCAAGACTTTTAAAGATTCTGATCACTCAGAACAGACAGACGTAATGACTGTGCTACCTCCTATCTTTCGATCCTTCGGTGCTGTATTCTGTTAACAACCAGGTCCTCCCTGCTACCTGCTCTCTCTATCTCTCTTTCCTTTTCGCTTCAATTCTTCAAACGCTGCCGAAACATCTCCAACAACAAAGGAGAAGCGATATTCCCATTTTCCTCTGGTTTCCATGGCAGCAACCGCAGAAAGATGGGAATGGCGAGTCTTATCTCTCTTTTATTCTTTAAGTAAATTTGGTTGGCGGATTGCCTTGATGTTCTAGGCAGGGTTACAGACGGAGGTTCCTCCATAATGTCTGATTATCGAGTAAAGCTGTCGGATGAGAAATCTTTTTGGCTTGCCCGATACTCAATCATAGTCCACCGCACAAGATT
This sequence comes from Typopeltis vanoorti, assembly GCF_054136105.1. NCBI lineage: Eukaryota > Metazoa > Arthropoda > Arachnida > Uropygi > Thelyphonidae > Typopeltis > Typopeltis vanoorti. The sequence continues at coordinate 4,804,942 of NC_143574.1, read as the reverse complement.
AAAATGTTACACCAAGATTAAGACGGATTTTTGCTGCAAAAGTTTGGAAAACACAACCTGAATATTTTTGCATCTTTAAGTGATGAAGATGAGATTTGAATTGGATTTAGATCGCGATTGAATTAGAATCTTTTTCTTGCCCAGTTAAGATATGATTAGATCATTGATTCAAAGATATTTTTAAATTTGCGTAATTGTATTTGTGTTGTGTGTATGCGTGCGCGCGCGAATGAAACAAAAAAGGCTAAATGATTCCAATAATGTTCAACAATGGAGAACGTAATTCACAAGCGTGACACGCGATCAACTCAAGTTGATCGCGTTGATCACATTATAAAAGGTGTTCAAATATGAGTTATTTATTTATTTTTGTAATTTCCAGTTTTATAAAGTTAGTGGATCAGACGTTTGGTTACATTGTCTAAAAAGTCTTTTTTTAGCCTTTATAAGCCGTAGTTTTCCTCCCGAAGGCGTTTTAGTTATGATTGATCTATCTGTCATCATCATCAGTTGGCCACGTTCCTTATTTCCAGTGTCATCAGACCGGGTGGAGGAGGAGAAGGATGAATTTCTCTTGACATCGCACACCTTAATGTTTTCTCAAATCGCCCTTCCGTAGTTCTTTGTTTGAAGTCAGCGTGACATTTTCAGATATCGACGTTCTCTGGCAGGTCGTCCGGAGAGGTCGTAGAGACGACACGCATGCGGATTGTCTTTCTATGTTTAGTCACGTGGCAGTGAACTTTACTATTAGTCGGATCAGTTGGGATTTCACGAACTTTTCAAAAATTATTACACTGGGTAACATTTTGCTAATTTTTTACATGTGAATTCCACTGTAAACCTGTAGTACATTAGTATTAGTATTGGATAAGCTAAAGGTTAGATAATTCGACTCCAATAAGCAAGGCCATTTGTTGTTGTTATGCTCCATCGAGTCGTGTTTGACTCCTGGTGATCCCACGAGCATACATTCTCCATTCAGATCCGTCCCTGGCCATCTCTTTCATAATTTCCAAGCGCACTCCAGTTGCTTCTTTAACTCCATCCACCTATCTAATTCTTGGTCTTCCTCTTCTCCTGCTTCCATCAACTTTAGCAAGCATCATCATCTTCTCCAGACTGTCATTTGCTCGCATAATATGTCCGAAGTATGACAATTTTTGCTTTAAGGGAGCAATCTGGCGTTATTCTATCTATCACTGATTTATTGGTTTGCTTTGCAGTCCATGGTATTTTTAGAAAGCGTCTCCAAACCCATAATTCAAATGCATCTATCTTCCAATTTTGTTAACAAAATTGTTAACTGCTTCCATTTTCTCCTCATCTACTTCACCATCATTACGTTCACGTTGCCATAACTTTTGTCTTTTTGAGGTTAATACAAATTGAATGTCTATTAATTTTTATTCACAAAATTGAAACCAAAAAAAAAAATATATTCAAAAAAACATTTATTGCAAAACTATGCTGTATAACAAATTATAATTATACAGGGTGTCCCAAAATTCACGCAAGATTTAAATTTAGCGCCATTTGCGCGTTAAAGTATTGCCAACGAGAAAAAAAAAAGACAGCGCGACAGCTGACAGTTCAGGGTTATTAAAAATGACCACACACAGCGAACAGAGTTCGTTGAATGGATTATGGAACAACAACAAGTGGATGCTTATTTTTCGAACAAAATCATCTTCGGCGATGAGGCTCATTTTCATCTTGATGGCTTCGTTAATCGACAAAATTGTCGCATTTGGGGTTCAGAAAATCCACGAGTGATAGTTGAGAAACAAATGCATCCACAACGTGTCACTGTTTGGTGCGGATTTTGGGCTGGAGGCATCATCGGTCCATTCTTCTTCGAAAATGCGGCTGGGAAGGCAATAAGAGTTAATGGTGCTCGCTATCGCGACATGATAATCCAGTTTTTTGTGCCTAAATTGCAAGATAGGGATGTGGACGACATGTGGGTTCAACAAGACGGTGCCACATGCCATACAGCCCGAGAAAAAATTCAAATTACTGCACGAGTCATTTCCTCGTTGTGTAATTTCCCGTTTGGCCGCCCAGATCATGTGACTTAACGCCGTTGGACTTTTTTCTTTGGGGTTTTTTGAAGTCTAAGGTTTATGCCAACAAGCCCACGACCACCCACGCCTTGAAGGAGGAAATTAAGCGCTGTATCAACGAAATTCAGCCACATTTATGCAAAACGGTCATGGAAAATTTCGACAAAAGAGTGCGCATGTGCCAGCAAAGCCGTGGAGGCCATTTACCCGATATGCTATTCCATGCATAACCCTATACTGTATACTTTATGAATCAATAAGAAATTACAATTTTTAATTAAAAACCTGTGTTTTCTATCAAAATTACTTCTTGCGTGAATTTTGGGACACTATTGCCTGACGTCACAATCTGTCTTGGCACAAACTAATTAAGCTTATTCATTATATAGAAATATTTCTAATACATTTAGGTGGTTTTAACAATTGCAAAATCAAGCTTTCAAAAGTTGGATCGTGTAGAATGAGATGAATTTTCTTCAAACGAAATCAACCTCTAGAGAATCCACAGTACAACTTAGGGAGCTTCTATTACAGCTTCGCTGTGCAATTTCACCAACTTCGATGAAGAAAGCCAACTGCGTTATTGCATTTCGATATTGCACAAATTAAATAAATGACTTGGCTCTCCCAAGTGAACAGCATCTTCGCGTTTTTTTCGCCGCGCATGTTTGCTCAAATCATTGACGGATTGTTTGACGACGAGATATCATTTACTTGCTTCTTCAAGCGAGTGGGTCGATCTAATATATCAGATCCCTCGGATTATTAGATGTCACGAGTATTTCTACGGTACAAGCGTTACGTATCCCTAAACTCAAATATTTGCTTGTAATATTTAATTTTATCATCAACAATCCTAAACAATTCTCTTATTTTGTATAAAAAATAATAAAAATCCATCTTGTAGCACTTAAGAGGGCGCTAGCAGTACTGTGTTTACCACAGTGTCATAGCTACGCGCGCAAGCATATTCACGTCATAGTGAGATGCGAGTTATTAGCGTAATGCGGCACTGTCCGTGGCGCAGTTCCACTGTTGTTTATATGCAGTTTGCGCCAGTAGTCGAGTGTTCGTAGTGCTTATCGTGTTTACTGCGTCTCTTTAAATATTCGGACATTACAATTAAAGACGTAACATTTTTTATAGTTTTGTTTTAGTTTTTAGTTGCTTAGTTTTTGTTTTGTTTTTGTTTTAGTTGCTTAGCAATTAAAGCCATGTAGCTGTATAGTAAATAATTCGTTCTATTTCAAATATCCCTTCAATAGAGAGTAAATATGTTTTGTGTATTTCAATTCATATCTACGTCCTTATTCATTTCTGCATCCTTCTCTGCTCCCATCTATCTACCTTCCACTTTTGTTTCTATAAAACTTACCTCTTCTTCAGATGAAAAGCGATGTATTTATCCCCCCTTGTGTCAGCACCGTTTTTCAATCCCAAGTCTGTATTTTCGTCATTTTCCAAAAATGCCATTTTTTTCTGTAATTTATTTCCCTTTCTCTTTATCTCTATGCAGAGGTATATTTGAACTTCAAAATTCTAATCTTCTGCGTTGCAAGAGGCCGTTTATCACGAGGAGTGGTTCCAATTAAAGAACACCATTTCAGCAGTTCCACGAGCAGTCCGTAGAGTTTCCTAGGCCTTGATGTTAGATTTAAACAGAGAAAGTTATGGATCTCGAGAGACATTTGCAGCTTGTGGCCAAACGCGGGGAGAGAGCGATAGCATACATTCTCTGCATGCCTCGCGTGAGTGTTTTGCTACACCAAGAACTTGGAGTTTTGATTTTATTGCTTCCAATATTGGATATTTTTGCTTTATTCACTTTAATGCGATAATAAATGTCGAGTAGTACACCAAGAGACGGCATCCCCATTATGACCGATGTTTTTCTTTTTTTTTTTTACATTACCTCGCTTCAGTTTTTTTTTTACCATACATCTCCGAAAATTTTAGTTCCTAAACCGCGGTTTATTAGTAACTGGTGTCAAAAACCACACGCTTTTCCTACATTTTCTACATTTCGGTGCGAGGGTACGTTCTTTACACGAAAACCGACAAGTTTTATGATCGCTAGTGGGCGTACTCTTCACTAGATATTTATGCATATACATATACATATAAACATCAAGTGAACATCCACAAACCAGCCGGAGAATACATGCTAACTTAAATACAACCGCATTTAAAACATGGCTCTGTTGTGCCCTGTGATCTTTTACGTGTGGGTACATATATATATATATATATATATATATATATATATATTTGTTGTTTTCGAAATAGCGGCCTCTTAGTGGTTTCTTGAGCTGAGGAAACAGCCAGAAATCGCACGGTGCGAGAGCAGGACTGTTATGGAGGGTGTGGTAGGATATCTGTGTTGTTCTTCTGCAAAACGTCTACTACACAACCCGCAGTATGTGGCCTTGCATTATCGTGGTGGAATAAGAAGCCATTCTTCAGAAATGGACGCTTCCTTTTGACGTCCTTGATGATAATCGCTGCTGTGTTGATCATTGCCTCTGTGATGGACGTTGAAGGTCTTCCCTCACGTTCAAGATCTTCCACATTTTGCCTTCCTTCCTTAAAAGTTTTATGCCAGCGCAAAACACTTGCCCTCGACATTGCTTCATCGTGGAAAGCTTCGCGTATCATTTTGAAAGTGTCCGATGCCGATTTTTGCAAACGCACACAAAATTTAATCTCATAACGCTGTTCGAAGGACGCTTCCATTTCGAAGACTGGTCGCGCCTCGAAGGCGCGCCGATGAGCACTTGCGTTTAGTCACGTGACACTCTGGCACATCAGCCCGTATACGCCATCTATCAACCTCTCCTGTTAATACAGACAGCAACATTTCTTTATTCCACAGAAATTAATATTGTGATGAGTGGTTTCGCCACAGTAAAATTAGTCTTATTATTTATTGAACAGCCTACGTATATATATTTATTTATATACATAAGATCGTTTTACTTGAACTTGAATATCCATAGTGTTTATTGCAACGAAATGAAACATAAAACATACACCCTCTGTCCAAAATGAAATCGAACTTTTCAAAAATAGAACAAGTGACGCCATCTGTTGTATCTTTTTGTTGTCGAAAGCGGCAACCTTCATTAGTGTTGTGTCAACTGTTTACGACATTTGTTTCATTAGAAGCCGAGTTCTAGTGCCAAGAGCGACAGTGTGTTTTGACGAACGGTCGGTCATCACGATATTCATGCCGTACGCGAGGAATTCTCGCTATCAATCGCTTCCAAACTTCGAGATAAAACTCACCATTGACCGTTTCGCCAGGCGGAACGAATTATTTGTGGATAATGCCCTTGGAATAGTATGAAAAATAATCAGCATTGTCTTTATTTTTGACTTCCCAAAGCGACGTTTTCTGGGGTGCCCTTCTTCTGGTGGTCTCCACTCGGCACTCTGGCGCTTTGTTTCGGGCTCATACTCAAAACACCACGTTTCGTCACCAGTAACGATCGTTTCAAGGAAGTTTGAGTCCTTACGAGCGGTTTTAATGAGGTCCTTGCAGTGTTCACTTCGATACATTTTTGGTCGTCGGTCAACTTGTGGGGAACAAATCGCGAATTCAATTTACGAAGGCCCAATCTCTCGGTCAAAATGTTGTGCACAGTTGATTTTGGAATCCTCAATTCATCTTCAATAAATCTTAAGGACGATTTCTGATTATGTTCGATGAAATCACGCACTTTTTGGATGTTAACTTCGCTCAGTCCAGTTTTTGGACGGTCCGGCTTTTCGTCGTCCTCAAGCGTCTCACGACCACTTTGAAATCGCTTAAACCACTCGTAAACTTGAGTACGGGGTAAGCATTCATCACCGTATGCTTTTTGAAGCATTTGATGCCTTTCTGTAAAACGTTTACCAAGTTTAACACAAAAGTCAATCGCAGGTCTCCGTTTGAAACTTATTTGCCGACCGTTCGCCAAAACACACCGTCGCTCTTGGCACTATAACTCTACTTCTAATGAAACAAATGTCAAAAACAATTGACACAACACTAATGAAGGTTGCCGCTTTGGACAACAAAAAGATACAACAGGTGGCGCCACTAGTTTCTTCTATTTTCGAAAAGTTCGGTTTCTTTTTTGGACTGAGGGTGTATAACATCACAGTGCCATCTGTGGTTAGGTGATGAAGCTCCAAGAATTACCTGAATTAAAGCTATACTACACCAGACAGCACAATAATACTACACATACCCAGTTCTGTTGTTTTTTAATATTTTAGAACAGCTTTGCATTTGTGATGTTATATAGAAAACTGACCGAATGCAATTCGTCTAAAAACAATTCACCGAAAGGCAATTTACTAAAGAAACAGTTAATCGAAAAATAATTCATTGAACAACAGTTGATCGAGAAAGCAATTCCTAGAAAACCAGTTTCTTGGGATAAAAAATCATCGAACGGTAATACACCGAAACACAGTTCATCGAAAGGCAAGTTATCGAAAACTTACAATTGACAGAAACATCAGAATTCATCAAAACCCAATCATCGAATGAGTCTTTAACCGGAACTGTTCATTCGATGATTTGTTGCTTTTATAAAATGGATTATAAAACAATTTCGTGAAAACTGTTCAATTTTTTTATCGAAAAATTATAAATTATTTATCAGACACAGTTATCATCATCTTCATCATCATGCTTGTCAAAGATTTAGGCCTAGAGTGGCCTGTTCCGACCTTTAGAGGTCATCGTTGAATCTTTTAAGAGGACATCCTGGTTTTGTTTTTCCTATCTCTCATCTCATCTTCCTTATACCCTCTTTTACCTTGCGGTGTCGAGGGTTTATTAATCATCGGACCTGAAGCCGTTCACAGGATAAAATGATTAGCCCTATGCCTCGGTGTATCCTATGTGCTGTAGTGGTGAGGTCTCAAGGCCGGTTTGACTGCGTTGAGGAATGAAAACCCCAGAATAAACTGGGGGGAAAACCCCCTACTGTCCAGACCCAAGACCGGAATCGAACTTGGCTATGGCTGAGGAAGATTCTTCAGCTGCTCATGTCACCGACGGGAATTGAATCTAGGACACGCCTTCTACAGGCATGTGGTTGCGAAGCGCATAGCCACTAGGCTAACCGCACGCATTTTCTTTTTCCTAATGGCTTATACTTTATGGCTTGTTTTGGTAATCTCTTTATTTTCATTCTTTGAACGTGTTCCATCCATTTATGTTTATATTTTTTTCATTTTTTATATTGCTGGTTCTTGGTTTAATTCTTTCATAATTTCTTCGTTTCTTTTGTGATCAAATAGGGTATACTTTGCAGTTTTTCTCATAAACTTCATTTCTGTGTTGTTAATCTTCGTTTGTCTTTTTGTTTTATTGTCCAGATTTCGCTTCCATACATTAAGACCGGTAGGGCTAATGTATTGTATACTTTTAGTCTGGTTTGTTTTTGAACTAGGTTTGGTTTAAATATAGAGTTAATTACATCTGTTATTTTTAAATCTTTTGCAATTTTTATGTTTATATATTTTTCATTTTCATATGTGATCGTACATCCTAGGTAGTTAAATGAATTCACCTGTTCTAAGATCTTGTTATCTATTACTATTTTAGTTCTTGCTGGATCTTGTCCTTTAAAGGCCATAGTTTTTGATTTTTCCGTTGATATTATCATACCATAATCTTTGGATATCTCATTTAGATTTAAAATAGCTTTCTGTAAGGTATCTTCAGAATTTGTAATTATTATTTGGTCGTCTGCAAAGAGGAGCGTGTTTAAGTTAACTGTAGGTGAAAGTTTAATTCCTTGATGTAAATTTTTACTCCATTTTATTATTATTTCATTTAAGTAGATATTAAAAAGAGTTGCTGAGAGGGGACATCCCTGTCGGACCCCTTGGTTTATCTCTCTTGTATATGATAGCTCGTGATTTAATCTTATTTGTATTTGATTATTTTCATATATACTTATGACAGCTTTTAGGATATTATTTGGTATTTGTCTTTCTTTTAATATGTTAAATAATATGTTTATTTTAACTTTGTCAAATGCTTTTTGAAAGTCAATAAATGCAATATGTGTTTCTAAATTATATTCTCCTCTTTTCTCTATTATTAATTTTAGGCAGAAGGCTGGGTCTATACATTTTTAGAAAAAAATAAATTAAAATAACGTTACTATTATGAATAAAACTAAAAAAATGTATAGTTTTATTCATAATAGTAACGTTATTTTATTTATTTTTCTAAAAACAAAGTGCACACACATTTTCGCGTTATATTTGCCAAAGAACTGCATTGTTAACACTGCTATTGCAATAGTAGTAGTCTTAACAATATTATTAATACTGCTATTGCTTTAGTTGTATATTACGCAACACGCAAATTATATATTAGCTTTATATGAAATAAACAACACTGTTTATCTGATATAAATACTTTTATTATAGTTACTTCTCACATTAGTCATCAAATCGATCCCTGTTTTATGTAGGGTGCAATACGACTGGCACAATGCATTCCACGATGAATCCACTAACACTACATTCCACTAACTGCGCTTTCAAGTTGCTCGACTCATTCGCTTTTGAAAGAATGTCTAAAATACAACTAATGAATTATTGAAAGTCTCAACGATCCCCAACTTATGACAGTTTCAATAATGTTGCCGAAACTTTTAAACAGCAATTAGAAAGGAATTCATCGAAAATTATCGGTGAATTGGTTTTTCGATCAACTATTTTGCATGAATTGTAGTTCAATGAATTCTTGTCGGTGAATTGTTAGCTGGATGAATTAAGTATTCGATAAATTGCCATTCGTTAAATTGTTCTTCGATGAATTGTTGTTCGCCGAATTGTTTACTCCATGAATTGGCTTTATGAATTCTTGTTTTTATGTATTTATGTTTTCTTGGTAAGATAAATGACAGTTCGATAAATTGCCATTCGATTAACTGTTTTCGATGAATTTGCTTATTCGGTAAAAACTCTTATTCGATGAATTAGCTTTTTCGGTCAAAAGTCTCATTTGATGAATTTGCTTATTCGGTCAAAAGTCTCATTTGATGAATTTGCTTATTCGGTAAAAACTCTCATTTGATGAATTAGCTTTTTCGGTCAAAAGTCTCATTTGATGAATTTGATTATTCGGTAAAAAGTCTCATTCGATAAATTGCCATTCGATTAACTGTTTTCGATGAATTTGCTTATTCGGTAAAAACTCTCATTTGATGAATTAGCTTTTTCGGTCAAAAGTCTCATTTGATGAATTTGCTTATTCGGTAAAAAGTCTCATTCGATGATTTGCCATTCGATTAACTGTTTTCGATGGATTTGCTTTTTCGGTAAAAACTCTCATTCGATGAATTTGCTTTTTTGGTAAAAAGTCATTCGATGAATTACCATTCGATTAACTCAGGTTATGAGTTTGCTTTTTTCGGTAAAAACTGTCATTCGATGAATTACCATTCGATTAACTGTTTTCGATGAATTTCCTTTTTCGGCAAAAAGTCTCATTCGATCATTTGCCATTCGATTAACTGTTTTCGATGAATTTTCTTTTTCGGTAAAAACTATCATTCGATGAATTAGCTTTTTTGGTAAAAAGTCTCATGCGATGATTTGCCATTCGATTAACTGTTTTCGATCAATTTCCTTTTTCGTTAAAAAGTCTCATTCGATGATTTGCCATTCGATTAACTGTTTCGATGAATTTGCTTTTTCGGTAAAAACTCTCATTCGATGAATTAGCTTTTTCGGTAAAAAGTCTCATTCAATGGATTTGCTTTTTCGGTAAAAACTCTAATTCGATGAATTAGCTTTTTCGGTCGAAAGTCTCATTCGATGAATTAACTTTTTCTGTCAAAAGTCTCATTCGATGGATTTGCTTTTTCGGTAAAAACTGTGATTCGATGAATTACCATTCGATTAACTCAGGTTACGAATTTGCTTTTTTGGTAAAAAGTGTCATTCGATTATTTGCTATTTGCTATTAACTCAGGTTATGAGTTTGCTTTTTTCGGTAAAAACTGTCATTCGATGAATTACCATTCGATTAACTGTTTTCGATGAATTTGCTTTTTCGGTAAAAACTCTCATTCGATGAATTAGCTTTTTTGGTAAAAAGTCTCACGCGATGATTTGCCATTCGATTAATTGTTTTCGATGAATTTGCTTTTTCGGTAAAAACCCTCATTCGATGAATTAGCTTTTTCGGTAAAAAGTCTCATTCAATGGATTTGCTTTTTCGGTAAATTTGCTTTTTCGGTAAAAACTCTCATTCAATGGATTTGCTTTTTCGGTAAATTTGCTTTTTCGGTAAAAACTCTCATTCGATGAATTTGCGTAAAAAGTCTCATTCGATGAATTAGCTTTTTCGGTAAAAAGTCTCATTCAATGGATTTGCTTTTTCTGTAAAAACTCTCATTCGATGAATTACCATTCGATTAACTGTTTTCGATGGATTTGCTTTTTCGGTAAAAACTCTCATTCGATGAATTTGCTTATTCGATGAATTTGCGTAAAAAGTCTCATTCGATGAATTAGCTTTTTCGGTAAAAAGTCTCATTCAATGGATTTGCTTTTTCGGTAAATTTGCTTTCTCGGTAAAAACTCTCATTCGATGAATTACCTTTCGATTAACTGTTTTCGATGAATTTGCTTTTTCGGTAAAAACTCTCATTCGATGAATTAGCTTTTTCGGTAAAAAGTCTCATTCAATGGATTTGCTTTTTCGGTAAAAACTCTCATTCGATGAATTACCATTCGATTAACTGTTTTCGATGAATTTGCTTTTTCGGTAAAAACTCTCATTCGATGAATTTGCTTATTCGATGAATTTGCGTAAAAAGTCTCATTCGATGAATTAGCTTTTTCGGTAAAAAGTCTCATTCAATGGATTTGCTTTTTCGGTAAAAACTGTCATTCGATGAATTACCATTCGATTAACTGTTTTCGATGGATTTGCTTTTTCGGTAAAAACTCTCATTCGATGAATCTGCTTTTTCGGTAAAACTGTCATTCGATGAATTGCCATTCTATTAACCTTTTGTTTTCGATAGACAAGAAATTACTATTTTATTATTATTTTCTATAGAAATAAATAAGTATTACCAAGCGAATATTTAGCAACTGTCTGGTGTTTTAAAAATATGCCAGCTAATATGTGTGATTCCTAAGCAGGAACCTCTTCACCTCTCAGCACGTCCTAGATAATACGTGCCCCCACGAAATCGATTTATTTCTTTAAATTATCTTTCCTTTGATAAATAAAGAATGCAAATGAGTGTGCAATTAACCAACTGGCGTCTTTAATTTGCATAATTAGAAATACCTCATTAAACAGTCTTCAAATATGTCCTCTGTTGCTTTGTATCGATCTTCCCTTGCTTTCAACGGATCGAACGAAATGAAAGAATCCTCTCCCTTCTGATCATTTTCCCTTAATAACTATCCCTCTGTCATTTTTGTGTTCCCTTAGGGTTGTAAGGGTTAATGGGATTCAGCTTCTAAACAACGAACCTCCCACCAGCACGAGTGTTAGCTTGGAACAAACCCCGATAGTATGATGACCTCTTCTACCTCAATAAGAAGGAAAAATCAATCTCCTCCTTTGCAGCAGTGGACCACCTTCCTCTCCAACTGTGATTAAAACAAACTGTACCGTGTGCTGTGCCTCTTATGCCCAACAGTTGAGCACCGGTGAATTATGTTATAGAAACACGCAAGCTGACGCCCAACACACTCTCTCTCTCTTTAGCTAGCCTCGCTATTTTCTTCTTTTCTTTCAAAAATTGTACAACCAACGAAGTTTGGTTTACAGTGAAGTAGCCAAAAGTCAAAAAGTACGCCTAGCGATAACAATGAAATATCAATGACGTAATAAACGCTAGAGAATGCGTGATATTTCACTCAAAAGAAGCAGCTCGCGTCTCCTATTGTTAGAAATGGGAGCTTTATTGTTGCTTTGTCTGTTCAATTTAATAAACTTTACATGAATGAAAAGTGTTTTTTTTTTTTTTTCTAATTCATTATGAGTGTCTGGCGTTCATGAAAGTTCCGTCAGCAGATTTTGTTCATGGCATAGAAACTGTTGATAATACCTCTAAACCAAGAATACAAAAATGGCGACCGACACAGAAAACCCAATAAAAGTGTCGAGTTTATTGTTAATGGATCTTTATGGAAGTTTTGTTTGTGTTAGAAACATTAGCTATCTAGCTAACGCTTGCTAACACCTGAAAAATTGATATTGGCTTCTAACGACCTATTATTTTTTGATAAGAATAATAAAGTAAAAATAATAATAAAATAAATAAATAAATAGATAAAAAATTAATCTTAAATTAATTCGTGTGTTTTTATTGAGGTGACCACCTCTTCATATAAAAAAAATCCTGTGATGTCACAGGTGTGACGTCATCATATGGCTTTGACCGATTATCGAGATGACCATCGCTCAAAGGGGGGTTTCCGTAATACTGTAGCTACAAATAAAAATGGTATAAAAAAAACCTGTGACGTCACTGGGTGATTTGAAAACTAAGTAACACAAGCAGGTAATTAAGTGTATTTTTTTTATCTCGGGTTCTAATTCGATGGTAATCAATCACCAATTTTTTTAGATCCTTTTTCAGTTGACAATTCTATCTACTTTGATGAGCCAACTTGTTTATCTTGTTGCTAACCTCATCTTGTGTCAAATTAATTTCCTATTGGCTGACGAATATCTATTGCCGTTCCATATATGGATTTGATGGCTTTTAAGAGTATTATCTTCTTGAGTTAATTATTAGTACTTCGAGAGTATTGTTGTACATTTTTTGCTATTTTCTCTTGTTTTATTTGCTTATCTGTAAAGCTGTTAATCAGTGTTGATTGGCAAGAGTCTTAATCTTATAAAATCCATTCCTTTAATTGTAATTAAAGGAATGGATTTACAATCTTTGGAAATTACAATTCAATCCTTTAATTGTAATGTCCGAATATTTAAAGAGACGGAGTAAACACGATAAACACTACGAACACTCTACCACTGGCGCAAACTGCATATAAACAACAGTGGAACTGCGCGAAAGACAGTTCCCCATTACGCTAATAGCTCGCATCTCACTATGACGTGCTTGCACGCGTAGCAATATGACACTGTGGTAAACACAGTGCTGCTAGCGCCCTCCTAAGTGCTACAAGATGGATTTTTATTATTTTTTATACAAAATAAGAGAATTGTTTAGGATTGTTGATGATAAAATTAAATATCACAAGCAAATATAAATAAATTAATAAATATATTTATATTTCGAGAAAAATTGGGGTGCTGCAATTGAGTGCTTATGCACGAGCCGCTCCTGGTCAGTTCATTATAAATGGACTGAAATGGACAGTTCCGTCGCTATATTACTCCTGTTTTGCGTTTTTTGAATGGCATTGTAAGATCTGTTTTCCACAGAAGCATCTTTTTCTCTGTCAGTTTTCTATGGATTTTTCTCCGCCAGTAAAGAATAGGAAGGCAAAATCTGAAAGTTGTTAGAAAAAAAACGCTTTCATAGAATGTTTTCAGTGAAACGTTCACTTAAAGCCATAAAAGAAGAGTCTTAATTAATGAAAAATTAATTAGAATCAATGATAATTAAAAATACAGTCTACTGAAGTCGTGTTACAAATGTTTATAGTAACATACAAAAAGTAGTACGAATTCGGTAGACGACTTCTGCCATCTCGTGTTCCTAATCCTAACTAGATTATTGTTTACAATCGTGTATGTTCTAAGGTCGTAGATTTGTTTTATTATAGAGCTAAAAATCTAAGCTTCTGGAATCACACACACACACACACACACACACACACACACACACACACACACACACACCAAAAAAAAAAGTTCGAAATATAAGTAGCAGGTTTTTTCCCAGAAACTTGGGTTTTTCAGACAAATCGGCCCTTCAGAACACACGCAATTTACAAACAAAAAAATACTAGTTGTGGTGGTGGGCAGTAGATGGCGTTGATGTAGATGATTGGTTGTACAGTGGATGATTGTAGTGGTGAAGACGGTTATACAGTGGGTGTCCACCCGTGATGAGTCTATGGACTCCTTGGAGGCGTCACGAATAATAATAATAATAATAATAATAATAATAATAATAATAATAAATCAATAGAAATTCGCGTCATTTAATAAAGTGTGTTCGACAATGTCTATTAATCGATGCAAAAGAAAAATTAGGGGATATGAAAATCTGGACAACATCCCTAACTCTGGCATTTGTAATATAGGAAAAAAAATTAGCTCTTCTACTGTTAATTGTTTACATGTTCTATTATTATTTCGTTCAATCAAACTTGACTATTGTTGTTCATTAATAATTGAAATTTACATTGTTTGAATCATTTTAATTATCATCTGTCTGATGTATGTGATTTATTATTTTTGAAATAACTTTCCTTTGTTTCTCTATTCGTTTGGCTTTTATTTAATTCTTGGTTCTATAATTCGCGCATCCATTTTACATGTAAAAGGAGGGAATCTGCTGCATCATCACCTTTCTCTAACGTAAATAAAAAGCTAAATTTTGCTTGTAGTTTTCACCAGTCTGAGGTAGAAAAAAAAATAAAAGAAATCTATGCTTATACTTCTGCCGAAGTAAGAGCGCCCTCTACTAATCGCCCCCTTCGAGTACTGGGACTAGGAAATTAATCTTTGGTGACCCTAAAACGACACTTTGACCACCGCATGCAGTCTGCGTTCACCTGGCGGAAGTTTTCCTCCGCAGAGAGGGAGAAACATGAAATTGCTTTTTCCTGACCGAGTGCAAATCTACGCAGTATGAGTTACGCATGTGAACCTTTGTCAGGAACGTGATTTATTTGCTCCTTTAAGTAAGAAGTGGACATCATGTTTCTGTGGTAGATGGCGCTAGTCGTATGACATTGGCGTGTTTATTTTTGAACATTATTGGGGTTATGATAATGGATTTTATTTTTAAGTAATTTTATGTATAATTTTATCGATAATAAACAATATTTTTTATCTTTAAATTTTTTTTTTTTTAATTTTCACTATAATTTTGATATTTTATCCAAACACGTATACACTGTACTTACAGTGTGTATGTATATTTCGAAAGTTACGGCACCCCCACGATTTCAAGCCAGGAGCTGCTTCTAAGCCTAGAATACAAAAATTTCTTTGCATATACATATACATATACATATACATATACATAACTTCCATAACTAGGCAAACAGACGACGAAAACGCACACGCATTTATACACAAGAATATACATTTAGACATAAGTTTGCAAAAGCCAATCTTATGTCAAAACAAAACTAAAACATTGTTTTAGTTTTGTTTTGGAACTATCCAGCCTGCTCGCGATAAACAAATAAATAAAAAATCTAATTATCGCAAAAGTAAACCGATAGATGAACTCGGTCGATTAGATTACTGTCTTCCTAATCTGATTTTTGTTTCGTTTGTGGTTTAAGTTTCAAATATGTATGTCAGCAACGAAAAGTTTAATAAATTGTCCAGGCACCTTTCATATATTTGTAGTGTGATAAAAACAGGATCAAATATTTGCTAAAATGCGTTTTATGCATAATTTTTTAATTACTATGTGATCCATTGAAACGTTGGAACTCAGTAAATCATTCGACTACAAACCCCAACTCGACAACCCTCAATTTGTAGGCATCATCATCATCATCATCATCATGCATATCAAGGATTTAGGCCTAGCGTGGCCTGTTCCGGCCTCAAGTCATCGTTTAAGAGGACGTCCTGGTTTTCTTTTTCCTAATGGCTTGTATTTTAAGGCCTGTTTTGGTAATCTTTCTGTTTTCTTTCTTTGAACGTGTTCCATCCATTTATGTTTATATTTTTTTAATTTTTTTATATTGTTGGTTCTTGGTTTAATTCTTTCATAATTTCTTCGTTTCTTTTGTGATCAAATAGGGTATACTTTGCAGTTTTTCTCGTAAACTTCATTTCTGCTGTTGTTAATCTTTGTTTGTCTTTTTTGCTTTATTGTCCAGATTTCGCTTCCAATCATTAAGACCGGTAGGGCTAATGTATTGTATACTTTTAGTCTGGTTTGTTTTCGAACTAGGTTTGGTTTAAATATAGAGTTAATTACCCCTGTTATTTTTAAATATTTTGCAATTTTTACATTTATATCTTTTTCATTTTCATATGTGATCATACATCCTAGGTAGTTGAATGAATTCTTCTGTTCTAAGATCTCGTTATCTATTACTATCTTAGTTCTTGCTGGATCTTGTCCTTTAAAGGCCATCGTTTTTGATTTTTCTGTTGATATTATCATTCCATAATCTTTGGCGATCTCATTTAGACCTAAAATATCTTTCTGCAAGTTATCTTCAGAATGTGTAATTATTATTTGGTCGTCGACAAAAAGGAGAGTGTTTAAGTTAACTGTAGGTGAAAGTTTAATTCCTTGATGTAAATTTTTACTCCACTTTATTATTAGTTCATTTAGGTAAATATTAAAAAGAGTTGCTGAGAGGGGACATCCCTGTCGGACTCCTTGGTTATTATTAATAAACTATTTACAAACGTGTATTATAACGTGTTTTATTAATAGACTGTCTACATAAGAATTTTTATAACGCAATAAACACCAAGGCGATCATTTTTAAATTATAATTAGTGCGACGATACTAATTAGCACAATACTAAAAGCGGTGCTGTAATTATGACGTAGTGTGCTTATTAATTATTACCCTAAAAAGGTTAATCTAAGCAACCTATAATGATGCAGTGTACTTTTAAAACTTCAACAAACTGTCTTAGTCAGAAATTCACATAAAGCAGTCAAATCGAAAACCCAATCTAGCACGGGTACTCTAAATTAGATTAAGATACCAAAGAAAATAACAGTTAAACTTCAAGGTATTTATTAATTATGAATCCCAGTGGATTTACGGTAGATGTAGTAAACACGGGCACCTTGAAGGTAATACCTTCTTACATAAAAAAAGGAAATCACTCTGCAGTTTCTCTAAGGGATGTTCTCGGTAATCTATTTTGCATCACGCTCCGTCCGTGTCCATGAATTAGAACGACGACACTCCAGCAAATTGTAGAGATGCCTCCCTTTGTTTGGTGGCCTTCCATCATCAGCCCCTCCCACCTTCGTGTTAATTAAATGTCAGCAAGACTCAGCTTTCTATCATCGTCTGTTCTTAATTAGATTACTTTATCGCTTCCCCCCCCTCGTTTATTCTCTCGCGCTGCCGACACACACACACACATACAGACAGACACCGTATCCTTGCAGTGTTCTGACGGAGATGGACGAGGTGAGGCTTGAAACGTAGAAAGCCGTCAAGGAAGATTTCGATGGATCTACCCCCCCCCCACACACACACCCCACACCCCCCCACATACACACCTTTTAAGATCTTCTCTCTGTGGTTCTTACAAGCAAGTAAAATTAAATAGGTAACGAAAAAGAAAAAGCAAATAAGAACGAGCGGAGGATGGTTTGCAACAAAGTTAAATCTTTCCAACTTATCGGCTAGCGAACGTTTTCTCCCTAAGTCGATCTTTAGCATTCCCAAGTGCATTCTTCACTTCCCTGCATTTTAATCAGACCTGCATATTGAATTTGGCGATAATCAGATTTGTGTAAAGGGTGTGGTCTGAAGAATGTTGTTAAAGTTTTATCCAGAGAGCACCTGCATTTCTCACTCTATTTAATCATCCACCACGATGCAGATAACATAATTCTTCCCCCACTGGGATTTTAAATATCGTATTTACCTACGAACGTATAACAGTAGAAAGTCCGCAGCGCCCTCTCACAACACTGGAGACGTGAAAAATATGAAAAATATTTTCGTTAACAGACGTATTGTAACACGTATACTTTACTGCTCAGCTAATAACCTGTGAGTTGATGGCCTTCAGAATTTTGAATACGTTTTGTTATTGAAATTTGTTTACTTTTTTTTACTTCCAATAGGAAAATAGTTAACTTCAGAAACATTTCGGACTGAAAAGGTAAAGTTTGCACATTTGCGATATTAAAAAACCACTGGGATTTTAAATATCTACCTACGAACGTATAACAGTAGTGAGTCCGCAGCGCCCTCTCACAACACTGGAGACATTGTGAAAAATATGAAAAATATTTTCGTAAACAGACGTATTGTAACACGTATACTTTACTGCTCAGCTAATAACCAATAGGATATTAGTTATTAGCTTCCAATAGGATATTAGTTAACTTCAGAAACATTTCGGACTGAAAAGGTAAAGTTTGCACATTTGCGATATTAAAAACCCACTGGGATTTTAAATATCGTATCTACCTACGAACGTATAACAGTAGTGAGTCCGCAGCGCCCTCTCACAACACTGGAGACATTGTGAAAAATATGAAAAATATTTTCGTAAACAGACGTGATGTAACACGTATACTTTACTGCTCAGCTAATAACCAGTGAGTTGATGGCCTTCAGAATTTTGAATACGTTTTGTTATTGAAATTTGTTTACTTCCAATAGGAAAATAGTTAACTTCAGAAACATTTCGAACTGAAAAGGTTGAAGTTTGCACATTTGCGATATTAAAAACCCACTGAGATTTTAAATATCGCATCTACCTACGAACGTATAACAGTAGTGAGTCCGCAGCGCCCTCTCACAACAATGGAAACATTGTGAAAATATGAAAAATATTTTCGTAAACAGACGTGATGTAACACGTATACTTTACTGCTCAGCTAATAACCAGTGAGTTGATGGCCTTCAGAATTTTGAATACGTTTTGTTATTGAAATTTGTTTACTTTCTTTTACTTCTAATAGGATATTAGTTAACTTCAGAAACATTTCGGACTGAAAAGGATGAAGTTTGTACATTTGCATTTGTGAATACTTAATGGCTGTGTGAAAAGATAATATCAAAGAGTAATTTATCCCATCCGAAATTACAGAAGCCATTAGGCATATGCGTGCAATTCAATGACGAACCAGTTATTGAAGGTTGATTCTTTTTTGGCAGGTGTTTCCAACGACCGGGGCTGCAAAATCACAACGTTAGAATTAGTGGTAATTGAAGTAATAAGCAAACCGGCGACAGAAGTGTCGCTTACTATTCTTTGAATAACAAGCACAGAGCAACGTTTTCTACTGAACATTTACGCTGTTTTTTATGCATGGAAATGTAACACAAGCATTCAAAAACACAAGTAAATGAATGTCAATTAATTAATGTCATTTTTTTTCTGTTGTATTTATAACAGTTAAGAGGGAGAAATAACAACCTCTGTCCAAAAAGGAAACCGAACTTTTCGAAAATAGAAGAAACTAGTGGCGCCATCTGTTATATTTTTTTGTTGTCGAAAGCGGCAATCTTCATTAGTGTTGTGTGAACTGTTTATGACATTTGTTTCATTAGAAGCTGAGTTATAGTGCCAAGAGTGACAGTGTGTTTTGATGAACGGTCGGTCGTCACGATATTCATGCCGTACGCTACTAATTCTCGCTATCTATCGCTTCAAAACTTCGAGATAAACCTCACCATTGACCGTTTGGCCAGGCGGAACGAATTCTTTGTGGATAATGGCCTTGGAATCGTAGAAGCAAATCAGCATTGATTTTACTGTTGACTTCTCCAAGCGACTTTTTTTCGGATGCCCCTCTTCTGGTGGTCTCCACTCAGCACTCTATTTCGGGCTCATACTCAAAACACGTTTCGTCACCAGTAACGATCGTTTCAAGGAAGTTTGAGTCCTTACGAGCGGTTTTAATGAGGTCATTGCAGTGTTTAATTCGACTTGTCCACTTGTGGGGAATAAAATGCCAATCCAATTAACGAAGGCGCAAACTCTCGGTCAAAATGTTGTGCACAGTTGATTTTGGAATCCCGAATTCATCTTCAATTGATCTCACGGACGGTTTCGGATTTTCTTTGATGAAATCACGCACTTTTTGGATGTTGACTTCGCTCAGTCCAGTTTTTGGACTGCCCGGCTTTTCGTCGTCCTCAAGCGTCTCACGACCACTTTGAAATCGCTTAAACCACTCGTAAACTTGAGTACGGGATAAGCATTCATCCCCGTATGTTTTTTGAAGCATTTGATGTGTTTCAGTAAAACTTTTACCAAGTTTAACACAAAAGTCAATTGCAGCTCTGTTTGAAACTCATTTTCCGAACGTTCGTCAAAACACACTGTCACTCTTGGCACTATAACTCGGCTTCTAATGAAACAAATGTCTTAAACAGTTGACACAACACTAATAAAGGTTGCCGTTTTCGACAACAAAGAATACAACAGGTGGCGCCAGTAATTTCTTCTATTTTCGAAAAAGTTCGGTTTCTTTTTGGACACAGGGTGTAATTTTCTTAAAAGAACTAGTATTTTTTTTTCACTCTTAAATATTTTTTAAATGTTGATCTCAACTACAAAACATGCGGAACAGTTAAAGCTGCTTAGAACTGTCAGTCACTACTTCCGTTTCCCCTAGATTTGTATGGAAAATTGGTGAGTGGTTTCTTTCTTTGTTATCTAAAGCAGAGGTTTAAAACCTATGATTACTAGAAGCCTGCGATAATAATCTCTCTCTCTCTCTCCCTCTCTCTCAGTCACGTCTAAAGTCTAATTAATTAGGATATTTAATTAGATTTGGAATAGTCACGTCTAGAGTCTCATTGAATAGGATAATAATTGGTGCTGTTACTGCAGCTGATCAAGATTTGCATTTTCACTAACGTTGAGTCATTTTTATTGCTGCGCGTTACCGGAATAAATACTTATCCTTGAATTTGAAGTAATTACGACGTATTCACTACAAGGTGAAAGACAGAAATAAACGCCTGACAATTTTATTCATTGGGAATGAATTTGTAATCCTTTTAATGAAAAATGGATTATTGATATTACTCTTCATTCTCGGAAATTGGTAATCCTTTTCATAAGAAAAAATTGTAACAAATATTTACTTACTCGTTAATTATGAGAATAATGATGTGTTCATGCATCGCGATTTGCGGAGGAATGTCGACTAGATAGCTCATTTTTCTAGTTTAGAATTTTATTTGTTTCTACGATTCCAAGGGCTTTATTCACAAAGAATTCGTTCCGCCTGGCCAAACAGTCAATGGCGAGTTTTATCTCGAAGTTTTGCAGCGATTGATAGCGAGAATTCGTCGCGTACGGCATGAATATAGTGACGAACGGTCTTTGCACTGTAACTCGGCTTCTCATGAAACAAATGTCATAAGCAGTTGATACAACACTAATGAAGGTTGCTCCTTTCGAGAACAAAACGATATAACAGGTGGCGCCACTAGTTTCTTCTATTTTCCAAAAGTTCGATTTCTTTTTGGACAAAGGGTGTATATTTTGAATGTCGAACTTTTAA
This sequence comes from Typopeltis vanoorti, assembly GCF_054136105.1. NCBI lineage: Eukaryota > Metazoa > Arthropoda > Arachnida > Uropygi > Thelyphonidae > Typopeltis > Typopeltis vanoorti. The sequence continues at coordinate 4,783,491 of NC_143574.1, read as the reverse complement.
AAATATTCTTCAAATTAAAGATTCAATATTTGGCGTTTCTTTATTTTATATTACGCACTTTGATATCAGTACAAATAATGAATTTCATTTATTGTAAAAATCATTTGGATATTAAAATAATGTTGGATTTTATATCCACCTCAGATAGATTTTATATCTATCTCAGTCGATAGCAATTATACCCTTCAGTTGGAAGCTCTGGATTCAACTCCCGAGGAACATTAAAAAGGAATTTTGAATTAAAGCGAGTTAATGAGTTTAATACGGAAGTTCAAGGGCCTTTCTCCCTGAAATTGAATCTCCTCCTGCAAAATAGACGAACTTTCCAGAGATCACAAGCATCAATAGACATCGTAGACTATGTAGATAAGATTAACTGCCCTATCAGGACATTAAGTTTATAAGAAACCGAGTCTCCTGACAGTGTCATATCTTTAACATGTTCATGTAAAAGGAAAGATTAGAGTTATATTTCTCATGGTTTTATGAAAACATTAATTATTGGATATCTTATAAACAGATCAATACCACTGCATACATTTTCGGTAGAATAATTTGGTGAATTTAATTTCATTCCATCATTGCCCACCAGGATAGGAAATTGCAACAAAACCTGCACTAAAGACCTGCACAATATCTCAATAGGAAACAAATACGGCATAGCTCTTTCTGTGAATGAGAAACATTTTGTTAATAGCACAGTTGAGAGGGTTGTATCTTTATTTCGATTTCCATTACCTATTTAGTTTTTTAGTTCATGAAACTAAAAAACTAAAGCTCAAAAGCGTAAGGTCCTCAATCCGCATTCAAAGTTTAGAGAATTGGTTCTTTTTTGGATGAAACAGTTAATCTTTAGTATTACAAGACGCTTTTAAGTACAAGGAACTCGCTTGCAATTCTGGGACGTGGATTTCATTTATTGGTAGGTATTTTCATTAGGTTGATGGTTCACAGGAATCTGTCTACAGAGCCACACTAATTCATTATCTGACTGAAACCTGTTGATTAGTCCATTTCAGAAAGTTTATTTTTCTTATTCTTTTTCTTAGATTGAAAATCGAATCTCTTTTTCTCTCTATTCAAAAGATCAGTCATCGATTTGGTTGAATAATCCACAATCTTCTCAGCATTGCATGCCCTGTGTCTACTGGTATCTGGAGAGTTCATCGAAAAGGAAATTCATCGAATGAACAATTCTTCGAACGACAATTCGTAAAATGCAATTCATCGAAAAAACACTTCATCGAAAATTTTAAATTTTCGGGGAATTGTCTTTCGATGAATTGCATTTTCGACGAATTGTTGTTCGATGAATTGTTCATTTGATTAAATGCGTTTTCGATGAATTGTGTTTCGATGAATTGCCTTTTCGATGAATTGTCTTTCGATGAATTGCCTTTTCGATGAATTGTCTTTCGATGAATTGCCTTTTCGATGAATTGTCTTTCGATGAATTGTCTTTCGATGAATTGTCTTTCGATGAATTGCATTTTCGATGAATTGTCTTTCAATGAATTGCCTTTTCGATGAATTGCCTTTTCGATGAATTTTCATGTAACCGTGTCTACAAGAAATAACATCTCACCCGCAGCCATTCAAGTATGCATTGCCAATCTTCAGAACACATAAAGATGACATATTTTAGCCTCCAGTTTTAATCATGTTGCAAAAGACACAGCATTTACTTTAAAAAATGCACCAAGTCCCAAAAATGGCATATAAAACACACTATTCGTTGAGGCATTATGAAGCGGTTGAAATTGGACACATTTAGGCTTGAGATGAGGACAGTTATGTCCTCTTTAACGTGCAACTGTTTAATCTGAAAAATAAAGCACACAACACAAAATTGCATTAAAACTTTATGCCTATTGTCTTCCCAATTATTTGAATTTAGATTCTCGTATGCATAAACTCTCATGTCGTATTTGTTCTGTTGAATTCTTTAACTGGGAACAAGACCATAAACTAGTGGTCGCAAACTCTCAACGAAATAAATGCATGACTGATACCTCGTAATGCAGTCTAAGACCATCAAGAATTTCTAAATGCGCCCGCATTTCATGTAAATGAAAGATAACTGGGTACAAAATCAATTGTCTGATCGATCTGCCCTTGTACAAATCCGTAGAAATACTTTCGTTGCTAAATTAAATTTTGTCTGATAATCACAAAGAAAGAAAATTCTTTCATAAATTGCCGTAGCCTTAATCATACTTTCTTCCATCATTTAAACTTACAGCCGCATTTACTCACCAGTGACGTAATAGAAGGCCCATCAGTGGTTAATGGAATCAAGAAATTCTTCATAGCAATACAATTTAGCGCTTCTCTGTTAGCATCAATTTTCTGGAGGTTGCCAGTTCTTGTCCTGTGTGTGGGTTACCTAGGCAACGGGAGCAACAGTTGATGGCAGCTGACAGCAAAAGGCTGTACGGTAGGTTTCTAAGTGGAGATGACAGCCAAGGCAGAAAGGAGCAAAGTGTGTGTGTGTGTGTGGGGGGGGTTATATCTAGTCGTGATTTGTTCTTGACGCGCAACGATCCGACTACAAATAACCTTTGATCTTTAGGAGTCCGGTGAGAGACGAAGTGAAAAGTAGATCCAATTAAGGAGCCCATTACAAGTGCCCTGTAGGATCACATATCTGTTTATCATGTCGAGAGGGAAAGAGCTGGATTTTAAGTGTTATTCTCGCCAAGGAAAGGCATGATTATTTATCTTCTTCCCAGGTTGCGCTGGGAAATGTCTGCTTCTTTGAGTAATAAAAACAACTAATCGACTTAACTTAGGAAACCAGTACATTTCCAATACAGGGATGGTCAGAACATTAATCGCTGTGGAGAAATATTCCTCAGAAAGACGGGGTATTTTTATCCCCAGTATTCATTTCCTAAGCTAACCAGAAAGCATATTCATTTCAGATTATGATATTTCTCAAACTAGTAAGTAACCTCCGGGATCTCCGGTTATTGAAAAGCACCTAACTAGATAGTGGTTTATGTTTTTATAACCGGAAACTCCAGAGACCACCTACTTATTCCATAACAGCTGCACCTCAGTCCTTGGTGGCTAACTAAATTTGTATTTCCTCGCAACCCCTTTAGCTCTTCGATTATTTTGCTGCATGTCGCTTCTGTGATAGTCACAAGCAAACCACCCGCTTGTCCGTTTCCACTAATTGCAGCACGCGCAGCTGCACTCTTCACTCCGTTAATTGTTGCGGCCCGGTCATTGGAGCAGAGTCAGCTGTAACTCCATCACTCATCCTTTCAACGCTTCGACTGCGATGGAAGCTGGGGAAGTGAATATGTCGTCTATCTTCATCACCATCGTCCCACACAACAATGGTTTTTCGTGGGCTAACAGCCACTGTGACAGCATGTGTGTGTGTGTGTGTGTGTGTGTGTGTATGTGTGTGTGTGTGTGTGTGTGTGTGTGTGTACTGCTGTTCGCTCTTTCAATATTTATTGGGACATGGCTTAGTCCACATACACAGGAAGATGCGAATTTCATGACGTGATGTTGTTGGAGCATTGCCAATTTCACAACGCATGCGCATTGCTTCAATAATGGATAAAAGTGATAGATATTTTCTATTACAAACTCTGAAGATTATAAAACTTGTTTTGATGTCTGAAAGGAATTTTTATCACTTGTACAGCTATTATGTGTATTACACAAACGTCAAAAAGAAATAGAAAAATCTTTATTTCATAATGGCAACTGGGTTAATTTCCACACCTGTTTCTATTAAGATGTTTAGAAAGTCGATTGAAATCCTTCTAAACACCGAAATGAAAGAAAGGCCATTTCGGGATTGTATTTCGGGATTGTATCATCATCTATTTGCAGATGCCCTTCTTGAAACGCATCTGCAAATAGATGATGTTTACAGCTCGTAGGTTATATCCGCGAACCATGCGCGCGTGCGTGCGTGCGTGTGTGTTCTCAGTTAACTTTTTTTTTTATTTTACAAAGGAAAGCATTTCTGGAAGTAAAACTATCATCTATGTACGAGACTGAAATGTGTTAAAAAAACTTGTTACTTCACCATGACCACGATGCTTTTCTTACTGAATGGAAAGACCATACAACTCTGTCTCTCAATCGATCTCGCTCTGGATAATATGAATTATAATTCAGACCCGTGCAGCCTTATTAAGAATATACTCGCCAGTCTGGTCTAAGCATTACTTATTATTTTATCTTGGTTAACTTCGATATCCTTCAGTTATCATTTCTGATTGGTTGTCTTCGTTGCAAGGTAGTCTTATTTATTTTTGTTTACCTGGGGTATTTGTTGTTATCTCGCATCGTTATTGACTGCAATCAATTTCCATCTTGTTCCAGACTGTGAAAAAACATGCTTTTATCTGATTGGTTACTGGATGAGCATCTGAAGTTGTCGAAACACAGTTAATAAACAGCTAGCCTTTATTGTGCATCGCGCCTTTCTCTCTGTGCATTTGAACCTTGTTATTTATTATTGGTCTTTGAAATATTCTTTTGAAACGAATGCTATACGATAAGAAAGTACTCAAAATCGATTTTTCTTAGATGAAGAAATATATGGTTAATTGCATACGCAAAGTTACGTTTTCCCCAAACTATGTCAAACATTTTTTTTTTTTTTTTGCCAAAGAGCATCGAAATCAACATTATCTAGCTATTATAGTATCAATTATACAGGGTGGCCATAAAATAACTTTCCCTCTTTGGAGGCATCTCTAGCTAAAACCAATAAACGGAATGAGACCAAATTTTATATTAAGACTTTCGAAGGCATGGGGAGATGATTTCCCCGAAAAAAAGATTTAGTACCAAACGTCGCCAATAGGGGGGATTTTGGCGCTGGCGCAGCCGAAAACAAGCGGATAATTACATTAAAGGCAGATGAAATGGAATAATAACATTTCGACGGTGTAAGCGACAGCCCCGTCACTCATTCCAGCTGGATATGTGGCGCATTACAATGATAATAATAATAATAATAATAATTAAACTAAAACAACAACTTGCGAGAGACACAGAAATCAATGTAGTGATTGAACTCACAGGAAACAATGTTTTATCCATCAGAATCAGGGTCCTGTGGACCACATACACGATTTTCAATGTGCTGACCTTTCTTGTGTACAACAAATTGCATCCAGTGTGCGACATGCTCTACAGCTTAACGTAAGGAGTCGGATTGGATGTTCATAACAGCCCGTTTTATGTTCTCTTTCAAGACATGCAAGTTGGGAACGCCACAAACAGCGGATTTCAAATATCCCTACAGCATAGTGATCCAGTTTCTTCAAATTTCTTAATCATAGCTCTCAGTGCTACAGCTGACATAGGACTTGTACGCAGGTTATGAAGCCTTCTAAATTCGCGAAGGGCCGCTACGGCATTGCACTGTTTAAGGTAAAATAACTTAACAAGTAAAGCACGCTGAGGCAAGGTAGGACGCATATTAAGCACAATTCGTCAGTCATTCGAATAACTGCCTGAACGTTCCCAATCCCTTTTTAAGTGGAATTAGTGGCGCTGCTGTCACGTACGCACAGTAAAATTTACTGCACAAATTTCTGCTTTCGGCTCCGCCAGCGCCAAAATTTCCCCTACCGACGACTTTTGATACTAAATCTTTTTTTCGCGGAATTCATCTCCCCATGCCTTCGAAAGTCCCAATATAAAATTTAGTCTCATTCCGTTTATTGGTTTTAGCTACAGATGCCTCCAAAGAGGGAAAGTTATTTTATAGCCAATTAAATACCGTGTGCTAAAATATACTGTTCCAAGTAATGCCGTTTTTGGAGATCATATGTGTTCACTTCGTTGATGTTTAATTCTTGTAAATAATTGAATAGCTTCTATGAAATTTCACCAAGTGCGCCGATAACCATAGGGATGACTTTGGTGTGTTTAAGACACAGCCACTCAACTTCGATTGTTACATCTCGATATTTAGTGATTTTTTTCTTATTCTTTGTTGTTGATGTGTCATCGGTGTGTCTATTGTATTCCAAATGCCGATCAGTTTGTATTCTCAAGTCCCAGAGGATTTTTGCTGTTTCGTTTTCCATAACTGTCTCTATTTTACGCTGCCACCAGTTACCAGAATTAGGAAAACCATATTTTTTGCATATATGGCAATGAATTATTTTGGCCACTTGATTATGGCAGTATTTATAATCATTTTGGACTTGGTTTCTTGATGTTATTGTCGATGTATTTTTTAAATTAATTTCTTCTTCAACAGTCTGTCTCATTTGCAGAACACCCCGTCCACCTATTCTTGGTAGATACAGCCGGCCAGCACCACTTCCTGGATGTAATGCACGATGCATAGTCATTAATTTTCTACTTTTGTGGTTCAGTTTGTCCTGGTCTTCTTTTGTCCAATCTATTATACCAGTTGTGTATCGGATCACTAGTATAGCCCAAGAATTCATTGCTTTAAATGTGCGGAATATTCCTCACTTATTTTTGACTCTTAATAAGTGTACTATTCACGCTGAAGACAGGGATGTTCAAGAAAAACTACAAGTTCCTGTGGATTAAGAATTCACAGATATTTATGAGAAAGAATGAAAACACTCGAGTATACATAATTGCAAGTGAATCCGACTTACACAGCCTACCAATATAAAACACTAACTTTTCACATCCTTAAGAACAAGATCAGAAATCACTTAAAAACTATATAATGGAGATCTCAAACATAGGCGAACATATCCAGTCAGACAACATAAACTTCAAGGGATCTTTGACTCTTTGAAGAAATGGTCAGAACAACATTTCCACGAATACCAACTTCACTATCGTACACACAAACATAAGAAGTATAAAAAAACACTGCCTACATTGATAACACAGCTCAATTATACCATGATAAACATAGATGCGCTAATACTGACCGAAGTTGCAATAAACGACACAGAAATTTACGCATACAACATAAATAATTATCAAACCTACAACTTATGTAGTCCAAACAAAAGAGGAGGTGGAATTCTGGCATTTATCAAAGAAAAATACAATGTGACAGAAAAACAAACTCACTTCGAACATGCGGAAACACTAATTTTAGAAATTGCAAACAGTCACAATAGTATCAAATACACAATAAACACAATATACAGACCCCCAGATAATAATCCACTCAGTTTTCTTCACGAGTTAGAAACATGGCTAAGCGGCATCGAACCCCGTACAACACACAGACTCATCCTAATAGGAGACATTAAATACTCTTGACCAAGCTTCTTCAACCACTAACACATATCTTGATATACTAAGTCAGTACAACATAAACCCTACCAGTAACTTCCCAACAAGAGAAGAAATACTCAATAACTCATTAACACAATCATGCATTGATCATATCAACATACGGGCTCCCATCCAAGATTGCCGATCACTATTTTGTCTCAACTTCGTTTTATTACGTTATCTGCCTCCCCCTCCCCTTCCACCACCACAAAAGTCGACAAAACTCGATCATACTAAAGAGCATTGTCGATAACCAAGTAAAAAATACAGACTGGAATTCCCTACTTAAAATAAACGATCCTGTAACATTATACGAGAATTTTCATCTAAAGTTCACAGAAATATACAAAAAAGCAACAAAACCTACACAAACGAGGCGACAAACAGACAACAATCCATGGATTAATGACGACATACTAAATACTATTACTGTAAAAGAAAATCTATGGAAAAAACTTAAAAAGTCACCCAGTAACACACATTTACAAACCTTATACAAAAACACAAGAAATAAACTAACAACAAAAATTCGAAGGGCAAAAAGACGCTACTACTTCCAAAAAGTCATGGAATATAACGACAACATTAAGCAAACATGGCGTACACTCAACGAATTAGTAACCCGAAAAAAGAAAACTTCAGCACAAGATTTTATTTCGAAAAGCTTCGGTCAGGACTCAAACCAAGAGGAACTTGCAGACTTATTCAACCATGCTTTCACAAACAACATCACACAACTCAAAAAAGACAAACTACCAACGATCAACAAAAAACTACCGACACAAAGTCAACAACAAACGATGTATTTTCCACCCATAACAAAACAGGAACTGAAAGAAGCACTCCTACAACTAAAACCAAAGACTACTCCAGGAATAGACAAAATAAGACTCACAGAACTTATAACACACTTTGAACAAATAAATCCAATACTTTTGAAGCTTTTGAATTATATATTATTATTATTATTATTATTATTATTATTATTATTATTATTATTATTATTATTATTATTATCTGTCTTTGCAGTACACATTCATTTTTATTGTGGTCTTCTTTTTGACCTAATTAGGAGACTTTTTATTTCGCTGTGGCAGCCTTTCTATGTCATTTTTTATTTTTACTATTTTTTGGTATTATTTTGGTCTAGCTACTCACTGATGAAGCCTCAAAAAAGGCTGAAACCGGTCTGGGTAGTGACCTCCTTCCATAATGTAATAACAGCATACATTTCCTAGGAAATGTGTTTTTATATTATGGAAAATACCAAGAATAGCGATCAGAACTTTACCACCTTTGCTGCGAGTTTCCCGTGTTTGTACTACGTACTAGGACTACTTGCATTAGCTCACGCTAGTAATCGCCGATATTTTTATAGTTTACTATATTTGGCATGAAACTCTCTGATTTCAATCTTTGAGTTTCTTATTCGGTTTTAAAACAATGTGGGATTTAATATTCCCTTAATTTAAATAATGTTTATATGCCGAAATGAAGCCTATTGGCTCTTTATATTTAAGTAATCCATATGGTTCTTTTGTGAGATCACATCAGATACCCATGCTACTCAACAACCTACCAAGAAAGTTAAAACACGTAGATAACTACAGAACATTAAAAAACGAACTCTGGAAAATACACCAACAAAGTTAAGATACCATTAACACTAATATACACATCACAAATCACCAGCATCCAATGCCAACATCCCATCCATAAATAATAGCAACAACACAAATAGTGAAGGCTAATTCCACTCTCTTCATAAAAGCTAACCCAAGCTTCGAAGTAGCTTTGAAGTAGCTTCGAAGTAGCTTTGCACACATAATCGTCCGTGGCTTTGCCACGGACGATTATGTGTGCAAAGTCGCCCAATGTGCGCTACTCGTAAATTTAAGTTTACAGGATCTTTATAATGTCTTTGTCTATATTAGATATATGTTTAATTGATGAAAGAAAGTAATATTCTTTATCTTTAAATAATTACTTAATTTTTTTCTATCAATATAAAACTTTTTTGACGTACCCCCACGTATCGATTCGCCTACCCCCTGGGGTACGCGTACCACACTTTGGAGATCACTGTAATTAGACTGTAATGTGCTGTAAATAAAGATGCAAAAAAGTATTATTATCAAAATTTTAATTGAAATGCGATGTAGAAAATGAATCACATATGCAGCACTTAGTGCTGAAGTTTGTAAAACTTACAAGTTGGAATGTCACTAAAGATGATTATTATAATTGTGTAAATATTTCAGAAATCCTAACTCAGCCACAAGGTGAAAAGACAGAAAGTATCGGGAATGATTACCATGAATTATCCTTCTATTCGTCTGTCTTTCCAAGTTAATTAGAACTACAGGATGAGTTCGAGATTGGGTTTTAAGGATTAAATCAAAAACATAAATGGAATGGAACCAATGCTATCAGAATTTAATTGTCTCCACTGTTATGAAAGAAAATTGACAGAATGAGTTCAATTTTTGAATCTACCAAGGTATGGTTGCTTTCTGAGTTTCCATTGTCCAGAAGCTTTGGAAAATTGTCATGTGCTATCATGCGTGAAGCATTGGATAAACTCAAGACAGGAATCAGGATAGGAGGTAGATTGATCAGTAATCTGAGGTATGCTGATGATAGAGTACTCGTTTGTAATGACATGGAAGAACTAGGACTAATTCTTGGCATAATTAACAAGTTCAGTAATAACAGAGGATTTCAACTCAATCTTAGCAAGACAAAGATTGTGGTTTTCAAAGGAAATACAAACAGGAATCTCTTGAGAAACAAGTGTACCTTAACGGAGAAAGAATTGAGGAAGCCAGCAAGTTTGAGATGGATCCCAAGTAGGCTTTTCAGAAGACATCAGAAAAAGTTAGGAATGGCTAAAACAACAGTCACGAACCTGTCTAAAATCTTGAAGGATGGATCTATCTCCATGGAAACAAAGTTGGGGATTTTGGATGCAGTTGTTTTTCCAACAGCGACTTATGGATGTGACTTGGAACGTAAACAAGTCAGATAAGAAACGGATATCTGCTTCTGAGATGTGGTGCTACAGAATGCTGTTGAGGATATCATATACAGAAAGGCGTACAAATGAATGGGTGTTAGAAAAGATTAGTAGAACTTTAAGGCTCCTTAAGGATATTGACAGAAGAAAGTTAAAATATTTTGGACACATAAAAAGGAGGACTTCTCAGAAGAGTAATACAGGGTGTCCCAAAATTCACGCAAGAAGTAATTTTGATAGAAAACACAGGTTTTTAATTAAAAATTGTAATTTCTTATTGATTCATAAAGTATACAGTATAGGGTTATGCATGGAATAGCATATCGGGTAAATGGCCTCCACGGCTTTACTGGCACATACGCACTCTTTTGTCGAAATTTTCCATGACCGTTTTGCTTAAATGTGGCTGAATTTCGTTGATACAACGCTCAATTTCCTCCTTAAAAGCGTGGGTGGTCGTGGGCTTGTTGATATAAACCTTAGACTTCAAAAAACTCCAAAGAAAAAAGTCTAACGGCATTAAGTCACATGATCTGGGAGGCCAATTCTGATCACCAAAACGGGAAATTACACGACCAGGAAATGACTCATGCAGTAATTGAATTGTTTCTCGGGCTGTATGGCATGTGGCACCGTCTTGTTGAAACCACGTGTCGTCCACATCCATATCTTGCAATTTAGGCACAAAAACCTGGATTATCATGTCGTGATAGCTAGCACCATTAACTCTTATTGCCTTACCAGCCGCATTTTGGAAGAGAATGGACCGATGATGCCTCCAGCCCAAAATCCGCACCAAACACGTTATGGATGCATTTGTTTCTCAACAATCACTCGTGGATTTTCTGAACCCCAAATGCGACAATTTTGTCGATTAACGAAGCCATCAAGATGAAAATGAGCCTCATCGCTGAAGATGATTTTGTTCGAAAAATAAGCAAATAAGAAATAAGAAAATGATTTTGTTCGAAAAAAAAATATGGAACAACTTGTTGTTCCATAATCCATTCAACGAACTCTGTTCGCTGTGTGTGGTCAGTAGGCTTCAGTTCTTGAGTCAATTGAACTCTGTAAGCATAAAGATGCAAATCTTTCGTGAGAATACGCTGTAGAGAGCTTCTCGAAATGCCCAATTCAAGACCACGGTGCCGAATTGATGTTCCTGGACTCTCAGCAACACTCTCACGAACTGCTTCGAGGTTTTCTGTTGAACGACTTGTTGAAGGACGGCCAGAGTGTATAAGATCACTAATTGATCCAGTTTCCTTGAATTTTTTAATTAATCTTTTCACAGTTGAAGTTAAATCACTATTCCGACCATATTTTGTACGAAAATTGTGAACTGTAGCTGCCAAACCTTCATTATTTTTAAAATATTGCTCAACAATGAAAATGCGTTGTTCTTTCGTGTAGCGCTCCATTTTTAATAACCCTAAACTGTCAGCTGTCACGCTGTCTTTTTTTTTCTCGTTGGTAACACTTTACCGCACAAATGGCGCTAAATTTAAATCTTGCGTGAATTTTGGGACACTCTGTAGAAGATAAAGTTCCTGGAAAAAGAGGAAGGGGTAGACCATCAATGAGATGGATGGATGGTGTGTGTGTGGAGCAACTAATCTTCAGAGAGTTGAAGTCTTCAGAAAAGCAAACAACAGGACTATGGGGGAGGCCTAGTGGCACATCACGGAGCATCGGAGTGACCATACTGCATCTGTGGATGTTCAGTGAACATATAGATAGAGAATAGCCAAACATCATGAAGGATTAGATTGGGCAATCTTCTCCTTCATGATGGTTGGCTATGGTGGTGTAAAATACTGTAATCTCATTTGATCCGTGGCTTGTCTACGCAGGAGTTCTCTCCACCTCACAATCTGCATGAGCGCATGGCACTCTTTTGATGAAATACGATACGATACAAATAAAATACGATAAACTATCATTTGGTCGCTGAAGAAGGGCTTCAGGCTTTCCTAATGTGTTTTGAAGTAAGTAATTATTGTTTTTGATTTTTTTAAATACTAATTGGTATCAATTCACTTCCATTTCTGCAGCCGATGAAACAGTAAGATCCAAAATGAACAAAGAAAAAATAGTCTCTCTTCCAAATGCAGTATTGAACGACGCTTTCAGATCAGCTAACATCTTTCTACTCCCTTTGTAAGGGATTTCGCAAGAGAACAATGAAAAAACTATTGCGTTTCGGCTCTACTTATTATTCCTGTTCCACGCGGTCGCTATGGCAACGTTTCCTGATGTTCGTCTCTGAAATCGACCGACCAGAAATACGAAGTTTTAAAGATACCAGTGATTTTTGAGGTAGTCATCTGTAGCTAAAAGATCTTTTAACTTTTGAAGGCCCACAAGTTCTTAGCCATAATCGCCAGCAATTCCTTAATGTTCTTGACGGCCTTCGATCATTTAAATATTCATAAGTTAGCACTTTAGCCGTTTGCTTTTCATCATTATCTTTCGTTGTTTTTTTTTTTAAATCCCCGTTCGCCAAGCAGGAAAATGTGCCATCGTAAAGTTAACGAGAAGAGTTAAAAATTCTTCCGCTGTAACGTTCTTAAATTAGCTGTAAAAAAAAAAATGTACAACCATGTTCGGCTTTACAATTTGGTTTTAATAGATGAATAGAAAAATAATGTCGTTAATTATTTATTGATTTGTTTCTAGTTTGTTTTAGTTCCCAGTTGAGTTCTGCCCCTTCAGATAATTAAGCCATTGTTGTGTTTATTAGCATCTTTGAAAAGCCTTAATGATGCTATTGTGGTTCCTGAAAGCATAAAGAAAATTATTCATTTTTATCATCTTATTCCGATGTTCTTTTGCAAAAGTATCACGATGGACTATATAGCCGTCAGTAGTTAATTAGATATTAATTCATCTTACACCATAACAACACGCACATCATTTGGATGTAACGTCCAACACATTGTTGGACGTTAGATCCAAATCTAACGTCCAACAATGGCAGGATTGAAGGAGAACCAGCTTCCCAGCTATGAACTCGGGGGGAGGTTGGGCACCATAGGCGCCAGGGGGACGCAGGCCTCCCTAGTAATCCAATAAAATAGTAAGTGCTTCTAGAGGAATAAACCTATTATTATTTTGCGTCAGTTTGTAACAATGTTCTTATTGATATGGTATTTTATCATGTTAACCAATCAGCAGTTGAAATTTGTCCAATCGAAATTGCGTCTTCGCATTATTTATCGTTCTTCTATTGTTAAGATGCACGTGTCCATTAAAATATCAATTTCGAAGCCATTATGTAAATAAATTCCATTAATGATTGATCAATATGAGAATGGTGTATGTATTGTTGAATATTCTTACAGCAATGTCATCTTTGTGAAGCATTGTTTGGCTTTCGACAAATACATCCATCAACACCTAATTAACTTTTATAGGATTCTTTGGCATACGTGGAATTATCCACCCAGCATGCGATAGTGTTGAATCATTTTGGGAACTGTGTTAGCGAAGCATGGGATGGGATTTTGTTTGCGTAATAATCAAATGAGTTAAATCAAACAGGAGTGCATAATTATGTTTATTAGGCAATACACGGTATCATCCATGTGCTGAGTTCAACAGTTTCTTGTATTAACAATGCCCATTAGCTCATCTGTATGACGTCACTTGCTTCCTGAAGTTTTAAATGCTACGTTTCATTAGGTATAGTATTTGACATAAATTTAACATAAAAAACGTACTTTTCTAGTCTTCCTAAACTTAGATCAATTCTAAGCAAACCCAAACAGACTCACATCTATATATATATATATATATATATTGAAGGCATGGGGAGATGAATTCCGCGAAAAAAATGTTTAGTACCAAAAGTCGCCGATAGGGGAAATTTTGGCGCTGGCAGAGTCGAAAGAAAGCAACCAAATCTTTGCACTAAACCCAGGTAAAAAGAATTATGAAAATTTTACTGTGCGTACGTGACAGCAGCGCCACCAATTCCAGTTAAAGAGGGATTGGGAATGTTATTATTCCATTTTTTCTGCTTTTAATGTAATTATCCGCTTGTTTTCGGCTCCGCCAGCGCCAAAATTTCCCCTATCGGCGACTTTTGGTACTAAATTTTTTTTTAAGCGGAAATCATCTCCCCATGCCTTCGAACGTCTCAATATAAAATTTGGTCTCATTCCGTTTAGTGGTTTTAGCTACAGATGCCTCCAAAGAGGGAAAGTTATTTTATGGCCACCCTGTATATATATTCCATAGAAAGTAGAACGGATTAATACCTTTAAGGCAGTTGTGATATGGCATTTCATTCAACTTGAAGCTAGATACTAGTTTATTATTTTTATTCATAAGGCAAATAATGATGGAGAAGCCGGAAGCTGTAGATTGTTCTGAAGTATTAGAAATCTGGCGACAAGGACTAACTACTCGGGCTAATTATCGCACGAGGAGTTGTGCCTATCCCACGAAGTACAGTGAAAGTGGAGAAGCAACATTCGGATCATTTGCAATCACCGCTTCGAAATAGTTGACGCAAAGCAAATACTGCAAATGCTGATAAAGCCGCAATAGTCCATTGGACTAATTGGGAGCACTGGGGAGAAATCATTGAAGGATAGTGGGATTAGCTGATGACGTATCACATCACAAATGTGAGAATTGTTTAACTGTAGATAATTAGTTGGGAATGGCATATACAGTGACTGCATTTTGTAGCGAACCGTGTTAAATTTAGTAGACAGTAGTTTAGTAGATGCGCATGGCTAATCGGGATTTAAGTTTTCGTATGAAGAGGTAGATATGTTGGGCAACAGTTGAGATGACAATAGTGGATTGGGTTGCATGAACTAAGGGGGTGTAGGGGACATTAGATACAGTTTCTACTAATAAGATAATCTTAGCTGTTTGTTTGGTTGGTTGGAAAAAACAAGATTTGAATCCTGTCCATGACGAGGTCATCATTTCAATGAGATCATGTATTAAGATAAGGAAAAATAAATAATTATTAATGAGGGATTTTAGTATAGGAGATAATAACACACACACAGAGAGAGAGAATGAGTGCAATGGATTGTGTCGTGTGGATAATATAGTCTGTAGTAAATTTTTCCAGGAACTTCGGGATACTTGTCTGAAGCCTAAACATGTAGCATCAACCTGCTAGATGGAATACGATCTTCGATTTTATAATAACATCACAGGAATTAGTGATCAACGTTATTAATTACTTGGATCCCCTATGTGACAGCGATCATGTGATCTCGGATGGAGAATTAAGACAAAGGCGAGAAATTATAATTAGAAAGCATTAGGAATGGAACAAACAAAGCTGACTTTGTAGGTATGAGAATTAAAATGTATTAACTGAGATATTGTTTAAAGAATAACGCTGATGGGCATCTTGTAGTATTTAATTCTAAACTCATTTCAAGAAGTAAATGTCATGATAAATCGCAAGTGGTTTGATGAATAATTAACTTCTGGATGGACTACGTTGTAAAAAAAAATGATGTAAAAAAGAGTGATGGTTTCAGAAGTTATTAAACATAAGGACATCTTTACTTAATTAAATATTATAAATCGTAATTTGAATTAGAGATATCCGAGCTTAATTTAAATGGAATTACACTCTCTGTCCAAAAAGAAATCGAACGTTTCGAAAATAGAAGAAACTAGTGGTGCCATCTTTTTGTTGTCGAAAACCTTCATTAGTGTCGTCTCAACTGTTAATGATATTTGCTTCATTAGAAGCCGAGTTATAGTGCCAACAGTGACAGTGTGTTTTGACGAACGGTCGGTCGTCACGAAATTCATAGCGTACGCGATGAATTCTCGCTATCAATGGCTTCAAAACTTCGAGATAAAACTCACCATTGATCGTTTGGGCAGGCAGAACGAATTCTTTGTGGATAATGCCCTTGGAATCGTAGACACAAATCAGAATTGTCTTTACTTTTGACTTCTCCAAGCGACTTTTTTTTGATGCCCCTCTTCTGGTGGTCTCCACTCAGCACTCTGGCGCTTTATTTCGGGCTCATACTCAAACACCACGTTTCGTCAGTAACTTTCATCGTTTCAAGGAAGTTTGAGTCCTCGAACGGTTTTAATGAGGTCTTTGCAGTGTTCACTTCGATACATGTTTTGGTCGTCGGTCAACTTGTGGGGAACAAATCGCGAATTCAATTTACGAAAGCCCAAACTCGGTCAAAATGTTGTGCACAGTTGATTTTGGAATCCCCAATTCATCTTCAGTCAATCTCAGGGACGATTTCGGGTTTTCTTTGATGAAATAACGCAATTTTTGAATGTTAACTTCGCTTAGTCTAGTTTTTGGACGACCTGGCTTTTCGTCGTCCTCAAGCGTCTCACGACCACTTTGAAATCGCTTAAACCACTCGTAAACTTGAGTACGGGATAAACATTCATCACCTGTATGCTTTTTGAAGCATTTGATGCGTGTCGGTAAAACGTTTACTAAGTTTAACACAAAAGTCAATCGCAGCTCTTTGTTTGAAACTCATTTTCCGACCGTTCGTCAAAACACACTGTCACTCTTGGCACTAGAACTCGGCTTCTAATGAAACAAATGTCATAAACGGTTGACACAACACTAATGAAGGTTGCCGCTTTCGACGACAAAAAAGATACAACAGGTGGCGCCACTAGTTTCTTCTATTTTCGAAAAGTTCGGTTTCTTTTTGGACAGAGGGTATATTAAATTAAAAAATGTATAAACGATATTTAAAAAAAAAACTGTTCAAAAATAAAACCGATAAAATTTATCGAGTAGGTGTGCAATTTCAGAAGTGAGTCAAAGATAAACATTTGATTACTGATGGTAAAAAAAAAATGATGCATGTTTCTCCAGTGCCTCCTTGCGGGTGTAAATCGAAAAATAACCAAATAAGTATCATTAACTGACATTGTGCCGGGCGTTGTAACTAAAATGAATGAAGAAAAATGATAAAGAAAAGGCAAGGGGAACGACATCATCATCATCATCATCATGATAAATGATGGTTGCAGAAATTTGAAATTCTGTTATCTGATTTGTCACTAAAATGCTTCTGTAGAAAAGCAAACAATAACAACCCTTAGAGATGAGCAATTGATTGTTCAACAAGGAGTAAAAAGCGAATTGCAACATACCACGTATGATAACACATACTAACCATTTCTAATGCTGCACGGGCCTGCTGTTGCCATCGCACGATCGCGATAAATATGAATGTGGGATGTGCCAATAATAATAATAAAAAAAAAAAATACATATCGCGAGCGAATGCTGCTCACGTGCACAACTTTGTAAAGAATTCGATCAACAATGAAACAAACAGATCACGTTAAAGGACCAAAGAAATGCTTTGCTGGCAGAAAAAGGTGAATGGCAAATAAACGAAATCGATTTGGAACTTGGAACTTCCGATGCAATTTGTAGTTCGTATTTAAACGACTTAAAACAACTGAGTTCAACTTCTCTAAAATACGTAGTTTTTATGTAATATGTGGTTATCGTATTTTTAACTGTCACCAACTGTATATTTTTGATATTCAAAATGTCATCAATCTTTTTGAGATATTCGTTTTTAAAAGCGTTTCCTGATTCGGCATTTCTATCCCCCCTACCCCTCTACCCGTCAATAGATTGCAAGAATCATCTAACGGACAGGAGTGAGCACAAAGTTCCATTTATTTCTATCTTTCTCTTCTCTTGCGACAAATGAGGTTTGACAAGGGTTTTTAGATGTTATGGAGAGATATTTTGACTTCCGACACTAAGAACATCGCAACAACAAACTAAATAAATCTTTTCCTATCACTTGCAGTTTATATTTTGAATTTCGTCATAACAAATCCGGAATGACACACCGAATTCTGAAGAAAATAGTCTATTATCGGTAAAAGACAATTTTTTTGGCTGGTTTGCTGTCTAGGGAAATGACAGAATCGTGCTTGGTGATGTTTTATTTAGTAAAAACTAGCGGTATTGTAGATTTCCATTTTTGAAGGATATGACAGGAATAATACCAATACATCCCCCCCCACACACACACACACGCACAGGTTGGAAGTGACGAAAAGATAAAAGAATTCAGAGTCAATAAAATAAATGCAAGAATCTCCATTCAACTCTACTATTAACCAACTTATGATTGAGTATAATTTGTCTCTCTACTATTTTTTAACAATATTTTCTGGAATTTTTTATATATTTTTGCACAGGTACACCCTCTGTCCAAAAAGAAACCGAACTTTAACGAAAATAGAAGAAACTAGTGGCGCCACCTGTTGTATGTTTTTTGTTAGTGTTGTGTGAACTGTTTATGACATTTGTTTCATTAGAAGCCGACTTATAGTGCCAAGAGTGACAGTGTGGTTTGACGATCGGTCGGTCGTCACGAAATTCATAGCGTACGCGATGAATTCTCGCTATCAATGGCTTCAAAACTTCGAGATAAAACTCACCATTGATCAAACTCACCATTCAGCTTACGTGTGGTTTAAGCGATTTCAAAGTGGTCGTGAGACGCTTGAGGACGACGAAAAGCCAGGCCGTCCAAAAACTGGACTGAGCGAAGTTATCCAAAAAGTGCGTGATTTCATCAAAGAAAACCCGAAATCGTCCGTAATATTGATTGAAGATTAATTGGCAATTCCAAAATCGACTGTGCACATTTTGACCGAGAGTTTGGCCTTCGTAAATTGAATTCGCGATTTGTTCCCTTCAAGTTGACCGACGACCAAAAATGTATCGAATTGAACACTGCAAGGACTTCATTAAAACCGCTCGTAAGGACTCAGACTTCCTTGAAACGATCGTTACTAGTGACGAAACGTGGTGTTTTGAGTATGAGCCCAAAACAAAGCGCCGGAGTGCTGAGTGGAGACCACCAGAAGAGGGCCACCTGAAAAAAAAGTCGCTTGGAGAAGTCAAAAGTAAAGACAATGCTGATTTGTTTCTACGATTCCAAGGGCATTATCCGCAAAGAATTCGTTCCGCCTGGCTAAACAGTCAATGGTGAGTTTCATCTCGAGGTTTTGAAGCGGTTGATGGCGAGAATTCGTCGCGTACGGCATGAATATCGTGACGACCAACCGTTCGTCAAAACACACGGTCACTCTTGGCACTATAACTCGGCTTCTGATGAAACAAATGTCATAATTTTCGAAAAATTCGGTTTCTTTTTTGGACAAAGGATGTATTATGTTTACCTAATAATGATAGAATCATCAAAATGCAGAAGAAACAAAGAGAAAGAGAGAAAGAGAGAGAGAGAGAGAGAGAGAGTATAGAATTTAGAGCTTATTGGCTTTGGTAAGGACTCAGAAAGTATGATAAGAAGCTTTTCTTCTTTTAGACTTTTAAAAATCACTTCTGGGATTTGTTGACAGATTGTGCGCAATAGTTGGACTCTTCAGAATAACAAAAAGGAAATGGAATTTTTTTTTTTTTGTGACAGAGAGAGAGAAGGTTTATGTGAATTGTGTAATGAAAACAATTTTTATTCTTCCGTGCAAGATTTTATTTCAAATTAGCATAATATCCATTGAGAGATTCCTTAGCTCCATCTACTGTAACAACGCATTTCCGATAGTTGAAAAATCTGGGTTCAAATCCCGATTTGGATACCCAAAACCTTTTTTTTTTCCTTTGGAGGTTAATCGGTCTCATACGCAAGTAGTGGTTTTATTTTTTACAGGAAACTCGGGTTATTCGTTGCACGAAACAGACAAAGCGGTCAGAAGAACTCACGTAATACACAAACAAAAATAAAACGGGAATAAGGATTAAGCACCATATTTGCAGCACCCCCAATTTCAAGCCACGAGCCACCACTGCACACAACACTAATTCTGTCTATGACATCCGGATTAGCAACAAGATTATCCACTTGTTTAGATCACTGACTTTCTTCACTGCTATTGGAATACGGGATCAGAACTCGCTTCCTATTTTAACGTGTCCTACATCTTTAGAGGTTTCCATTTCGTTTGCATTTTTGTATTACAATTTTTTTTTGTTGCTGCTTTCTTGCTAACGTCTGGTTTTCCAGCAGCTGTTCACTAAATTTCCTCAAGGGGAACTTTTTTTGTTGATAAAAAGAGTTCATGCCTTCGCCGTATCATTTGAAATGCAGCTTCGAAGTCGTTTACGAAGCTCGTGCTGACTAGATCAAAGGAACAACCCAAGATAAAGATGGTAATGCGATGTTAGCATGTGTTAAGTTCACCGATTGTGTAACTACACCTCACATCCTTACAATAATCTATATCCGATGATTTGGTGACGTTAACTTTTCCTTTATGAATGGTTTTCTGCCATATGTGAGTTTATGGTTGGTAGGTGTGTCCTTTCTTTCCCTTTTATAGCATTCCTGATGCAAATTGTCAGAGCGTGGATAATATTTCATATTTCTTTTCTGTATATACGCATATATATAGAAAAATTGGGAAAAATTGAAACTAAAAGCACTAAAAAATGCGAATGCTTTTGTACATTGTTGTCAATTATCTAACCAACAATATATTTCTAAAACTGATTGCGCTATGCATTGCGCCCTCTCCTGGCACTTTTCTCCATCAAGTTTTCGCTCTAAAAAAAAAAAAATGTGAATGCTTATTTTGTACATTGTTGTCATTATCTAACCAACAATATATTTCTAAAACTGATTGCGCTATGCATTGCGCCCTCTCCTGGCACTTTTCTCCATCAAGTTTTCGCTCTAAAAAAAAAAATGTGAATGCTTATTTTGTACATTGTTGTCATTATCTAACCAACAATATATTTCTAAAACTGATTGCGCTATGCATTGCGCCCTCTCCTGGCACTTTTCTCCATCAAGTTTTCGCTCTAAAAAAAAAAATGTGAATGCTTATTTTGTGCATTGTTGTCATTATCTAACCAACAATATATTTCTAAAACTGATTGCGCTATGCATTGCGCCCTCTCCTGGCACTTTTCTCCATCAAGTTTTCGCTGTAAAAAAAAAAAAAAATGTGAATGCTTATTTTGTACATTGTTGTCATTATCTAACCAACAATATATTTCTAAAACTGATTGCGCTATGCATTGCGCCCTCTCCTGGCACTTTTTTCCATCAAGTTTTCGCTCTAAAAAAAAAAAATTTTGAATGCTTATTTTGTACATTGTTGTCATTATCTAACCAACAATATATTTCTAAAACTGATTGCGCTATGCATTGCGCCCTCTCCTGGCACTTTTCTCCATCAAGTTTTCGCTCTAAAAAAAAAAAAAAAATGTGAATGCTTATTTTGTACATTGTTGTCATTATCTAACCAACAATATATTTCTAAAACTGATTGCGCTATGCATTGCGCCCTCTCCTGGCACTTTTCTCCATCAAGTTTTCGCTCTAAAAAAAAAAAAAAAGCTATCGATTTCATCATAAAAAATTAAAGTTGTATTTTTATTCGTTACGATCAGTGTAGGTTTTATGATCTCGTTTTATATTATCCGTTACGATCATCTCCAGTATAAGGAGGTTGGCAATATTTGGCACGATCCATTACCAACTGAAGAGTCAACGAACCAGCTGAATCCACGTAGTCTAAAGGGTTCGCCGCGGTGCACGAGCACTATATCACTATGCCTCGTCTTCGTAGATGTTACCGCTATCATTACGGGCACTAGAAAACTCATTAGCTACTCCCACCAACCTGATAACGGCTATTCAAAATGCTTGGTCGCCTCGCGACTAGCGGCAATGAAAATAGCGGAATCAGGCACCTAACATCACCACAAACAAACCTTCCCTCGTGTTATTTTTCTTCCGTTATTCGCCTCCTGGTGGCTAAAGTGTTATTCGTTCACCACTTTACATAATTTGCAAGATTAGTTGAAGGTTGTTTTCCGCCAGTCTTTGAAAACCCAACACAAGTTCACGAATTTAATTAAACCACCCCCTTTTTTTTTCCTGTCTCGATCGACATTGTTGTAACACTTGTCTGCATTCTAAATCTGGGGATACTCAGAAAGCCAGAAAATGAAGAACGACCCGCATTGTTTTTGGTATTGCTTTTTGGTGTTGGCACTTACTTTGTAAAGCTCATAACAAGTCCGAAACGTGTTCCTGAAATAGAATTATCATTCATTAAAGAACTGTTTGTTTGATGGAGGTATTGTGTAAAATTCACACGCACGCGCGCGCGCGGCGAATTCCAAGGTAAAGCGCATGAACTGATGGCTATTAACATTATTCAAATTAGCGTCTACAGACCTTGGTTGCTGTTCACTGTTTCGCTGGTGTCTTGGTAAATGCGGTCACGTGGACAAAGAGGCATTTGCCCTGCAATTCCAAATACTTACGTTTATATTTCATAGGAAGACGGGTATCTTTATAAAGACATCAATTAATGCTGAGTTATCCGGTCTCGTACGGAGGTAACGAGAGTTTTCTCTCAAAAAACTTGAAGTGTAATACTGACTTTAACAACTTAATTAGTTTTGAAGAAGAAGAAAAAAAAAATAATCTCCAGCAATGAAGATATGAACAACATTTTTAAAACATATTCCTCAACTACTAATAAAATTTTTTATTACGCATATGTTACCAAAAAACATCTTAAAATCTATTATAAATTCGTTGTTTCTCTAGGACGTATCCAGATCAGATAAAACAAATAAATTGCACTCTAATTTTCTGGTACAAAAATACATAGTTAGCATTTTATCCTCCAGTATCAAACTGCGACGAAGCTAACTTAGATTGGGCAGAAGACTCCCAATCGATTTAAAACTACCAGCTATGATCTCTGAAGCAAGTTATCCTACTTTGTAGGCAAAATTCATAATTGCTGATTCGTCTGTTATTGTCAGATGGGGGTGTGTCTTTGAATATAAAAAAGAAAACAAAAGATGGTGTATGTTAATTCCTATAAGAGAGGTCATTTTGTGTTTATTTTTATTCGACCACTCCACTATCTACCTTTCGAAGACAAATCAGATTGCACCATCCGTTACCATGACAACAGTAACTAGGTATACGTACAGTGGAATTTTCTCTCTAGTGTTTCAGTGGCCATAGAAGTTTATTCGTGTAATCCATAAATACAGAGGGAGATAGACAGAGAGCATCCTGTAGCCATCGTTATAGTGATGAAGAGACAACCCCTCCCACTTTCACTCTTTCTGTTTTCCGAGCAACAACATAAAACTTCTATTTAGTTTCGTACTAGTACCATCTCTTGTTCACTGCCAACCAAACACTAATTATGGGCGGGGTTCAATTAAATTAAATGAATTACCAGAGTTTAGATAAAATTTTTCACCGAGTGATTCTTCTCTTCCATCATCTCCGATTAACAAATCGTAAATGTCGCCATTCTGTAGTGGATGACTTCGAATTTACCGATAGTAGAATCACCGCTTGGATTCGATACAGTTTTTATCACATTGTAATTAATTGTTTCTTAATATATGCCTAATCCTCATTCCTCTTACTCGCCTACCATAATAGTTAACAAAAAAAAGAAAGAAAGAAAAGTGTTATCTACGTCACTATTAGTATACCCTCAACCCATAACAGTATAGTGGACTGGTCATGGAACGAGAGACTAAGCAAGGCCTGCATCTTTCCTCCATTTATCATAAAGTTATGTGACACTTGCAGCAGTTGCCTTAGTTTGTTAGCATTGCCAATAACGCCCGAAACTTAGCGCAGCGAACAGCCAAATAGAAAGATTCACTGTGTTGCTCAGTTGGCGTACATATGTATAACTCGCATATATCAAAGTTAGGAACTTACAGAACATTATAGTCTAAGCATTAACTTTTGCCTGCAGTTCCCAATATATGTATGAATCGAAGACAAATTAGATTATATATATATATTTGTTCATTTGTCTGTTTGTCCCATTTCACACGATAACAAAGTATGTTATCGTGTGGGTTTTATGGTCGATTTTCTTGATTTACGGTACGAAAAACCCGAGTTTTCATGATAAAAATCCGCTTGTCTTTTCCTAGGCCTTTCTTCGATCGGGATCCGGTCGAAGAAAGGCCTAGGAAAAGTTCCTGTAGTCAGTAACTAGAACTAAACTTAGGTCTTTCTTCAAGGAGGTCTAGCGCTATGGAGGAAAACGCCACTTCCACTGAGCTACACAATTTGAAATTGAAATTATATATATAATAGTAATTAAATAAATCAATTTGTCACTTTATGATGGTTATAAGTTTACAGACAATATAAAATCATTTCTTAATAAAAAAAAAACAACTGATAATGGAGACAATTAGACTGTTCCGTTTATGGAAACAATTCGAATTAAGTGTGGAGAGAATGATTGCAGATGATCCAGTTCGAAAACGAATGCGGTACGTCCTAATATATTTGAAGGAAATCTATTTCGGAAAAGAAAGAAAAAAAAATACTTTCATTTGTTTCAATTACGTTAAGTATCCCACTGGGCAAACGCATCATCTTTATGCAAGTCATTTTTATAGAAACAAGTCACAGTCGAAGTGGCAAAAGCGGATTAGTCTTACTCTAAAGCTAATTAAAACCAAATAAAGACGACTATCATGGGAGATTCACTGCGATCAAATAACAATAGACTTATTCAGGCTAGAACTTCATTCAATCTCGCTGTAATCGTATTAAAATTAGAATAGGAATAAACTCATGAGTCTCCTGGTATCAAATAGAAATGTGTGTTGTGGGACTATGTTTATTTAAAGCTATTAGCACGAGATGACTGAAACGTATAAGATAATGTCGTGCACACGTGGAAAATTATTTATTTAGTGAAATTTTCATCCAGTTTCTCATTGTTAATATCGCGAGCTTACTAGTTCGAGATGAAAAGTTGATGCTTTAAATGTGATGCATTGATTCGAACCTGGTAATGTTTTCAAAACTTCAGTACTTTATTCCTTTAAAATGATATTTCTGTTTGGTTGTTCGTCATATATTTTAATTGATATTTAAATAATACTGCATTTTATAAGCTTTGTAAACTGTAAACTAGCGGTAACAGTTTTATAAATTGATATTTGATGTAAAACGGTCAAAATGGAATTGATGAGCCTGAAAATCAGTGTACCATTTATGTCATAGTAATAAATCCTTCCTACCAAACAGGGAATGATTACAATCCTCATCGATCGAGTTATCGACAATGACCCAGCTGAACTCTGCTCATTATCCAGCTATAGTCTATGGAATCGATATACATAGGGCAACTTTTTCTGCGCACCCGATAGACACTAAGGATGAGCCTGTCAGAGTTGGCGAAGACATAATTATGAGACGATTAGTTTGGGATTCAATAACGCACTATCAGTGTTCGCTGATCGAAAATGAATTAGAAAATGGATTGATCTGTTTTTAAGTGTTAAGTCTAGACTATGTTGATTCTACTAATGGGATCTTTTAGGCAGTCTAAATATCGTTCTTTATTCAACGAAGGAAGTGTGTTAAAACTTGTTAAGCCATTTCTTTCGTGGATCATCATTAAGAAATCATTCTCGATGGTTATTGAGTTATTATTATTATTATTATTATTATTATTATTATTATTATTATTATTATTATTATTATTATTATTATTATTATTATATAACACCTCCAGGGAGTCCAAAGACTCATCGTGGGAGGGCACCTACTCCACAACTCTCCATCTCCACCACTCCACCAATCACAACTACCTTCATCATCTACACCAACGCCATCTACCGTTGGTGTAGATGATTATATAAGTTGAAACGTTTGTAGATGTATTTTGAAACGTTTAGTAAAGACCTGTTACATTCATTCATTTTGTTCGCTACAGGATGGATTTTGATGAAATTTGCTATCCGGAATTCAATACTTCAATATACATCTTCTCGCGTGTTTTATTTTCATTTTTTTCTTCTTTTAACAGGAGACCGAGATTTACTATTCACTTCCGGAATATTTAATCGAATTAGCAATTAATCTTGAGCATTCTGGTTTATCTTCTGTCTTCAAGATGTTCCTAAAAAAACTTGTATTTTAAAGACTTTTTGTCTTGTAATTTCGAAATGCGATTTGTTTTATCAAGTAGCACAGTAGGATTCTAATTCTCTTAATGCATCTCCTTCTCATATTTATTACGATTAATGACACCAAGTTGAAAATATTATCGAAGTAGTGTTTGCGAATATTATGGGATATAATATTCACAAACAGGGTTAAAGAAAAATAGAAAAACAGTTTTACCTTGTTTTTCTATGTTTAGATACGTGTTTTCTTTTTATGTATACCTCCTCCTGTTTTCTTGGTGAAGCAATGAGTCTTAAATTTATTTTATGTATTTTTTTCAGGTAAATAATTACTGAATCACGAGAGAAATATATCTATAAAAAGAGACCACTCCGAGAATTAACCTTTCCGAGTGTGAATCTAAACTAAAAATAAATAAATAAATTCTTGTTTTTTTGTTATCAGGACAATTGGTAAAACTTTACGTTTCATTCCTCATACGATAATTAATTCACTAATTTGATAAATTTATTTTTAATCCTGTTATTAGGAATATCTATAACCGCAGATTTCAATATCCATTGATTAGACATCGTATTCCAGCAAACGATGGAAGACTTTTATGAAATACGCTAATGCTACAAGCAGAACAGTCTTGTCCTAAATGTAAGGCATGGGGATGGAAGTGTGCCGGTTTTGGCGTTTTTCGTGGGTTTCAAGGTAAGAAGCAGATCCGCTGGCTTTTATCAAAATCCTAAACGGAGAGATACAACCTTGACATTTTGAATATATACAGCATTTACTTATGGAATTTAGGATGAAGGATCATGCCTGTTCCATCGAGATAATGTCCTTCCCAATCACCCTTCCAATTCTATTATGGTTTGGTTTGAGGAAAAT
Organism: Typopeltis vanoorti; assembly: GCF_054136105.1. Classification (NCBI taxonomy): domain Eukaryota; kingdom Metazoa; phylum Arthropoda; class Arachnida; order Uropygi; family Thelyphonidae; genus Typopeltis; species Typopeltis vanoorti. The sequence goes on along the minus strand of NC_143574.1, from coordinate 4,756,365 downwards.
ATGTTCATTCCTCGAAAAAATCGATTGCCCAACTCAGAAATTCAATCCAAACTGGACTAAACACTTGCGAAATGATATAAAACAATGTCTTCAATGAAAGCAAACATCACTGGCGAAATCACCATTGGCTTACGTAAAAAGAGGATGTCAATTTTTCATGAAGCCTCTCAGAAGGCATGGAAACTTTACCACGTGCAATCAGTGTTGCGATACAAGCCAATGAGTCCTCATCTTATTAATTAACAGTAACAATCTGATCTTTGTCGGAATTTCTTGAGTGTTACAATAACTTTTGCAACATTGTGTATATATATCCAGAATATAAATAGGCACAGACAGATAATGTTAGCTTGGATGTATTACATGATAACCAATTATCGTACAATATAGCCAGAGTTCAAATCCAGAACCCGGTTCGAGTCTGGAAACAAATAAAATTTTCTGTTAAAAGTCTCCATATTTAAACACGTTACCTAAATATTTTCAGACTTTGTGTTCTTTAATTAATCTGAATTATTTTCAGCTTAAGTACGCCGATATAAAAACACTTAAAGTATATTCCTACTTTTATAGCATCTAAGGGTAACACTTTCACGTAGACGTTATGTTTCGGTGTGCCGTTTCTATGGGCTCTTCCACGGGCACTAACTGCAACTGCTTGCTATCGTTTCACGGATCAACTCGTTCGAGTTGGTCCGTGAAACGATGACGGCTAGTTACTACCAGACCAGACTAACTTTTCTTCTTGTTCATTCATCCATTCCACCATTGCTCTTTGAGGCACCAGACACTTTCTCTAAAAGTTGTTGAAACAACTTTAAAGAAAGCGAAGGTAGGTGAAACTTTAGAAACCTTGATTGTCTTTAAAACTACAATGTAGTTTTCCTTCTTTGACATGAGACTGAAAGAATGAAGCATGCCTTATTCCTTTGATATTACTAAGAGTTTACTCTTACAATAAGCAACAGCTCACTTTTGAGTTCTGCCTAAGAATCTTTTAGTGCCTAAATATCTTTTAGAGCAACTTTTTAAGGCTCTGACTAAGTATCTTTTAGAGCACCTTTATTAGAGCTCTGCCTAAGTATCTTTTAGTGCACTTTTTGAGCTTTGCCTAAGTGTTTTAGAGCACCTTTTTAGAGTTCTCTATACGAATCATTTACAGCACCTTTTTAGAGCTCTGCCTAAATATCTTTTAGAGCAACTTTTTAGAGTTCTCCCTAAGAATCTTTTAGGGCCCCTTTTTAGAGCTCTGCCTAAATATCTTTTAGAGCACCTTTTTAGAGTGCTGCCTAGTATCTTCTAGAGCACCTTTTTAGAGCTCTGCCTAAATATCTTTTAGAGCAACTTTTTATGGCTCTGCCTAAGTATCATTTAGAGCACCTTTCTTAGAGCTCTAACTAAGAATCTTTGAGCACCTTTATTAGAGCTCTGCCTAAGTATCTTTTCGTGCACTTTTTGAGCACTGCATAAGTCTTTATAGCACCTTTTTAGAGTTCACCCTAAGAATCTTTTAGGGCCCCTTTTTAGAGCTCTGCCTAAATATCTTTTAGAGCACCTTTTTAGAGTGCTGCCTAGTATCTTCTAGAGCACCTTTTTAGAGCTCTGCCTAAATATCTTTTAGAGCAACTTTTTATGGCTCTGCCTAAGTATCATTTAGAGCACCTTTCTTAGAGCTCTAACTAAGAATCTTTGAGCACCTTTATTAGAGCTCTGCCTAAGTATCTTTTCGTGCACTTTTTGAGCACTGCATAAGTCTTTATAGCACCTTTTTAGAGTTCACCCTAAGAATCTTTTAGGGCACCTTTTTAGAGCTCTGCCTAAATATCTTTTAGAGCAACTTTTTAAGGCTCTGACTAAGTATCTTTTAGAGCACCTTTATTAGAGCTCTGCCTAAGTATCTTTTAGTGCACTTTTTGAGCTCTGCCTAAGTCTTTTAGAGCACCTTTTTAGAGTTCTCTATACGAATCATTTACAGCACCTTTTTAGAGCTCTGCCTAAATATCTTTTAGAGCAACTTTTTAGAGTTCTCCCTAAGAATCTTTTAGGGCCCCTTTTTAGAGCTCTGCCTAAATATCTTTTAGAGCACCTTTTTAGAGTGCTGCCTAGTATCTTCTAGAGCACCTTTTTAGAGCTCTGCCTAAATATCTTTTAGAGCAACTTTTTATGGCTCTGCCTAAGTATCATTTAGAGCACCTTTTTTAGAGCTCTAACTAAGAATCTTTGAGCACCTTTATTAGAGCTCTGCCTAAGTATCTTTTCGTGCACTTTTTGAGCACTGCATAAGTCTTTATAGCACCTTTTTAGAGTTCACCCTAAGAATCTTTTAGGGCACCTTTTTAGAGCTCTGCCTAAATATCTTTTAGAGCAACTTTTTAAGGCTCTGACTAAGTATCTTTTAGAGCACCTTTATTAGAGCTCTGCCTAAGTATCTTTTAGTGCACTTTTTGAGCTCTGCCTAAGTCTTTTAGAGCACCTTTTTAGAGTTCTCTATACGAATCATTTACAGCACCTTTTTAGAGCTCTGCCTAAATATCTTTTAGAGCAACTTTTTAGAGTTCTCCCTAAGAATCTTTTAGGGCCCCTTTTTAGAGCTCTGCCTAAATATCTTTTAGAGCACCTTTTTAGAGTGCTGCCTAGTATCTTCTAGAGCACCTTTTTAGAGCTCTGCCTAAATATCTTTTAGAGCAACTTTTTATGGCTCTGCCTAAGTATCATTTAGAGCACCTTTTTTAGAGCTCTAACTAAGAATCTTTGAGCACCTTTATTAGAGCTCTGCCTAAGTATCTTTTCGTGCACTTTTTGAGCACTGCATAAGTCTTTATAGCACCTTTTTAGAGTTCACCCTAAGAATCTTTTAGGGCACCTTTTTAGAGCTCTGCCTAAATATCTTTTAGAGCACCTTTTAAGAGTTCTGCCTAAGAATCTTTTAGAGCACCTTTTTAGAGCTCTGCCTAAATATCTTTTAGAGCACCTTTTTAGAGCTCTGCCTAAGAATCTTTTAGAGCAACTTTTTAGAGCACCTTTTTAGAGTTCTGCCTAAGTATCTTTTAAAGCACCTTTTTAGAGCTCTGCCTAAATGTCTTTTAGAGCACCTTTTAAGAGTTCTCCCTAAGAATCTTTTAGAGCACCTTTTTAGAGCTCTGCCTAAATATCTTTTAGAACACCTTTTTAGAGTTCTGCCTAAGTATCTTTTAAAGCACTTTTTTAGAGTTCTGCTTAAGAATCTTTTAGAGCACCTTTCTTAGAGCATCTGCCTAAGAATCTTTTAGAGCACCTTTATTAGAACTCTGCCTAAGTATCTTTTAGAGCACCTTCTGCCAAAGAATCTTTTAGAGTACCTTTATTAGAGCTCTGTCTAAATATCTTTTATAGCACCTTTTTTGAGCTCTGCCTAAGTATCTTTTAGAGCTCTGCCTGGGTTTCTAAACTTTTGATCAGACAGTGTCCGAATTTAAATTATTATTTCAAACTAACAATACCTAAAATTAAGCTAACAATACCTGTTTTATTGTTCTGAATTTAAATTATTGTTTTAAGCTGACAATACCTAAAAGCAGTAAATATTTTCTCGCAACCATAATATGAAAGTTAGAAAACTACTAAAATATTTAAGCAGGCATATTTTTTTTCAAAAATCATTCAAAACAGTAAAAGAGAATTGGTAGACAACAACGAATTATTACTTTTCGCTGATAATTTATTAAATTAACTTAAAAAAATAATTATAGGCACAAAAAAATTCTCAAAAAGTGTGTTACTCACTTTTTAGAGCTGTCCTTCTTCCTTCCTTTCATTTTTGTGTTGTTGTTGTTTTTTCCTGGTATTCGTCGTTACGTCTACCCGTCTAAGGATTTTCTAATCTACTAGGTCTTCCAGAATGGCTAGCCATCTGCAAACAGCAAATCCCATAACTTCCTCGCTCAGCACATGAAAATAATGGTGATAAAGAGACGTCTTTATCATTTGCTCCCCACAATCGATGCGGAAATAAAAGATCTATGCACTGTAATTATAGTCTCTATTTTGCTATTACTAATCCCATCGAATTCAAATGTTTGCGATGTCTCTTTATGTCTTTATATTTCCCTAACGTGTATACACTTCATGAAACCAACGCGTGCTAATCTTAAAAGCCTTCTCCTTGGCATCTCTGATAAGAATTTCTGTTGTAAACTGGTGCTTCATTTTCTCTGCAATAACAGTTTTCTTGTTTGTATTGTCCATAATAATAATATTGCGTTGTTTTCCTTACGAAGAAAGGATGATTTCAAGCAATTTTTGAAAGGAATTCTTGTTAGTAAATCTTTGCGTATTCGTCTATGTTTAACTTCTACTACAATGCAAATTTTTATTCACAGTAGCTTCATAATCGATTATTCCTTGGAAGCACTTTTCATGGTATAGTATTACTTACCAGTTCAGTCTTCAATGTTTCTTAAAGCTTAGAAGATATTTTAAATCACCATCATCATCATCATCATCATCTCTTTCGTGTTAGGCTTAGTGTATTGTCAGTAACCCGCTTCTTTTGAAACCTGATTAATGCACTAATTAATATCTTAATTTGAAAATATTAGAATGTAGTTTTCTAATATTGTCCATTTTCTACTTTTTTGTGAGAAAAAATAGCTAAACATTTTATTTCTGAGGAATTACAAGCTGACTTCACAAAACATAATTCTGATATTGCATTATAAATTTAGCGTTTGGATAAAAAAATCTTTTCGTGTCTTCTAAAACTAATTACATTAAGAGGGGATAAAGTCCACGTTTAATTAAGTCAGAGTTTCAAATATTAGTTACTGATTATGTTGCGGAAATGTGTGTGTGTGTGTGTGTGTGTTTGTGTGGCTGCGGTGAAAATGTTGGACAGTTAGATGAGTGGACGTTATCATTGTGGCGCCATCTACTGTCGTTTGACGAATTAATACACAAATGTACATGCGACATGTTTTGACGCATAAAAGATGGTTTCGTCGCAGATATGGATGATTGGTTTATATTTGTATGATTCTTTATATTGCATTATCAATAAGTTACTGATAATGGCAATGTGACTATACCTAAAGGTAGCTGTAAGCCACAAGTCAAAATTGCCGATTGGTTGACGCTCAACCTAATCTTCCACAGAAAATTTTGCAGAGAAGGAACTTTACGGGGAGGAACTTTATGAAACATGAGGGTGCTGAATTCAGAGGTGAATGTGTAAGCGGACAAACACAGATTGAGATGGCCTGGAATGGGTGAGAAGAGTTTAGGTGTGAAGAAAGTTGTAGAATTGGTGGTAATATACAGGAAGTGACTGGGGAGGGTATTGAAGAGTCACATCGTAGAAGTGATGTTCGAGACTTGCAGAACCAGAAATTATTTCTTATGTTTATTCACTAATGCTAGAAGTATTCAAATAAGGGGAACGAAATTGTTGCTTTGCTCGAGTCTGTTCGCCCCAAAATTGTTGGTCTAAGCGAGACATAGTTATATGAAGATGACATCCTAACAGGAATAGAGATGAACGGATATGATATTTTTCTTGAAGATAGACAGGGAAGAAAGGGAGGAGTACTGTTAACGGCAGATTTTCAAGGTGCAAATAGTGGCCACGGTTTTGATGCAGTATGAAATGAGGTGGAGGTGAATAGGATGAAATATTTATTTCAGTGTTGCTAAAGACATGTTAATATGGAAGGTAATGAGAAGTAAATGTATTGGCAAATTGCCTAACTAGCAAGAAACGAGTGATCATTACGAGTGACTTTAATTATCGTAATATAGACTGGAATCAAGAGATTGCATCTGAGTCCAAAGAATATGAATTTCTGGAGTAAAAACTCCAGAGATGATTACCTTAGGCAGTATGTAACAGAGGGTACACGACGATCAAGGGTATTGGATTTGATCATCTCACCAGATGATGTTATTTTAAATGAGGTGTCAAATCTTCCACCAGTTGGTGAGAATGACCACGAGGTGATCACTTACATCATTTGAGGACGTTTGTTAGACAGGAATATATGTGAAATTATAAGACTGGTAATTATGAAAAGCTCAGAAACAGCTTGCGATAATAAATTGGAAAGAGGAACTGGATGGAAAGAATATCAATGCTGCTTGGGCCCTACTCAAGGACTATTTGATGGAGGCAATATCAGAGCGTATTCCAAAGGTCAAGAAGGTAAATAGAGCAGAAGTGAAATGGATGAATCGAGAGATGAGGTATGCAATCTGGAAGAAGAACAAGATGAGTGGTCATAACAACCAGTTGCATGAGAAGTACAAAGAGCAGATGAGGAAGGTCACTCGCTTGATAAGGGTAGAAAAAGTGCGGGATGAGCAGCAGTTAGCTAAAGCGGTCAAAAAATCCCAAGGAGTTTTTTCGATATGTGACCATAGAAGAAAGAATGGTTTTGGAAGGATGGCACCGATTAGTGAAAATGGAGGAATGATAACCTCTGCAGAGGATATAGTTGAGGTATTTAATGAGTAATTTATAAAGATATTTTATTCTTATGAACGTGACGTTATGCAGAACTTGAATGCAGTGAGAAAGGAGGAGGAGAAAGCACTGTTATTAAGTGAGCAGGATATTTATGAGAAATTGAATAAACTTCATGTCAATAAGGCAGCAGGACTTGATGCTATTTCACCACGTGTTTTGAGAAAATATTCCTGGCAGTTAACAACAGCGTTTACATATCTTTTCAACATGCGTCTTTCACTTGGTCATGTTCCAAAGGAGTGGAAAGAGTCTAAAATTGTTCCAATTCATAAGGGAGGTGAAAAGAGTGAAGTTTTGAATTATATTTACGATTATAAAAATATTTCACCACAACTCCATATTCAGAATTGGTTTGATAACAGGAAAATACTCTTTGGTGGTCAGCATGGGTTTGTTAAAGGCAGATTGTGTTTCAGCAGTCCGCTTACTTATTATAATGCCGTCCTGGTTGCCCTACAGTACGCTAACAAATTTGATTAGCGTAACCGCTCTCCAGCCAAGAAGGTGTAGGTTCGAATCCCGCAGGGGGCATGGATGTTTGTGATTGTCCTACTGACCTTTTAGCATATGTACTGCTTTAACTCGTGTTCTGGTGCATTATGATCTTTAATGTCTTTGAGCCTTAAAAATAAAAAAATGACTAATTTATTATAACAAGGTGACAGATGCAATGGATGATGCATACGCAGTGATATACATATATTTTGCAAAGGGATTTGATAAAGCTCCACAAGACAAGTTGGTGATTTAATTGACACGGATGGGGCTAAACAGTAGACTAGTGCGCTGGATTAGAGATTGACTGCCTGAAAGGTATCAGCGAGTTATCTATGGAGGAGCGATATCCTAGAAGAGGAACGTTACAAGTGGTGTACTCCCCCTTCCCCCCAAAGAGTCTGCTTTGTGTCTATTGCTGTTTAATTTCTATGTAAATGACAATCGGATATGTCTGAATAGCGATGCAGTTGTTTGCAGATGACACAAAGTTGGGGAGAACTATCAGGAATAGAGCAGATGTCGTGGCTTTGCAAGAGGATTTGAATACACTGGCTGAATGGGTAAATAATTGGATATGTCAATTCAGTGTTGCGAAGTGTAAAGGTTTGAAATTTGGGAAGTAAAAATGAGATGTAGAGTACACAGTCAGTGCAAATATCTTTAAAGATGTAGAGGAGATGAGAGATCTGGGAGTGATTGTGGACAAGGACCTAAATTTTCAGGGACATATCGCTAAATTGTGAGGACAACACAGCGGATAATGGGAGAATGATGCGGAGGGCACTTCTTGTAGAATTTTGAATATTATGACTCTCTTGTATAAAGCTTTGATCACGCCACATATGAATTACTGTGCACAGATTTGGTCAACTGATTTTCCAAAAGATGATGTATTGGAAAGGGTCCAGAGACAATTGATTAAGGTGCGGTTTCCGATCTCTGGAATGTCGAGCATGAAGACATTGAGAAAAGGCAATTTGCAGAAATTTGTGGATAAAAGAAGGAGGAGAGAGGATATGATCCAGACATATAAGCTGTTAAGGGGTTATTACCAAATTAATGAGGGGGAAGTTTTGCATATAATGAGTGAAAACAGGGAGAGAACAAGATGTCATTCCTGAAAGCTGTAACTGGCGTGAGCAAGGGAGTGAGGAGCAAGTTTTTTAAATGGAGAGCAGTGAGTGATTGGGATGCATTGGCTGAGAGTGTGGTGAGCCATGAGACGGTGAACATATTTAAGGCGCAGAATGATAAACCGTGTAACAGCGGACCTTCCGCGATGAGTCTTTTGACTCCATGAAGGTTTAATAATAATAAATATAAGACTAATAATAATAATAATAATAATAATAATAATAATAATAATAATAATAATAATAAATATTTTGTTCTGGTAGTGTGTAGAAATTCATTATAAATAAATTTCATCACCCAAGTAATAGAAAGAGTAAAATACGTTTAACCATCCAGACGACCATACTAATATATATAAATTATATACAAATTATACAAATTATACGCACAAGAATATGCACGTCATAGTGAGATGCGAGCTATTAGCGTGATGCGGCACTGTCCGTCGCGCAGTTCCACTGTTGTTTATATGCAGTTTGCGCCAGTAGTAGAGTGTTCGTAGTGCTTATCGTGTTTACTCCGTCTTTTAAATATTTGGACAATTAAAGCCATAATAACATTTGGTATAGTTTTTATTTTAGACATTATTGGGTTTATTGACAATATTATCGATAATAAAAAAAATATTATTGACAATTTTTTATTAAATATTTTATTTAATATTATTAAATAAATATTATTGAAAATTTTATCGATAATGAACAATATTTTTTCATGTTTATTTTTTTTTTAATTTTTACCATAATTTTGATATTTTACCCAAACACGCATACACTGTACTTATAGTGTGTATGTATATTTCGAAAGTTGCAGCGCCCCCACGATTTCAAGCCACGAGCCGCCACTGATTGCATTATCAATAACTTAGTGATAGTGGCAGTGTGATTATACCTAAACATAGCTGTAAACCACAAGTCAAAATCGCTGATTGCCACAGGTCAAAATTGCCAATTGGTCGACGCTCAACCTAATCTCCCACAGAATTGTAGAGAAGACGTATTTGGGGGGGGGGGGGGGGGATCAAAAGGTAAAACAAAAACGTAAGACTAAAGAAAATGAGCACTCACGATGGCTGTTTAGCAGCAAATTAGAACAAAAACTAATAAATACAATCATCAATTATCAATAGCATAGTCACAAATACGATTGGTACTTACAAAACCCTATCAATGATTCAATAAAGAAAAAAAAGAGATAAAAATACAAAAAAATGCTTAAAATTTTGAATTTTGTAACGTTTCAGATGTTATCCGTTATAAGTAGAAATCTAATGTTAAGAGGAACCAATGAAACTATTGGTGCCTCTTAATGTGAGATTTCTCCTAAAATAATTAACAAAATTGCTAATAGTTAACGCTTTAACAAGTACTTCGAAATGTGAATTCATTATAAACTGGATAAATCTCATAAGAAATGGGCATCTCTAATAACAGAAAATAAAATAATTCACGTTGTATCACTTAGCAGATTTCTGGTTGTTTATAAGGCTCTGTATCGGTTTCCATTCTTTTCCTGAAATATTGAGTTCAAGTAGGAAATATTGAAATTTGACATTCCTCCATTGACGTAAAATCATCATCATCATGTATATCAAGGATTTAGGCCTAGCGTGGCCTGTTCCTGCCTTCGAAGTCATCGTTGAATCTTTTAAGAGGCCGTCCTGGTTTTCTTTTTCCTAATGGCTTGTACTTTAAGGCTTGTTTTGGTAATCTTTCTGTTTTCATTCTTTGAACGTGTTCCATCCATTTATGTTTATATTTTTTCATTTTTTCTATTACTGGTTCTTGGTTTAATTCTTTCATAATTTCTTCGTTTCTTTTGTGATCAAATAGGGTATACTTTGCAGTTTTTCTCATAAACTTCATTTCTGCTGTTATTAATCTTTGTCTTTTTGTTTTATTATCCAGATTTCGCTTCCATACATTAAGACTGGTAGGGCTAATGTATTGTATACTTTTAGCCTGGTTTGTTTTTGAACTAGGTTAGGTTTAAATATAGAGTTAATTACTCCTGTTATTTTTAAATATTTTGCAATTTTTATGTTTATATCTTTTTCATTTTCATAAGTGATCATACATCCTAGGTACTTAAATGAATTCACCTGATCTAAGATCTTGTTATCTATTACTATCTTAGTTCTTGCTGGATCTTGTCCTTTAACGGCCATAGTTTTTGATTTTTCTGTTAGAAAAATCAAAAACTATGGCCTTTAAAGGACAAAGTTAATTTGTCCTTTAAAGGACAAAGATAATTTCAATCATACCGTAAAGGACATTATGGTATGATTGAAATTATCATACCATAATCTTTGGCTATCTCATTTAGATCTAAAATAGCTTTCTGTGAGTTATCTTCAGAATTTGTAATTATTATTTGGTCGTCGGCAAAAAGAAGGGTGTTGAAGTTCACCGTATGAGAAAGTTTAATACCTTGATGGAAATATTTATTCCATTTTATTATTATTTCATTTAGGCAAATATTAAAAAGGGTTGTGAAAGGGGACATCCCTGTCGGACCCCTTGGTTTATCTCTTTCGTATTTGATAGCTCATGATTTAATCTTATTTGTATTTGATTATTTTCATATATACTTGTGATAGCTTTTAGGATATTACTTGATATTTGTCTTTCTGTTAATATGTTAAATAATATGTTTCTTTTAACTTTGTCAAATACTTTTTTTTCAAAGTCAATAAATGCAATATATGTTTCTAAATTGTATTCTCTTCTTTTCTCTATTGTTAATTTTAGGCAAAAGGCCGGGTCTATACATGATCGTCCTTTTCTAAATCCATTCTGTACTTCTAAAATAAAGTGTTCGGAATATTTCATTAGTTTGCTATTTAAGTGATATTGACATGTTTACTGACGTAAGCATGTCAATACCACTTCGTTGGTTAACAATTCTGAGATATAAACGTAGCATAATGTGTCTGTTCACATTTAGGTCCACGCAGGGTTGCCCAGGGCCTCTGGATGCCCAAGTGAATCAGTTAATCAGGGCTGCTCTTTTCCTCTGAAAGGATGTAGTAGTTTTGAATCACACACACACACACACACACACACACACACACACACACACACACACACACACACACACACACACACACACACACACACACACACACACACACTTAATACTGACTCTCGCAATTAAAAATAATTATCATTATTTGCTGATATCCCTCTGTACATCCAATGAACATTAGTCCCTAATATATACGACTGGGAAGTAAGATCGAATATCAATAATAACATACAGGTAGCTTTGTATTTTACGAGTTAATTTCTACCTTGCTCGAGCTAATAAAATGAAACCTCGTAAAGCCAGAATTTATTTCCAATAGACGAGATGATAATAAAGGGATTATCTTCCCAACAATGAAATTAAACCAATACTGTAATGTTAAATCAAAGTCAGAAATACTTATTTATTTCGAAAGAAATAAAACGTAGCTTTCAAACTCAAGCAACTTATAAATAAAAATAAATAAATAGACCCGTGTAGCTCAGTGGAAGCGGCGCTTGCATCCCCTGCGCTAGGCTGTCTGAAGACAGGCTTCAGTTCAAGTATACTTCCTAAGTGGAGGAACTTTTTATAAGCTTCGAACAGTTCCCTACTTAGTCGATCCTGGAAAAGGGGAAGCAGATTTTTTCTCCTGGAAACTTGGGTTTTTCTTCCCATAAACTGATGATAATCGATCGTAGAACCCACATTATTTCAGACAGTAACATATTCTGTAATATACACTAAGTGATGTCAGCACTTGTTTGCCCATCTCTTCATCCGTTGTCGCTAAGACTATCACTAATTATAATTAGTGGTAGTCTTGACCCAGCTATCTCTGATTGGCTACCGAATGAATGCTAAATTTTCGTATCGCTCTTTCAAATGCACGGAATGTGCTACTGGCACTGAAGCATGTAGAAGCACAGCTTTGAGGCTTCTTTTTGAGGAATCAATAAACAACCTCCAATCGATGACTTCATATATTACGTTGAATTTGCTTATCAGTTCGGCAATATCGCTACAGTAAACTAAATCACCTTCCTCCGAAAAGTAAGTAAGAAAATCTCTTTTTCTATATCTAAACCATGAGAAAGAAGTGTCATGGGGATAATAAATTCTTTTCGTTTAGTCTCGAGCCCAGCAGTTCTGCAGATTCCTTAGGAAGACTCAAATCTCTGACCAAGTCGTTTAAATGGGTCTGTGAAAAAAATTCAGATGAAAACCTTCAAAAATATGATAACCTTAGTAGTCAACGATTAAAGTTCAACTAAAGAATCACACAAGAAAATGCAACTGTTTGTGACAACAGGAAAGTCATTCGTTATCTCGGCGAATCAGATTCAATGTAGACACTTGCACTTTTATCTGCATTCCTCCCTCCCTCTCCTATCTTAAGAATGAGAAGTTTCGTGGAAATTTCTTTACTATTTTTCCTGAACTCAGCACCTAAAAAATCTATAAGAATCAATTGTTACTTCTCAGACAACTTTTCCATCGCAGGCCTGTGTTGTTGTTGTTGTTGTTGTTGTTGTTGTTGTTGTTGTTGTTGTTGTTGTTGTTGTTAAAATAAAGAAATTATTTGTCATACAAATGTTAAAAAATATTTATTCTTCATCATCATCATCAAATATACGTACATTCGCTGATGGTTCTTCTTCGCTGTTTCTTTTTATTAACATCACTTTTCATAGATTACTTCACAGATTTTGGAGAGATAACTCACCTCAAACAAATTACGCCAAAAACTTAAAAATGCTTTAAATGATATAATAAACAAATAATATAAAGTACAACCTAAGTAAAATAAAAAAAAATGGTAAATCAGCAGAAGATGGGATAAACTCCGATTTTAAAAAATTTGAGGGGAAAAAATTTCATCAGAGATTATTAATATTTTTAAATAAAATATATACTAATGGACAAATACCAATAGAATGGAATACAAATATAGTAATATCTCTATCTATAAAAGGGAAGATAAAACAAAACCTGCTGATTACAGAGGTATTAGTTTATTGAATATGCTACAAAATATATAGCAGAATACTTAATGAAAAACTAATAATATATGAAAAAATTTTATTAGAATGTCAAAATGGATTTAGAAAAGGACACTCTACAATGGATGCAGCATTTTGTTTAAAACTACTTACAGAAAAAGAAGGGAATTTAATTTGGAAACTCATCTTTTGTTTATAGATTATGAAAAAGCATTTGACAAAGTAAAAAGATATATTCTGTTTGATATATATTACAAACAATAAATATATCTAATATTTTATTATATGCAATATTGAATATATACAAAGTAATAAAAAAAAAGTGGTGATCCTCTAGTTGGCGACTAGAGGAAATTTTTCTAAGCCTTTTTTCGACCGGTTCCCGAGTTAGTCGATCTCTAGCATAGGCAAGTGGGTTTTTCGTCCCGTAAACTCAAAAAAATCGACCGTAGAACCCACATCATTTCAGACATTAAATATATTGTGTTAGGGTTAGGGACCACGAGATGGCAGCACATTTGAGTCGTCTCTCTTCACTGTGTACCTCTTAATTGGGCCATCTATCTCTGATTGGTACCAGTGAAGATTGAACTGCCCACTCAGTCTCCAAAAGTTAGATAGGGCTAAATGGCCTCGCCTACTCCCGTATACGGGAATAAAAAGGCATTAGCTGATTTTTTTTTCAATTTACAATATATAATTTATACATTATAGTAGAATAGTTAAGAATGAAAATATCCAAAGATAAAACTAAAACAATGGCATTTTGTGGACAAACTCCAGTTACAGGTAAAATAGTTATCTATCTATCTATATGTTCACTGGGCATCTACAGATGCCTATAGTCACTCCGATGCTCGGAGCAACCATATCCTGCTAATTATGGATGTAGACCAATATGGTCTACTACCATAATTAGCGTTATGATGATAACTCTCCGTAGTATTAATTCTTTTTGGATTACTCTGTATCAATTATTAATAAGACTGATAAATGTGAAATAAGACAACACATCGAAAATGACGAGTTACACAACCACTCATTGTAATGTCAGCAACATAGTTGCGCGCATAGTTTGAAATGCCGTATTTATGAATGTTTGCCATTTATTTATTGCAATGAATTCATATTGTCGACTTTTTTGTTGATACTTGATAAACAGAACTTCTAAACCTGGGAACTCATAAAGCGGTAAATGCCTGAGATATTTCGTATGACAATAAGATATTTAAGTGCAAGTAGCACACTATTCATAGGGACATTGAAAACATCGCCTAGACAGTTCGTGTAGTTATTTACTTTATGGTATTATCATGAATCATACAATGCCTTTGTGTACATACACTCTAAAACTAAAATAATAAAAAAACCCGTACGGAGACAGGTATCTTTTATGACAGAGTAATGGCATTTGCACGTGGAAGAAATCACCATTAACCCCTAGTCTGTATGATGTATTTTGAAATTTGCTGGATAATCTTATGGATTATATTGAGAGGGAGTTAGAGGACGGCGTGGTAGAGGCAGAAGGAGGCTATAAGATCCCGGATTCCAGATTCCAGGAATATATACAATGCTGTGATTAATGAGGAACACAAAGACCAATAATTCAGTTGAGGGTTGGCACGTTAATTGCAGAAACTTATGATAGTCCACCATCCTTTAGTTTGGAAATTCATTGAGATATTTAGAGATGAGCAGCAAAGCAATGAACAAATGATTAACAAATTTGTCATTATTATTATTATGTGACACCTCCAGGGAGTCCAAAGACTCATCGAAGGAGAGTGTGCCATCAGCATCGAACGATTAACCCCTTCCAACTACTAACCGCGCTCAAACTTCCTTAACTTTTTTGCATGAGCCATTAATAGCAGAGGTTTACTTGTATTATATTAATATCTTCTTGTATATTCAGTATCTTGTATATATTGAATAAATATATGAACTCTAATTATCTTCTTGTAATATGTTGTTTTCTTATTATTTATCATTTCTATCCTAGGTTTAATGTATGGACATATGTGGACCAAATGTGTGCGCAGACATTTCTGACAGGCCCGAATATCATGGATCATTTTGCATGGGTCAAATTTCCATATGAATGATTTGGAGTGCATCAAATGTCCTGTAAGTCTTAAACTGAATTTGTTGGATCAGTTCGCATGGATCGTAAAACTGGATCCTAATAAAAACAGAAACAGCCTTATCTTATGCATGATTCTAATATACTATAGGCAGGACTCGACAAATTATGCAACCTCCTACTCGCCGCGAAAACAATATACTCCTCCCAAGACTCCAAATTTGTTTAATGATAACAGGAAAGCTATAAAGTAATTGGTGGTGCTGCATCATTGTTTAAGATCAACCTTCCAAAAAGACCTAAAACCAAATCAGTCACAGCAAACCTACAAACCTATCCTACTGAACATAACAAGCAACTTAGGTGAAATGCTTGCTGAACTCCGACAAACCAAAGCAACTCAAGAAGTCAAGGATATCATCTTAAGGCACACACAATCACTCCTTATGGAAATTCTTAATGGATAAGTCTAAAAGAAAACCGAAATCACTACAAATTGTTTCATGGAACGCAAATGGTTTATCTATCAAATTACAGGAGCTGCAGGAGTTTGCAGCAGAAACCCAAGCAGACATCATCCTCATAAATGAATCACATCTTCGTTCAAGTGACAAAATCAGAATCAACGGTTATAGCACTTACCGTACAGACAGATGTTTTGCTAGAGGTGGAGGCACTGCCTTCTTTGTGAAAAGAAACATAATTCATAATTCAATAGCCGAACCCCAAACAGAACACATGGAAACTACAGGAATAGAAATACATATGGAAAACACAAACAGCATTACGATATATGCAGCCTACAACCCCCCCCCCCCCAAATAAAAAACTCCTTGAATCTGACTTAGATATGATGATACTAAATACAGGCAGAGCAGTGATTATAGACGGAGACTTGAATGCCAAACATTAGTCTGGAATAGCAGAAACTCAAATATTAACGGAAGAATACTCAACTCTTACACCACTTCAAGAAATATAACAGTAATAGGACCCACTGAACCCACACATTACGGGGCAACCGGACGTCCTGATGTACTAGATATAGCTATACTAAAAAACATAGCGCACAGCTATCAGATACAAGCAATCAACGACTTAAGTTCTGATCATAACCCCATCATATTACAACTAGGCACCATACAAGATTTAACGCAAAACATTACCACATTTATAAATTGGAAACAACTTCTCTCAGCCTTCCAGGAAAACCTTGGTCCAATACCGCATATAACATCCGCCAAAGATATAGAGAAAGCAGTGAAAACTCTTGAAAAACAACTACTGACAGCTATAACACCGGTAACAAATATAACAATATGTGCAGCATCAAATAAACTCCCAGAGGATATAAAACGTCTTATCCAAGAGAAAAACATATTAAGAAGACAATATCAGAGAACAATGGACCCAGCGGATAAACAAGCAGTCAATAGAGCAACAAACCAGGTTCGATATGCTCTAAAGGACCACCGTAACCAACTCTGGAATAACAAAATTCACCAATTAAATACAGAGGATCAATCAATATGGAAAATGATGAAATCACGTTTTACACTTCCTCCAATCCAAGGTGAATCTAATGTTGTCCACAACGACGATGAAAAAAAGCTAAAACATTTGCTGACAGCTGAGAAAAACAATGCAGCCCCATTATATCAATACAGATATAAATTTCATAAGTAAAATTCACACCCAAGTGTGTAAAATAACTCAAAATGCCTCCCTCCAATCCAACAACAAATCCGTGTCACCAACAGAAATATATCAGATTTTAAGAAAACTAAACAACAAAAAGGCTCCGGGCCCAGATGGAATAACAAACAAGATGCTCAAGCTACTTCTCCGCAAAGGGGTTATGCATCTGGTAGCCATCATTAATGCCATCCTCCAGCTAAATTATTTCCCAGAGCGATGGAAAATTGCCGACGTTTTCCTAATTCCCAAACCTGGAAAAAATACAGTTTCCTGAAAATTACAGACCAATCAGCCTTCTTTTATGCATAGGTAAGATAGCCGAAAGTGTTATTCTCACACGAGTTCAAGAGGCAACAGATATCAACCATGTCATTCAAGATGAACAATTCGGCTTTAGGAAATATCACTCCACAACGCTACAAATTTACAGAGTTGTCGAACATATAACCCAAGGGTATGAATGGCACCAACACT
The DNA here is from genome assembly GCF_054136105.1 of Typopeltis vanoorti. Lineage (NCBI taxonomy): Eukaryota > Metazoa > Arthropoda > Arachnida > Uropygi > Thelyphonidae > Typopeltis > Typopeltis vanoorti. The sequence goes on along the minus strand of NC_143574.1, from coordinate 4,738,970 downwards.
CTGGTGCAGTTTTCCTGGAACATCACTCAGGCATTTGATAGAGTGTGGCATCACGGACTAATTTTTAAACTACGCGAAGTTGGCATTCCATTAACACTAGTTCTACTTATCAAATCATATCTAAATAACAGAAAATTTAAAATAAAACTCGACGGTATCAGATCCACAGAGAAGAGAATCACGGCCGGATTCCCTCAAGACTCTCTGCTATCTCCCCTACTCTTCTCCATATACATGGCAGATCTCCCCAAACTGTCCCCATCTATCACCGCTATATGCCGATGACACAATCATTATAGACAGATCCCTCCGTCCACACTTGTCCACAATCAAGCTGCAGAGAGCAGTCAGTGAATTGGAGGATTGGTATACCGAATGGCGTATCGCAATCAATCTAAACAAAAGCTCTGCATTACTTTTCACCAGACGTAAAGCAGAACCGAATACAAGCATACAAATGTTTGGTAAAATCATCCCTTGGCACAATTCTACCAAATATCTGGGAGTTCATCTTGATATATGTCTAAACTTCAAGTATATAGATAGTGTCGCCACTAAAGCAAGTCAGACCATAGCACAGCTATATCCATTTTTGAACAGGAACAGCTTTCTAAGCATAAGCAACAAAATTCTCCTTTACAAATCGGTAATCAGACCGCAACAAACTTACGCCTCTCCAACCTGGGGTCACACAACTAAAAGCAACATCAACAGACTTCAGATAATACAGAATAAATGCATAAGAATGGCATTTAATGTCCCATGGTTCATCAGAAACATCCAGTTACATCAAGAAGCCAATCTTCCAGATATTAAGAACCACATGACAGGCATTGCAGAGAAATTCTTCACAATCACGGATAATCACCCAAATCAGCTAATTCGACAAGCAGCGGACTACAAACCCTTAGATCGTTTCAATCATAAAAAACCGAAATCCTCCATCGCAAGAGAAAGCTGATACAGCCTCAATGCTCACAATGAGCGGGTAAATTACCCACAATAATCTCATCACCCACAAACTAAAATCCAGATGAAGGGATAAAGAGTCCATCAACCAATTAAGTTCAAAGTTCAAATCTTTGTTTGAAGAACATTTCGTTTGTATCACAAAAATCTGTAGACTCAAGATTAATGGATACTTTATCAATTAATTTTTTTTTTAATTACTAAGAGTAATAAATCAGTCTTACTTGGATAATATGAAGATTCGGACACGAGTAATGTGTAGAGCAAATTGAGAAAACAGCATTGAAGATAAAAACTAAATACATGAGTAAAGCTCTTATCGAACAGTAATTTGGAGGTGTCAGGAATAATAATAATAATAATAATAATAATAATAATAATAATAATTTTTTTTAAACATTTTATTGTCTCAGATAAATTATATACATAGATACAACAATAGTTTTATATACACGTATTTATATATATACATAATATTTATAATACATTGCAATTGTGAATAACAGATACTGGCGAGTTATTAATATTTTTAAATTATAATAATTTTTTTTTAAATAAAAGTAATAATTTAAGGATTATAAGGATTATACTATAAGGGTTATACAGAACTTTTGATTTTAGAATATACGTAATAATAATAATAATAATAATAATAATAATAATAATAATAATAATAATAATAATAATAATAATAATAATAATTTTTTTTTATTATTATGTCTCAGTATAAATTACATACAATAATAATATTTACAATATTTACAATAAGGTTTATACAGAATTTTTGAATTTAGAATATAATAATAATAATAATAATAATAATAATATTTTTTTTTTTTTTTTTTTTTTATAAACGACTTATTTATTTTTACAATGAAAATGATAAGGTTTACTATCACACAGAGTATCTGCACACACATAATGAAAAACATATTATCTTTTCTGTACAGTACGAAAATTCGATATACAAAATGCAGAGTACATTTTATAAATATGAATATACATTTTTTTAAACTAGCTGGCACCAATGTGCACACAATTCACGATACAATGCAGTAATGCAATATACACACACAATTCAATAATAATAATAATTTTTTTTTTTTTTTTTGAGTTGCCAATAATTTTTTATTTATTTTTTATTTTTATTTTTATTATGTCTCAGTATAAGTTACATACAACAATAATATTTACAGTATTTGCAATAAAGATTATACAGAATTTTTTTTTTTTTTTTTTTATGTCTCAGATGAATTGCATACATAGTTGCTGTAGTAATTATATGTATATAATATTTATAACGCATTACAAGTGTGTATAACAGATACTTGCAAGTTAGTAATTTTCCTCCTCGAAGCTTAGCAGAGCTTATCTGAGGAAGATAATAGATGACATAGGGTGGTGGTTTCATGGTTGTGTTCCTATAGTGATCACAAGCCACGTGTTGATTTTACTGTTTGTTGGTACGTGCTTGAAAGACTTCGACTGCTATTACAGTTTAACTTTTTTTTTTTTTTTTTTTTTGTGCAAATAGGGTTGGATTTAGACATGGTGTGTTTGTTGCTTTGTGTTCTTGTAGTGGTAGTTTTTTGAGAGGAGGGGTTGTCGTAGGTTTGTGTGTGTGTGTGTATGTGTGGTGGGGGAGAGAGAAACAGGAATTGCTCTAATTTTCATTCTCGCTATAATATTTATGTAGTGCCTGTTTCAGCTCTCTGTATGTTCCTAGGTTTCTGTTGTCGAACGGCAGTTTGTTTATCATGTCAGGTACGTAGAAGTTTCGGCTGGCTTTGCCGTGTTGATTGTTGTACTTATATGTTATGTAGTTTGTTGACTGTGGTCTTGTTATTTGATATGTTGTTCTGGTTACTCTATATGTTGGGCTGTAGTAGTGTTTTAACATGACTGTGTAGTGGCGTAAGTGTTTCACCTTAAATATTTTGTGTTTTGTCCATGCTTCCTGCATAAAAGTGGGTTGTTCCGAGAATATCAGTTTTATCATTTTATCTTGCAACCATTGTAGCCTGTTAAGTCTGTAGTCTGCACAGAATGCATATGATGTGATTGCATATCTTAAAATGTTTTCACATAGTGCTTTATAGATTAGTATTTTTATGTGGGTTGGGGCAATGTCTTTTAATCTGTATAGTTTGCTTGCTATTATCCTAAGCTTGGTATGTAGGTAGTTTGTATGGCTAGTCCAACTTTGATCAGCCTCGAAGTGAAGTCCGAGATAGCGTGTTGTTTTCACCTGTGTGATGGTTGTGGTTTTAGGTTCAGCACTTTGTGTATAGGTGGGTGAATGTTTGATAGTGAGATATTTAGTTTCTATGGGCAGGGTTTGGGGGTTTTTGAATATCATTAGCTTTGTTTTTCCAGGGTTAGTGATTTGATTGATGTCGTGTTGCATATTTTTGTAAGCGATATTTGCATTGTTGTGAATGGATACTATGGCCTATAATAATAATAATAATAATAATAATAATAATAATAATTTTTTTTTTTTTTTTTTTTTTTTTTATTGTCTCAGATAAATTACATACATAGATGCAACAATAGTTTTATATACACGTATATATATATACATAATATTTATAATACATTACAATTGTGAATGACAAATACTGGCGAGTTATTAATATTTTTGAATTATAATAATTTTTTTAAATAAATAATATTTTTGTTCACTGTTAAAATATTTACACATACATATATACAATAGTTATCTTGAGTATAATAGTAGTAATTTTTTATTTATTTTTTATTTTTTTAATTTTTTTTTGTTTTAAAAAAAAAAAAAAGTTATTATGTCTCAGTTTCATACAATAATAATATTTACAGTAATTAGTATAAGGATTATACAGAATTTTTGATTTTAGAATATACATAATTTTTTTTTTTTTTTTTGTGTATTATTACCATTAATAATAATTATGGTAATGGTGTTTGTTATTAATGACTCACAAGTTAAACAATATTACTTATGTTGCAGTTCACATAATAATAATTTTTTTAAATTTAAATTGTAAATTAAATATATAATTTTAAACTTAAATATATAACTGAAGTATTACTATCACATTTTCTGTTTACTACTAGAATTCATTACAGAATGTTAAGTGAATAATGTTAGATAAATACTACTACTGGGATATAACTCAACTGCACCCTCGAAGCTTTGTAATTAGCTTATCTGAGGGTGATACTGGTTATATATACATATATTTGTTATTGATTTGGTTGCTGTGTTGGAAGTAGGCAGATCTTTGGGAGGTCAAATGAATGATCTGAAATGTCGGATCAAAGTGAAATTGCCGATATATCCTGTGTTATTGCATCTGTCTTGATGGTTCACGTTCTTTTTTTATTGCGGGCTTCTTTTTGAACTATTTAGGAGGCTTTTTTCTTCACAGTGCCAGCCTTTCTATGTCTTCTGCGCTTTTAATTTGTATCGGCTTTGAAGTTTGTGACTTCCTTATGAATATTTTGGCATCTCTGGTCCACAAAAATTGGTAATTTTTTTCCATTTTTGCTTTTCGTGTTTGGTACAACAGATTCTGGTTGAATGGTGTTAAATATTCGGATAGGAAGATTGGTGTATTGTCTTGCTGTGCGTTCAAGTCCTTGGCAACTGGTTTTTTCTGCCTGCTGGCTTTTATGAGATTGTCTCTTGTGGACTTGCTCTTAAGACGAATTATGACTGGGGCAGGTCGTGAGAAGCCTTGGTTTTTGCTCTTCCTAGGAATCCGATTTACGGACTGAATGTCGTTAAGCTGTAGGGGGATATCAATTACATGGCCTAATTTTAAAATCACGTCTCTGAGGTTTTCTGTAGGTGCGGTTTCAGGAAGACCGTTTATGACAAGATCTTTTTTATGTTGTTGCTGATTTAAAAGTTCGTATTGTAGTTTTAGAGAATGAAGTTCTTGACGGAGTTCGGATGTCTCTTTCATCAAATTGTGTTGCCTGTCTTTTAGTGCGTCAATGCTCATTTTAATGTCTTTTACCGTTTGCAACACTTCTATAACTGCTAAATTATTATGTTTTACCAAATCTTCATATTCGCTAGATTTTTTTGTTATTTGTTCGTTCTGTTTCTTAAAGAGTTCTTGCACAAGATCTACTAAGCTGGCTTTTATAGTCACTAGACCGTTTTCTATTAGTATACTTAAAGAGTTTAAATTATAGGACTCACCTGCGTTTTTTTGTCTGTTCAGTTCGTCATCTGATTTCGCCTCCGGTGTAATCGGCTGCATCGTAGGTGGTTGCCTTACGTGCGTTTCTTTGTTCCTCTTGCAGATTACACACTTCCATTCTTCACGTGTTACATCGGGTTCATATTTATGTTGCCCGGTTGTTTCTGAAAAGCCGGCACATTTTAAGTGTAGAGTCCTACTGCATTTCGTACAAGTTATATTATTTCCGTTGGACGATAACTCCTCCAGGCATTTGATACACTTCATGACTCACCTTTCTTCCCTTAGGCGGTGAGGCGTGATTATAAAGATGGCGACGTCCTTTGTTCTTCGCTGGTTGTTGACCACGGTCCTCTCTGTTCCCTTTTCAACACTTCAAAATTTGGTTTCTTCTTAGACGATCTCGTTGAATTTTATGTCACTGTCTTCGGCGTGATGAGTAGGGTTACTTGGGAGCACTTTCAACTTAAAACAGGAGTTGGAACCACTTTAAAACTATAAAAAACTGGAGCAGCGATATCACCGTGCGACCGTTCGTATGCCTACACAGCGCCCTCTTAATAATAATAATAATAATAATAATAATAATAATAATAATAATATTGTTTACATTTGATACTTATATTACATACATTTGTTTACATATAATACATACATTACATACTTTGGTTTACATGTGATCCATCTTGGATGAGAATTAATTTCTCTGCTTTCATCCTCGAAGCTTATATGTAAGCTTATCTGAGGATGGCACTAGTTAGTTATCATTTATTGGATTTTTTGTGTTGAAATTTACAGATTTAATATTTTTAATTTTTATAATGATAATTAAAATCGTTGCCTTTCAAATGTTTACTCTACAGTTTTCACTACATATCCAAAAGTAAATTATCCTTTCAGATAAAAAGAACATTTATAAATAATCCTCAATCCTAAGCCTTTTATTTACTGCCATGATCATCTAAAAAACTTTCGAATAACATTCTGCTGAAGCCAAAATAATTACAAAGTAAACATTTTTAATACACATTTTGCACGTCACAAAGGATATTCAATCTAATTTATGTTTCTGGACAGAAATGTCTTTATAAAAGTGAGTATTATAATCCTGTCATGTACGGGTAATTTTAATTTCACTGAAATTGATATAAAATGAGCGTACCTGCTTATTTAGGATGTCAGTAACTATGAAATTTCTGTCTTGTTCGATTTTCGATATCAAATTACATTCTTATTTGCCGTGTTTCAAAATAAAGTCATTTGAGAGAGCGCCATCTTTAATAATACCTTCACAGATATTAAATAGAAAGATTATTAATTATTAAATATTAAATATTTAATAATTAACGGTTTAAAAATAATAAAGAAAGAGTAATAGCGAAAAAAGTCTAAAAACTTAGAATAACGCTTCATATTTATTTAATAGCTTGCATTTCTTTGTAAAAAATGCAAATATATTTGAATTTAATCAGCCAAACTACGCACATATAAATTGCTTTGCAATTAACTACTGGTTCTGATCTTCCTAATAAGCTTTCGTTGGGCTCTTTGTATGGTGAAGAATTTTTGTTGAGCCCTTTGGAGCCATTGTTAGGCTTACTAAGCTTCCATGTTCTCTCTCTCTCTCTCTCTCATTAGGAGATCTTGGTATATGATTACTTTAATCTTCTGCATCTACTCCAAATGAATTCAAACAGTGAAATGCAAAATAATGATATGAAACGTCCAAACATCGATGAAAGTCCCTTCGTAGAAATATTGGAGGCTATGATGTGCTTTGACCGAACTGGCCCGAAATTTCCATGTGAGAAATCTGTATAGCATTCGTCTTTCGTCTAAACGCTTTCGTCTAAGGCAGGGTTCATTAACGTGGGGCGTACGCCCAACATGGGGAAATTTGAATATTTTGGGGAGCAATCAGAAAATGATGTTGCATTTGTCACCTCATCACTGATATACTCAAAACACCAAAACTCACCATTGTCGGCGAGGGGGGGACATCAAAATCTTTGAGGAGGTGAGGTGGGCATGATCCAAAAAACGTTGGGAAATACTGGTCTAAGGTTTGAACATTTTGCGAATAAACTTGCAAAGGCAACGTCTAACGTTACCCTCTCAAGTTAATCATATTTCTTTAAGTTAGTTTTATTACCTTCATTTGAAATCGAGATATTTTTCGTATATATGTCACTGCTTGGTTTTAGAACTGAACAGTATTTTTTTTCTTTTTTTTCTTTCGTGTAGCTCAGTGGACATGACGTTTGCACACAATAGCGCTTGACTGCACGAAGGAAAACTTTCTTTCGAATCTAGTCGTCGACTAGAGGAAATTTTTCTAAGCCTTTTTTCGACCGGTTCCCGAGTTAGTCGATCTCTGACACGGGCAAGCGGTTTTTTTCTCCCGGAAACTCGGCTTTTTAGTCCCGTAAACTCAAGAAAATCGACCGTAGAGCCCACATTATTTCAGACATTAAATACGAGTGTTAGGGTTAGGGACCAAAAGAGGGCGGCACTTGTTGAGCCGTGTCTCTTCACTGCATGCCGCTTAATTAGTGATAGCCTTGGGCTAGCTATCTCTCATTCGCTGCCAGTGGAGATTAAACTGCCTACTCAGTCTCCAAAAGTTAGATAGGGCTAAACGGCCTTGCCTACTCCCTATACGGGAATATAAAGGGGTTAGCGGATATTTTTTTCTTTCTTTCTTTTAAAAAAATAACATGTATGATAGCATTTGTATATGTTTTTCTCAAATTAAATTTACTTCATTGCTGTAAGATCAGTCAATTTTTTTATAGACGGATCAGTAAGATCAGTCTATAAAAAATATTATCGTACTCAAAAGCCTACACTTTATGACAAAAACAGAACACAGTTCACATAAAATATTTCGCTTTTAAACTACACAAGAGTAATATGAATTCTTATGCTTATGACGTAGAAGTTTGACCACCAACATCCAGTATATTCCATTCTGATCTGCAGAAATATCAATGCACACACAGGGGGTAGCATAGAGTACTCAGATATATGATTGTGGAAACCATACTGTTAAAGTTGCAACCATGAGAAAAGGAATCAGTATCATATCACATCTTCGAAAGAAGCATGATCGTTAATGATACCGCTTCTGGAAGAGAAAAGGCACATATCTATTTCGGTTTCCTCATAGTCCATTTCCAGTCTACAAAACTATAAAATACGACGAAACATATAGATTTTTTGTGGTGAGTCAAGGGGTACAACTCCTCTTGTGGTGAAATCGACAAGTGATGTTGCCATACACATAGGAAATGCAAAAATAATAAGCCAGTTGACAATGAACCACCTTTCACAGATGAAGTTTCCAGAGCCCAAGGTCCACAAGACACATTAGCTCACAGCAGGTTATCATCTATGTGACTGTTGTCGAGTCTGTAGCATGCCAGTTGAAGACTAAATGGATGGAAAAGATGACGTGAATTTTGTTGGTCACAGGATCCTTTAGTTCATTAATCACTCTATCGCCAGTATGGTCAAAGTTGCACGTATTCTGTTCCCTTCGATAAAACTGTAAATGTATAACATGTAACTGTAACAGACAACTATTCTGCCACTGTGATAATATAATGGATGTGATAGTTTGCTGTTTTGAATGACAGGTGAATTTGGACACCACTTTTTTGGACAATTTAAAATCACCACTACATCTCCAGGCTAATCTGAATAAGTGAAAACATTAAAGACAACAATTAAGAAGATAATTTAATTGCTACGTGGTGTTGATGCTTGCTTGTCAAAACACACGTTTGTTAAAAGGTAAACAGACCTCAATTGAGATACTGAGATTGCTGTTCCCTAGATCAAGTATTTCTCAAACTTTCAGTACCCAAGTGCCTTTCGAAATTTTATTAACACAGGCGTATATCCCTCTGATGCAAAGGTAATTTGAGAGAAGTTATAAACATATTTCATTCAACACGAATAGTTATAAAGGTATTTATTATTTAACATTTTCAGTGAAACAATCACTGAAAAAACGTTAAGACACGAATGATTCCGAAATTTAGCGAAGAGTTCCGACTGCGTGATTCGAACTATTTGAATGTAAACTTTTAATGCAAACAATTTTAACCATTAATTTTAACGGTTGGAATGCGATCTTTTTTTTTTTAGTTATTGAAAAATTAATTATAAAATGGACGACGTTCACTTATAAACGAAAATATTGCAACAAAAATATTAAACTAAAAAAAGAGTCTCGTATCCCCTACAGACCATTTGCATACTCGTGGGGATATGCATACCACACTTCGGGGAATGAAACTGCTTCCCTGTAGTACTCTAATATAGGATACTCTAGTACAGTGTTTCTCAAACTTCAGATATCTGCGGACCCCTTCTTAAATTTTCATTATTACCAAGTACCCCCTAATTAATGAATTAAAAAATAAATCACTTAATTAATTAAAACGAATAAATTAATTAAAATTAATAAATTAATTTAATATATTAAAATATTAAATATCTATTTTATTTGAATTTATATGTTCACGTAAACAAAAATATGATTTATTTTTAATAGAACAAACTTTATAAAGATAGTATAAAGTTTTACTTACTTGAAATAATTTATCATCAATGAGAGGAGTAAAATTGCTTATGGTGAGATAAAATTTGAGCAAAATTTGGCTCCATAGTTGTTCATTTCAATCTCAGATGTGGTTCGACATCTATAATGCGATTCCTCTTCTTCGCCTTAATATCTACAAGGGCCGAAAATCCAACTTCTCACAGATATGAACTTGGAAATAGAAAAATGAACCTTAGAGCTTTATCTGTTAATTCAGGAAATTCATTCTGTATTTGTAGCCAAAATGATGATAACGTATTTTCGCTGTATTTATTTTTTAGGAAACCATCAGAAGCTAGTTCTAAAAGTTGTTCTTCTTCTATTGACGATAGACCCTTTGGCATAAATTTGTTTTTATTGAAAGGATATCTTATCCACTCAATATTAATGTCCATTTCAGGGAAATACTTTTCTAGATTCATTTGTAAGCTTTTTAAATGCTGCATGATAGTAATTTTCACATCATCATCAATTTGTTCATTTGAACTTGTGAGAAATTAATGAAGCGATTGAAAAGCGTCAAATTCTCCATTACCCACCCGCTTTTGCCATAACTTCATTTTTGCCAACGTGGCGTTCACTTTATCTTGGACATGAAATATAGACATTTCCTTGCCTTGTAAAGATCAATTAAGACTATTTAATGCAGTAAATATATCTGCCAGGTATACTAATTGACTCAGCCATTTCCAATTATGCAAATGCTTTTTCAATTCAAACTTTTCATCAAGAAAAACTTGTAGTTCGTTCCGAAGTTCAAATAAACGAGTAAGGACTTTTCCACGAGAAAGATAACGAACATCAGTATGGAAAAGAAGTTGTGTATAGTTGCTTCCCATTTCTTTGCAAAGGTGAGAGAAAAGTCTGGCGTTTAGAGGATGGCCTTTAATATAATTTATGATTTTTACAGCTTCATCAAGAACTTTTCTTAGGTCTCTAGACATCATATGTGTAGCCAAAGCCTCCCTGTGTATGAAGCAGTGTGTCAACTTTGCATTTCGTGCAACAGCTTGAATCCTTGAAACAAGCCCTTTTTTAGATCCGACCATGGATTTCGCTCCGTCCGTGCTTATTCCAACACAAATTGTCCAATCAAGCTTGTTTTGATGCATAAAGGTATTTATACTGTTGAATATTTCTTCTCCTGTTGTAGGTTCTGGCAAGGGTTGGCAATATAAAAGATCATCACGAATTTTTTGATTTTTTTCGTACCTAACGAACACTAGAAGATTTGCAAAATTTGTAATGTCGGTGGATTAATCTACCTTCAACGCATAATAATGACTCTTACGTATATCGGATAACAATGTTTGTTTTATAGTTTCAGCCATTTCAGTGATTCTTCGATGAACGGTACTATTTGAAAGGCAAATCCGATCAAAAGATCTTTTTGCATTATCTCCGATCATAATTTCCGCTATTATTTTTGCTACAGGCTTGACCAAAGCTTCACCAATTGTTTCCGCTGCACCACTTTTTGCTATTAATAGCGACACACAATATGAAGCTTCTAAATCCTTCATGTTTTCACCTCCTGACACGATCGACATCACTTTTTGAGATTCTTTTAAATTTTTTAGTTTATTTTGAAAAAATTCGACAGGTTTGTCCTTGCATTCATTATGTTTCGATTCAAAATGGCGATTTAAATTACATGGTTGCATGCTTTCATTTTAAAGTTTCACCGCAAATGACACATAATGCAATAGGTTCCTCTTCATTTCCCGTCCATGAAAATCCACATTTCAAATAATTTATATCGTACTTACGAAGTTTTCTCATCTTCTTCCTAGTTGGTTCTTTAGAGATGTCAGACGACATACACTTATCAATTTCACTTGATCCAGATACAATATCAACATTTTCTTGTTACTGACAGCTACTTGTATCTACCATGTTCCTCTCTTTTGCGCATTTTAAAAATCCAGTCTTTAACCAGTGATCCATACTTAAGAATTTGAAAGCTAAAAAAAATTACCGTATTTAACGAACAATCCTTCAACAAATGGCTAGTGAAAGCAGAACTCGAAACAGACAGCAATGGTAGGCCAGTAGAGATAAAGCAGCTATGAAGACGTCCATACGATTGGTGCGGTATTAACAAAAGATCGCGCTACTAATTGACAAAGGCAAGCCGATAGTTCAATTGAAATGCTAATTCTCTTCAACCGAATTCCTTATATAATATCTGAAACACATTCACTATATATTTCTTAGTTTTAACACGTTTACTCAAACAAAACCATATGTTGCCGGTGCACCATATGGTTTTGATTGTCTACTATACAGCATTTTATGTGGGAAGGGTCATGCGATTCATTAGTTAGTGCCGTTTTTACCCAGTTGTCTCTAATTGCACTGTTTATTGAGAAACATATTACACAGCCTGCAGATGTCTCTGTACCTTATTCAGTGATACAACAGGAACGTTTTACGATCTCAAACTTAAATTTTATTCCATTCGTTAATGATGCACTTCAAGAGCTATCTGAACAATCTGGAGAATGCCATGCTTCCCTACTTTGTCTCGTTTCAACAGAACTGACGATTGTTTCTTTCACCAAGACAATGCACCGTCTCATAAGGTTGCTGCTGTAACTGCCTGGTTTGTGGACATGAACGTCATCACACTTGATTGGCCTCTACAGAGCCCTGGAGCATCCGGTGAGGTCAAGGGACGTTATCCCCTGAACAGCCCAGGAGCTCATTACATGCCTACATGAAGAATGGTCCAAATTCCCACTGATCGTTATAGAATGCTGTGGAAAGTATCCTTAGGACTGCTGTAGTTTTCATAGCGAAAAGAGGTCCTACATCTTATTAAGTGGGCACCATGGCTGTTTGTTCCTCACACTGTGGTGTCCGTTGCTTATATTAAATACATTTAATGATTAAAAGCCGAGAGATACCAAAATAGAAAAATTCTGTTATTATCTGGTACAGAACTAGTTTCATCTTCATCTGGAGCTTAACATGAAAGGAGATATACAAAAAAATATACATTATAAGTGAGTAATAGCTATAAGTTATCATACAAAAGTATCGCTAACGTTTGTAGGCGTTCTGGATAGTATATAGAATTGCAGCCAAAGATATAATTTTTATTCAATTCAGTACCGAACGAAACGACCAATGACCAGATGTCTCTCGTGTTAACATGTGGGAAAATTACTGTTTTGTTCATTGATCACATATAGCATTTGTAACAAAAGTAAACTAACAGAATTTTAAATCAGTACAGATGTTTATTCTCTTTGATGTATAAAAGGGATGGTTTTTAAGGTAAACTTGAATTCTTCATTTTCATCTGTGTCTTCAATCTTTGCAGCCAAGTAATAAGGGATGTATCTCTTTGCTTCCAAAACTGAGATAAAGATGAAAATTTGGTGAATGTTATGGATATTACAAGTAATTATAAATGAACATATTAGTTATGGGGAAAAATTTTGGAGTCCTATTCAGTTGGGAAAGAGATTTATTATTATTATTATTATTATTATTATTATTATTATTATTTCAGGCGAGTCCAGGAGTCCTTAGACTCATCGAGGGAGGTCCTAAACATCATGTCCACACAACTATGCGATTACATTCTCACAGTGTCTATCATACCTTGCCTTGAACTCGTTAACCGTCATAGCACCCACAACAGACTCTGGCAGCTTATTCCACTCATTTACCACTCTAAAAGTACAGAACCCAGCTCTAACACCCCTGCTAACCACACTCTTGCCCAGCTTCCATAGGTGTCCCCTAGTTCTCCCACCACCAGTCCTGATCTCAAAAATATCCTCTGAATTAATCCTATAGAATCCCTTTAGCAATTTGAATGTCTCGATCATATCTCCCCTTTTCCGCCTATCAACTAGTTTCTGCAACCCACAAATCTTCAACCTGTTCTCATATGGTTCATTCCATAGACCTGTTATCATCTTAGTCACTCGCCTCTGGATCCTCTCCACCTCCTCTCCATCAAGAAAGAACCGAGGTGACCAAATCTGGGCACAGTAGTTGAGATGAGGTCTTATCATGGCTCGAGCCCTTAGCCCAGAACTCGGTACAGAGGTACAATAACTTGCTTGTCTCTGCTCGTCAAGGTATTTTTCAACAACGAAGTGAGTTGATGAGCTGACTTAGCTACTTTTGCAATGTACCCCCTAAACTTCATCTCCCTATCCGCCAATATTCCCAAGTCCCTGGCCTCATCAATCTCTTGAAGTACAGTTCCACCAATGTGGTATACTGCTGCTAATCTTTTCACCCCAAAATGCATAACCTTACATTTTGTCACATTAAATTGACATCCATTCTCCTTAGCCCAGAACTCCAATCTATCTAAGTCATCCTGCAAGACTTTGACATCTTCTGCATTCACTATTGCCCTACCCAACTTTGCATCATCAGCAAACAAATGAATTGTTCCACTTAGATCCTTCCCTATATCGTTAATGAACAGATTAAACAGCAGTGGTCCAAGAACAGAACCCTGCGGCATACCACTAGTCACAGGCCGTCTTTTGGACTCTACTCCTGAATAAACTACTCTTTGATATCTCTCCATCAACCAACCACCTATCCATCTCACCAACCCTATATCCATTCCCATATGTTGTAGTTTACGGATTAGTATCCCATGTGGTATCCTGTCAAGGATACCACATGGAATACTAATACTTATTTGGGACGTAAGCTGTTTAGGTACGCCTAAACAGCTTAGGTACCAATTTTTACCATGCCTATCTTTTGTAATGGATGGTGGTGACGTGAAGAGGCACCTAAAAAATCTTGAAGTTGCAGTAGATTTTCTGTACACTAAAAAGGATATTTTTTTTCTTCTTCGTTTATTTCGACGAAGATATCAAGGAACGGTAATTTTTTGTGATCTTTCAGTTCAAGAGTGAATTTTATATTGGGATGCAAGCTGTTCAGATAGTCTTTGAAATGAATTGTCATGCATTGCTCCTGAACAAATAACGAACATATTATCAACGTAACATAATCAAGTTGTCTGGTTTCTTATAATGATTTTAATAGTATTCGTTGTGGTGCAATAAAGTAGACTGCGTCCAAGTGGTGCACCCTGGGTAAACCTTGTAATGAAAATAGTCTGCAGTGAAGATGGCTCCGAACTTTCCCTCTAGGGCTTCTAGCCAAAAAAAAAAAAAAAAAGCGAGAAGGAGTTATTTTATTCTACCATGCAAATGGGACACTCACTTCAGATATGCCAACTCGATATTGAAGGTTTGAGTACAGCTAAAAGTAAGTTTCTATCTAAAATGCTATCAACTTATTCAGTGGATATTTTAGCTATTCAAGAAATCCACACTGAAAATGCTGAACAATTGCAGTCTAGAGGAAAAGTTCAAGGAGTCAGATTAATTGGTTCAATTAATCATCCTAAATATAGAATTGCAACCTACGTAAAAGAAGATATTGAGAGCTCTAAACTCATGACAACGAATAACAATAACAACATATTCTCAGCAACTGTCCAAATAGCTGACACTGTAGTTATGAACATCAATAAACTGCCAATTGCCACTTGACATGATCCCCCTCTAATCAATCTACAACATCCATGCGTGATACTGGGAGATTTTAATAGTCATTACAAACTATGGGGGTTATAATGAAAATGATAGTAATGGTGAAAAGCTGGTGGAATGGATGGAAGAGCAGTATCTAAACTTAATATACGATGCTAAAACACCTTTACTTTTTTTCAGCTAGATAGCATAGTGGATACACACCAGATCTTGGCTTTGTAACCAATGATTATCATCATCAAAGTCTCAGCGTAAATAATAAAACTGACTCTTTGAAAATAAAAATGACTCTTTGGGAAAGGTCCTTGGACCTTTCCCAAAGAGTCAGTACAGACCAATCTAAAATTCTGTAGGAATTCATATATCACTTACGTTGTCAGTTCCATACGCTAGAGGGAACTTCAATAAGTCAAACTGGAAGAATTTGCTGAACAAGTACCAGTAGATGCCAATATTAGATAAATAAAACCTATACCTAGCAATTACGGCAGATTTCTGGGGGGGGGTGATTAAAGGAGTTGCAAAGAGAACATCCCTAGAGATTATAGGAAAGAATATATTCTTGGGCGGAATAGTGAAAGCAACAGTATATCATGAATTTATAGAAAAAGAAGACCAGACAGTATCTAAGTATCTCCTACACTCCTTGCATAATGCAAGGAGAAAGAAATGGATTGAACCAATTGAAAGTATCAATTTTGCACATTCAAGTAAACAAGCATGGTCCTTATTGTTCAAGTTGGATCCTAGTGAAATGGCATTCATGAGACATCAATCTATTGATGCTGAAGAGATGGCAAAACATATAGTTGCCATTCATAACGGCGCTTCTACACAACTGTTGAAATTGAGGACATCCTTAAAACTAAACCCTGCCCTACCCAGCCGTTTACTATTGAAGAGGTAAATGTGGCTATAAAAATACTTAAAAATGGCAAATCTGCTGGACACGATGGAATTTTTCCAGAATTTCTTAAAAATTGTCTCAAGATGTCATGAAATGGTTAAGTAACATATATATGAGTGATAACATCTTTGTTTCAGGAAATCCTCTCTCTCTCTCTCTCTCTCTCTCTGTCTCTCTCTCTCTCTCTCTCTTTCTCTTTCTTTAGAAGAACGAAAATAAGTATTCTAAAACTAAGAAAAGATCCATCAATAGGTGCTAGCTACAGTTTCATAGCTCTTATGAGTGTTATTCTTAAACTTATGGAAAGGATTATATATAACAGAATAACTCCCATTATAAACAACCTAATACTGCCTAAGCAAGCAGGCTTCAGACCAGGAAGAGGATGTTATGAACAAGTACTGGCTCTTACATCAATGATTGGGAATGGTTTTGAGAGACATCTGAAATCTATTGCTGTGTTCATTGACTTAACATCAGCATATGACACAGTATGGAGAAAGGTTTTGCTATTTAAATTTCTGAAGATGATTCCATGTCGAAAATTCGCCAATTTATTGAACAATGTGCTAAATAACAAATGGATACAGGTATTTGCAGATAATTCAAAAAGTCTACCAAGCAAGCTTAATAATGGTCTCCCTCAAGGCTCTGTACTATCTCCCCTGTTATTTAAGTTATATATTTATGATCTCCCTCAAACCAGTTTAAGGAAATTTGCTTATGCAGACAATCTTGGAATAATCACACAAAACACTAAGTTTAATGAAATGAAGCTGAAAACATAATTACAAATGATTTGAAAATTCTGGACTCATATTTTAAAGAGTGGCATCTAAACCCAAACCTATCAAAAACTGAAGCTACCTGCCATCTTAACCATCGGATTAATTTCAAACCTACTGTCTTCTTCAGAGATACATAACTGAACATTAACAGTACACCTAAATATTTAGGTGTTACCCTAGATAGAACACTCATCAAAAAACACCTAGTGAAAGTAGCTGAGAAGAAAAAAACTCGTAATAACATAATTCAGAAGATGGCTGATTCAACTTTGGATGCAGATGCTGAAGCCTTACGTCTATCAGCTTTGGCCTTGGTTTATTCAACTGTGGAGCACTACTCTTCAGTATGGCTCAACAGTGTTCATACTTCTAAGGTGGACATCTAACTTAATCAAACAATGAGAATAATAATAGGAACTATAAGATCTACACCAAATAATGGGCTCCCTGTCATCAGTAACATTGCACTTCCTAGCTTATGCAGAAAAGCAGGTCTTGCTAAATTTTGGATAGATTTAACTAATAATGTTAACCTACCTATTCAGGAAGACATACAAAATCCCCCCCCACACACACACAAAGATTAAAATGCAGAAATCCTAGTTGGAAAACAGCAAAGGAATTAATAGGTGAATCTTTCAACTTGGCTGATGTGTGGAGAGAGGAATGGCTGCAACACTATAACAAACCCAGATTAGGTTTATCGGACCTTACATCTAAACTACCCGGATTTGGACTATCATGTCATTTTTGGAAACCTTAAACGGCATTAGAACAGGTCATGTTAGATGAACACCATCTATATAAATGGAAACACCATCTACATAAATGGAAATGGAAATTTGAGGGTTATCTCCCTCAAACAATTGACAACATTTTCCTGGGCTGCCCAATATATGCTTTTGAAGGCACATCCCAAGATATACATAATGCTATTAAGAAGCTATGAAGTGGCTTGAAATTTTTAAAATTGCTTTGTATTACTTTCTTTTATGTGACTTTAATTGTCATACGGCTATTTTACCATCATACGATAAATAAATAAAATATAGTATTCGTTTAGAAATTTTCTATACAGAGGGTGGCCAAAGCTGGAGATAGGAGGAACCCATAACACACCATCTTTTGTTCCAATATTTGTCTGAAATATGAAAAAAAAATTGTTATTTATAGTGTTTGAATAGTCTTATTGTGTCCAGTGGAAAAATGTTTATAAGCAGATCCACTGTGTTCTTATATACTTCTATATCATCATCAGCTAACGCCTTTTTATTCCCGTATATAGGGAGTAGGCGAGGCCGTTTAGCCCTATCTAACTTTTGGAGACCGAGTAGGCAGTTTAATCTCCACTGGCAGGTAATCAGAGATAGCTGGCCCAAGGCTATCATTAATTAAGCGACACGCAGTGAAGAGACACGGCTCAACAAGTGCCGCCATCTTTTGGTCCCTAACCCTAACACTCGTATTTAATGTCTGAAATAATGTGGGCTCTACGGTCAATTTTCTTGAGTTCGGACGAAAAAGCCGAGTTTCCGGGAGAAAAATCCCGCTTGCCCGTGTCAGAGATCGACTAACTCGGGAACCGGTCGAAAAAAGGCTTAGAAAAATTTCCTCTAGTCGCCGACTAGATTAGAAACTAAGAAGTCTTCCTTCGTGCGGTCAAGCGCTGTGGTGTGCAAACGCCACATCCACTGAGCTACACAGGCTCCACTATATGCAGTCAGTGTTGAAGAGCTGAAAAACTAAACTGACTTTGCAGGAAAAAATATGTTAAATTGTTAGAGCATGGAAATACAAAATTTTTGTTCTTGGATCCATCAATTTGCAGAATTTTAAGCATGTTTGATTGGCTTCCTTCTAATTTTCTTTCTCAAGATAAAAGGCACCGTTTATCGTCTTATTTTTTTATGAATACAAAATATTTCATAATCCCATCCCGTTTTTGCCATCCCAATGTCCCGTTTTTCTCTCAAGGCAATATGGTCAGCCCAAGCATGAGCAGATCAGTTTTGGGAAGACGTAAATATGAGATATACTTCTTCAGTGTAATTTCCCATCTGATAGCTGAATTTTAATGAAGAATAACAAAAATGCTGATGCCAACCGGGTTGTCCAAATGATTAATGTACACACTTTCTAACAATAAGCTAAGGGTTCGAATCGAACCATGCATATGGCTGTTTGTGATGTCTAAAGGTGTCAGATGAATTTCATCATCTGGTATGAGAACAATGGTCTGCTTAATGGAGGTCTAAAATATTTTGAAAAGCGCAGTGCTTAGTTTCTTATATATATACATATATACTAGAATTATTATTAAAAAAAAATTTAAAAAAAAACGTTCACTTTTCTGCTTAAAGAGTACCTTTTAAAAGTTCCTCTCGTTTTATCATCCAATCTGTAATGATCTCTTTTATTATTATTATTATTATTATTATTATTATTAAATTATTATTATTATTATTATTATTATTATTATTATTATTATTGTTATTATTATTATTATTATTATTATTATTATTATTATTATTATTATTATTGAGCAGAAGTATTTACGAATATCACAAAAAAGTAGGTAGTAGCGACCTATAATGTAATTGTTTACTTCCTTGCTATTATTGAGTAACATAATTTTTCTGCTCCCGTTGTAAACATTTAGAGTGCGCTCTAGTGATGGGTGTTCGGATTTCAGGTTAGGAGGTAGTTGAGGTGACATTTAAATTTGCTTTTGCAGTTGTTATGATAGTTAATTATGGGTGTTATCCAGAATGTTAATAATGTATCCAGCCCATTCGGAACGTATATTGCGGGCATTGAAGAGTAAGTATACGTTGTTTTGGTTGTTCTGATTTAGTTTTAAAAGGAACTATTTTCTTTACCTTAATTAATAGCACTTTTGTTTTTATCCCGATGTGGACATACGATGAAAAAATGTTATTTTGACACCAGTTTACTTTAATTTCTAATATGAATAAATTTAGTATCTTAAACATGCATTGACTTTAATCTAAATTTGGTGTCCTTGTCCACTGCCTTTCTAGCACGTACTTCTTTCTATTAAAAGAAACCAATGAGCTTGTTAATAGCCTATCCAGCCCAATGTTTTTTTTTTTTTTTGAACTGAACGAGTTCAGAGAGGAAAAGTATCGTTGCAATTTTCTATAGCTTATACCAACTCAGAATTTAGTCATTTCAGCGTTAGTTAGATGTGGTTCATGGTGTTTATACATGTGTATCATGACAAAATGCATTCGCGTTCATGAGATACATCGGTTTTTTTATTATGTTTGATGGAGACTGTTTAAACATCAATGGGTGTTGTATGTATAGCTTTCAACCACCCGAAAATGATTAAATATTTTGGTAATTGATGTGATACCGTTTGCAAAAAGTACAGCGAATGACTGTAATAATAATTGTACGATGGTCCAAAGGAATTTAATCTGGGACAAGACGATACACTTGTAGAACCGGTTATGTTGTTTTTTGTCAACCGAAGCAAAACATTTTTAGCTCTCATTTTCGTTGACTTTCGCTTTTTTTTTTCTTTTTTACTACAAAAGAAATGAAAATAGAAAATATGTATTTCATGAAATAAAGACTTCCTACCAACGTAGTCCTTTTTATTTTTATATAACAGCAGCTACAAATGTACAATGCTGGAGATTTAATAATATATATTAATAGAATGCCATCTGTGTTGCCTTAAGCTTTCGCATCATGGCAGGTGCCTTGACGGTTCTTGCAGTTTCCTCTGCAGTCTTGCAGAGGAAATCGCCTCTCTAGTCT
This sequence comes from Typopeltis vanoorti, assembly GCF_054136105.1. NCBI lineage: Eukaryota > Metazoa > Arthropoda > Arachnida > Uropygi > Thelyphonidae > Typopeltis > Typopeltis vanoorti. The sequence continues at coordinate 4,718,169 of NC_143574.1, read as the reverse complement.
AAACTTGAATAATAATGTTTGGTTCAAACTGTGTCCTATAGATAATATAACTCCAAGTAAACTTCTTGAAAGTATTGTACGTTAAGAATTTTGGTTCAGTAAAGCGTTAAAACTCAATTGTAGAAGAATGTTATTTTTTCAGTTACCTACAAAAAAAACGTTCCAAAATAACATTTTTTTACCTGATTAATTTCACTCAAGAATCCACGAAGTGCACATCTATATCTAGAATATGTCCCATTACACAACAGATGAACAAAGTGATGTTCTACATCATTTTGATGCGGTACATCCTATTATAAACATGGTTTGGATAATAGTCGTCCAAAAAAAAAAAAAAATGTTAAAGAAATCGAGAACAGGAATATCGCTACTATTTCCTCCTGTTGAAGGCTACAATGCCACACAAGACTACAATAAATTGACCATTACATTTCTGCACAGTGGATTTTGCACTCTGTAGCACCTCACATCTCCCATCTCTAAGCAACATTTTCACTATAACGTTTTTATTTTACACATTTTAATCATTCCCTCCTCCATTTTTTTTCTTTCCGTTAAATATTTTTCATAAGTAATTACAATATCGAAATTTAACAAATTAATACATTGTATAAAGAGACAGACTAATTGTATGCATTTTATATTATATTTTATTTTATATTATATATATTATTTATATTATTATATGCATAAAGAGACAAAGACTAATGTATATGCGTTTTTGGTTTGTTTTGCACCAAAACACAATTTCATTGTTCTTGACATGTATATTCATGCTTTTGTAGCATTGGCATAGTAGGCTAAGCTGAAAGTGGTTTGATTGACTTCCAGGTGATGTCATTACTTGGACATTATTTTGTGCCTCACCTGAAAGTGTCACTGATCACATTGAATGCATCTTTGATATGGGGGAGGGTTAAGTTTTGCAAGAATAACAAAAGGAAGTGAAAAATAAAACTGCTTGTTTGCCACTAAGAATAGGGTCATCTATCTTACTGGCAGTGAAATTCAAAGCTATAAAAAAAATGCAGTATTTCTCAAAATATTTTCCAAGAAAATATGCAGACCTCTGTGATATAGTGTTATTTTAGATGTCTTCCCCACTCCCCACTCTTTTCATAGAATGTTACTTTTCTTCAAAAATCTCGTAAAGTAATATCATTTAAAGATAACAACATAGTGAAGAACCTTTCAGATAATTTGCAAATCTTCCAACAGTAAGAATCATATTGACTTCTGGAAAATGGATACAGTTTCCAACTCCATGGATATATCCAAGCACCTCCATAGCACAACTGGAAGACCAGCAAAACATTGCACCCTTCAATTGGAAAAGACCCGAGTTTGATTCTCTTTGTGACAGGAGGAATTTTTATATTGGCTTTTTCAGTTGAAGTTGAGTTAGCCAATCTCACATGGAGATAGTAGGGTTTTTCTCCCAGAAATTCAGGTTCTTCATCCTGTTTACAGACAAATCGGTCAAGAGAACACACATTTTAGACAAAAAAATACTGTTGTTGGTGATGATGGGCAGTAGATGGCATTGATGGTAGTAATGTCATTGTGTGTGTGTGTGTGTGTGTGTGTGTGTGTGTGTGTGTGTATAGTAAATGGTTAATACATCAATAAGATACCTTCCCTTCTTGTATAATTGGTTTTGAGAAGCTATGTACGTACCCACACACAAGGATATTTTTTTCACTGTATTTGTTTATTTATTTTCTGAACGATCTGGCATATACAATGATTTTGGTGATTTAAAATTATGCCTATTCAGTGAGTTTGGGAGACTGTGCTTTGTTCAGTGATAATAATTCCATGAATTGAATATTGATTAAGATAGTTTATTATATAATCAAAAGAAACTTTCAGTACATATGAAGATTGGATGCAAAAAAAAAAAAATAATAAATAAATAAAATAGGGATATTCAATAAATTTAGAATAAGCATTGAAACCTCTAAGGTTATCATTTCAGTGAAAAAAAATAATAATAATATTCATTGCTGGAACAAAGCAATAAAAGGAGAAATCCAGTTAAACACCAAATGCAATCTTAATGTTAGGTTTCATATGAGGGTAATGAATCTCTCTCTTACATGACAATTGGACTGATACCATGTAGACCAGAGGTCAGCAACCTTTATTAAGTAAATAAATTATATTTCATATGGAGGGTTTAAAAAATGGAATAGAGTGGAGAGGTGTTTATTTAAATATGTAAACGTAAAAAACATCCAATTAAGTATGAATTAATTTGACTTTTGCTGCTGAACTTCTTGAGCAAATCTCTCAACATTAGGCAGCATGTAATTTTCATCTTTAAACATGATGAGAGACTCGCATTGTTCAGATGGTTTCTTGATTTATTTTTAATATAGTTCATGTCCCAAAATATTTGCTCACGGAAATACATTGAACCAAAAACAGAGGGAAGTCCAAACTCAAATATTTTCAAATTTATATATGTATCCAGTAGGTTGCTCACACGTTGAACACCATTTGGTTGCAATGAACACATAGATATTATTTTGTTCTTGTTTTAACTGTTTTATACTCACCACCATGACAAGTAACCTTTGGCACCTTTCAGTATGTGTGCTCTGCTTGAGATGCACAAGCAGACTAAACTAAGAAGTGTTTGAGGCATGCACCTGTACATGTTGGCTGTACAAGTACATCACTATGTAAAAAAAAAATATGGTCAGTACACTTGCATTCTAAGTCTGAAAAGGTGATCTCATTTTGTGGTTAAACAGCTGATCATTATTTAACTTATCTAGGGTTTTCACTCATCTGCATTTACCACAGAAGTTCATGTCATTTTACCCATCCTTTCAAATCTAAAGTATCATGATCACCATGTTGGTGGTGATAAAGCACCACCAATATGGTGATGCTTTATCACCAGAAATCCAGTGAGTGTATTGAGAATGGAAAACCAGCCAGCAAAGCATATTCCTAAGAATTCAGTAATTATGTGACTAGTACAAGAAAGGGTGAATATGAAAAACTCACTGTAGCTGCTGGAGATGACACTCAAGTTACATCTAACTGGTTTCAGCATTTATTGAGGTCTCATCAGTGAGAGTTGGTGTGGATAGTGGCCCTTTCCATAATACATAACATTATACATGCCCAAAAGGATCTGTGCTTAGCATTGTTGGATACTAAGGCAATTAATATGAAGTCATTAGCCTCTATATGCAAGTACCCTAGTCGTGAAGATGCTTTATGGGAAAACTTCGTTTGCTGACACTTTGATCAGGGATTAAACAATAATATAATTTCTTTGTATCTTTAATTAGAAATGTCTAAATATTCTAAACTTCACATTATCAAAAAAAAATGGTTAAGCCATTGAATTTATCACAAACTGGCAATCTAAGGACTACTGATTCTTCTGAGTGAACTATTAGGACATGAAGCTAAACTAATTCCAAAAATGGGAAGGTCTCCTGCAATGAAGCTTGTTCTCCATGGAGAACAGTGATGATAACAAGCAATATTTATTCAAAATAATCAGATTTAAATGTAGTGGACCTACATTAAAATCCTCCTTTTTCAAAGAATATAAATCTATATCACTAACAGGGATATTATTTTGATGCTTACTGCACTTCCCATCTTATTTCATTTGCATGGCTAATTGTATTGAAAAGTCACAACCAGCTCAGTAATTCTGAAAGTGAAGTTTTTACATGAATTAGTTTGACAGATTTGAACATATGGAATAAAATATGCTAAATTTGTTTTTATTGAATTTTTGTACTTAAGGGGTGCTTAAGGATGAAAGCTGTATAACTGAGAGGAGACTTCCACATAGCCTTTAAAGTGCAGAGAACTGACGAGGGCTTCTGGCCTAATATCCAATCCTCACCTTCTTGTGGTGCACCATGTTAGGCATCTACCTGGATACAGAACAAACGAGGATGAGTTGGCAATTTGGGATTTAGCCGACCAAATTGTATTATTATTAGATTAAACCACAATATAAAATAATGGTACAACATGACAGAATTTCATGCTGGCTGGGGCATCACTTGGTTATACAAGGCCCCCATTGTTTTCACCAGGGAACCAGGGTGAACAGTGAAAAGTCAGCTACTGGAAGGAGTCCTGAAACACACCTCAACTCAACATCACCAGAGTTCAAGATTGGTACTATCAACCTAAGAAGCCTAAATGCAAAGAAATGGAGCTAGCTGAGGAATTGGATAAGCATCAGATTGACATAATAGTGATGACTGAAACAAAAAAAAAAGACAAAAATTGGCAAGATCTTTCTGAGCAATAAATACAGAATGTTATATTCAGGCAATGACAATCAAGGAAAAGGAGTAGCTATAGTATTCAATACTAAATATGAGGCTAATCTTCTTGAATGGCAGGCAATTTCAAGTTTAGTGATGTGGGCAAATATCAGAGTGAGGAATTGGACAATGCGACTTATTTGTGCGTATGGTCCCATAGATGGTTCTACTAAGGTAGAGGAATTTTTTGAGGCTTTAGAGAAAGTAGCTGACACAATGAAAAAGGAAAAGTTGGTCCTTGTTGGGGATCTAAACAGCAGAGTAGGAAGTGATTGTCAGACATAAATATTTTGGGAAAATTTGGAGAAAAGAGCAAAGCTAATAATAATCACAAATACCTGTTGGATTTCTGCTCAGGACATGGATTGGTTATTACTAACACCATGTTCCAACATAAAAATGTGCACAAATTCACATGGAGAGAAGAGGCAAGGAATAAGAAAAGTCTCATTGGCTATGTTATTGTTGATAGTGATGTTTTCTCACTGGTGCAGGACACTAGAGTGTACAGAGGATTTGAAATTGGATGTGATCACCATTTAGTCTTGAACAGGATAAAATTGAATTTCATATAGAAAAGAAGAGCATGTAAGAAAGTTTTAAAGCGAATAAAAGTTGAGCAGCTCTCAGATCTGAACTTTAGACTAAAATACACAAATGTTATTCAAGAAACAATGAAAGAGTTTGAGAATTCAGTTGCAAGCCCTGAAGAAAACATTGATTGTTTCAGGTAGAGAGGCATGTCATGAGATTGTCTGCAAGAATAGAAAAATCAGAACTCCATGGTGGACACAGGAAGTTAAAGAGAAAAGAAGAAAGCATATCGAAAGTTCCTGGCAAATAAGTTTGCTTCTGCTCTTAGAGAATACAGAGACAAATGTAAGAAAGCACTGTGTAAAACTTCTTCTTCTTTGGCACTACAGCCCCATGTAGGGCCTTGGCCTCCCATTTTTGGGTTTCATAACTCACTACGAGGTGGGGTTTTTACCCTCGCGCTCAACCATGTGTAATTGTCTGTGAAGCGTTGTGTTCTTAAGACTGATTTGCCTGCTTTGTGGGAGGATAAACCCCACATAAAATGAGGAGAAAAACCCTACAGTCCATGCCCAAGACTGGCTAACTTGGCTATCTCTGAGAAAAATCCTCAGTTCCTCATGTCAGTGATGAGAATCGAATGCAGGACACTCCTTTCCCAGACATGGTTGCGGAGTGTGTAACCACTCAGCTAACTGCGCGAGCACTGTGTAAAACTAGCTAAACAAAGTCACGGGAAGACTTTGATAAGAACATAGAAAATAAATATCAAGAATATCTTGCCATATTAAATATGGTGGCAAGATATTTAATATGGAGGTTGTTGAAAAAAGCTCAGAAATGGAAGAAAGAGTGCTGTAAAAGGAATTAGAGATGATAAAGGTGACAAAAAGAAATCCTTGATGTATGGAGTAATTACTTTGAAAAACCATTAAATGAAAGCAGTGATGACAGCACAGTGGTAAAAAGCACTCAACAGGCATGCAATCAGGAATACATATCCATATTGGATGTAGAAAAAGCCATCAAAAGCCAAATGTGAAAGGGTAGCCTGAGTAGATGATACTCGACTAGACATGCTCAAGTATAGAGGTATAAAAGTCTTACATAAGACTTTTATACCTCCTGAACTGTGCAGTGCATAGTTCAGAAGACCTGGACAGAGGGAGTAATTCCAGATGATTGGAGTCAAACTCTCATAGTACCCATATATAAAAAGGGAAATAAAACTGAATGTGAGAAATACAGAGGTACTTCCCTACTGAGTGTTCCTGGTAAGATTTATCAAGTATACTTGAGAAACAGTTGAGAAGGATTATGGGAGGAAATCATGGTGAGAACAAGATGGATTCATGCCAAATAGAGGCTGTCAGAATCAGATTTTCACTTGACAACAAATAGTTGAGAAATCATGGGAATATAACAAAGATCTGTATTTAAGTTTTGTAGATCTGGAAAAGGCATATGATAAGGTGCCAAGAGAAAAACTATTTGAAACACTACACTTGTATGGTGTCAATGGGGAATTGTATCAAGCAATACTTAGTCTTTATTTGAGTTGTAAGTCAGCAGTTGGAATTTAAGGAAGTACAGGAAGGTGGTTTAATGTTAAAACTTGTGTCAGACAAGGATGTATATTATCCTCTTCTTCATTATGAAGGAAGGTGGTATTAATCCTGATATCAAAATTAGAAATGTTAATCTCAGCTCTTTACTTTATGCAGATGATGTTATACTTCTAAATAAATCCAGTACAAGTCTGCAAGATTCCCTGAATAAATTGAATAACTGTTGTAAAAAAATTTGGTATGAGAATCAGCAATAACAAGACAAAGACAACAAAAATAGGCAGAAGCATTGAAATTATCAACTGCATTGTGAATGGAGAACCTATAGCACAAGTAAAACATGGTAAAATATGGTAAATGAAATATAGAAATAGACAACAGAATCAACAAAGTTGACTTCCTGCTGGTATGGTAGGAAGTCAACTGAATAAATTTATATGGAATAAGGGAAAAATTAGTCAGAAACAATGGCAATATCATATTAAAAACGAAGATATTAGAAAGAACTTGACATTGTTAGCATCCAGGAATGTTAACGGAGCTAAACTTAGGTGGTATGGTCACTTGAACAGAATGGGGGAGGAAAGATTAGCAAAACAAATGTTCTCTGCCAGGTTGACAGGAAAAATATCCAGAGGAAGACCAAGAGATAGGTGGATTGATATAATAAAAAGTGCCTTAGAGGACAGAAATATAAGATCTGATAATGATTGGATCTTGACAGGTAACAGATTTGATTTGGAGGAAAATTGTAAATAGGAAGTTAGTGGTGATGTAAGTTTTTCATGTAGTACCATTATATCCTGTACACCCCTCGAGGATATGTCAGGAATTTGATGATGATGAATTTTTCTATACTTTTTTTACCATTTGTTAGACCATAATTTCATTTTTTAGAATTATGACATTTTGTTGACTACATGAGTAACTTCCTTTCCTAGTGGTTTTTTTTTTTTTTTTTTTTTTTTTTTTTTTTTTTTTTTTTATATACAACTGTATATGAATTTAATTTTCTGGTTCATCCTACATATTTTGATATATTTTATTTTTATTTTATATATATATATATATATATATATATATATATTTTTTTTTTTTTTTGAGATTGGAACTGTTATTTAAAAAAGCCTATGTTTAAAGTAATGAATAGGACTTTTTAAAATATAATGCTAATAAATTCATTCTAGGCACTTTAAATATATTTTATAATTCCTTTGTAAAAACATTATATATACTGATTTGGCTAAACATAAGCCATTATATTCAAAATAGATATCTGAGAAAAAAAAAGGGGATAAAAAATACCTAGAGAACTGACTGCTACAGTCTAGAAAGCTGGATATGTGGGTTTTGGCATTTAGGAATAGCAGTTAGCAACACTTTTTTTTTCTTTTTTTTTTTTTATACCTCTGTCATGTTCTTTGGTGGTAACAGGATGCGAATAGAGGACACTTGTATTTCAAGGTCACCAGGTACTTTTTCCTTGATACCTTTTTATTCTTAGAGCATTTGAAGGACTTTCGTTCCTCTTTCTTGGGACTTAATATACTAGCTTAAAGCTTTTAATGAAACATATTTTACTGAAATATTCATTTAAAAATAAAGGGCAAAATTATTAAAGTGTTGTGTTTAAATTTTAAGGTAAAGATATCTATTTATAACAGCATAGATTTACTCTTGTTTCTTATTCTACTTAATGATTTCTCTATTATTTTGGTAACATTTGCATTCTCATTAATATACATAAACAGCATAATTGAGGAAGTTTTAGAACAGGAAGATGAGCACCTCCATAGAAGACCTAGGAAGAACAAACAAAAGAACATAGCCAAGCCAGAAAGTACTGGGGTTGTGAGAGGAACACGATGCAAAAGCTGGAAAAAAAATAGAAGAATGGAAAATGGTGAAATAGTTATATTTTTTTATTAGTAATTAAATACACAGTTAACCATTAACATATATTTCACAAATATATGTGTGTCTTTTAATATCAGTGTGATATTATCATAGATTGAATATGAATAGTTGTATTAGTGTTATGGACATATGGGCAGACCAAAAGTAGGCAAGACAGACACAGTTTGTTGACATTAATAATTTTTTCGAAATGTTGACAGAGAAAACCTATACCATAGGATAAAAATATCAGAGCAAGAAGAGATGTAGAAGAATTGTGGTTAATATGATACAAATTGATAGAAGCAGATTGCTGGCTCTGCTACTCTAATGTATATATATATATTAGTTGGTGAGAAGTCAGTAATAGAGGGATCATTAGTTAATCTGATTACTCTTAAAAGTTTTTTGAAATATCCCTTCTCCAAACTATTTAATTGCAAAATTCTAGGAATTGAAAAAAGTATTTCATGCAATAGAGCAGAATGTTTAACTTGTTTTGGATTTCTTGCTTTTTCTACTTTATTTTTTGATACTGAATCTATTTTATTACTTTTTCTGGATTTTTTTTTAACTTATTTTCTGTTTGTTATTTTTATTGTGAAGAGATATTTTGGTTGATAATACAAGGTGGTTAGTGAAGAAGATATATCATTCTCTTTCAATTTCCAAAAGAGACTTTACAACTACATTCTGAAATATTCTCACAGGATATAGTAAAACTGTTTGAATCCTTTCTTTTAGGGTTACACGGTGATCAGCATTCATTTTAAAAATTTTATGGAATTTACAACCGTGTTAAAAAACTTTTTATTATCCCGGCGTTTCGATCTTCACATCAAGATCATCATCTGGAGCGTACATAAATATACAGAACGAGCTGAGTTACATCATTAACTGTAAGTTAGAGAAACAATGATTTGATCACATGTTATTCTACTGGCATGACCTCTGGTGAAAAAAATAATAATAATAAAAAAATAAAAAAATTACATCAAGCTAAATTCTATATTACAATGACAGGAATAAAATTCTTTTAGATGGTTTTCTTTCAGAAACAATTGGTGTCCTATTTTTAGTATTACAATTCTTATTTTTGATTTACAATACTGGATTTTCATCCTGTTTATAGTTGTTCTTAGTGAGGAAGGTCGAATATATACCTTCCATATGTTTGGGATTTTTAGACCATCATTATTGTTCAGATTGGAGTGGTTGATGATAATCTCACAGGCTTCCTTGAATTTCCGTTCATACCATGTTTTAGTGTGATGTAGACAGCTGGTGGTTTTCCAGTCAATTCTGTGTAAGGTATTCAGGGCATGATCAGAAAGGCCAGCTTCACCATAATTATTATATTTAATGTGTCGTTTATGTTCCTTTTGTCTAACAGGAATTGTGCGTCCTGTTTTTCCTATATATGGTATGTTGCAAGTACAATTAATCCGGTATACTCCAGGGTGGGCTAGTTGAGGGAGTGGGTCTTTGGATGAGTTGAGTAGATTTTTTAATTTTGCAGGAGGTTTAAAGGTGGCTTTGAGGTTGTACTTTTGTAGTACCCTGTTTATTTTGTCTGATATTCCTTTAATGTAGGGTATGGTTATAGTTTTATTGTAGTCTGGTTTGTCATTGTTTTTTATTGTGGTTTTGTAGAAGATTTTGTTAATAGTGTTTTGGCTGTATCCGTTTTTTTGTAAGTTATTACTGATAATTTTAAATTCGTCTTTCAGTGCCTGTTCACTGGAACAGATCGTCTGAGCTCTGTTTTTTAGTGTGTTAATGACACCTAGTTTCTGTGTTGGGTGGTGGTAGGAGTTTATGTGTGTATATTGTCCTGTATGTGTCGCTTTTCGATAAACAGTGAAGGAAAGATTGCCCGAGGGAAGACGTGTGACAAGTGTATCTAGAAACGGAAGTGTGTTGTGTTTTTCGATTTCAGTTGTGAACTGTATGTGTTTGTGTTGTTTGTTTAGGTCAGCGCTTCCCAAACCGGAGGCCGTAGGTTTTGTTGTGGGGGGCCGTGAAATAATGAAAACAAATTTAAAATGTTTTAAGACTAAGTAAATTTTTTGTTTTAAAAGAAACTTATTTAACTTTTATTATTTATTATTTCTTTTTTGTTATTTTTTATATTTTAATATCAAGAACTGTTGATATTGACTTTATATACATATCAAAACTCGTTTTATATTATCACTATCACCCGAGCTAGTTTTCTGTTATCAATAAAAGTTTCGTATATACTTCACACATGAAAAAAAGCTTAAACAAGTTCTTGTGGGGAGATAGTAACTCGCTTGCAGTGGTAAACAACATGCCCTCCTTTAACAGCCACTATACTGCGGAGGCAATAAAAACAAGTACTTTTATTATGCCAGTAAATAAGGTATGAGCAGTCTGTGTAATATATTTCTCAACAAATAGTGCAATTAGAGATAACTGCAATAAAAACACACTAATTAATGAATCACATGTCCCTCATACAGAAACTATGCTGTATAGACTGAAACAAAACCATATGTTGCATAGGCAAACACAGTATCTAACTAAAAACTATTGTTATTAATTAGATGTGTGTGAGTTTGATTTCCCAAGGCAGCAATAAAATTCAACCGAACGTGTTAAAATTCGTAAAAGTGTTAAAACTAAGTAATATATATATACACATAATGAATGTTATGGCAGTTTCACATATGGAATTCGGTTGAAGAGAGTTAGCATTTCAACTCAATTGTCAGTTATGCTTTTATCTTTTGGTTGCGTGATCTTTTGTTAATACCGCACCAATCATATGTACGTTTTAATAACCTGCCTTTGCTGTCTGTTTCGCGTTAGGCTGAATTACCTTAAAGGGAGAAAAGTCACAAAAGAGAAAAATGTTTCTGGTCTGGGGATTCCCTTATTCAGGTAATATTCACTAATTTCATGTTATCAGTCTGTGGTGTGCCAGTATCGGTAAGTGGTGATATTATTTGATCTATTCTACATTAAAAAATTTAACCCTAAGATGGATAAGTGGCTGATAAAAAGTTAAAAAAAAAATCCTGCGAACAATCAGAAGAAGCAGAAACATACTCAAAAAAAAAAAAAAAAAAGATAGTATTTATTATTTTACCAGAACAGCCCCCATCGTCTTCAGAACCAAACGGTAAGAGGCAAAAAATATAATATAAGCATTTGATTTTTTGCAATATTCGCTGTGTATGTTTCGTATTGAATATAAATACAATAAATATTATAATAATATATCTCTCTATTACGATTTTGTTTCGAGGGGGGGCCGTCAAATATTTTAATTTTTGCAAAGGGGGCCCTGACATCCAGAAGTTTGGGAAGCACTGGTTTAGGTGGCTAAGGAATGTGTCTAATGTCTGGCGGCCATGGGACCAGATTGTGAAAATATCATCAAAGTCTAAGCCAGACTTTGGGTTTTAGAGGGGAGGAATCTAGGGCAAGTTGCTCAAAATGTTTCATGTAAAAGTTAGCAATGGGGGGGGGGGGGGATAATGGCAAGCCCATGGCTGTGACTTCTTTTTGTAAGTAGAAGGCATTTTGCCATACAAAATAACCCGACCGTAATACATGCACAAAGAGTGTTGTGATATCTGGAGGGAATTTGTTCTGTAGGAGAAGGATTGTGTCATTGATTGGGACATTCGTAAAGAGGGAAGAGACGTCAAAACTGCCTAATATATCATCTTTTTCTAATGTAATGTCTTTGATGATGTTTATGAAGTGTTGTGTGTTTTTGATATAGGAGGGGGAATGACCTACCAACTCCTTGAGTGTTGCTGCTAATTTTTTGGCTAAGTGATACGTCGGGCTATCAATTCCTTCAACGATAGGTCTTAGCGGGGTATTTTCTTTGTGAATTTTCGGTAGCCCGTAAATTCTAGGGGAGCGCGCGTAATGATGAAACAGTTTTTTGACCGTATCTTCAGGCCATGTGGTAATTGACTTAAGTAGTTTCTCTGTTTTGTTTTTTGTTCTGTTAGTTGGGTTGTAGTTAACTAATTTGTATGTGTTATTGTCAGAGACCAGCAGATTCATTTTTTCTATATAAGTGGTACGGTTTAAAATGAGAGTGGATTTCCTTTATCGGCTCTAGTTATTACTATGTTCGGATTTGTTTTAAGTGATTTTATCGCTGTTAATTCATGTTTAGTTATGTTGCTTGTTATTGTTTTGCTATGGTTTAAAATGTCGCAGTTTCTATACGTATTTTGTCTGCTATGTTATTAGGTATGAATCTTAGGCCTCTTTCCATATTACAAATAACTTCAAGTTTGTCTATCGATTTCGGTGCTATAGCAAAATTTAAACCTTTGTTAAGTATAGAGATTTCGTCTTTGTTTAGAGTGTGGTTAGATAGGTTGACTATGTTATTGATACCTGTGGGTGATTGGTGGCTCCTGTTGTTTCTTGCTTCTGGTTGGTTGTTGTTGTTCACTGTGGCAAACTTTGAATATGGCAGCTGGTTTTGTCGTTCTTTTAGTCTCTGGAATTTGGAAATTAGGTTTTCTTTCTTCGTTTGTTGGATGTGGATTGCTGTGTTGTCCGTAATATTTTCTAGGATTATCCAGATATCCGCGTTTAAGTAGCTAGACAGCTCCATTTTTTTCTTTTTGTAGCTGGTTTTGTGAAGCGGCTAGGTTCTTTCTGGTAGCTTGGATCTGCTCTCTCAGTAGTGCTTTCTCCATGCGGTGGTATATTCATTGTGCCTTAGTTGAAGTGAATTTTCTCTTTAGCCTGATGCAATTAGGAGTGATATTGCTGTCCCTACACCGTTTCAAAAATGCCAGTCGATTGATCAAATTTGAAACTTGGATCTTCAGCTTAGAAGCCTGTGAGATTATCATCACTAAGAACAACTATTAACAGGACTGTAGAAAATCCAGTATTGTAAATCAAAAATAAGAATTGTAATACTAAAAATAGGACACCAATTGTTTCTGAAAGAAAACCATCTAAAAGAATTTTATTCCTGTCATTGTAAAATAGAATTTAGCTTGATGTAATTTTTTTATTTATTTTATTTTTTTTTTCACCAGAGGTTATGCCAGTAGAATAACATGTGATCAAATCATTGTTTCTCTAGCTTACAGTTAATGATGTAACTCAGCTTGTTCTGTATATTTATGTACGCTCCAGATGATGATCTTGATGTGAAGATCGAAAGGTCGGGATAATAAAAAGTTTTTTAACACGGTCGTAAATTCCATAAAATTTTTAAAATGAATGCTGATCACTGTGTAACCCTAAAAGAAAGGATTATGATAATTCATGCAGATTCGACCCACAAGCGATGTAATCAATACGGTAAGCTGAAGATCCAAGTTTCAAATTTGATCAATCGACTGGCATTTTTAAAACGGTGTAGGGACAGCAATATCACTCCTAATTGCATCAGGCTAAAGAGAAAATTCACTTCAACTAAGGCACAACGAATATACCACTGCATGGAGAAAGCACTACTGAGAGAGCAGATGCTAGCTACCAGAAAGGACCTAGCCGCTTCACAAAACCAGCTACAAAAAGAAAAAACGGAGCTGTCTAGCTACTTAAATGCGGATATCTGGATAATCCTAGAAAAGATTACGGACAACACAACAAACCACATCCAACAAACGAAGAAAGAAAACCTAATTTCCAAATTCCAGAGACTAAAAGAACGACAAAACCAGCTGCCATATTCAAAGTTTGCCACAGTGAACAACAACAACCAACCAGAAGCAAGAAACAACAGGAGCCACCAATCACCCACAGGTATCAATAACATAGTCAACCTATCTAACCACACTCTAAACAAAGACGAAATCGATAGACAAACTTGAAGTTATTTGTAATATGGAAAGAGGCCTAAGATTCATACCTAATAACATAGCAGCCAAAATACGTATAGAAACTGCGAACATTTTAAACCATACCAAAACAATAACAAGCAACATAACTAAACATGAATTAACAGCGATAAATTCACTTAAAACAAATCCGAACATAGTAATAATTAGAGCCGATAAAGGAAATGCCACTGTCATTTTAAACCGTACCACTTATATAAAAAAAATGAATCTGCTGGTCTCTGACAATAACACATACAAATTAGTTAACTACAACCCAACTAACAGAACAAAGAACAAAACAGAGAAACTACTTAAGTCAATTACCACGTGGCCCGAAGATACAGTCAAAAAATACGGTCTGTTTCCTCATTACGTGCGCTCCCCTAAAATTTACGGGCTACTGAAAATTCACAAAGAAAATACCCCGCTAAGACCTATCGTTGAAGGAATTGATAGCCCGACGTATCACTTAGCCAAAAAATTAGCAGCAACACTCAAGGAGTTGGTAGGTCATTCTCCCTCCTGTATCAAAAACAAACAACACTTCATAAACATCATCAAAGACATTACATTACATTGGAAAAAGGTGATTAGTCAGTTTTGACGTCTCTGTCCTCCTTACGAATGTCCCAATCTGACAAAATCCTTCTCCTACAGAACAAAATCCCTCCAGATATCACAGCACTCTTTGTGCATGTATTACGGTCGGGTTATTTTGTATGGCAAAACGCCTTCTACTTACAAAAAGAAGGCACAGCCATGGGCTCGCCATTCCCCCCCCCCATTGCTAACTTTTACATGGAACATTTTGAGCAACTTTCCCTAGATTCCTCCCCTCTAAAACCCAAAGTCTGGCTTAGATACATTGACGATGTTTTCGCGATCTGGTCCCATGGTCACCAGACATTAGACACATTCCTTAGCCACCTAAACAAACAACACAAACGCATGCAGTTCACATTTGAAATCGAAAAACACAACACACTTCCGTTTCTAGATATGCTTGTCACACGTCTTCCCTCGGGCAATCTTTCCTTCACTGTTTATCGAAAACCGACACATACGGGACAATATATACATATAAACTCCTATCACCACCCAACACAAAAACTAGGTGTCATCAACACGCTAAAAACCAGAGCTCAGACAATCTGTTCCAGTGAACAGGCACTGAAAGACGAATTTAAAATTATCAGTAATAACTTACAAAAAAACGGATACAGCCAAAACACTATTAATAACACAATATAAATCCTCTACAAAACCACAATAAAAAACAAAGACAAACCAGACTACAATAAAACTATAACCATTCCCTGCATTAAAGGAATATCAGACAAAATAAACAGAGTACTACAAAAGTACAACCTCAAAGTCACCTTTAAACCTCCTGCAATATTAAAAAACCTACTGAACTTATCCAAAGACCCACTTTCTCCACTAGCCCACCCTGGAGTATACCAGATTTATTGTACTTGCAACATAGCATATATAGTAGAAACAGGATGCACAATTCCTATTAGACAAAAGGAATATAAACGACACATTAAATATAATAATTATGGTGAGCTGGCCTTTCTGATCATGCCCTGAATACCTTACACAGAATTGACTGGAAAACCACCAGCTGTCTGCATCACACTAAAACATGGTATGAATGGAAATTCAAGGACGCCTGTGAGATTATCATCAACCACCCCAATCTGAACAATAATGATGCTCTAAAAATCCCAAACATATGGAAGGTATATATTCGACCTTCCTCACTAAGAACAACTATAAACAGGACTGTAGAAAATCCAGTATTGTAAATCAAATATAAGAATTGTAATACTAAAAATAGGACAACAATTGTTTCTGAAAGAAAACCATCTAAAAGAATTTTATTCCTGTCATTGTAAATAGAATTTAGCTTGAGGTAATTTTTTTATTTTTTTATTTATTATTTATTTTTATTTTTTTTTCACCAGAGGTCATGCCAGTAGAATAACATGTGATCAAATCATTGTTTCTCTAGCTTACAGTTAATGATGTAACTCAGCTTGTTCTGTATATTTATGTATGCTCCAGATGATGATCTTGATGTGAAGATCGAAACGTCGGGATAATAAAAAGTTATTTAACACGGTTGTAAAGTCAATAAAATTTTTAAAAAGTAAAACTGTTTGAATTTGTGATGCATTTTGGATATTTTGTTTGTCAAAACAAATTCTATACTCAAGTAGAAGGAACTGCCTTGGGAAATTCACTCTCCTCTGTTTTAGCCAACTAACTTTTATTTAGAGTATTTATATATATATATATATATATAGACAGCATTTTTGCAGCCTGACCTCATAATATAGATACCTTACCAACATTTTTAGCTACTATAAATACTTTACATCCTCTTATCAAATTCCCTATGGAAATTGAAAGAGACAACAAATTATCATTTTTAGGCATTCTTCTCATCTGTTCACCATCAGGTCATTTAACAACATCAGTTTATAGAAAACCCACTTTCACTGAATGTTACATTCTTCAACAATCTGCACATCAATCTTCTCAAAAGACAGGAATCATAAAGTATTTACAATGAGCTAAGACTAATTGTTCAACTCCCCATCATTTACAGGAAGAGCTCTCAAATATCAAACAATATTATGAAATTAATTGGCTTTCCAAAAAGGGCTACACAATATCTGTTTGACTCCTACAAACCTAATCCACACAACAAGGAATCAATACATTGAGTTCCAATCCCATATATCTTCAGCATTTCAGAACAGATTTCAAGAATTCTGAAGAAATATGATTTAGTAGCGACTTTTATTCCTATTAATAAATTCTCATAATTTCTCTTCTAAAGATAAACATTCTCTTATGTCTCTTCCCAGTGTATACCAAGTTCCATGTGACTGCCATCTTTCCTACTTCAGACAAACTGGACGCTCAATAGAAAAAATAATACAAGAACATATCAATCACAGTGTTCTCTCCAGAAATTTTTACCAGCCGGGTGGAATGAAGCATTAGAAGGCGTACAAAAATTTTGAATGTGTTAAGAAAGACCCTTTTTCATAACAAATTAAAATAGTAATTTTATTCGAAATTACTTCAAACAAGGATAATATTTTATATGGTAATTATAACAAACAAGAGTATGATTTTTCTTATTTTCTCATTAAGTAATGAAAAACCTTGTAATGCTCACAGCTTAAAATTCTATACATTAATTCTTCTCTTCTTCTTAGAAGCCCAGTTGTCAGCAGCTTTTTCGTAATTAAAATCTGTTGGATCTGGTCCCTCCAGTGAAATCAGCATCAGATTATTTAAAGTGTTCTGACTGATGTGATTCCTCATACAGGTTTTTATCCTTTCTAATGCAGAGAATCCCCTTTCACATTCAGCTGTGCTTACAGGTAAATGGCCAGCCCAACAGCAGCTAGTTTTGCTAAATTTGGAAAAGACTCTTTGAGTTCAGATGTTGCTAATTTCAGCAGTATTTGTCTTGGATCTAGATTTTTGTATGAACTGTCCATAAATCATTTTTTATGCAACTACCCATTCTAGTTTAGTACTTTCATAGTTTAAAACTGCAGGACTTCCATCTCTAGAATAATAATCAAAAAGAATCTCAGAAGTCTCATGTTGATCATGACTTTCTGCATTGAAAAGTCTTGAAAAGCAGGAAATCATTGGCATATCTGGAAATCTTGCTTCTAGGTGTTTAATAACTGTGCCTATGTATTTATCGTATATTGTAGTCTTAAACGTAATAATATCAGAATCTGAATAATCAATGTGAAGGTCTAACTATTCACCTGAAAGATGCTGATGAAGATTTTGAAAATGACTCCAGGAGTGTCTTTCAATTCCATGATGGATAGTTTTCTGGCTTCTAAGACTGGCTCTATTTCATTTAAGTCAACATCTTGCCTTTGCCATGATCTAGACAAGTTAGATTGGTGAAATTTCACCAATCTAACTTGAAATACGGAATACGGAAAGAGACAACCCACAAACAAGGAAGTGACTTGGGTAACTATGCCATGCACAAGACTTCAAAAAGAAAGCTTGGTTGACCACGAACAAAGCAAGTTACACACACACTGATTCTTGTTCAGATATAATTGAAAAACATATACTAGAAAAAACTGGAATAGGGCAAATTGAAAAATCAATTTCAATTTTGAATAACTTGCAGAGAGATTCTTTTCTGGGAGCTTTAATTTTAAGTTTAATATGAGGACTGTTCAGTATATTTTGGGTTAAACCAGCCATCCTGACCGAGGAATTTTGGAAGAATAAAAACAATTGCCTTAAGATATTATTAAACATGACTAAATAAGGCACTTTAGCAGCTGCTTAGGCACTAGCAAGAGCCAGTCGGTGGTTTACACAATGACAGTTGACCATGAGCCCATCTGTTTTATCTTTGAGCAGTTTTGCAACTCTCTTTTGTTTTCCAATCATGACAGCTGCTCCATCAGATCTTAGCCCACCAGATTACAAGTTTTTAAGCCTAGACTGTCAAGGGTAATTACTTTGTGTTATAGTCTCAGCTTTACCATTAATGATATTGCAAGTTGATGCAAAACTAACCCTGACCTCTTTTCTGAGTTGACAGACATATTTAATGTACACAATCAGCTGTTTTAAAACTGAGATGTCTGTAGTTTCATCACATAAAACATTGAAATAATCTGCAGAATGTATATTTTTCAGTATTTCAGATCTAATTTCTGATGCTAAAATATCAATCAACTCTTGCATTATTCTTTCTGAGGTATAATGTCATTTTTACCAACATTAAGATGTTCTAAGTAGGAATAGCCCATAGCCTTGCAATACTTAAGCAATTTTTCAAATAATGTAGTATGTAGTTACTAATTTTTTGCTAACCAATATATAGATCTTAAAGCTCCCAGAAAAGAATCTCTCTGCAAGTTATTCAAAATTGAAATTGATTTTTCAATTTCCCCTATTTCAGTTCAATTATATCTGAACAAGAATCAGTGTGTGTGTAACTTGCTTTGTTCATGGTCAACCAAGCTTTCTTTTCGAAGTCTTGTGCATGGCATAGTTACCCAAGTCACTTCCTTGTTTGTGGGTCGTCTCTTTCCGTATTTCATACATGTGGAAAGATAATGGAATGATGGCATATTTCATACATCATTCCATTATCTTTCACCACTAACCAATGGAATTTTTTAAACCACTCACTGTTAATACCCAATAAGCGGTGTTTAGATGCATGTTTTACATTTGAAAGAGACTCTGCAGAAATCGATGATTCTGTTGTTGGTTTGGTGTCTTCGCTACTATGCTTATTGGTTTCATCTTTCTTAAAATAACTTAAGAGTGTGGTTTTCTGACTTGACTCTTTACTCATTATGGGGTAATTTAATAAATACAAAATATCATTGTTATTAAATTAATCAGAACAAATCACTGAATTGTGCACTGACATTAATACCCGAGACACATAACACGCATTATGTCGCAATTTTACTATTTATAAGTATTAATTACTAGGAATGGAAATTGGTATCACTCGAGACTGACTTCATAGTCCTTGAGAGTTTAGGGAATTCCCTGAGATCACAACTATATTTGATGCGCATGCCTGTTTTCTTTTATAAAATAAAATATTAAATACTTGACTCACGATCTTCGGACAAAAATCATTATTAAGAAAAATAAATGTAAATTTTTAACATTGATTTTTGCCTTCGATTTGAATTCGCTCAATTTTCACAATTTATTTCTTTCAAACATCAAAATTATGTCTCTTACGTAAAAGATCTTCTTTGCAACCGATACTTTTATATTCGAGATACCGATTTTTGTCTTCTTCCACATGCAGATTGGTGTGCCTCAAAGTGAATGTCCGAAGCTCTCAAGATTAGCTTGCAATACAAGAAATTGAGCTGTCTCATGAGTATTGAGACTCTCTGGTTCGATTTCTCATCACTATTAATTAAAAAATGTCTTAAATTATTTTTCCATTTTTACTCATTATTTAGCCATGTGAATTCACATTAATTAGCCGAGTGGTCAGTAAAACCAGCTGGGCCGTTTGCCCATTCAAAAGGTCCCCGGGAGAACATAGAATCTTATATTTTCCACGAAAAATCTGATAAATCTGGATTAGCTCAACACAGAATAGAGACAGACCACAACATTCTTTGGTCTGAAACACACCTTCTACAAAGATGTCAGTACACATTTGAACACTTATTTGAGGAGAGTGCTGAAGCTATGCTTCACTGCCCTAACTTGAATAGGAATGACTGCCTGTCTTTATCAAAAATATAGGAAAATTTGATTAGAATAACACTTCATTCAAGTTTTTACTATTAAAACCAAGAATGGTATTTTATAAGGTCTTAAGACACCAACTAGATATTACATCTATCTGATGATCTGTTGAGTATGATATTATAAGTTTATATATATATATATATATAGACTTGAACTATGTTTCACGTGCAAACTTAATTGTTTGCATACTTGGAATTAGGAGTTAAATAACCAAGCTTATAAAATTACTTGGTAACCCTAATATATAGTATCCCCAAGTTAAAAAAATTAATTACATATATGCATGCAATTCAGGTTTCTGCCTAGTCTCTGACGAAAACCAATGAGTTTGAAACAGCTGTCAGACTAGTGAAACCTTATCAAAATGGACCAATAGGGGACGAATATACAGGCACTTTGAGCATTCGTCACTTCCTATAAGGCTCGGCTAGGGCAACTAGTAGTATGGTGGCAGTGTATTCCAGGAAGTTCTCTGGTCAATTTTCACCCGAAACTTTTATAGTTTCTGTATTTGGCTTGGAAATGATGTTGGATTTAATATTCACTTAATTTATATAATTTTTCCATCACCAAAATGAAGCCTTTTGGCTCTTTATTTTAGTATATGCAATTTATTTTTACACTGTTATGATTAACCTTTTCTTTAGTTAAAGCATAGCGCTATTGGCGATTTAAATCATGTGGCTCATTCTATTTTGAATAAATCAATTTTTTTGCATTCTACCTTATAATAACTGTCTTAAGCCACTAACGATGGTCTGTTAATTTCATACTGAAGTATATGGCAGTATATTTAATAAATAATACTTTTACCTTGTATTTTTGTATATATATTCTCTAAAAACAAGAAATCAGTTATATTCTTTCTCTATCCTAAATCATAATACTGAACATGTGTGCATATCTTGCCCAACAAAAATCACCTTAGTAACTTAAAAAGTAACTTAATTAATTTTCTTTGTGAAAATCACAGTAAGCTTTGACAATTGAATTACTAAAACCACATCAAAAGTTTTAAATTACTCTTCACACTGAGAATTTTAAATAAAATAACAAGGTTATAATTTGGAAATGAACTTTACTTGGCCCATTTCTTAATTTTCTTAATTAGAGAGTTCAGTAAAGTTTTTGATTTCATAGGCTGATTACTATGTGGCACATGGGGAAAGAAACTTGATAATTCATTATGAGGCTTACTGACCAGCCAGCATATAATCATGGATCCATTTATTCTGTTACATCATGCCTAGAGGGAGTCTGAGTATAGTAGTATACAGGAAGAGATGATACATAGCCTGATACATAGTGCTGTGTTCACCTCCTATGTTCTATATTCCTTCTTTTCAGTTAATTCTTTTTCGTCAACAAAAAATGCCCACACAGAAAAAAAAAAAAAAGAAAAAAGTTTCTGCATCCACTTTAACATTTGTGGCCGTAACATAAACATTGTGGCACTTTAACTTACACACATCAAAATGAGGCTTCAAGAACTATTGACTCCCTAACTACTCAGACATCTTAATGAATTCTGTTGTCATAATAGTGGTACCTGTGCATTTGTTATGATATTCCATGTTTAGACTACAGTAGTTTTTCAGCAGTTCAAGGGGAAGAAAAAAAAATGGTTATGTCATTAATGGTGTAAAGTCTCCATCTTTGCATTCAGCCTACATTGTAGCTCACAAGAGATGGGAGGAAGGAAAAAAGCACAAACATATTGCAAATAAATTGTCTTCTGCTAAGTGTGCTTCTTTAGGTGAGATGAATTTCATCACCAAGTAAGACCTTGCTCTTTGGAGGCCTGAAAGCGTGAAATAGTTTTATGCTTGGTCTCTAGAGCAAAGTTCACAAATTATATATACACACACCATGTTACAGATTAACAATCAATGTTTTGAAGGTAAAATTATTGTAAAAAGGATTGCAGAATTTTGACCATGGGGGACAGGTGTAAAGATTGTGGTTATAAAGTTCAGTAAAAAGTGGAAAGGAGAAATACCTTATTGTAAAAAATCAAGTGAGGGAAAAGATTCTATAGGAT
Source organism: Typopeltis vanoorti (assembly GCF_054136105.1). NCBI lineage: Eukaryota > Metazoa > Arthropoda > Arachnida > Uropygi > Thelyphonidae > Typopeltis > Typopeltis vanoorti. The sequence goes on along the minus strand of NC_143574.1, from coordinate 4,695,662 downwards.
TGATGCCAGAGAGAGAGAGCCTAGATGTATGATAGGTTTATAAGCTTCATTGAGTGGATTTATATGACAGTTTTATAATCCCTTGCCAAAGCTACTGGACATAGCATCTCCCATTCCCTGCTTATGTTTCCACCTCTCGCTCTCTCTCTCGCATTCAAATGCTATTATTGCAACATAACCAACATAACTAGGCATTATATGGACATTAAAAGTGTTCATATAGTGCCTAGTATGCTCCAAAGACATAATGTGAAATTTCTTGAATAGATTGGATATCAAAAAATATTCTGGTACTGAGGGTATCCTTATCTCAGTTGCTCTCTCAGGACATTTGTGCTTCAGAATTAATATCCATCCTGGATTGACATCACAGTCTTTCATAGTTTTTTGGGACAAGCTTACATTCACAGCTCATCCCAAAAAACTGGAGACAAGTCAGCCATCAAACTATCATCCCATCTCATCATCCTCACTTCTGTTATTAAATACCAATATTTACTTTGCTACTCTCTATCCATAGCAAATCTTGTCAACATTTACCTGCCTTTAGGTAGGTTTGGAGAAGCATGTTTGGGTGCTCTTGACATTTTCAGGGTATTTGATTGTCTGTCATAGAGGCCTCCTTACCAAACTACCATTATTATGATCTACATTACATCCTCTTTGCAATTAGGTTGCCAGTTTCATCAATGATCATTTGTTAAGTTATGATGAATGACTTTCTCTCTTTGGATTTCTCCCAACTAATACAGAAGTACTCCAGACTGTGTACTTTTGTTCGCACATGCTACCTCCTCTTTCATTTATGTATATAAATGACCTCCCACTAACCTCAAATCTGTGATAGTTTTGGTGATGACAGTGTACATCGCTTCTTGTCTAAACACTATAAACTGTGTAATGGTCAGTCATTCTATACTTCCATAACCAGTATCCTAAACATTGTTCTCCCTGCCTTTCTTTTCTCCACTGTTCTTGAGTGTTACCAAAACACAATTCTGTTTTAAGAAACTATAACACATTTTAGGAATGTTAGTCAAGTGGGTAATATTTATTATCCTACTAGTTTCACTGATTTTTGCTATTGGCATCTTCAGGGATACAATTGGTAAGTGATATGAAGGTAACAGACTAGGTTTTAACTGACAGTTCTAATTCATACAAAATTAGTACAGTGTGAGACAATGCGTGTGTCTTGGGAATATGATTTATTTGTTACGAGACATAATGTAAATGCCGTGAAAGTTCATTTCTTTGATGTTTAGCGATCTAATTAAAGTTTTCCAAATTTCTGGTAGGATTAGACCTTGATTCTTATTTAATTTTCCTGTTGAACTGGTGACCATAGTAGCCTCCTTGAAGGTTCTGGAATGCTAGTTCTCTTCTATATAGGGCATATGACTCTTATCCCACTCAATAAGATGGTTGGTAGAGGCAAAGTGGGAAAAATTCAGTTCTACTCACGCCATAGGCTCTCTATTTAAAATGTAGATGATGTTTCTACCTATTTTCATAACTTTTGATTTCTGATTTTCTTACACAGTTTGTTACTCTTTAAGAGGTGTACCGGATTTATATAGGAATGTAACAACAGTATAAAGTAAAAAGCTGTTTAATATTTCTGATTTTTGAAAGCAGGTTTCATGCCACTTTCTTCACTTGTGATACAATAATGAATAACATTTTGGAGATAGGATATATCCTTGTCTTACATCTGATTTTACATCAAACCATCTTTCTGTACATTCCTTCAATTTTCACAGCTAATTTACAACTTAAATAGAAGCTATATAATAATCTGTGTAATCTCTCATCTATAATATATATATATATATATATATATATATATATATATATATATATATATATATGTCGTGTTTTGATCAACAGCTTTCTTTGGCACTTTATCATATGCCTTATCCAAGTCTACAAAATTTAAGTACTTTTCAACACCCCAAGTAATTCTTCTGTAATCATCTTTTGTCATACCAGTGAAAAAAGAAAACTCTTTAGGATCCTTTGGTCTGCTGAGCTAATTTTTCTCTCATTCTGATTTAGCTCTCCTTAACATACTTGTCACCTTTCTTGCCTCCACTTTATTGCTCATGAGCATGTTCACCTTTTCTTTATGTTCCCTTTACTGTGTTTTCTTGCAGCTCCTGCTTTATATTTCTTCTTTAATCCCTACTTGGTTTATCCTCCTGATGCTGCTTCCCTCAAACAATTTCTGACCACTTCCCATGCACTGTGGACAAGTTTTCATTGTAGCTTCTTATGTCATGCACTGCTCTGAGCTCCCTTGTAAGTTTGTCATAATCTTCAGCTTTGTAGTTCCACTTAAATCCTTTCTTCAGTGAGAATTCCTCATTTTTAGCCACTTCCCAGAACGAGACTGAATGTTGTTAGAAGTATTTCCACTTGGTTATACTATAAATATATTGGGTTATGATTATACTGGGTCTGGCTCCCACTGATGAGACCTCAATAAAGGTCGAAACAGGTCTGGGTGGTGACCCTTCCCATAATGTATAATGCTATACATTATGGGAAGGATATGTGCTTTGCATTATGAAATACTAAGGCAAGTGATGTGTAGTCATTTGCTTCTATATACAAGTTGCCCTAGTCCTGAAAATACTTCAGATGCAAATTTTGTTTGCTTACACTTGGATAAAGGATTAAACCAAGTATATAATTTCTTGGTATCTTTAATTTAAAGACTGACTGGTCATTTTCCTTGATCAGAAGCAAGTGGATACTCTGCTTCTGATGATAGCTATTATTTAGAGGTACGAGGGTGGTCTGAAATGTTCTCGGCCTCGACCATAGATGATGGCGACACTATTGGCAAGATTTTTTTTTTTTTAAGTTGGTACATCTGTCATAAGCATCCATGTGAAATTGCAAGTCATTCTATCAAGTAGTTTGTTTTATACAGCTGTCTGAAGCAAACGTGTTGTCTGTATCCCTTGAAATGGATAAAATTTCTGAGTATCGTTTACTTATAAAATTCTTTGTAAAAGAAGGTTTAACGCTAAAAGAAATTCATTCAAGTTCATAAAAGTTTATGGTCACTCTTCTTCATTTCTGACAATTAAGAAATGGGCTGCCGAGTTTAAACATGGTTGTCCCAGCCTTGAAGATAATCCACGTGAAGGATGTCCAAAAAGTGTAACGACACCAGAAATCATTGATCAAGCGGTATTGGGATATGGTATTGGATGACCAGCAAGTCAAAGTGTATGAAATTGCTGAGAATAGGCATTTCAAAAGAACATGTAGGATAGGATATATTTTGCATGAAGAATTGAAAATAAAAAAAGCTTTGCGCAAGATGGGTGCTGCCTTGCTCACAGCAGATCAAAAACGCACTCACACGAAAATCTCTGAACAGTGCTTGGAGAGATTTAACAAGAATAAAACTGATTTTGTGCATCAATTACTATGGATGAGACTTGGATTCACCATTACACACCAGAATCTAAACAGCAGTCAAAACAATGGACAGAAGCCGGTTGTTCAGCGCCAAAGAAGACAAAGTCAGTTCCATGAGTAAGAAAGGTCATTGCATCGGTGTTTTGGAATGCCAAAGACATTTTGTTTATTAATTATCTTGAAAAGGATAAAACAATAACCAGGGAATATTATTCCAATCTTTTAACTAGACCAAAAAATTAATGAGAAAAGACCTGGTTTGTTTGCAGAAGAAAAAAAATCATCTTTCATCAAGACAATGCACCTGCCCACAAAAGTGTTTTGACAATGGTAAAATTAAGGGATCTGCACTATGAATTGTTGGAACATCCACCCTATTCCCCAGATTTGGCTCCCTCTGACTTCTGTCTCTTCCCAAAATTAAAACTCTTCCTCGCTGGTCAGAGTTTTTTTTCGAATCAAGAGGTGATTGCAGCTGTTGAGGGGTATTTTGCAGATCTTACTGAGAACCACTACAGGGACGGGATAATGGCACATTGCTGGAATAAATGCATTCATCTTAAGGGAGATTATGTTGAAAAATAAAAATAATTTTGAAATTATAAATTCGTTTTTTCATTGTTAGGCTGAGAACTTTTCAGACCACCCTCGTATGTTGCCTGTTTTTTCTTGGTAACATGTTATGTTGGCAGCGTATTTTTTAGATTCACCTGCTAGTTCCACCTCTTTTCCATTGGTGTTTCAAATGTTGACGGTGCCTGTCTTCAATTCTCTTGAGTTTGAAGTTGAGCTATTAACTGAATTTTCACCATTTGCACTGGTTCTCTAATTATATCTGTGGAGACCTTGCCATCATATGTGAGGTGTGACGATTTAATTCCCGGAACAGCCACATAGTGTTGCCCGTTTGGTGATTTGGTTGGAGTCACATGAGTAATCGTGTTTGTACATATATTAATCTAATGCATGCATGAACTTCAAGCTGATAGAGCCATTTGCTAGTTGGCTATTGCAAAAACAATAGAGATCTGTATGTAAACTTTGGCATAAAAATGTGTGACCAAAATTTGGAGCAGTGTGTTAACATCAAATTTTGTGTGAAAATCAGCAAAACTGCTACTGAAACTTTGGAGCTGTTGAAAGTGATGGATGCTTGGAAAAACTCAAGTGTCTTTGAGTGGCATAAGAGTCTGTCATTTTTGTTTTGGCTGCCCACTTCTGGAGTTGTTGTTCACATCTTCGGTGAGAAGATGTGAATTAGTGCCTGATGATTAATATAAATGACCGAGAAATAGTCAGGATAATTTTAGGTGAAGAATTGGGTATGCGTAATTTCTTTTGAAATCACGACAATGCACCAAGCCATAGTGCACTCATCGTGAGAGAGTTTCTGGCCAAAAAATCGATTACCGAATTAGGTCATTCTGCTTATTCACCCAACTTAGCTGCCTGTGATTTCTGGCTGTTTCCAAAATTAAAGACTGCACTGAAAGGGTGAAGATTTTCTGACATTGCTGATATCCAGCATAATGTGATAAAGGAACTCAAGAGTATTCCGGAAAAAGAGTTCCAGGCCTGTTTCCAGAAAAGTGAACACCATCTAAACCAGTGTATAAATGCACATGGGGACTACTTCGAAGGTGATTGTAACTACTAATGTATAATTCTGAACATAAGTTTTTTTTTACAGGTGCATTTCTGGGAATTAAATTGTCACACTTCATATATATTTGTGGTTGAAGCAGCACAGAATAAAATTTTTCAGATTAGCTCCCTGTTGTCAGTCTGTCTTCATTTGTTCAGTATCCACTAATAAATGGTGGATTTCCACTAATAAGGAAGTTGTAGAAAGTTTTTTGCTTAGTTACAATTTAAATTTAACTTGCCAAGAAATTGTATTATTGTTGAATCCTTTATTCAAATGTAAACAAACAGCTTGTGCATGAAATGTCTTCATGACTAAGCTACTTATATATAGAGGTTGATGACTTCACATCAACATTATACAAATACAACAACATGAATATCATTTCTTGGCAAGTTGAATCTACTAACAGGGTACACTATGAGGTTCAGATTGGACATTGAGTCATAAGCCTTGATTAGTTCTCATTCTTTACAGGCTGGTTATGGGGAGGCCTTCTTTTGTCTTGTTTTGACCTTTATTTAAGCATTGCCACTACATAAATCTCCAAAATGCCCAAACTTAGAATATTATCCTTATCATCAGAGACCTTTCTAAGGCTGGTTTGGTTGATGCTGTCCAGAATATAGCATTCCATTTAACAGATGATCTCTCTCTTCTCAAACCCCCCCCCAAAAAAAAAAAAGAAATCCTTTCTCATAGAATAGAAAGGATTTATTCCATCTCTGTTCTTTGGAATAGCCTTCCTCACACCTTTCCTCCAAGAACTACAATCTTCAGCTGTTTAAGTAAGAGATCAACATGTTTTTCCTCCTTAACCACTTGCTTACACATACACACACACACACTGATGTGCTATAGGTTTTCCATCCTCTTGCATATAGGGTTCATAAAAAAAAAAATAATAAATTAAGTTAAGAGATAATATACAGTGATTATTCTGTATATGTGCCCAGTGTCCATCTGTTTCATATGGATGCTGATATCAGAGCAGTAGGAACAGTTCTCTTTCTCTTTAGATAGTCAGATGCTCAAGGTTAGTTTTATCTAAAAGGATCTCCAGAAAAGATGTGTTGGTTTGTACTGGGATTCATGAATTCATAATGGCCTGGGCTAATCTCAGTATAATGATAAGCCATTGGAGAAAACATTTTCCAAATTAGCAACCTAACCAGATTATATAAAAGTAACCTGCACATGTATGGCATAAATTTAGCCATCCAGTTGGCCAGATTATTGAAGTATACCATTTAATTTATGCTTCGCATCCACTTCAATTTCAGTGAGCACTTCAGATCCATAATTATTTATATGTAAACATGTTGTTATTATTATTATTATTATTATTACATAACACCTTCAGGGAGTCCAAAGCCTCATCGAGGGGAGGGTACGTACTGTACAATTCTCCGTCTCCACCAGTCCACCAACTGCAACTATCTTCATCATCTACACCAATGCCATCTACTGCCGAAGACCACCACCACTAGTATTTTCATAGACAAACATCCATGCCTACACTGCAGGATTCGAACCCACAGTCTTTTGGCTGGAGAGTGGATACGCTAACCACTCGGCCAACCAGTGAGGAGATTAAAAATTGTATACTCATACAGTAGTTGTTCAAGTTTGTGTTTTCTGCTATATTATGTAGAATATCTCCTGTATAAAAATTTTTTTAGTTTAAAAATTTTTAATCTAATTTTAATTATCTAACATATCTTTTTTTAATTACTTTAAAATTTTATTATTCAATAGACAACTATCTCATGTCCCTGGTAGAGAGTGAGGAATCCAGTGAGGTTACTATCTATGATTTTATTCCTAAATCTGTTTCTGCCTTTACCCACTTGCTCAAGGAAAAAGAAAGTATGGAGGTGATTACTTTTTTACCATCTGCCTTCAGATTTGTTTATTTTTCTTTTCATTGAAAATATAAATGAAAGTAATGTCTTATTGCAAACTTTTATAAGTTATTCTAACTTTAGCAAAACCTAAAATCCCTAGAACTGCTCCCATATTATGTAATTCTCTAATGCATCAAATTTATTATTATTATTATTGTGTGACACCTCTAGGGAGTCCATAGACTCATTGAGGGAGAGCACACCTACTCTACAACTCTCCATCTCCACCACTCAATCCACCAACTACAATGAACTGCAACTACACCAATGCTATCTACTGGTTTAGTATTTTAGTTTAGTATTTTCACAAACATTCATGCCACGGTGGAATTTGAACCCGCAGCATTTTGGCTGGAGCGGATACGTTAACCACTCGGCCAGCCAAGCCAGCATATTTATATTAAAGTTTATATTAAACCACCAGTGTGCTGCAGGATTGAATCCTGCCATGGGCATGAATGGCACATTGTCCTTAAGTGTGAGATGAATTTCATCAACCTCTAATATTTATGTACTATAGGTTTACAAAATCTTTTTGAGTAGGGAGGAAAACCTATCTTTGCTTAGATGTGAAAATTCTGAACAAATTGTTACTGAGAGTCAGCAGTAAGTTCATAGCATGAATATTTTTTTTTTTATTTCAAATTAAGCTTGAGATGATTCTTTCATCTCAACATTTTCAAAATATATAGTGAATAATAAAATTCAAGAAATGTGGAAAAAAAAAAACAATTTCATACTGATATTGAACCACAAAATTAATTGGTAGAAAAAGAATTTCCAAGTTGAAGAAATATGAACATTAAAATTATAAAAGGACTTTTGTATAAAACATGAACTGGTGTAATGGCTGTTTCCATAGTAATTGTCATGAGTGGAGGATCACTATTACTGATTTTCTGGAAAATCAGTAATAGTGATCTGCTCAATGGCAGAATGCTTATATTGTGTGATATGCTGATATTTCAGTAACTGGGTTTATATTAATACTTTTTGCACCTTTTTGTTAAAGATACAAACGATGTCTTTTCAAGACAACCAATTGCGAGAATTGAGTGAATTACTTTGTTCAGTTCTCACAATCAGCAAGGATAGTACTGATATTATATCAGTACTATCCTTGCTGTTTATGGAAGTTTTTTCACTTGGCTATGCCACTAATTATATATTGGGTTTTATCTTTTATCCAAGTGTAAGCAAACAAAGTTTGCGCCTAAAGTACTTTCAAGACTGGGGCAACTCATGGTAAAGGTGGGATAAGTTCTCATCACTTGTCTTAGTATCCTCCATAATGCAAAGCACATCTCCTTGCAGACATGTATAATGCTATGCATTAAGGAAAGGGCCACCACCCAGATAAGCCAGTTTCGACCATAAACGTATCTCTAATCCAGAGAATTTTAATAATAGGATATAACAACCGGTCTGGGTAGTGGCCCTTCCCTTAATGCATAGCATTATACATGTCCGCAAGATGTGTTTTGCATTATGGGAGATACTAAGGCAAGTGATGAGAACTTATATCACCTTTACCACGAGTTGTCCCAGTCCTGAAAGTACTTAAGGCGCAAACTTTGTTTGCTTACACTTGGATAAAGGATAAAACCCAATATATAATTAGTACTGATATAAATTGTTGTAGACCATTCATTCTTCATCAGTTGGATATTTGCAAAAAATCTGTTGGCTCCTTGTCTCAACCATTCAAAATATCTCTTTAAAAAAGGATATATTATACAGACACATTGTGCACCATTGTGATTACTACAGTATACCATTGTGATCATTACAGTATACTGTAATGATCCCACCAATCAAGTTTATATATTTTATCCTTTTAAATTTTTAATGTTCACATTCCTTCTTGATTTTCTTCTCTGGTTTGGAACTTATTTTCCCTACCAAGTATTTTTTGAGGTTTTATGCCAGTATAAAATTCCTTTTCACACTCTGAATTTTATTTTCACTGTGAATTTTTTGAAATTCCATATTTGTAAATACATCAGAAAACTAACTAAAGTGAAATAATTAATTATGCCTTCATTCCATCAACTTAATGCAGAGTTCAGCAATGACTGCTTCAGAATTTCTGCATCCTACTAAAATATTTCAAGTATGAAGTTAATTTAAAAATTATTTTTTAATTTGATGCATTAGAAAGATAGTAATATAGGGGTATGATAGCTATCCTGAAATTAAAATAAATTACAATGAAATGAGCATTGTGATTCCTAAGGTTCATTCACTTTATTTGTTAATCTTTATATGTTAGATAGGCATTTGCATGATAAGACCAAAACAAGCCAATTAACCTAAATCTACAAAAGAAAGTATATGCAAGAATATGGTATTTCTATTTTTATTTTATTTTCTGTAAGAGCATTGAGTATCAATGCTTGCATTTTTATAGGTTTAATGAAAAGTGGAAAATAACAGGTTCATGTTCAGTTGAAAAAATCATAGAATTATCTATAAAAAGACAAATATAATCTGTATAATGAAGAATTGGAGTGAGCCCAGTAAAGAAATGTGATCAGTGGAGGATGTCAAGATTTTAGATATGAAGAAGCTTTATATTTGATGTTTGTGTCTGAAAAGACCAGAAGTAAATAACAGGCCAAGAAGAGAAATCTGAACTTGTATGAAGATTTGGGTATTATCAAATATAAGAGGAGGTGGAGTTCTTGTTCAAAGAAGACTGAGCTGTTTTGGTGTATTTAAGTGTACTAGATTATCCTCAGTCCATTTGAATTCTCTAATACAGTTATGAGGACATTGCAGCATTTACACTTTGGTTGTAAAGAGCTAGATTAGAATCTCATCTAGATATGAGGAACCAGTGCCACACTCAGAATTTAATCTGGGGGGGTGGGGAGCACTCAAGATTTAATCTTTGAGGAGGAGAACCCAGTTGAGTTGACGATTTACAAATACACACTACGCATTGCATACGACCTATGACTGAGCATCTGCATTGATCGCCAATGCATGATAAGTATATAGTATAGGAATAGAAGACACAACATAAATATAAAAAAATGAATTTTAATTAGGAAAAGATATTTTGGAAAATTTTCTAGTGTTTATTTCCTTTTTCTTTTTGGGGGGGAGCTAGGGCCCCTTGGCCCCCTCCCTGGGTGCACCACTGTGAGGAACCTTATAATAAGGACTTTTCATTTGAAGGTCAGTTAGCTGGTTACTTTTGTAAGTGGCACAGATTTTTTTCATTCCACAAAACAAACAAATGGAAAATACACAATTAAGAGGCATAATAACTGGTCTTACAGCAGTCTTAGTTGTTTCAGCTTGAATTCCAACCTGCAGCATATTTGAAGTGGAATTAAGATGTTTCTTCATTAGGGATGGTGGCAGTCTAGATGTTGGTTGTGGATTATATACACATCAAGGCTGGTATGGTGGATGACCATGCAACCGGCCATGATGTGTTGCCACAGATGTAAGTGCATATTAAGATTGCAATATCATTGATATATTGACATATCATGGATGTGAAGAGCATGAGGACTGGTATATTTTATCCATGTTGATGTGGTTAAGAGTATAACTTCTTTATCTGCATAAAGAGCTGAGTTTTTTTGGGTTGTCTTTAACTTGCAGAGCCAGTTTCTTTTATATCAGGCCTAATGTCACTTTCCTTCATAATGTGATTTACATTCATAAGTAAACAAGTGTTGTACGGAAAGCTAAATCTGAGTATGAAAAGAAACTGGCTCTGCAAGTTAAAGACAACCCAAAAAAATTCTGTTGTTATGCTGCAAGTAAAAGAAAGAATAACTCTGCTGAATGCAGATATGTGGGTGACTGAAGAAGTGATTGTTCAACTAATGAGAAGCCATTTTGCTAAAAGCTATCAACCTGGTATGTGCAATATTAAACTCACTGCTACCGCTTCATCGTATGAGGAAACTCATGTGAATGAGGAGGAAGTACTGGAGCTGTTGCACAAACTGAATAAGAATTCTGCAATAGGAACTGATGGGATATCAGCACAGATGCTAAAAGAGTCTTCAGCTGAACTTGCTGTTCCCTTGACAAGGCTATATAATTTGAGTCTTGGAACAGGAAAGAATGTATGGTAATCCCATTGCACAAGGGTGGTGCAATGACTGATGTATCCAACTATCAACTATCTCAGGAGTGATGGTGCAGATTTTGGAAAAGTTGGTTAGGGCTCGCATAGATTGTCAACCTATTCTCTGAAATAGGTTGACAGAGAATCTCTAACTTTGCATTGAACAGCGGGTTTACTAAGGGAAGGTCATGTTTTAGCGACTTGCTCACATTCTGTAATAATGTTACCATTGTGTAGACAAGGAGAATGGATACACCATGATACTTTTGGATTTTGCTAAGACTTTTGACAGAATACAGTATGGAATACGAATACTGTTGTATAAATTAGAGAGTATGAGACTGGATTATAAACTATTGGCATGGATAAGAGCAGGGTTTCCAAACTGTGTTCTGCAAATGAAAATGAATACGTGTTCTGTGAAAAATTATCAAAATTAATATGAGCCTGGAATGGTTTTAAATGCTATGAGAAATTCAAACATGTTTGAAAACCAGGTGCTCATCACTTTGCATGTGTGCTATTAAGACCAGCGCACAATGACCTTGACTCAGCCACCCGCAGTTGTTGAGACCTCCAAACGCGAGAGAAGTATGGAGATATCTATTCTAGGAAACGTACGGTCACAAGCAAGGTCGATGCGATGTGACCAGCAAGCCTAATAGTGTGCGCTGTCACATTTTTAAGATGCGATACAGCCTGCTTTGGTGATAGTGTGAGCTTAACTTTACATTGAATGTGAGACCGATGATAGTCAACTCTAACCAAGGTGTTCCATTAAAATTTCAGGATTTGTTAAGTATTCCGTCATAAGAAAAGTTTGGGAAATGCTGGATAAGAGGATGACTGACTGACAGATATCAAAAAATGGTATGGGGGGGGTGAATCTGCAAAATTCGTGGTAACCAATGGTTTGTCTCAAGGATCAGTCCTTGGTCCGTTATTATTCAATCTGTACATTAATGACATTGGAAAGGATTTGACATGTGATATACAGCTATTTGCTGATGATACAAAGATAGGTAAGGTAATCAGGAGTGTTGCTGATATGCAGTACTTGCAGAATGATTTTTAATAGGCTTGAATTGTGGGCATGTGAAAATTATTATTTGACACCTCCAGGGAGTCCAAAGACTCATCGAGGGAGGGCATCTGCTCTATAACTCTGTCTTTACCAATGCCATCTGCCACTGACCACCACCAGAAATTCCGCAAACAATCATATATATTGGAATTTTTTAATAAAATTTTACATACATATATATTTTTTTTTTATATGCATAAGCCATGGAAGTTATTTTAATATGTCTAGTGCACATGCTCCATTAAAGCTATTATTTATGATTATATATATATACAGTGGCAGCTTGTACTGTGACACTGCAGCACCCCCAAGGAAAAAATGAAAAAATTAAATTTTGTCTGTGTTTATAAATAATAACAATGCTTACAACATTATATAAATGCAATACCACATGTTAAAGGTTACAGCTTATGTTTTGACATTGATTGAATAGTTAATAATTGGAATTGTTCGATTAACGCTTTAGATTACGAAACAAATGCACTGTGATCTAATGCCAATATTCGTTTGTACTTGTCATTGCACGTTACGTCATTAGATGCACTGCCGCCTGGGCAGTGTATCATAAGCTTGCGCGCATTATTTCTGTGAGATATGAAACTTTTATTATTGGTGCGTGTTCATGGTGAACTATTTTTTGTAAATCTTATTTTATTTTGTTAAAATAACATATAATTATTTATTTATTATAGATACAAGGCTGAATTATGATGAGCGTCACTGTTGAAAATATGAAAAGAATTATATTTTTTTAATTATCGTTACACGAAACAAATGCACTGCGATCTAACGCTGATATTCGTTTGCACTTGTCATTGCTATTGATACGAAACTTTTATTATTGGTGTTTGTTCGTGGTGAGGATGAAATATTTTTCATAAAGCAATTTTTAATATGTTAATTTATTTATTAATAAATTCGTTACTGATTAAGGGGAAAAAAAGTTTTTTTTTTTTTTTTTTGTATATGCAGCACCCCCACTTAAAATTTTCACCTGCCGCCACTGATTATATACTCTGTAATATCCATCAGAAAAGTGGTATGACCTTTATCAGTTGCAGTGATGACAATATTAGTGTTGCAACATAAAGAACAAACTTGCAATTCTGAGAAAGGTATATTCAAAGAGGTTTTGCTTGGTATCGAATCTGGGCAAATTCAAACCTTAATTTGTTTGCTTCATCTGTGTGTAATTCTCTGATGACTTTTTTATGGCTGTCATTTCAATGTTAATAAATGTAATATGCAATTTGGTGTGATTCGATATCCAATGTCATATTATATGTGTGGAATTGTGCTTGAAGAAACTGATGAGGTGGGATCTTGGAGTTTTAATTGACAGGAAGTTGAATTTCAAGGGTCATATGGCAAAAATTGTAAATACAACTCAGAGAATAGTGGCAATGCTGAAATGAACCTTGACATGTAAAGATAAGGAAGTCATTTTGCCTCTTTACAAGGCCTTGATAAGTCCTTGTACTATTGCATGCAGGTCTGGTCTCCTAGTTTCTGTGGTGATTCTGATACAGTGGAGAAAGTGCAAAGGAGAGTATCCAAAATGATATCAGGATTGTGGAAGACAGATTGAGAATTTGTAGGCTGCAGACATTAGCAAACAGGAAAAAGAGGGGTGATATGATTGAGACTTACAAACTTCTGAAAAGGATATACAGAATTTCAGTAGATGGAAATTTTCATTTTATGGAGGGTGGGGAAAGGACATGAAATGGCAGTTGAGAATGAATGTTCTCAATAAGGGGAATTAGGGTTAGTTTTTTCTCTCATAGAGTAGTTCGTGCTTAAAATGGATTGCTGTTGGATGTTGTGTGTGCAAGTAGCGTGAATGAATTTAAGAACAGGTATGACAGCTGATGTGAATAGTATGGCCTCTTTTCATGAGTTCCTGACTCCCCAGAGGTCTCCCTTAATAATATTATAGGTGATTAATAACAGTGGAGGTAATATGTACATCCTTCAGTTCTTCCTGCAACTTGCAACTCAAATGTTGACTGTATTGATATGATGTCCCATTTACCCCATATAATTGTAGTATTTTGAAAAGCTTTTCTCTTGGCTTCTTGTTATATTCCTTTTTGAAATCCACAAAAGTGAAAATCCAATCTTAATAACCTGTATTTTGGCATGATTCAGGCTTGCTCTTCCACAATTTTCTTAGTCATTAATCTTACATGATACTCATTAGGGAAATTTTTCTTATTCCAGTTTTATTTCCCTTTTTATAAATGAGTACTATGAAAGGAGTACTCCAGTCTTCCAAAATTTGAGATCTTCTGACTAGGCTTTGTGAGTTATGCTGTATAGCCACTTATACCTCTACCTGTAAGCATTTCTTGTCAAAGATCATCCACTCCAGCTGCCATTCCACATTTCAGGTTTTTGATAGCTTTTCTACTATAAATATTGATGTGTACTTTGGATGGAATATTTTCTGCCACTGTCACTGTTTGTTTTTTATTTAGGCCTTTCAAAGTAATTAACTCTAGGTTATCCAAAATATCTTTAGTTTTAGTTTTCATGTCAACTTTATCATCTTTGATTCCTATTACTGTACTTACTCTTTCCTTCATGTCTATGTTTTTCAATAGCCTCCAGAACATTCTGCCATCTTTCCAATATTTATCTTTTATATTTTTATGTTGTCTTCCCATGATTTGTTTACTTATTTTTATACATCATTTCACTGTCCTGTGTATTCTCTCAGAGTACATGTTAACATGATAGGAACATTCAGTATGCTGTTTACTCTTCTGTATACTTCTCAAACTTTCTTTATCTACCATGGAATTATCATTTCTCTTTCCTTGCAAAGAAATTCACCATGTCTCCCCAATTGAATCAGTCATTGTTTTCAGCAAAGCCAAACTGTGGAGCTGCTGGGTACCATGCTTTGGTTCTTGTTTTCAAACACTTTTTTGAATAATATTTGTATATTCAAGTCTATAGTTTGTCTCTGAAAGCTGCTTGACTTTGATTCTATTTAAAACGTTTTTTTACACATTTTTATTTTCAATATGTTAATTCCATCTTTAATCGTACGAAAAATTAAATGGTGATCACTTCCTCTTTCAGCTCCCCTATATTTAAAATCCTTTAGTAGAATATAAAAATTCTAGTATATATACCATTAAATCAAGCCTTTTCTTTAAGCTTTGGTTTGGTTGGAATTATAGTGAAGTAACAAAGGCTATATGAGGCCAGTATATTATCTTTGTTTAATTACATATGTTTTCCAGAAAGTTGTTCCTCCCCCCTTTTTTTTAAAAAAAAAATAATCAAATAAAAAGCTGTCGCTTGTAATTGAAAGGTGACAAATTACCTTCGCATGTTTAACTCTTAATGAATATTCCTTGTATTTTATACTGAATTCAAATCTACAGCTTTTCAGACAGAGAGTAAATTGTTATCTTTCACATAACTGCTATAAAGCACTTTCCTGTAAGTAATGCTAGAACGGTAATGCTTGACAGTATTTGAGCCTTCTCCTGGAGGATGGTATTTACAGTTACTGTTAATTCAGGATCAAATATATTTTTAGCTTAATAGCTTACAATTATTACAAGTTCTTGATTGTGAATTTCTGTAATGTGCCACAAAAAAACAGTGACTGAAATTTTCTTGGTCTGCAGATGTTTTATCATGTCCACAGATCATTTGGTAGCAATTACTTTAAGTGACTTGTCATAAAGTGTGTTATAATCTTTGATTCAGAAAACTGCAGTAAAACAATCATCTGACAGAGGAAGCTTCATAACTCTGGTGGTAATGACGGTGTCTTTTGATTTAAAAGATCTGTGAAAGCCATAGTCTGGGTCAAATCCCATCTAGGACATGAAAAACTCTTTTATAAAAGCTTTACAGTTGAAGATAAACTAGCTGGTTGCATGTAGTAGAAGTGACAGGTTTTTCTCGCCTAGAAACTAATTTTTCATCTTGCAAAACAGGCTTGCTATCTAGAGAACATGCAGTTATAACAAACATAACATAATGACCTCATAACTAGTTGCTTCAGCTATAATCCCAGGCAAACCAATTGATAGCTCTTGTTGGAATCTATAACTTTATCACAAATGTGCTTCAGTTGTCATGGAGAAGGAGAAATCCAAAACAAATGTCAAGTAATTTGATATTTGTCTCTCTGACTTATGACATCTGTGTAGTACTTTTGTTTTCTTCTGTTTGATCCTGTGTGAAGGAGTGCACAAGGCATGGTCTGTTGGTCCCAACTTGCCATAATGATAGCACCAAATGTATTTTTGTGTTCTCCGAGGCAAATGTCAACCACTTCCTGTCTGTTTATAGTAAGCCAGGTAACAAATATAGGACAGGTATTTAAATCAAAGAGCCTATTGGCTCTTTATTTAAGTAAATATAGGACAGTTCTGGATACTTTATCACATCCAGGTACACTTGATGTGATAAAGAAGACAGTTTGTCCTTAGAAGACTGGATGAGAATTGCAAATTTGATGTATGGTTTAAATGTGATGAGCTGATATTTATTAAGCACTCTAGATATATTTTCTGGTGTGACCTGAATGTATTGGATGGTAAGAGTTTGCTGTAGTCTTGTATATTAGGTGATAAAGGGGATTTTCAGGGAGCTTTTTTCTATGGCTAGAAAAGTGTGATGCAGGTAATTCAGTGGTAATAGCATTATCATTGGAACAGTAGCTCTGGCTCTGTGATTAGTGTTTTTAGGAAACCATATTATTCATCTGGATGATGGTGTGATTGTTTATGCAAATATCTCTAGTATGTATAGGTGAGTTTCTATAAACAGAAAAAATAATGACTCATCAGGAAGGCATGTGGCTGGTGTATCTAGGAAGAGCAAACAGTCATTAGATTCATGCTCCATTGTGAAGTAAATGTATGGTGTTAGCTATTTAAATGCATCTAATGTGTCTGGACCAGAACAATGTGGCCAAATAGCAAACACATCATCATCAACAACATTGTGCAGACAGACCAGTGATTGAGAGTGGCTGTATTCATTGCTTGGTTTTTTCCTAAGTGTTTTCTATTTGTATGTAGAAATTAGCTAAAGGGGAGAACCCATAGTTGTCCCATCTAGTTGTTTGGATATCTTCCCTTTGCATGCAAAATAACCAGCATGTAAATTTGAATAATTCAAATATATCTGCCTTTCATGAACTGCCAACACATAAGCCTTTCTACCCATTTGAGAATTCTTCACAGAGATGATATCATAATCAAAGTGCAGAATTTAAGTAGAAGTTAAAATTGGCTTAGCAGCTAAATAGGTTAGTCTTCCTTGAAGAGGTGCCAAGATACTAATACAGTATCAGACTATGTCAAAATTAAAAGCAAGTTTCGTTGGTCAAGTCCCTACATATTTACAAACAGGCTAGTCTCACTACTGTGACTAGCCCGTTTGTAATTAGCATTACTCGTGTGGAGCTATCAAAAATAAATGCAGCTATCAAAGCTGTATGCGATGAACCATGTGATATTTTAAACCCTGAACTGTGGGCAATACTTGTCAACATCCATGAAGCAGTGGATGATAAAGAATTCAAAAAGGTCAAAAGCCAGTACAGAAAATTTGAAATTCTCCAACATTGTAGTACTATGAGACAACCACAATTACAACAAGATTGTATTGTTGTAAATTTATCATTGGTGGTTCTAAGTGAGGACACTGTCACTGCATTAAGTTGAGGTCATAACTTAGTTGTTACATCTAAGCAAGTTTCAAAAGTGAAAATAATGCCATTTGTTGAACGTGGAATATATGATTTGCCAATAACATTTGTTTAGATGTAGCTAACATCTTGACCCAATCCAAACCTCCCAGAATATGCTAAGAAAAGAAATCAATGCCTTAAAAGAGCTATACAGTAATAATAATATTGGAATAACCAAAGCAGGCAAAGGTAATGCAACTGTGATAATGAATTGAACAAAATATGAAAAAAAAATGTACATTCTTTACAAGATCAGTCTACATACCAGATCATAGATCATGATCCTACTAAGTTACAAAAGAATAAGGGTCATGAATTACTGAAGGTCACTTCCTAGTCTAAAGAAACTGTTAGCAAACTCAAGCCTTTTCATATATGGAGCACCAAAAATTCACAAACCCCTACATTATGGATAGTTATATAAGCAGTCCTACATACAAACTTGCTAAACATTTGACTAACTGCTAGCCTCTCTCTCCACAGGTAATTTTTTCTCCTTTCTTAAAAATTCTGTTCACCTAAAAAAAAAAAAAGTATATTAAAAGACCATATTTTTGAAAGGTAGGTTCAGACATAATGATTATTTTCGATATTACTTCACTCTTTACCAGGGTACCATTAATTGAGGTCATTGACAGAGACATATTTGAATTATTGAAATTCATAGCACATGCTGGTTATTTTGTATGCAAAGGGAAGGTATACAAACAATTAGATGGGACAGCTATGGGCTCTCACCCCTTTAGCCAATTTCTACATAGAACACCTAGAAAACCAAGCAATGAATATAGCCACTCTCAAACCACTTGCTTGGTTACACTATGTTAATGATATGTTTGTTGTTTGGCCACATGGTCCAGACACAGATGCATTTTTTTAGTGCATTTAAATAGCCAACACCTAAAATGCCGGCCTAGTTGGCCGAGTGGCTAGCATATCCGCTCTCTAGCCAAAAGGCTGCGGGTTCAAATCCCGCCGTAGGCATGGATGTTTGTAATTGTCTGTGAAAATAATAGTGATGATGGCGGACAGTAGAGGGCATTGGTTTAGATGAGGCGGTTTGTGGATGAGGTTGAGTGGTGGAGATGGAGAGTTGTAGAGTTAGGTGCCCTCCCTCGATGAGTCTTAGGACTCCCTGGAGGTGTCAAATAATAATAATAATAATAATAAAATCCACCTTGCAGTGGAACAGGATTCTAATGACTGTCTGCTCTTCATAGATACAATAGTCACATGCCTTTTTGATGGTTCATTATCATTTTCTGTTTGTAGAATACCTACACATACTTGGAGATATGTGCACAAACATCATCCGACTCAACAATATTATTATTATTATTCAGGCCTCCATGGAGTCAAAAGACTCATCGTGAGAGATCCTTTCTAAGAAACACAAGTCTATCAAGACTCATTGAGGGAGGCCCCTCCTAGGAAACACAAAGTCTATCATACCACTCCTTAAATGCATTGACCGTTCTCGCTCTCACCACTCCATCAGGCAATGCATTCCATGGTTCAACCACCCTCCATGCAAAGAAACCACTCCTCACCCTCTTTCTCACAGTTTCCTTTCGTAATTTCCAGGGATGGCCCCTTGTCATGACTCCTTCCCACTGTTCAACCAAGCGAAAGAACATCCCAGTGTCAACCCTGTAACCACCTCTCAACAGTTTAAAAGTCTCAATCATATCACCTCTCCTTCTTCTATCCACCAAACTCTGCAGTCCACACTCCCTCGGCCAACCCTCATAACTAACATTGTACAATCCCGACACCATCTTTGTTATCCGCCTTTGTCCCCTTTCCACAGGTAATTTATCCCCTTCAAATCCTGGGGACCAGATCTGAGAACAGTAGTCTAAGTGTGGTCTGATCAGAGTCTTATACAATGGAATGATAACCATTTTATCTTTGCAGGTCAGTGTCCTTCTCATTATTGCAGCAATCCTCTGTGTTACCTTCACTACCTTTGCAATGTCCCCTAAATTTCAGGTTTCTATCAATCATCAAACCGAGATCTCTCATCTCCTACTGCCTCCAGTTTAACTCCTCCCATAGAGTATGCAGCGTCCCATCGATGTGTCCCAAACCTCAAGATCTTACATTTTGCTGCATTAAACTGATACCCCCATTCATTTGCCCATCTATCTAGCTTATTTAAATCCTCTTGCAGGGCTACCACATCTGCACTATTACTAATACCCTTCCCAGCTTCGCATCATCCGCAAACAACCGAATATTCCATTGCGATCCACGGACAATGTCATTAATATAAAGGTTAAACAATATAGGTTCCAATACTGAGCCCTGTGGAACTCCACTTGTAACCTTCTGCCGCTTTGATATTGCTCCACCATCCTAAAACCACTAACTCAGAGAGCCAATGCTATCTGTTCCGATGATAATGCTCTTATAACTGAACTCAGTTACCTGCATCACATGTTTTTAGCCAATGGCTATAATCCATAAAAAAAATAGAAAAAATACTAAATACTTCCTGAAAATCCCCTTCATCACCTAATGCAGAAGATTACAGCAAACTATTACCATCCAATACATTTACACACATGGTATACACATAATCTCTCTTTTATATACAATTATAGTTTTATATTTTTACAAGTCTGTTTTAATGCATGATAAAAGTTTGGTTTCATTATTTTCTGTTGTATATCCTAAAGAAGTATACACTAGATGTTATGATAGTTTCATAGAGTATTTTGTGACTAGTTTCCTTTCAGCAGTTTTCTCCAAATTATTTTGTTATTTATCAGATCTCTGAATTAGCTCTTACATTTTGATATTCCAAAGAACTACCAGTTGCATCACCTCATCTATATATATTAGTATTTCTCCAGAAGACCAATACAGGTGGGATCCTGCCATTTTTGATGGCACATGTAGCATGTGAATATGGTTCTGCCATTGATGCCATCTGGTCTGGTCACTTCTCTAATTTTCCTCAGGACTCCTTATGTGTGATCTGTAGTATTTGATCAACTCTTATTTCTAACCCAACATGATCTTGTATACTGATTACTCTGTGACTTAGTTCATTCTTTTCTTCTATATCAGTTCACGTTGGCTTCCTGCCATACCAGCTTTTGTATTTGATTATCTATTTCCATATTTATTTTGTTGTCTTCACTAAACATTATGCCTGAATAGGTAACAGAGCATCTATGAGACAGTGAATGGAATTTGTTTGTGAAGGAAATTAGCTGTATGTGTTTCCATCTTCCAGATAGCATTAGAATATCTAAAGTTCTGGGAGTAGAAGTAGTATTTTGATCTTGACTTGGGACTGAAGTATTATCAAAATCGGGGGGGGGGAGTAGAGAAATAAGATCTTGACAGCATTGAAATTCGCCAGGTTTTCTTTATCCCACTTCAGAATGGGAAGGAGATTGATATATTTGGGACATTTGTTATGGAGGATGTGTTAAAGCTTGAATTATTTGAGTTCTACAGGGTTTTTCAAATGAAGGAAAGCAATGGAGTGTACTGTCATTGTTAAAACTAGGGATAGGATTTGAGGTTTCGAACTAGTAATTAATGTATAGGAGGGTGTGTGTGTGTGCATGCATGTGTGTGAGAGAGCCCACAGCCCTCTGCATTAATGGAGAAATTTGAGAGCAAACCATCTGTTATGTCATCCAGTGAACCACCAGAGAGGAAACTGGTGACCCAGTTACAGAGGGAAGTAGGGAGACCATAAGATGGGAGCTTGGTAAAAATATATGTATTTCAGATTCCCAAATACTTTGGAAATATGGAGAGTGACCACATGAATTTCTCCAAACTCTTTCATGGTTTGTGTCAAAGGTTGGCTAGGTACACTGTTGAACAAGATTGGCAGAATCCATAAGTGATCACTAACTAATTGTTGGGCCTCCATGTAGTGAAAAAGTTGGCTATTAATAACCTTTGCCATTACTTTCACTATTATTGAGTTGAGGGCAATGGAATTTAGTTTGATTGTATCTTTCTTTTCTATAAGCA
Source organism: Typopeltis vanoorti (assembly GCF_054136105.1). Taxonomy (NCBI): domain Eukaryota; kingdom Metazoa; phylum Arthropoda; class Arachnida; order Uropygi; family Thelyphonidae; genus Typopeltis; species Typopeltis vanoorti. The sequence continues at coordinate 4,673,768 of NC_143574.1, read as the reverse complement.
GGCTGGAGAAAGGCTTACTTCCATGCTATAAATTATATATTTAGTTTAATCCTTTATCCAAGTGTAAGCAAACAAAGTTTGCGCCTGAAGTATCTTCAGAACTGGGGCAACTCGTGACAAAGGTGGATCAAACTTCACATCACTTGCCTTAGTATTCCAGTATTCCATAATGCAAGGCACATCTCTTTGCAGACATGTATAATGCTATCCATTATGGGAAAGGGCACTACCCAGACTGGTTTCAACCTTTATTGAGGTCTCTTCAGTGGGAGTCAGACCCAGAGGTGATACCAAGGTTGAAGCAATGCAGAAGTCATATTTACCTATATGAGCTGCCAAAAGGTGTCACACCTTATTAATAAATTACTCTGGATTAGAGAATGATGTTGCCCCAGTCCTGAAGATACTTCAGTTGCAAACTTTGTTTGCTTACACTTGGATGAAAAATTAAACTAAATATATAATTTATAGTCTAACCAAGTGAAAAAAACTTCTTACTTCCATGCTGTTGGGTACAGGATGGGTGTTAATTCTGGAATACAAGTTTTTAGCACAACTGAAGGGAGGATGATACCATCCGGACCAGGAAACTTATAGATGGACTATATTCCTTGTTAATAAATTCCATTTGAGCTTCAAAGATCTAAATTGGAATATAATCTTACTATTTAGAATGTATACATTGTCTCCCATCTGATTTGTTTAAGTGATCCAATCACGAATGCCTTGCTTTGTCACAAATGAAATTTGAGTTATATGTTATGAATATGAACAGTTTCTCCAACATAATAATAAAAAACATAGTCAGCTATACAGTGAATAAACGTTTACAAAAAAATCAAATTCATAAAACCAATCAATCTAACTGAAAAACATCTTTGAAATTGCTAAAGACATAAAATATAACTTGATGTTATTTTGAAAAAAATATTATAGAAAAGAAGTGCCAGGTTTTTAAAAAATGTTTAAATTTACAATATAATTTTTAAAATATCTTAATTTATACAGTATTAAATAATTAAAGGAAATAAAAATTTGTGCTGAAATATAATATTGATCTGATTGTTTTGTTTTTGATTGTTATGAGAACTGTAATGAGTTACTACTTCCCCAGCCCCAGTATGAGTCTCAAAGAAAACTAATTGATGGTTCTTGAATTAGAAGTTCAGAACCTATAGTATACAACAATACTGTAGGTTTTATATGCAAAGGTTAATTAATTAGAATGTTTATATGTATTTGAGCACTTTATAGATTATGGTTTCTGGGAAATGCTCTTATCAGGAGCATATATGTATCAGGGATGAATGAAGAGAATGAATAGATACAATGAATCTGGAGTTTAACTGAAAGTTTATGTTAAATGATTGCTGCTGAATATACTATTCACTTTGCCAACTTGTTTGGGATCTTCTCTAGGTAACCTTTCCTTCAGGTTATGTGACCATAATGTTTTCATATTTGTCTTTTTTTTTACAGCACTGTCTGTTGTCAGGTTTTCTCCCATTTAAGATGCTTTCATGTGGCATTTCTCTCTCAGTCCTGGGGGACCCAGTATTTTTTTTTTTTTTTCTCTTCACCCAGCATCTGAAATGTGGAGATTCTTCCTCCACATTTCAGATGTTATGTCAAAAGAAAAATGTTGAGCTAAACAATGAGATGCTAAAAATGGTTTGGGGTTAATAGTTTTATTTCTATAATTTTCTTACTTGTTTTAGTGTTAGTTTTCACTCATCAGTGTGTGTTATATTGATATAATTTGCAACACTTGATTAATTAGTCACAAGTAGTCTGTGAAATAGGGAATCAGTCAGTTGAAGTGAAATGTCTGTTTATTGTTTATGTAATATGTTGTGCAGCGAGTAATCAAAAAAAAAAATATTGCTCAGGTTTGGAATCAGTTTATTAATCAAAGTGAAGAAGAGCAATGGAAATTTCTGAAAGATGGAAATCAGGATATCACAGATTGTTTTGTGGAAGAAAGCAATCATGAATCTAAGGCTTTTGTGAATGCAAACGATGACAAACGCACAAGTAAGTTTATTCTGCTTCATTATGTGATATTTTTTTTATTTGTTATGAAAAGTTGAATATTTTGCTATCATACCAGTGCATACTACACCACTACATTCTTAAAATAGTAATAGTTGTAGTCAGAAACTGCTTTTACATGTTCATGTCAGGCTGTGGCTTGCAAGTGCTGTGGGAGCTCCCATGATCCTATATGCCATTCCTTTGTAACTATGTAGAATACCAATAACATTCCTTTGGTAAAATTGTTATTTAAATCAGTATTTAACTGTCTCATTAGCATTGAAAATTGTGAAAATAATCATCTTTTTCAGGAAATAAAAAACCTGAGCATTTGCTTTTTAAAATATTATGCATTACAGAAATCCATTGGTTTCTGTATGTGGTGAAGTGTGTGGGTGTGTATGCCTAGCAAAATATTGTTTATAGGAGTCTGCATGATCTATAAAAAAACAGAAAGCAATTTTTATAAATAGTAGGTTTTTTTTTTTCTGATTATACTAAGTGTGACCAAAGCTAGACAAATTATGCAAAATCCTATTTGCCATGCAAAAAATATACTCTCCCATGACCCCCCCCCCCCCACACACACACACAATACTATGTCCTGGTAAATCAATAGGAGGTCCATCATAAGGTGATTAAATGCTGCTACTGCCCATGTGTTTTCTTAAAGTTGAAATGATTTTGTTTAAAAAGCTATTTTTTATTAAATAATAAATATTCTAGTTTGTCTAGTCTGCATCCACTCACCAGCAGGCAAAATCTATTCACCGTGTGCAAGTGCGTTAGCATATTTGTTGAGCCCAGAGTATAGTAATATTATAGTTTTAAAGCATATATTGATTGTATGAATTGCTCTGACTGCACATTTTCTACAACTGATTTTTTTTAATTTAATAAAAACTTTCTTTGAGAATGGTATAGGGACAGTTGACTCTTTGGGAAGAAAATTTTGCATGTTATCATTCAAATTATCATTCAATTCAGTGAACAGACAGTGATTTTATGTACTAGTATAGCATTGCCAGATTTTGGAAAACCAAATGCAGGACAGGTTTGATAAGTTGGTTTTACAAAAGAAAAAATAAATCTGGTATTTGGTTTTACAAAATAATTATCAATACTTTTGGATCTGGAACTTGACATGCTCAATTTGTGTTTCTGGGTGTTAATGTGTTGTGTAATATCTGATCGCCCCCCATATGCAATACTAAACGTTCGTCTATAGATTTTGCATTCAACTTCATTGTTATGTTTTCCTTTTGCAATAAAATTCCATTCTTTCGAATAATCATCGTTAAAAATGCACTTTTGTTTTGGCATTATTAAGAACTTAAGGAAAGAAAATTTACCTTATATATTTTATGTATTAACCAAATATCACACATTCGAAAAGGAGAGATAATATTTTTTAATAATTATTGAAATAACATTCATGCACTGTGTTGATACCGCACTGCACAATGTTCAAATAAGAACTGTTTGAAAATAAGCAAATGCCATATATCTGTACAGAATTATAAATAAAATGCTTATACTAAATAAAAAGCGACCAATGGAAAGGGATCGTCGCCACCATAAACTGTAAACACAATTAATTTCCTCAAATTGTCAGTTTTTGGAAGTTTTTTCCCACTTGGTTATACTATAAATTATATATTTAGTTTAATTCTTTATCCAAGTGTAAGCAAACGAGGTTTGTGCCTGTATCTTCAGAGGCCTGTATCTTTAGGACTGAGTTTGACTTCAGCACTGAGTTGCCCCAGTCCTGAAGATACTTCAGGCACAAACGTTGTTTGCTTGAACTTGGATAAAGGATTAAATTAAATATATAATTTATTCTCAGTTTTTATGGCTTACAAATCAATATTATTTGAAAATAATATTGAAAATTATAATTACTTAACATAATATTTATAATTTTATCTGTTCATTAAAATAGGGACATTAGGCTGTCCCTACAAGTACAATATGGGACGGCCAAATTAGATGTAAAATACGGGACATCTGGCAAGCCTATACTATTACCAAGTACTATTGTTAATCTGAGGGTTAGTTTCCATTCTTATTTTCTTCCCCTGGAGCAACAGAAAATAAATTACCGTATTTTTTTCGATAGATAACACACGCGTTATCTATACAAAAAAGTCTAAATTCGTTAAAAATTAACATGTGCGGTATACATTTGAAAGGTACGAGAGGTAAATCAAATGTAATAACAAACTAAGGTAGAAGTATTACTTAATATTTATTGAACATTACAGTATTCAAATCCAAAACATTCTTCATCAGACTCAATATTGAAAGAATCAATTGCGTTAAAAATTCCGTTTGGTATTTCTTCAGCTCCATAATCTGTCACCAAACACCACTGCATTCCCTTGTGCTTTAATGAAACCATTTTTAACACAGTTTTCACTTAACAGCAGCCCAACTTTCTACAATCCACGTAACTATATCTTTATATGACGTTCTTTTCATCTGCCCTGTTTTGTTAAATTCATGGATGCCATTCATCATTCAGTCTTCCCACTTAGCCTGCAAATTGTCTTTGAATGGTTTATTTACTGCAAGATCAAGGGGTTGGAGTTTTTTTGTTAAACCACCTGGAATGACGGCCAATTTGGAATACTTACTTACAATTGTTTTAACTTCTGCTATCGTGTGTGCCTTACACAAATCCAACGCTAACAAAGATTTTGGGGTTGAAAAATGTCACTTTCTTTTGCCGCACATTCTCCAACCAAAATTTCATAATCTCGGAATTTATCCAACCTTTATCATTAGCAGTAACAATAATATCTTTGGAATTACAACCTTTTGGAACAGTCTTTCTTTTGAAAATCGCCATCGGTGGCAGTTTGGAACTATCTGCAGTTATGCAGAGAACTACAGTAAAGTTAGACCTTTCATGCCCTGTTGTAGCAACTGAAACCTCTTTTGCTCCCTTCAGATTCACAGTCCTAGAACTAGGCATGTCAAAACTTATGGGAACCTCATCCATATTCCCAAAGTAACAAGCATCAATCCCACACAAGTTTTCTCTCAGAAACAAACGAAATTTAGCTACTTTCGCTTCCCGGTCGCACGGCAAATTTTGTCCAACACTAGTGGAGGAGTGCACACTTAAATTGTTTCTCTTCATAAATCCAAAAACCCAAGGCGGGTAGGCCTTGAAGTCCTTTATATTATTTTTTTGCGCAATTCTTTTTGATTCCTGCAACACACAGACAGTAGATATTCTCATACCTTTAGCTCTTTCATTAACAACCCAATCAAACAGTTTTTTTTCCTATGGTTGGCCACAAGCACTTTCTAAACCTCATAGCACATTTCCTCGTATGTAAACATTTCAGGACTGTTTCAGTCTTTCGCCATTCATGAACACTACTTTCTCCAACACTGAACAATCTACCAGCTTCACGATTCCTTTTTTCCTTTGCTACTTCTACCACTTCAAGCTTGAACTGTGCTGTGTAGGATTTTCTCCGAGAAGTACTTCTGTCTTCCATGGATAATTCAGATCTAATAACAAAATATAAACAAATAATGATTTACTTTATGAAATATTTTAAAACAGGATGTACGGAATAATCGACCACTGCTACCAGCAACGCACGTGCTTTTAAAGAATTCCTCCGTCCTCTGTCTGTACTTCCTAACTCTACCGCTAGTTGGCGCATGTGCATTATCTGTACATCAAAAGGAGTGATGAAAATGTTGGGGGTGCATGTTATCTATCGAAAAATACGGTATGTACCAAATCAGAATGCCAAAATTGTTGCTTTTTTTTTTTTATCAACATCTGAGATAGAATCAGTCATCAGAAATCCAAAAAGCAGCTAGAGTAAATAATATTTGACCAGAAATGCTCAAATATGGAGGTAAAATATATTTTCAGCTATACTCCATAAAGCTGCAAAACTACCAGTATATCAAAAGGAAAATAAAAATAATTTGAAAATTAAATAGGAATTTCCCTACTGAGTACACCAGGTAAGATTTATTCAGATACACTTAAGAGGCTAGGAAAAATTGAACAATCTGGATTCAGGCTAGGATTTTCGGGATCAGATTTTTACTTGAAAACAAATAGTTAAGAAATCATAGGAATATAACAAGTATTTATATTTAAGTTTTCTGGATCAGGAAATAGCATGACAAGGTGCCACTGAGAGAAAAGCTGTTGAAAGTGAACAGTCAGAGATAGTGCACACCCTTGTCTTGCACTTTATTTTACAGACCACCTCCCTGTACCCCCTTCAATGCTAACTCCTAACCTACAACTAAATAATAGACCATGCATTGCTTCATATAATGTACCATTTGCAATACACAAGTAGCATGTTCTGTCTTCCCTGTTATTTATCTTCTATATGGATCACATTATAAAGGAAACCTAATATCAAAATTGGAGATGTTCATCTCAGCTCATTACTTTATGTAGATGATAATGTACTGGATTTATTTAGAAATATAACAAGGATTTTTTTACTAAATTGAATACGGTAACAAATTGTAAAACCTATAAGTACAAGTAAAATGCATTAGAGACTGGACACTTCCACACTTACACTTGTTCATTATTACCAACTAAGCATGACACCATGAAAAATAACATTCATGCTTCAGCTCAGAAAAAATCTCCCACAGAAAACATCAAAAATATAACCAACATAAAATCACATGGAGAAGGGGGGGGGGGACTTCACCGGCATTCTTGGCTCAACATAAGCATAATTTGCCACCACCACTTACATGTATCAATACCTGACATTTTGTTTCTTACAGAACTTCAACAGGCATGTCCATCTCAAACTACATTCTCCATGATTACTTCTGCAAGAAGAGCTCTGCATGGATTGTCAGATCTGACATCCCATGCAGAGATTGCTAAATTTCAAATCCCCTGTTTGATTGTTAATACTAATATAATTCATATATCAAATATGAATATTTTATACTAAATGCTTTTAATCAAATCTCCTGTTTATCATCTGCTCTTTCTCAAAATTTCCTTGTCATGGTTTGCTGCTATTTCTGCATTTAGAGCTTTTCTAATTCTGATAACCACTTTGTCTTCTTTGATTATTTATCTCCAAATAGTGATTTCTACAGTATAATTACCAAAATGCTGAGATGTCTTCTTTAGAGACTTCCCAGATCAAGCAAAGAAAGAAAAGATGAAGTATTTTATTATTAGTAATGATCCAGTACAGATTATCCCCCATCCAAAACAGCAGATAATCCTCATTTTCTTAACATCTTCAACTTTTTTTTTTTAACCATTTTCTCCCTCCAAATTGCGTCATGGATGTTTTTGTAAGTATTAAGATGGTGAATGACTTTCCATTCCTGGAGGTTGACTCCCAAAAGTAAGGTGGTGGACAATTGACATGTTATCACTCCAAATTAGGATTGCCAAACTATCCAAATTTAATATGGAAGAGTGGGTTCTATCCCTTAGGACAGTCTTAATCCTGTGATAGAGAGAAATGATTTTGAAATAAAATTGTAAATACAAAAAAATGTGTCACATAAGATCTAGGTAACTTTTCTTGCACACTTACAGTTTAGTTATGAAACTAATCTTATATTTTAATTCTGTTGTTAATAAGAGAAATTTTCAATGAATTGTAGAATTGTGTGGTCATTTGAATGAAACATCATACTTTCTTTTCCCACCATATAATCTTAGCTTCGGTCACTCTGAGGGTTCCAAGAAAGCTTGAGTGTATTCTGGCAGAAATAATTTTTATTATTCATTAATTCCATCATAACATTTTAAAATTAATTAAAGTTACATCTTGGCCTAAAGAAATGACCAAAAAAAAACTTGATCCTTACCTATAGGTTTCAAAAATTCACAAACCCAATACTCCCCTTTGTCCAGTAATTGATAGTATAGACATTCCCTACCTACAAACTTGCTGAAAAGCTAGCAAAATCATTTCTCCCCTCACAGGCAAATCTCCCTCCTTTATCAGAAATTCTGTTCTTTAAACCTGCTGGCCTGGTTGACCGAGTGGTTAGCATATCCGCAATCCAGCCAAGAGGCTGTGGATTCGAATCCTGTCAGAGGCACAGATGTTTGTGATTGTCCTACTAACTGTTTACCATATGTATATGTACTGATGTAACCTGTGTCCTGGTGCAGTAGGATTTTTGATGTCTTTGCACCATAAAATAACTAATCTTTAAACCTTAATTGCTCTGGTTAAGATTTTTCTATTGACATAATTGTCAACTTAGATATTACTTCATTGTTTGTCAATATACCATTGACAGAGCCCCTTGATCTTATCAAGCCACATTTCCCTTCTGAATTATTTATATTCTCAGGTTATTTTTTTTGGAAAGGAAATATATATATGAAAGTTAGATGAGACCACAGGTTTCTCTTTTTTCCTTTCTCCCTTACCCCAATCAGTAATCAGTATATAAATAGCAGTCCATTTAAAAAGCGTTATAACATTTATTATAAAATATAAGCATATACCATAGTATTTTAAACAGTCATATTATTACTTAAAAATATTTAATTTTGATACTTTTCACAAGAATGAACTTTTGTTAATAAATCAGATTTGTGTTTTAAAAATTCATAAAACTGTATACAATTCATGTTGCATTTGGTATAAATGTATGGTTTCAATGTTTCAATTGGGTTTTTTCATTGGTCCACGTTTTTTTTTTTTTTTCACATTTAACGCCCGTAGATGCTGTATGATCACTGCCGCACCTCACATGGCTTTAGCAATGCTGTCTTCTGCTAGAATAAGTAGTAGGGTCACAGATTCCCTTTCCACAAAGTTTGTAGGACAATCGCAAACATCCATGCCCCTGGGGGGATTCGAACCCGCAGCCTCTTGGCTGGAGAGCATACACACTAACCACGCTGCAAACCAGGGTGGCTCATATATTGTTCACTAATGAAAATACTCGTTCAGTGGGGCCATTAGATCCAGGAGACAAAAGCAAAATTAAACTATTTTTTAAATGTTTTTGAAACATACGTGTTATCTGTGAAATATTTAAAAATTTCAACTCGGGACTCGTCATTTTGTCGCCATTCTTCAATCTTTTCACTGACGACATAATTTTGCAATACGTACACACGCACATCGACAACGCAGCCATATATGCCGTGCCGCTAGTGAGTGCTGGTGAAATGACAGTTTCATGTTTCTATGGGCTGTGTGCTGTGCGCCAACATTCAATTTACTATTTCAATTCACAAAATAAAGGACAAAATGGCCATTTTAGAAAAATAAATAAATCTAAAGCACAGAGCAGTGAAATAAAGGACGTATAGTCACCGTAGCTACATATAAACTAACAGTCTGGCCATTCCATGTACTGCTTACTGTTTAGCCTCATGGTACAGACATGTTAGATGAATTTTTAGTGCACTTCAACTTTTTAAAAATCTTTTTACTTTTGAAAACACTTTAATTCTTATATAGGATTAAACAAAAATGATTTCTTGGCAAATGTAATTTACTGTTACCTAGTGAAAAACCTTTCTACAACTATATCTGATCTGGAGTAACTTAATAAGATACACTTTTTGCTACTTGTATATGGCAAATATGACTTCTGTATTAATTCAGCCTTGATATCTTTCTGGGTTTGGCTCCCATTGATGAGACCTAAGTAAAGATAAAACTGGTCTGGGTAGTAACCCATCTCATAATCTCCAGCAATATATACATCTGAAAGGAAGTGTGCTTTGCAATACTGAGACAATTAATGTCAAGTCAACAGCTTCAATATACAAGTAGCCTCATGAAGATATTTCACATGTAACCACTGTTTGCTTACAATTGGATAAAAAATTAAAAAATATAATTTATCATCAGTAGCAACTGTTAGGTTAAAAACAAATTTAATGCAGATTTAATTAAAGCATATTTAATGGGTGACTTTTTTTTAAGTGAAGTAAGTTATTTCAAGGATTTTTTAAGGACTATTTTTCTTCCATTTATGGAAGCTAGTATATCCATGAGACAGAATAAGAACGGAGTTACTATTTTAAGGCAATGTTTTGCATATTTTGTCTGAAATTGTAATTTTCATTTTTTCTAAGTAACAAGTTAGTTAAGAAAGGGAAAAAAATACTAAGGAACTTCCCATATAACAGGGATTACTCATAATTTTAATGTTATACTTAATAGATCACCCAGCCTTTTCTGCTGAGAGCTGTTTTCTGAAGATTGATAACGACTTGAAATGCATGCTTCGAAAGAGACATGTGCCTTTGGTAATTTTTCTCTTACAGATGGAATGAATTTGATTTGAAAATTTGTGTAATTAATACTATTTTAGTTCTTGATAGTTATTAAGAATTGCTTAACTGTTAAAAAAATCTTAAATGGAATGTAAGTGAACTTTTGACTATTCTTGAGTGCATTATCTGCACCCAAGAATTGTCAAAATAATGCAAAATAGTTGGATAATTCAAAAGGAAATTGTGATATTTTTCAGTCTAAAATAATGGAGAAGTTGCAAGTACATTTCCATAAATCATAAACAGTATAAATATACATATGTGAGATCTGAGATCCCCTTCAAAGTCAAGCTTCTAGGTGTAAACATAGGAGCTTTAAAGATTTTCGTTTCAGATATCTTTGAATTATCAGCAAAACTGCATTTGAAAGATATTTCATATGCAGTTTTTACTACTCCCTAAAATGTTCTTTGTTGTATTTTGTTTATTAAACTTCTCTGAATATAAAATCTTGTCTATTTCTTCAAGTTGAGAAGAATGAATAGTCACACAGCCTATTGCTTGATGTTCTACTAGTGAGATTTGCTATAATGTTTGATTAGAATATAAGTTGAGATGAAAGTTTGATGAAATATCTGTTTTCTGGATAATCATTTTTGGTTTGACATATCACAAAATGACAAAATGAAATAAATTCTTATTTCATTTTGTCATTTCTCACTATGCATGTACAATAATTCTACATATTTGCAATAATGGCATTATGATGAAGGCGAGTGAAACAAAATATATAGTTGGACTGTTGTAGTCTTAATTAATGGAACTTTGATAGATGGTGGAAATAGATAAGTGAGGGGTGGGATTTGTAGTTACCAAGAAATGATTGCCTTTCACAGTATATGCAGTGGAAGATACTAGAGAATTATGTGATAGAGGGATTTCAAGGAGATAGTTGATGAAGGTACATTTGCAGTAGAGTACTAGAAGCATAAGAATGCACAACCAGATAATTAGAGGAAATTAATCAAGCATAGCTGAGGAAGAATGATTATAAAAGCATAATGGGCACTGTGCTTCTATAAGTAGTGTGTGGTTGGCTGAGGTTAGCATATCCACTCTGAAATGGGCTACATGTTTAAATTCCAAATGGCATGGATGTTTGTGATTACCTTTAGATAGGATATGAATTTCATCACCCACAGAAAGACGACCATTGCCTCACTTGGTGGCAGTGGTGAACTTTTCCAAATATGGAAAAGTTCAATTTAGTCTCTGAACCAGAGTTTTTAAAACTGGAGCAAAAAAATCCTGATCCCACTCATGGTACTAATGTACTATTGACTTACAAACCTTTGGTGGGTGGGAGTTGCATTAAAAGAAAAATAAATAAAATAAGAAATGGTGAATTTGGAATATCCTATCCTATGTGATCAGATGGTTCTGTTAAGAATATTGGGCATAATACCACATGAAGTTGGTATTGGTTAATAATTTGGTGGCATAAGAGATAATAGATCAGTGGGTAACAAAATGTATGGTGTATGAATGAGTAGTCTAAGACGGTGCTTCCCAAACTGTGGGCCACAGCCCCCTTGGGGGCTGTTAGTTTTGTTGAGGGGGCCATGAAATAACAAAAACAAATGAAAAATGTTTTAAGACTAAGTGTGCCATGTCCAATGTGTATATAAGATGCTAAAAAATACTCAGGTAATGTAATATTTGCATTTGATTTTTGCAATATTCGCTGTGTATGTTTGTTTTGTATTGAATATAAATATTATAATAATATATGTATTACGATTTTTTTTTTCCAATGGGGGGCCGTGAAATATTTTAATATTTCTAGGAAGGGGACCTTTACATCTATAAGTTTGGGAAACACTGGTTTAAGAGATGAGTATTTCACAGTGAGGCTGAAAGGGTGGTTAAACAGCAGTGGCCACGGGGTCACTACTATTTAAACTTTCAGCCAATATGTGCTTGTCTATCATGAAAAACATGAAATATAGATGATTATTTCATCCACTGTGACTGTTTGGGTGGTTAGTTTATGCAAATTCCTCAATTAAAAAATCAGTTGCAGTAGTGAAATCATTTAATAAGCAAAACTGCATAAATTGAAATAATGAATTCCCATTTATAGTAGTATTTCGTATAGAATTTCTTTTAATTATATAATGCAAAAGAAAATCACCTGTTATTATAACTCATTTCTTTAAGGTGGTGTTTATTTTAATATCATTAGCAAAACTGCTAACCACAAATTACTTTTTACATTGATATAATGATATTAAAATGCATATTATTTTGTTATTGTGAAATTTCATGAAAGGAGATTTGTATGGAGTGGATAATTAGATGTATTCATTATATTGAAGATGGTTTCATGATGCAGAATTGGGATTTATATATGGAATGACTAATATCTCAGATTTGAATAGATTGGTGTTCTGGGCAGATTTACAACCTTTTGACAGTGGAGTTACATTTTAAAAATAAGGTGGATTACTCAGAAATTGCACTCAGAATCTATCTTGAAGTTCATGGATGAAAGTAGTTGACCTTTTGACAGCATTACTTCATCCTTGCTCTGTCTATGATCTTTATCATCTCGGTATAAATTCCATCATTACCTGCTCTTTTTCCAGTTTTCATATTTTTAATAGCTATTTCTACCTCCTCTCTGAAGATGGGTGGTTCATTTTCCCATGTTTCTGTCAAACATTTATTATCTAATATATCTGAAATTTTGTTTAGATCTTCATGGTACTCATTCCATCTCTTTAAAATTTCTTCTTCTTTTTTTTTTTTTTTTTGTTAGAATATGCCCACTGTGATATTCTATGTTGTAGTTTTTGTCTTGAAACTATTAGAGCCTGTTACCGTAGACCCCCCCCTCTTATCCGTGGGTTCGCTTTCTGAAGTTTCAGTTATCTGCAGTCACCCCCAGTCCAAAAATAAATTAAAAAAATGGAAAATTCTAGAAATAAACAAGTTATAATTACATAGGCAAAAGTAGATACTAGATCCAACATTATTTAAGCTGAATGCTTGTAAAAACTATGAAAGTTTCATAAATTGACCTGAGAGCTTACGAGAATACAATCCTCGGCATCCCTGAGTTGCCTTAGTTCACTGCACTACTCTCTACAATCCTGTATTTTCGTAAGCTCTCGGGTTAACTTACGAAACTCTCATAGTTTCTACAAATATTCAGTTTTGAAATAATGTTGGATCTAGTATCCACTTTGCCTATGTAATTTTTACATTATCAAAATGAAGCCTTACGGCTCTTTCTTTTAGTAATAAACAATTCATAAGTTTTAAATTGCATGCCGTTCTGAGTTACATGATGATATCTCGTGCCATCTTGCTTGGGACATAAATCGCCCCTTTGTCCAGCGAATCCACGCTGTACTGTATATGCTACCCACCTGTTAGTCACTTAGTAGCCGTCCAAAAATATTAAATAGAAAATTCTAGAAATAAACAATTCATTAGTTTTAAATTGCATGCCATTCTAAGTAGTTCTTGGTTATTAGATTGACTGTCGCAATATTGCAGTGCTTGTGTTCAAGTAACCATCATTTTACTTAATAATGGCCCCAAAACACAAGAGTAGTGATGCTGGCAATTCAGATATACCAAATAGAAGCCATAAAGTGCTTCTTTTCTTTTAATTTCCTTTTAAGTGAAAAGGTGAAAGTTCTCGACTTCATAAAATAATAAATAAATAAATAATAACAATAAAATATATGCTGAGGTTGCTAATATTCCATTCGCATTCAGCTAACTTTTATTACAGTATATTGTTATAATTGTTCTATTTTGTATTAGTTATTGTTGTTAATCTCTTATTGTGCCTAATTTATAAATTAAACTTTAAATTAAATTAAATCAAAGGAAAAAATCCAGGTGTCTCCAAGACCAAACCCTATATATATATATATATATAGGGTTTGGTATACTATCTGCAGTTTCAAGCATTCACGGGGTGTCTTGGAACATATAAAGGGGGGGGGGGGCTAGTGTATTTTTCTTTCCATTTGTTTTTGGGATATAATATTCAAGATCATCTTGGCTTAGGTTCATATTTCATCTGACGTGCTATTTTCTGCATGTTATAAGACCCGAATTTGAAATGAAATCTTTCATTGTTATATGCGTAAGGGATTTTGGTAAAATCATATCTAATTACAGGTTTGTTCTTTATGGTTTTTAAGTATATCCCTTCAGCAATCAGCAGTTGGTGATCTGATCACAACTTCCTGCTCCAGGACGTTTTGTACCATAGTTTTCTCTCTGTTTCTAATCATTATGTAGTCTGTTTGATTTTAAATCCAGTCTATCTCTTATGCTGTTGGAAAAATGTGTTCATGATAGACAGTTCATTCTCAGTGCAAAAATCTATTAGCTTTTTTGCCAGTTTCATTTCTAACACCAAGTCCATGTCTCCCATATGCTCTTCCACCATCATTTATATATCCAACCTTGACATTTTGGTCTCCTTGGAGTATTACAATATCCTTATTTGGTATTTCTTTAAAGGATCTATTTAATTCATTGTAGAGGATGTCAGTGGTATTCTAATCAGTTTCAGCTGTAGGAGTCTTGATCACAAAATGTCCTGACCTTCTCCATTAGGTTTCAGCAAGGCCTTTGAAGGATCATTTCTTCTTGGAGTATATCTGACTTTCCTGTCTTCAGGAGAGCATGAACATTCCAGGTTCCTATTCTTAATATTTTCCTAAGAGAAATTAACTTGTTTCTTGATAGATTTGGTGTTGGGTTGAGAAACAGATCAGTGTAGTTAATGTCAGTTTCACAGCAGTTGACTTGGTTGAAGATGCATATTCCTTTTCTCTCTGTGTGCGTGGAGGTGCCAGCTTGGTAGGTGCCTCACTGTATTTGGAAGACATCATATATTTGGGTTCTTACAGGAAAATAGTAGAAGACAGGATATAAGTTGCAAATCATTATCAGTATCTAATATTACTCAAAATGGAAGGTTTACTAGACACCATGCTAGTACTTAATAATTAAGTATACTTTTTTTTAATAACATTACATCAATTTTCTTTCAAGACATCTTCCCACAAGACACAGTGGACCTTTTTTAAACACTGTATCAAGTACTTTTTAAATTTGAAGAGGATTTTTTTTCTAACAGAAAGGACTAGCAATGGGCTCTTCCCTTTTCTCTTATGTTTGCTGACCTATTCATGGTTTGAAAAAATAGCCGTCCAACATCAAGGAACACAGCCAAAAATTTGACAAAGATGTGTTGACAATATTTTTATCATCTGGCCTGATACTACTATTCAATTATTTCATCACCTTCCTGAACAACATTCATCTTCTGATTAAATTCACAGTTGAATTAGAAAGACATAGGTCTTTATCATTTTCGCATATGCTAGTTGCAATATCAGAACAAAAACACTCAACTTCTCAGTCTACAAGAAACCAACTAGCGCAGGACGTTACCTGATAGAGCCTACAGAATTTCCACAAACATATATATAAAAGAAAGCAAGAGCTGTAGTATCTTAATTTTGTCCTTCCAAAAAGTGACTACACCAGAATGTTAGTCAAAAAAAATTCTATTTCGACCTCCAAAACAATCAGAACAAAAAAAAACATAAATACAAAGGAGCAGTGATTCTTCCATATATACAATCAATCACAAATATAATAGCAAGATTGCTTTGCTACAAGACTTAAAAGTCGCCTTCTACCCAACCATCAAAATCTGAAACCTCTTAAACCTCCACATCTGCTACTCAAAAAAAACCAGGTGTCTCCAAGATCAATTGCAATTGTGATCTACACTACATAGAAAAGAATGGCAGATCTGGTGAGATATGCCAATTGGAACATTTCAAGGATGTGTTGAGAATGAAAGAAAATGCAAATCAGGGCTAGCAGCCCATACAACAGAAACAAAACACCAGATAGAATGGCAACAAACTGAAATGTTGAAGCATTCTCTACAGTGTAACAAAAAACAAGGAACGATTTTACATCAAGTCTGGTCTTCCTTATTCCTTCACAACACACTTGTATCTACTAGTAGTATATTACAGCAACCTACGAACCAGCAGCCAGCATAATAGTGAATGCATGCTTTCCATTGTTTAAATGATTTCAAATATTTTTTACTAGAAATGCTAACTGTTATTACTTACTTTTTAGCTTTTAGTTTATTCATGTTATTTCCTGATGAAGTGACACAAAGTATTTTATGAAACTAGTTGAAATAAAAACATAGTTTCTGTTTGACATCTTTGTGCTTTTATTCTAGTAGAAAGGCTTATACGTTGGCTATACATGATTATTAAATTACTTAAGGAATTCACAACATATACTGTAATATTAATTAAAATAAAATTTAATAAATACTTCCTATATTTCGGCAACGTCACGTTGCCATCTTCATGGGAACATATAACTATGACACGTCCAAATAGGCACTACAAAAAAAGCAAATGGATTTGCTTTTTTGTAGTGACATTGCCGAAATATAGAAAGTATTTATTAAATTTTATTTTATTTTAATTAATATTCCAGTATACGTTGTGAATTCCTTAACACTTTCATTGCTAAGCTGAAAATTGGAATTTCGTGTGGTGGCCAATTTTTTTTTAATTTTTTTATTTAGTTAACGACGTCCACGCGATAATGCGTGATCGGCCGTTTGGTGAGAACTCGCATCGCGTGATTGGCAGTGAACGTGTTAAGTAATTTGTGCTTTTATACCAGAAAAAATTATTCTAAAAATTTTCTTTCAAATTGAGCTTATTTGTTACGTCTCCAACATTGTCAGTTCTTACATTTTGGGTGTTTTTTCTTGTCATATGCTAGTTTTGCTAACTGTTCCTCTTCTATTCTGTTTAAGTGATCCTGTCATCTTAGATCAGTTCTGCTCACACGTTCTTAAATGCTAAGAATGTCAAAGACTAAGATCAATTAGTTTTGATTAATTCCTCTCTTGGTCCATATACATTTATTCAATGGCTTCCCACTTATCAGGTTTTTTTTTATTTTTTTTATGGTGTTTAGTAAAGATGACAAAATATAATTTGTCATCTTCACTAAACACTCTGACTAAATAGCTGAAATATAACATAGATTATAGTTTGTCCATTGAGAATTTAGTTGATATTTTTCTTGTTCCTGCCTATTTTCAGTTTTTTTTTATTTTTTTATTGCCAATTTGCATTACAAAATTCATTATGGTAGTTATTCTGCAGTTTAGTTAGTCCTGAAGACTTGTGCTGGATTTATATAGGAGCATAACATCTTCAACATAAAGTAAAGAGTTGAATTTAACATCTTCAATTTTGATATCAGGTTTAATGCCATTTTATGCACATTGTTGATCATAAAATATCCATAAAGAGGTATAAGACAAGGACTAACTTTGTCAATTGTTGTTGCCCTCTCTAGTGATGAAAAAATTCCTTTACTAGAACTTTCTATGTGAGCATTTAGAAATGAACAATGTATATAAGATGGTTTGTTGGAAAATAGTAGAAGATAGTGTACAATCATGTGTAATACATGATTATACACTATCTCCACTATTATTTATAATCTGTATATGGCATATGTTATTAACAAAAACATTAACCCTGATGTTTAACTGTTTCTAACTTCGTCGCATTAGATCACAACTATAGGCTAAAGAATGTTATCCTCTTCAAGTAAAGAATAAATCTGCTACAGTACATATCTTTGTCTTTATCCAAATTGCTGTTATAAAATTTGATATGAAAATCAGCAATAAAAAATAAAAGAGAAATAGACTATTACTGTTCACTACTGAGCAATGCATTGCTCAGTAATGAACCTATAGAACAGGTTACACATTTTAGCCATTTAGGCACAATTTTTAGTGAAGATGGACTAAATATGGAATTAGAGGCCACTATCTAACAAATAACCAATCCATGTGGACTGGTTATTTGTCAGGTGAAGCTTTTGCATATGCAAAACATTGATGCCAATGTATCTAGATGGTTGCTTTTCTGGTTGATAACAAGATTAGTAACAGTTATCAATGGCAGTAATGCTGACAAGACTTAGTCTATTTATAAGAAGTTATTTCTGACTATAAATAAATTTGTCATTTTGATGGGGGGGGGGTATTTTTTAATGAGTGTAAATTCAGTCTTATGGTAGTACAAGTATTGGATTAACATTGCTGAGTGGAGAGCATATGCAATTTCCAGGCTGTAGGTTCAAATGAAGATGAGGTTTGTGAACATTTTTATATGGTAGAAGAATTTCATTGTCTGGTGCAAGACCATCACTGTGCTTATGGGAAATCTGAAGTTGCTTGAAGGTGGGGGATCCATGTTTGGTTTCTAGAGTAGGTTTTCAGATGTATCTACTCATTGGCCCCACCCATGGTACTAATACTAACATGACATACGTTGTACCAAAATTTACCTCTGCAACTGTATCTTTCAAAAGTATATGTGTCAGCAGAGTTATATGGACTTACTGAGCTTTTAATTCATTTGGGCTGATTTTAAGATACTCACTTTGTGTGTGATGTGGGACACACTGGGAACATGGAGGACTTACCTGTGAATGACTTCTTGAATCTCCAGGTCTGGAGTTGGATAGTACAGGATATTGTTGGGACCTAGGCCTCTTCTGAGACCATAGTATGAAGTTAAAAAAATGTTTTAAAAATTATCTTTCGTGGATGGAATTCACTTGTGTATGCATGCACACACACACAGAGTGAGGATAACTTGTATATAACAGATTGAAATTAGGCTAAGTAATTTTAGTTATTTTAAACAGTAACTGTTTTCCCGATTTTTGTTATAAAAAATGTTGCATGCATTCAGATAATGGTAAAACATTTATGTAATTATTTATTATTCATACTTCAACTGTGAGGGTATTTAAATAAATATAGTTAATATCCTGTTTCCAAAATTTATCATTTCCAGTGAATAGTTTTGCTATGCAGTAAATTAGTTCTTGTTTGAGCATTTGGCATTAATATTCTTTAATCAAAAATTTTCTTTCGTTAGAATTAATGTTACTCGATAAAAAAAAATGTAAAGTATTTCTTATTGCACAATAAAAATTTTTACATTGTACACAACTGTCCTTTCTCTCGAATTTCTTATGCATTTAAACTAGTAAAAGCATAAAAATTGTAAATTTAGAAGGTTTTATTAAAAATTTTAATTTAAAAATAAAACAATTGTTTTATTTTTACTGTACTATATTGTATTTAAATTTTGAATCATTTTTGATGCATGGACCAGTAAAATAAAAAAATGTTATTTTAAGCTCTTGATTATTTTTTAGGGTACCCTTGCTCATCTAGAAGAACAGCTGTTTACCTTTTTTCAGAGTAAACCTCATGCCATACATAAATTCCAGCTGAATAATAGCTTTGAGCGCCTTATTTTGCATGCACTTTGCCAGTACATGGATCTTATATCCTTGAGTAAGTGATAATTGGCAATTTTTTTGGTTACTTTGGTGAAGTTTATAAGCTATACAAAATCTGTATAGCTTATAAACAAAACTTTTTACAAAACTGTAATGATACAGTTTTGTAAAAAGTACATCAGACTTAATGTAGACCTAATTTTAGAATCTACAAAAGGTTGTAAAACCTGTATTATATTAGAATCATGGTGGGTGCTGAGAATTTGTTTTTCTATTTGTTTATATATGTTTGGTATTTTTATTTTTTACATAATCTGGACCCCTGCTCTAGAGATGAAACATGGAACATTTTCATGCTTTCAACTGTGACTGGGCTTGGTCCTGCTTTTCATCGGGTATTATTTTTATATAGTCCCACATGCAAGTATCTCCTATAATGCAAAACACATCTCCTTGCAGATATGTCTATTGTTATGCATTAAGGGAAGGGCCACTACCCAGACCGGTTTCGACCTTTATTGAGGTCTCTTCAGTGGGAGCCAGGCCCAAGTCGAGATATCAGGCAGAAGCATTAGCAGGTCATCTCCACCTATAGGAATTGCCAATTGGTGTGCCACCCTTTTTTAATAAATTACTCTGGATTTAGAGAAAGATGTTGAAAGTTTATTTTCCACTTGGTTAGAGTATAATAAATTTAGTTTAATCCTTTATCCAAGTGTGAGCAAACAAAGTTTGCGCCTGAAAGTATCTTCAGGACTGGGTTAAGGTGGTACACTCTAACCAACTTATACTCTAACCAAGTGGAAAATAAACTTTCAACATCTTTCTCTAAATCCAGAGTAATTTATTAAAAAAGGGTGGCACACCAATTGGCAATTACTATAGGTGGAGATGACCTGCTAATGCTTCTGCCTGATATCTCGACTTGGGCCTGGCTCCCACTGAAGAGACCTCAATAAAGGTCGAAACCGGTCTGGGTAGTGGCCCTTCCCTTAATGCATAACAATAGACATATCCGCAAGGAGATGTGTTTTGCATTATAGGAGATACTAGGATAGGAGTGTTGGTAGCTTGCTCCACCTTTGCAACGAGTTGCCCTGGTGTGTACCACCTTAACCCAGTCCTGAAGATACTTTCAGGCGCAAACTTTGTTTGCTCACACTTGGATAAAGGATTAAACTAAATTTATTATACTCTAACCAAGTGGAAAATAAACTTTCAACAAAGAGGTTAGAGTTCGTCAGAATGCGAGGAATGTTACAGCAGATAAATGTAAATGAAATGTAATTGTGGTAGTTTTCTAGTAAAGATTTCATTTATTTGTTCAGATCAGGAAAGCAGAAAGAGTAATCAGATCATAAATAATCCTATTTGGAATTGCTGTAGTGCCTAGAATAAAAAGAAATGTGGGCAAATTTAAAGTTCTTAGGAAGCATGAAAGCTTTTTAAGGGCAATAATCATAATACCAACTAGTGCCCATAGAAAGTGCCTTTCCTAGAGCTTTATGCCTTGTCCAATCACTTTCTTTGTTGGGTCTGTATGCACACTAATTTTATATTATACCCTTGCTGACATCTGAGTAACAAAGCCAATGTTTCTGTAAAATATAATTGTAAACAAGAATAAAATTTGTGAAGAACAATATACTATACATGGCTTTAAATTTCATTTTAGTGATTTCTTATATTTGTTCATGCCTAATGGTTTTTTTTCATATCTTCTTCATTGTTTACTTTTCTTTTTATTAGGTTATGACCATGATGGGTTACGCTGGACCAAAGTACGCAATCAATACCATAAGTTCCGTCCACCAGGTGTTCTGTTATCTTCTTACCTGGAACAAAGATTGCGCCATCATTCTGTTTAGCTGTGTTCGATAAGCATTAAGATTTGCCATTAATTCTCTGAACTTCCTCAGTGTTAATGTCATTTAAATTGTGCTATGCCTTTAAAATAGGTGTTTTCTTTTTATATGAAAAGTAATATCTTTTCAAAACCACTGTATATTTTGTAAAGTTTTAGATCATATACACTTTTGTGAATGTTAACTTATACCCATATGGTGCTTATGGCCATAAATGTGTAACATTATATATATATACACATTAATAAACATTAAAATGGTTAGCAGTATATCAGAATCAACATATCTTTGTCCATTATCGTTTTGAACCAGCAAAGAATAAAAATGGTCAGTTTAGTAGTACTATTCTAGCCATTAAAGCATCTGAAGAACCATAAAAGCCCCAGGAACAGTGAACTCACAGTGGAGATGTTGAAGTATGGTACTCAAATGATGATAGACAAACTGCTCTGTATGTATGTGTGTGGCATTGCATGAGAGGAAGAAAAGTACTGAAAGTATAGACTGCAAAAAGTATAGAACAATCATCCTAACAGGTCATGGTGGTAAATCCCTTTCTTATTAGAGAATAAAATATTAATAGATTGCGTAAAAAGCATTTTCTTCACAAAGTCGACTTTCAGGAAATATTCAACAGTATAGATCAGAAAGTGACAGAGTGGAAAGGAACTTGATGAACATTAAAGGTGGGAAATTGTGGAAAAATGGAGGGATAACTCTGGACAATGAGACTTATCCCTAAGCATCTTTATCTTACTTATAGAAAGAACAGTTGGATGTTGTAAAGGAAGATAAGGGGAATATCAGTTTAAGGTATGAGAATGAATAATCTACGACATCTTCATTACTGAAGAATAGCACTGAAATGAAGTGAAGGAGGAAAGAGATATGTGCCGATAATGAAACTAAAGTGACAGTTATTATTATAATTACGGCTATTTAGCCTGCTTCAGTTTAGGAGTGCCCCTGTTTAAATGTCATTGGCTATTTACTCATGGATTCTTAGGGCATTGTAGGTGTAAATTTACCAAAAGTATATGTAGCATAAGAATTAGAAATTTACACATACCTTTTTCTGGGTGTTGCGGCTTTTCCTCTTTCTGCGATGTCGAAAAACTACTGAGTGTGTGGGGGGGGGTAGGCAATTTGGGAGAATTAAGTTAGAAAAACCCGGTTTTTTTTTTCGTAATATATATAAACATATATATTATATTATATTATATAGGGTGGGGGGAAAGGTGAAAGGGTTGATTTTTTAAAATAGGAAGGGGAAAGGTGGTTGACGGGGTACGGTCCGTTTCGACTATTCTTGGTCGTCATCTGAACATAAGAATAGTCTAAATGGACCGCACCCCGTCAACCACCTTTCCCCTCCCAATTTTAAAAAATCAACCCTTTCACCTTTTCCCCCACCCTATATAATATAATATATGTTTATATATATTACAAAAAAAAAAACCAGGTGTTTCTAACTTAATTCTCCCAAATTGCCTACACCCCTCCCCCCAGTAGTTTTTCAACATCGCAGAAAGAGGAAAAGCAGCAACACCCAGAAAAAAGTATGTGTAAATTTCTAATTCTTATGCCACATATACTTTTTGGTAAATTTACACCTACAATGCCCTAAGAATCCATGAGTAAATAGCCAATGACATTTAAACAGGGGCACTCCTAAACTGAAGCAGGCTAAATAGCCGTAATTATAATAGTTTATTAAGAGGAGTTACATGGGAGTTTTCCCAGAAATAATATACATAAAGTGACAGTATTTGGGGATTAGAGGATAAAGAAATAAATAAATGAGGAGACATAGCTAAGAGCTTCAAAGTTTGCTTACCTAGATAAAAATGAGAAGTAGTCAGATAGTAAAAGTAAGCCATGGATAAGATACAGAAAAGTAAAACAAGAATGAGGTTTGAAACTGCTAAAGGTACTAGAAATTTTATTTAGAAGTGTTCTGTATGAATGCAAGATGCAGCTACTGATCAAAAGATTATGTGAAGTGAATTCTGGCATCTGGAATGTGTTTTAGAAAACTTCTAAAATAGATGCAAAAGAGAATAAATGAGTTCTATGGAAAAAGTAAAGTGTGGAAAGAGAATATAACATAGAAAATGAATAAAAGAAAACTCATCCTTCTTGAACATATCTGCAAATTGCACAGAAGAAAGATCAAAACCTGGTTATTTTGTAGAATGGATGATGTAAACAAGGGGGAAGTCCTAGAAAAGAGTGGGTAGGTGATGTAAAGGAGTGTTGTGGAAAGAGCTTGTGAGAGCTGAGCCACCTATAAGGACAGAAAGGAATGGGGAAAAATAGGGAGAATGCATTGATGATGATGACTCATCGTTTTCAGTGAAATTTTCTACGTGCTTTTGTAGTGATAAGCAGAATTGCTGCAGGCTGACTGAATACATAACTCATAACTCACATTCCAGCAAAACGTGGTACGATAGATGGTACCTGACAATACAAGTGCAGAGTTCCAAATTCAGAAGTCTTGAAAAACTAGCAGTTTTAAAAGTACAGTTCATAAAAAGAAAAAATCTGCCACTAAAACAAAAAATGAATCATTTGAAAAAACTAAAGATTCAATCACAGGAATTAGAGGGGTTTCTGTGTGCAATTTTGTTCTCCAGAGATGCACACAGTTTAGTTTCATTACTCCTTATCAGTAACTGCTCTTGGCATTTTGCCAAAGAGAAAAATGCAGCAGATCATTTTAATTTTCAGTATATTTCTCTTCTTTTTTTTGTTTATTTTAATATAATATAATACTGAAAAGTATACACATTGAAACAATCCCAAAGTTTCAAGCATTTTGGATTTGGGAAAATTGTTCCATATATCCAAGATGTTGGGGCAATGCTGACAAAAGAGGTTGTCCTGACATTACAAAACATCCTTTGTCAGCATTCCCCCAACGTCTTGGTTATGGAACAATTTTCATCTCATGAAAAACTTATGGAACACTCATAACATTAGAGATGAAGACTAATCAGATTGAATAAATTAAAGGGATATTTTTTTATTTCTTAATGAATCACAAATTTCATTAATATCAAGAACAATACTTGAAAGCAGATTTCTTATCAGATCCAGTCTGTTCTTATAATTTGTCTTTGTTTATGAAAATCTAATTTTACATAGTTATAAGGAGCACTAGAAGTGCATATTTAGTTATACTTCATCTCTTGTTGGACCCAATGGCATCCAATAACGAAGTTTGCCACTTAGCTTTAAAACGTGACATTTTATCATACTTAGATGTCCTGATCAATAAAGCAGCAAGTAAACATCCTTTCCATTGAGATATATATTGCTATCTTATGAACAGAGTGGGGGAAGGGGAATCCACAAGTATTATTTTTTTTCTCAACCACATGAAATGCTTAGCATTTCACAGGTGCTTTGAGACAAATCCACGTCACCATTTCTAATCTATTAGGGAATTTTTGGGCTTAGTTTTATATGAATTACCCTGCAGAACATGAAAGGTATAGTAATTTGAGAGAGGCAGAATAAGATGGAGGGAGGAGTTGCTGACCAATGCAGCCAAATTCAATAGGATGGGAGAGATGCAAGAGAGACAGTGCATTCAAGGCTACATGATGTGTGACAGGGGCCAGGACAAAATATATAAGCAATTGCTACTCTAGATCAGGAGCTGCAAAAGATATGGATAGCATGCATTGGTAAATTAGCATCAGTGCAAAGTGAGTAATATTTATGGAGAACTTCAAATGGGGAAGTACCGAATGGAAATAAGATCACAACGGAGGGAAGGAAACTAAATATGTGGTGAACTACAGTATTTGAATGGACTCAGAGTTTGAGAATGCTGGATCTTGTGATAGCATTAAAAGGATTTGTCCATAAATTCCAGTTGGGGAAAGTCAATTTGTAAGCCTGACTTTGCAGATGGTCAAATGTGGAATTTTTTTAGTTAAGGGCAAAACCATAGGTGCAGGCCCGGCTGGTGGTGTGTGCAATATACACAGGTGCCTAAAATATGTCAAAAAATATGATAAGAGTTTAAACGAACAACAAATGGTACATATAATTATGAATGTACGTCGTCTTCTGTTCGGGCCCCTTCCGATCTTCCTGGAAACGAACAAATAAATTCTGAAATTGTATCCTGGACCCAATTATATCACTGTAATTTTTGATGTATCATAAATCAACTTATGATTAACTGTTGAGTTCCGTATTAAAAAAAATTGTATAAGCAGGACTAATCCATAGGTAACATTATACTGTAAAGCAGTTTTCATTTTTTCATTTCCTGTTCGTTTTATTCACACTTTATTCAAAAAAAACTTTTTTGGAAAGGCGCCGAACATTAATTGCATGCACAAGAAAAATACTAGCCGCCAGTGCTGCATAAGTGAATATGGCAAACTTAAGGGGCAGCATAATTGTATGCTTTAGTGTTTGTGATTATTCATACGTGCTTCAGAGCATAAAACACCACCAGAAAATAATTTGAGTTACTAATATTTGATGGATTTCAAACTTGCATCTTCAGAGCACAAACTATAGCTATGCTTAAAATAGCTCAATTAAATTATTGCAGAAACAATTTAAATTGTCAGTAAAAAGAAACTATTCAAGTTCTGTTGAGACACCCTCTAGGGACCGGATAAGAAAAGTTAATTCTGAGAGGTCACGATAGATATGGTCTTAGAATGACTATCTCACAAAATTTTTTGGCAAATTAACGCAACCAGACTTACCAAATTAGGGGAAGTATTTCAGGGTGATTCTGATTCTAAAAAAGTCTCTTAGATATGTAGCAGTTTCTTTGCAAACACAATTGTCTTAAATTAAAATTGTGCTTGCAGAGAAATTGCTACAGGTCTGAGAGATTATTTTTTAGAATAAAAGGGGTATCTAGAGCATGGTCTGCCAGTTACGATTTGTTACACCAATGATTGTGAATATAGTTTTCATGCTCTTCAAAGGTGGATGTTAATGGATTTTCATTAATTACCAGATGTGCAAAAGGATGAAGCTTGCTAGCTGGTTGTGTGGCTTGAAAATGGAATAGAGATTATTAAGAACTTCAGCTATTTTTTCAGATGTACACTGGATATAATGGATAAGAATAGTTTTGTTATAATCTTGTGAAAGGATGAGACAGCATACATTGTTTTGTGTATTTCGTAGGGGTTGTAGCTAAAAAACTTATAAAGATAACTGAGCTGTGTTATTGGAACAAATAGACCTCGTTTATGTGTGCCAGTATTTTGAGTATGCCATACAGTTGGAATGGTGTATGACAGCTTATGTAAGCATCTGCAGCATGTGGAGGTTTCCTATAAACAGAAAAGGATAATGTTCATTAGACCTATTTGATAGTCATGTAACTAATGTCTCTACAAAGGGAAGACAGTTTTTCCTTTCTGCTATGAAATGTGTGATTTAATGTTAGCTCATCATAACACTAATTACAGGTATAGACCTATTGGTCTGTTCTGGTCTCATTATCCATCCAATATCCTTTTTTGAGGTCTACCCTGCCTTCTCTTTCCAATTGGCTTACATTTTAGTATTTGTTTAGAATGTTGGGTGTTGGCCATTCAGTTTACATGTTCAATCCATTTTTGTTTATAATTGTCTAGTTTTTCTTCTATTGATTTTGTTTTTAGTTCTTTTAAAATGTCTTCATTCCTTTTTTGATCTAATTATGTGCATTTTGCAGTTCTTCTCATTAATCTCATTTCACTTGTTTTTATTCTTTGTTTATTGCCCAAATTTCACTGCCATATAATAATGTGGGCACCGCTAAAGTATTGTATATTTTCAAGCATGTTTCTTTTTGTACTATATTTGGGTTGAGTGTTCTATTTATCAAGCCTATAATCTGTAAACATTTTGAAGTTTTTAATTTCATGTCTTTTTCTCCTTCATATGATATTTCAGATCCAAGATAACTGAAAGTATTTATCTGTTCTATTATTTTATTATTAATAACTATTTTGCTTCTAGCTGGAGTTTGTCCACAAAATGCCATTGTTTTAGTTTTATCTATCTATGGAAATTTTCATTCCAAACTATTCTACTATAATGTTTATTAAATTATATATTGCTCTTTATAAATTGTCTTCCTTATCTGATATTATTCCCTGATCATCTGCAAATAATAGTGTATTTATTTTGTTATTCTGGGAAATTTCTATACCTTGATTGTTTAAGGTGTTCCACTGTATTAATATTTCATTAATGTAAATATTGAAAAGTGTTGGAGACAGAGGGCATCCCTGTCTTACTCCTTGGTTTATAGATTGTTTTTTAGATGACTTTTCATTTATTTTTATTAAATATTTCATGTAGTAAAATATTAGGTATATTTATTGCTTGTAATATATCAAACAGTATATATCTTTTTACTTTGTCAAATGCTTTTTCGTAATCTATAAACAAAAGATGAGTTTCCAAATTAAATTCTCTTCTTTTTTCTATAAGTAGTTTTAAACAAAAAGCTGCATCTATTGTAGAGAATCCTTTTCTAAATCCATTTTAACATTCTAATAATACTTTTTCACTATATATTTTTAGTTTTTAAGTTATATTTTGTAGCATGTGTTCAATAAACTAATACCTCTGTAGTTAGCGGGTTTTGTTTTATCCCATTTTTTTAAATATAGGTATTAATATGCTTGTATTCCATTCTATTGGTATTTGTATATATTTTATTTAAAAATTTTAGTAATCTTTGATGAAATTTTTTTCCAGCAAATTTATACAGTTTGGAGTTTATCCCATCTTCTGCTGATTTGCCATTTTTTTTTTTATTTAGGTTGTCCTTTAATTCTTTCATCGTTATCATATCATTTAAGGTATTTTGTAAGTTTCTGGTATAATTATTTTTGATGCCAGTATTATCTGGCCAGTGATCTGTAAAGTAATCCAAGAATTCTTTTACATCTATTTCATAATTTATATTTGCAGTTTCTTTTATATCTGTGTTTTAGTATTTTGTACATGTCATTTTATAGATATGATACAAATTTTTCCCAGCTTTCTCTTTGTCTCTTTCTGGTTTCTCTGACGAGCAATAGCCTAGATGGCTATCACTCGTCTTTTTTTTTTATATTCAACTTCATCTTCTTGTTTTTTGCTACTTAACCATCTTTTAAAAGCCAGCTTTTTATTTTCAATTGTTTTTATTGTCCAATATATGTAATTTTTTATTTTTGATATTTTTTGTGTTCCTAGACTTTCATATGCTGCTAATACAATAATTTCTTTTATATTATTATTCCATTCTTTCTCAATGTCTTCATTTTCTTGTATTTTTTCTAAGTAGTAATCCTATGTTGGTATAAATTTCTTATACTTGATTTTAGTAGTCTTACTTTGTAATTAGATTTTGTTTCTCTAGTTTATTTATTTTATTATTTTTTTTTTTTGTAGCCAGTTTGGTGGAAATCTTAGTTTTGCCTGTACTAAATAGTGATCTATCAATTTCTAGCCTCCTAACTTTAATGTCTAGGAAGAGGTTTGCTGCTTTTTCATTTGCTATAAAGTAGTCTAGTATTGATTTTTGTCCTCTTGCACACAACGTATATTTTTATGTTTGTAAAATGTATTCATTATTTTTAAATTATTATATAATCGAGTCACTTTCCATTTTTGTTTACTGTTGGTTCTCCAAATTTTTGTATATTATTGTTAATTTTTTTCATTCCTATTCTGGCATTAAGATCTCCGGCTATAATTATATGGTCTGTTTTATTTAATTTTTCATATATTCCTTGTAACTCTTTGTAAAAGTAAACATTTTCTTCTTTTCCTTCTTCAGGGGCATACACTCCAACAACTGTTAAATTTTCTTTATTTCATTTGAATCTCACTTCTAATATTCTTTCATTCCGGTATGTATAATGAGTTATTTTTGCTTTAATTGATTTATGGATTCAAATCATTACGCCAGCTTTTGCATGTATTTGTTTGTCCACTCTGCTATATATGATATTGTAGTTAGCTGTTTCTTTTGTATATTAACTGATATTAAGCATGTAGGGTGAACAGATATCCGAGTAATACATAGAGTAGAATGCAGGTCAACAGCAGTGTGCTGCAGAACTCCATACTTGAACACTGCTATTTAATTTTTCAGTTAAATTACATGGAAAATGTGAGAACTATGTAGTTTGCTGATGATGCCAAACTGGATAGGCAGGTTAATAAATCGATGTGGAGATTCTGCAGGTATGATTTTCAATATCCTGTACAGGCAAGGACAATGACTGCTTGCCAGTTTAATTTTGGCAAGATGTCAGTCAAGATATGCATTTTATAATCCTTTCATCCCAGACTGTACTACACCGATGGAAATATGAGGCTAGGAATTTTGTGTATTGGGGGGGAACAAGATGAAAAATTCAGAGGCCTCTTACAAAATTAGACTAAAAGACAATTTTTTTTCGTGTGTGGAAGAAAGGCAAATGGGTTGCAAAAGGTCATCATCATCATCATCATCATCAAATTCCTGCCATGTACCCTCAAGGGGTGTACAGGATATGACAGTACTACATGAAAAAATTACATCATTATTAACTTCCTATCTACAATTTTCCTCCAAATCAGTCTGTTACTTGTCAAGACTCCAACATTATCAGATCTTATATTTCTATCGTCTAAGGCACTTTGTACCGTATCAATCCACCTATATCTTGGTCTTCCTCTGGGTCGTTTTCCTGCCAACCTGGCAGAGAACACTTGTTTTGCTAATCTTTCCTCTCCCATTCTATTTAAGTGACCATACCATCTGAGATTAGCTCTGCTAACGCATTCCTGGATGCTGACAATGTCAAGTTCTTTCCTAATATCCTCATTTTTAATATGATATTGCCATTGATGCCATCTGTTCACGCCTCTAATCTTTCTCAGGACTCTCATATCTGCGGTCTCTAGTCTTTGGTCAAGTGTTTTACTTCTGACCCAGCTCTCAGATCCATAAGTTAAAATTGGTTTGAACACAGTCTTGTATACAGCTAATTTAGTGTTCCGACTAATTTCTTTCTTATTCCATATGAATTTATTCAATTGACTTCCAACGATACCAGCTTTGCTGATTCTGTTGTCTATTTCTATATTTAGTTTACCATCTTCAGTAAAAATTGTGCCTAAGTAGCTGAAATGTTTTACTTGTTCCACAGGTTCTCCATTCACAACACAGTTGACATTTTCAATGATTCTGCCTATTTTCATTGTCTTTGTCTTTTTATTGCTGACCTTCATACCATATCTATTACAACAGGTATTCAATTTAGTCAGAGAATCTTGCAGACTTGTAGCGGATTTATTTAGAAGTATAACATCATCCGCATAAAGCAAAGAGCTGACATTAACATCTCCAATTTTGATATCAGGTTTAATACCACATTCCTTCATAATGTGATCCATATAGATAATGAATAACAGAGGGGATAATGTACATCCTTGTCTCACACCAGATTTAACATTAAACCATCTTCCTGTACTTCCTTCAATTCTAACTGCTGACTCACAACTCAAATAAAGACTAAGTATTGCTTGATATAATGCCCCATTGACACCATATAACTGCAGCGTATTGAATAGCTTCTCTCTTGGCACCTTGTCATATGCCTTTTCCAAATCGACAAAACTTAAATACAGATCTTTGTTATATTCCCATGCTTTCTCGACTATTTGTCGTAAAGTGAAGATCTGATCCTGACAGCCTCTATTTGGCCTGAATCCAGCTTGTTCTTCACCAAGCTTTTCTTCCACAATTCTTTTCAACCGTTTCTCAAGTATACTTGCATAGATCTTGCCAGGAACACTCAGTAGGGAAATACCCCTGTAATTCTCACATTCAGTTTTATTTCCCTTTTTATATATGGGTACTATGAGAGCTCTACTCCAATCATCGGGAATTCGTCCCTCTGTCCAGGCTTTCTGAACTATGCAGTGCAGCCACTGTAAGACTCTTATACCACCATACTTCAGCATTTCTGGTCAAATATCATCTACTCCTGCTGCCTTTCCACATTTCAAGCCTTTGATGGCCTTTTCTACTTCAAGTATGGATATGTATTCCTGACTGCATGCCTGATCAGTGTTTTTTATCACTGTGCTGTCATCACTGCTTGTTTCATTTAGCAGTTTTTCAAAGTAATTACTCCATACTTCAAGGATATCTTTTTCTCCTGTTTTCATTTCACCTTTATCATCTCTAATTCCTTTTACAGCACTCTTTCCTCCATTCCTAAGCTTCAACAACCTCCAGAATATTTTGCCACCTTCTTGATATTTATTTTCTATATTCTTGCCAAAGTCCTCCCATGACTTTTGTTTAGCTAGTTTTACACACTGTTTAGCTTTCTTACATTTGTCTCTGTATTCTGTAAGAGTAAAAGCTGACTTATTTGCCAGGAACTTTTGATATGCTTTCTTCTTTTCCTTCACTGCCTCTTTAACTTCCTGTGTCCACCAGGGAGTTCTGATTTTTTTATCTTTGCACACAACCTCACCACATGCCTCTCTGGCAGAATCAATCAATGTTTCCTTCAGAGTTTGCCACTGAATCTCCAAGGTTTGATTCCTGTTCTCAAACTCTTTCATTTTCTTTTCAATAATATTTCTGTAT
The DNA here is from genome assembly GCF_054136105.1 of Typopeltis vanoorti. Taxonomy (NCBI): domain Eukaryota; kingdom Metazoa; phylum Arthropoda; class Arachnida; order Uropygi; family Thelyphonidae; genus Typopeltis; species Typopeltis vanoorti. The sequence continues at coordinate 4,641,592 of NC_143574.1, read as the reverse complement.
TTTAGTCTACAGTTTACATCTGAGAGCTGCTCAACTTTTATTCGCTTTAAAACTTTCTTACATGTTATTCTTTTCGATATGAAATTCAATTTTATCCTGCTCAAGACTAAATAGTGATCACTTCCAATTTCAAATCCTCTGTACACTCTGGTGTCCTGCACCAGGGAGAAAACATCACTATCAACAATAACATAGTCAATGAGACTTTTCTTATTCCTAGCCTCTTCTCTCCATGTGAATTTGTGCACATTTTTATGTTGGAACATGGTGTTAGTAATAACCAGTCCATGTCCTGAGCAGAAATCCAACAGATATTTGCCATTATTATTAACTTTGCTCTTTTCTCCAAATTTTCCCAAAATATTTTTGTATGTCTCACATTCATTTCCTACTCTACTATTTAGATCCCCAACAAGGACCAACTTTTCCTTTTTCATTGTGTCAGTTGCTTTTCTAAAGCCTCAAAAAATTCCTCCACTTCTACCTTAGCAGAACCTTCTGTGGGACCATAGGCACAAATAAGTCTCATTGTCCAGTTCCCCATTCTCATATTTGCCCACATTACTCTACTTGAGACTGACTGCCATTCAAGAAGATTAGCCTCGTATTTTGTGTTGAATACTATGGCTACTCCTTCTTTTCCTTGATTGTTATTGCCTGAATATAACATTTTGTATTTATTGCTCAGAAAGATCTCACCAGTTTTGGTCTTTTTTGTTTCAGTCACCCCTATTATGTCGATCTGGTACTTATCTAATTCCTCAGCTAGCTCCATTTCTTTGCCATTCAGGCTTCTTACGTTGATAGTACCGATCTTTAACTCTGGCGATGTTGAGTTGGGGTTTGTTTTCAGATTTGTTCCAGTAGCTGACTTTTCGCTGTTCGCCCTGGTTCCCTGGCGAAAACAACGGGGGCCTTGTTTAACCGGGCGACGCCCCAGCCGGCATGAAATTTTGTCATGTTGTACCATCATTTTTTTTTATTTTGGTTTAACCAATAAGAATACAATTTGATCGGCTAAATCCCAAATTGCCAGCCCATCCTCGTTCGTTCAGTATCAAAGTAGATACCCAACAGGGTGCACCACGAGAAGGTGAGGATTGGACATTAGGTCAGAAGCCCTGGTCGGTTCTCCACATTCCTTTAAAGGCTATGTGGAGGTCTCCTCTCAGTTATACAGCTTTGACCCTTAAGCACCCCCTTAAGCCTTAAGACCCTTAAGCTGCAAAAGGTGCGAGTGCTTAATACTTTAAGAAGGTATTGTTAGTAATGGCAGAAAACCCTAATAATAAGCCTTTATATATGCTTTAAAAAAAAATAATAATAAAATAACACCAAAATTTCATCCAATAATAAACCCTTCCACATTCATTTCCCCAACATCTGGCACATCTATACAAACAAACATTAATGATATACACTACCACTTAAGGCATCTAAAATCATATTTATATGATCTGCTATTCTTCACCCAACCACAAAAGTACCATACACCTATAATGTGGCTCAGGATTTTCTTAACTTGCTTTATATAGCTTTTCATTGGCTGCTCTCCTAATTCAATCATCCTACCCTCTTTCATTTCTAAAAGTTAATTTCATACAGTGAAATTATCTTCGTAGGAGACTTTACTGTTCATAATACAAACTGGCTCTCCTTTTCTGGCTTCACAGAGCATGCCAGAAATGCAGCCAAATCATTTGCTTTATAATCTAACAAACTTACCAACCAACATGCCAGATTCTTCATGCTTCCAGCACTGGTCATTTTCTTAACCAGCTCTCTTCAAATACACTATAAATGTCTACTCTCCTTTTGGCAACTCTGACCTTAACCTTATTCATATCTTCATTTGATTGATCTCCTCTTAGCCTCATACCCAATGGTGCTAGGTGGGATGACCTGAAATTTTTTTTGCCTCTTTTCCATTGTCTGATTACTTTTTCCACTCTCCTGATCAAAACACTTGTTCTGACCAAATAACTGAAATATAATCATTCATTCCTTACTCTGTGCAAACTTTCCAACCTTTATCCAAGTCCTGGTTTTCTAAGAAAAATGTGCCTTTGCAATCTGTGATAAAAATCCAACCTATATCCAATGGCCCAAGTCAAAAACTCCAGCTGCTTCTTATCCAATATAACCTGAAACAAGTCCAAAGCAGACTTTGTAAGGGCATAGTGTACCTCAAGCATGCCACCTCAACTTCTGGTCCCTTACTAAAGCTGTTGAATGCAACTTCTGTTCTCTCACACATCCTGATAGTACCATGATAACATTACCCAAATTGAATGTAGATCTCTTGGCATCAGTCTTTTCCTCCAATTCTTGTACAAATGCAAATCAGGTTCTTTGATATCTCAAACTGCTCACAGATGCCTCTTCTGATCTTTCACCAGGGAGGACATCAGAAAAATCCTCATTAATCTTGATACTAATTAAGTCTCCTGCTCAGATAGCATCTCTCTGTTGTGATCAGACTGCTAGCTTCCCCTTTGGTTGTTCATTGTGTGTGTTACAGGGGAATGCTTCCTCTTAGCAGTTTTCAGTACTGGTGATCCCAAAGTTCTGTACTCTTGTCCCAAGCTCTTCCTTCTATACATCAATGTCTCTCCTCACAATTCTCAAGTCTTGTCTTATTACACAGAAGAAAATTCTACTTCACCCCTCTTTTGATGTTCAGAATTCCAGTTAGGATCAGTTCCCCCCTTCTCAGGCTGATTTTCACATCCGTCTTAACATATTACATCCACAGCCTCCAAAAAACTTTGTATTCTTTTTCATTCAAAACACTTAACTTCAACACTATAAATTTCAACTCCAACTGACTGACCTCAGAATACTGTTCTCAGATTTGAGGAGATGCACCCATAAACTTCCTAACAATTCTTGATGGTACACAGATGAAGGCAATTCGATCATTGGTGATTCCCCCCCCCCCCCCCACCAAAAAAAAAAACTCTACAGTTACTTTCTCATAGGTGCTCTGTTTCTGCATTGTCTAATCAGCAGTTTCATGGGCAATGCTCCAGAGCTGCCACTATTATTCCTGTGCTTTCCTTTAATCATATAAGCATACACAAGCAACCACTGGTCAACATCCATATGGCATCTTTGCTTTCTTCCTTCATTTCAGGGGGGGGGGGGAATGTTTGTTAAATTACTGGATAGGATTTTTATGTTATTTATTTATTTTTTTTGTACACTTAGGCTTCAGAAAAACATGGACTTGCATGTAACTGTTGTTTTTTTGTGTCAGGAAAACTTGTGAATATCTCAAAAATTAATACATGTTCATGTGCCTTGATTGTTCTCATACAAAATATCCTAATAATAAGTCATATAAGAAAAACAAACTTTTTTTTTTGTTATGTCAATTTTAAAGCTATTAACGATATCTTGAAACAAACTGATTTAAGAAATTTATTTATCCTTATTGAATATAATAATGTCTATAGCTAAATAACATATAATCAGTATACAAAGTAAGAATTAAATATTTACGTAATACCAACATATGAAAGTTGACATAGAAAACAGAAGTACAATGAAAAAGAGAAAATGATACAAATTTACATCAGTGCCTTTGTTTAATAACACAAAAAATTAGCCCTTCCCTGCCACTGTTTTTTTTTTTTTTTTTTTTTTTTTTTTTTTTTAAGTGCCTCTAATCAGAAACTCGGTATTTCTGATTGCATATCAAATATTTACTCCAGTTGGCTTCCTACATTTCGGATTTCTAATGGCTTTCATGACCTAAGTATTATATTAATACTTAGGTCATGAAGTAAGTATTAATATAATATATATATATACTCCTGACTGCATTTCTCTTGAATATTTTCTAGCATGGTTCTGTCATCCTTTTAACGGCATTTCAAATTAAAGATGTTCTGGATGCTTGAAGTAGTTATCTTCAGTTTATACATCATCTTTGTAATCACAGCATACTCCTCCATTTCTTAGCTTTTTCAAATAGCCTCCAAAACATTTTTTGTTATCTGCACAATGATACATTTATAAGTGGAAAGATTATACAGTATGCACAAGCATAGTTCCAGGACAGATTTTTTTTTTTTTTTTTTAACTAAGCTAGTTGCATTTTTTATATGGCGATGAAATGAATGAATTTGGGTAAAGGACTTTGTGCTGCAGGACTCATGCAGTAAGCTTATTAATGATATTTCATTAATAAGCTGGATAATAAGCTTGACTGGATATCAGTTGTTTGCTAATATTACAAGATTATAGTGAATTAGAAGGAGTAATGTTGATGTTTGTAAGTACACTTCATTGATAGAACTGCTTCAGGAAGTGGATGTGGAGTGACTTAACCATGGTCAGAGGTTTAGAGCATAGCAAGTGTCACAAGAATCACAGCATATTGCTACTATGATAAGGAGCACAGCACACGAGCTGGTGTGCTCAAATTTGGTAACCTAGTTTCCATTGGCCGAGTGGTTAGCATGTCTGCTCTCCAGCCAAGACGCCGGGTTCAAATCCTGCCTTGGGCATGGATGTTTGTGATTGTCCTACAAACTTTGTGCAAAAGGGAATCTGCGACCCTACCACTTATTCTAGCAGAAGATATCACTGCCAAAATCATGTGAGGTATGGCAGTGACCATACAGCGTCTACGGACGTCAAATGTAAAAAAAAAAAAAAAAAGTTTCCATTGTGATGGGGGCATACTGAAGATGATCTAGAGACAAATGACTAAAGCAATATTAGTACTATAAAATGTTATTAATGGGGAGAAGTTCAGGTATTAAGCTGCATGGTTTGATGAACAAGTGTAAAAGAGGGGATATTATTAGTGATTAATTTAGGAGATTATAAAAACAGTTCAAGGTGAGAGGAGGTTTGAATGAAAGGCCATCCATCCATGGCATGGTAGAGTGGAATGCATTGCAGGTGAGTGAAGTTCAATGTGATATATCACTGAGTAAGACCACCCATGATGGACTAATGTCCTGACTGGCAGTTGTAATAATGTTCTTCCCAACTTTCGTTTTGCTATTTTTTACACTTAGGTTTTATTACATTCTTCTCTATACTCTCTCTCGGGGTGGCTGCAACTTAGTTTCTAGGAACTTTCAATATGTTTCCCCCTTCCCTCTCTTCAGGACGCCCACCACAAAGTTTAGAGTTTACTGTTCTACATGCAGTTCACTACATACCCTCCTGGATGAATCAATATTTTCTTCAGATTTTGTTGTGTTTGCAAGGTTTGGCTCTTGCTTTCAAACTCTTTCATTTTACCCCTCAATAATATTTGTATATAAGGCCTGTGTAGCCAAGTGGACACACATGGACTTGCATCCAAAGAAATATGGGTTCTAGAAGCCAACTAGAGGAACTTTTTTTCCTAAGCCTTTCTTTGATGGATTCCTGCATTAGTCAACCTCTGACATTTGTGACATCTTTATGCTGGAACATATCAGTAATGACTAATTAGTCCATGTCCTAAACCGAAATATAGCAGGTACTTACCATACCTATAGATGTTTGAGGCAAATAATGGCATCAGTTTTCAACTCTGCTGTTAAGATTTCCTTTTTTCTTATGTCTGTGGAAGTGGAGGATTTTTTGTCAGCTCCCTTCTCTACTGATTCAAAAAATCTTCCACATCCACCTTCTGTGGGAACTTAGGCACAAATAAGTCTCACTAACCAATTCCCCATTTTGAAATTTGTCCACATCATTACTGGAAGCTGCTTGCTTAAAGAAGTTTATATCTGTAATATTCAACACTCTTTAGCATTGAATTTATAGATTGTAAAATTTCTTCATTTGTTTTGTGATCCCAACATAATATAGTCAACTGTTTTTCTTAGGAATTTCATGTCTGCAGTTCGAATTAGTTTCTTTTTTACATTCCATATAATAAAGTGGTTGAGATAGGATATTATTGAGCCTCCTGTTTTTTAGTAAGAATGGCTTAAATATTTATTATGCCATTTTTACCTTAACAAAATGAGATGTTTTAATGTCTACATCTTTTTTTCACCTCTGTATAATAGATTTATTATCAATCACTGTTTCCCTCTTTACTGGGCTTCTCCTTTGAAAATGATTCATCCTCCTCCTCCTTTCAGGGATTTAAGCATAGTGGTCTGTTCCAGTCTCATTCCATCCTTTTCTTGGTTGCCCCTAGTTTAGGTTATGTCCTCCAAACTAAGTGGTATTTTATCTAATACTGAGTATTTTTAGTTCTTAACATACTTCTATGCTTCCTTTTTTTTTTTTTTTTTTTTCTGTCCCAGAGTATATAGCCTGCTATCCTTCATAGGAATTTCATCTCTCCAGTTTCTATTTTTTAATTCTGCAGTTTTTATTGAAAGCCATAATTTGTTTTTCTCGGGATATTTTCATACTATACTGTTCTGAGATTTAGTAATATTTGTAAATCTTCTAATATAGCTAACACAATTTGGTCATTTGCAAATTTTTTTTGTATTTTTCCAAATCACTATTTATGTACATTATTAAAAATGTAGTGATGATGATGGAATATATCCCTGCCATATTTCTCTTGATGTTTTTCCAATATTAAATTTGTTCTAATTTGACTGATTTCCCGTGTTTATTTCTTGAATTGACTAAATTATTTGGTATAAAGTTTTTTCTGTAATCAAACCAACAAAAAGTTCCAAAGTTCTACATGCAATAGCACTATGCCTATTGAAGAAAACAACAGATGTCAGTAATTTGGGTCTGCTACTAGCCCTTATTAGAATTCCAGAAGAAAAATGCTTGAAGGACAGTATTTATTCTACAAGGAACTTCCCAAACAGGCAACTAGAAAAGAAATATTTATAGTAATCAATGAATACTTTGAAACAAAAAATATCTCATAGATAAACTGCACAAGTCTATGTACAAATAGTGCAACTGTAATGATGGGAAGAGTTAGCGACTTGGCTTCAAAAGTTCAGTCTAAAAACTAACATTTAATTGACACAATTGTGTTCACAGAGAGGCTCTTATGGCAAAGACATTGTCACCAGATTTAATGTCTACATTAAATTTCCACATCTACCAGTCTGGTTGGCTGAGTGATTAGTGTACCCACTCTCCAACCAACAGGTCACAGGTTCAAATTCTGCCATGTGATTCATAGATATTTGTGATTGTCTTTAGGCAGGAGATGGATTTCATCACCTGATGTGAGACCAGACCACTGTCCTGCTTATTGGAGGCCTGAAGCAGCTTGAAAATGTTCCATGGTTGGTCTCTAGAGCAGACTTTCCAGACTACATAAAAAAAAAAAATTTTTTTTTTTTTTTTAAATTTATCATCATCATCAAATTCCTGCCATGTACCCTCAAGGGGTGTACAGGATATGACAGTACTACATGAAAAAATTACATCATTACTAACTTCCCATCTACAATTTTCCTCCAAATCAGTCTGTTACTTGTCAAGACTCCAACATTATCAGATCTTATATTTCTATCGTCTAAGGCACTTTGTACCGTATCAATCCACCTATATCTTGGTCTTCCTCTGGGTCGTTTTGCTGCCAACCTGGCAGAGAACACTTGTTTTGCTAATCTTTCCTCTCCCATTCTATTTAAGTGACCATACCACCTGAGATTAGCTCTGCTAATGCATTCTTGGATGCTGACAATGTCAAGTTCTTTCCTAATATCCTCATTTTTAATATGATATTGCCATTGATGCCATCTGTTCACGCCTCTAATCTTTCTCAGGACTCTCATACCTGCGGTCTCTAGTCTTTGGTCAAGTGTTTTACCCAGCTCTCAGATCCATAAGTTAAAATTGGTTTGAACACAGTCTTGTATACAGCTAATTTAGTGTTCCGACTAATTTCTTTCTTATTCCATATGAATTTATTCAATTGACTTCCCACGATACCAGCTTTGCTGATTCTGTTGTCTATTTCTATATTTAGTTTACCATCTTCAGTAAAAATTGTGCCTAAGTAGCTGAATTGTTTTACTTGTTCCACAGGTTCTCCATTCACAACACAGTTGACATTTTCAATGATTCTGCCTATTTTCATTGTCTTTGTCTTTTTATTGCTGACCTTCATACCATATCTATTACAACAGCTATTCAATTTAGTCAGAGAATCTTGCAGACTTGTGGCGGATTTATTTAGAAGTATAACATCATCCGCATAAAGCAAAGAGCTGACATTAACATCTCCAATTTTGATATCAGGTTTAATACCACATTCCTTCATAATGTGATCCATATAGATAATGAATAACAGAGGGGATAATGTACATCCTTGTCCACCAGATTTAACATTAAACCATCTTCCTGTACTTCCTTCAATTCTAACTGCTGACTCACAACTCAAATAAAGACTAAGTATTGCTTGATATAATGCCCCATTGACACCATATAACTGCAGCGTATTGAATAGCTTCTCTCTTGGCACCTTGTCATATGCCTTTTCCAAATCGACAAAACTTAAATACAGATCTTTGTTATATTCCCATGCTTTCTCGACTATTTGTCGTAAAGTGAAGATCTGATCCTGACAGCCTCTATTTGGCCTGAATCCAGCTTGTTCTTCGCCAAGCTTTTCTTCCACAATTCTCAACCGTTTCTCAAGTATACTTGCATAGATCTTGCCAGGAACACTCAGTAGAGAAATACCTCTGTAATTCTCACATTCAGTTTTATTTCCCTTTTTATATATGGGTACTATGAGAGCTCTACTCCAATCATCGGGAATTCGTCCCTCTGTCCAGGCTTTCTGAACTATGCAGTGCAGCCACTGTAAGACTCTTATACCACCATACTTAAGCATTTCTGGTCGAATATCATCTACTCCTGATGGCTTTTTCTACTTCAAGTATGGATATGTATTCCTGACTGCATGCCTGGTCAGTGTTTTTTATCACTGTGCTATCATCACTGCTTGTTTCATTTAGCAGTTTTTCAAAGTAATTACTCCATACTTCAAGGATATCTTTTTCTCCTGTTTTCATTTCACCTTTATCATCTCTAATTCCTTTTACAGCACTCTTTCCTCCATTCCTAAGCTTCTTCAACAACCTCCAGAATATTTTGCCACCTTCTTGATATTTATTTTCTATATTCTTGCCAAAGTCCTCCCATGACTTTTGTTTAGCTAGTTTTACACACTGCTTAGCTTTCTTACATTTGTCTCTGTATTCTGTAAGAGTAAAAGCTGACTTATTTGCCAGGAACTTTTGATATGCTTTCTTCTTTTCCTTCACAACCTCTTTAACTTCCTGTGTCCACCAGGGAGTTCTGATTTTTTTATCCTTGCACACAACCTCACCACATGCCTCTCTGGCAGAATCAATCAATGTTTCCTTCAGAGTTTGCCACTGAATCTCCAAGGTTTGATTCCTGTTCTCAAACTCTTTCATTTTCTTTTCAATAATATTTCTGTATTTTAGTCTACAGTTCACATCTGTGAGCTGCTCAACTTTTATTCGCTTTAAAACTTTCTTACATGTTATTCTTTTCAATATGAAATTCAATTTTATCCTGCTCAAGACTAAATAGTGATCACTTCCAATTTCAAATCCTCTGTACACTCTGGTGTCCTGCACCAGGGAGAAAACATCACTATCAACAATAACATAGTCAATGAGACTTTTCTTATTCCTAGCCTCTTCTCTCCATGTGAATTTGTGCACATTTTTATGTTGGAACATGGTGTTAGTAATAACCAGTCCATGTCCTGAGCAGAAATCCAACAGATATTTGCCATTATTATTAGCTTTGCTCTTTTCTCCAAATTTTCCCAAAATATTTTTGTATGTCTCACAATCATTTCCTACTCTACTATTTAGATCCCCAACAAGGACTAACTTTTCATTTTTCATTGTGTCAGTTGCTTTTTCTGAAGCCTCAAAAAATTCCTCCACTTCTACCTTAGTAGAACCTTCTGTGGGACCATAGGCACAAATAAGTCTCATTGTCCAGTTCCCCATTCTCATATTTGCCCACATTACTCTACTTGAGACTGACTGCCATTCAAGAAGATTAGCCTCGTATTTTGTGTTGAATACTATGGCTACTCCTTCTTTTCCTTGATTAAATTTATATATATATAAATGATTAAAAAAAATTCAAAAAAACATCCTTAATCCACTCAAGGTACAAATGTACTATAGCTTTATTAATAACCTTTCACAGGTTGGAACCACATTAAAAAAAAAAAAAATCATTAAAATGGAAACTTCATCAGTCCCACTTTTTTGCAACCTTACAGGAAGAAGTGGAATCATAACATCAATCTTTTCTATTCCACACTGAACTGTGTTAGCTGTCCAGGGATGGAGTTTTCACAAGCATTCATGAACTTAAAGAACTTTTTTTTTTTTTTTTTTTTATAAATGGCTCATTTGCATTTTTAAAATTACAACTATTGGCTTCAAAAATGGCATACCTATCTGATGTATTTAAGCATCTTAACAAATTAATCAAAAAATGCAAACCTCAAACTAAAATATATTAACTTCTACTGATAAAGTTAATGGATTCAAATCTAAAATCCAGCTTTGGAAAAATGAAGTTAATAATGGTTTTAATGTTTATTTCGATTGGATTCAAAATCCATTTACTTCACTATCAGAAAATATTTTTGACTTTGAACTTTCAATGGAAGAAAAGGAAGAGCTCCTAGATTTGAAGAATAACCAAAACCTTTAAGTTCAGTTTAAACATATTTAGTTATCTGAATTCTGATTGAATGCTAAAAGAAGATTTTCTGTCTTCTGGAAAAAAGCAATTGAGACTACCATTTGCTACAACCTATCTCTGTGAATAAACTTTCTCAGTGAGGGTCACAATTAAGAATTTGAAGAGATCATGTATAATAAGTCTTGATCAGGAATTACACATAATTCTTTCACACATTGACCCAGACTTAAAAAAGTGGTGTTCGAGGAAACAAGCACACGTCTCTTGTTGAACAAATTAATTATTTTACTTTCTGATTATTTTTTTCTCTTTACCTTCTCACCAAATTCTAAAATAAAACTCTGGTATCGGGTATTAGTATCCGCCTTTATACGATCCATGCCTGTCAAGATGTGACTCGTGGACATTCTCTATTGGTTATTGTTATGATATTATAAAAAAAATCTTTATGACAAAGAATGACATGGGACACCAAATGAATTTTGAATTCATTTGGTGTCCCATGCAAAATATGTAAAGTTAAGAGTTTGAAAAAACTAGTACATAATGATTCTTCAATGTGCTGTGCAAATGTTTTAATTTGTATGCAGTGATACACAAAAGGTTGGAGAATAATGGCCCTAAAGTATGTAAAAAGAGTTTGGGAGAATGCACAATATCACAGACAATGAAGTAGGTGAAATGGATGACAAAGGTATAAGAAAAAAAGTTTTGCAAATGACAGTAAAGACCACACATAAATTGAGAAGACAATCTAGAGCCTAACAAGAAAATGAAGCATCTATTTACCATCTTATAGCCAAGTCAGGTAAATAACAGATTTAACTACTTAAAAAAAAAAATCAGTAATACTGTGTATTCCCAAATCAACTCAAAAAAAATCTCCAATTTTAAAATTCTGCAATTAATTTCACTGTAACTGGCTACTTTTTATTTTGCTAAAATATAAAATTTTATTGTCTCAGAATGTAACAGTATTTTTCTATTATTCATTTGATATTTTTCTATATAACATACAGTTCTAGTAATGTAACTGGCACATTATATTAGGATCAACTGCAAGCTTTGAAGTTTATCAAAATACTGCTAAATAATGAAGAAAATACCACAGTGTTGCATGATGTATGTTATCACCTTTTATACTGCATTACAAACTCAACTGGACTAACTGTTCCTTCCAGAATACTAGTTCTCACGTGATCATTGTTCTGAAGTGTAAAGACAACTTTCCTTACAGTTTTTTTGTATGATGATGTGAGTAAACGATCACAGATGTAAAAAATTTCCCTCTCCAACTGTTCACATAACTTACTGTTCTCCTATGAAAACAAAAAGAAATATTATATTAATAAAAGCAAGACTAGATATCTCAATTATCAAACTCATCATCTGAATAATAACTTTTGTTATTATACTGCTTTTTTTTATACTAAGTATCAAGTAAAAGCATGGTACTCCAACTACATACATGCACAGTGCAGTAATTTACTGCTGCAGTCTTGCAGCAGTAATTTTTGAATTATGAATTTTCGCGTTAGTATAAATTTTTGATTCATTAGATTTGAATATTACTAATGCACTGCGACATAAAATCTAGCAAAACTCTGAATGTAGCACAGGATGTTCCAAAAGTTTTGGCTCTATTGTAATAGCTTACCATCAAAAACAATATGTCAATGACATATAAAACAAAGGTTATTTGCAACTATTTTATTTTCACATGTATTTGTCACCAAAACCTCCTGCCCTTTCAATACATTTTCTGCACTATGTACAAAGTTTTTTCAAAGCTATCACAGTAAAATGCTTTTGCAATTATAGTCAGTCCTTGACTTACAATGGGGTTTCTTTCCGATGATTTCACTGTAAGTCATAAGTCAGAAATCACTATATGAACCATAAGGATATGTTAACAATTAACATGCCTGAATACCAAAATATGTAGGAGTGTTTTATTCTATTTTTAGCTAAATTTACTCTTAGTAAAAAAATTTGTTAAAATTATCTTATGTACAAATTATAAAATTTGTACATAAGTACCGTACTGTTGCAGTACTATACTGTAATAATCAGGAGAAGTGTAGAGTACTTCTGTGCACTTACCAGCCGAGTAAAATAATCAGCTGGAAACATGAAAAAAGAGTAACTGTTCAAAGTTGCTGCTTTATTAACTGAGGTGGCTATGTCATCAACAACAAATTCTTCAAATTCAGGAAATACAACAAAGCGTTCTGAAAATGATTCAATCAGATGCGTAACTTATGGAAGATCTAGGCTCCTCTTCAAAGAGTGAAGTGGCAAGCAGCAGTGAGCTGCTTTAAAATATATATATATTACACCCAACTTAGTCTGCACAGTTTGCCTTTACTTTTGTACATTAATTTCTCTGTAGGAAGCAATTGCAGCTTACATCATTCTTTCTACTTTGCTAAATCTTTCGATGTCAGGGTTTCATTCTTCACACAACTGAATTATTTTATTAACAGAGGCAAATGCCACTGCCAATTTTTTCACTATAAACTTTGGAGGGGGGAAGGACTATTTCTTCTACTGCAACTTTCTGTGCTTCCAGTTCTATAAGGTAGGTCTTCATTTAAGAGTTCTTCGTCCATTAAATGCTCTACAACTTCCAATTTAGCTAGGCTAGTAGCATTATATTTCCATGAAGTAGGCTTGGTTTGTTGAAACCTGTGAATGTATGAACATATATATATTTTTAGCAGCTTCTTCCAAACACCATTCATACAGTCTACTCTTACCTCACTCCTGGCAGCATCTAATTGTACATTCTCTGTACAATGCAAGATATTATTATTCCTCTCAAAAGTCAGTCTTTTCATCCTCGGTAACAACAGCCTGAGCAGCAAAAGTATTTCTTAAATAATATGCCTTTAAGACAGCAATAACACCCTGGTCAATGGTTTATAGACGTCAGGTAGTATTTGGTGAAACATGTACTACTGTCACACATACAAATAGTTGTAAGTCACATACATTGTAAATTGAATATTTATTATAGTTTGTCATCTCTGCTGATTCATTAGGCCTTGAATAACGAGATGGTATCCCTACTTCGGAAAACTGTTTGACAAGCATGATACCAGAAAAACACTGTGTAAGCTTTTGAGGGAAATATGTTGAAAATAAGTATATAATCATCTTCCTTTATATTTAAGCTATTATATTTTTCATATATTCTCATAAGTTTCCCCCCTCATACATTCTTTCCAAACTATAACTAGTTTAACAGAATTTACTCTGAGATTATTATGATCAACTTCTTCAGGAATAACCCACAATACAAATTATAACATCAGGCAATAGAAACACAGATAATACTTAATACAGTTTTCTCTGTTTGTCAATCATTGTCTGGATATTACAGTATTTACAACCATAGATCTAAATTACCGCAGCATATTTCTGAAGAAGTTGATCACAGTATAAAAGTAGTGCTTCCATTGTTTTTTTCTTTCTTTCAATTCAAGCAGTGCAGAAAGTAACAATGAATGAAAAACAACATCATGGCACCACCCATCCCACTAAAATGAACGGTGCTGTGATTGGTCACAAGAACACAGCATACAAGCAAGTTAAAATGGCAGAGTTATACACACATACTGGCCAATGAATTAGAAATTTTTATTTCATACTGTGTTGGACCTTCTTTCATCCAAATTACAACACACATATGCAGTTTGGCAGAGATTCCACAAGGTGTTGGATTGCATTTATGTCTATAACACCAGTTGTTCACAGACAGTCCTTTAAATTACTCAGATTTGACAGAAGAAGAATTTGCTTCTGGATCTGGTTTTCTAATACGTCCCATACATTTTCCAAGGGGTCAGATCTGGGGGTTCCTGATGGCCAGAGAAGATGGAAATCACTGTCATGCTCGCTTAACCACTGCTGAACAATTCTTGCACAATGGACAGTGGCACTGTCATTCATGAAGCAACCATCACCTTCTGGATAAAAAGTCAACATTGCATGATGGACTTGATCGGTAATAATGTTCACAGAACATGCTCTACACTGTAAGACCACTTTTAGAGCCTTGAGCTGTGTTTACAAGACCAGCTGGGTTTTATCACTTCAATAGAGCTGCTGCCAAACTCTCTACCTACTGTTAGTACAGAATAAGCTGTATTGTGACTTGCTGAACCACAACTTTTTTTCCAACCTTCCAGTGTCCAGTCACAGTGTTCCTGACACTACCGTACACAAATTTTCCAGTTCTTCACAGAAATCAGTGGTTTCCCATATAGGTATGTGACTGCCAATGCTGATCCTCTTCAAATTTCCTGTGCATAGTTCAGTGAGATATTGGTTGGGAACAGCCTTCATTAAAGGCTTTGGTCAATTGCTACAAACAGGAAGTTCTGCTTGTCCATACAACACTTCTCAGATGATGCCAATCTTATTCCTGACAAACTGTCTTAGGACCAGAGGTACATCTCTTAGACGTACAATGTGGATTATTTTCCCACTGATTAAACACCTGGAATATCTCACCTTTTGAGAAACCAGTCAGCTGTGCTGTTTTCAAAATCTTGGCTCCAGCCAGATGGGCACCCACAATAAGCCCTTTATCAAACTTTGAAAGATCTTTTGTTTTTCTCATTGTATCAACACTATTGATGATTAATGTTAAAACGTATTTTCTTGACCATGAAAATTATGGAAATAACTTCTATTGGGATTTATTGATCAAGTATATTTTGTTTCCAAAATATACTTGAGCATACAATAAATACATGCAAAGCGTGTGCATGATCTCACTTGTTATTTAGAAATGTTCTATAATTGGCACTATAATTTAGTTCTTGTATGTTTAGAGATCTAATAAGAGTCTTCCAGATCTCGGGCAAAATTAATTCGTGTCCTAGTCACAGATCCAATATTAAAGAATAACAATGATACCAACGATTTATTGCATCACATGGTGAACTGGCCTATAGACTTAAAACGAGGACTGAAGTCTATGCATCCACTAACACTAAGACTATATGGTGCTCCAAAGTACACAAAGGGTGTAATGGAATACCATTATGCCCTATTGTAGATAGTATCAACTCGCCCACTTATCTGTTATCTAAACACCCTGCAAGCCTCCATAATTTCGTATGCTTACATACGAAATTCACAACATTTCGTAGAGAAATTGAACAACATTTCCATCTCAAATACGGACCTAATCGCAAGCCTAGATGTTACATCTCTATTCACTAACATTCCTGTGGAAGAAGTTATCAACATTTTAGGAAGTTTGTTTCTGCAAGATATCACTTCCCTGTTCTGTCATTGTTTAATTATCAAACTTTTTCTTATGGAATAAAACCATATATCAGCAATCGACTGGCCTTGCAATGGGTAACCCTTCCTCACCATCTTGTGCTGACCTTTTTTTTTTATGGAAGATCTTGAAACTAAAATTTTATCTCAAGTAGACCCTAAACCCACAATATGGCGGAGATATGTGGATGATATTTTCATCGTTTGGAACCACACAAAAAAGGACCTGTTTGATTTTCTAAACAAAATCAACTCATTACACCATACAATCAAATTCACTCTAGATGTTGAAAAAGATAACCAATTAATTTTTCTGAACACCCTTATCAAGAAGCAAACGAATGGTCATCTCAGCCTCTTAGTTTACCAAAAACCCACAAATACAGGACGTTATTTGCACTTTAGCTCCTCTCACCACATTTCTCAGAAACAGCATTGTATACATGCTAAAAAAGCAAGCCTTCCACATTACGACAGATCAACAAGATGAATTATCACTGATATCTAGCAACCTCACCATGAATGGCTACCCTCTGAGACTCGTCTACAAGATACTTTTCTCTGACCTCCCACAAAGACAATGAGATGACATACAGTAGATTAGTACAATCGTCATTCCATACGTGGGGATAGTTTCTAATAAGATTGCAAGACTCCTCAAACCCCATCGAATAAGAGCGACTTTTAAACCTATTAAACCTACAGAAACGATTAGGCAACTCTTAAGATTTCCAAAAGATAGCCATCCTTTCTTCAAATATGTGGAGTTTACAACATACCCTGCTCGTGCAGTTTAAATTATATCGGCCAGACTTCAAGAAGCCTTGAGATTAGACAAAGGGAACACATCAGAGATGTCAATAATAACAAAGAAAAAAAATCGGGTCTATCTTTTCATTTCTATATATTTTTGTATGTCTGACAATCATTTCCTACTCTGCTATTTCCTTTTTAGGAAATAGCAGAGTAGGAAATGATTGTCAGACATACAAAAATATATTTGGAAAATTTAGAGAAAAGAGCAAAGCTAATAATAATGGCAAATACCTGTTGGATTTCTACTCAGGACATGAACTGGTTATTACTAACACAATGTTCCAACATAAAAATGTGCAAAAATTCACATGGAGAGAAGAGGTAAGAAATAAGAAAAGTCTCATAAAAAACATCGAAAACTGATGTTTTCTATACACTCTGGTGTCCTGCACCAGAGCGTATAGAGGATTTGAAACTGGAAGTGATCACCATTTAGTCTTGAACAGGATAAAATTGAATTTCATATTGAAAAGAAGAACATATAAGAAAGTTTTAAAGCAAATAAAAGTTGAGCAGCTCTCAGATGTGAACTCTAGACTAAAATACGCAAACATGATTGAAGAAAAAATGAAAGTGTTTGAGAATAGCAACCAAACCTTGGAGATTCAGTGGCAAGCCATGAAGAAAACACTGATTGATTCAGGCACATGTTGTGGTGCCTTTCTATCCTCTAAGGATAGAAAGATCAGAACTCCATGGTGGACACAGGAAGTTAAAGAGGCAGTGAAACAAAAGAAGAAAGCATGTCAAAAGTTCCTGGCAAATAAGTCGACTTGTGCTCTTAGAGAATGTAGAGACAAATGTAAAAAAGCTAAACACTGTGTAAAACTAGCTAAACAAAAGTCATGGGAGTATTTGGTAAGAATATTGAAAATAAATATCAAGAAGGTGGCAAGATATTCTGGAGGTTGTTAAGGAAGCTCAGAAATGGAGGAAAGAGTGCTGTAAAAGGAATTAGAAATAAATGTGACATGAAAACAGGAGAAAAAGATATCCTTGAAGTATGGAGTAATTACTTTGAAAAATTGCTAAATGAAACAAGCAGCGATAGCACAGTGGTAAAAAAACACTCAACAGGGATGCAGTCAGGAATACATATCCATACTTGAAGTAGAAAAAGCCATCAAAAGCCTGAAATGTGGAAAGGCAGCAGGAGTAGATGATATTCGACCAGAAATGATCACGTATGGAGGTATAAAAGTCTTACAGTGGCTGCACTGCATAGTTCAGAAGGCCTGGACAGAGGGACGAATTCCAAATGATTGGAGTAGAGCTCTCATAGTACTCATGTAAGTTTTTCATGTATTACTATCATATCCTATACACTCCTTGAGGTATATATCAGGAATTTGATGATGATGAATGACTTACATCTCCAACCTTTCCTAGCACAAGCACATTTCAGCCATAGCCTCTGCCAAAAAATTCTGTGTACTTTTTCTCTTTAAAAAAAAAAAAAAAAAAAAAAAAAAAAAAAAAAACACCAACAAATCCAAATCAGATATTGAAAGGACTAAATGCTGCTCCTCCCATGCAAATTGCATTCAAGAATGAAGTAGTATCTTTAGAAAATGCTACTTCACACCTCCGCAGCCGCTAACGCTATACAAATCCACCCAACCATGGAATACTGCTCACACTTTTAGGGTGGCCAAAATCCTAAGATTGCTTGATACTATCCAGAAGAGGTTATTCCAGTTAATTAATGATCACTCTCTCTCACACATAGATCTACTTCAACCCCTCTCTCTCATAGAAGCTCTGTTTCCACCTGAGCCTGTCTGTTCTATGGATACTTTCACAGACAGTGCAGTGCTGAATTGCCAATAATATTCCTCCATTTTCCTCTAAAACAAATGAATAAGAGCTGCTGCAAACCAACACCTGCTTATAGTCTAGCTCAAAACTTGCTGAACCAACTCCTCTGCCTCCTTAATTCCATCTGCCTATGTTCTTCAGAACAGACTCGCTCAATGCCTTTCCCAAAAAAATAGTCTTCGGCTGTTCAAAAAAAGTCAACAGATTCCTCTTTTTTTCTCACCCTCTTGCCTACACACAGCACTGACATCCCATGTCTTGTGACTTCTTGCATGTCAGTTATAAAACAAAGTCCTTAATAATAATAATACTGTCTTTCATGATAGACATCAATTTGTCCTCTATATATGGAAATGCTTGACAGAATCATGTGCAACACATGACCATAGAATATTTTAATTCCCTTTATTTTTTTGATTTGGTGCTATCCACATCATATATTTCTTGTTATATTGCATGAGACTAAAAGACAACTGATGATTTGGTTCCCCTCTCCCTGACTAATTAGTAACAAAAACAAATCTCTAATATATAGATGCATGTACGTGCATGCATGCGTGCACACACACGCACACACAAGGGATGTGTTTTCAAGAATGTGTGAGCAGAGCTAATGTCAAGTAGTATGGTCACCTAATAGAACAGGAGATGAAAGGTTAGCCAAACAAGTGTGTAATACCAGGATGGTAGACAAATGAAAAACCAGTGGAGGATGATCTAGGTATGCTAATGATCAAACTATCTGGACAACTTTGTAGTAGTGTATATGGCAATATATATATATATATATATATATATATATATATATATCACAACCATGGCACATAAAGGTATAAAAAGAAGCATACTCCCTTACAGTTTCTTGAACTGGGTTGCTACAAACGAAAATGGGCTGCACTGAGGAGCTTAGCGACTTTTTGGCATAGCACTATCATAGAATACTACCTTTGTAACAACTCAGTTCAAGAAACTTCTGCCCTGCTGCAGCTGCCTTGATCAACTAAGTGATGTTATTGTGAAATGGAAATGGCTAAGAGTAACAATATCACAATCCCAGCCTGGTAGACCACGCAAATCAGAGTGAGAACACTGAGTTCCAAAGTATGCGATGTAAAAAATCACCTGTCTTCTGTTGAAATACTCGCCCAAGTTCTGAATGAAATGTCCCTTCAAGCAATGCTAGCACCACAACTGTTCGTTGAGAGCTGAAGGACATAGGTTTCCATGGCTGTATACAAGCCTATCATCAGCAAGGATAGTGTCAGGTGGAATGGTGTAAAGCTCGTTGCCAATGGACTCTGAAGCTGTGGAAGTGTTCTCTGGAGTGATGAATCATGCTTCATCTGGCAGTCCAACAGATGAATCCAGATTTGGCAAATACCAATCTGTCAAACCCAGATATATTATACCTATTGTGAAGTAGGGTGGAGGAGACATCATAGTCTGGAGCTATTTTTGAATGGTTCAGGCTAGGTCTCCCAATTACAGCCCTGATCTCAACTCTGTTGAACACCTGTGGAATGAATTTGAACAGTGTTTGCAAGTAACTGAACTCACTAATGGTATTCTGGAAGGTAAAGAATTCCACTAGATTTTGGCATGCAGCAATGTATTAAAAGCTAATGGGATATCTTCCCAAAAAATTGAAAGTTCTTATAGCAGCAAAGGATGGACCAGCTCCATATCAGACTGAGAGCTGGGATGGGCAGGTATCTAGATATTTTTGATCAGATAGTGTAGTTAGAAGTACCTTAGAAGACCAAAGTGTAATATCTGACAATGTAAATTTAATCATGAAGTACTATCATGGTATCCTGTGTATTCTTTTAGGATACACATCAGGAAGTTGATAATGATGATGATGATACTTGTATTTATCAGCCCTTACCTTTTCTCCAAATTTCTCAAAACATTTTTATAGATCTGCGATTCATTTCCTACCCTAATAACTATGTCTCTAACAAGAACCCAAAGTTACTTTATTTCTTCATGTCAGCTGCCTGAAATACTGACTTCATCTGCCCTTCTCCCCATCTTCAAGTTGGATCGTAGACACAAATAAATTACACTATCCAGTTTTCCATTTTGAATATAACTATCTACAACATTCTTCTTGAAACTGCTTTCCATTCAAAAAAATCTCTACTAGGATCACAGTTCAGAGTCAGTCGAGTCAAAGATTGTCTTCATGTTCCTTGTATGGTCTGTGGAGATCTCCTCAGTTGTCTGGCTTCAAGGATTGAAGTCAGACAACTGAGAGGAGATCTCATATCTATCCTTTATAGGAGATTCTATAGAGGATAGATATATCCTATCCTATAGAGGAGATCTACATATCTCATATATTTATCATATATCAACTAATTTCATATATTTATCCATTATCAATAAATTTGTAACTCCAATTAACATCCTGTAAGAATTAATTATCTGTAGTAGACACAGACTAATTGATGCATGCACATTTTATATGCAATGCAGTAAAATAAGTTTGTTTTTTTTTAATTGAGTAATAACAGCTAGTTATCCTGAGCCCACCTGATTTACCCCTAATTTTTTGAAATTCCATGTGTGTGTGCTATCCAACAGAACACCCCCATAAGTAATGAGAGACGAAGCACAATGTTTAGAATCACTATTTTCTGGTATTAAAGAAGTCAAAAAGAAACTATGTTTTAAAACATTTAATTTTCTTGACCATAAAGCTCTGGAATGACTTTTAATGGGATTATATTGATCAAGTGCACATAATAAACAACTATGTTATAACAACTAGTTTCACCAACTAAGGCTGTTGGCATCTTCAGGGTATATAAGACACTAAAAAGTAAAAAACTGTTGCAAACTATAATCAACCGATTCCAAATATATTAAACAAAGAACAGGCACGTACAATACATGCATAGAGCGTGCATGATCTCACTTGTTGTTATTTAGGAACGTTCTATAATTGGCACTGTAATTCAGTTCTGGTGAGTTGAGAGATCTAATAAGGGTCTTCCAGATCACGGGCAAGATTAGTCCTTGGTTCCTGTTAAGGTTTTGTATACATCTCTATTCACTAACATCCCTGTGGGGGAAGTCATCAACATTTTAGGAAGTTTGCTCCCACAAGACATTACTTCTCTGTTCCGTCATTGTTTAACATCAAACTTTTTCTTATGGAATAAAACCATACATCAGCAATTGACTGGCCTTGCAATGGGTAGCCCCCTCTCTCCATCTTGTGCTGATTTCTTTATGGAGGATTTTGAAAGTAAAATCTTATCTCAAACAGATCCTAAGCCCACAGTATGGTGGAGATACATGGACGATATCTTTATTGGGATTTATACAGGCAGATTTTGGGATTTATTATCTTGATCCCAAATCTATAGATCTGGGATCAAAACACTACTTATCTGTACAGTTGTACATGTAAGTAGTGTCTTGGGCAGATGGACGATTTACAAAAAGTCTATTAGTGAGGAAACATTACACTTGGATAAAAGATTAAACAAGAATATAATTTTCTTGTTTTTTTTTTTTTAATTTAAAGGAAGTAAAAGTTGTGTTATTGTTCTGTGGATAATATCTGTTAACCTGTATGACAGTATAATCAGTGGTGAGCTATGGAAATTTTAACTAAAAGGCTCACATCGTCAAGCAAAAAAAAAAAAAAAAAAAAAAAAAAAGCCATATTTCACACAAAAACTTTTATTAATACAGCTTGTGTACAAATTCCAATCAAAAAGTATGATAGGACAATCAACCTCTAAAAGCTATCATTTTTAAACAAATATTTCATGATCTAAATATGAAATATTTGCAGACATTCAACTGTGTTAATTTATCTTACATAAGAAAAACATTTTTAACTATCAAAATATAATAAGAATGAAATCTTTTATAATCTTTTATAAAGCATTTGATTGGCTACTGGTTTTACCATACGATTGGCTACCAGAAGGGAGAAGGGTAAAGATAGCACATGCGCTCATTTTATTTTAGAACTTGGGTGCATTCGTTATAGAGAAGTTATAACAATAATTCCAAATAATCTATACACTGCTGAATAGACTCATTTTTGTTAGGTTACTGTATAAATTTGTCGCTTAATATGTTTAAAAAAAAAAATTTTTTTTTGAAAAAATAAAAAGGTAAACAAGAAGAACAAGGGACTCACAAATTTGAGAAAAATTTAACAAAGGGCTCGTGCAAGCCCTTATAGCTCACCACTGAGTATAATGCTTCCCATGCATTGTTGCTCCTTCCTGTCCTACCCATATACACACACAGTTGTTTTTTTTGACACCTGCAGAAGCACTATGGTTGCAATGTGTGTGTGTGTGCTAGGAAAGGCTGGATATGTAGGTCAGCAAAGGAACATTTGATCCAGGTTTGGATATCTGAGTATTATTGCAAGTTAGGGGAAGTAATGCAAGATTTTTTTGATACTGGTGTGTGTGAGTGAGAGAGAGAGAGAGAGAGAGAGAGAGAGCAGATAACATGCTCTGGAAACCAAACATGGAAGTTTTTGAAGTACTCCAGGCCTCTAATAAGCAAGGTGGTGGTCTCACATTAGTCAGTGAAAATCTAACTAAAGATACCAAATGCAATAGTGAAATAGTATATAGTATTTATATCACTGTTTCAGTTTTTATCTTTCCTTGCTGCATTTTAGCAATGGACATCATGCAATTAATTAAAAGTGAGCATTCAGGGATAGGACAAGCACAGCCAATTAAATCAAATGTATCAATTCTAACTGCACATGCAACTTGAATAAAGACTATATATTGCTCTGTGTGGTATCCCATTTAACTGTAGGTTTTGAATAGCTTTTCTCTTAGCACCTTTCCAATTCTGCAAAACTTAAATACAGATCCTTGTTATATTCTCATAATTTCTCAACTATTTTGTGTTAAAGTGAAAATCTAATCATGAAAACACTTTTATACATTTTTATACTTTGTTCTTCTGGAAGTTTATCATCCAAAATTTTTCTTAACCTTTTCTCAAATGTGCTTACATAAATCTTGCACTGCACATTCAGTAGGGAAATTCCTCTATAATTTTCATATTCAGTTGTATTATTTCCCTTTTTGTATAATGGGTACTATGAAAGCAATTCTCAAATTATCCAGAATTTGTCAGAATTTAGCAGCATAACTAACATTAAACAAGTTTTACGGTCATTATATCTGCATAATTCTGATGATTCATACTTCCATCAGGATTTCTAGTTCAATATAATCCACTCCAACCTTAATATATTTCAGATTTAATAGCCTTTTCTAATTAATGTGTTGATATGGACACCCGATTGCATTTTTACGTAACGTTCAATTCACAAGGCGGTGTGAATTGCACATTACATAAAAAGCCATGTTGGTTGTTCACACTACTTAAAACCTACATGGAATTTCCTTCCAGTTATCTAGCTCTGATCTTAAACAATCCGTGAAAATATAAACAGCTGTGTATGTATTAAACATAACTGTTTCCATTATTACAAATAGTCATTTTCCATATATGGAAAGTGAACAGACAAGTTGGAAACGAATTCCAGAATAGAAGAGGATACAAGAAAGAAACACTGAAAAAATAAATAAAATAATAATAATAAATAAAAATGTTTTTTGATTGTATAACATGTAATGTTAGAGGATTAGTGCAAAGATAAATTAGAATTATTATGAGAATATCATATAAAAATAGCCACACTAACAGAAAAAAAAAAAAGGGGGGGTTTAAGAAACTATACTAATAATATTTCAAAACTGGCTTGCATGATTGAATGGTCAGCATATAAACTTTCTAACTATCAAGTTATGGACATGGATGTTTTATTAATGTCTTTAAGTGAAAGATGAATGCCATCACCTGGTCTAAGAGTAAGACCACCACTCTTTATTGGATGCCTGAAGCAGCTTGGAAAAAGTACCACGTTTGGTGTTTAGAGCAGGGTGTTTGAAATGTGCAACCCTTAGCTCACCCATAGTACTAATGTGTTAGATGTTAACTATCTTCCGTGGATGGGATTTACATTAAAAAATATCTACATGCATTTATATATGCACGTCTGAAGTGAAAAAAAAATAATAGAAAAAAGAATCTGAGGAATTTTATGAAAAGTCCCAACAAATAATTAACAATATAAAGAAAAATTACTACAGTTAACTGTCACGATAATAAATAACATTATAACAAATCCACTGACCAAGCTACCAAAAAAGTCCTAAACAAAACCCTACTGGCAAAGTGCTATTCTACAGAAAATTCATTATAGCAAACTATCCATTAAAAGATATATTGAATTTTCTATACACTATCCATTATAAGTGAATGCTCTAGTGTAAGTCCAATTCAGGAATGCTATATATAATCAATTAAGGACTATGGAAAAATAATGATGAACTATATCAAAATAAAAATGGGCTGAGATTGACTTTTTTCTATTTAATAATTTAAAAATAAGAATGCCTTCAGAGATAAGTATATACATAAATACACTTTGGAAACAAGAGGGCTTAAATTAATACATAACAGGAAATAAATTTTAGTTATCTACAAAATAACAGAATAGGAAGGGGAAAAAAAATAGAAAGTGTATTTAAAATAAAACTCTTTAGAAAATCAGAAAACAACTTATTATAGAATATTATTTCTGTAATTATTTACTATTAAATAATAATAATTAGATGTAAAATGAAAGAATATAGGTGATAAAAAGAAATCAGTAGGTAGCAATTGAAGAAAAAAGGAAATATGACTGGAAAAGAGGCACGATAAACTGGAATGGACATAAGGTTAAGAATACCATAGTTAAAAGAAAAAAACTGGAATAAATAAAAGAACTAAAAACAAAGTTATATACAATACAGTCATCAAGATATAAAATTCTGAAGTATCTGGGGAAAAAAAAAGGAGAGGAGTAATTTTGAATAAAGCTATTCAAAGTGCTATAGTTATATATGAAGAAATGGTGCATTATACAAATAAATGCAAGTTACAAGTCAGTAGTTAAAAGTAAAAGAGGTATAGGAAAATGAAAAATCAGATGTAAGACAGGGGATGCACACTATCTCCACTCTTATTCATCATCTATGTTAATCACATTAAGAAGGAAAGTGGCATTAAAGTTGAAAGCAAACTCAGCTCTTTACTTTGTGCAGATAATGTCATTCTCGTAATTTCTAGTCTTCAGGATTCTCGAACTAAATTGAATAAGTGCTATCAAATTTAGTAGGAAATTCAAGAAGAAGACGAAAACAGATAGAAACATGGAAAGCATCAACTGCCTTCTCAATGGAGAACCTATACAACAAGTAAAATATTTCTAGGTACAATTTTTAATGAAGATGGCAAATGAAATTTGGAAATAGACACAGCATAAGGAGAGCAGGTATGGTGATTAGCCAGAGGAATAAATTTATATGGAATAAGAAGAAAATTATCCAAAACACTTATATACAAGATATAGTGCTCAAGCCAATTTTAACTTATGCATCTGTTAAAGACTAAGGACCACAGATATGAGTTATGCTAAAAAAGAATGGATCAGTGGTAAAATCCTACAAAAAATCAAAACATTAGAAAGGAGCTTGAGATTATTAGTATTCAAGGATGTATGAGGAAAGCTAAGATAGTATGTCAACTTAAATAAAAAAATTAAAGGTTAGCAATGCAGATAGATGTGTTTGATGATAAGATAAGAAGATAAAGACTTAGAGTATGACAAAGATCTCCATGGCCTGATGATATTAAGCAGTAGTGCCTTCATCATATCATCATCAAATTCCTGCCATGTACCCTCAAGGGGTGTACAGGATACGATAGTACTACATGAAAAATTTACATCATTACTAACGTTCTATTCTATCTACTAGTAGTGCCTTAAAAGATTGAAATGTGAGATTTCATAATATTGGAGAAATGAAAATGAAAATAAAGTATTAATTTGGAAGAAAACTGTCAACAGTTTTCATCCAAATTAATACTTTCTTCCAAAATGATGGTACTACCATCATGTTATCCTGTACATCCCTTGGCATAACAGGGATTTGAGAAGAAGTTTATATATGAAAAATAAAGTTTCCTTGTTATTTATTATCAATGACAATTTAGATAATTTGTTATATTTAGTATCTTTAACTGAATTACATTTATTGACAATCCTGAATATGCATGAGAAGAAAAGAAGGGTTATAGACAACTTATTTCTTTTATTATAAAAAATATATGAACATTTGAAAAATTTATTGAAACTAATGTCACATGCTTTTAAAGACTATATAAATACAACTTACTCTCACTATAGAAAACACCATTATAATCAATTCACTTAGCAATACACTACTGAAAAGTCCTGACTACATAGGCACAATGCTGTGCTAAAAGAAAGTCATCATAGCTATCCATTGTAATGATTCCTGTGGTTGCTAAACATCTGCTACAGTGAACATAGACTATATTATCCTAACAGAAGTCACGAAAGACTTGCAGATATAAACTAAACATGTCTTATTGAGAGAACTTAATAACCCCTCCTACGGTCATATGCTTCAGTGACTAGAACTAAAGAGTCTACAGGCACATCAGCTATTGACTGTGTGCAATTTAGATTTCTCTGATATAGTGCTGCCTCAAAAGTCATTTCAACAAAGTGAAATTTGCAGTCCAAGTATGAGATATGGCAATTATTTATTTTTTTATTCTGTTAGAGGTGTATCTCTAACTTATATGTACACTGACAACCGAAAGAAAAAAAAGTGTATGCTATTTAACTTTCAACCAAAAAGAGACAATTTTAAGACAACTTTTTAAATCATTTTCACTGAAGTTTTCTCTGTGACATCTTGTGAGATTAATCCAATTGATGCCATCTATACAACTGATTATTTATGCTAAGAAAGGTTATAAGTGGAAATGCAAAAGGTGCCGTATGAACTTCAGTTCTTTTACATTCATTTAAGAGAGCTTTTGGATGTTAAAAATAAATTTAGAAATAATTTACAATTTAATACTATCTTGAGAAGATGCCTCCATAGCTCAGCCAGTATCAACGATGCACTTTAATTGTAAAGGTTTCGATTCAAATCCCATCTACAATGCAAAGAAC
Organism: Typopeltis vanoorti; assembly: GCF_054136105.1. Classification (NCBI taxonomy): domain Eukaryota; kingdom Metazoa; phylum Arthropoda; class Arachnida; order Uropygi; family Thelyphonidae; genus Typopeltis; species Typopeltis vanoorti. The sequence goes on along the minus strand of NC_143574.1, from coordinate 4,613,898 downwards.
TTTTATCGGGGTTTTTCAACTGAAGGTGAGTCAGTCAGTTTTAGAGTGTGGCAGGGTTTATTTCTCCCAGAAACCTAGCATTTTTCATTCTACAAAATAGGTAAACTGGCTAGAAGAGCACATGCAATTTACAGACATATCAGACAATGCGGACAGCATTAAATGTCCTATCATTAGCAGTAATCAAGTTTCAAAGAGGCCAAATTACTTGGCCATGACAGGCTATTGAGCTTAACACAAAAATTAAAGATGGGATAGAACCATCTTAGAATTAACAAAGGTTGAAGCAATTCTCACATTTAAAAAATCTCTACTGATATGGATATTAATTAATCAATTTAAACAGGATTAGTCATAACATTTTGTAAAAACGGGGTTTGTTTTCATTAGCTTAATTTGTTACACCTTCTGTGAAATATAAGCTTATCTAATCTGATTTTAGAATCTTCTATCAAATATATCACTTTTGGAATTAAAATCATTTTTGTGATAATGCTTCCCCCCCCCCCTTCCATACCTATTGAATAGCTAATCTTTAACAAACAGGTATCAAATATTTGATGCAGGATTTACACTTCCTACTGTGCCTATATGACATGAATAGCTATTGTCATGTTTTGTATATACAAAACAGACCATGTGAACAAGAGAATTAAGGTTTACTAGCAATATTCCATAATATTAATATTTCTAGCAACATGATATACACATTAGTAAGATTTCTTATTATTATTCTCTTAATGATAAGGAACATACAAAGTGAAGAAAGCAATACAATAACTTACGCTTTCCTGAATTGCTTTTGCAAGCCACTTCTTAGCAGTATTGCGGATTTCCTGTGTTTTAAGATCATATCTTACTTCATATACTGGCCTGTTAAGTTTTGAAAGTATGTTTTCCTTCCAGCTTTTGTACAATTTCATAGCTTTAGCTGCTACTTGGGAATCCTGATGGTGACATAACTTATGAACTGCTTTACCTAAATGAAGGAGAAAAGTAAAATTTACTGTTGGTAGTTTTTTTTTTTTTTTCATTCATTATTACCTTACTTTAAAACTATAAATAGTCATAATTTACAAGCATTACATGTCAATCAAGTTTTCTTTTAAAAAAATTGCTACAAGAAGAATATCAGAAAAATAAGTTCATACATTTAATAAATTTCATTTATTAAATTTTTAAATTATTAAATACAATTTATTACTTGGAGATATTTATGGAGACCATTCGATGAACAAAGTTTAAGTTTTCTACTAGTTTTGTGTGCATTATAGTAACATTCTTCAGAAGAGCAAAATAAAATTACTTGATATTACAGTAAATGAGGTTAACATGTGCAAGCTAAAGATATCAGTTGGAAGTTTTTTTTCCCACTCGGTTAGACAATAAATTATATATTTAGCTTAATCCTTTATCCAAGTGTAAGCAAACAAAGTTTGCATCTGAAGTATCTTCAGGACTGGGGCAAATCGTGGTAAACGTAGACTAAGTTCTCATCACTTTCCTTAGTATCCCATAATGCAAAGCACATCTCCTTGCGGAGATGTATAATGTATAATATATACATTATATATACATGTATAATAACTTAGTCCACTTTGCCATGAGTTGCTGCAGTCCTGAAGATATTTCAGGCGCAAACTTTGTTTGCTTCCACTTGGATAAAGGATTAAACTAAATATATAATTTATAGTCTAACCAAGTGGGGAAAAAACTTCCAACATCTTTCTCTAATCCAGAGTAATTTGATAATAAGGTGTGACACCTTTTGGCAACTGGCATATATGGAAATATGAGTTCTGCATTGCTTCAACCTTGGCATCACCTCTATGTCTGGCTCCCACTGAAGAGACTTCAATAAATATCTCTTCTGGACCATGGAGATTTCCACCAATTCCATTGATCTTTTCAACTAAATTCCAGACCCTTTGTTTGAATTGAAATAATGTTACCTGGAATTGGGATACGTGGTTAAAATTCAAATAAGCAGTAAAGCAGAATATGATTGAATGGGGAGAGGAATAGGCTTCCCTCAAAAGGAAAAAAAAAGTTGAAAGATCTGTATATAGAGAGAAGCTGGTTTGTAACAAACCAACGCAATGGAATAGAATGTTGCAACATCATTAGAAACATTAACATAGAGATAGAACTGGAAAAGCAGAAACAGGTAGAAGAAAGAAATTTTAAGATAAGAATACAACAGCACTTAGCAGATAGCCCTTCAGCTGCATTCTTCAATAGACAATTTACAAAATTTCGCAAAGAGAGGACTATCACTCAAATCTGTGTTGATGAAGACATGTCCACTATAGACATCCATGACTCCTTTCAAAAACACTATAAAAATCTTTTTGAAGACATTAGTACTGTTGGAAATTATAACTCTTGGAACATTAATGGCTTTACTGTTCATATCCAAGATGGGCTTGACAGCCCCATTATAGCATCTGAAGTTACCACAGCCTATAAAAAATGCCAGACAAGAAAATTCCCAGGGCCTGATGATCTAGGGATAGAACTTCATTATGAGGCCTGGGATTTTATTCTTCCCATTCTAGTTACACTATTTAATTCCTTTCTCTCATCAGGACACATACCAAGTGAATTTGTAGCAAGCCATACTGTCCTCATTCCGAAACCTAATAGAAATCACACCTAAATCAGCAGCTGGAGATCTATTTCTCTATCCAATACTGACAAGATAGTTTTCGGCATTATCAATAACAGGCTCAAAGTGGGAATGAAATATATAATTAAAAGCACACAGGTGTATGGAGTATCAGGTCGAACAGTAGAATTTAATCTATTTCTGCTACATGATCTAATCCGCTTAGTTAACACGAAAAAGCAGTCAATGGCAGTGCTATCAGTAGACCTTATTCAAGCATTCGATAATGTTCGACATCCCTTTCTAATCCACATCCTCCAGCAAATTGGTGTAGGTAAAAAGCTGCTATCTGTTATCAAAGGAGCCTATGCCAATTCAACCACCTGCCTCCTAGTTAATGGATTCCTGTCAGACCCAGTAAAAATTCAAAAGGGAGTCAAGCAAGGTTGCCCTCTTAGTCCACTGCTCTTTGCATTGGGTCTTGAAACTTTCTTACAACAAGTCAACAATACACATGCTGTGCAAGGAATAACAGTTCCTTCAACTAAAAAGGCTGGAAAATAAGTTATTAGGATATGCCAATGATGTAGTCAGAACTTCGAAGGATAATGATTCCATATACACCTAAACCTCTTTTTATGCGAATTTTTTATGCAAATTGGGATATCAAAAAAAAAATTTTTTTATGCGATTTTTATTCACTTTTACGTGACCAACCTAAAGTCTAAGTTAGGAAAAAATCTGTAATTCAAGAAAATTCAGAGAATTTTGTAGAATTGCATTCTCATTTCAATTAAGAAAATTCTAAATTCTTACGAATTTCATAACTGACTGCGCATAAAAAAGCAGTTTTTAGCAGTTTGAATTTGGTGTTTGAGTAGACAACACAGTTACCGCATTTTTTAAGTGAAATCAAAATAAAAATCACATAAAATTAATAATTTTGCCAAGAAATAATAAATGGTAAGCTATATGTAATTTTCAAACTTTCATTTCATTAACCGAAGATTATAATCCAGCCCTCACATGATGTTGCCAATAACCAAAAAAAAAAAGGAAAAGCCATTTCCTTGGATATAAAAATTCAAATTTTAGATCGTCTTCAAACTGGGGAAGGTGCAAGGCTGTGGGTAAGCATTTTGGAGTCTGTGAATCAACTGTCAGATCTATAAAGAAAAATGAAGAGGCTATTAGAAAAGTGGTATGTTCTGGTACAAAATCGAGTGCGAAATTATCATCATACACAAGAGATGTTGTTCTAGAAAAGGCTGAAAAAGCTTTAGATAATGTACAAAAAAGAATGCCAGTTGACGGAAATTCCATCAAGCAATCGGCATTGAGATTTTATGAACAGATTAAAAAACTGCAGCCAGATACTTCATCTCAATTGAGGAAAAAATATGAATTTCATGCAAGCAATGGTTAGCTGGCTAAGTTTATTAAAAGACATGCTCTTCATAATATAAAAATTAAAGGTGAAACGGCTTCTGCTGATGAAACAGCTGCTAAAGTATTTCCACAAAAACTTGCTAAAATAATTGAAGATGGAGGTTACACTCGTGAACAAGTTTGGAATATGGATGAAACCGGCCTTTTCTGGAAAAAAATGCCAAACAGAACTTACGTATCAAAAATGCAAAAAACTGTTGGTAGGGTTCAAAGCAGCAAAGGATTGCATAACACTCCTCTTTTGTTCAAACGCTTTAGGAGATCGGATGTTAAAACCATTGCTCATAAATTGATCATTAAGACCACGGCCAATGAAAGGCGCAGATTTTCAAAAATTGCCAGTTCATTGGATGGCCAACAAAAACGCTTGGGTGACCATTGATATTTTCACCAAGTGGTTCCACAAAACATTTTGTGCCAGCAGTTAGATGCTATTTGAATGACAAGGGTCTCGAATTTAAAGTGCTTTTGATTCTTGATAACGCACCTGGTCATCCTGCCATAGAACACCCAAATGTGCAATTTTTTTTTTTTCTGCCGCCCAATACCACATCATTGCTACAACCTCTAGATCAGGGTATAATTGCGACTTTTAAAACATATTATGTCAGATGAACATTTCAGTACATTTTGAACAAGCTAAATGATGATGAAACACTGTCAGTTATGGATGTGTGGAAAAAGTTTCAATTATGGATTGTATTGATCAGGTTCGATTATCGTTATCTGAATTGAGATCAGAAACTATGAATGCATGCTGGAAAGCTATTTGGCCTGCATGTGTTAAAGAGAATGCTCTTGTTCCCTTCAATCATACTGCAGAATTCCCCAATATAATAAGTTTGGCATCTGTGAAATTGGCAGAGAAGGATTCGATGATCTTACATCAGCAGATATCGAAGAATTGTTAATTGATAAACGTCTTAGCGAAGATGAAATAGTGGAGATTGTTTCTGAGACTATTGAAAGCAAAGAAGTTAATGATAATGATTAAGATAATCCTATTTTTACTGCTGATATAATTAAAGGTCTTAAACTGGCCAGTAATTTAGGCAATTATTTTGCCCGACAAGATCCAAATGAAGAACATGCTGGAAAGTTTTCACGTGAGCTTAAGTTGTTAATGTCTTCATACGGAGAATTATATCGTGACTTATCTAAAGCATCAACACAGCGATTAATAACTGAGTTCATGCCTAAAACTACTGAAACAACCAGTGGTACTTTTGTTCAAGACATGACAAGAAGAATTCCACAAGTTGAGGCAGAAGTCGATGACGATAATACCATATCTAGTAGTTCTAGTGATATTACAGTCTCACGAAAACGAAAGCTTTTGCGTTTATTGTCAGAAACTGATAGTGAATAACAATTTTTTTATAGAATCCTTAGCAAACAACTGAAACGAATGTTTTTTTTTAAGTTATTAAAATTCATTATATGTATGTGTGCTCTCCATGAAATGTAAATAAAAATCTTATGATCCTAATGAATTTAATGTTTGTTTTTTCATTATTTTGCTTATATTTCAGGTTGAACCAATCTTCACTTTTTCTATGAAGTCAGTAGTTCTTTTTACGCGAATTCTATTTACGCGTCATTTTTAGGAACGTATCTATCACATAAAAAGAGGTTTAGGTGTATATATTTTTTGGTATTTTGGAAAAATTCAGCAAAAGCAGCAGATTAATTATTAATGCAGACAAGACAAAATTAAATGTTTATGGAAAGTGGGATCTTGGAGGCATTTCTTTTGGACTAACCCCTCATTATACTTGGAATTCCCTTCTCCACTTATCGAATATTACGAGCCAAAGAACTTATATACAAGAATTCGGAAATGTTAGAAGACTGGAAAATAGGGCTGCTCTCCTTTTCTTCTAAAGCCATAGTACTCAAAACCATAATCTTTCCTGATCAGTTGTACATAATAAATATTACAGATATCACAGAAGCTGACGAAAAGCAATTGTATAGTAAACCTCTGCGATTTTTTTGGTCTAGCCGATACCAAGAAGTTAAAAAGGAATTTCTTCAACTATCAATGAAGCATGGAGGATTTGGACTTCCAGTCTTAAAATTCTGCTATTTAAGCAATACAAAAATCCATAAAATATTGCAAAATAATCCCACATGTGCAGACCTTATCCAGTACTACTTAAGTTTTCATCTTCCCCTGTTTGAAGTTATTCTGTGCTTAACTCTAAGACTGTAAAACACTCCGAAATTGACATTGTGTCCATTAAAAAAAAGTAAAATTTGGTATAAAGAAATCTTTAATCTCTTTCACTGCAAAGTTCCACAGTTGGGTACTGACAAAATATTTTGTTTCATAACTTGATGAAGTTCCAAGAGTACCCTAACAGGAAGGATCTTGCTTGGAGAATTGCATATGGTCACTTTCCAGTCAATGCCATTAAATGGAGCTACTTTAACATTGGAGATCCAATCTGTGACATCTGTTACCAATTGGAAACAGTAGAAAATGCATTCTACAGCTATCCTCTTACTCTGCGTATTTGGAACAGATTATGTAATGTGTTGGGCATACCACTATTTACAACAGAACAGGTTATTTTTTTATTATTATTATTACAGTACCCACCACCTGTCAGCAATGGGAAGAGAATTTTGATTTTGATAATTAATGAATTAAAATACCATTTATGGAAGGTTAGAAAAAAACGTGGATTTGAAAACCAGCAATATGACATCCAAATGCTTTATAATATTGTATTGTGGAAATTTTATTGTTCAGTCAGACGTTTTTTTGTATTTAGAATATCAAATTTATCATTAGATGGTGTAGACCACCCACATTAAGCAATATTCACCAGGGGGAGATAAAATTCTGTCTATTCTTGCTATGAGAGGTTTTTTAAATAGTTCCATCCTCTTAATTCAACAGCCTTATAACAATTGCAGGGATGACTGGAGAGCAATCCCAGGCAGAGAAGGCCAACTGAAGGCGGTTAACCCAGATGAGGCTAACCACCTGGGTATCAGTCATCTTTGCACTCACTTTAGTTTCAATTGGTTTTTTTGGTTGTTCATCTATATGAGATTGGTGAAAAAGGAAAACTGACAGCCTTTGGCTATATGATGATATAAAAGAGCTGAGGCTTTTTCTCTCTCTCTCTCTCTCATGCTATCTATCTGTCTTTTTTATCCTAATATTGAATACTATCAGGCTCTCTTACACCCCTATACTAACTACTCTAGGCCTATGATGAGCAACCCTTTACTTTTTCACCTCAATAAAGGCCGAAACCAGTCTAAGCAGTGACCCTTCCCATAATGCATAGCATTATACATGTCCGCAAGGAGATGTGCTTTGCATTGTGGGATACTAAGGATAGTATGAGAACTTAGTCCACCTTTGCCATGAGTTGCTCCAGTCCTGAAAATACTTTAGGCACAAACTTTGTTTGCTTATACTTGGAAAGGATTAAACTAAATATATAATTTATAGTCTAACCAAGCGGGGGAAAAAAAAACTTCCATCTTTCTCTAATCCAGAGTAATTTAATAAGGTGTGACACTTTTTGGCAACTGGCATATGGAAATATGAGTTCTGCATTGCTTCAACCTTGGTACCACCTCTGGGTCTGGCTCCCACTGAAGAGACTTCAATAAAGGCCGAAACCAGTCTGGGTAGTGACCCTTCCCATGATGCATAGCATTATACATATCCGCAAGGAGATGTGCTTTGCATTATGGGATACTAAGGAAAGTGATGAGAACTTAGTCCACCTTTGACACGAGTTGCCCCAGTCCTGAAGATACTTCAGCTGCAAACTTTGTTTGCTTACACTTGGATAAAGGATTAAACTAAATATATAATCTAAAGATATCAGTAGTATGAAACATTTAAAACAGATCAGCAATGCTGTGTGTAGATCGATGCTTGATGATATAATGGGAACAAGAAGATATCAGGAAATGAAGGAGGAAGCAAGAGACAGAGGAAATTGGGGGAAGAGAATCTGCTGAGTTATACCATTGGACCTGTCAAGAGACAGAACACTAATGATGATGATTTCGAATCACATAACTGCTGGAATAATTGTGGGATTTGCATTTTAATTATAATGAGAATCATTCAAAGGTTGTAAACCCATAATTCATTTATATTAGCATAATTAGTATTATGTCCCCAATGTATTATGTCTAGCATTATAATGTGTATGTCTGAAATATGCATGTGCCAGTTTTTGATGAAACAAGACTAGACCTAATGTAGAATGATTCCTTGTTTTTAGTGCACTAATTAAGATTTAACATTTTCAGTGATTACTTGAATGTTTGATGAAGAAATTATAATCAATATAGGCCCTTTCTATATACTGCTACAATAAATGATTTATTGTTACTGAGCATGAGGCTAGTTCATTGGTATTTTCTTCATCAAGACATGCACATCTCTCCTTGACCAGCTATCTCACATTACATATTCTACACAAACAAAAGATTTTATATACTCCTCGCTTTTTCATGGTGAATGAGGAAGTTTTGGTGCACAGACTTGAGTTGTTGTTTTTTTAAGAAAAGAATGTCATCTTTATTATTTGTTTTCATATCTTGGATAACTGAGAAGTATTGCTCCCTTACATCTAACTAATGACAGACAAGATCTCAAAGAGATTAAAAAAAGCAAGAATAAAGGTGACACTGTGAGCTAATGTATGCATATTATGTAACTAGTGCAATTAAAAAAAAATAACTAAAAAAATCTTATTTTCAATTTTAGCTTGTGAAAACAATGAGAAAATAACCCCTTTGCACTTTATTCTGGGAAAAAAAATAATGAGCATATGATTATGTTCCTTCAAAAAAGTATTACATACGTCAAATGAAATTTTCTACAAGTTTTCACATGTGGCATTTTTGAAGCAGATATACTTTCAGTGATGTTTTACACTCAAAATATTAAATAAGTGAAATACATTTTTATATCTCTTGTGAACAATTTGAAACATCTATAGCATATTATTATTATTTTACAGCATTTCCATGGAGTCCAGAGACTCATTGCAAGAGATGCAAATCAACCCTCATACACACAAATCCTATTCCAAACACAATTCCATCATACACATAAATGCCTCTCCTTCAATCCATTCAACATTAGGAAACTCACAATCAATTCTGGTAATCCATTCCACTCACTCACCACTCTCCATATAAAAAATCTGGTTGGCACAACCCTACTAACGACTCTTACACAACTTCCACAGATGGTCCACAGGTCTGATTATTTGTCACATATTAAAAAATTTCACTTGCATCAATTTTATAAAACCCCTTTAATATCTTAAAAGTTTCTAACTTGTCCCCCTCTCCACTACCTATCAACCTAACTTTGTAACCCACAAACCTTCAACCTATCCTTGTAGGGAGTATTCCACAGACCTGTCACCATCTTGGTCACTCATCTCTGAATCCTCTCGACCACCTCCTGGTCCCCAAGAAACCCAGGTGACCAAATCTGTGTGCAGTAGCAAAGATGCGGCTGAATCACAGTCGTATAGAGGGAAAATAACTTCCTTATCGTTATTACCCCTATCCATGCTTCCTTGATTGCATGTTTTTCAACATGCAAGTAATTCGTTGGGCTATTTTACCAACTTATGCAATATGCCCTCTGAACTTCAACTCTTTGTCCACCATTATCCCCATGTCTCTAGCCTCACCAATTTCCTGCAATACAATACTATCATATGATACACTATATGCAACCTTTTCAACCTGAAGTGCATAACCTTACATTTTGCAAAATCAAATTGACAATCATTATCTTTTGCTCCCATTGCCAAGTTACTTAAATCATCCTACAGTATATCTACATTACCTTTACCAACTATTGCTCTCCCCAGTTTTACATCATCAGCAAACAACTGAATATCCCTTCTTAAATCTTTCCTTATGTCATTGTGATATAAAAATTAAAGAGTAGTGGCCCTAGTACCAAACTCTGAGGTAGTCTACTAATCACCATCATTCTATTAGATTCCACTCCACCATATACTGCTCTCTGGTGTCTGTCCATCAGCCACCCCTATCCATGCTACTAACCTCATATCCATTCCCATTTGTTCCAGTTTTTTGTAATAGTTTTCCATGTGGTATTCTGTCAAATGCCTTGGTAAAGGCGAGCAGTATCATGGCGTAGTCATTACCTTTATCCAATTCTGCTGTCACTTTATTATAAAATGTGAATAAGTTACTAAACATGACCTTCACAAAGCTATGCTGCCCACTATAGAGTATAGTAGTCCTATTCACCTACTGTTGTATTTCACCTTTTACCAACTTTTCCAATACAGGCTGTCCTCAGGTTACGGACAACCTGACTTATGGCATTCCGTACTTACAAACAGGCTCCCCATAAGGATAATTAATAATTAAATGAATATTTCGGGAACTAGTTTCTTTCATGCATGTAAACAAGCCCACACTTCACCACATTATTAAAGCAACTCTTCCTGTTATTTGGAAGTCAAATTTAAGGGGTTGGTCACATTTGCCATGTTTGAAGATTGGTTCTTGAAGTGTTTTATTCCTGCTATACAACATTATTATTCATAAAAGAAAATTCCCTTTAAAATTCTGCTTGTGCTGGACAATGCTCCTGAACATACAACATCTTTAGATGACCTTCACCCTAATGTAAAGGTCATATTTTTACCATCCAGCACTACATCGTTACTACAGCCAATGGACAAAAAAAGTCATTTCTGCATTTAAGGCTTATTACTTAGGGCATGCATTCCTGCAAACAGTTGGGCTATGGAAGATGATGTGATGACCTTGATAGAGTTCTGAAAGAATTATAACATCCATGATATCATCAAAAACAATGCTGATTCTTAGGAGGAAGTGAAGCAATCAAAAATTAAAGTGTATGGAATAAACTGTACCCTCAATTCTGTGATGATTTTCGTGGGTTCAGAGAAGACATCGCCGAAGCCAGAAAAGCTGTGGTGGATAGTAGCAATGCACTACAATTAGACATCGATAAAAATGATGCCATTGATTTACTAGAGTCCCATTCACAAGAAATAACCAATGAACACCTTATGGAGATATAGAAGCAGTGATAGAAACGCAACTACACAAAGAATCAGAAGATCTAGAGCCAAGAAAGTTTACAACAAAAGAATTAGCTGAAGCCTTTCGTCTCATTGAAGTAGGATTTGTTAAGCTTGAGGAGTAAGATCCTAACGTTCAGCAGTTTACTGTGCAGTTAGTGAGAACATCAGCTGCTACAAGGCCATTTATGATGAAAAAAAAATAAAAAGGTTATGCAAATAATCCTAGATACCTTTTTCAAGAAACTGACTTCAGTGGTAAGCTCCCCTCCTCCAGAAACAATCAAATCTTGATTCTCCAGCACCAGGTCCATCCTCTCTAGCACCATCTCCATCATCTTCCAATTAATAGCCTACCTTCTTGCCTCAGAAATGCCCCTTCCAGTAAGCAAGACATTGAAGCAACCTACAATATTCTTTTTTGAAATTTCTCCTAACTCCTATCTAAACATTTTGTATGAGTTTGTTTTTATGTTCTATTTGTTTGAATTAAAAGAAAGAGCACAACAGTTTCTGTAACTTATTATTGCAGTACAGGGGTATTATTATTGTCACATATGAGCCATTATAGTAGTGTTATTATTATTACCACATATTGCTGTTCATCAGGGATCTGAGTTAAATACAAACCCGACTTAAAGATGTTCTCAGAAACGTATCTCGTTCATAACCTGGGAACTGCCTGTACTTTAACAACCACTGCAGATATATTAATTGGTGTGTGGTTTCCTACCTCTGTTGAGCTTACCAATGCCAAGAACTTCTCACCCTTATTCCTGATATCTCTTTCATTCGTATACATACATTTCAACATCCCTTTGTACCCATAGTTACCCTTGTGTAACATAATTACTAACCCATTCAAATTGGAAACTTGTGAAATTCCATTCAGCATTGCATTATCATTACTGTGCACATGCTCATTTATCACAGCAAATAGATGCTTGATTTTATCCTCCTCTAGTTTCCCTGGTTTTGCACTACTACTACACTCTCACTAAAGAATACTTTCTCCAAACATCTAACTCCTAAACCATTTAAATGTAGTCCGTCTGGCGCCTTTTGTCCATCAAATTTACTCTATACATCAGTAAACCGCACATCATTCCTCCTATACAATTTTCTCATTGACTGATTGGCAATTATGACCCTTCTTCTCAGTTCTGTTCTATCATACCGAGCCAGCTGGCTCACAATCCTTACTTTCTTACTCTTAATTTTTGCTTCAACTCATTCTTTCATATCTTCTCTCATTGCATATTTCTGACCTTTCAAATCATTTGTGCCAACCAAAACAATTAACTCGTTTGCTTCATTCTTCTGCATACTTATAGCATCACTAACATTATCGAATTATTATTGAATTCTCACACAATATTGTCTCCTTTCTCCCAGTTTCTTACACTTTTATGATTTTCCCATTCACTCTTTCTTTCATTCATACCTTTTCTTTCATGCACTCCATTCATACCACATGCCAATCATTTCTCCAGTTGCTCAAGCTCACGTTTTGTTCGGTGAAGGGGTCAGCGTAAGCATGCAATTTCTTTCTGCGCTGGTATCTCATCATCCACATTATTACTTTCAACCACTTCCTTCGAACTCTCATTTGTATTTTGTGCACTATCATTAATTGCTTCTGCTACATTCTCCATAACACTTTAAATAACTGATAACCTGCAGTTATGATCTGAGAAATAAGTACTGTATAAAAGAATAAAGAGTGCAGCTGCAGCCATGTGAAAGTGATCTGGGATCATTAAGCTGCAGGATAATGTTTTTATGTTGCTTTCACCCAAGAAAGGTTACTTACTAACCTATTGTACATTTTGTACTGTGGATAGGCTAAGGATTTTTTTTATATTTATCAATTTTATATATGTTTTTGTATCTTTTAATTTATTTTTACATAGTCCAGCAACTCTGCTCTAGAGATCAAACACGGAACTTTTTCAAGTCACTTCAGGCCTCCAATAAATGAGACATGGTCTCACACTGGGCAATGAAGTTCATCTCCCACCTCCCGCCTAAATCACAAACATCCATGGCCATGGTGGGATTCAAACCTGCAATCTGTTGGTTGGAGGGCAGGTATGCTAACCACTTGGCCAACCAACTGTGATAAGTCAGCATTATCTGAAGTTTACACTTAATGAAATAATGGGTAAAAGCCACTAATCTAATTTAAGTATGTTTGTAAGCCTTTTCCAGATAAGCTGACAAATTTTAGAGACTCCTGCAAGTTTAAACATGATGTAGCTATTTAATTTTTTTTAATATAAGATTATTAAAAAAGAACAAGAAACTGTTGCTCTTACCAATTTTGGTAGACAAGAGTATTTCTTTTGAGGGCATTTTCTTTTCAAGTTCAGCCAGAGTTTTGAGAAGTTGATCTACAGGTTGATCTTTCCACTCCAAAGTTGCTTTATGACGCAAAATATCTTCTATTACTACAACACCCTGGATAACACAGTAATCAAAAAACATGCCAAATGAATATGCTAACAGTTCAAAACAGTATTAGAATAACTCCAAAAATATACCATCTGCCAACTTTGAGTTAATCAAAAATGTTTGGACTAATTTAACAGCAATATGTAAGTAGAAATCAAGTAATGAACTAACCTCAAATTTAGCTATTAACATTCTTTACACCTGCATTTTGCCTCTAGAGCATCCTTTGCAACAATCAACAGTATATTCCCCACCAGTATATTTTCAATTAAACATTTCATTAACATTCAATTAAAATATTATGTTATCACCAGGAATCAAGAAATCCACTTGTCACAAGTTGAGTAATCAGAGACAAGTGGCAAGTGAATTTTCAGCTTCTAAATACATTCAAAATATATTATTTTCTTTGCACAATTTACATGTTTTATTTTAAAACATCATCTCATTTACTGTCAAGTTATTTGATAAGAGGTGGTTGCCAACAAATTTACCATCATCATCATCAAATTCCTGCTATGTACCCTCAAGGGGTTTACAGGATATGATAGTACTACATGAATAATTTACATCATTACTAACTTCCTATCTACAATTTTCCTCCAAATCAGTCTGTTACTTGTCAAGACTCCAACATTACCAGATCTTATATTTCTATCGTCTAAAGCACTTTGTACCGTATCAATTCCACCTATATCTTGGTCTTCCTCTGGGTCATTTTCCTGCCAACTTGGCAGATAACACTTGTTTTGCTAATCTTTCCTCACCCATTCTGTTTAAGTGACCATACCACCTGATATTAGCTCTGCTAATGCATTCCTGGATGCCGACAATGTCAAGTTCTTTCCTAATATTCTTGTTTTTAATATGATATTGCCATTGATGCCATCTGTTCACGCCTCTAATTTTTCTCAGGATTTTCATATCTGCGGTCTCTAGTCTTTGGTCAAGTGTTTTACTTCTGACCCAGCTCTCAGATCCATAAGTTAAAACTGGTTTGAACACTCTCTTGTATGCAGCTAATTTAGTGTTCCGACTAATTTCTCTCTTATTCCATATGAATTTATTCAATTGACTTCCTACCATACCAGCTTTGTTGATTTTTTTGTCTATTTCCATATTTAATTTACCATCTTCACTAAAAATCGTGCATAAGTAGCTGAAATGTTTTACTTGTTCTATGGGTTCTGAACTCACATCACAATTGACATTTTCAATGATTCTGCCTATTTTCATTGTCTTTGTCTTTTTATTGCTGACCTTCATACCATATCTATTACAACAGTTATTCAATTTAGTCAGAGAATCTTGCAGACTTGTAGCGGATTTATTTAGAAGTATAACATCATCTGCATAAAGCAAAGAGCTGACATTAACATCTGCAATTTTGATATCATGTTTAATACCACTTTCCTTCATAATGTGATCCACATAGATGATGAATAACAGAGGGGATAATGTCCATCTTAGTCTCACACCAGATTTAACATTAAACCATCTTCCTGTACTTCCTTCAATTCTAACTGCTGACTTACAACTCAAATAAAGACTAAGTATTGCTTGATAAAATGCCCCATTGACACCATATAACTGTAGCGTATTGAACAGCTTCTCTCTTGGCACCTTGTCACATGCCTTTTCTAAATCGACAAAACTTAAATACAGATCTTTGTTACATTCCCATGATTTCTCCACTATTTGTCATAAAGTGAAGATCTGATCCTGACAGCCTCTATTTGACATGAATGCAGCTTGCTCTTCACCAAGCTTTTCTTCCACAATTCTTCTCAACCGTTTCTCAAGTATACTTGCATATATCTTACCAGGAACACTCAGTAGGGATATACCTCTGTAATTGTCACAATCAGTTTTATTTCCCTTTTTTTTATATATGGGTATTATGAGAGCTCTACTCCAATCGTCTGGAATTCGTCCCTCTGTCCAAGCATTCTGAACTATGCAGTGCAGCCACTGTAAGACTTTTATACCACCATACTTCAGCATTTCTGGTTGAATATCATCTACTCCTGCTGCCTTTCGACATTTCAAGCCTTTGATGGCTTTTTCTACTTCAAGTATGGATATGTATTCCTGACTGCATGCCTGATCAGTGTTTTTTTATCACTGTGCTGTCATCACTGCTTGTTTCATTTAGCAAATTTTCAAAGTAATTACTCCATACTTCAAGAATATCTTTTTCTCCTGTTTTCATGTCACCTTTATCATCTCTAAGTCCTTTTACAGCGCTCTTTCCTCCATTCCTAAGCTTCTTCAACAACCTCCAGAATATTTTGCCACCTTCTTGATATTTATTTTCTATATTCTTGCAAATGTCCTCCCATGACTTTTGTTTAGCTAGTTTTACATGCTGTTTAGCTTTCTTACATTTGTTTCTGCATTCTCTAAGAACAAAAGCTGACTTATTTGCCAGGAACTTTTGACATGCTTTCTACTTTTCCTTCACAGCCTCTTTAACTTCCTGTGTCCCCATGGAGGTCTAATTTTTCTATCCTTGCAGACAACTTCACCTCATGCCTCTCTAGCTGAATCAATCAGGGTTTTCTTCAAGGCCTGCCACTGAATCTCCAATGTTTGGTTCCTGTTCTCAAACCCTTTCATTTTTCCTTCAATAATCTTTGTGTATTTTAGTCTACAGTTCACATCTGAGAGCTGCTCAACTTTTATTCACTTTAAAACTTTCTTACATGTCATTCTTTTCAATATGAAATTCAATTTTATCTTGCTGAAGACTAAATAGTGATCACTTCCAATTTCAAATCCTCTATATACTCTGGTGTCCTACACCAGGGAGAAAACATCACAATCAACAATAACATAGTCAATGAGACTTTTCTTATTCCTTGCCTCTTCTCTCCATGTGAATTTGTGCATATTTTTATGTTGGAACATGGTGTTAGTAATAACCAGTCCATGTCCTGAGCAGAAATCCAACAGGTATTTGCCATTATTATTAGCTTTGCTCATTTCTCCAAATTTTCCCAAAACATTTTTATATGTCTGACAATCACTTCCTTCTCTGCTATTTAGATCCCCCAACAAAAACCAACTCTTCCTTTTTAATTGTGTAAGTAGCTTTCTCTAGAGCCTCAAAAAATTCCTCCACTTCTACCTTAGTAGAACCTTCTGCTGGACCATAGGCACAAATAAGTCTCATTGTCCAGTTCCCCATTCTGATATTTGCCCAAATCACTCTACTTGACACTGCCTGCCATTCAAGAAGATGAGCCTCGTATTTTCTGTTGAATACTATGGCTACTCCTTTTCCTTGATTGTCATTGCCTGAATATAACATTTTGTATTTATTGCTCAGAAAGATCTCACCAGTTTTTTTTTTTTTTTTTTTTTTTTTTGTTTCAGTCACCCCTAATATGTCGATCTGGTACTTCTAATTCCTCCACTAGCTCCATTTCTTTGCCATTCAGGCTTCTTATGTTGATAGTACCGATCTTTAACTCTGGTGATGTTGTGTTGGGATGTGTTTTCAGATTTGTTCCAGTAGCTGACTTTTCGCTGTTCGCCCTGGTTCTCTGGAGAAAACAACAGGGGCCTTGTTTAACTGGGCGATGCCCCAGCCAGCATGAAAATTTGTCATGTTGTACCATCATTTTGTATTTTGGTTTAACCAATAGGAATACTATTTGGTCGGCTAAATCCCAAATTGCCAGCCCATCCTCGTTCATTCAGTATCCAGTAGATACCCAACAGGATGCACCATGAGAAGGTGAGGATTGAACATTAGGTCAGAAGCCCTGGTCGGTTCTCCGCATTCCTTTAAAGGCTATGTGGAGGTCTCTTCTCAGTTTTACAGCTTTGACCCTTAAGCACCCCACGAATTATTAAAGAATGCTAAAATAAAACTTTGATATCCGAAATCCTTAATTTGAACATTACAGCATTAAAGAACCACAAAAACACTTGCCATGTGCTCTAAAAGTCATAATGTAAACTAATCATCATTACTTTCTTCTATCCTTTTTATCTCCTTTAATGTTCAGAACTTTATCTTTCTTGCTACATGAAAGACTACAAAAAAATGAACAGTCATTAAAAATTCACTCTGCTGTATCTTCGTTCCCAAATAATTCCCCTGTTGTCATTATTATAACACAATTGATAACTTTTAAATGTTTTTCTTTCTATTTGAAAAACTTTGTAAATATCTCCTATCGAGTTCCAAAAATACCCCTAATTTCTCTCACAGTGTTCGTTTTACTCCATGCATGCTCTCCACTATGCATCAGATTTTCGGTTTTCATTTAAGTCATAAAGCAAGAAAAATGAGCTGTAATTACATCATAGTTATGCCGCTTTACTTGAAAACAGTAAATCACACACACTTGAAGTGTATGAGAAAATAAGTAATTTCTTCAATAAGTAACAAGTAATTTCTTCATTGCAAAACAAGTAAGTTTTCATATCTGGAATACATTTAAATTACAATTATCATTTCCGATAAATAAACTTTATAATCAAATCAATGCATTCATTTAATTCAATATTAATCTTACACGTATATATAAAATGCATGAAATATGTCAGAGACAATCTATAATCCAAAATCTGCAGTTCTAATATCTTCATGCCTCCAGTAAGGAGAGAGTGGATGTTTTGCACCGAATGATGTGAATATTTTAGGTAGTCAAGCCTTAGTTGAGAAAATGCTACCCACTAGGGCCAGGCCAACAAGGCTGGAAAATCAAAGCAGCAGTATGAATGTATAATATGTAGTACTTTTAAAAAAAATTAAATACTATAACATTCTTATCTTCTCAATGTGTTTGTTTCAGAGTATTACAATTATCCTTATGTTTGTTTTTACTACTTTTGCAATGTGAATCCTCCTTAACTCCAATTCCCCTTCTACCCATTAACAATTCTAGATCCTTAGCTCACCATTTATTTTCTAGAAGTTAATTCCTATATAGTAGAATGCATAGTAATTTATTCAGCCTAAGGACATAACAGTACACTTGGTAACAAGAAACAGACATCCTTTATCATTTATTCTTTATCAGTCTATTCATCTGCAGGACTAGTATTCACTATATACTTACACAAAATCCTTGATGCCCAAATTCGGATTCTTGAATCCAGCTGTTGCAAGATCTAAACCACAATTTTTTTAGGTTACCAACTGGCATATAAGTCAGTCTGTTTTTGGTATCACTCATTGTCAAAGTCAGCTGGTAAAGGGCATTGCTCCTACACATTTTCTAAACTACTACTATTATTATTATTTTAATGTTGCTCATGAAAGGTTACTTTTGTAACCTATGGTATAATTTGCATCATGGGTAGGCTAAGGATTTTTTTTTCTATTTTTATCAATTTTTATATATATATTTTTTTTGTATTTAGCATTTATTTTTTTACATATTCTGGAAACCCTGCTCTAGAGACCAAACATGGAATTTTTCAACTTACTTTAGGCTTCCAATAAGCAAGGCAGTGGTCTCTCACCAGACAATGACATTCATTTTCCACCTAAAGAATCACAAACATCCATGGCAGGATTTGAACCCACAGCCTGTACACAAATCACTCGGCCAACCAGGACGACATTCATTAAATCAATTATACAGAAAATTTAAACATTTATTAATATATAAACCTAAAATAAAGCATCAATAAAGTACATACCCTCAGCGATTCTAAAGTTCCTTGTTTCAAACCTCCCTTTAGATTTTTCTGTGATGGCATGCAAGATCCACGAGGTATTTTAATAACAAATTTATCCATGTCCCTAAAAATTACAATATGAAAAATGAATTAATATTAACCTTATTTCAAAATTATCATATAAAGTACATTATGTACCTCCTCTTGTTAAAAATTGAATTACATGTTATCCAATGTTTAAGACGTCTATTTTCAGGAAAATACTTAGCACAAAATAACTGCTATCCTGTGAATAATGCTTCTGCTCTCCAACCAATAGGCGAAGGATTCAAACTATTACAGTGACAGAAATTGATGTAAGGATAGAGGGTGGAAAATTGCAAGGACAAAGTAAAGAATTTCATTGCAGATACAGCTATGGGATATCAGCTAATGTATTATGAGAATTTGCAGAAGAAACTAAACTAAAAGGAGGAAAGATCACATGGCAAGAAGGAAAGGGAATTTATACACTTATTGGGAGATAATTACTTGAAGCTGCATGTGACAGAGAGGACTTGGGGAATAAGAGTGTTAGATCTAGTCATGCAATCAGAAAATTTGTCCATAATTCTCAGCTCTGGCAAAGTCCCAAGGAGGTGGAAAGAGAGCAAAATAATTCCTTCACACAGGAGGCTCAAAGACTGCAGTAGCAAATTATGGACCAATCAGTATCTCAGGAGTGATGGTAAAAGCGCTGGAAAAGTTTGTCAAAGAGAGAATTCAGGAAAGAGTGGATTAAAATATGACACTCTATGAGGCTTTATAAATGGTTGACCATGCCTTATAAATTATTAACTATTTATAATAGTGACAGCTAAGTTCAATAAACGGAATGACTACATGATGATACTGGTGGATTTTGCAAAGACATTTGACAGGATATCACATGGAACTCTGTTACACAAACTAAAACAAATGAGGATGGACATGAAACCGATGATATTGGATACAAAGTGGCTCATAAACATACACAGTACTATATGAAGGAGCACAATCCAGAAGACAGTGGATGACTAGCAGTGTGCCACAAAGTTCTGTGCTTGGCCAATTACTATTTAATTTGTACATAATAAGTTGTCTGCTGAGGATGCAAATTTTGTAGGATAAGTGAATCAAGATAATGTACAAAGCCTGCAAGATTATTTAAATAGGCCAACAGTATAAGCAAAAGATGATGGATGTCAGTTTAATGTGGAAAATTGTCAAGTTATGCATTTTAGTATAAAAAGATTACAAGCTGTGAACCACATTGATGGAACTGTATTCCATGAAATTGGTAGAGCTAAGGATTTAGGGGTGGTAGTAGATAGAGCTGAAGTTTAAGGGACTTATTGCTAAGGTTGCCAAAGGAGTTCATAAGATTACTTGATTAAAGATGCCACGAAATTATATTCTTGGTTTAATCCTTTATCCAAGTGTAAGCAAACATAGTCTGAGCCTGAAATAATTTCAGACCTGGGCAACTCATATATAGAAGCTAATGACTTCACATCACTTGCCTTAGTATCCCATAATGCAAAGCACATATCCTTACAGACATGTATAATGCTATGCATTATGGGAAGAGTCACTACTCAGACCGATTTCAATCTTTACTGGGGTCTCATCTTATCCCTTTCTTGAGTGAGAACAACCTTAACTTCCATGGATGCCCCCATGTTCTCTCCCCCACCCTCCATATAACAAAAAATTTCATCATTTGAAATGCTATAACACCCATTCAAAAGTTTATAGTCCTCTATCATATCACCCCTCTTTCTCCTGTTAACCAAAGTCTGCAATCCACATACCGCAATCTGTCCTCATAATCTAAATCCCATAATCTGAATATAATCAAAAACATTGATAGGCAGAAACATTGAAAACACCAACTGTATCTTGATTGGTAAACCCCATAGAACAAGCAAAACATTTCAGTTATTCAGGCACAATATTTACTGAAGATGGTAAATTAAATATGGAAATAGTCAACAGAATTAGTAAAGCAGGTATGGTAGGAATTCAGCTGAATAAATGTATATGGAATAAGAAAGAAATTAGTCAAAATGCTAAATTAGCTGTAAAGAAGCCAGTGTTCAAAACCAACTTTAACTTGTGGATCTGAGAGCTGAGTTAGAAATAAAACACTTCATCAAAGACTAGAGACCTCTGATAAAGATAAAGATCTAGAGACCTTAGTTCTGAGAAAGATCAGTGGAGTGAACAGATGCCATTAATGATGGTATCACATCAAAAATGAGGATATTACAAAAGAACTCGCTATTGTTAGCATCCAGGAATGTGTTAGTAGAGCTAATCTCAGGTGTACTGTCACTTAAATAGAATGGGAGAGGAAAGATTAGAAAAACAAGCATTCTTTGCCAGGTTGGCAAGCAAAAGACCCAGAGGAAGACCAAGATGTATACAGTAAAAAATGCAAGTGAAGAGAGAAATATATAAGATCTGATAATATTGGAGTCTTGACAGATAACAAATTAATTTGGGGGAAAATTATTGATCGGAATTTAGTAATGGTGTAACTTTTTCATGCAGTACTATCATAATTATCCTGTACACCCCCTATGGGTACATATCAGGAATTTGATGATGGCTTCACACATGTAAGAAATATAATTTAATACTCCTATGTATTTCGCTCAATACGTCATTATCATTTATACCTTGATTTTATTTATACACAGCGATGTGCCATATTTGAACTTTTATGTTTTCTAATAACTTTTTTTTCTCCCCCTAAGGATAGAATGGCTACCCGCATTTGAGAAACTCAGTGTATCAAAACAAATCAACCGCTTAACAAGGGATGTTTATATTTAAATAAAAAATAAAAATTTTGAAAATTGCATTGAAGTATACATAAAGTGTAACAACTTTTTCTTAAATTACTTACGCAAAATTTTACGTCCAATAACACAATTAAATCTCATACATTTCTTCAATTTTTATCTTTTTAAAAAAAGCGGCAACATTTATTTCTGATATCACCCGTTAAGCTATTTTTTATAAACACCATCACACAAGAAAAAGTACTTTTGCGCCACCTTTCAAAGCCGAATGCATGTAGAAAGAATGAAAGTTTCGTAATATTTACCAGAGAGCTTATGAGAATACAATCCTCGGCATCGAAGATTTTTTTTTGCAAATTAAGTAGTTTTAATTTGCACTACTTAAAAGAGCACGAGCGCATCCCAACTGTCAGTATATTTGCCTTTTATTAGTGCATTTGATAAAGGTTTCACAGGTCTGACACCTGCTTTGAACTTGCTGATTCTCTTCAGAGACCAGGCAAAAACCTTAAGAGAGCAAAAACTCTAATTCAATACTAAAGCAATGTCAGCTGTTAAGCCAGTGAAACCTTTATCAAATACTTTCATACTTTATTCTATTAGAATCGTTAGTTCTCAATTTATAAAAGAACAATGTCAAAATCGTGTGATGTCTTCGTGAGGCACAGTGAAACTGATTACTCCACCAAAGCTGAGCAGCAAACAACAGAGTTTCGAACTCAAGGCACTCGAATCAAAATGATGAGGATTCAAATTAGAGAGAGAGAGACAGACAGAGAGAAGAAGAAGAAGAAGAAGAAGAAGAAGAAGAAGAAAATAAAAGTTCATAATTTAAACCTCAGCAGCAGAATCGTGCTCACAGGTTTTCTAAGAACTACAAGACTGTGTTTTGAACCCTTAGAAAGAAACAGACACAATGAACAAAGGATGATTCAGCATAAACACACAGGACTATTAACATTGACATTGACAAATTCGGTGATGATGGATAGCCAAACCTCGAAATAATTCCAGACCTGCCGTTTGCCCAGCCACGTGGGTGACACTAAAGTCCTATCTAGGTGGAGCGCCCTCTAAGGGCGGTTGTAGGTGGCCTGGAATGTAAGGTGGGACCTCTGGTGATGAGTGTTTCCCAAATCTTCGGAAGCTTAATGCAACCGTATTTATTAAGGTTTGGTTGAATTTTGAAAGCTGCTCCTGCTGCTTCTAAGAATAGTCTCTCTTTCTTGAATTTGCTGTGATGGAGCATGGTGGTTTTCTTCCATGATACCCTGTGGGTGGTGTCCAAGACATGGTACATACACCAATCCTGAATGACCATAGTTGTGTTTACAGATGTAAGACTTGTGTTCCTCTAGGCGGATGGATGGATGCTGATCTGCCTGTCTGTCCAAAGTACGCCAGATTACAGGAACAGGGTACTTTTGTAAACTCCAGGCAGAGAGAGAGAGAGGAGGGAGTTGATCTTTTGTAGAACGGATAAGGGTAGCAAGTTCGTGGTGGGGCTTATATGCTGTGCGTAGATATCATGGAAGAAAACCGCTATGCTCCATCACAGCAAATTCAAGAAAGAGAGACTATTCTTAGAAGCAGCAGCAGCTCTCAAAATAAAACATATTAAAAATGTTTTATTTTTTACCAAACTTTTCAAACAACCCTCGTAAATATTTGTTTTCTAATGCTTAAGTGCTAATTATCAGAATTTAGGAAAAGTAGCATCCTCTAAATATATAACTGTCTAAGCGGTAAGATATTTAATAGGATATATTTCGCGTTCACTGTAATGCCTATATTTACTATTGGTTAAAATGGGTATTAATTTATTTTGTAAAAAGATTAGTGTTGTCAGTGTGGTGTGATATATTCCTCCCCAGTTCGGTATACTGTTATACAG
This sequence comes from Typopeltis vanoorti, assembly GCF_054136105.1. Taxonomy (NCBI): domain Eukaryota; kingdom Metazoa; phylum Arthropoda; class Arachnida; order Uropygi; family Thelyphonidae; genus Typopeltis; species Typopeltis vanoorti. The sequence goes on along the minus strand of NC_143574.1, from coordinate 4,589,934 downwards.
TATACCGTACTGCATAACAGTTTGTATCCAGGCGAAATATGCTGTTCTTAACACTGTCACAGTTAAGAATCTTTTTAAAAAGAAGACACAAGATAGCATAAGTATTGCTCTGCTGCATACTTCTGTAATATGCGATTTCCAGCTTAAGTCGCTGTTAATTTTTAATCCTAAATAAATTACAATAATCGTAACCATTTCTACCATTTCTTTTCTAAATTATAAGAGCCTTTTCTATCTCCATACAGTTAAAATTTAGAATACAATACCAGTTATGTAGGAATATATGAAAGAAAAAATTGGTTTTACTACAATAGGTGTATTTCTGAGTTTAAAAATTATAATTTTCAGTATGGAGAGTACATTTATTCACATGAAACCAATTTGTTACTATTTTCATGTCTATGTTGACCATGTTTTGCATTTCACCTGTAGAATTTGTAGTAAATATCCATGTAGTGTCATCATTAAAAGCGTTTACTTTATTTGACAAATATAGGTCAAAGAAGTCGTTGACGTGAATTATAAATATTATTGGCTCGAGCATAGAATCTTGAGAAACACCACATTTTAGCTTAATCGAAATAGACATATTTCGATTTTTACTGCTTGTAACCTAGACGTTACATAACCATCAAACCAGGTATACAAAGGGGTGAGGACATCTAATGATTCCTCATGAAAAGCTTTCTGGAGGCATAATAAAACTGCTAAAGTTAGTTTGTGTTGGTCTTGTGATCAATAACTCAGATTTGTAAAGTTCAGCAGCGCGTGTTCAGTGCTCAGTTTCTATCTAAACTGATACTGGTTCTTAGAGAGATGAGTTTTTTTTCTAAAAATTTACTAATCTATTTTTTATATATATTTTTTTATTTATTTGTATACATGATAAAATTGAAATTCCTGTCCACCCAAACTTTTTTTTTCTGGATTCATCGCATATTCAAGTGTTTTCGTCAGTTCCTACTGTACACTCCTTGGAACATTAGGAACTGACGATGATGATGAGTTTATGAAAACACTTGAATATGCGATGTATCCAGAAAAAAAAAGTTTTGGGTGGACAGGAATTATGACATTTCACCATGTGAATGTCATAATTTCACCATGTGACATTTCACCAAATGACATTTCACCATCATTTTCTTTTGGTTTAAGACAATATAGAATACAGCCTGGTTTACTAAATTCCAAATTCCCAGCCCATCCACGTTCGTTAAGTATCCAAGTAAATGCGTATACAAACATGCAGCACAAAGAGAATGTGAAAACTAGACATTAGACTTACTGTTATAGGTACAATGAGCATATTTCCTGAATAATGGTAATTTTTATGACACTATGTTTGCAGGAAAAAGTCATACAGACTCGATATTTTACCAAGTAACTTATATTTATCAATATATTTACCAAGAAGACTTATAAAAGAAATCCTTGAAAATATGCCTAATTTCAAGGATTTCAGAACTGATCTCTAGTGCAGCAAAATACAGTTTCTTTTGTTTTTACTCAAAAGAAACTAGAATGTCACAAATGAGTACATGAAATCAATGCTAGGATTAAGAATAATGTTTCTTATCTAACAGCTGTTTGGAAATCCATACGTAATCTATCTAGACCTTTCTCCCCTCTCCATCACTGAAGTTGGTAATACATTCAACCTCAACAATGGGGAAAGGTCTAGACCAGGGATCGGCAACCTGTTTGGAGTGAAGAACCATTTTTAAAATTATATCAGTTAAAAAAAAATTAGGGAGCCGCACGTTTTTTTTTTTTTTTTACAGTAAAACGTTAACATATATGTAAACCACAGGGCATATGTATAAAAAGCTCATGTATAAATGTAAAGCATATGTATAAAATCCAATAACATACCTATTTCTTTAATTTTTTTAATTTAAAATATCTTCTTCCTGTGACTTTTGCTGTTGAACTTCTTCGGATAGTTTCTCAATATGCGGCGAATACGCCGTAATTTTCATTTTCAAACATGACGAAAGACTCACGTTGTTTAGTTGGTTTATCAACTTACTTTTAATAAAATTCATATTAGAAAATATTTGCTCACAGAAATATGTCAATCCGAAAATCGATAGAAGTCTAAATGCGTATTTTTAACTGAATGTAAGTGTCCGGTAAACAATTCCATGTGTCAAATACAATCTGATTTTGCGTTTTAAGATCTTCTATTTGACCATTTGTGTTGTATTGCAAGGGTAGATTTTTGTCTTTCCAACTCCTCCAGGTCAGCTTTAAGATTTCTAAATTTTGAAATCCACAAATCCTTGGTTTTCAGGTCCTCTAACTCAAGTTGAAATGCAACCTCATCAATTCCAGCAGAAGGTGAGAAATTTAATTCGGCAGGATTAATTTCAAGTGGTCGCAATAAAAATGACACAGTTGCCTTGCTCTTTCTGAACTCCTCAAATCTCCCATTAAATTCAGATCGCATATTTACCACAATTTCTTTGAAAAAGGTTAAATTTATGGGATTATCAGCTTGTTCTTGTTGATGTTTCTTCAACGTAGGAAAATGTAATAATGTGCCTTTCTCTAAGTCTGTCGCAAACAAATATAATTTTCGTTCAAACGAAATCACTTCTTCTAAAAGCCAAACTGCTGTATTTCCCTTTCCCTGTAGTTTCTTATTTGGTGCATTTAAATAGGAAGTCATATCCACCATAAAGTAGAATTTTTGTAACCAATGAGTATCTTCTAACTGTGCATATTCAAGGTCCTTTTGTCTTAGAAACAACTTAACCTCTCCAAGGCAGGTGGCAAATCGCATCAACACCGCACCTCTGGAAAGCCATCTTCTTCTGTTATGCAAAAGAAGATCGGAACATCCGCAATTGATTTCTTTAAGAAGTTCACAAAATTGTCGATGATGTAGCAGTATTGCCATTATTTTGTTAACAATTTCTATAACCAAATCCTCATTACTGTTCTCTCTTTTGGAAAAGTTTGTGCACAAAGTATCTCTTGGTGGATTATGCAGAGAAAGAAAACACGTCATGCAAAATTTGTTTTTTAAATAAAGAAACAAAACCTTTTTTTTACCTTTCATGCTCGGCGACCCATCGGTCGAAATAGCTATTATTTGGTTAATATTAATACCCTTACTTTTCAAGCCAGTGCTAACAGCAGATTCAATGTATTCTTCGCGAGTTTGTCCTGTAAGTGGCAGTCTAATTCTTCCTGAGGTCCTTGAGAGTTTACGTATCTACAAATAAGTACAATCTGTGCAATATCATCCACATCACCTGATTCGTCACAGGCAATGGAGAATCCTGGTGTTGAATTTAGATCTGTAATCTGCTGATTTGTTATATCTTCTGTCATTCGTATAGTTCTGTCCCTTACAATCTTAGCAGATAATGGCATGTTTTTTATTTTTGTAATTATTTCCATTTTATTTTTAAAATCACAGAAAAGATATTCGTACATTTTAATAGAACATTATTTCACATATTCGCCGCCCGTTAAAGGTTTTCCTCGTTTAACAACTTCTTGAGCGGCCACAAAACTAGCAATAGTTGTATTTCTTAATTCTTTTATCCATTTGGAAAATGAACATTTAGTTTAGATGTTAGAACTTTGCGTTGCAACTCTTCTGCTGCCTTTTTTCTTTCATCTCCCCATGGATATGCTTTGTCAAATGTATCGTGTTTATTTAAAAAATATCTTTGTATATTTCAATTTTTATTATTTGAAAGCTTTTCATGGCATATTAATCACATTGGAAATCCTGCTGTATTTGCTACAAATGCAGCCCATTCACTTTTAAACTCCCGATTTTCTTGTTCTATCTTTCTCTTCTTTGCTGACATTTTAAATACTATAAAAATATTTTTATTTTGTTAATATTTAATTGAAAGTTACAATATTCACGTTACCTAAAACAATCACCAGTAAATAAAAGCACGGCAACGTCCACTACAAAACCTTTACTTATTTCACTTAAAATACTACTTGTAGTGGTGGTGGAGGTAGGCGGTAGATGGCGTTGATGGAGATGATTCGTAGTAGAGGTTCGGTGTAGTGGTTGAGGCAGTTGTAAGTGTCCTCCTGCGATGAGTCTTGACTCCTTGGAGGTATCAGGAATAATAATAATAATAATTTTAACAAAGTGAGCAGATTTACATACCACACCTGCATTATATGCGAAGACAATAGGCAGTTCAGACAGGCAAGCGCTACTGTAGCGATACATGTGCTAGCCTAGCGTGACGTCATAAATGTGTCCGAGCCAACTGCTCGATCGTAGCGACACCATTCGCTACAAATTAATTTAATTTGTAGCAACTAATTTTCGCTACAAAGTAGCGCTCTACCTGGCTGATCGCAACAATGTAAACTGACGTTTTTTGAGTATCGACATATGGTTAGGGGTCATTTGACCTACAAATTATTTCTTTTTACTTCTATGTTTAGATAGATCGTTTAATAACGAAAAGAGCCACAATTATTCATACAAAGAGCCGCAGGTTGCCGACCCCCTGGTCTAGACCGGCTGCGACTGCCTACAGATTTCAAAACAGGCAGCTCTAAGAGAGTGTTACCATCTCCCTTGTTTTTTTTTTTTTTCCGCAAAATGAAAAGGCGTTAGAGGAGCAGGATATATATGGCTGAATAATACTATGGAAGACTCAGCAGAGGTGTTTGATGAACTATAAATGATGATCTAACAAATCATAAATAATCAAGATATATTTAACTTATATATATACTGTAGTTAGTACGGAACTATATGCGGGTATGTAGCATTCTGGACCATAGTAGTATATGACCAGCTGTTCATATTTACGTAATACCAGTTTGAAATATCGAGTGTATCATTGTACTAATTCAATATAAGTAGTTGCTGAACGATTCTGAAGCGAAACAAAGGTTGCTGCAATCGGCTTAGTAGCCATATAAGTTGCTACCACTGCTCCAAATTTTTTTTTGAATAGAGTACGCAATTTCTTATTGAAACGCGTGACTTTTAATGTAATCTTAGCATAAATCAAAATTCTATGCAAGATGATTTTAAGATACACACACACTATATGAAAAAATCAATGGACACCACAGTGTGCTGAACAAACAGCCCAGGCGTTATCATAATAAACGTAGAAGCTCCCTTCGCTGCGATGACTGGGGCAATCCTACGCGCATTTTCCCCAATGGTACGATAACGATCAGGGGGTATTTTGGACCATTTTTCCTGTAGACGTACAATAAGGCCCTTGACTTTTGTGAAGGAAGGAAGTCCTGTGACCTCATCCGACGCTCCAGTTCATTCTACAGATGTTCAATAAGGGTTCAGATCAGGGTTCTGTGGAAGCTAGTCAAATATGGTGACGTTCGTGTCCATAAATCATGCAGTAACAGCAACGCCACAAAGTAGGAAGCATTGTCCAGAATGTTTAGATACCTTTCGCAGATCAATATTCGTCGCACCACAGAGGTTCGAGGCAAAACCAAGAAAACCCGGATCACATTCCATCGCACCTCCAACTCCGAATTTCATGGATGCGGTTACGCACTATGGTAAGAGAAATTCAACGGACATCCACTACACCCACACCTGTTCATCTGCACGGTAGAGAGTGCAGCATGATTCATCACTCCATAAAGTCCCACTGCACACTATTGAAGACAACGCTGCATGCTGATTTGCGTAATGTGGGGCTTGCATATTATGCTCCTATCATGAAAACCCAAGTTGTGAGGGTCAATTCTGATGGTTTTGTGCAGCTTCGTGTTCCAGTCAATTCTCGGAACTCCGGATGTAACGTTCTGGCCAGTGGGAGCTTGTAGATAAGCAGTGCGAGACTGCAGCGCCCCCAAGGAAAAAACGAAAAAATTAAAGTTTGTTTGTGTTAAAAGAAAAAAAAATCAGCTAACGCCTTTTTATTCCCGTATACGGGGAGTAGGCGAGGCCATTTAGCCCTATCTAACTTTTGGAGACTGAGTGGGCAGTTCAATCTCCACTGGTACCAATCAGAGATAGATGGCCCAAGGCTATCACTAATTAAGCAGTACTCAGTGAAGAGAGACGGCTCAACTGTGCCGCCATCTCGCGGTCCCTAACCCTAACACAATATATTTAATGTCTGAAATAATGTGGGTTCTACGGTCGATTTTCTTGAGTTTACAGGACGAAAAACCTGCTTGCCCGTGCCAGAGATCGACTAACTCGGGAACCGGTCGAAAAAAGGCTTAGAAAAATTTCCTCTAGTCGCCTACTAGACTCGAAACCAAGTCTTCCTTCGTGCGGCTAAGCGCCGTGGTATGTAAACGCCACATCCACTGAGCTACAATGCTGACAACATTATATAAATGCAATACATACACTCAAGATTTCACCATCTGGGTTCTAACTGAACATTAAACATCTTCATGAACCACTATACCCAGGTGGTGTAATTCTTAGAACCAGTGGTTCATGAGGCTCAAATAATGGATTCCCAATACAGGCCATGGGTTCGAATCTGACGTAAGGCATGGATGTTTGCGAAACCTGCACATAAGCTGAAAGCTTGAGTGCATGACTTAATTTAAAAAAAATAAAAATTTCAATGCACAGGCTAGGTAGAAAAAAAACGAGTATGTTCATGAATGGATTTGGCATCACGTGTCTAGATAAATTATTTATTGGAATGAGACCTATTGCAGTCAGGGAAACTAGATCTTGGGAGGAATAGTGAGGATATGTTAAATAGAGGCGAGCAGAACAAAATATACAGTTGGATGCTGCTATAGACTAGGGGATGGAAAAGATGATAGAGATAGTATGCCTCGGCAAATAGAGTCAATAATTGGAGAGGAGGTAATTATTATGGGGGATTTCAACTATGGGAACATAGATTGGAAGGAGAGGACACATGGGAGGAAGGAAATGAATTTATGCAGTTAGTAAGGAATAATTGCCTGAGACAGCATGTGATAGAATATACAGGGGAGTTTGAGTGCTCAATCCAATAATCGCATCTGGGAATTTGTCTATAAAAAATATGACCACGTAGCCGATTGGAGAGTAATCAATATGGCCTTGACCTGCAAGGCGGCTAAATGTGTAGAATTTCGGGAATATGTGGAATTACGGGGATGGTAAGTATGACAAGCTTCGGAGTTAGCTTGGATCAGTGCCTTGGCACGTTAATCTACAAGGACTGCATGCCAATAGTGCATGGGAAGTGGTAAGGAAGTGTTTGAGGGAGATAATGGCAGACTGCACACTTAGAGACAAGAGAATAAATCAGGTGGAAGGTAAATTGATGATTATCATCATTAAGCTGGAGCTGCAAAAGAAAGTTTAATGAATGCCAATGGTAGAGAGGTAACTGAATCAGTCGAAATAGTAGAATTACTAAGTGATCACTTTGCAAGAGTTTATCATACAGATGAAGATATTGCGTCTTTGGAAACTGAGTAAGTGTAGTTAGCAAGGTTGTTAGAAGTAGGTTTGTTTGCTTGGAATAGTGCATTATATGGGCACTGAGTTAAATGAAATGGGAGTGCATAGTATATTACAGAACCTTAATATGAACACAGCTATGGGATTGGATGGTATACCAGTTCGAGTTTTACGTTAGACTGCTAGGGAATTGTGAGTTCCTTTGACCACACTGTTTAATCTGTCTCAGCTCTGGGTTAGTCCTGAGGATGTGAAAAGTTCCATTGAATATAGGAGGCTACAAGACTGATGTAGCAAATTACCAACCGATCAGCACATCAGGAGTTGTCAAAGTACTGGAGAAGTTGGTCAAGAGCAAAATACAGGAATGAATATATGATAATGGAATACTGTATGGGGACAACATGGTCTAGTGAAGGGTTGGGCATGCCTCAGTAACTTGCTTACATTTTATAATACAGTGACACTGCTGGACTTTGCAAGCCTTTGACAGCATATTACTTGAAATTCTAATAAGTAAACTGGAGCGTATGGGGATGGATATAAGGTTGGTGAGATGGATAAGAGAGTGGTTGATGGAGAGATATCAGAGTAGTTGGTTCAGGAGTAGAGTCAAAAAGGCCTGTAACTAGTGGTGTGCCAAAAGGTTCTGTTCTTGTATCGCTACCGTTTAATTTGTTCATCAACAATATAGGAAAGGATCTGAGGAACGGTTGAGTTGTTTACTGATGATGTTAAAATTTTGCAGGATTATTTGGATTGGCTGGCAGTCTGTGCAAAGAAGAATGGATGTCAGTTTAATGTGGCAAGGTGTAAGATTACCATTTTGGGATGAAAAGATTATTAGCTATACACCACATTTGTGGAACTTTACTGCTGGAAATTGACAAAGAGATTTGAGAGTGTTAGTGGATAGCGAATTCAAGTTTAGGACATATATAGCAACAGTGGCTGAAACTGCTCATCAATTACTTGGATACTGATGCATACTTTGATGAGCAGAGACAAGCAGGTTATTATTCCTTTTTTATCGAGAGTTGATAAGATCCCCATCTTGACTACCAGATGCCAGAGATTCTTGGAGATAAGAAAAAGGTGGAGATGATCCAGAGGCGAGTGACCCTTACGATAACACGTAGATTTGTTACAGAAGCTGGGTGATATGATGGAGACATATCAATTACTGAAGGAAAATTTTCAGAACAGCTCTGGTAGTAGAACTAGGGGGCCATCTTTGGAAACTGAGTAAGTATAATTAGCAAGGTTGTTAGAACTAGATTTTTTTGCTTGGAGTGATGAATAAGTGAAACAGGTTGCCAGTCTGTTGTGGTTGTCATGAATATGAATGAGCCAAGCAAAGTATGATAGATACTGCACAAATGTTGGATAGTGCTTGATATGTTTAAGGCCTCCCTCAATGAGTCTGAGGATTCCTTGGAGTAGCCTGTAATATTATTTATGAAAGTTCAGCTAGGATGTAATAGTGATATGCACATCTATCAATAATTGTCTGCACACTGTAGCAATTTACAATTGATACCAGCAGGCGAATCCTCATATCGGTTATGTCCACCTTTGGCTGATACCTCCTGCATCCTTTGAGGGGACTATCCAGCAATGTATGGCAGACATCAAATGGATTCTGTCTCCATTCCTCAATCAAAGCAGCACTAAGTTCAACATGTAGATTTGCTGTTCTGGACCTTAATCGCAACGCCTATTCGTCCCACAGATGTTCGATGGGGTTGAGGTCAGGACTCTGCACAGGCCAAGGGAAGTCGTTTAACACCCATCTCGTCACACCATTCCATAACAGCTGCAGCTTTGTCATCTTGATAGTAACACGGGTCCATTCGACAAAAAACTCCAGTGTTGGTAGCATCTGATTATCCAGAATATCAAGATACTGAGCTGCTGTCATAGAACCACAGAAAACCAGGGGTTGCACTCCACACCATTATTCTTCCACCACCAAACTTTGTGGGTACAACACAGTGGTAATAAGCATTCACCACGCTGCCTCCACACCCTGGAAATAGGTGGACCTTTATTCATCACTCCAGAGTACCATTTTCCACTGGTCAATTGTCCAGTTCACAAGCTGTTTGCACCAGGCCAGACGAGCCGCCGTGTTTGTTGCGATGTTTGGCTTGTGTGCCGCTGCCTTTCCGTGGAAACCCAGTAAATGGAATTCTTTCATTACAGTATTAATGCTCACTTGGCGTTATTGGCACTCTGGAACTCATCACGGCTGGTCTGTGCCGATTTTTGCATGCCACCCGTTTTAATATACTCTACTCCCTGTCAGTCGTTTTCGGAAGCCACCTGGATGTTTTGCTACACTAGTGATGTCGTCTCCATTTGTTGATCACATTTGCAACTGTTGATTTTGGATGCTCCTGCTGAGCGGCAATTGCACATATGGACATGTCACCAATGCGACAGCCAACGATGACACCTCTCAAACTCGATGTGTTGTCATACCACCTGTATTCAACTGCTTCCTACTATCTGTACACTGGTTTGTTGTTATTAATAAACCTGGAATCTTTAACTTTAAATAACGGATGTCCGGTCAATTATTGTTAGCGTAAATGTCAATGAGTATGATTATGAATCTGATGTGTGGATGGTCTACATTTGTTGTCACACAATAGCTTCTATCCGGCAGGACGTAAGTTGATACATTAAGTCAACACAGTTATAAGTTTAAGGACTTAAACGTAATAAGTATACTCATTTTAATTTTTAAACCTTATAAAACTGTACTGCCACTATAAAACAGGAGAATAATCACCCAAATCTTCCTTCACAACTCATCTTCATTTCCATCCCTATGTGAAGGACCAGGGCGGTTCTTCTGGTGTACTTTTTTTGATGAAAATGTCCAATATGCTTTGCTTATTCCTCTTCTTTTCTTCATGTGTTTACAGCAAGCAAACGTATCATGTACTCTCCTTTCTAAAAATAAGTAGCCTTCAACATCGGGGTTCATGTCTTCAGTGAGTTTGAGAACATTTCTGCAATACCCTTCCCTGTGAATTGTTTAACTACCTCTTCTTGTTTCTCTTCTTCCCTCTTGCTCTTCTGCAACACGTTCCTCCAGTTCGATCAATTCTTCATTGGTCAATGAAGAGTTGAATTATGCCATCATCATTCACTTTGAGATTCAGAATATTTTTAGATCCACTATTTCTTCACCCAATTTACAAAGGTCTTAATTTTTTTTCAAAACCTACATTGTGTACAAATCTTTTTAATGTCTTTAACCATATGTCACTCATACATTGAGAGATCATTTGTTCTAAAATACAGCATCATTTTTAATGGCATGATAAATATTGAATGCTTTCCAGAATTGCATGAGAGTCTGGTCATTTCCTTCAATGGCAAAAATGGCTTGTGAAAAAGTTCTCCACAGATAATAAGCCGTAAACACTGCAGGAACTCCCTGATCTATGGGTTGGATCAATGAAGTAGTGTTTGGAAGAAGAAAAATAACCTCGAACTTGAAGATCAACGATATAAGACAGACGACCTAGAGCAAGGAGAAAAATAACCTTGAACTTGAAGATCAACGATATAAGACAGACGACCTAGAGCATTATCTAGAATTAATAAAATTTTAAATTCTACATTTTATTTCACGCAATAGCTTCCATTTCACTTGCATAACAGTTAAGGCATCAGTGCCAAATCACAAATGGTTTCAGTATATATATATATCCAGTTATATTACCCCCCCCCCATCAGAATCACAATACGGTCTTTAAGAGCTTTGAAACCAGGCATAGATTTTAGCTTTTTTGTGGATGTCCTCTTGGGCATTTTTTACCAAAACAGGGAGTTCTCATCCATATTAAATATTTGCTGTGGCAAATAATTTCCTCCAATTTCTCTACAAAATACTTGACAGCCTTCTCATCGGCACTTGCAGATTCATTATACATTTTCACATTATGCATCGCAGCACTGCTTGAATCTCAAACCAACCGGAGGAAGAGTGTGAATTCGTAGTTGTAATCAGACGCTACTTTCTCCTTCAACATTCTGAAGACTTAGTGCCTTAGCGGTTATGGTCATCATGCTAAGAATTACTTGCTTTTGATTCATCCATGATGCAAGTAGCTTTTGCATATCACTGATAAGACCTTACCATTAATTCATCACTATCGTCGATTTAATGGAAGATCTTTTCGCAACCTCTAATTTTATCCTTATTTTTCAAAACGGTCGTCACTGTAGAATGAGACGATAGTGTAATCACATTGATGGGCTTACCAGCCTCATGTTGCTTTATAACTTGCAACTCCGTTTCAAGATCAATTGCTCATCTCTTTCGGTGATTCTACACTAGGTTTTTGGGTTGGATGCATAGGGCCATGTTGCACAAAATATTTATCGATAAATACACAAATAACCTATTTCTAACACAAAATCAACAGAGGAACTGTTGACGATGTGCTGACTGGCGAGGGAGGTTGCCACTGCTCGTGATGCATTGTTGCTAAATAGAAACCTTTTTACTTTAACTCACATCTTGTTAGAAAATATAGTCGAAAATGTTATTTATTCCCTTATTGGATCACGGACATAAGCCGAGGATGACTGTATAAGAAGAAAAGCGAGGAGCATCAGAAACAAGCTTGTTGCTTTGGTGAATATGTTGTGGCTTAAAATTGTCGGCATTAGTGAAACTTTCTCAGGGTTGGATTCAGTAACTGAATTCAAGTGTAAATGGTACAGTATTTTTAGGAATGACTGAAGAGATAGGAGAGTGCTGCTAATGTTAGACGACTTGAGTAGATTTAGGATAGAAATCTGTGAGTGCAATAACAACAATACCCAATTTAGCAACGAGTTTAGGAATGGTGCAAAGTGCATGCTAATAGGATGAAATATACACTGCTTAGAAAGAAGTCAATAGACACCATAGTGAGAGTAATAAACAGTCCATGGCACCCTCCTCAATAAGATGTAGGACCTTATTTTGCCGTGATGACTGCAGCAATTGTATGGGGCACACTTCCCACAAGTGTACGATAGCAATCAATGGGAATTTTGTGCCATTCTTCCTGTAGGTATATAATAGGGTACTTACTGTTGTGGGGCAGATATCCCTTGACCTCACCTGCCTTGATCTCAACTCCACTGAACATCTGTTCAGTAGAGTTGAGATCAGGGCTCTGTAGCGCCTAGTCAAGTGTTTAAACATTGCCAGGGAAACAATATTAAAATTAACAATGTCTCAGACAAAACATAGAATAATTTAAGCACCAGTTTAATCAATATGTACTATATTCATTCCATTAAACCTTACAATGAATAATGAAGCTTCAGTCATTTAAGTACTATAAGGTTTCTCAAATCAAGAGTGGAGATTAATGTTATCAGTGATATTCTCTGACTTTAAAATCCTATTCATAAGACTTTAAGCCAGGGTATGCAGAAGAGAAGAGATGAAGCCAGCAATCCAATCAGAGAGGGGGAGCAAAAACATTACATGGCGAGGAGGGGAATGAGATGGAAGATAATTAAAAGCTTACTTCCATGTTGTTAGGTAAATGCATGTTAGCTTACACACACTTTTTTTATGACTAATGAAAGTTTGTAAACCTGCAATATATCCAGTATGAAATGTGGGTAGGCTATGAATATTTTTGTTTATTAATTTAACATTTTTTTAAAAATATTTTAAATTTATTATCATGTTGCTCCCACCCATGAAAAGTTGTTTGCAAACCTGTGGTACATTTTATACCATGGGTGGGCTAAGGAATTTTTTTTCTATTTTTATCAATTATGTACAGGAAGTCCCCAGGATACGAATGAGACACGTTCCTGAGAACGTCGTTATGTCGGATTTGTAACTCGGATCCCTGATGAACAGCGTATATGTGGCAATAATAATACAGTGTAATACTGTAATAATAATGCCCCTATACTGTAATTTGTTCTCTTTCTTTTAATTCAAGCAAACAGAACAAAAACAAATGAATACAAACAGTTCAGATAGGAGAAATATTAAAGAATAATTAAGGTTGTATCAACGTCTTGCTTACTGGAAATGGCATTTCTGAGTCAAGAAAGTAGGCTAACATTAATCAGAGTTGTTTGCATGATTCTCCAGGTCTATCATCATCAGAAGATGATGATGGACCTGGAGAATCGGGATTTGATTGTTTCTGGAGGGGGAGATACAACCTTAGATACCTTTCTTGAAAAAGGTATCTAGGGTTGTTTGCACAGTCCTTTTCTTTTTTTCATCATAAACGGCAGCTGTTTTCACTACTTCACGGAAAACCTTTGTAAACAGCTAAATGTTAGGAACTTGCTCTTCTGCTTCAATGAGACAAAAGGCTTTCGCTAATTCTTTTGTTGTAAACTTTCTTGGCTCTGGATCTTCTGATTCTTCGTGTTTCTATCAGCTGCTTCTCTATCTCCATAAAGTCTTCATTGGTTAATTCTTATGAATGGAACTCTAGTAAGTCAATCATATCATTTTCATTTATGTCCAATTGCAGTGCATTGCCACTATCCACCACAGCTTTTCTGTCTTCAGCGTGTCTTCTCTGAAGCTACAAACATCACCACAGAATTGAGGGCACAGTTTGTTCCACACACCTTTAATTGTTGATTGCTTCACTTCACGCTCTTGTGTTTCTATCAGCTGCTTCTCTATCTTCATAAGGTTTTCATTGATTCTTATGAATGGGACCCTAGTAAGTCAATGACACCATTTTCATTTATGTCCAATTGCATTGCCACTATTCACCACAGCTTTTCTGGCTTCTGTGAAGCCACAAACATCACCACAGAATTGAGGGCACAGTTTGTTCCACACACCTTTAATTGTTAATTGCTTCACTTTCTCCCAAGAATCAGCAGTTTTTGATGGTATCAAGGATGTTATAATTCTTTCAGAACTCCATCAGTAATGTCTTAAATGCAGAAATGACTCCCTGGTCCATTGGCTGTAGTAATGATGCATTGTTGGGTGACAAAAATACGACCTTTACATTAGGGTGAAGGTCATCTAAAGATGTTTAATGTCCAGTACAAGCAGAATTTTAAAGGGAATTTTCTTTTATGAACAAAAACGTTCCACAGCAGAAATAAAACAGTTCAAGATCCAATCTTCAAACATGGCAAGTGTAACCCAGATCTTTGACTTCTGAATAACTGGAAGAGCTGCTTTAATAATGCAGGTTTGTTTGCATATGCGGAAGAAACTAGTTCCCGAATTATTTAATTATTAATTATGGTAAGTTGGGTCTTGGGAGCCCATTCGTAAGTACGGAATGCCATAAGTCGGGTCGTCCATAACCCGTGGACTGCCTTTCTATGTATTTTTATTTTTTACATAGTAGTCCAGAAACCCTGGTCTAGACACCAAACATCGAAGTTTTTCCACCACCCACTTATTGGAAGCCACTTCAGGTCTCCACTTCACTCAACTAAAGGCAATCACAAATATCCATGCTCACAGTGGGATTTGAATCTACAGTATCTTAGCTGGAAAGTGGATGTACTAATCACTTGAACAAACAGACCAGCAGCTGATACATAGGCATTAAACAGACATATGAACAATACAGGATGGGTTTTAATTCTGGAGCATAAGTTTTAAGCTCAACTAAAGGGATACCATCTGGACTTGGAGAGTTAGTTATTAGTATGCTGTAAACAGTTTAGGAAGCACACTATGAGCAGTTTACAGTATTGAAAGAGGTGATTGGTAAGAGTTGGTGTTTGGAACAGGAAAAGTGAAATAGATTGCTATGTATCTGAAAGAAGTTTCCAGATTAACAATATGCATTATATCATGATTGAAAACTTTGACTTACCTTCTACGAAGTTAGAAAAATGGAACCAATTTATGTTATGAATGTTAATATATTTTAGGAAAATAATCCCCTACCCCTCAGATTAGACTATGAAATCAACTTTTAGAGATAAATAATCAAAGGTGACAGCATGGTTGCCTGAATTTAAAGAACTCCCTACGTACACCTTGCACCAAGATGAACACTAATAATACTGAAGCTTTTCATCAAGATAAAGGCTGTCTTGTGACATCACAAGTGGATGTGGATTTTAAGTGGATAATTTCCAAACTGCAGCAAGATCACTCTCTGATTATTTGCCTTCCTTTCATAACTACCATATAAACACATCAAATCAGCTGTGATTTGAAAAGTACCAAGAAGTTTTCTGCAAGTTAGCCAATTAAAAGTTACAGCAGGAATGAAAATCACACTCATTCACAGCTTGTAGTTTAGCATTGAATGCAGTATTCTATTAAAATGAGCAAATGTTATAGGAAACAGTTAAGTTTGTTTTCATCTATGGCAAGCATGTCAAACTCAAAGACTAGCACGGGCCAAATAAACGAGGTTTTAAGTTTATGTGGGCCGCAAAAAACAAAAACTTAAATTTTCATAAAAACGCAGGTTTATTTTGAAAAGTACAGTATATAAAAAAAAACAAGAACAGCGATAAAATTAATATTTTCTCCCTGACACTATCCTTCCTACTTCTGGGGAAATCTTGTTCGCAGTGATTACTCTCAAAACTGATCCAAGGTGAATGTCAGTAATTCTGGATCTGACAGGAGACTTATTTCCCTTCATAATTGTAAATAATTGCTCACACCGATAAGTACTTCCAAATATGGATATAATTTCATACGCGAATTTTTGAGTATTTTTGAGTATTTTTAAACCCAGCAGGTAAATATTTATAAAATCCAGACACGCCAACTTCACCGAATTTTGCCTTCAAATTTGAATCGCACAGGATCTCAATTACCTCCATTTGCATTTGATTAGGTACTGATTCAATATTTATTGAAAAAATCGAAGAAAGCAAAGAAAACTTGTCTTCCAAAAATTTAAATTCTGCAAACCTTGTTTCAAATTAAGTTCTAAGGCTTAACATTTTTTCTGCGTATTTTTGATACGATGCAATTTCACTTAAACTTGATTTGTTCATGTTGCATGTCGGAAAGTGCGTTAAATCTTCATTTTTCAACTGCTTTTCCCAAAGAACTAGTTTACATTTGAATGCCATAACTTGGTCACACATGTTTGTAATGATCTGATCTTTTCCTTGCAGTTTTAAATTTAAATCACGTGTTTTGTTATATCAACCATGAAGGATAAACCTTGCAACCATACTGTGTCAAAAAAAGTCTTGTCTTGATTTTTAGTTAAGAACTGACATATTTCTTCTTTCAAGTCACAGAATTGTTTAAGAATCTTGGAGCAGGATGGCCAACGTACCTTGGTATAGTAGGACAAACCGGAATATTCGCTAATTCACTTAAGAAAGCAGAGAACTGTCGCTGATTTAAGCCTCGAGATTTTATGAAATTAATGATTTTTTTGATAGATGTCAACACATTTTCCATGTTTATTACTTTCGTGCATAATATTTCTTGATGTATAATGGAATGCATATGACGAATCTCGGATCCTTCATAAATTTCACTTTGTTTTTTTTGCAGTAATGCCAAGAAACCATTGTTTTTTCCAGTCATAGGAGCTTCATCTGTAGCTATAGAAGTTAATTTTGGTTCAAAAAGACATATTTCGGTGATTACACCACATTTTTTTTATTATTCAGTTCTATAAAACACTGAAAGAATAGTTCCCGACAAGTTTCGTATATCGTAGGATTTACATCTTCAGGGGATAAATAGTATAACTTAAAGTTTAAACAAGAGAATTAATAAATACAAATCATAACCGTCTGGCTATTCATAAAACTCAAATAACAGAATGCAGATATATAACGTTATTCACGTTGAACAATACTGGATGATGTCATGTGTGCTTGTTCTCGTTCATACAGTCCGAGCTCAGATTGAGGTAGATTTTTTATTAGAGCTGACCACACTTGGAGAATTAAACCTTGATTTTTATTGCATTGGGTTGGGTTTTTTAGCATATTAGCAGCTTCTTTAAATTTTCTTATATAACTGTTGTTTTCTATGTATGACATCGGCGTTTTTTGCCAGAGTACAGTGTCCAGTGGAAGTGGTATGGAAAGCAAGACCCATTTTTTGTTCTCTTTTGTATTGTACGTCTTTTTGGTGTTCAGCCATGCATATTTTTCCAGATCTTCCTGTCTGTCCTACGTAGCAAATCCCGCAAGAGCAATGGATTTTGTAGACTCCTGGTTTTTTAAGAGGATGATGAGATGTTTTTGGTGGATGTAGGAATCTTGAGATTTTCTCCATAGGAAGGAAGGCTACTTTTATGTTGTGTTTGTTCATTAATTTGGCTAGCTTGTCTGTAACATTTTTGATATAAGGAAGCGAGATTGCATTTTTGTAATCCTGTTTTATTGTGTTGTTAGCTGGAGGCATTTTAAGGATTCTCTTGATGGTTTTTGTTTCATATCCATTCTGTTGGAGGATTTTTAAATCCTTTTTATTGAAAATCCTTATGAAAATAAGGATTTTCAATAAAAAGTTATACTATTTATCCCCTGAAGATGTAAATCCTACGATTTACGAAACTTGTCGGGAACTATTATTTCAGTGTTTTATAGAACTGAATAATAAAAAAATGTGGTGTAATCACCGAAATGTCTTTTGAAAAATTCTGTATTTTTGCAGAAGTTCAAAAATACAATTGAATATATCTTGTCCTGTACTAGTGTTATGCATTGGTACTAGTTCCAATAATTCCTCAAAAAATGTTGAAATCCGTGTCGCAAGCATGAAGAAACACAACTAATTGGGCTATGCCCCCAATGTCCGTACTCTCGTCACAGGCAATGGGAAAAAAAAAGCTTCGAAACTAGATGACTTGGCTTTGATCTGAATACTTAAATTGTCGGCCATCGGCCAAATCAGTAATTCTTTCCGCAACTGTATTTCGAGACAAAGAGATTGTTTGCAAAGCCTTCATATTTTCAGGACAAATAATTTCTGCAGCTTTAATTTGACATTCCTTAATGAAATCACCTTCAGTAAAAGGTTTCGAGTGTTTAGCTATCAACTCCGACAAGACGTAGCTTGCATGCACAGCCGCTACATTTTCTGGTGATACTCTAGTAAACGCGTACTGTTGTTTTTTCAGTCCCGCCTTGAGCTCTTTCAACTTTTCTTGTCTCATTAATCCCTCGTAATTATCATATTTTAATTGATGTTGTTCATAGTGACGATTAATGTTGTATAACTTTGGTACACTTATAACATTATTACATATTAAGCACATTATTTTATTTTTTACTTCACAGCAAAAATACTCCAATTCCTACTTTTCTTGGAAATTTCGATGTTCGTCAGCAATTTTCGTTTATTACTATCACTTGGTTTTGATAGAGACATGCTGAATACAAAGGACACTGATAAAAATTAATAATCGTTAACATAAAATAATAGAATGTTTTAATAAAAATTGATATTTTTTCTTGAACATCAACTTACCAGACACTAAATAACTGCACAAATTAATAAGCGTAACGTAAATAAACTTATTTTTCTTCATGAACTTTCAGCAAAGTTCATGAAGAAATGAATTTTGTGTTTCCAATCTTCAGTTACAAGGGAGTTTCACAAGCCAAGCACACTTAATCTTCACTCATTCATTCCAAACAATACTGTGTGCAAATTTTCACAGTTTCATAATTTTTCAATGCTGGCAGTCATCAAGAATATAGATCGTTTTCAGTTGAGGTTCTTCTCCCTTTAAGTTAACTGAACTGTTCAAAGATTTCAATACATTCTACATCAGTATCACAATATGCCATTTTTTAGTAAATCATGTTTCACCAGCTATGAAAAATGGTTAATGAAAATTTGGAAACCATGAAACAAAATTTAATACAAAGTTGCTTTCTGCTTTCAGACATCATAAGCGCTACCACAAAATGAAATGTATTTAGCTTTCTCACATACTTCTATTGCATTTGAGTATTCATATTTAAAACATATATATTTTTGCAGTTATACAATAATTTTAATTAAATTTGGATATCTTGTATTCTGCAGAACGACACAGGGGCTTAATAACTGCAAGAATTCACTTTGAACATATTGATGCATAAATCTAACAGATAAACTTAGGTGTTGAGGGTTATTCATGACTTAAGTTTTTGACAGTATTAACAACACCAAACCATTTAATCAAAAGACGTTTTATTAACTGCTAATATTTTGCTGAATTTCAAATCAGCATCATCAGAGCACAGCACACTTGTACATGCGACAGTGAGTAAGTAAAACGATAAAATTCCAGTGTACGAAAGATCTAAAGTCCTATTTATGGCATCCTCTAATGTTGGAAAAAAAATCATTACAGCTATGTGGGAGTTGCTCTTAGGATGATAGTCTTCCAAATTTTTTGCAAATTAATGTCACCATACTTGTTCAGGTTAAGAGAATTCTTCGAAGCCATTGCTGACTCAAAAAATAATCCTTCAGATCTGTAACAACTCCTAAATAGCACATTTGTTTTCTTCTATCTAATCCTGTGTGAAGGAGTATCCAAAGCGTGGTCTGCTAGTCTGACTTGCCATAGTAATATTAGCGAATGTATTTTTTGTTCTTCCAGGCTGATCTTCCTGTTTGTCCATAGTAGGTCAAATCACAGTCAGAGGGAACTTCATACACTCCTGGGTGTGCTAAAGCATGAATTTATCCTTAGGCGAGCGGATCAGAGTTGCTAGTTTTACATGCAGTTTGAAAGTGGTGCAAAGGCCATGCTGCATCAGTACTTTGGCTATCTTTTCTGATGTACTTCTGACATAGGGAATGTCAGAGGTACATCAGAAAAGATAGCCATAGTACTGATGAAACATGGCCTAGAGATAGTCATGTTGTGTTCCTGTGTATTAGGGTAGGGAGGAGTAATGGGGCTGTGTAGTATTTTATCTATTTTGTAGAGATTGTAGCCATTGGCGCAGATATTTGACTTCTGTAATCAGAGCTGTATCGTTAGAACAAATGGTTCTGGCTGTGTGTGAGTGTTTTTAAAATGCCATAAGCAGTTAACAAAATATCTTTTGATTCAATTGTTTGGTGTTGTTAATACCATTTAAAACTTAAGTCATGAATATTGATGCATAGATGTGCAGGATGAACAAATGAAGGAGTAAAACTGAATGAATAATCAGAAATAAGTAATAATAATAATTTACTGAATCAGTAGTTTAAGTTGAGTACAATAAAAGGGTAGTTTTTTTGGGGAAAAAATGATATGTACATTATCAATCAATTAATCATTTTTGTTGCTATTTTGTCATATTGCTGCTTCACCCTTGTATAGCTGTTCATTGTACATGTGTGCAAATACTATTTCATTTTTCAAGTACTGTTTAGTCATATCAAAAACTAAATAAAACAAATCACTTTTTGTTACCACTGATGATTTACCAGTGCAATGCAACAAACTCAAAACAGCAGTTAGTGATCAGCATAATTGCATGAAAATTTCAAGTGGTTAAAGAAAACAGATACATTTTGCAAAAATAATAAAATGATGCCTACAGCACATGGCATATATATATTTACATGACTGTGGAAAACAGCCAACCATAATAAACCAACACGCTTATTACAACAACAACAACAAAAAAAAAAGTTTATTTAATGTTATTATTGATCCAGCCTAGAAAAACATTTCCGAAAAGTATTTATTATTAGCTGCACTCATAACATCAAACTTTTTACTGTACATGGAGGTCATAATTTCTCAGAGAATGATCAGTGAAGTACCATTAGTTTTTTCAAGGATGCTACAGCTATTGATACAAATTTACAGAATGACTTGAAAATAGCATTATCTCTATAGGAGACAACTGCAATATATTGGCATTATGTGCAGCTTAAAATGGTTGGCACTGCATTGTTGCAAAATGTAAAATTTTTCATTTACACCAATTGATATTACAAACTTTGGGACACTATATTTGGGAGACCATACTGAGGAAATGTGAATTACTAATAATGACAAACAAGAAGAAAAGGAGACATGATGCAGCCATTTTGGTTACCAAAGGGAGCACAAAAATTAGAGAGGACATTTAATAGCATTAAAGATATGAGGAATGCAACTAAAGAGTATCTCAAGAGAATGAGCAACAGTGTGGAGTATATTTCTCTTGCAGAATGCATTCTATGGTGGTGGATGCACAAAGAATGGTGTAAAGACACAGTAAGAATTTCAATGGCTCTTTTGAACCAAAATTATGAAGGTCTGGTAATAATGCAACAGAAATCTGTAACAGGATTTTAATTTATTCATCTCCAAATAATATAAGAAGTCAGAATCGTTACAGTGACAACTTAAAAAATAAATAAAAAAAATAGCTTAATTACTGGACCATTCACTACAAAATGGTAAATAATCAAAGCCTAATTTAACGAGGCATATGGCATGATATGATATGCAAATTTCATTTATTTATTTATTTTATTCTTCACAATTTCCAAGAGTTTTGAGCAGGAAGAATAAATAAGAATTCCTGGTATTTTGGGATTTGAAACCATTTTGCAGTGGGATGGATGTTCTGCATACAATAAATCAGAAAATGGTTTTTTGATTTAGGTAACGTTTGAAATCATAAAATTATATTTTTGATGTTATCCTTAATTCAAGCATTGAGACTCATACTTGGTAAAGCATACCAACAAGAATACAATTTTCTTGTCAAGTATAATTCACTTTATGAGCAAGCAAAACAACTGCAGAATGAATGAATAACAACTAAGAAATGGTGAGTGATTCAGAAAGAGGCATACTAAAATGTTAAAGACAGAAAAATCAGAACTTCATGGTGCTCAAGATATTAAATAGGTGTTCTGGAAAAGAAGAAATCTTATCAAAAGTTGATGGTAAGTAAAACAGGAAGAGCCTTGACAGAATACATGGGAAAAAATATAAGCAGTGAGTAAAAGTAGCTAATAAAAGTCATGAGAGGACTTTGGTAAGCATACAGAAGATAAGTATTACAGAGGCAGCAAAATCTTCTGAAGGATATTGAAAAAAAAAAAAAAAAAAGCTCAGAAATGGAAGAAAGAGTACTGCAAGCAGAATCAGGGATTATAAGGTGATATGAAATCAAAAGACATTCTCAATATATGAAGTAATTACTTTGAAAGATTATTAAATGAGATAAGCAATGAAAGAACAGGATAGAAAATATTTAAGAAGAATGCAATCAACTATATCAATACTTGAGGTATAAAAAAAGGCACCAGAAACAATGAAATATGAAAGGCAGCAACAGCAGGTGAGTATTTTGACAAGACCAGCAAAATCCAAAGTTTAGTGTTGACACTAATTTAGAAAGCCTGATCAAAAGGTTGAATTCCAGATGATGGAAGCAGGTCATATAGTACCCATCAATAAAAAAGGAAAATAAAACTGAACATGAGAATTACTCAAGAATTTCTTTACTGAGTGTTCAGATAAGAAATTTGCTTGTTATCAATAAATTATACTAAAGAAGAAATTATGTTGCTGTTTTAATCCTATACCCAAGTGTAAGCAAACAATGGTTGTACATTGATGTGGGGTCACCACCACCAGGAAGACTAGGGTTAAATCAATGCAGAAGTCATAAATTTCCCATATACATCTCTGAATCAAAAAATTAGAATAATCAAAGAAAATAATCATTACCAAATATGAATTAGCATCATCTAAATCAGTGCTTCCCAAACTTATGGATGTAAAGGTCCCCCTTCATAAAAATTAAAATATTTCAGTCCCCATCGAGGAAAAAAAATCATAATACAGACATATATTATTATAATATTTATTGTATTTATATTCAAGATTTTGCATTTCTAAGCTTTTTTGTGCCTTCTTATCAATACCTTTGAAATGAAACTGATATGAATAAGCATATATTTACTAATATTCATTAAGTGCCGAAATACGCAGGAAGCAAAATTTGTGAACCAACACCAATGTGTAAATTTTTCCATTAAACTATATAAATAACAAAAAAGAAATAATAAGTAATAAAAATTAAATACGTTTCTTTTAAGATTAAAAAAAAGAACTACTTAATCTTAAAATGTTTTAAATTTGTTATTTCATGGCCCCCAAGGGGCCCGCAGTTTGGCAAGCGCTGATCTAAATCAACGTACTTTGTAGATTATATAACCATGTAAACACATAAAAATGTAACACAAATTATAAGAAAACTGTTATTTAAAAACATTTGCAAAATTAGAATAATTTTTAATGTGGTTCAAAATATCAGAATGTTCTAAATTTTTCTGATTGGTTTTGAGGAGAGCATAGAAATAGCATATTTCAGTAGCTGCAGTAGTGACGTGTGTGTGTGTGCGCACGCGTGTGTGAGCAATTGTTTGCATGTGGATTTTATTTAATCATTTGCTAAACATGGGTCAAACAAGTGACATGTTGGAAGCTAAAAAGTTTCATATGGTGTCTCTACACAAAGAAGGTCAAACTCAACAGTTTATAGCTCAAGCAAGCGTGAGTAAAGTACTGAGACAGTATTCTAATAACCAAAGTTTTCAAAATAATCGCTGCAATAGCGGTTGAAAGGTGATAACTACATCAAGAGATGAGAGGAGATTGAAGAATATCGTGAAGAAAAACTGCTTCCAAAGGAGTTGGAAGCAGTTTTTCTTCACATTCACACCTAGTTCTTTCACAGGAGATGGAAAGAACTAGGTGTGAATGTGTCTAAATCTACAACGTTGAGACGACTTCACAAACTGAGTTTTAAATCATGTGTGCCTAAGATGAAGCCGCTTATGACTTCCAAGCAAAAGGCAGCTATAGTGCGATGGTATAAGCAAAGACTGGGGTCAGGAGGACTGGAAAAAGGTACTTTTTAGCAATTAAAGTATGTTTTGTGTATCCCATGGTCATCAAGGGATACGTGTTTGCCATCTTAAGCAAGAAGCATTTGATAAAAAATGCATGAAACGTTTGGTGAAATTTGCAACCTCTGTCATGGCATAGGCTTGTATGACCACAGAGGGTTCAAGAATTGTGTATTGTGTATAAAAGAATCAATTCCAAAGTGTACCAAGAAATTCTTGAGCATTTTATGTTACTGGAATCAGAAGAGTTATGTGATGGTGATTTCCTTTTTCAGCAAGATCCAGCTTCTTGTCACACTATCAAAAGACCACTACTAGATGGCTCAAAGAAAGGTAAATCAGTGTAATTCCTCGGCCAGCAAACTCACCAGATTTAAACCCCCATTGAGAATTTGTGGGGAATTATAAAGAAATGTCTTCAAGAAGTTATCCCAAGAGACAAAAATGAATTTGTTTCTAGTTTACAGACCACATGGGCATGTTTTGATTAAAAAAAAAAAAAAAAAAAAAAAAAACCACTGTGAACCACTAGTAAATAATATGCCCAACTGTTAACGAACAGTCATAAAAGCTAAGGGGATGCAACAAAGTACTAATTATCATGATGTTTTCCTTTGACTAATTTTTGAAATATATGCTATTTCTATGCTCTCCTCAAAACCAATCAGAAAAATTTGGAACATTCTAATATTTTTAACCACATTAAAAATTATTCTAATTTTGTGAATGTTTTCAAAAAACAGTTTTCTTATAATTTTATGTTACATAGATTTAGATGATGTTAATTCATATTTGGTAATTATTTTCTATGCAATAAACTAGAACTGCAAATCATTCAGCACATTTTCTTTGATTATTCTAATTTTTTGATTCTGAGGTGTACAAGTAGTAGAATGGTGTATAACTTTTTTTTTTTTTTTTTTTTTAAATACTCCAAATCAGAAATAGGTGCAAAAAGCTTTTTTTTTTCTTGGTTATCAAGTAAATTATACTACACAAGAAACTGTGTTCTTGTTTTTATCCAATACTCAAGCATAAGCAAACAAACTTTGAGGAGACCTCAAAAAAAGATGAAACTAATGTGGGTAGTGACCATTTTCATAATGCATAGCAATTATATGCCTCCAAACAATTATCGGATACTAAGGCAACTGATGCAAGGTCAAAACAGCCTCTATACCATGTGAAGATAGTTTGCATGCCTTGATTTGCTTATGTTTGGATATAGGATTAAAACAAATATATAATATTCATATATTTTAAGAGAAACAGTCTAGAGATCAAGAATATAACAAGGATCTGTATTTAAGTTTCATAGATCTGAAAAGCTTGCAATAATCTGTCGGGGGGGGGGGGGGACTTGAAATGTGAGTCAGCAGTTAGAATTGAAGGAGATACAGGAAAATGTTTTGATGTAAAATTATGTATAAGACAATGATCCATCAGATATCACATATTTATTCCTCATTTGTATGGATCACTTTGTGAAGGAGAAATGGCATTAAATCCAATATCAAAATTGGAGGTACCGATCTCTTTATTTTATACAGATGTTATACTACTAAATAACTAGTATAGGTCTTCAGGACTCCAAGTTAACCACTAAGTTGACTCTAAGAAATTTGGCATGAAAATCAGCAGTTACAAAAAGAGCAAGAGTAACATAGAATACATCACCTACATTCTTAATGAGGAACATATAGAATAAGTAAATAATTTCAATGATTTAAACACAATTTTTAGAAAAGATAGTAAATTAAATTTCAGAAAAAGATAACAGAATCAATCAATAAGACAAGCGTGGCAAGGTATCAGCTAAAGAAATTTATATGAAAAAACAAATTAGCCAAAATGCTAATCTAGTAATATATGAAACAGTGTGCATTGCCAATTTTAACTTGTCCATCTGAATGTTAGGTTAGAAATAAAATAGTTGATCAAAGTTTAGGGACCACAGACATGAATCCTGAGAAAAATTAGGGAATGAAGAGATAGCATCATATTAAAAATGAGCATGATGTTACCAGCATTCAAGAATGTGTAAGCAGAGTCAAACACAAAAAAGTTAGCAAAACAAATATTGTATGGCAGGAAAAAGATTGAAAACTGCAACAAACTACCAATATCTTGGTGGTTTGTTGCAGTTTTAAGTATCTATTAAAAACTAAAATGTAAGATCTGACAATACTAGAGTACTGACAAATGAGATTAATCTGGAGGAAAACTGTTGATAGGAAACTAATAATAATACAATCTTAGTAATTTTGTACTATATATCAAGAGTATATATCTCAATATATCAAGACTGATGGCTCCATAATGTTTATAGGATACATAGTGGAAAATAACACCATCCATTAAATGCCTTTTTGTCTCTAGTGGTGTGCATTCTCAAAGTGACTTATCTGCTTTGCACAAGTGCAAACCTTGCCACCACATTCCATTATCAAGGCAACAGATATGTGCAAATCATGTCATCTTCTGAGCAGAGGTTGGGTTGGGTGGCAGCGATTCAAAAAAAAAAAAAAAAGGGTACATAACATATTATTATTATTATTATTATATACTGTATCTCCATGGAGTCGGAGATTCATTATGTGAGACCCTCACTAACTTTTATATATATATAAAACCTATCATGCCTTTCCTTAAATTCATTCACTTTCAGGGCACTCAACAACTAATTCTGGCAATCCATTCCACTCAAAAAATCTAGTCTGCATACTCTTATTAACCATGCATTTACACAACTTTCACAGATAATCCCCTCTATTTGTCATATATTGAAAAATTTCCTTTGCATCAGTTTTATAAAATCCCATTAATATCTCATAAGCTTCTATCCTCTCTTTTCTGTCTATTAACTGAACTTTGTAATCCCCACACCTTCACCTTATCCTCATTGGGAATGTTCCACAGACATATCACCAGCTTGTCTCTGAATCTTCTCAATCACCCCCTGATCCCCCAAGAAACATAACCATATTTGTGCATAGTAGTCGAGATGCTGCAAATCATAGCCTTAAAATGAGGAATAATAACTTCCCTATCTTTAACATCCAAGTAATCCTTTCAGCTATTTTACCAACTTTTGCAATATGCCCTCTAATTTCAACTCTCTCCACCATTATCCTAAAGTCCCTAGCGGCCTCATTAATATCCTTTTCTCACAATGCCATTTTATTTAAATCATCCTGCAGGATATCTACATCACCTTTACCAACTATTGCCCTTCCCAGTTTTGTATCATCTGCAAACTGAATATCCTCCCTGAAATGGACAAATTTAAAGCGCAGTGACCCTAGTAAAGAACCCTGAGGCACTTCACTAGTCACACTGACTCTCCTAAATTCAACTCCAGCATATATTCTCTGGCATTTGTCAGTCAGCCCTCACCCACATGCTACTAGCTTCATATCCATTTCACATCTCTATCTGCCAACTGTTGGATTTTTACCGTTAACTAACTTTTCCAATACTTTAACCATTCTTGATATATTAATTGGTCTGTAGTTTGCTACTTCTTGGAGCCACCTTCATGTAATGGAAGTATCTTACCCTCTTTCTACTTTCATGGAACCATGCAAGATCTGAGACTTAAGACTGACCAACTTCAATCAGAGGCAATGCCAATTCTCTTGCATATCCATGTAGTACACAGGCAGATGTGCCATATAGTCCCACTGCTGATTCACATTGATATTTTTCAATATGCTTAACATCTCTTCATCTACCTCAATTTTGACATGCATCTGTCACATCAGCAACTACAAAAACTCCAACTGGATGATACACCTTTGCAAAATGATTACTCACCAACTCAACCATTTCTTTTGTCTCTGTCACCTTCCCATCATCAGCACTCACTATAGCCATAAGTTCTCAAATTATAAAAAGTGAGACATTACATATTTTTATTCAACTTCATCAATTTCCTGATAGATACTCCCAAGGGGTGTTCAGGTTACTATGACAGCACTACATGATTAAGTTTACATTATTATTAATCTCCTATCAACAATTTCGCCCAAATTAGTTTATTGCTTGCGAGAACTCCAATATCGTTATATCTAACATTTCATGCTTCTAAGGCACTTCTGGCCAAATTAATCCACCTAGATCTTGGTCTTACTCTGGGTCTCTTTCCTGTCATCTTGGCATCAAACACCTGTTTTGCTAACCTTTCCTCACGCATTCTATTTAAGTGGCCATACCATCTTAGATCAGCTCTGCCGACACATTCTTGAATGCCAATAATGTCAAATTCCTTTCTAATATCTTCATTTTTAATATGATTCTGCCATTGATGCCAGCAGTTCATTCTCCTAATTTTTCTCAGATGGAGTGAATCGATGGCAATCAATGCAGAATCATATTTAAAATGATATTAGAGAGGAACTTGATATTATTGGCATTTAAGAATATGTTAGCCACAATAACTCAAAACTTCTGTGTGGTTACGTAAGGGTCAGAGTCAAATAACTAGGGAAGACCTTCATGTTGCTTTTCAGGAATACAGAGAACTGACTGGGGCTTTTGAGATAATGTCCAATCCTCATCTTCATGTGGTGTGCTCCATTAGTAGGTATCTACTGCATACCAAATGAACGAGGATGGGCAGGCAATCTAGGACTTAGCCAACCAAATAGTACTCTCTATTGGCTTAAAACACAAATGTAAATGCATTCAACTTCATTTAGCAACAATAACTTAAAACTTCTGTGGCTTTATGCCACCGCAATTATCTTGCACCAATCTTTGTAGCACATACTTTTTGATTTATTATTATTATTACGTGTAACCTCCAGGGAGTCCAAAGACTCATCGAGAGACGGCACTTACTCCACAACTCTCTGTCTCCACCAACTTCACCAATTCCAATGAACTGCAACTACACCAATGCCATCTACTGAACACTACCACTACTAGTGTTTTCACAGTCAATCACAAAAATCCATGCTCACAGCGAGATTCGAACCCGCAGCCTTTTGGCTAGAGAGCAGATACACTAACCACTTGGCCAACCAGGCTGGCACCTTTATACATTATACTTTTTTGACATCTTGGCAGAGTCAAGCTTAACTTTTAAAAATCACACACTACTGATATGCTGCTGCATTAATATTATGATAACAAAAAGACATTAGTGTGTAATCTTTGGCAGTGATTGAGAGACTGAGTCGTGTGGGCATGCAAGCTGTGCATGTGTACAATTTTGAGGGAACACTGATCATCACATTCATGGGATCAAAAAGTGTAACATTTCAAGATGTGAGTAATCTGGTCTCGTATACTCATGGAGTTTTATTATCCCGAAAATTTGTTTTTGATCCCACAAAACCAACCAGAATACATGCAATTTACAGACGAAATATATTTAATAGTCATAGGACTAATACCTTATCTTAACAAAATTAAGGTGACAAAAGCCAAGGACACTTAGCAGGATGTGAACTGCAAAGACCTAATGGTTACAGAAGTTTGTGAATTAAAATATTCTGCACAGTGAGTCTGATGCTTGTTGCACACATGTTCAGTTGCAAAGTGTCTATTTTGTATTTTAAAAAATTGGCAGCCCTAAGTGTGAAAGACTTGCATCAAGTTAACACTTATTCCGAAGAAAAATATTTAAAAAAAAATTTTTTTTTTTATTAAAAAAATGCGAGATCTGTATGCCAAGAACAGTTAGAGATTAGGAATAATGCTATGAGAAATTTTATTTTCTTTGAGATCTGGGATGAAATTTGTATTATTTGTATTATTATGAAATAATACAAATGTGATTTAAAAAAGGCACAAATACTATTTCATTAAATAAAATATATTTCTAATTGTATTCTTATACCTTTCCCACATAAAAATGCCAATTTTTCTTGCTAATCATATCAATATAATAAAAATGTTAAAATAAATAAAAAGTTCAATTTAAAAAAAAAAAGCACCATTAAAATATACAGGAGACACCAAATGAATTATATTGCTAGAATATTACTGTAGGAATGTAACATACAAATTTTATTAATAATTCAGGCACCTTAATGGCTAAGCAAATCTAAAATATTTATTTTACATATAAAAATAGTTTCTATGAATAAATGCATATATATTATTTCTTTTTTTACATTTCAACCCTGTATTGGTACATTTTAAACAAACAACAATCACATTTTTTAGCACCATTTAAAGTTCTTATTTAGGAAAATGATTAGTTACCGATGAACAGTAATGTTTCCTTCTAGATTCTCTATTGGTAAGATATTTTGAGAAAAGGGATTATGAAAATGGAATGTATTATCTGAGGAATGAGTTATTTCTGATTTTGTATTATATATTTCTGTTGCTTTCTGTGATCTACTCTTTAGATGTTCTTTTCTATTATATTGATGATTTTGGTTCTGTCTTTTAAACAAACGGGCTTGTACAATTTTTAAGTGCCTCTGGAGATATTCTTCTTGGGGAGCCAAAGCAGCAGCCTTTGTTAAGCAACTTTCAGCCTCAGCAAGAAGACCTCTTTCAACATAAACAACACATAAATTGTGCAGAGCTTGAACATTTGTAGATTCTAGTATAAGTATTTTCTCATAACATTTCTGAGCTGCATCCAAATCTTTGATATGATTAATATAAATATCGCCTAACAATATAAGCCCTTTAACATGATCAGGATGATGATGTAGTAATTGCTTCAAAAAAGGAACTGCATCTAAGGGACGGTGTGCATCAGATAACAATAAGGCAAGATTAAAAAGAGCACTCCGAAAATCTTCTCTTATCTCTATAGCTTTCTTGAACCACCTTTCTGCAACTGGTATATCTTTATCATCCATTGCTAACATTCCCAGATTGAAATAAATTCTTTCATTAGCTTTACCCTTATGTAACAGTAAATATAATCTCTCATATGCAACTTTACGAAGGTGCGGATTTCCACTTTCCTGAATAAGTATTGCGGAGTTCATAAGTGCTTGCTCATGTTCTGAATCAAATTCAAGAGCCTTATCAAAATAAATTAAAGCTTCCGTAGCTTTTCCTTGTTCCAAATACACAACTCCCAAATTATAGTGAATATCAGGATTTGTATTATCAAACTGAAGAGCTTTTTCATAAACTTCCTGGGCCTGATGGGTTCTGTTTAATTTAATTAAGATGTCACCTCTATTTATGTAAGCCTGAATGTAATCAGCCCTCATACTGATAGCCTGCCTATACAATGCATCAGCTTCTTCAAGTCGTGTTCCATTTCTTGATATTAAATTACCCAAATTAAGAAAGACGTTTAAGTGGCTAGGTGCAATACGTGCTTGATAAGGTTCGCCTGGTCGAGGATGGGGCAAAAGATTTTTGGCCTTCCAAAATGCTTGTTCTGCTTCATTATACAATTTTAAGTTGTTATAAGTTCTCCCAACATTTATATGGGCACCTATGTCATCTGCTTGTACATTTGCTGCTTCTAGAAAGTATTTCAGAGCTTCTTGAAACTTTCCTTGGCTTTCAAGTGCATGACCAACATTATTATATAGTTTAGCATTTCTGTGATTTACCTTTAGTCCTGCAGCAAAAATGGTTTGTTCAGTTTTCCAATCATAATTCCTGAGAATAGTTTTCATACTGTGAATAAGCAAGAGGCAGAAAATTGAAACCCATAACACACTTTTCTTTCGAAGCTTTTCTTTTAACAAATGCCAACCATATGCTACTAGCATACAAAATCCCATGCTTGGTGTATATAAAATTCTCTCAGCAATAACAAATCCTACTGGAAAAAACAAATTGGAGGCTGGAAGAAAGGGAAATACCATCAGCGAGATACTCATAAATAACACATGACAGCAAAGTCCTTCTGAAGTTAAGGCTCTGTACAACAAGGCAGTACATACTATATACAAGGCAAGAGTAAAAAAATTACGTGGATCAAGAAATGACTCCACTAATGGTATGGTACCCATAGTCCAATCACAACAGAGATCACTTGGAAAGAGCAGAAGCCAAGCATTTACAGGAAGTAGATAGCTATATGTCAACTGACGAATAGGTGTTACAGAGGCAGCAGCAGGATTATCAAATTTTGTAAAAACAGGTAATTTAGCACCCATTATTTTAACTCTTGTTACTAATAGACAAATAGCAGCACTTATCAGTACTACAAGCCTTAATACCATCTCTCTTAGCCATATAGGAGGTGGAGTTTTGGAAGCTATTAGTGACTGAATAATATGAACCAGATCTTGCAACTGCAACTTTTGAGCAATAAAGATTTCATAGATAAAGCATACTCCAACAACTGTGATGCCTTGCTCTTTTGAGAAGGTAGCCAACATTATGAATAATATACATAACATAAGGTAAGACCAATCTGTAGTCCTCCATCTACCACAACATTTAGTATAAGAGAGGAATGCAAGAAGAAAGAAAATGGAAGACATAAGTTCTGCTCTTCCAACGACACCAGTTACAGCTTCTGTATGAATAGGATGGACAGCGAACAACATGGCAGCTATTAGGCTAATATTACTTGGAAGAAATAACAACAACAACTTTAGATAAAGACAGCAGACACATATATTAAATAACACATTTACCAGATGATAACCCCATGGATTGAGCTCATGAACAAGATAGTTCAGACGAAATGTTAAAACACATAAAGGTCGGTATGATTTGTGACTGAGTTCTTTATGAATTGGTGTTCCCCAGAAGTCATTCCAGAAAATATTGAAAACTGACACACCAGGTCGTAAGTCCTTATTATCTCTTATGGCTGACATATCATCAAACACAAAACCACATTCTAAAGCATTGAAGTAACATAAACCAACTGTGAGAGCTACAAATAAATAGTGTGTTAAAATTCCTCTGTTATCCATAATTTTTAACAATTTTTGTACTTTTATCAGAAAATTGAATTCTTGATGTCCCCTTTTTCTGAAGATCCACATGCCTTACACGATTACGTGAAATGTTTCTCCCCTCATCTTCAAACCTTGATAACCCAAAGACAACTTCAGCAAATATTTGTTTTCTTGTACCCTGTAATGAAACAGTGGTTATCAATCTTCTATTTTCACATTGGCATTCTAAATGTTTTGATGTTTTATTTTTGGGTTAAGAACAAATGCCTACCGATCTAAATAAATGAAACCAGCAACACAATTTAGGATTTTTTCCCTCCCTTTTAAATCAGGAAAGATAATACAAACACTTAAGGGTAAGGTTGATATATCACAGCAATCAATCACCAAATATGCAACAATACACAAAAAATAAAAAATAAAAATAAATAAATAATAATTTTTCAACAATGGCACACAATGTCTTTGTGAAAAGCAAAAGGAAACACAGGTGGAAGAGAAAGAAAAGTAAATGGCCTATACCATCATCAGTTTAAAATTCTCAAAATGCTTATTCAAGATTTTTAACACTGAACCTTTCATGGGATAATGTGCTCAAGTCCTATGCTTAAACATTATTAACTGTCCACCACTACCAAATTTTCTTGCATCAGGTAGGGGATGACAAACATCATGTGCCAACAAATTATCTCCTACATGCTACCCCAAAGCATTTGAGACATACCCAGAGATAATTCAGCATTAATGATTTAAGTTCAAGTATTACAGTGAACACACGCACTGCTAATTTTTGCAATTTAAATGTTTTCTAAAATACCGTAGTTATCAGGTAATCATACTCTTTGCTCAATTTTTCCTTTCTGGGTTAATATAAGGCAATTACATGTTTTCCAAGATTTTTGATTTTGTTGGTGTGCCATATAAAAATTATCTTGATCATTTCAAATCATTTTGAAATGATCAAGATAAATCAAATTGAAATAAGACAAATTTTAGGAGAAATACAACAAATTTCATGAAATTTCTAAAATTATAACCTAGTATGAGCAAAGTTATTAGTATGTATATTTGGAACATTTTTCCAAAATTTGTCGCTAAATGGACATGTTGGTAATTTTTAGCAATGATTCTAAATACTAAAATTTAGAATTCTAAAATTCATGGTACCTGTCAGGCAGCATGAATGTTTGGAACTATACAGCAGAAAAGTGTTGAGGAGGGAAGCACAGTAATTGAATGACTTGATGGGCAAGAATATGAGGAAAGAGTTCTGAAAAATGTAGATACTTGGAGAACATTTGCATTTAAAGACAGGAGAGAGCTATATGTGAGAGATGAAATGAGCTTGAACACAGAAGAATACATGCATTTGGAAAGATTGTTCTCTGGATAAATAAGTGTGTTAGAGCAAAGGAAAAAACTAGAGTTACTACAGTGGATGGAAGCAAGGGTCTTCTGGTTATCAGTTGCTTTGGAGAGGGGAGGGGGTATTTTACAGAATCAAATGAAGTTTGCAGGGAATACTGATAATGCAATGATGTTTCTTTATGCAAATGTCAGGAGTTTCAGGATAATGGGAATGAACTGGAGTGATAAACTCAGCCTGTCCAAAGATTACTGGAATCAGAAAAACATGGGCGATAGAAGATTATGTACTGACAGGAACAGAAGTAGGATAGCAAGGATAAACAGAGTGAAAAGTATTACTTATAAGTGATGAGTTATATCCAATCAGACTGGAAAATATGGAAGAAATTACACTAATGGTTTTGGGAGTGTATAGTGTGAGGTAGAGGTGGGAAGGAGAGTGTTCACTATGGGAGATTTTATATACAGCAGTATGAACTGGGCAGAGGAAGCAGCATACAGTAAGTAGTAAGGAAACGAGTTTTATAATTCTTGAGGGATAGATCTTGAGCAACATGTACTTGTTGCTCAAGATCTGTCCTTCATGTTGCCTTACACGTGTAAGGCAACATGAGAGAATGCAAGGATCAAGAGTTTTGAATTTAGTCCTAGCACCAGAAGATTTCATTGTAACTGATGTGATCAATGCCCCCATTTGAAGAGTGACCGTGTAGTCCTGTGGAATTATAAGGTAAGTGACTATAGTAACCTTAGAAATCAGCCAGGAGTAAATTCATGGGTGAAAGAACTGGAAGGGAGAGATATCAACAGGTGTATGGGAGCAAGTTAAAAGATATCTAACAGCAGCAATAAAGGACTACATTCCTCAAATGAAAAAAAAAAAAAAGTTTGGTGTAAAGTGGATGACAAATTAAATTAAACAGAAATTGCAGATGAAAAGAGGTTATGGAGGTTTAAAAGCATAAACAGGCAGAGGACAGTTGCATGAGGAATATAAAATATAAGCTAGGAAAATAACTGGTATAATAAGGAAGACAAAAATGAAATACAACAAGAAACTAGTACTGCAATCAAAAGACCTAAAGAATTCTTTCATTATTTTCTTATTACTTCAAGAGTTTTGAATTTAGTCCTAGCATCAGAAGATCTCATTGTAACTGAAGTGATCGATATCCCCATTTGAAAAGTGATGTGACACTACGCATCACAGTAGCACACTAAAGATTTAATCTGGGGGGGAGGGGAGTTGAGTAGATGATTTGCATCTGCAAATCGTCTACTCAGCACAGTCACATCTAATTCACAAGTAGCACAGATATAGAAGACACAACACACAACATAAATAAAAAAATGAATTTTATTAATTAGGAAAAAAATTTGGAAAATTTTCTAGTGTTTCCCCCCCTTTTCTTCAGGGGAGTCAGCTCCCCCACCTGGGTGTGCCACTGACCACCACCCTTATACAACCACTATTTTAGTTCTCCTTCCACTAGCTTACTGATATCTAGAGCATAGACTTGGTATTCTAAATACATTCTCTTCATCCACTTCTAATCCTTCAACCTTCTAAATCCCTTTAAGAATAAAACCTAATTTATCAGAATGAAATATCCTAATAAAGTGATCATTAAACAGCTTCATATGCCATCTGCATAGCTCTCCATATAACAAGTCCATTTGTAAATATTCATTTTTCATTCTGCTGGCCAAATAACAAGACTTCCCTTATCTAGGATTGTCATGTTACTATTCTCCTCCCACATTTAAAATTTTCCTTCCTATTATATGTCATACTCTCCTAGTTTGAATCATATTCATCATTCAAATGTCTTTCATCTCTCTTATACTTTTCCCCATACCTCCCTTTCACCTGCTATTCCTGTCTGTTTCTGGAAAAATCTATTTTATTCCAAATACTTTATCTTTCTTATGGCATTCATTAGATATTTCTTAATTAGAAAATTAGATATTTTCCATGCACTACACTACTCTCTCTTTTTATTTAAAAAAAATTTTTCATTCAAAATGCTGCCTTTTTCTATTATAAAGATAAGATTACATCACTCTTACCAATCAGAACCAAGGATAATATTTTTTTTTTTTATTATCAAATCCGCTAATGTTATAACCAAATCCAAAACTCTTGATCCACCTGCACCTCAAGATTTCCAAAAACTCAATCCTCAACTATATACTGTTTCCTTTGCACAGTTTATATTACCAAAGTTAAAATCCTCATTATTAATCACTCACTTGTCAACTAATTCGCCTAAACATTCATCATTTATTATATAAGTAATTATGATTACTATCCTCTCATTCATATCAGGACATCTTCTGTTAGCTACATTTCATTAATACCAATAACCTTCAGGAAAAAAAAATGCCACAAACATTCCCTTTATTCCTAATAAGTCTAGAATTTGTATAACAGAAAAAGCAGTACACTTCAGTTTTTCCATTAATCCTATATCCACTGCTGCTCTCCTCAGAATCCAATCTGCTTTGCAAAACAAGCTCCCAACTCCCAAGCCTCTATATATACTGCTTGAAAAGAAGTCAACAGACACCATAGTGTGAAGAACAAACAGCCATGGGGGCCCACCTTAATAAGATCTAAGCTTCCTTTCCACAAGCGATCAATAGGAATTTTGGACCATTCTTCCTGTAGGGGTGTAATGAAGTCTGGACTGTTGTGGGGCCGACATCCCATAACTTTACCCGATGTTCAATAGGGTTGAGATCAGGGCTCTGTGGAGGCAGGTCAAGTGTGGTGACATTCATGTCGATAAACCACACAGTCACAGCAGTATGGTCAGTTCCACAGTAGGAAGCACTGCATTATTCAGAATGTTCAGATATCTCTTGGAGTTCAATGTTTGTGGCGTCACAAACAGAGGTCCAAGTCCAAACCAGGAAATACAGGACAATACTATCACACCATCACTTCTGAATTTCAATTTCGATCATACACTCTGGTAAGCGGCATTCAACAGGCATCCACCACACTTGTCCATCTGCTTGGTAGAGGATGTAGACTGATTTCTCACCCCATGACATAGCTTTCCAACTTCTGCATCCCACTGTACACACTCTTTGCACGACTGAAGATGATGGCAATTTTTTTTTTTGGGGGGGGGGGGACTTGCATATTGCAATCCTACCATGCACTGGGCTAAGGAGAATGAATGTCAATTTAATGTGGAAAAATGTAAGATTTTGCATTTTAGGATGAAAAGATTAGCAGCAGTATATCACATTGGTGGAACTGTAGTCCAGGAGATTGACGAGGCCAGGGATTTGGGAGTGTTGGTGGATAGGGAGTTGAAGTTTAGGGGACACATCGCAAAAGTGGCAAAACCAGCTCATCAAATCACTTGGTTGCTGAAAAACACTTTAACGAGCAGAGACAAACAGGTTATTTGTTCCTCTGTATTGAGCCTTGATAAGACCCCATCTAGACTACTGTGCCCAGATATGGGCGCCAGGGTTTCTTCTCGATGGGGAGGAGGTGGAGAGGATCCAGAGACGAGTGACCAAGATAATAGCAGGACTATGGAATGAACCTTATGAGAACAGGTTGAAGATTTCTGGGCTGCAGAAATTGGTTGATAGGCAGAAAAGGGGTGATATGATTGAGACATTCAAATTACTGAAGGGTTTCTATAAGATTAATTCAGAAGATATTTTTGAGAATAGGACTGGTAGTGGGAGGACTAGGGGCCATCCATGGAAGCTTGGTAAGAGTGTGGTTAGCAAGGGTGTCAGAGCTAGGTTTTTTACTCGGAGAGTGATAAATGAGTGGAATAAGTTGCCTTGCCAGAGTCTGTTGTGGGTGCCATGACTGTAAATGAGTTCAAGGTGAAGTATGATGTTTCGGTGCAGATTCGTCGATGTTCCAGTCGATGCCCTGAACTCCACATTCAACACGTCAGCAGATGAATGGTGATTTGTTACATATTATTCATTGTAGCACCTATGGTCATGTTAAAACTTTTATTTGCATTACAAAGAGCAACCTCTCCAAATACCTACATCTTACAATTGTCAAATGCAGTCTATCTCTGACATACAGTTCTCTTGAGTCATCAAATATATAAGCATCCATTTATCCCAGACCTCTCTGAAATAGGTGGATGCTTATAAGACTTCTTACAATCACACTACTCTTCTCTTCAACTTTGCACTATCATACCAAAGTATTTCACTACTGCCAATCTCACACTTTGCAGCTGCACAATTTCTAACATTATTCTCAAATCTTTCCGATCTATGCTGTCATAAG
This sequence comes from Typopeltis vanoorti, assembly GCF_054136105.1. Lineage (NCBI taxonomy): Eukaryota > Metazoa > Arthropoda > Arachnida > Uropygi > Thelyphonidae > Typopeltis > Typopeltis vanoorti. The sequence goes on along the minus strand of NC_143574.1, from coordinate 4,551,208 downwards.
GTATATGTAGCAACCATCATCACCACCATCTCATTCAACTTGGATCTTGATTCACTGGCATGGTCATAATGTCTCTGTAGTTCCCTCTAGGCAAGCACTCCACTAACATTTTGTTCTATTTCCCTTCACAGTACCTCTGTTTCTCCCTCCAAGCATTCACATCCCCAAAATCAAGGCCATGGTCAGAATTTCTTATAAAATAGGAGTCTATATGACAGCAGTGATTCTTGCTTTACTACTTGGCTCAAGAATCAGTGCTGTCATTCTTTATATTCATAAAGATATTACTCAGCTATGACCAATTATTATCAACCATAGTCGAATACCATGACAGAAAACAGTCATACCTACTAGAGAACACATACAATTATTAGACAAAAATACATTTAGAAGGTAGTGGAGGTAATGCATAGGTAGGGTCTCCAACAATGAGTCATGGGGATTTCATGAAGGTGTTGTAGTGGTAATAATTATTACTTGGATATCTCTATGCAAGTTGTAATAATAATAATTGAAGATATTACTGCAAAAAATATTTCATTGTAATTTTTATAAAACTGTGTTGTTTGATATTTTCTGATGATATTCTCATGTAGTAATAAAATGTTTTGTAACAGCACTGTTATTTATTTTAATTATTTAACTTAGATTAGTTTATTTTTATGCACTTTGGCACAAAAAAAGGAAGCTGCTCCAAATTTTGAAAATTCCTCCAGTTCAGGAAAAAAGGTTTTTACCTTAATAATAAATACTAAATTATTTAAGTATAAGTAATTTATACCAATATAGGATTAATAACTATTTAAAAAAAAAAATACAAGAAAATGAAGACATTGAGAAAGAATGGAATAATATAAAAACAATTATTACATCAGAAGCATATGAAAGTCTACGAACAAAAAATATCATAAAAATAAAAAAAAAAAATATATATATATATATATGAGACAATGAATTAAAAACATCAATTGAAAAGAAAAAGCTGGCTTTTAAAATTTGGTTAAGTAGCAAACAACAAAAAGATGAAATTGAAAATAAAAAAAGACGAGCAATAGCCAAAAGAGAAACCAGAAAGCTGGGAAAAATTTATTAATCTAGAAAAAATCATACACAAAATAAGACTCAATGCACATGAATGCAGATATAAAAGAAACTACAAAAATTGTGAAATAGATTTAAAACGATTCTTGATCACTTTACAGATCTTTGAAGGCAGATAATACTAACATCGAAAAAAATTACTTAAAAACTTACAAAATTCTTTAAATGATATAGTAACAATGAAAGAATTAAAGGACAACCTAAGTAAAACAATGAATGGTAAATCAGCAGAAGATAGAATAAACTCTTAACTGTATAAATTTGCTGGAAAAAAATTTCATCAGAGATTATTAAAATTTTTAAACAAAATACATACAAATGAACAAATACCAATAGAATGGAATACAAGTATAGTAATACCTGTATTTTAAAAGGAGGATAAAACAAAACCAGCTAATTACAGACACATTAGTTTATTGAATACATGCTACAAAATATACATTAGAATACTTAATGAAAAATTGAAAATATACAGTGAAAAAATATTGTTAGAATGTCAAAATGGATTTAGAAAAGGACACTACAATGGATGCAGTTTTTTTGTTTAAAACTACTTATAGAGAAAAGAAGAGAATTTAATTTGGAAACTCAACTTTTGTTTATAGATTATGAAAAAGCATTTGGCAAAGTAAAAGATATATATTTGATATATCACAAAAAATAAATATATGTAATATTTTACTACATGCAATATTTAATATATACAAAGTAATGAAATAAAAAAAAATGAAAAAAATGTCTGAAAAACAATCTATAAACCATGAAGTAAGACAGGGATGCCCTCTGTCTCTAATACTTCTTGATATTTATATTAATGAAATATTAATACAGTGGAACATCTTAAACAACCCAGGTATAGAAATTTCCTGGAATAACAAAATAAATAAGCTATTATTTGCAGATGATCAGGGAATAATATCAGATAAGGATGACAGTTTACAGAGAGCAATATATAATTTAAACATTATAGTAGAACAGTTTGGAATGAAAATATTCATAGATAAAACTAAAACAATGGCATTTTGTGAACAAACTTTAATTGGAAGTAATTATTATTATTATTATTATTCAGGCCTCCATGGAGTCAAAAGACTCATCGTGGGAGGTCCTTCCTAAGAGCATAAAGTCTGTCAAGACTCATCAAGGGGAGGTCTCCCTTAAGAAACACAAAGTCTATCATACCACTCCTTAAACTCATTGACCGTTCTCGCTCTCACCACTCCATCAGGAAATGCATTCCACGGTTCAACCACCCTCCACGCAAAGAAACCACTCCTCACCCTCTTTCTCACAGCTTCCTTTCGTAACTTCCAGGGATGGCCCTTCTCATGACTCCTTCCCACTGTTCAACTAAGCGAAACAACTCCCCAGTGTCAACCCTGTAACCACCTCTCAACAGTTTAAAAGTCTCAATCATATCACCCCTCCTTCTATCCACCAAACTCTGCAGTCCACACTCCCTCAGCCGATCCTCATAACTAACATTGTACAGTCCCAACACCATCTTTGTTATCTGCCTTTGTACCCTTTCCACAGTTAATTTATCCCCTTCAAATCCTGGGGACCAAATCTGAGAACAATAGTCCAAGTGTGGTCTGATCAGAGACTAATACAACAGAATGATAACCCTCTTATCTCTGCAGGTCAGTGTCCTTCTCATAATTACAGCAATCCTCTGTGTTATCTTCACCACCTTTGCAATATGTCCCCTAAACTTCAGGTTTATATCAATCATCAACCCCAGATCTCTTGTCTCCCCTACTTCCTCCACTATAACTCCTCCCATAGAGTATGTAGCATCCCATCAATGTTTCCCAAACCTCAAGACCTTACATTTTGCTGCATTAAACTGACACCCCCATTCATTTGCCCATCTATCTAGCTTATTCAAATCCTCTTGCAGGGCTACCACATCTGCACTATTACTAATAATCCTTCCCAGCTTCGCATCATCTGCAAACAACTGAATATCCCCTTGCAATCCACTGGCAATGTCATTGATATAAAGGTTAAACAATATAGGTCCTAGTACTGAGCCTTGTGGGATCCCACGTGTAATAAGAAAATTGCAGTATATGGCTTTCCCTCATCTAATGTTCTTGTAACTTTATTATAAAAGGCTAGCATATTGCTAAAACAAGAGCACCCTTTCACAAATCCATGTTGACTCTCACAGATAACATTACCCTCATCTGCCCAATGCTGTATACGGTCCCTCACTACTTTCTCCAAGATCTTAACAACTACTGATGACACACAAATTGGTCTATAATTAGACACTTCCAGTCTGCTACCACCCTTATGCAATGGCACTATCTTACCTTCCTTCCATTCCCTGGGCACCTTTCCCACAGCCAGACTTTCATTGAAAAGCCAAGTTAAAGGCACTGTCAGTTCCCTAGCATATTCTCTCAAAACTCGTGGTGAAATACCATCCAGTCCCAAAGCTTTACTGACATCCAGAGTACTCAGTATCTGAAACACGCTCTCCTCCTGTACCTCTAAACCTCGAACCAGCCCTATCCCTCTAGCATTAAAACTGACATCTACAGGATGAAATATTCCAATAAAGTGTTCATTGAACAATTCCACTATGTCCTCTGCGTCAGTCACTCTATTCCCATTTTTATCCCACAATATCATTCTTCCACAGTCATTTCTCCTCCTACTAGCCACATAGCTAAAAAATTCCCTAGGATTTTCTTTGGATCTTAGGGCCAATCTCCTCTCATATTCCAGTTTCGCTTTCCTTACCACACTAGTCACTCTTCTGTGTCTAGTGTCTTATATTCTTCTCTTCACCTGTCTCCTTATATCTCTTCCATAGCCTCTTTTTCACATGCAATTCCTGTTTAATATTGTTTGTCATCCACTTTATTTCAAATTGTGTCCTCTTCTTCACTCATGGTATACAACTTACCATTGCTGCTAACAAATATTCTTAAACAATTTCCCACGCACTAATGATATCCCAGCCTTCCAATTCCTCCCTCCATGAAACTTCCCGAAGTTGACGTCTAAGACTATTATAATCACCTGCATTATAATTCCACATAAGTTCCTGTCTCTTTGATACTCCTGCATGTCTATTCATTTTCCAAGTCAAAACCACATGGTCACTCTCTCCAACTGGTGGGAGAGATGTCAACTCAGTTATTATCAACTCTTCTGATGTTATAACCAAATCCAAAATTCTTGAACCTCTTGTTCCCTCTGTTACATGTTGCCTAAGACATTTGTCCCTCAAGAATTCTAGAAATTCCATTCCCCTATTGCTACATGCATCTTCCTCTCTCCAATTTATACTACTGTAGTTAAAACCTCCCATAACAATCATTCTTCCTGCACTTGCCAAACTTAGCTGTCTAAACATCTCCTGGTTCCCATCCTCTGTGCTCCTGGGTCCACAGCAACACCCCACTAAATATTCTGTCTTGCCTACCTCTACCTCACACTATATGTTCTCAAAATCATTTGTCTCAATCATTTTATTATTAATAAAGTTATTAATAATAAAATAATAGAACAGATAAATACTTTTAATTATCTTGGGTGCACAATATCACATGAAGGAGAAAATGACAAAATTAAAAACTTCAAAATTTTTACAGATTATAGGCGTGATAAATAAAACACAATCCAAATTACAAAAAGAAACAAGCTTGAAAATATACAATACTTGAGTAATGCCTATACATTATTATATGACAGAAAATTTGAATAAAGAATACATGACTTATTTTTAACAGTATTAACAACACTAAATGAACTATTTTATAAAAAGATGTTTTATTAACTTGCTTATATTATTATTATTATTTGACACCTCCAGGGAGTCCAAAGACTCATCGAGGGAGAGTGTGCCAACAGCATCGAACAAATAAACCCCTTCCAACTACTAACCACGCTCAAACTTGCTTAACTTTTTGCGTGGGCCACTAGTAGCAGAGGCTCAACTAAACGACCAACCTTTATTTGGATGAATTTCAAATTAGCATCATCAGAGCACAATAGTGAATAAGTGAAACAATACAACTGTAATGGACAAAAGATCTAAAGTCCTATTTTGGCACCCTCTAATGTTGTATAAAAATAATAATACAATACAGCTGTGTGGGAATTGCTCTTAAGATAACAGTCTGCCAAATTTTTGGAAAATTAATGCAACCATATTTGTTCCAGTTAGGAGAATTCTTCATAGCCATAGATGACTCAAAAAATAATCTTTCGGATTTGTAAAGACTTCTAAATAGCACATTAGTTTTCTTCCATCTAATCCTCTGTGAAGGGGGGGGGGGGTCCACAGTATGGTCTGCCAGTCCTGACGTCATAATAATGGTAGCGAATGTATTTTTACATTCTTCCAGGTGGATGTTAACAGACCTGTCTGCTATAGCAGGCCAAGTTCCAGAGAAATTCATACACTCCATTGTGTGCTAGAGGGTGAAGTTTATCCTTAAGCGAGCAGATCAGAGTTGCTAATTTAACATCAGGTTTGAATGTGGTGCAAAGGCCATGCTTCATTAGTATTTAGCTATCTTTTTTGATGAATCTCTGACACCGGGAATAGAAATGGTAATGCTATGTTTTAGATTTAGAGGAGAGAGAAGTAATGGGGCTACGTAGTAGCCATAATTGATAGTACTACATGAAAAACTTACATCATTACTAACTTTGTATCTACAATTTTCCTCCAATTCAATCTGTTACCTGTCAAGACTACAACATTATCAGATCTTATATTTCTGTCTTCTAATGCACTTTTTACTATATCGACCCACCTCTATCTTCCTCTGGGTCTTTTCCCTGCTAACCTGGCAGAGAACACTTGTTTTGCTAATCTTTCCTCTCCCATTCAGTTTTAAGTGACCATACCACCTGAGATTAGCTCTGCTAACAATGTCAAGTCCTTTCCTAATATCCTCGTTTTCAATATGATACTGCCATTGATGCCATCTGTAAACACCCCTAATCTTTCTCAGGACTCTCATATCTGTGGTTTCTAGTATTTGGTCAAGTGTTTTATTTCTAATGCTCTCAGATCCATAAGTTAAAATTGGTTTGAACACTATCTTGTATACAGCTAATTTAGTGTTTTGATATTAATTTCTCTCTTATTCCATATAAATTTATTCAGTTAACTTCCTACTATACCATTTTTGTTGATTCAGTTGTCTATTTCCATATTTAATTTACCATCTTCACTAAAAATCGTGCCTAAGTAGCTGAAATGTTTCATTTGTGCAATAGCTTCTCCATTCACAATACAGTTGATATTTTCAATGCTTCTGCCTATTTTCATTGTCTTTGTCTTGTTATTGCTGACCATCATACCAAATCTTTTCTTTTAGTGTCACACGGTGATCAGCATTCATTTTACACAAATTATGGAATCTACAACCGTGTTATAAATAACTGGTTTATTTTCAAACGTTTTGATCTTCATATTAAGGTAATCATCTGATGTTGACCTTAATATGAAGGTTGAAATGTTGAGAAATTAAAATAGTTATTTATAACACAGTTGTAGAGTTCATAATTTGTGTAAAATGAAATCATACCAAATCTATTACAACAGTTTTTGGTCAGGGAATTTTGCAGACATGTACTGGATTTATTTAGAAGTATAACATCGTCTGCATAAAGCAAAGAGCCGACATTAACATCTCCAATTCTATCATGTTTAATACCACTTTCCTTCATAATGTGATCCATACAGATAATGAATAACAGAGGGGGATAATGTACATCTCACACCAGATTTAACATTAAACCATCTTCCTGTACTTGCTTCAATTCTGACTGCTGACATACAACTCAAATAAAGACTAAGTATTGCTTGATATAATGCCCCACTGACACATATAACTGTTGTGTTTTGAATAGCTTCTTTCTTTTGCACCTTGTCATGCCTTTTCTAGATCTACAAAACTTAAATACGGATCTTTGTTATATCCCATGATTTCTCAACTATTTGTTGTAAATGAAAATCTGATATTGACAGTCTCTATTTGGCCTGAATCCAGCTTGTTCTTCACAAAGCTTCTCTTCCTTGATCCTTCTCAACTGTTTCTCAAGTACACTTGCATAAATCTTACCACGAATACTTAGTAGAGAAATACCTATGTAAGTCTCACATTCAGTTTTATTTCCCTTTTCATATATGGGTACTATGAGAGCTCTACTTCAATCATCTGGAATTCGTCCCTCTGTCCAGGCTTTCTGAACTATGCAGTGCAGCCACTGTAAGACTTTTATACCTCCATACTTTAGCATTTCTGGTCGAATATCATCTACTCCTGCTGCCTTTCCACATTTCAGGCCTTTGATGGCTTTTTCTACTTCAAGTATGAATATGAATCGTTCACGCAAGCCCTTTGTTAAATTTTTCTCAAATTTGCGAGCCCCTTGTACTTCTTGTTTACTTTTTATTTTTTTGAAACATATTAAGCGACAAACTCATATGATAACCTAACAAAAATGAGTCTATTTGGCAGTGTATAGATTATTTGGAATTATTGTTTCAACTTCTCTATAACGAATGCGTCCAAGTTTCAAAATAAAATAAGCACATGCGCTATCTTTACCCTTCCCTCTTCTTGTAGCCAATCGTATGGCAAAACCAGTAGCAAATCAAATGTTTTATAGATTCCATTTCATTCTTATTATATTTTGATAGTTAAAACTCACCACTGTGTATTCCTGATTGCATCCCCTGTTGAGTGTTTTTTTACCACTGTGCTATCACTGCTTGTTTCATTTAGCAATTTTTCAAAGTAATTACTCCATACTTCGAGAATATCTTTTTCTACAGTTTTCATGTCACATTTATCATCTCTAATTCCTTTTACAGCACTCTTTCCTCAATTTCTGAGCTTTTTTCAACAACCTCCAAAATATCTTGCTGCCTTCTCTTGATATTTTTTTTAATATTCTTACCAAAGTCATCCCATGACTTTTGTATAGCTAGTTTTACACAGTGTTTAGCTTTCTTACATTTATCTTTGTATTCTCAAAGAGCACAAGCTGACTTATTTAACAGAACTTTTGATATGCTTTCTCCTTTTCCTTCACTGTCTCTTTAACTCCCCAACCGGCCACGACATCTATAGACATTCAGCTAAATCTGGATACGAAGCTCTAACACCCATTGAATAACATGGATAAGAAGTGCAATTTGGTGTCACTATTTCATCCACATCGGCAGGTAGGGAGGTTAACTGAGCACAAGGCTGAAGAGAAAAAATTATTAGTTACTGAGATGGGTTGGCTAAGAAGAATTACTTGGAGTATCTCTGCTGAACTGACTAAGAAACAAAGACATAAGGAAACGATTAAAACAAGAAATAACAATAATAGACAAAATCCAAGAAAGAAGACTGCGATGGTTTGGCCATGGGAACAGAAAGGCTATCATCTAAAGCCCTGAATACAATGATGGAAGGTAAAAGATCCAAAGGACGGTCCAGAATTAGAGACAAAATAAAAGAGGACCTGAAAACCAAATCACAACAAGCAACACCAAACTGGACAGAATTGTTTGGACTCTCCTGGGACAGACAGAAGTGGAAAGAGTTCATTCGGCCTCATCATCATCCACATAGATGATGGAAGAGGGAAGAAGAATAGTACTGGATGCTGACTGTCAAGGTAGAGGAAGGAGATGTGACAAAATAGAAAACACATTACCTGTATACCATAGCCAGATAGAACATTTGAGAATGGCAGTATCAAGGGCATGTTTTTTTTTAAAATGTTCCATATAGAAACTGGCTAGATGGGGGGGGGGAGTCTATGGTCAAACTGGAAGATCTGCAAAACATCCACCTTTAAGAACAGAAGAAATACATCCACCACTATAACTATGGTCAGTCAGGTTTAGCTGACTATGTTTTGAATACCTTGAACAGAATCAAATGGGACAATTACTGTACTTTACTGCAACAAATATAAACTTGAAAAACTTTTCTTAGAATCAGCAGAAGATTTGAAAAACTAACCTACTCTTAATAAATATGGTTATGTTGAACTTCAATTCTTAGGCCTCTTGCCCAACATCTAGCCAACAGCATCCAGAGGGAGCCCCTCATAAGACTTTAGACTTTTAATCTCTTCCCACAACCACTTATTTATGAGATTGTATCCCTGGTATTGTCTTTGTGATAGACAAAATATAGGATCCACTAAAGTTGTGTTTAATTGTTTCTCTGTGCTGTATTCATTTCATCAAACCTAATAATGAGTTTAGGATGCATAATCCTAAATACTCACCAGAGTATTTTAATAAGGTGATACACCTTTTTACTAATTGTACGAGGTGTGACAATTCAATTCCAGGAGCAGCTGTGTAGTGTCGCACATGAGGTGATTTGGTTGGAGTCATGTGAGTAATCGTCTCTCTACATGTTTTAACTAATGTATACATAAACTTCAAGCCGATAGGGCCATTTGCCAGTTGGCTATTGCAAAAACAACAGAGATCTATGTGCGAAACTGTCGTAAAAATGTGTGATCGAAATCTGGAACAGCGTTGAGATTCAAAGGTGGGCGAGAAAATGTGAATGACAACCCCAGAAGTGGGTAGCCAAAAACAAAAATGGACGAAACGTGAACAGAGTGCAAGATTTGGTATGGTCTGACAGATGATTAAGTGTGCAATTAATGGCTGATGAATTGCATATGAATTGAGAAACAGTCAGGGTAATTTTAACTGAAGAATTGGATATGCAAAACATTTCTGCGAAGCTTCTACCTTGGATCTTGACAGATGAACAAAAGCAGTGGCAGCTTGAAGATGTGACTGATCTTTCTGCAAATGAGCACATGTTTCCAAGAGTAATTACAGGTGACAAAACCTGATGCTTCCAGTATGATCCCAAAACAAAACGGCAAAGCATGCAGTGGAACCCCCCCCCCAAGTTTGCCACGTCCGAAAAAAGCATGCATACATGACTTTCGCAGTTCAAGACCATGCTGATGTGTTTCTTTGATCATAAGGAGATAGTCCACTATGAATTCATTGAAGAAGCACAAACGGTCAACCAACAATGCTATTTAGAGGTGCTGAAAAAATTACGCGATTCTGTTCAGAGAAAAAGTCCTGAATTATGGCCTGACAAGTGTATCATCCATCACGATAATGCACAAAGCCATAGTGTGCTCATCATGAGAGTTTCTGGCCAAAAAATTGATTACTGAATTAGGTCATCCTGCTTATTCAGCTAACTTAGCTCCCTGTGATTTCTGGCTGTTTCCAAAATTAAAGACTGCACTTAAAGGATGAAGATGTTCTAGCATCGATGATATCAGCATAATGTGATAAAGGAACTCAAGATTATTCCAAAAAGAGTTCCAGGCTTGTTTCCAAAAATGGGGACACCATCTAAACCAGTGTGTAAATGCACAAGGGGGACTACTTCTAAGGCAACAGTTGCAACTAACATATAGTTCCAAACATAGGTTTTTTTACAGGTGCATTCAGGAATTAAATTATCACACCTGATATATGAAAAATATGACTTCATTAATTCAACCTTGGTATCTTCTTCTGTGGATCTGGCTCCCACTAATGAGACCTCAATAAATGAAACCAGTTTGAGTTTTGACTCTTCCCATAATACACAGCATTATACATACCCAAACAGATAATTGGGATATTAAAGCAACTGATGCAAAGTCATCAGCCTCTATATACAAGTAGCCTAGTTGTGAAGATACTTCACATGCAAACTTTGTTTGCTTATTTCTTGTTTGTTCTTGCAGACAACAGAGAAAACAATCATATGCAGCCACTTTCAACAGAGGAAGTTTCAAAAATTATTTTAAAAAAAGGGGGGGGGATTAAGGAAGCCAAATCTTGCCTTACCCATCTTGGGAGGTTGCATTTATTAACTATAGCATTGAATTAATCAGTTAATGTTAAACAATATTGAAATTTACAAATTAGCCATATTTATTGGGTAGTACTTTTGAGTTTGATATTCCAGTTTAATACTGCTTGCTTAATGCAATTTTCCACAAACAGAAACCAGCATTAATTATTAGTTGATTCACCAATCCACTTTGTTTTCAAGTTCATTTACATGTGTTAATGGCAAGTAATTTTTATTCTTTCCTTGACAAGGCACAGCGTAACACTAAATTAAATGCAGACCACCTAAGTATGCATAAACATATTTTAAAGTAGAAAGTATTACTCTATCAACCATTAAACTAAGAATTACTCTCATCACAACAGAACTCTTCCAAACTTGATGAAGAGTGATTATAAAAGCTTTTGCTTTTCTGTTGTTAGTGTCTTAACTTTAACTTTACTTAACTGGTGTTAGTGTCTCTAGAAAACGCATGTATAGCATGAAACAAATGGCTATAAAGAACACTGTTGCCACCGGAGCAACTAACTTGAAAGAAAGCTTTATCTGGAAAGCAAGATAAGTAAACTGATCTGAACTGTTAATTGTTTGCTGCTGATGAATTGCCATGTCTATTGATCCAGCAAACAAGCTGGATCAATAGACATGGCAATAGACAATATTTATTTCATACCGTAAGGTCACCAAAAACAAGAGGTATGCGGCATTGTTATTATTCTCTTTTCTCAGATTTCATACTTCATACATTTTTTTAATATGTTCATTTAATCAAAATTTTGATTTCAATATTGATTTAGGTTTTCACAAAGACGAAAGCTCGTCCAAACATTCTAAATACTACAATACTAAACCCACTCACGATGGAGCCCTTACTACCACATATTCAGAAATGATAAAAAATATAAAGAAAACAAAGTATGTATCTTAAAATCTTTAAGCAGTGTCCTATTCAAAACATACTGCATAGCGTACGGTTGTGTATCAGCGATTTTTTTTTCTTTTATTTATTTTTTATCTCTACCCCCTCGGGTAGAGATAAAAAATAAAGGAACGGGATGTCAATTTAACTGCCATATCATACATTAAACTGTAGCAAGAAAAACAAAATTTATTATTTTCTAAAGAATTTTACTTACTTGTCATTTCAGCATTTGCTAACATGCCATTGTTAGATCTCAAGAAATTAAAAATCAAAAATCGAAATTTAGTGTTTCTAAAGACGCGCAACAAAAAAATTACAGCCATTGTTAAATGAAGCTTCCGTAGTTAGTACACAACGATTTCTCATAAGACACCACCGCCATACATATTTCGGTGGCGTAACTAACATAAAAATTAATATATAATAAAACTATTTGTTACTATTAATATGTTTCAAATTATTTTAAAGACAGACTTATACGAATAGTTATTCGTGAAAACAATGGCAACCAAATTTAACCATTTCTTAAAAAATATCAACATCTTGAATTATCACTAATGAAATAAATAAGTTTAAATAAAGAAATAAATATATAAATAAAATAAATGAAAGATCAGGAGCTGAAATCATCCAGTTTAATTATGCTTATCAGTTGATTGGACGATTGTCCATTTTTAAACGGCAATTTATGCCATTCAAGGCTAAACCGTCATACATATTGGACATTAAATTTTGACTAATTAATATGGAACCACAAATCTTCTTCTGCACTGCAGCCCCATGTAAGACCTTGGCCTTCCATTTTTGGGTTTCATACTCACTACAAGGTGGGGTCGTTACTCCCACGCTCAACCATGTGTAATTATCTGTGAAACGTTATGTTCTTAAGGCCGGGAGGAAAACCCCCAGATAAACTGGGGAGAAAAACCCTGCAGTGCACGCCCAACACCGGCTAATTTGGCTATATCTGGGGAAGATCCTTAGCTCCTGAAGTCAGCGACGAGAATCGAATGCAGGACACTCCTTTTCCAGGCATATAGTTGAGGAGCATGTTACCACTCGGCTATCCACACCGAATCACAAACAGGAAAACTGGTAAGTTCAGCCCAATGCAATGGGGGCTTCTATTTGTGGGCCGAATATCAAGGTATACTCTTATACTGTACCTGGTGATGCAGAATGCGTATTTGTGGGACAGTGAATGCTCAAACCAAAGAAGCATAGATCGGTAAGGTATCCAGTAATGATCAGTTTGACAATTTGATATGAGTAAAACGAAAAAGCACCCTTCATAACATTATTCATAATGAAAATATTCTAAAAATAGTTGAGTCACAAGGATAGGTGGAAGATCATTCCTTCCGCAAGACATTAGGACAAAACAAAATCACGAACTTAACTAAAGAACAACAACAGCAACAAAAAAGAAAATGAAACCCTTATATTTACATATTTTTGAAAATAAATCCTCTACACTTTCTCTAGAGTAGTCAGTGCTCGCGAGCCCTATAGTTGATGTAAGTTTGTTGTGGGTGGTTCGACCGCCATAAGTCCTCGTACGTTCCAATCTAAATATGATTAGCTAGGCTGCAGCTGTAAATCACGTTTGCTACTGAAGAATTTCGTGATCACTTCAAAGTAAAAATAGCAGGAGATTATAGTCAAAAGTTAAAAACTGCAAGTCAGGTTTCTGTTGAGAGATTCTTGAAAAAAATAAGCCTTCGTCCTTTGATAGGCATTTAACTTCATGCATGCTAACTAAAGAAGATGTGTTAAGATGATGTTACGATTTATTAATCGCAAAAATAGAGAACTTCGTTAATAGTTATTTGTTTTATATGCATACTGAATTGTTTATTTATTATTATGGTGAACAGTATGAGGAGTTGCGTGAGTGAGACGTTTCTGTGTTGATGATTATTATTATTATTCGTGACACCTCCAAAGAGTCCGGGAGGACACCTACAGTACAACTTTCCATCTCCACCACTACACCTAACCTCTACTATAGTACACCCACAGATTCGAGACCGTTCGACACTTCTGCGAATGTCAACAGAAGGAGAATCCATTCCGATAATAGGGCACTCAATCCGTATTGTGTGATGAGTTGTTTATTATTACACGTCGGAAAATTAACTTCTCTTTTATGATCATTGTAGTTAACTATGTTGTTTGTATAACAGTTGAAAAATTTTTACCTATAAAGCACGTGATTTCGCGTGTTGGCGACCAATTCGTACGTCATTCATTTCTTTCTCCCTTTCAGCATGAATCGACTATTCTTGGCAAGCCTCCAAGCGAAGCTCTCTAAAGTGCGGGCATACTATACCAATCAACTACATCAGCGCCATCTACCGCCCACCGCCACAACAAGAATTTTTTTGTCTGTAAATTGCATGTGTTTTGAAGGGCCGATGCGAGATGAAAATCCCCCTTTTACCTCAATATGAGATCGGCTTCCCTCGATTGAAATAATCCATAAAAAGATTTCTTCCGTCATGACGCGAATCCAACTTAGGCCTTTTCTAATCGAAAGGCGCAACGTACCTTCTTCCAATTGCGCTACGGAGGCGCTTAACAAAATAATAGACATAATTGAAGATGATTGTGTTAATAAGGCAAGAAATGTTGAAATAATTTATAAATAATTCTTTAACACTCACTAAAACATTATTATTAAAGAATTCTTGATTAATTATTACAAATCATTCAACTGAAGTCTGATTCAGCTAGCGATTCATTATTTTCACAACAATCACCGTCATCATCAGTGATTCTAACATGCACTTAAGTGCCCAAGATTTTTACAATTTCCTTGCATTTTATAACCATATTTCTATTATAAAGTGGTTAACCCTATGCCTGTAAATATTCATTTGTAAATCGCGTGTGTTCTACTGGCCGATTTGACTGATTGCGGGATATTTTCTCGGTATTATGGAAAAAATCGAATGGTAGGCACGACTATGAGATGACATTTCAGATCCTATTTTTGAAAATTGCCTAAATACAGGATAAACTATCATTAGAATTTCATCTCTGCATTACCACGCTATTAGAATAAGCGCCTGTGTAACCTCATGTTATCTTTTATAATGATGGATCAGAAGAACAAAGATGATTATAGGTTCAATAATAATTGTGAAACTTTTTTCCACACCCTTTCTTAGTCAGTTCAAGAGTGAGTTGATCTGTTTTTGAGGTGAAAAAGGGAGACTCCCCCAGTGGAAAGTTGGCTTTTTAACCTACGATACAGAAAAATCGAATTGAACTTACACTGCTCCCATATTGTTTTACTAACATCTCCAATACATTCTGTATGGGTTCAGATACGGACTTTGTGGTGGCCATGGACTATAGTGAAATTCGCTGTCATCCTTGCTGACAGTTCTTGCAAGATGGATAGTAACATTGTGGTCCATGAAACAACCGTTACCTGCTGGATGAAAAATCAACATTTCAGGATGGGCTTGATCAGCAACCATGTTCAGATATTCCTTGGGGGATCTGACCTCCCAGCAATATCACAAGTCCCGTTCTGTTCCAAGAGAACATGTCCCACACCATAACACCACATCCAGAATCCTGAGTTGTTTACAAGGCGAGAAGAGTTCATTGCTTGATGGGGCAACCGCCAAACTCTGTACCTACTGTCGATACAGAACAAGGTATACCATGATTGGTCGGACCAATACTTTTATCCAGTGTCTAGTCACGGTGTTTCTGACACCACTGTAGACGAACTTTCCGGTTCTTCGAAGAAATCACTTTTCCCGTATGAGTATGTGAATGCCATTACCGATTTTCTTCAATTCTCTGAGCATAGTTCGGTGAGTTAGGCGTCAGGAACAGTCTTCATTAAAGGCGTTGGTCAATTGCCACAGGAAGTTCTGTCTGTCTGTATAAGCCTTCTTAGACGACTCGCTACCTCGTTCATGACAGGCTGTTTTAGGACCACAGTTACGCCTCCGTGACAATCAATGTGGGTTATTTGTCCACTGATTAAAGTTATTTGTCCACCTGGAATATCTTCTGAAACCAGTCAACTCTGCTGTTTTCAAAATCCTGTCTCCAGTCAGACGCCATCCACAAGGCCTTTATGGAATTCCAAAAGACTCTTTGTATATTTTATTGGGATTAACATTATTGACGAATACTGACCACCATCATTCTTAAATGGTTGCCTAGAGCACATGACCAAGTATTTTGCATATACGCTGCGTAAGTGGTGTTTACGCACATTTGCATAAAGGTTTTTAATTCAGTGACCTGTGTGTGGATGGCAGAAGTCACCTACCATACTGTCTGCCCTTAAGACTACAAAGCGCAGTTATAAAGGATACCAATTAGTGGCGGTAAAGATTGAACAAGGGCTGCTAACTGATCTCTCAAACATGGATAAAGGATCAATGACTACTCTGCTCTTTGTAAATGGAAAGGATTGCATGATTGAAAAAACGATATATGGTAAAGGTGGTCTTTCTGATGGAAAAAGTCGATGACGCATAAGGTATACTTTTTGTACTCTTGGAGGAAATTTACAGTGGTCGTTGTTGCAGGAGATAAAGGCAAAGGATAATGTAGGGGTCGGATTAATCTTTAATTGGTATACGATTAGTACCATTTGAATTTGTGAGAAGTGCGAGCGTAATAAGAAAAAAAAAAGTTACACTCAATGGGTCTGTCAAGGTACCCAAAAACATTACTATCGTGCAAATAGGATCTGGATTTTTGCATTTAACCGTACATTGATAAGAAATAAAATTCGTCTAAAGAAATATAAAAATTTGCGCATATAATATTTTTCCTTCTTAGAAAATGTGAAGGCGAATTAATTTATACGTTTTGTACTAATAAATGTATATCAGCTAAAAAAAAAAAAAAAAGCTGCTAACGCCTATGTTGTTCCCGTATAGGGAGTAGGCGGGGTCATTTACCCTATCTTTCAATATTTAATTCAATCGTTCCAGTAGAGTGAATTAAATATTCACGGCTCATGTTTTGCATGCAGATTGATGTGTAGTATAGCTATTTTAAATATTCTAACACTTTTTAATCCCAAAGATAGGCTAAATTCTTTTAACCCATTCTAAAAATCTTACGTCATTTTTCCGAAAAAACAAAAAACCTTAATTACCTCTTTCATAGATCGAATAACTTAGGAACCAGCTGATGAAAAGCATGAATAAAACTGCTGTGGTTATCAACTAGAATCAGACTTATAACAGTCTTTTTCTGATGGATTAACATTATGATATCAGAAGCCACAAGCTTACAGAAAAAAATTTCTCTATCAAACTTTTTTTCTGTTTATTATGCACACTACTTTCTTATTACTTTATAGATAATGATCATGTACTCTACCTGTATATTGTGTCTGTAACCTTTATACGCTTTGTAAGCTTTTACTCTTAGGCAGTATATGATTTTCCTAAAATGTTTACTGTAATCCATCATTTGAAATTTAAATGAAATTATTGACTGAGTAAGATTACGTAAAGTTTCGCAAAATCGGAACGGAATTAGGGAAGGGGTTTGTCTAAAAATATGTGGTTGTGTTTCGACAAGATGGCGGATCTAGGTAATAGACAGGGGCAAATGCTGGTCTTGAAATTCAGCTTGCTCTTGTTATCATTCAGGGAGTGAGAGGTGTGATTGAAGTCTGATTAGCGGAATAATGAGTTACTGACCATTTAAAACTATATATTTAGAAATTTGTGTGCATTTAATCATACAAATACAACATTTATTTTACAAACGATATTCTATCTTTTTCAACTTAGCTACTTGAATAAAAATTCTACCCTACAGTTCTTCTTTATGAACTGATCAATAACATCGTCATAAAAAGTTGGTTGTAACTTAATTTTCCCAAGCAACACGTAAAGGCTGGCTGAAGCTCACTGGCTAGAGCTACTTTCATTGCGTATGGCCTGTGTTTAAGACGACGTGAAGGGAGCGGAAATGGCTATGCGCGCGCATGAAATCACAGTGCTGCAGCAAGGACCTGGAAGCCACGACAACCGAGCAAGCCAAGGTAGCTTTGACTAGACGAGCAAGCATCAGCCTTCGATACACAACGCAAAACTCAATTATTGCCGCGCAAGCTTAAGACGTCTTCTGTCTACGAAAATAAAAGCCTAAATGGAATGCTTATAAATGCATGCATTTATTAACAAATAAACATTACTTCTTTATCAATTAATGAGCTTGCGCAGCAAACATAGCAAGCATGGAGAATTCATCAGAAAAAGACTATTCCGCGGAAGGTGAATAGGTGTTCCCCGAGAAGTTCTGAAATTTGTCATTTTAGTTTTCTAAGCATTTTTTATGAATAAATATTTTATAGTAAAAATATTCCGAGGAGAATAATATTCGTGAATATGTCGAAAAGCTCAGACCCAGATCTGTGTCTCGTTAATTTTCACACATAGAAACCTTTCAACATTTGGGAGAGAGAATGCTGTTTATGACGGGTCATAGAAATTGCCTGCAAGCCCATTACACAATTGGCGTCATGCTTCTGTTCTCAAAACTGAAGGAAACGACATCTGTGTAGCAAATGTCAGTGATCATGCAGCATATTTTTAAACATGGAAATATGTATTCATGAATTATCGTTAATTTTCACACATCGAAATCTTTCAACAATCGGGAAAGAGAATACTGCTGTTTATGATCGATCATAAAAATTGCCTGCAAGCCGATTACAACAATGGGTGGCGTATCCTCTGTTCTCAAAGAAATAACATCTTTTGCAAATGTTAGTGACCAATCAGCAAGGAAATATAAAGAAAATTTTTCCACTGAAATTGAAGATCAAAGTAGTCTGTATCCGGTTCTCAAATCTATTACTACTGAATACTTTCTTCGCAAGTTCGTATTGCAGTGTGCAAGTACTTGTTCTGAAACCGGAGTGCCGTGATTTTTTTAAAAGTAATAGGAATACAGAGTTAAAATCTGATACGAATAAGAGACAAGGCACTTTGTTTAATTTTGGTATTAAGAAATCTCTTATTGAAGGTGTTTGGGACGGAACATAGTGAGTCATCCACCAACAGCCCAAAGATCTCCAGGATGTACAAAAGGAGGGGAAAACTACCAGCAAACAGGAGAAAAAGTCTGCATTCACTTCGTAAGTATTTATAATAATATTATAAATATATTTGGTGATCAGAATGGGATATGCAAATGAAAATCAGCACAAATTAATTTAATGATGTTTGCCTGAATAAACTATAATATGCTACAACATTTCATTAGTCCAGTGATTGATAACTCATTTAAATGTAATTTATATATGTCAACATGCCACACCGTATACATAAGTGTATTAATACTCTTTATGATTATGCCATAATTAATTATTAATACTTATGTTAATGTATGAACTTTAAAAATAATTGGAAAGATATTTACGAGTAAATTTGTTGGGACCGGGCCCTCGGAAAAAAAAAAAATCAGCTAACGCCTTTTTATTCCCGTACATAAGGAGTAGGTGAGGCGACTTTTAAAAAAAAAAGAATTCTTCTTACTCTTTTAACTAATTTTATAATTAATATCTGATTTATTTCGAACTGTTTAATTTTTGTTACTGAACATTTTATCAAATCGTTCTTATTACAACTGCTTTTACATTATTTGACACGGTTTAGTGCTTTTCTTACAAGTATTGTTACAATTCATATTTACTTTTGTGTGTTGCAGTCTTTTTTTTACTATTTTGCATTATTCATTTACTTTTATATTATTCGACATTTCTTATTTATAATCTTATTGTCTTTAATACTAAAGTTACCTTTACAACACAATTCTATTTGTTTTTATTATAGCTCTGACAAATATTGGAATTTGAATATTATTGAAAAAATACCCATGGATTCTTGTTTAAAGACAGAAACTTTAACACAAGGAGGAGCAAGTACTTCTGCTGACGCATCTATTCGTATGATTGCAGAAGATATGGAAGTGCAAACTGCGGTTTCTTCAAAAGCTAACAAAAGCTACCATGAAAGTTATTTAAATTATGGATTTACGTGTATTGGCAATACACATGCTCCTGATGTTTTATGTAATTAAATACTAGTAAACAGTTCTTTGGCTCCAGCTAAATTTTAGGCACTTCGAAACGAAATACACTGATTACAAAGGAAAAGATTTTTTTAAGAGACGACGTAACTCGCTAGAAAAATCTAAACTTCAAATGGCTACAATTGCTTCAACTGAAAATGCAACAGAGGTGTCTTTTCGCGTGAGTTACCGCATTGCACTTCATGGTGACGCTCATACAATTGGTGAGACGCTCATTAAGCCTTGTGTGAAAGACATTGTATCATGCATGTTAAACGAGCAGGTTGCTAAAAAAATAGATGCAGTACAATTATCAAATGATACTGTTTCACGCCGCATCAAAGATCTTTCTGCTGACATAGAAAAAGAGCTAATTCATCGACTTACACTGCAGTGAATATTCATTGCAAATGGGTGAATCTACAGATGTCGCAGGATTCGCTGTATTACTAGTGTTTGTTCGTTACATATTTGATAAAAGTATTGAAGAAATGTGCGAATATCTACAAGAAAAAACTACCGCAGAAGATATATTCAACTGTATTAATAATTATATTACAAAACAGGAAATCGGTTGGGAGAAGTGTATTGATATTTGTACAGTTGGTGCTCAAGCAATGGTAGAAAAGATGAAGGGAGTTGTAACACGTATCCTGCAAGTAGCTACAAGAGCCACCCAAAGTCATTGTGTTTTGCATAGACAAGCACTACCTACATATTTTGGATGAAGCCGTAAAAATGATCAACTATGTAAAATCTCGACTACATCAATCCAGATTATTTAAAATTTTGTGCGATGAAATGGGTAGTGCACATAACGCACTTTTATTACATACTGAAGTGAGATGGCTATCCAGAGGAAAAGCATTATTGAGGCTTTTTGAACTTGGTAGTGAGTTAATGGTCTTCTTGATGTCACATAATTTAGGACAAAATTTTATTGAATTATTAAGAAATTCTTCATGGTTGATGAGTCTTGCGTATCTGGCAGATATTTTTACAAAGTGCAATGAAATTAACTTATCATTACAAGAAAGAATATTACAATTTTTAATACAAGAGATAAAATTGCATCTTTTGATAGGAAGTTGCAATTCTGGATTTCTACAGTTGAACAGAATAATTTTGATTGTTTTCCCACCTTGCATGAATTTTTGACTGAAATAGATTCTAAAGTAAATGAAGAAGTATCTAACGTAATTTTAGAACACTTGCATGACTTGCAATCAACCCTTTTGCAATATTTTCCAAAATCCAGTGAGGACAGTTCCTGGGTTCTGAATCCATTTACAGTGACAGCTAAGCCAGCAGGCTTCAGCGCAAGTGACTATGAACATCTAATTGACTTAATTAGTGACTCTGATTTAAAACAAAAATACAAGGAACTGCCAATAAATGATTTCTGGGCAAAACTAGCTATTCTTGTTTTACTTCCTTTTACAACGACATATTTATCCGAGGCAGGATTTTCATATTATGCTGCAACCAAATCAAAGTCCAGGAACAGATTCAACGCTACACCAAATATGAGAATTCAACTTTCTAATATTGTGCCTGATATCAAAAGAATTTGTAATTCAAAGACCCAAAAACATCGGAGTCATTAAGAACTTAATTTGCAATATACGTTTTACTATTTTTATGTGTTTTGTTTTTACTAATTAACATTTGACAATAAATGATTCTTTTTTCTTAACGCTTAGATTTACTCATTTATTTTATTTATATTTACCTAACCTACAAAACCAGCACAAAGGAGAAAAAGTCTGCATTCACTCGTAAGTACTTATAATAATATTGCTCAGTGGATGTGGCGTTTGCCAACCACAACGCTTGGCCGCACGAAGGAAGACTTGGTTTCGAGTCTAGTCGGCGACTAGAGGAAATTTTTCTAAGCCTTTTTTCGACCGGTTCCCGAGTTAGTCGATCTCTGGCACGGGCAAGCAGGTTTTTCCTCCCGGAAACTCGGGTTTTTCGTCCTGTAAACTCAAGAAAATCGACACCTTAGAACCCACATTATTTCAGACATTAAATATATTCTGTTAAGGTTAGGGACCACGAGATGGCCGCACATTTGAGCCGTCTCTCTTCACTGAGTACCCCTTAATTAGTGATAGCCTTGGGCCATCTATCTCTGATTGGTACCAGTGGAGATTGAACTGCCCACTCAGTCTCCAAAAGTTAGATAGGGCTAAATGGCCTCGCCTACTCCCCGTATACGGGAATAAAAAGGCGTTAGCTGATTTTTTTTGATTTTATAAATTTTTGGTAATCAGAATGGGATATGTCAATGAAAATCAGCACAAATTAATTTAATGATGGTTTAATTGATGTTTAATTAATTATTAATTAATAATTAAGATTACTTGCAATGGTTATCCAGGCCGGATTCATAGATCTAACAGTAATGGTTAATCTACCAACCAGAATACCAAATAACTGAGTTTTTGAATATTTTCTTACCCATCTCTTCTCCAAATATAATATAGACGGCTGCAGTCCATTTTACAACTTCAACTTTATAACTAATCCATGTCCATTTTCTACAGATCGATCTGCTTCCAACCAATCTCGGCCTCATAAACTATGACACTAATAACCGAATAACTGAAATAATCCCTACTGGAATGAGGTTCTTTATTCTCTACTCCATTGCAAAACCCATAATTTCATCCAATCCATGGTTCTCCGAAAAATGTCCATTTACAGTCAATGACAATATAAATCAATAACTCAAGTCAAGAACCGTAGCTGCTCACTCAGCATACTCTACAGCAGAAAACATGTGTAATCAAATAATCACAAATCATAAGAAAACTTTACAAGGACCAAAAGAAACATCTTGTTTCCTGATCAACTGGAAATCAATCCTTCTGATCACTCGCAAAGGATGTTTGGCATAATTTCTACTTTTTTAAAAAATATTTTTCGCATTCTGATGGTACTATGGTGACATCACCTAACCATAAGACAAACCTCTAGGCTTCAGTCTTATCCTTTAACTCTTGTGTAGATGTCAAAAGCAAATTACCTCCTTCCTGATCAGAAGAGATTATGCCGCTTCTGATCTTTCACCAGAAGGACATCAGACAAATTCGTATTAATATTAACATCAATAAGTCTCCTAGTTCAGGTAGTATCCCTATAGTTATGCAGAAAACGTATTCCTATGAATTAAATCCTGTATTACGTTATATAAGCCGTCATATTCATTGGGCATCTATATACAACATGGAAACACAATCCAGCCTGTCCCTAAAAAGTCGGATAAAATCGACCAACTGTGCCATTTCAGTACTCTCAAAGGGAGAGTACTGTAATGTAGATAGCCATCAACAGTCAACGTTTTCACTGCATAGAGACCGATCAATTAATTGATCATTACTAATATAGATTCTGTAATTCTCATTCAAAAACGAAACTAAACTTAATCGTTTTGAGACATAGATTATGAAATGACATGGAGAAACTCTTGTGGTCCCTTTTGGTGGAATTTTGCAAAAGGTTCTATCATATGGCCCCTCACTCCTGGTCTTTGTAATAGGATTATCAGCTTCCTATATAGTTGTTCACCGCGTCTTTAAGTGAATGGCTTCCTCTCACCAGATATCTTTATCAATTCTAGAATATTCCACGGTTCTGTACTTTCACCCATACACTTCCACTCAATATTATCTCCCCATCCTTCTCAGGTGAGGTGAATATACGATAATGTTCAACGCATTCAAGACATATTCCTATCTTTAAACCGGAAGAAAGATTCTACTTCTCTCTGTGTTAACTTTAAAGAATGTCCTAATTTCCCATCGGAATCTTTAGATGGGAAATTATGACAAAATATGGTGAATGATATACTTTATTCGCAAGCCTAATCAGACTCTTGGGCTGATTAGGCTTGTGACAATGTTTTTAATATTATAATAAGAACGCCAGAAGAAAGACAATTGTAAGTTCGATTATAATTGCCAACCAGTGAAATTTTTGTAAAATTCACTTCAACCTGTTCCTAAATTAATTGATCTCTGTCACTGAGATGCAGTTTCTTGCTAAACGAAACTTTTGCGTTTTTTTAATTCTGTAATGCAAGAATTCGACTGTGATGCTATTTGTACTACTGTAACTATAAGCCAATGCAACACTAATGTAATAATATATAATGTTAGGGTCAGGTATGGAGAGATAGCATTTGTTTGCCGCATTTTCTTCCCAAATGCCGGTTAAAATCATTGATAGTTTCGTGGCATCTATTATTGGCTTAATGCAGAGATTGCCTGCCCACGAGTTTTCAAATGTTAGGGCTAAGTGGCATCGCCTAGAAAGACAAAAAACAATTCTTTGGGCATGTACTGGTGTTTCGTCTACTTACTAATCTGGATGTTTCCTCTACTAACGTAATCTGGGTACAATCTTTGGTTTTTACAATACTTTTCTCCTATAAAGAAATGGATATTTCTAAAATGCGTTATTTTGAACAAAGAAGCATAAAAGATTTCTTTTTGGTGATTAAATTAGTTATGATAAGTATGAAGTGCCTTATGGTCACTAATATAATAACTAAAATGAAAATAGTATTTGTGGCAGGTTTTGTGACTCTTTATTCAAAAAAAGGAATTGAATTTCCTGTCAGTATCAAAATATGTGTAAGTTACATGAGGTTCAACATGCATTATTGCATGTCCGCGTTCCTGATAAAGGAAACGAACAGGTACAGAAATCTGAACCTAGAATCAATACAATCTCCAATATAAGGCATTTGGCTTATAATTCATTCATTCATTTATTTTTATTTTATTAAATGGGGCAGCATAACATCTACTAATGAAAAAAGTCGAATAAGCTCTGCATTATTATTATTTTTAAGAGAGATCTCCAGGGAGTCGGGACCCATCAAGGGAGGTCACATACTATATGCACCAGCTATCATACTTATTCTTGAATTCATTCACACTGTTTGCACACACAACATCCAATAGCGATCAGATCCAATCACGCACCAACGAGAAGAAAAATATAGCCCTCACCCCTTCTAAGCGACACTCATTCTCAGCTTCCAAGGAAGTTTTGCCCTTTTGTCCTTTCCTCACCCTCCATAAATTGAAATCCTGTATCACCCTTTCAGACGTTTGTAAGTCTCAATCATATCACCCCCTCTTTCTCCTGTTTGCTAGTGTCTGCAGTCTATAAATTCTAAATCTTTCTTCTCAAAAACAGTATTCTATAATCCTGATATCATTTTTAACACTCTCCTTTGTACTCTCTCCAATATATCAGAATCACAACGGAAACCAGACCTGTGCTCAATAGTCCGAGTGAGGTCTTATCAATGCCTTGTAAAGAGGCAAAATGACATCCTTACATGGGAACGCTCGTTTTATCATCGCAATTATCTTTTAGGTTGTATTTGCAGTCTTCGCTACATGGCCCCTGAACTTCAATTTCCTATCATTAACACATCGAGACCCCTAGCCTCATCAGTTTCTTTAGCCTAATCCCACCAATATAATACGATATTGGATAGCTTATCACGCCAAAGTGAATGATTTCACATTTACCGACATTGAACTGACATCCCTTTGCCCATACCACAATTCCAGCCTATTCAAATCATTATGCAAGTATTGCATTTCGGCAGCATTCCTGATTACCCTACCTATCTTTGCATCATCAGAAAATAGCTGTATATGTAGCTTATCAAATCGTTCCCAATATCATTAATGTACAGATTGAATAACAGTTGACAAGCACTGATCCTTGTGGTACGCCACTGGTTACCTTAAATCTTGCAGACTCACATCCTCCATATACCACTTTTTCATATCTGTCAGTCAGCCATCCTCTTATCCAAATTAATATTTTATAATCCGCACCCATATTCTCCAATTTATGCAACAGTCTACCATGGTGTATTCTGTCAAAGAGCTTAGCAAAATCCAAAATATGTATCCATGGTGTATCCATTCCCCTTGTCTAATTCAATGGTAACATTGCTATAGACTGAGTAATTTGCTAAAGCATGACTTTTCCTTAGTAAACCCACGTCGCTCATTGCAAAGTACAGATTCACTGCTAATCCATTTCTGAATTCGAGCCCTGACCAATTTTTTCAATATCTTCACCACCACTCCTGAGATTCTAATCAGTCGATAGTTGGATACATCGGTCTTTGCACCACCCTTGTGCAACCGAATTACCATATATTCTTTCCATTCCTGAGGAATCTTTCCTGCCTGAGACTCATATTAAACAGCCTGGTCAAAGCAATAGCCAGTTAGCTGAACACTCTTTTAGCATACGTGCTGATATCCCATCAGTCCCTATTGCTGAATTTTTATTCAGATTATGCAACAGCTCTAATACCTGGTTCTCATACACCCGAGTTTCTTCACCCAGTGAAGAAGTAGCAGTGAGCTCAATGTCGTTTACACCAGGTTGTTAGCTTTTAACAAAATGGGTACTCGTTAGTTGAAAACCTCTTTTGCGTCTGTAATCTCACGCCATCTGCATTTAAAAGAATTATTCTTTCATGTTCATTCTTTCTTATCGATAGAATTCTTGTGAGTTGTCTTTAGCATGTAGAGACAGTTTCTTTTCATATTGAGACATTGCTTTCCATACAATAGTTGTGACTATTCTAGCCTGCTTCTTATAATTTTCATAATGGATATCATCCTTTTGCACATGGATTTCCTTCCACATCATACTTTTCTTATCAATCTCTTGCTTAATACGATTACAAATCCGTTTGACTCCTACCCTGTTTATTCTTCGAATTCTCGAGACACATTTTGATATCGCATCATTTAAGTATTGTTTAAATGCTTCCCATACACTGTCAATATCCTTTCCATCCAGCAACCATTTCATTCCACTGAACTCAGTATACTCCTCAGTTGGTCATAATTTTCTGCTTTGTAGTTCAGTATGTAGGTGAGCACTGCATGATCATCTTCACTAACCGGAGGCAGAATCACATATAGGTAGAATCAGAATAGGCAGAATCAGTTTCGGAAATTTCCGAGGATTACGTCTATATTATGCTATGTACAAATCCATGTGTAGCTCAGTGGAAGTGGCGTGTGTCGTGCACAATAATAGAAATTCCGAAGAAAGATGGTCATAAGTTCTATTCTATTCGCAGACTAGAGAGGAACTTTAACTAAGCTTTTTTTTTTCGAGTTAGTCCATCTCTGGCAAGGGAGCGGTTTTTTCTCCCAGAAAGTCGGGTTTTTCGTTTCTTAAACTCAAGAAAATCGACCATAGAACCCACATTATTTCAGACATTAAATACTAGTGTTAGGGTTAGGGACCACGAGATGGCGGTACTTGTTGAGCTGTCTCTCTTCACTGCGTGCCACTTAGTTAGTGATAGCCTTGGGCCAGCTATCTCTGATTGGGTACCAGTGGAGATTAAACTGCCCACTCAGTTTCCAAAAGTATACGAGAATAAAAAGGCGTTAGCTGATTTTTTTTTATTAGTGATAATCTTGGGCCAGCTATCTCGATTGACTACTCCTGCAGACTGAACTGTCTCCAAAAGGTTAGATAGGGCTAAAATTGCCTCGCCTATTTTCTATAGGGAATAAAAAAGCATTAGTTGATTTTTTTATGCTGTGTGTTTGGTAAATAAAAAAGCATGTTTTATACAGACAGTTCGTATATTATTTTATTTTATTTTTATATTATGGTTTTTTTTCTATTAAATGTTATATTTCATTTTTTTATATCACAGTATTTCATTTTTATATTGTATTATATTATATTATTATATTATAGTTTTTACGATATATTCATACTGTAAATGTTGTTATTCTAAATGATTATCTTTATGGAAATGATTATGCACCTATTATATTCTTCCAAACTTCATTCAGAAATATTTAGTGACTTTGGCTGAATTAAAAACTTGTAAACTAAGAAAGGGTCAGTGCTTCATAAACTCTCTATAAATTTTAGACACTGATCGTAATATTACAAAAAATGTAAAATCATGATATTTTTCTAAAATTCAGCAACCAAAGATTCAGCATTTTCTTCTAATGTTGGATAATATTTTGTTAACGACATTTTCACTTCGTGGGCAACGACTAAAAAACAAGAAGACAATCGCCAGCCTGGTTGGCCGAGCGGATAGCGTATCCACGCTCCACCCAAAAGGCTGGGGGTTCGAATCCAGCCGTGGACCCTGGATGTTTGTGATTGTCTGTGAAAATAGTAGTGGTGGTCGGCGGTAGATGGCGTTGGTGTAGATGATGAAGGTAGTTGCAGCTAGTGGAGTGGTGGAAACGAGAGTTCAAGAGTAGGTGCCCTCCCTCGATGAGTCTTTGGACTCCCTGGAAGTGTTATGTAATAATAATAATAATAATCTGCTTGTGGCCCAATAACCTTGGAAAGAAGAATATTCTACATAACAAAAAGAAACAGAATTAGAAATAATAATTCTTTTTAAAAAAATAGGCATAGAGTCAACACCATTATTTTATATATGTTTATAAGTGTAAATGGTGTCTATGGATTTTTCGTAAATATTTAATATGACATGAAAAAATAGGCAAAAATTTATAATATTCTGCTCCGAATCGTGTTTTTCTACGTAAACCTTTTTGGTACGTATTTGAATATCATTGACACGACATGGGAAAAGTAGCAGATTGAGAACCACAATATCAGGTAAAACTATAAAAAACAGTAAAATGTCCTCACTACACATGATTCATAAGCTATCAGCTTTTTAAAAAGACAGCCATAGAAACAATTCTATCTATGAAAATATTCTTGCTTGTAAAGAAATTGTCATCAAAATTTGTACGTTAGCAGAAGACAGAAGTTCAGTTTAACATTAACGTTAGAATACCAGAAAATCACATTAATCACATTACACGTTTACAACAAACACGCATGCGTGATAATGAATAAGAACAATAAGTCCTCTCTGTCACGCGAACGTGTAACCTTAGCTACTAGTTGGTTTACAACGTTTTTTTATGTTCCTTTCAATTTGCATTTACTAGTTTTCATATCTCCATAAACGCCTTGAAAAAGCCAGACAGTTTGCTGGAGAAACTAGTAGGTTTTAATATAAGTTTTATTGTAAACTGGTCTGTATTAATAAAATTGTATTTCTAGATAAAATAAATAAATAAATCCGCCAAAGCCTTTTATCTATATCTGACAAGTTCGAGATTACTAAGTTACAATCACAGTAAGACAATATTTATATATTTTTTAATATTCCCTCAAATTTATATACATATTACATTCAATCAAATTCTAACTTGAAGATGTTCTGCAGGATAACATTAGGAATACAGAAGTTATAATAAAAGACAATGCTAATTTTATTTAGAGTACATTCACAGCGCACTTGGTATAAATAGTACGATAGTTTCTACGTGCGTAGCTGCTGTACTAATCAGCAGTAATACTCTAATGTATGTGTATAAATAGTGCCACATTTGATTGGTAATTGCATCATTTACAAATCAATGCAGTTTTAATAATTACTTATAATGATCCCTTGCAAACTATAACTAAAAATAATTCTTTAAAGATTTATAATTTTTCTTACCATTCAAATGATTTCTTTAATGCTGATTATTCAAACTTATATTAGCAAACAGCAAAATGTTTCCTCCCACCAAATAGACCAACCTGAGAAAAATGGAACATATGGTGGTAGCAGGGTTTTTTACTCCCAGAGAATCGGGTTTTTCATCTGGCATACAGACAAATCGGCCTTCAGAACACACGCAATTTACAGACAAAAATACTATTGTTGGTAGTGATGATGGGCGATAAGTGGCGTTGATGGTAGTATGTCGTAGTTGGAGAATTAAGTAGTAGTGGAGAGGATGAGATGTATTTAGCAATGTAGAGTAGTGTGCCCTTCCATGATGAGTCCTTGGACTCCCTGGAGGTGTCACGTAGTCAGAATAATAATAATGCATCACTTTTTGCTATTAACTGCATTAGCGTTCAAAACAAATGAAGTAAATTTATTCAATAAACGAAAAAAAATTTTTTTAATAAAAATCAGCTAACACTTTTTTATTCCCGTACAGGGAGTAGGCAAGGCTGTTTAGTCCTATCCAACTTTTGGAGACTAAGTGGGCAGTTCAATCTCCACTGGTACCCAATCAGAGATAGCTGGCCCAAGGCTATCACTAATTAAGTAGCACGCAGTGAAGAGAGACGGCTCAACAAGTGCCGCCATCTCGTGGCCCCTCACCCTAACACAATATATTTAATGTCTGAAATAATGTGGTTTCTACGGTCGATTTTCTTGAGTTTACGGGACGAAAAACCCGAGTTTCTGGGCGAAAAAACCCGCTTACCCATGCTGTGGAGATCGACTAACTCGGGAACCGGTCAAACAATTTCCTCTAGTCGCCGACTAGATTCTAAAGCAAGTCTTCCTTCGTGCGGTCAAGTGCTGTGGTGTGCAAACGCCACATCCACTGAGATACACTTGAACAGTAGACAACTAACGTTGAAGAAACCTTTACAATGAAATACGAATTTGTAATGTTAATTTATACTATAAAATTGTGAAGTAAGGAATATAAGAAAATGATAAATTTTCTTCTTCTTCTGAACCCATAGATGTAAACAAAATTTTAAAACAAGATTTGTGTAGCGAAGCGATCAATTGTTTATCATTGATGTTGCACGTTAATGTAATAATTTACAGCACAAAGAGAAATAATTAAATAACAGGTTTAATCGATTTCAGTATTTTGTCTCGGTCAAAGAGACATTCAACAATACATCGTTAAAATCGTAATGACACACAAGAAACAATAAATGGAAGAGATGAGATAAAGTCCTGTGAGGGGCGCCCCCTATGTGTGCTTTTTGCTTAGACTTATGTTGATTGACAGGCCTAAGAATTAAAGTTTCACAAATTTTGAGAAGTTTAATACAACCATATTTATTATTTATTAAGATTTATTGTTCATTATTTGCAGAAATTATAAGTGTATTTCTTTTTGCCACTTTGAATCTTTTGATACTAAGCTCAAAACAGAAACTGTACATTGTATTTGTTATTCTTCAGTTTTATGAAGTTTAGTTAAGCATGCACAAAAGGAATAATCGGCCAATTTATTTGGACTTTGTTTCGTCTGCGCTATGAGTTTTGTAATCCACATTAAAGATTTCATTGCTTTGTTCCAGATGTTACTCTTCGATCATACATCGTCCATTTATTGAAAAAATGATATTTGAAATAGTTCTTTCAAACACATTGGCAATTGTGTCACATTTTTCAAGGAAATACTGTTTCCAAAACATAGGATACACACACACACACACACACACACACACACACACACACACACACACACACACACACACACACACACACACACACACACACACACACACACACACACACACACACACACACACCCTAATTAACATTAAGGGAATGATTTTGGTACCTTATGAATGAGTGCCACTTTATTTCGTTTTAAGGATGCAAAAAAAGTATGAAACAGAAAAAAATTATGAGTTTAAAAGTAGAACATAGACGGCTAATCTGGCATTATTGTGCACTATTTTGCAGCAGTGCCAAAACAAGTCATATTCACTCCACACTGTCGTTTTCATATAAATGTCCTGTAAGTTTTCATCACGATAAGGCGCATACTCTATCACAGCCTCAAGTTTTACCACCTTAGCTCCCTGCACCATACGAATCATGGATGAAATGGTGACAGAGTTAAGCTGGGGTAGCAATTGTGTGCCCATGGCACTCCCGATTTTAGGCATCTCGAACACGTAATACAGCCTTGGCGTCACACTAAAATGCTAAATTCTAATTTTATATATAATTATTTTTAGGTGAGCTTGTATAGCTGAGTGGAAATGGTGTTTGCTCGCCTGACGCTCGAAAGAAGACCTAGATTCAAATGTAAACACCGACTAGAGTAATATTTTCTAAGTCGCTTTTTATATATTTTCTTCGACCACTTCTCTGGCACGGGCGAGCCATTTTTTTTTCTCCCAGAAACTCGGGTTTTTCTCCCCGTAAACTCAACAAAATCGACCGTAGAACCCACACTATCTCACACAATCAGTATGTAGTGTTAGGATTAGGGACCACCAGATGGCAGCACTTGTCATCCTCTTTTCACCGATAGTTTGGGTCAGCTATCTCTAATTTGGCCAAAGGTGGAGATTGTACATCCCCTCAGTCTGCAAAAAGTTAGACAAGGCTAAAACTGCCTGTGTAGCTCAGTGGAAGTGGCGCAAGCTTCCTCTGCTCTTGGTCACTCGAAGTTAGACTTAAGTTCAAGTCTAGTCGCCGACTGGAGGAACTTTTTCTAAGCCTACCTTCGATCGGTTCCCGAGTTAGTCGATCTCTGGCACTGGCAAGCAGGTTTTTCCTCCTGGAAACTAGTTTTTTTGTCCCATAAACTCAAGAAAATTGACCGTAGTACCCACATTATTTCAGACAGATAACATATCTTGTTAGGGTTAGGTACCAAGAGATGGCAGCACTGGTTTTCCAGTCTCTTCATCGGTGGCTGCTATAATTAGTGATACACATGCGCCAGTTATCTCTGATTGGCTACCGGTGGAGATTGAACTGCCCACTCAGTCTTGTAGTGCAAGACCAAGGTAACTCGTGGTAGAGGTGGAACAAGCTCCGATCACTAATCTTAATATTTACCCTTAATGCCAAAACACATCTCCAAGAAGGGGATGTATGATGTTTTGTATTAAAGGCAAGGGGCCACTACCCAGACCGGTTTCGACCTTTTTTGAGGTCTCATCAGTGGGAGCTAGGCTGGAAATACCAAGATTTAGTAATACAGAGCTTGTAAGTATTTTACCAAAACAAGTTACAATAAGGTGTTTTAACCTTATTAAATAAAACTCTCAGGAGGAGACATAGATGTAGAAAGTAGTTTTACCTTGGGTATAATTATGTTAAAGATACCAAGCAATTTTAAACCTGGTTTTACTCCATTTTTCCCAAGCAAACAGACAAAAATGTCAAGTTTGCTCCTGCAAGTGATGCAAGACTAGCTGATCCTACAGGTAGTGCAAGACCAAAGCAACTCGTGGTAGAGGTGGAACAAGCTCCGATCACTAATCTTAATATTTACCCTTAATGCCAAAATACATCGCCAAGAAGGGGATGTATGATGTTTTGTATTAAAGGCAAGGGGCCACTACCCAGACCGGTTTCGACCTTTTTTGAGGTCTCATCAGTGGGAGCTAGGCTGGAAATACCAAGATTTAGTAATACAGAGCTTGTATTTTACCAAAACAAGTTACCATAAGGTGTTTTAACCTTATTAAATAAAAATCTCAGGAGGAGACATAGATGTAGAAAGTAGTTTTACCTTGGGTATAATTATGTTAAAGATACCAAGCAATTTTAAACCTGGTTTTACTCCATTTTTCCCAAGTTTGCTTACTTGGGAAAAATGGAGTAAAACCAGATTTAAAATTGCTTGGTATCTTTAACATAATTATACCCAAGGTAAAACTACTTTCTATATATATATATATATATCAGCTAATGCCTTTTATTCGCTAATAGGGAGTAGGCGAGGATTTCATACCCTATCTAGCTTTTTTGGAGACTGAGTGGGCAGTTCAATCTCCACTGGTAGCCAATCAGAAATAGCTGGCCCAGGTCTATCACTAATTATAGCAGCCACTCATGAAGAGACTGGCCAACACGTGCTGCCATCTCTTGGTACCTAACCCTAACAAGATATATTACTGTCTGAAATAATGTGGGTACTACGGTCGATTTTCTTGAATTTACGGGATAAAAAATCTGAGTTACCAAAGGAAAAACCAACTTGCCAGTGCCAGAGATCGACTAACTCGAGAATCGGTCGAAGAGAGACTTAGAAAAAGTTCCTCCAGTTGGCGACTAGACTTGAATTTAAGTCTGACTTCGAGCGACCAAGCACAGAGGATGCAAGCGCCACTTCCACTGAGCTACACAGGCCTCTATGAACAATAATATATAGTACATATTCAAGTAAACAAACAGACAAGTCAAGTTTGCGCCTGCACGTAGTGCAAGTCTGAGGCAACTCGTGGTAAACGTGGAGTAAGCTCAGTCAAAGTATCTTGTGGCAGTTTGTTCAGGTAAAATTCATAATCTCTGCATTACTTCAACTCTACCATTTTTAGGTCTGCTCCCACTTACGAGACCTCAATAAAGTTCGAAACCGGTCTGGGTAGTGATCCTTGCCTTTAATGCATAGCATCATACAACTCGGCAATGGGATGTGCTTTGCATTAGGGGAAAATTCTAAGGAAAGTGATCGGAACTTACTCCACCTTTACCACGAGTTGCTCACACTGGCACTATGTTACCACGAGTTGCCTCAGACTTGCAGGCGCAAACTTGACTTACTTGTCTGTTTACTTACTTGGGAAATAGGATTAAAACCGAGTTGATATAAAATTACTTGGTATCTTTTATATATATATATATTTATTTATTTATTTATTTATATAGATATTTAAATATGTAATAATTTTTGATATTTCAAGAAACAATTGCTATATTTTCTCTAAATACTTTCAAATCATGCCGTAACTTTTGATAACATTATCTTTATCATGTAAGTGTTATCTCTGAAAGTGAAACTGGAAAATTCATGTTAAGTCCAAATATTAAATTTGTTTTATGACTTTCATTATTTAGACACGACATTATTATATACAAACTAAGGATTTTAATTAATTGCATAATTTTAATCAATTACCTCATTAATTACACTAATGCTTTTAACCAATTACACCGTTTGCTATGTAGTTACAGTTACATAACGATTTTTGAAAGCTAGTACAGATATCTGTTCTTAGGGGGCGCCTAAGTGAAGTCAGCGAGAGTGATTATAGTTGAGGTAGATGCTAACAATGTGAAATTAAAATGTTGTTGGCAAGAGGAAGCGAAAATCGAGCCAAGCTTAACATTGTACAGTAAGCATAACATCACTACATTTTTAGCATTAGTTGGCAGAATGGAAAGATAGATGGGAATGTTTGTCACTTATGATAATAGCGCAATGAAATGGTACAAGCCCGTGTTGCAACGTGGTAGAAAATATTTACTGTGGCAAGTCCGTTATTTCTCGCGTATATTTGTTGACGAGATGTTTTGTAATGAACTCTAGAGATTGACAATAGGATCAGTTCAAAGCCTCAAAACATTAAGACACCTATGATAAATTAAATCTACAATTTTTTTTTTTAATTTTTGAAAAAAAAAAAAAACTCTCAAGAAATCAAAGCAAATATTAACACATTGAAAGCAACAATAAGATTATGCAATTTATGAAACAGTTATTTTATTTTTATTTAATTTATTTGTTTATTTTATTTTAATTGTTTATTTTTGAGAATGTGTCGTAACTGAATCTTTGTAATAGAACCATCATAGCATCGCAAACTTGTCCAGAAGCCAATATAACGTTTGGTGTTATTTTTTCCTAGCACCAGACAACAGGAGCAGCTCGTGCATGGGCACTGCGGAACTACAGCACCCCCAATTTTTCTCGACACATAAATATATTTATTAATTTATTTATATTTGCTTGTAATATTTAATTTTATCATCAACAATCCTGTACAATTCTCTTATTTTGTATAAAAATTAATAAAAATCCACCTTGTAGCACTTAGGAGGGCGCTAGCAGCACTGTGTTTACCACAGTGCCATTGCTATGCGCGCAATCATATGCACGTCATAGTGAGATACGAGCTATTAGCGTAATGCAGCACTGTTGTTTATATGCCGTTTGCGCCAGTAGTAGAGTGTTTGTAGTGCTTATCGTGTTTAGTCCGTCTCTTTAAATATTTGGACATTACAATTAAAGACATAACATTTGTTAGAGTTTTTATTTTAGAACATTATTGGGGTTATGATAATGGATTTTATTTTTAAGTAATTTTGAATTATACTAAAATGTATAATTTTATCGATAATAAACAATATTTTTCCATGTTTAATTTTTACCATAATTTTGATATTTTATCCAAACACGTATACACTGTACTTACAGTGTGTATGTATATTTCGAAAGTTGCAGCACCCCCACGATTTCAAGTTACGAGCCGCCACTGACCAACAAGAATGTTCTGGTCTAAAGCAGAAAAGACATCATACTATTTATTGCTGCTGGTGGCTGCACTCACATAAGTCCACTGATATAAATATTGTGTATCGCGATTTGTCACCTTAAATCACAGTTTCAAATATTTAACTGTCCGATCACAGGAAGTTTTCGCTGCGCAAATCGAACATGCAGCAATCCCTGGAAATATGTGGAAACCGTGTAATAGAGTTTCGTATGCATAATATTCCTGCACAAAATTGTTATTGAACAACCACAGCAATTTAGTTTGAAATTACAACCCGACTTCAACGTCGTTACGCCAACGCAACAGTTCTCTTCTTTACGTTTATTTACGCAAGCGATGCAAAGGATAAAATAAAAAACGAATAGTGTTCAATATTATGATAGTATTGATAAGAAAAGTTTTGAAAGTTACAAGATTTTTAAGGCCTTCATTTAAAATTTTTCTTTTCCACAATCACCTGTAGATGCCGTTCTTGCTTGTTAAAAAATAATCACCATATATTATAATAAGAATAAGAGAATAAGAGTTTTCATTCATAGCGCTAGACCGTCTGAAGAAAGACCTTTGTAAGTTCGATTCTAATCACCGACTAGAGGAATTTCTTCTACGCCTGTGATCAACCGGTTTCATAGTTAGTCGATCTGTAGCACTGGTAAGCAGGGATTTTTCCTCCGTAAACTTCTGTTTTTTCTTTCATCCCATAAACTGAAGAAAATTGGTTGCAGAACACATACTATTTCAGACAATAATGCATAGTGTTAGAGTTCGGGATCATGCCATAGTCTCCTCCCTGGATAATCATGTGCCAGCTATTCTGAGATTCGCTGATGGTGGAGGCTAGCTATCAACTAGTTTCCAAATGTTAGGGCTAAACATTCTTTCCTACACCCTTTGGGGAATAAAAGACGTTAGCGGATTTATTTTTTATTTATAAGAGAATAACATCATATGATGTTATCTAGCTAACTAACTTGCACGCTAGAGGTAAAAAATTGTTATTATATTTAAAAATAATAATAACACGTTACATGACCGTTTCTGTTAGTCATGCCCACTGAATTATCTTGTAATTAAAATAGACGTTTCTGTTATCATTAATTTCCTTGTTATTTATACATATATTTTCCTTTTTTTTTTTTTTCATGCAAACTAATTGCTATGAAAGTGGGGCAGCTTAATTTTCTTTTCTGGTCTTCTACGCAAAAGAATTGGTTGCTTTTTCTGTAAGGCGATCGTACTCATCTCTTAAAAACGGAAGTTTGTAACTGCTGTAACAGTGAGGAACGTTTAAACTGTGCTATTAAAATTTCAAAATAGTTAACAGCTTCTCTAAGAATGCGACTTTTAAATATTGTGATTTATGAAGTCAAAATGCAATAATTATCAGCGAAGAATGTGTAAAATAGGAGAAAATGCTTGACACAAAAAGGCACTTGTCCTACTGCTGTTACTTAAGAATATAAGGAGTATATAAATAGAGAAAAACACTCAATAGTATGCGCTCAGTTGCTGAGGAGTTTTTGAATAATTTTATCGACCTATGAGTCAAAGACTGATATGCAGTGGAATTTACACTCTCGGGCAACTTATTTATAACTTTCTACCCCTTATTTTAATCATAAAGATGTTACTAACCTTTGTTTTTGTTTGTCGCATTTTGATAAAAAGGTGAAGCAAGCAGTGATTATTACTAAAGTATAAAATATTGTATTTGGCATACCATAATTTGAAAAACAAATTATCATTTGTGAAAAGGCCATAGAATTGGATGCAGCCATAAATTCTGTATACACTGGAAAGCAGCGAACTTATCATAAACTTAGTATGACATGTTTACAATCTGTTTTGAAGGAAGGAGGAACTAACATTAATATATCAAAAATATCGTTTGTCGATATCTGCTGGCGCCCCCTATCCATAACCTTACGGAAGTATTTTCTGCTGCGTCACTGTCAATAAATTATGCATATATAATTGCACATATAATAAATATATGTATATGCTTATTTTCCACACACAAATTTCATTGGTATTCAACTATACTACTAGCTTTTGAGGAAAATCAAAAATTTTAAATCCAGTTACAATGCAATACTGCTGGAAATTCCGTCTCTATATGGATTCCAGTATTGTTTGTATGATATCATATATTCCAGTAGCGCCACCACCAATCGCTTTTGTTCGGTGCGCCAACAATTAAATACGCTAAATTTACTGTCATATATCATAAGGAAGTAAGAAAGCTAAAGAAAGGATGTTTAGTGATATTTTAAAATTTTAAAGAGTGCGATTTATTTACAAATTAAAAATATCGTCTTATTTGCAAATTGAAGAAGAAATATACCATTAAGTGTAAGAGAGAGATGGTTAAAGGAGAGAAGGACATTGAATACATATGCCTCTAACTGGGTTTAGCTAACTAGTGGTTTCAAAACGGTCTATTGATCAGCTGTGGTCCTTAAATTTTATCGATGATATTGATGACGAATTTAAAGCACAATGTCTAAATTTTCAACTGACATCAAACTGGAAAAGATATATTTTATTAGTCTGAGAATGGAATTATGATTTAGCATCTTAAAATGTAAAAGTCTTGATCTGGGTAACAAAAATCCAAGAGAACCTACTATTCGGATAAACTTAAAACATTTCCCATTCTGTTTTTCACTATGGCCCACAAATTTTCTATTGGGTTAATGTCAGGAGAGTTAACTGGCCACCGAAGCAATTGGATGTTGTGATTTTAGAGGAACTCTTTCACTTTTTTTTCGAAGTGTGGTATGGAGCGAGATCCTGTTGGAAGATGAGTTCTTTGTCTTTCTGGATCTGTGGGACCACTCGTTTCTCTAATATTTTTATGTGTTGGTCACTTTTCATCATACTGTCAACAGGCACAAGTGATCATGTTTAAAACAACCCCAGAACATCTTTTTATCCGGGTGTTTAGGAGCTTCTTGAAGGTGGGCGAGAGAAGTCTTCTCAGTCGATTTGTGAACATAGGGTGCTCGCTCTGCTTAGAAAAAGAAATGACTCTCATCTGAGAATATGACCTTCTTCCACTTCTCAGCAGTCCAATCTTTGTACACGTTTGCCCAATGGAGCCTCTTTTTCTGCATAGCCTTCGTCAATTCCCTGCTTCCAACAATCTTCGGCAGAACTGTCATGTCAGAAACATTAATTCCATTAACTGCCAATCTCTGTTTACGTCTACATAAGATAATCTCGGATTCATTTCACTTTCCTAACTGGTAAACGATCTTGAGTAAATGCAGTTTCTTCTTTCCCACATTTTCCTTTAATGTCAGGAGAAAAAGTACTATCTCCCTAAATCTCTTTAAAATCGCATTAATAGTACCCAATCGAACACCACACTCACTGGAAATTTGTCTTTGAGTCACGGATGTGTGTTGAGAAAGAGTACATATTTATGAGCGTATTCTTAGAGATGTATCCATTTCATAGCTACACGAAATGAAAACACTATGAATCTGAACTTGTTTACCCTTTTAAAAACGCACAACACTATTAACAAACATCATGGAGACAGCTAAAACACGCACCACTCAACCAAAGTTATTGTGAATTGAAACAAAAACCAAACCAACAGCAAAAACGGGACAAAATTCGGCTTGTTTGGATTAATTTGTTAGTTGTTATCAGTATTAATATAGACAATTAAATAAAATGTCTAAATGAGAAAACTATACCAAAATTGTGAAAGGTATAGTAAGAAACTGGAGCTTTGCTAGTAGACCAAGAAGTACATGGCCAGCTATGCCAAACGTCAATGTTACTCTTATAGAGAAATATTTCTTTTTTGCAGTTTGCGAATCTTAGGGACAAGGAGAACCAGAGGGGGATTTAATGAACGTATAAAGCACATAAGAGAATGAACAAGTTGGAAAAAAAAGGGGAGGGGGGATATTTTTTATATTTACCCGAAAATCTTGGACGACGGGACATAGTTTTAAACTAATTAAGGGTTGCTGTAGCTTACGGTTGGTAAAATATTTTTTTAATGAAAGAGTTCTCAACTATAGGATAAAGTTTGCGAACTTGATGTGGCTGTAGGTATTCTGAACAAATTCAAGGAGGTCCTAGACAAATATTTGGCAGCCATTTCTTCTGGGAATGGTTTATTCGTAGGATATAATGCTTTTATTTTCAATAGTTGTTTTATTGCCAAATAATTTCTAATACATTCCATTTACTGAAGATACTCTCAGCCACGTATTTATTCGAGTAACCTGCAGAGCCACAATATTCTGAAGCTCATTGCGTAGCTGACTCATATCTAACCTACAGCAACTTGAAAACGCCATTTTTCTGTTGAGAATTCAATTTTTATCCTGACATCGATGGTGTGCAAAGTCCTACTACCTTGCATGTATTTCATACTAGTAATAATCGTAACAAAAATGAAATAAATTTATTTGGAATATCATGACACATTTAAAAAAAAAAAGCTGCCATGATATAGGATGAAGTCTGAAAATTATATGTATAATTTTCAGAGAATAATTTACTGAAAGTGCACAAAATTGTTATCAAATCATATTATTCTGCATTAGAGATAATAGCTCTCTTAATTTACGTACATTATCCGTTTTTTTTTATTTTTAATCTAACCTATATTGTTCTATGACTATGTTGTAGTGCTCTCATTTAGATATCCACAATGGGCAAAGCATCCCACACTTTTCGTTACAGTTAATGTCAGGAACCTAATATTCCAAAATTTCGGGACTTGACTTTTTCCTTTGCGTTTTATTGTCATTGCTTTAGCGCTCAACGTTTTTCAATGAATTCGCCTGATGCACAGAAAGTGATCCATCGCACACACTTACGACAACACTAAACACAAAGCTTTGCTGTTCTTCATGGGTACGTACTGTTATAAAACTATCGTACCCAAATTCTGACCTGCGTTTTCTATTCGGTACCGTTCAAAGAGCAGAGGGCGCGTCCCTTAGTGGTGCCAAGGGGGGTGGTTAGTAGCCTCGAGAGTAAAAGCGAACGAGGCTGAAAAGTTAATTTTAAATCGCCAGCACATGAGCGCCAGTAGTAGCAAGAGCGCCGGTTCTATGGCACTTTTCCCAAATGTTAACCAAGTTGTGTGATAAGGAGGTAGGGACTAGTATACTTACACTATTTCGTGGGATGTCTCTAAGACCGAGTGATTAAGTGAGCAAGTATACACTCTCTGCCCCAGGTGATTGGATTCTGACCCCAAGCCCTATCAAGGTGTGTTTGTGGAGTGGTTTGGAACTGATAATAGTCTAGAAATCAGCAGTTATTTTACGTATACGTTGATAAAGTCTACTGTTCTGATACTATTTCGTAGCTATTTTGTCCTTCCAATGAGGATGATGATGCAACTCTATACGAAACGACAGCTGAAGGAGGAAGACAACTAGTGAACATGTAGTGAGGGGTATAGTCATGGTGTCTTGGGTTGTGTTGCGTAGAAGGAAAAAAAAATCTCATATAAGTGGTGACAGAGGTTGGAAATTTGCTCTGGATATCTTTTAACCTTGGTGGAAGATGTGGGTGGAGAAAAGATTGTCGGGTAAGTTTCGTGTCTTTACGTAACGTTGATAATAAAAAAAAAAAAAAAAAACTTAAAGGTGGCGCTTTTGTATAACATAAAGGTCAAAGGCCAAAGAGCGACTAAATGATGTGAGTATAGAGGGTACACTAGAAAGTAGTCGATAAACAATACTGAACTAAAAATGAAAAGTGACAATTATTTAAAGATACGAGAATAATATGGGCAAGAAAACACGGACCAAAAACATTGATGTAGGGCAAAATTATGTTAACCAGTAACAGATTAATAATAGGTAGAAGAAAATAAAATAAAATACGTCATATTTCAAGGGACATTTTACAGAAATGTAGTAATAAATTATTACTACAGTTATTACTCAGGGAAGACTCAACCCGTCGAGGACGGGTTGAGTCTTCCCTGTTTCCACAACAACCTCCAGGAGTCTCTGTTTCTTGCATGGCTGGTATGCTGTCACTATGCTTGTTATCCGGAGTTGATCTTTATAGTTGTTATCCATTTAATTCTTTATTATTAATAATTAATAATAATAATAATTACTAATAATTTATTATTATATATTGTGAGCGGTCAGTATCCCGATGTAAATAAATAAGATTGAAATACTCAATAAAAATAAACGTATAGAAAACCGATGCTTAAATTCTTTGCTATCTTGTACAAAATTTCTAGGCGAATAAATAACCAGTACTACATTATTTGAATGATTATAAACTCATTAAAAGTAAAACAAAATAAGAAATTAACCCAAAGAAAGTGCTTTTAAAATAATACAATGAAAATGATGATTGGCATGCATAAAAAAGAGATGAGAAATGGTATACCTCTGTAGAAGTTTTGCAGCTTTTTTATTTCCTACTTTTGGTTAATGGGGTTTTATATATATATATAGAATAATATATTTGCTCTCTAACATTCATTACACAGCATAAACAAATACAGTGCTTCTTTTAACTAATAGCAATGGCACGTTTCTGTACATCAGTGGCGGCTCGTACATAAGCACTGCGACCCTGCACACCCCCAAGGAAAAAATGAAAAAATTAAATTTTGTTTGTGTTTATAAATAATAACAATGCTTACAACATTATATGAATGCAATACAACATGTTAAAGGTTACAGCTTATGTTTTGACAGTGATTGAATAGTTAATAACTGGAATTGTTCGATTAACACTTTAGATTACGAAACAAATTATTGGTGTTTGTTCGTAGTGAGGGTGAAATATTTTTAATAAAGCAATTTTTTAATATGTAAACTTATTTATTAATAAATTGGTTACTGATTAGGAAAAAAAGAATTTTTTATTTATTTATTTATTTATTTTTGTATATATGGATTTTTTTATTATTATTACCTCACTTAAAATTTTCACCGGCCACCGCTGTTCCACATTAAACTCTTTGAAACAAAGAAAAAATAAAATATAATCTACGAAATATACATGTTTATGTTTCTATTTTCGTAGAAAACATAAACATGAATGGTTATGTTTTCTATGAAAAAAAAAAAAAAACTCCTCTTCCTACTTTACACTTATTCATAAATTCAAAATTAAATCCCACGGGGTTTTTTTAACTATTATTTTTTAAATTTATGCCGTTTCCAGTACGGTTTGATTCTGTACGCTTGAATGTATTCATATTTTAAATCATAAAATAGGTTTACTTTTACTTTTGTTGTTGTTATTATTAGCTGTTATGGCTCCAATAAATATTCCTGACAACTGGTTTAGAATAGTATTTGAGCAAGTGCATTGGCGCATAAGGAACTAAAATACCGCGTTAGTATTTTTTCTCCCTCCCCTCCCAGAATATTTCAATTTTAGAACTTTCCCCTTACCATCTATAATTCTCCCACCCGTTGACAGTTCACATAATTGCGAAAAGTTGACCTGGAAGAAAGTTTGAGTGGCTACAGAACAATTAATTATCTATATCGTTCTTTACGACATAAATTATTGTCGTTAGTATTTGTCACATCCATCTTAAACAAACTAACTAAACAGTTTTAATGTACAGAGAGAAAAAAACTGTTCCTATTTACTTTGCACTCAGTTAAATTAGTTTTGTCATAAATATATTTAAATACAGATCCTACCTTGAATAACAATATTA
This sequence comes from Typopeltis vanoorti, assembly GCF_054136105.1. NCBI lineage: Eukaryota > Metazoa > Arthropoda > Arachnida > Uropygi > Thelyphonidae > Typopeltis > Typopeltis vanoorti. The sequence goes on along the minus strand of NC_143574.1, from coordinate 4,507,434 downwards.
TTGCTTCAACGGAAGCAATGTCATATGCTTTAAACACAGAAACCATGTTACTGAAATTGTAAAAGACTTGGAAAAAGAGGGCGCTGTCTCTTCTACTTTGAAAGCAAAAATTAGTTTACTCATTTCCGTTTGTTTAAAAAATAATGAAATAATAATAAAAAAAAACCATCCAAGTTACTAAGGTCCTGTAAATCATCATTATTTTGTAATTTGTTTTCCTTTAACTACGGTATTGGTTTCATATAAATAAATTGATCTCATCCATGAACTCATAATTTCTTTTAATTAACACGTAACTTGTATCAGACATTAACACAAAGAAGCGTTAACCTTCGAAGTATGCCACTAAAAATAAGCCTGTGATTTTGTACTTCATATTAATAAATAAGATCAGCAAAATTTCTAATCATAATTAATGATGTGAAGTACAAAACCGTGAGTTTTTTTCCCCTAGAAGCATACTTTGTTTTATTAGCATTTAGCTTATAAAGGACATGATCGGTTTGATGGGAATGATGACAGAAGCAACTGTGAATAGTATAAGGCTAGTATTTCGTTATTGGTTTGATTGTCTGTTAATGGGATGCGTTCTTCTGGAGAGTATGCCTGTTTTGCGGGTTGATAAATTCATGGAAGGGACCTTACTATCATCGTATGAAACCAGGTTATTCACTATCATAGTTGAAAAACTGTTATAAGTGTTCTTTGTGTCCTAGATTAAATCTGGCTTTTTTTCAGACTGAAGGACATCGTAAATAAGTACTCATAAATTACTTATTTACATCCTTTATACCTATACACGATTAATGGTAACTCAAACAAGTACAATAATTATGTATAAGTATTTATGTCTTTTGTAGACCACTTTTAAAATGATCAAAGAAGCAAATCTCATTGTTCGAATATGGTTTTTTTAAGCGAACTATGAACAAAAAATAATCAGGCATCTTGGATAAAATAAAGACAGCATGATTAAAAAAGCGAGAGATAGTCGGTGGCAATTATGATGTGCTTTACTTGATAAAATATTTAATGAAGTTGTATGAGTGCACATTCGCTATCGGCAAGGTCCAGATAGAAGACTTATCAGGACTGATCAGAAAATATCTCTGCCTTCGGTATTTGTACTGAGTTGTAATAGTGTCACGTAATTTATATCTAATATATGTGTGGGAGGGAAAGGATTTCTATTTAAATATATATTACTATACGCTGTGAAGGCCAAGAAAATGTAGGGCAAGACATTCTTGTCACTGATAAATGAACCTATGCTCTGTCATAAAAGCAAATTAGATGCTTTATCATTTTAAAAACTTAAACACTTACTTTTGTTGCACAGCAATTTTAGCGTTGAAAAAGTGCACGAAATTTCATATTGTGGGTTGATGTTAATGACATTATGTGCAGCGTAAAATCTGGCATTATCTCCGCATCCTATACCTTAATTTCAATGGATAGTCGCCATCCTTCTTCATCTGGCAAGGATAAAAATCACTAGTTACTGTGTATATTGTATATCAAACACACACAAAAAAAAAACCAATAATTTCAACACAGTCAACGTCAATACACAAACAAAAACATATATTTAGCCACGAGAGTTAACCGACTCCTAATTATACACTCAAGGAATGCCTTGGCTTTAAGGACCTGTTAGTTATGGGGATTTCTGCTATTTTCATATGTGCAGCCAAGTAAAGTTGAATTCATGATGGCGTGCCACTCAGTTATGTATTATCTTTGGATAAATTAGTTTCCACTAAGAAAATTTTTCTCATCAGATTATAATTATTTTTTGGGAGTTCAAATGCGCTTCTGATGGTAACGGATTTAAACAGGAAAATAATACTAAGAATCAGAGCTGTGTTTTAACATCGTGCAGTTGAAAAGTCTGCCAATTAGTAAATATATGTGAGCGATATCATAAATATGAAAAATGCCAGAGGAGATAAAGAGCTTGATATTCGAAACCCAAACGAAATCTAAGGATATTATTGCATAAGAGTTATTGCCAATGATAAAAATTTCGTCAACTTCATCATCATTATCGCAAATAAAAACTAAGGATATTATTGAATAAGAGTTATTGCCAATGATAAAAATTTCGTCATCTTCATCATCATTATCGCAAATAAAAACTAAGGATATTATTGAATAAGAGTTATTGCCAATATAAAAATTTCGTCATCTTCATCATCATTATCGCAAACAAAAACTAAGGATATTATTGCATGAGAGTTATTGCCAATGATAAAAATTTAAGTATTCATTCTGTTTAAGTGACCATACCACCTTAGATTAGCTTTGCTTATACATTCCTGAATGCTAAGAATGTCAATCTCCTTCCTAACATCCTAAATATTAACATGATTCTGCCTTGGATGCCATTTGATCTGTGCCAGCAGAACCCTAATTTAAAACTGGTTTGAACACTGTCTTGTATACAGTTAGTTTAGTATTTTGGCTAATTTCTCTCTTAGTCTATATAAGCTTATTCAGTTGACTCCCTACTATACCTGCTTTACTCTTTTTTTTGTTTATTTCTATATTTAGTTTGTCATCTTCACCAAAAATTGTTGCTAAATAGCTGAAGAATTTTACTTGTTCTTACAGGTTCTCCATTCACGATGGTGTTGATGTTTTCAGTGTTCCTGCCTATGTCCATAGTTTCTGGCTTTTTGTTGTTGATTTTCATACAGATTTTGTCGGCTTTTATTTAATTTGGTTAGAGAATCCTGCAGACTGTACTGGATCTCTTTAGCAGTACATCGTTTGCATAAAGTGAAGAGCTGAGTTGAATATCATCAATTTTGATATCACGCTTATTGTTAATTTCCTTCATAAGGGGATCCATACAAGTGAGGAAAAATAGTGCATATAATGTGTACCCTTTTTCTCACAACTGATTTATCATCAAACCATCTTCCACAATCTAACATTTAATCTAAATAATTTGTTTAGTATGACTTCCAAGAGAGACTGAAAAACTATAGTACATTACTGCCATTGGTGAGCTTAGCTATTTTTTAAATTTTTATATTATATTATTTCATTTATTTTTTACATAATCCGGAAATACTGTTCCAGATTTCAGCCATGCCCATTTAGTTCTCCAATAAGCGAGGCGACCTTCTCAAACCATCTCCCACTAGACAGTTACAAACATCCATGCCATGGCAGGGTTCAAGCCGGCAGCAGATACTCTAACCAATCGGTCAACCAGGTCGGCAAACACATTATACAACTTTACAGACAAAATACACGGCCTCATAACCATAATTCGAAATAACCTATCTTTAGTCCGCCCCACCCTGTAAATAAACCCCAGATAATTGAACGTTGAGACAAAAATACTTCGGAAAACACTGAAATCATTCCATAATGCTCAGGTGAAATCCAGCGCTGAGAAGCCTAATGAAAGAAGTCATAACGATAAAATAATGCTAAGGGAGTGCTCAGCAACAATGTTCGAGTAAGCTGTGCCAGATAGACATTAATGTGCCAAGCGCGTACACACACACACACATATTAATGTTTGTGTGTATAAACACTGTTCACACATCGTACCCATTGCTACTTAATTTGATGGATCCATTTGATTCATTACACCCCATTGGGGTCGCAAAGTGTTTTCTGGAGGGTCGTAGTGGGTATTTTTGTTGCAATTATTTTTATAGGAAATTTCACCACGAAGGTTTTCATGGTTCAACTTATTCCAATATGGCTGCACTGCAATAGTCTACTAATGGTTTTAACAGTGAATTTTGATAAATGAAGGACTTAAGGTCCAACCCGGAAGATACTTAAAAAATATCAAAGACCCGCCGTATTAAACATTTTACATTATTTCGACTATTTGCTATGACGGGCCTTTTAATTTCATAATAATAAAAGTACAATCTAAACAATTTTCAGACCATTACATTATACAGGAACAGACAAAAAAATCCAATAATTATACCTTAGATATCACCATGGAAAATTGGCAAGTTTTGAGTAATTCAATGATCTTATCAATTCTATTGATAAGATAATAATAATCCCAATGTAACTGCACCCATTTTGGTATGCAATTTCAGAAGCTGGCTCAGAAAGAAATATGATAATAAAACCGTATCATAAAATGATTATTTATTGATACAGCAAGTGAATAACGAATTCATTTTAAAAGCAGGCAAAGCTATAATTTAAATGCTTTAAATACAGAAAAATCTGAAAGTTTTGTCGAGTGTTAGGACAGCAAACAAGTTCATTGTAAAAACAGACGCCTAAAGACAAAATATGCAACTATAGAAGTCTAAAGTTATAGATGGAACACCTGGTGGCCTTTACTTGAATTATGCATTGATTACCTAAATAAGGAACTACTAGACTCTTAGCAATTGTAGTTTTCATTTCCTTTTTGTATAAACTAAATACAGCTCTCATTATAGCATTTAGGAATACAACTCAAAATGATTATGATTTTTAAGATACTTGATACCTGAAATTAAGTTTAATTTTATTTTTATTTTATTAATTAAGTTTCGAACCCGTGTAAATAAAATATTGGATTCACTCGGTTTGTAAACTTAAAAAATAAAATAAAATTTCGTAACATTTCACATATACGTATTTACAATTATATTTTACGCATACATTTACGTATATTTATTTACATATACATTTTGCTTTTTTTTCCCGCACAAACTTCTATCATTATTACCGCATTACACAGTGATTGTGATGATGGTGTGTACTTAAAGTGCTACAGTATGAATCTAAGGGATCAAATGATCCATTCAAGATTCATGTGTTGTTATGTATACACTGCTTGGAAAGAATTCAACAGGCATTCTCATGGGCAAGGTGCATCATGATATGTGGCGAGTCGAGTGTTTGTAGCCGGTATAAATTAAAGGAATATGATGCTCCTGGAATAAGAAGTTCCAGGTATGGACTGGAACACGACTGTGCACAAAAGACATTCAGAATCATGACTCACAATATACAAGCCCCAAATTACCCTAACCAACATGCAGCGTCGTCTTCAGTGGTGTAAAGAGCGTGTTCAGTGAAACGTGGAAGCTTGGAAAGCTGTGTTATGGAGCAACTATACATTCTATGATTAGATGGACTGGTGTGTGGCTGATGTCCGGTAAATGTCTCTTACTAGAGTGCGTAACCACAACTATGAAATTAAGATTTCAGTGGGATGGTATGGTCCTAGTTTGGCCTCGGACTTCTTTGTAATGCCACGAACATTGAACATCAAGAGGTATGTAAACATTCTGGACAACAATGCTTCCTACTTTGTGGTGTTTCCAGGGAACTCACCATCGTCTCTTTCAACAAGTCTGTTGCTGCTGTAACTGCATGGTTTGTGGACACGAATATCGTCACATTTGACTGGCCTCCATAGAGCCCTGATTTCAACCATATTGAACATCTGTGGGATAAACTGGAGCGTCTGGTGAGGTCAAGGGACGTCCTCCCCAACAGAGTCCAGGACCTCATTACATGCCTCAGGAAGAATGGTCCAAAATTCCCACTGATCACTATCGAATGCTTGTGGAAAGTATGCCCCTCCCCTAGGATTGCTGCAGTCATCGCAGCAAAAGGAGGTCCATGACTGTTTCTTCCTCACACTTTGGTGTTCGTTAACTTCTTTACATGCAGTGTATATATAATTTGCATTGAGTATTATGCTAATTAATTTAAATATGACTAGTGGTGGTCTCAAACTGAGCGACGAAATTAATTTGCAACCTAAAAACAGACAGGCGTATCGCTTTCAGGTTTCTTCGCACTGCATATGAATAGCTGAGTACAGAAACTTTGTTCTGAAGACAAAACACAACAGCAGCCACTTCAATTCTCCAATAAGTCAGATAGCAACGGTATTTTAAAGGGCCATGAAAGTCATCGAACACCTACAGGCCTATTTGGCTTTTCCTCCAGGGGTGCTATGTTGTATAACAGCAGTTACCAAGTAGCACTAATTTGTTTCTATTTATTTATATGTTTTACCAAAAATTAATAAATAAGAATTAATTAAATAAATAAAATAAGGTACAGCTCAAATCTATCAATAATTTCTCGAAACTTAAACCAGTTGAAATTTCCATCTTCGAAACAGTCAATGTGGACCAATTAATAACGTACATTTTCTTCGATATTATACTACAGTATTATCACATACACCCTCTGTCCAAAAAGAAACCGAACCTTTCGAAATAGAAGAAACTAGTGGCGCCACCGGTTGTATATCTTTGTTGTCGAAAGCGGCAACTTTCATTAGTGTTGTGTCACCTGTTTATGACATTAGTTTCATTAGAAGCCGAGTTATAGTGCCAAGAGTGACAGTGTGTTTTGACGAAAGGTCGGAAAATGAGTTTCAAATAGAGAGCTGCGATTGACTTTTCTGTTAACTTGGTAAAAGGTTTACCGAAACGCATCAAATGCGTTACAAAGCATATGATGATGAATGCTTATCCCGTACTCAAGTTTACAAGTCGTTTAAGCGATTTCAAAGTGGTCGTGAGGCGCTTGAGTACGACGAAAAGCCGGGCAGTTCCAAAAACTGGACTGAGCGAAGTTAACATCCAAAAAGTGCGTGATTTCCTCAAAGAAAACCCGAAATCATCCGTGAGATTGATTGAAGATGAATTGCGGATTCCAATATCAACTGTGCACAATATTTTGACCGACAGTTTGGGCCTTCGTAAATTGAATTCGCGATTTGTTCCCCACAAGTTGATCGACGACCAAAAAAGTATCGAATGGAACACTGCAAGGACCTCATTAAAACCGCTCGTAAGGATTCAAACTTCCTTGAAACAATCATTATTGGTGATGAAACGCTGTGTTTTGAGTATGAGCCCGAAACAAAGCGCCAGAGTGCTGAGTGGAGACCACCAGAAGAGGGGCATCCGAAAAAAAGTCGCTTGGAGAAGTCAAAGATAAAGACAATGCTGATTTGTTTCTACGATTCCAAGGGTATTATCCACAAAGAATTCGTACCGCCTGGGCAAACGGATGAGTTTTATCTCGAAGTTTTGAAGCGATTGATAGCGAGAATTCGTCGCGTACGGCATGAATATCGTGACGACCGACCGTTCGTCAAAGCACTCTGTTACTCTTGGCACTATAACTCGGCTTCTAATGAAACAAATGTCATAAACTGTTCACAACCCTAACGAAGGTTGCCGCTTTCGACAACAAAAAACTAAAACAGGTTGCGCCACTAGTTTCTTCTATTTTCGAAAAGTTCGGTTTCTCTTTGGACAGAGGGTGTAGATCATATAAGTATATATAAGTGTAGATCGCTTATATCAAAATCTCTAAAACTGCATTAAGTGTTTTTCTTCCGTGGAATATATATATAAAGAATATTACTGTTACTCACCCTGGAGCAGGCTATGTATAAATCTCAGATCCGCGCATGCAATTCAGACTTTGGTCTTGGTCATGCTTCATGAGTAATTAGTAGTAAATCGCTAAACTGGAGGCATTTCAATTCAGAGGAACACCTGATACAAATTAATGGGATGCAGAATATGAAATCAGACTCGTTCTTTCCACGCCTGGTCATTAACGTCGCGTTCATGATAGAGACATACTCAACTTTATGCAACATACTGTAGTTGAATATGATGCATAAAGTTGACACTCTCAAGTTTTCATCAGCTTGATTGACGTACAGATTTTTATACTGATTTTATGCACATGTATGTGGGGAGCAGTATTGCCACTCAAAAATTCTACTGCTTCATTCTAATTTGTAGTATTATGGATTTGTAGACCACTTATTGTGTTTCAAGTTTACTTACCACTGAGTTATTGATCATTTGCGCCTGATTGATCTTGGGATTAGTGTGGTGCACTCACAAAACAAAGGGCTCGGTTAATTTGCAATATTAGAATCCTTGGAAGAAATACGGCAAAATTGAGCAAAACAAGAACCAAGTAGCCTAAATTAATCGGTTCAGCTATTTTTGAGCAATGCTCGAATAAACAGTCATCATTTAAACTATTTTTCTATAAAAATTAATAAATAAATAAACAATAAACAAAACGTTTTTTGAAAATAAAAGCCTTGAAGGGGACAGATAAATTAGCCTTAACTTGCTTTCTGAGGAGAGATAGGCAGCCAGTCTCTATCTTTTAGCCTTCACTGACAGTGGACTCAAATTTTCAATGACCAAAGCTTTTGTGTGTGAGAGGGAGTACTAGATAACTGCTACCATCTTGTGACCATACTCAAAAACCCCCAACACCATTATTATTGTCACATAGATCACACACGAGAAAATATAACGATTATACTTTATTCAAATAAATATTGAGTAGTGGAAATTCCAAATATTTTCTGCTTTTTTTTTGGGGTGGGGACTTCTAGCCTATGTAAAGATTTTCTCCACTTAACCATTCAATTGTAAGGACTTTTGTTCTTACAATTGAAATTTTTTTCCACGTATTCCTTGAAACTCAAGCAGTCAACTCAAGTGCCTCCTTCGCCCTCAGTACAGGATGGCAGTTTATTGTTATATAGATGGATTTAATCTCCGCATTTTTACAGTTAGTACAATACTACACAATTATATTTATTTATTCAAATTAAGTGGATATTGAATCCAGCATTATTTCATAGCCAAATGTAGAGACTACAAGAGTTTCATGCCGAATATAGATAGAGACTATAAATGTTTCGGCGGATACAAACGTACGCCAACCTTTCATGACAGGGCAACTCGTAGTAAAGATGGAGCAAGAACCGATCACTGTCCTTAGTATTTTCCCATAATGTAAAACACATCTCCTTAGCAACTCGTATCGTAAAGTACAAGTTCTGTATCACTTCATCCTGAGAATTCTTAGTCTAGTTCCCACTGATGGGACCTCAAAAAAAGGTCGAAACCGGTCTGGGTAGTGACTTCTCCCCATAATGTACAACATCATACATCTCCTAGGAGATGTGTTTAACATTATGGGAAAATACTAAGGACTGTGATCGGAACTTGCTCCACCTTTACTACGAGTTGCCCTGTCATGAAAAGTTGGCTACGCTTGCTTCTGCCGAAACTTTTATAGTTTCTATATTCGGCATGAAACTGTTGTAGTTTCTATATTCGTCTATGAAATAATATTGGATTTAATATGCACTTAATTTGAATAAGTTTGGATTGCCGAAGTGAAGCCTTTGGCTCTCTTTTTTTGGTATTTATTTATTTTATTTTTGGTATTTAGAATCCTCGCAAAAAAACTGTCGAACTTTGCCAATCTTTGATTACATTTGTACTACAGGGGCACAAATGACAGAACTTACCTAAATTATATATTGTTACATGCCCATATAATTCAGGTTTAGTTCCAGTTGGATTATTTTTATTGGATTATTTAACATTCATGCGTGAAGCATTCGATGAGTTCAGGACAGGGATTAGGATAGGAGGTAGATTGATCAGTAATCTGAGGTATGCTGATGATACAGCACTCCTTTGTAATGACACGGAAGAACTAGGACTAATTCTTAACAAAGTTAACAAGATCAGTAATAACAGAGCACGTCAACTCAATCCTAGCAAGACAAAGATTGTGGTTCTCAAAAGAAATACAAACAGAGAAGCTCTTGAGAAACAAGTGTACCTTAATGGAGAAAGAATTGAGGAAGTCAACAAGTTTGAGTACCTGGTATCCATTATTAATGTGAAGAATTGCTGTTCAGAAGACGTCCGAAGAAGGTTAGGAATGGCTGAAACAACAGTCAGAGACTTGTCTAAAATATGGAAGGATGGATTTTTCTCCATGGGAACAAAGTTGAGGGTTTTAGATGCAGTTGTTTTTCCAACAGCGACTTATGGATGTGAGACTTCAAACCTAAAGAAGTCAGATAAGAAACGGATATCTGCTTTTGAGATGTGGTGTTACAGAAGGCTGTTGAGGATATCTTATACTAAAAGGAGTACAAATGAATGGGTGTTACAAGAGATCAGTAGAACTTTAAGGCTCCTTAATGATATTGACAGAAGAAAGTTAAAATATTTTGGACACATTGAAAGGATGGAAGGAATACTTCACAGAACTGTAATAGAAAGTAAAGTGCCTGGAAAAAGAGGAAGGGGTAGACCATCAATGAGATGGATGGATGGTGTGTGTGTGTGGAGTGACTGATCTTCAGAGAGTTGAGGCCGCCGGAAAAGCAAACAACAGGACTACATGGCGAGACCTGGTGTGGCACATCACAGATGCTCAGTGAACATAGAGAGAGAGGTAAAATGATTCGAACTGACACTAGTTATTTTTTAACTAGTTGGATAGAATATAATGAAATTCTATACTGCATTCTTGTACAGAGATATCCTTCATTCCCACACAGTTCAGATAGAGTAAGCTCTTCTTTGGCATATGAATTCTAAGCACTTTTGTTTTGCCTAATTCTGCCATTAAAATGCTCCAATCAAAACAACTTTCAGTCTTTTTTTTTTTTTCAAATACAGAATGAATTAAATTTGTATATTAAATAAAGATTATCGAGTCGTTTCAAGAGGATAATTTTAATGAAAAAATTAGTTAAAACAAAATTATGTGCGATAAACTTGACAGAAAAAAGGACTCCAGGTTCAGCGTGGAAAATGAGTGATTCTCTATGCAAGAATGCTATTGCGAAACGCACCCACCTTTTTATTATTATGTGAATCATTTTTAGTTCAACGAAGTACTGAGTGGGCAAGGGCTTAGATAATTCGGGAACCCTACTTCAGAGATGTAGCACGGAACTTTCTCAAGATGTTTTTAATAAGCAGGCTGGTAGTCGCGCATAGGCCGATGCAATTCATTTGTCACTTGAAGACGTTCAGAGATATTTCTGCCACCTCGCAACGTCTTAGTTGCGAAACGAAGACGCTGTTTACCATCCCTGTCAAGCGAGCGTGCACAAGTAAGGGATAAATGGATTGTAAATATATTGTAGACATTAATATTATTGTATTAACAGTAGAATTTTTAATCTTATTTGATTGATTAGTTCAGACTGACATGTCTGGCATGTTTTCTTACGAGTATATCCGAAAAGAAAAAAAAAAACAAATTATTACTATTTGATGAAAAATGGAGTCATTTGTTGTTGTTGATACGATTCAAAAACAATAAATTGTGATCGAGAATTGTTTTTTTTTTTCACTTCATGTCATCAATTTACTGACTTACATCTTATCATCTCGATATAGATTTATTGCAGTTTCCGTATACAATAATGATAATTTCTATTGGCAATTTTCCCTTTAGGGTGTGTCAATGAATCATGAAGAGCATGTGCAATTGTCACTGAAATGCCTGTTCGAGTCATACCATACTCTCAGGAACCTACCATGTCGGGCTCATCAATACTGAATGACGTCATAGAGTTACATGCTGTCTATTATTTTTAAACTGGTACGATAAGTCCTCATATACCTGTATTCGTTAAACGCATTTTTTCCTGTGCTGATGCAACTCAAAAGCAATATGAAGATATGGCCCTCACAGGCCATATCTTCATTTTAGTTTTTTCTATTTTTTTATCTTTTTTATTGCAATTCTATCGTATTTGATGATTTTGTTGTCTAGTATAATTAAAATTAAATTGACGAAGTTTAGTTATAAGATGCTCATTTTAAGTTTACGAATAAACTGATTTTAAAAGATATTACTATCACATTCTTCCTCTTTTATTTCTGCTTTTTCTTTTTATTCTACGGTTATTTTCTCACTTTGTATATCTCCTGTATATCTAAAATTGTATATCTCTGCAACCACGAACCACAAATGAATGCGACTTGTACCATGTGAACGGCGCCTTGGCCCAGAGTTTGATATGACGACTGCTAACTTTAGGCCTTACTTCATACTTGGTAATTTATTTTGTAACTACGACATTTTCATTATTAAATATATTTATTTGAAATCGGGTCATTCTCTTTGAAACACCCTGTATATACAAGTGACATTTCTTCGAGATTTAAATAACTATTCGTGGCTTTAATCGCTAATAGTGAACGCGTATGTATGTGTTTAAGAACACCGATGTATACAACACATTATAGTTAAACAATTTTTTAGTAGGGTTTAAAAAAACACATCGGAGAATACTATGTGACTGTGAACAGATTACCATATAATAGTATGGAACGTCTTGTATTCTGTACCGCTTTGCCTACCTTTTTATAACGATGAACACACGACCTTAATACCTATCACCCTCACTTCCAATGACGTAAGGCTGATGAATATGTGGCGACCTCTACTTTTGGCTCTATTATCAACATCGTCTTCGTTCATTAATATTTAAAAATAGCCAACTCAATTCATTCTTAGTGTGTGTGCAGAAGCTACTTGATGGTTTGCCAGTTGGGCTACAGTGTTACGCGAGGAAGCGCACAAAACATGACCTCGTAGTACGTGTTGAGTCCGGGGTTAGTTTATTTTTCCTGGCATAACCACCAAGAAATTTAATCCTTCGGTCATACTTGGGTGAAGATTAAAATTCATGCTTGAAGTACTGTCGACGGCGATACATGATAAATTATGGGGAAAATCGACAAAATTGCCTAACAAGACGTGTATCGTTTAAATTTCATCAATTTCACTTAGATATAAATTAAGGAAAAATCCCAGGATATTTCTGAGTTGGCTGGAAGAGAGAGAGTGTCGTGCGTAGATATTAGAAACGATAAGGTAAACCTCAGTCTTGGGAAATTAGAAAGAAATTTTTGGACCATAAATTATTTTATGGTCCAAACACAATAACAAGTTTCACAATATAATTAAATTAAATGATCTTATTATTATGCATTTCTTACAATTTAAAGGAAGTTGAACATTCATTTCAAAAAACATTCAAAGCAAAAATTGTAGGAGACATCCGCACAAAAATCTTGTTAACTTAAATAGGCGTAATGAGTATAAATAAACAAATTTGTTTCAGCAATACGACTTGGATCATGTTGCAAGGCAAAAACTTGTGCCTGTAAAATGATGGATGGGCGTGTTACAAAATTAGAAGGATGAACCTTGGTATTTAGAGGATTACTTGCAAAGTACTCTTCTATTTAGAAACAGCACTAAAACCCTCTTTACATGTGGATTTTAGAACAGGAATCATAACCATTAAAATTATTATTATGTGACACTTGCAAGGACTTATCGTGGGAGGACACACTACTCCATTAACACTCACCATCTGCCTTACTTAATTCTCCAACACGACGCTACTACAATCAACAGATAGCGCCATCAACCGCCAACCACTACTGTTATTATATATTGTCTATAAATATTGTGTGTGTGTTCCCATTTACAGGCTGATTTTCTTGTAAATGAATTGTATAAATATGAAGCATGAAAGGTTATTTTTTACATATCTCATTTAAGATTGTGTTAGCTTCCGGTGTATCTCAATTTAAAAAATAAAGAAGTATTAACAATATATTAACGTAATATTGCGTCACTAAATTCGGTGGTGTTTTAGCAGTTAGCATCGAGCACAACTTTAAACATCTTAAGGTTGTGACAAATTGTAAAGTAATTCCAACAGATCAAGTGGCACAGCAACACCGACTGCTGTGCACAGACTTCAAAATAAGATCGAAGATAAGAACCTCTGGAAGCCATGGGATGAAGACAATTAAGTGGTTTCCCTTAAAAGAAGAGAGTGTGAGGAATCGTTTTAGGGAGAGGGTGTTAGAGAGCATTTCGGATAGACTGGAAAGTGTACAAGATTGGTGGAAACATAATTCAAAAGTAATCCTGAGCTGTGCAATTGAGGTGCTTGGTGAAACATCTGGAAAGATTAGAGAGCAGAAGGAGGGTTGGTGGTGGAATAATAATGTGCAAGTGGCAGTGACAGCTAAGAGGAAGGCAAAGCAGAAGTGGGATGAGTCAAGAGTGGAAGAGGACAGAGAGAGAACAAGAAGCCAAGAGAATTGTGGCACAGGCGAAGGCCATGGCATATCATGATCTGTATGATCAATTAGAAACAAAGGAAGGGCAGAGAAAATGTTACCAACTAGCGAAATATAGAAATAAAGCAGCAAAGGACATCTTACATGTGAGGCAGATCAAAGACGCTGAAGGAATAGTATTATGGAGGGATCTGGACATAAGAAACAGATGGAGAATATACTTTGAGGGGCTTTTAAATGAGGAAAATGCAAGGACTCACAGAGACGATGGACAGCCTTCTGAGGGGATGGTGCAGAACATCAGTAGAATGGAAGTGACGGATGCCACGAAGAGGATGAGGAATGGAAAATCGGTGGGCCCCGACAGGATTCCAGTGGAGGCATGGAAGGCACTGGGGGGAGACGGAATTGACCTGCTGTGGGACCTGTTCATGAAAGTTTGTCAACAGGAAAATATACCGAAGGAATGGAGGGAGAGTACACTTGTCCCCATCTACAAGGGTAAAAAGGATGCACAAGACTGTAAAAATTATAGAGGAATAAAGTTGATGTCCCACACAATGAAAATCCTAGAAAGGATTCTTGATGGAAGATTGAGGGAGGAGGTGGAGATTGCAAAGGAACAATTTGGCTTCATGCCTGGTAGATCAACAACAGATGCTATCTTTGGGTTACGACAGATGATGGAAACGTTTCGAGAGAAACAACGGGAGCTACATCTGGCATTTATTGATCTGGAGAAAGCATACGATAGAGTGCCAAGGTAAGAAGTCTGGAGGTGTCTGAGGGAGAAGAAGGTTCCGGAGAAATATGTCAGGTTAGTGCGGGAGAAGTACAGAAATGTGAAGACAAGTGTTTGGACCTGTCTCGAACAGACAGAAAGTTTACAAGTAACAGTTGGCTTGCATCAAGGGTCAGCATTAAGTCCGTTTCTCTTTAACATTGTGATGGAGGTGGTGACGGAGGAGGTGAGAGAAGACGCGCCTTGGACTATGTTGTATGCAGGTGACATCTTGCTGTGTGCAGATTCAAGAGAAGAAGCGGGAGCTAAACTGGAAAGATTGAGGAAACTACTGGAAGAGAGAGGTATGAGACTGAGCAAAAGTAAGACATAGTATATGTGTTGCACAGTGGGCGGCGGCCAGGAGACAAACCTGGAGCTGGAAGGAAATGTCATCAGGAAGGTGAGGGACTTTAGATACTTAGGTTCAACAGTGGAACAAGATGGAGGAGCTGATACCAGCCATCTCCCTCCAGTTGGGATGGAGATGGCTGGAGTGTTATGCGATAAGAGGGTGCCGATCAATCTGAAAAGCAAAATCTATAGGACAGTGGTGAGGCCAGCTATGACGTATGCTATAGAAACTGTGGCCCTGAGGAAAAATAATATCAGGAGGATGGAAGTAGAAGAGATGAGAATGCTTAGGTGGATGTGCGGTGTGACCAGAAAGGATCGTGTGAGAAATGACTATGTAAGGGGTACAGTGAAAGTTACGAACTTAGGAGCGAAGATACAGGAGGCAAGGTTGAGATGGTTTGGTCATGTGATGAGGAGGGAGGACGAATATGTGGGAAGAAGGGTCATGCAGATGGATGTGCAAGGAAGGAGGAAACGTGGGCGGCCAAAGAAGAGATAGAAGGAGTTGGTAGAAGAGTACTTGAGGATGAAGAACTTGGATGTGGTGACAGCCAAGACAGGAGGATGTAGAGGAGACTCATTATCAACAGTGACCCCACTTAAGTGGGAGAAGCTGCAGAAGAAGACGACAATCGAGCACATGTTATCGAATTAATGAGAGGGAATGAGTAAGTTTTTTTAATATGAATCCAGCTCCCCACTCCCAAAAAAAAGTTGTAAACGTATCGTATATTAGTATTGTGGGTGGTATTAGAGGCTAAATGAAATTTGTTCGAGCAACTTCACATCTACAAGAAGCAAAACGATGATGTCATACTGGCCAATGAAATTCGTCTCTTATCTAAAGACAATTACTAACATGTATGCCCACGGCGAGATTTGAACATGCTACCCATGGATGGCAGAGCATAGACGCTCTCCACTTGGCCAACTGGACCAGTCTCTGCCAATCATTAAAACTTAATAACTTCATAACTCACAGGGAGTAGAGAATACCACACAATGGACGTCTGTGTAGCGCTCTACATATTTCTCAAATTAATTTTGTACTCGGTTGGATATCATATCCTGTATATTTTAAGACTTGTGTTCAAGCGTTCGTTTATATTTTTTTATTTTTTAAAAAATTTCTATTATAATTTTTTTCTAAGTGTGTACGTTGTAATTGCTTTGTGGAATGCATTGCAAAGTGCAATGCTGCAGATCACTTGCTTGGCGCATGCGCTCTAAAATTTCAGTGGTGCCCGTGCTTTTCACGTCAACGATCTACTTTCAATCTCGGTTAGTAATCATTCTTTAAGCCTCTATACAGGATTAAAAAATACTGGCATTAGTAAAACACAATTTTCCTTTACAGATAGTGTATTTATAATAAATCTTGAAAAAACGCACTAATTTTGTGGATCTCGCGAGTATGAATGTATCTTTAACTAAGTTTTTTAGTGGAAAAAATCTTTAGCAGTCAAATACTTGAATTCGTCTTAAACATTAGTTTACCCATTGTCTAACGATACACGAATATGACATCTCTTATTATAGATTTCATGTTTTGGCAATAATGTCCGTATTTCGTAGGGTGAGGGACGATAATCCATATGGTTTTATAATCTTCTTACTATTTAAGAAACTGTATCTTTACCCCTTGCAATTGGTTTACTGATATTTTCTTCAAGACATTTTCCCCTCCACACACCTCACGGATTCATTCAGTAACTTATTTGTGCAAAGTTGCGTGTAGAGAATTGAGACCTTGTGATGTGTTGGCTCCTATTGCTAGCACCGCTTCTGCAATAGAGCTACACGTGCATAATCTATTTTATTATTTTTTTTTAATTTATTTATTTTTGGAGAAACTACAGATACTTTATTCCTGGGTTCGCAGACATCTGACGCTGTGTTGTAGAGATAATTTTATTTTGTTTAAAATTTTCGTTTCCTGCAGGTATTTTATTTTTTTGCAGTATAGAGAACCAAGAAAGAAAGCTGCGATGGTTTGGCCATGTGACCAGAATGGGAATAGAAAGATGGAAGGTAAAAGATCCAAAGGACGGCCCAGAATTAGATGGATAGACAAAATAAAAGAGGACCCGGAAACCAAATCACAACAAGCGACACCAAACTGGACAGAATTGTTCGGAGTCTCCCGGGATAGACAGAAGTGGAAAGAATTCATTCGGCCTCATCATCATCCACATAAATGATGGAAGAGAGAAGAAGATAGAGAACAAATGTCTTGAACGCTAATGGTTACTTTATGACGGCTAGCACTTGCATAAGTTAACATTAATCCTGATAAAAACATGAGCGAAGTTCTCAAAGATGAATTTTCAGCATCATTGAAAAACTGAAACGGCCAAAAAAAATCGAATTGCATACTTAAGAAAGTAGGTCTTTGTTCTCTGGAGCAGATTTCATATAATTTATTATAATGACATGTAAATTATACAAGAAAATATAAAAACTCTTTATGGAGATATCAAAATACTGTTTGATGAGCATCTAGAATGAAATAGTTGAATGAACCTGAAGAAACTACGCACTAAGATCGGATAATCCAAACACATCTCGAAACAAAAAAGTTTATATGAGCAACCGCAAGTGAATGAAAGAGAAATCGTAAATCTTTTGATATGTCCGACCGGATCATTCTTACTCAACTGCACACTTTCTGTTGTCCAAGTGCAAAAGTCTGAGTAAGCATCTAGATTTGAACATTCGTGTTCTTTCTCGTGTCTTAACTTGCACCTCTATTGTCTTTTTACTATGTATGCACCGCGTTACTTCTTATTTTGTGATTGTGTAATTTAACTACTGAATTTTGCGTTGTTTCCAATGGACATGAAATAAATAAATCTAGGAGATTTTGCAATAAATAAATAAATAATAAAATAAAATAGTATGTGCCAGTATGTGTTGGAGCAAGAGAGAAATATTCTCTATTGGAAGGCATCGTCGAAAAATGGAGAACTGTCCTATAACTCCATGACATATAAGAAAGTGATCGTAGAGGATCCTGAGGATTTACGTTTAACAACAGATCATTACATGAGTCATTAATTACAGCATTTAAATCCGTCTCCCTTATATACCGTTGAGACAGACTTTTGTTTTGCTTAATTTTGGAACTCTTCACTCGGACAGATTGGAGAATTCGTTTTATATAATTTCGAAACGTTTTGCCCAATTTTGAAAGTACAAATGGTTGAAAGTGGAAAAAACTGTTCTTCCTTCCTTAATCACATATTCATTACAGAGCCTGCAGAGATAGAAGAGTCTTTTGTTATATTCTTGTTTTTTTGTTTTACAATTCCTTGAAATCTCATCCTCCTCTCCACCTATTACTCTTGCATCCACCACACTGCAAATGACACCCTTTCAATCTTTCTTTGTATTTATGTTTATAAATGGTATGTGTTCTTCTGAACCTAATCCTGTTACGAACTAAGAAAGCTAATTTTGCTTTCAATTTTGCATTTTTTTAGTAATTGTGTGCATAATACACTATGCCTAATATTCTGTTGATAAAAGGACGACCAAGGAACGTAATTGTTCTAACACATTTTAGAATGATTTTGTCTCCTTATCGATATTTTGTAATCTTAATAAAGACTTTTTTCTTTTATTGAGAGATTAAAAAAAGGCTGTTTTGTATCGATGTACACACTCTGTCCAAAAAGAAACCGAACTTTTCGAAAATAGAAAAAACTGGTGGCCCCACCTGTTTTATATTTTTGTTGTCGAAAGCGGCAACCTTCATTAGTGTTGTGTCAATTGTTTACGACATTTGTTTCATTAGAAGTTGAGTAATAGTGAGAGTGTTTTGACAAACGGTCGGTCGTCACGATATTCATGCCGTACTCGACGAATTCTCGCTGTCAATCGCTTCAAAACTTCGAGATAAAACTCACCATTGACCGTTTGGGCAGACGGAACGAATTCTTTGTGGATAATGCTCTTGGACTCGTAGAAACAAACCAGCATTGTCTTTATCTTTGACTTCTCCAAGCGACTTTTTTTCGGATGTCCCTCTTCTGGTGGTCTCCACTCAGCACTCCGGCGCTTTGTTTCGGGCTCATACTCAAAACACCACGTTTCGTCACCAGTAACGATCGTTTCAAGGAAGTTTTAGTCCTTACGAGCAGTTTGGCGTCGGTCACTTGTGGGGAATAAATCGCGAATTCAATTTACGAAGGCCCAAACTCTCGGTCAAAAGGTTGTTCCCAGTTGATTTTGGAATCCCCAATTCATCTTCAATCAATCTCTCGGACGATTTCGGATTTTCGCTGATGAAATCACGCACTTTTTGGATGTTAAGTTCGCTCAGTCCAGGTTTTGGATGGCCCAGCTGTTCGTCGTCCTCAAGCGTCTCACGAC
Organism: Typopeltis vanoorti; assembly: GCF_054136105.1. Lineage (NCBI taxonomy): Eukaryota > Metazoa > Arthropoda > Arachnida > Uropygi > Thelyphonidae > Typopeltis > Typopeltis vanoorti. Next base: position 4,488,003 of record NC_143574.1, on the reverse strand, counting down.
CACTTTGCAATCGCTTAAACCACTCGTAAACTTGAATACGGGATAAGCATTCATCACCGTATGCTTTTTGAAGCATTTGTTGAGTTTCGGTAAAACGTTTACCAAGTTTAACACAAACGTCAATCGCAGCTGTCTGTTTGAAACTCATTTTCCGACCGTTCGTCAAAACACACTGTCACTGTTGGAACCGTAATTCGGCTTCTAATGAAACAAATGTCATAACCAGTTGACACAACACTAATGAAGGTTGAACAAAAAAAAAAAGATACAACAGGTGACGCCACTAGTTTCTTCTATTTTCGAAAAGTTCAGTTTCTTTTTGGACAGAGGGTGTACATATACCATTAGATCATGTTGTACTTACACAGGACAGAGATTTTTTTAAGTTGCTTATCCACCAAAGTAAAGGTACAAATATATTAATAACGTGGATAGTCCAAGAGTTAAGTAATCCGATGACTTTTCTCTAAGGACCAAATATGGAACTTTTCAAAGCTATCAAACCATCACCCACCCGAAAAGGTTCATTAACATCCATACTCAGGTGGTATTCGAACCAACAGCCTGTTGGTTGGATAGAGGGTATGCTATATCCTTTCACTGAATCTGATTAACCTCGTAATGTCGTACCAAATATAACAAGATTTTTAAGGGTTAATCCAACTAATGAACTTTTATCCTATTTTGTTTATTTATCTGGTATTACTTCTAATATCAAAAAATCATATTTCAATGATTTTATGATATAATCAAAACATAATATCAAAAAACAAAAAAATCAGCAAGCATTGGAATTCCACTTGCTGAGTACTGTTGTTCCACAAACGGAACATTCTGAAGGAGTTGTTTCTCACATTCGTCACTGACAACATCCACGCTAGTACCAAAGAAGTCCAACTGTAGTATTATATGTTACAATTATACGTGGGCTGTTCAATAAGTAATAAGACTAATTTTACTGTGGCGAAACCACACATCACAATATTAATTTCTGTGGAATAAAGAAATGTTGCTGTCTGTATTAACAAAAGAGGTTGATAGATGGCGTATACGAGCCGATGTGCCAGAGTGTCACGTGACTAAACGCAAGTGCTCATCGGCGCGCCTACGAGGTGCGACCAGTCTTCGAAATGGAAGCGTCCTTTGGAACAGGCGTTATGCGATTACATTTTGTGTGCGTTTGCAAAAATCGGCATCGGACACTTTTAACAGTATACGCGAAATTTTCCACGATGAAGCAATGTCGAGGGCAAGTGTTTTTCGCTGGCATAAAACTTTTAAGGAAGGAAGGTAAAATGTGGAAGATCTTGAACGTGAGGGAAGACCTTCAACGTACATCACAGAGACAATGATCAACACAGCAGCGATTATCAGCAAGCACGTCAAAAGGAAGCGTCCATTTCTGAAGAATGGCTTCTTATTGCACCACGATAATGCAAGGCCACATATTGCTGGTTGTGTAGTGGACGTTTTGCAGAAGAATAACACAGATATCCTACCACACCCTCCATACAGTCCTGATCTCGCACCGTGCGATTTCTGGCTGTTTCCTCAGCTCAACAAACCACTAAGAGGCCACCATTTCGAAAGCAACAAAGCACGTGTAAAAGCCGCGAAGGCGGTTTTGAAAGAACTCTCAAAAAACGGACTTTCACATGTGTTTAAGAAGTGGACGCAACGTTGGGACAAATGCATCGAGTCTCACGGTAGTTACTTCGAAAAAGACCATGTAAATGATGACGATTAAAGGTAATCTGTTTTCTGTATAAATATAGTCTTATTACTTATTGAACAGCCTACGTACAAAGCAACGGTGTTGCTTTGTATAATTGTAATATGTCTTGAACAAAGATATTTATAATTTTAAAAGACGTCATCGGATTTGAAGTATTATTTAAGAAGTTAGAAGAAAGAATGAGTCTTACTGAATGTACGAATTTGTGAGCTAATACCTTTAATTTTTACAGCACTTCTTCTTGGAAACTTGCTCTTTAAATATGGAAAACCTTTGTTATCCTTTTTTAAAACCACTACTATTCAGTTTCGGACTCATGGCCATATGAGGTGTTTTATGGAAACAAATAACTGTTATACGCTTCAGAAGATTTGCAGATGCCTCCGGACTCACGTTTTTATTAATGATGATCAATCAATACCCGATATTTCATCAGAAATTATAGTTCTGTTAGTACAATTCACTATAATTTTTTTTTAATCACTGAGAGTTCCGTAGTACTTGCAGAATGAGAATCAAAATCCCGTGATTAATTTTCACACTCAAAATTACTACTCAAAAGTTTTATATATCTTTAAATTTTGATTTCACATTTATCCTCAAATGTGAAACAGCTTTGTTTAGAAATTATTTTCTATACACGTTGAACTCTCTGTTTGTTTATAAAATACAATTCACTGGGGGTGTTTTTTCTAATTATGGCTAAACGTCCAATGTTTCGAGTTAAAGTGGAACGTTCAGGGAAAATCCCAAGCAGCAATGACACCCACATGGAAGATGTGCAAAGACATGATAGAATTGGCGATGCAAAGAATGATTATGGGTCAGTAACATAGGGGAAAACAAGTCTGTTTATTGTTCATTTCGTATCGGAGCTTGTTCCTATGGCAACCGCTCTTGGAGAAGTTCAATTTTTTTTGTAAACAAATAATTCAAATTCCCACTTGAATAAACAGGAAAAGAAAATATGCACAATACCAAGAAAAGGAGGTACGATGCCGATAATATGCTGACATACATATTATATTTGTCTAGACTTACGTGTAATCTGAAGCTAAACATTTACTGCTAAATACCTTTACCACGCGAATAGACAAGGAAATTTAGCCTGGATATAATGACTGATTTTAGATAGGTAAAACCTTTATGGTGCTAATTATCAGGTAGAAGTAAACACTAATTTATCTACGATCTTCGGACTGTAATAGCGGATGTATAGTTCCTGATTACGCAAAATGTTTCGTTTTGAAGTTTATAAGATACGCATCAGTTCCCTAATTGTAGGATGAATTGTTCTACAATTTACAGCACAAAAACTCATCTCTTATGATATACATCTACGCATTGTTTGTAATATTTTGCAGTAAAGAAATTAAATATTTTTTCCGTTCTTTTATGGATAAGGAACAACAAAAGGTGTACAGATCGAATGTTAGATGAAGCTGACAGCTTCGTGCTCGGGTTGTGAAAGTTACATTGATAGTTCGAATTGCGAGGGATGAAACGCCATGATTCATAAATGCTGGGAATTCTCAGCAGGAATCTTTATTAGAAAAAAAAACCTTTTGAATTTGTACAATAGGGAAACGTCAGTGGATTTTTATTATACAAGTCTGTTTTTTTTGTTCATTTCGTATCGCAGCTTGTTCCTATGACAACGGCTCTTGAAGTTCGAATTTTTTTGTAAACAAATAATTACAAATTTTTTTTTTGTAAACTTATAGAAGTCTAATTACAAAGAAATTAGAAGTCTTGGGAAAAACAATAAAGTAGAAAAAATAATATTCTTTTCTCTTCTGCAAGTGTTCTAACCCACCTCTTATGAGACTGGCTACTCCATCTTGAACTGTAGATCCCTTATAAAATTCCTCAGATCCTAGAATAGCATTTGCACTCATCACTATGATGCGTTCAAACTGTTATGTCTCGGAGATAACAACTAACTTTGCAATTGAATTAGCACGTGACTAATCTCCAATGGATTAATTAATTCTACACTTTCTCCACGTTCAGAACAAGTGCGACAACCTGAACTTAGATCTTACATTTTCTGATCTTTGGGATGTCACTTGTACGAAGTGACACACAGCTTCTGAACCCCCAGTCACACACAAATAAAAAATAGATAAAGTTTTGTCTACAAAATTTCAAAATAAATTTATTTCTTAGTTTCGTTACTTCTACACAGATTCTCCAACTGTTTCCTTCCTCCACATAAATAAATAAATGTATAACATAAATATTATTTATGTTATATATTTATTTATTTATTTATGTATTCTACTGTTGAAATTCTAAATATTGGTATTTATAATCGATATTTGCTTGTAATATTTAATTTTTTCATCAACAATCCTATACCATTTCTTATTTTGTATAAAAAATAATAAAAATCCATCTTGTAGCACTTAGGAGGGCGCTAGCAGCACTGTGTTTACCACAGTGTCATATTGCTACGCGCGCAAGCATATGCACGTCATAGTGAGATGCGAGCTATTAGCGCAATGCGGTACTGTCCGTCGTGCAGTTCCACTGTTGTTTATATGCAGTTTGCGCCAGTAGTAGAGTGTTCGTAGTATTTATCGTGTTTACTCCGTCTCTTTAAATATTTGGACATTAGAATTAAAGACATAACATTTGTTATAGTTTTTATTTTAGAACATTATTGGGGTTATGATAATGGATTTTATTTTTATTTAGTGAGGGAACTGTACTGTAAAATAACTAAATCCGTGAATGAACAAATGACGTCAATCTGGCAGAATGACGTCTTGATTCATCATTCATTCAAGGCACAAGATCAAATGAATGAATTCCACCTCTCAGTCTGTTTGCTTTGACTTCAGTGCTAAAGCCTTGACATTATTACCATAATTCCACTGTACTCATCTAATGTATTTTTATCTATTAATGTGCTTTTCATCTGGTTTGCCTCACTAAACATTATCTTTTTGGACAACGACAAAAGAAACATAGATAGCATTATATACATGTATGTATAAACCCTTCACCAACAATTACAGGAATTATCAACCTGTTGTAGTTCTTCTTTGACGTTTAAGCTCGTGCTGACAAGAATCCCAAATCGATTACTTAAGCATAGCCAAAGGCAATATCGCTTACTTAAAGAACTTTCATATTAACATCACTTACATTTAGCTATACTAAATCTGGCAACAAGAAAGAACCATCATAATTTAAAACACGTTTGAATTTTTAAAAATCCTCCTTTTTGAAATACCAGCTATGAAAATTAAGTGTTATACGCAAGCAGGCCCTAGAAAACATTAACGTAATTACCAAGGTATTTTTAGCGAGTTATTTCAAAATTATACTTTTTTTATTTAATTCTTTCTTTTATATCATTGTAGGCATTATTATTAGTGTTCTTAAGTGTATCGTGAGTGATCCTCTCCGATGTATTGATGTATGCGAACTAAACTATTATTAGCAAACATGAAGGGTCGTTCACCTAACCTAATTGCAGCAATTAGCTTCAACAAATGACTCATCCTAATCTTCAAAAGTTAGCGCAAAACGGCCTCAGAATAAAAAGTGTTAATAGCTTTATTTTATTTTTTTAATTGCGAAGATTTTTTTTGTTCCATTCTTAACTGATAGGAGTTAGATTCATTTGAGTAATTAATACTCAAACAAAACAAAATCTCATAATCAAAAATCAAGGTATCTCTCAGATACAAGTTGTCAGATACATTATCAAATATCCCATGTTTATATAACACGTGTTAAACCAAAGCTGACCGCATAAACAGTGTGGAATATCCCGCGTGTGCAGCTACTCATGACCTCCAAGCTATACACTGGATATGTGTAAGAATATTTATATTAAACAATTTGTTTATATCTGTCAGATCAGCAGCGACCTTTAAACAGTTAAGCTTGTTCGTTTAACGACTTCTATTTTCATTGCATTTTCCCTATTTAACACACATCATTTATTCTGTCTTATTATTACTGTGATAGCTATAGGCTATGCTGGGAGAAAACAAAACAAAACAACATTATTTATTTTTTTCACTGCCGGCAAGCTTTGCCAAAGATTTCTTCCAACAAGCCCTTTTGACCTATCTTTTCTTGCTCTCTTGTTGTATCACACTTAAAAACCAAATTATCGTAGCTTCCCTTCTGCTTTCCCTTTCTCGCATGTCGTCAACCTAGAGCCCCGTCAGTCCGTAACGAAATGGAAACAGTCCGGTTACTATTCTGGGAACCTTCCACGCATCTATGACCGAAATATTCGTAGCGCGTTAAAGAACATGATTGAAACCTCAAGAGAGTTGCCAAGGGATTTGGATGTTGCCAACCTGTCATGCGAGCCTCTAAAGAAGGAACAAGCCACCAAAGAACACAAACTTTAAATGAAAAAGAAACACAACTAATACTTAGTGTATCGAATACCGAGCTGTAACATACTGTAATAAGTATTTAACGTCTAAGGGCATGCTGATGTTGTGACATTCGTTCAATGCCCGTAATTCTTCTTACAGGCATACCAAATAAACGGTAGGCATGCACTAAATAGCTAAGGAAATGATTTATTCTTAGAGTTTATCCTAAGCAGCTGAATACTCAGGCATTCTGGATATTTAACTTATACTCAGAGTTTGTGATTGTACATTACGATTCTAAGTTCATCACAGGAGCTTCAGAAAAGGATAAATATTTTTATTAGTACTTTAGTTAAATAATCGTAATTAAAATTTATTTATTTATTTATTAGAGGAATGTGTATTGTTGTGGTAGCGTGTCTGAATCCATAATGCTAGACTCGTAGAAGAAAAACCGTTAGATGTTTGATTGTTGTTGCTGACTAGAGGAAGCTCTAGGCATTTTTTAGGGTGTTGCGGGTTTAGTTGATTTTTTTTGAAAACAGGAAAATGGGTTTTAATCGAAAAATATGGTTTTCAACCGTAGAATTGACATTTTAGAAAATAATGCTAGTTGGCGTTTAGGAACGTGAGTTGTCTGCAAATATCTGCCGTAAAATCATTGGTAACAATGAGATCAGCTATTGATAATGATTAAGGGTGGCAGCTAATTACTTTCCTATTTATCCCAATGCTACCGCTGATAGGGTTCAGTCTACTTCCTTTGAGGGAAGGAAAAGGAGCTATAGATTTTTTTTATTTATTCATATTTTAATTCTGAAATGATTTTAACAGTCGTTCATTATATTTGTTTATGAATTTTTTATCACCATTTTCTGATATGGATTCCCAGTGTGGATTTTTACATTTGACTTTTTTATTTAGTAAGAATGTAATAATTTTAAAGTTTATTTTTAATCACCGCTTCTCGAACCTTCAACTTAATATTTAGGTTCATGAGGTTTACCTAAAAAGTGCACAGTCAAACAATGTTAAGGCAATTTTGTTTACGTAGTACGGAAAAGCATCTTTGTATTAACCATGCCACTATTTGTTTACATCTTTACAATCAAAATAATAGATGGCGCCACTTACTTCCCTCAGTATTATTGCTTAACAAGAAACAAATTGAAATCATAACAATCTACCTGATACACTGCGTTATCGAATTAATAGTTTTATTTTTCGTTGGACAAATTTTGCATGGTTTGGGGATTCGGTAATTCACACTAAAAGAAGGGTAGCAACCAAATTTTCAACAACGCTTTGACAAAATGGATCCATTGGCCTTGACTTATGGTACATCAGTACCGTATATGGGTAGTGGATTGGGAAAGGAAAAACTTGTTTACATTGACTGTGCGTGAATGTGTGTTTCTTGTGATCGTTCATCTATGGGGGTGAGATTAGAGTTATAGTGATATTTTCGGTGTACTTTTGGTACGTGGATAGAACGTGGGATGCATCTATTAATTAATGCCTGCCTGATTGGCCTATCCGCTCTCCAACCAATACGCTTCATGTTCGAATCCTGCCTTAGCCATGAATGTTTGTAAAAGCCCATCCACAGTGGGAATGTACACCCTCTGTCCAAAAAGAAACCGAACTTTTCGAAAATAGAAGACACTAGTGGTGCCACCTGTTGTATCTTTTTGTTGTCGTAAGCGGCAACCTTCACTAGTGTTGTGTCAACTGTTCATGACATTTGTTTCATTAGAAGCCGAGTTATAGTGCCAAGGGTGACAGTGTGTTTTGACGAACGGTCGGAAAATGAGCTTGAAACAGAGCTGCGATTGATTTTTGTGTTAAACTTCGTAAACGTTTTACCCAAACGCATCAAATGCTTCAAAAAGCATACGGTGATGAATGCTTATCCCGTTCTCAAGTTTACGAGTGGTTTAAGCGATTTCAAAGTGGTCGTGAGACGCCTGAGGACGACGAAAAGCCGGGCCGTCCAAAAACTGGACTGAGGAAGTAAACGTATGAAAAGTGCGTGATTTCATCAAAGAAAACTCGAAATTGTCCGTGAGATTGATTGAAGATGAATTGGGGATTCCAAAATCAACTGTGCACAACATTTTGACGGAGAGTTTGAGCCTTCGTAAATTGAATTCGCGATTTCTTCCCCACAAGTTGACCGACGACCAAAAAATGTATCGAAGTGAACACTGCAAGGACCTCATTAAAACCGCTCGTAAGGGACTCAAACCTCCTTGAAACGATCGTTACTGGTGACGAAATGTTGTGTTTGAGTATGAGCCCGAAACAAAGCGCCAGAGTGCTGAGTGGAGACCACCAGAAGAGGGGCATCCGAAAAAAAGTCACTTCGAGAAGTCAAAAGTAAAGACAATGCTGATTTGTTTCTACGATTCCAAGGGCATTATCCACAAAGAATTCGTCCTGCTTGGCCAAACGGTCAATGGTAAGTTTATCTCGAAGTTTTGAAGCAACTAATAGCGAGAATTCGTCGCATACTGCATGAATATCGTGATGACCGACCTTTCTTCAAAACACACTGTCACTGTTGGCACTATAACTCGGCTTCTAATGAAATAAATGTCATAAACAGTTGACACAACACTAATAAAGGTTGCCGCTTTCGACAAGAAAAAGATGCAACTGCCACTAATTTCGTCTATTTTCGAAAAGTTCGGTTTCTTTTTGACAGAGGGTGTACTATATGTTTACCAAAATCCTTTGTGGATGAGAACTACGACTTGACATTAAAAAAATTATCTTTAAGAAGAACTGAAAAAGGAGGAAACGCAAACAAAAAAATTAAAGCAGCCTTGCGTCCTATAGGTACTTGGGAGGATGACAATCTGGAAACATTGAATGAGCAGTTGGGTCCCTGCTTCTTACAGGTGAGTGAGGTTAGTCGAGTGGACAATTTTTCCGTCATCCAACCAACCCGTGTAGATTCGATTGCTACTGAGAGCCAAAATGTTTGTGAATATCTTGTGAGACTACCAACCTACTTATTAGGTCCTGAAATATCTTTTAGGAGTTCCGTCTTTTAGTGTAGAGCAGGGTTTCCAGATTATATAACCTTTATCACACCCATGGTATTGATGTGCAGTAGGTGTATGACTTTTCATGTTTGCAATTCACATTAAATAAATCTCCGGCGATTTGTTACTATTACAAAGCGAATTGTCTGAGTGTTAGACAAACGAATTTTAGCTGTCCAACACTAAATGGCATTTAACAATTGGTGTTCAAATTAATTTGATTATTCTAAAATTTTTAAGGTATGCTCACTCCAAATCTATTATCCAAAAATGCATCATGCCAAGATACTTCCTTTTCCAGGCTACTGGTTCAAATTCCGCTGTTGGCATGGATGTTTGTGTCTTTCAGTGGGAGATGAATTGATTCGCTCTGTGCGACCATTCCGCTTACTGGCGGCCAGAAGTGGCTTGGAAAAAGTCCCATGTTTAGACTCTAGAATAGGGTTTCTGGATTATCTAAAAATAAATAAAAAATACAAAAACAAATAGGAAAAATTAAAAAAATCCTTAGGGCATCCACGATACGAATGTACTATACAGGTTTACAAAAAGCATTTCACTTGAAGGTGGAAACATTATTACTGTTGAACCTGTTGTCAAGTTAATTTGATTGTAATGCAAGGGAGATTTTGATTAAAGACTTTTGAAGTCCTTACAGTGATTTTGGAAACAGCCGATTCTTGTAATTGCTTTTCATTTTAATTCAAGTTAGATTATTGTTTATAGAACGAAACACTAGGTTATTTTGTATCAAATAAATATTCCATGTTGTATCTACTCATGAGCAGTCGTTTCTTTATTCAGATTTCGTCTAAATATGCTTTTCTACATTTTGTGTTTTCAAGTTGTACATCAGAAATTACTCATGATTGCATCCTTGGTCTGACATTAATAAGATGAAGAAAAATACATGGAATATTCCTTACTTTTGGAAATAACACCCACGAATGATCAATATTCTCAATATCGCAAACTGATTATGTGCTGTGCCAAACTCCTATTGTTCTAACGTAAACTAACCATGAAAGCAACAAACAGACCAGTGCCAGCAATAAAAGAAGAGAAAATAAATTTAGAAGCTAAATTAAAATCAACAAGTAGGCCAACACCACAAAAAATTAGGGAAAAAAGGCAGTTTGAGTCAAAGCAGAAAATAACTTTCGGCTGAAGACTGAGGTGCCAGATTGGTAGAAGAATATGTTGGCAATACAAGAAGAGATTGTTAAAATTGAGGATGTAACCACCACCCATCACGAGGTAGTTTTGTGCCGCACCTACCTGTTAAAGAACTCTGAAATCGATTTTCTTTTTCCATGGCGATTTGGTAAAATCTGATGATGGTCAGATGATGTTGCATTTTTATTCTTTTCAGATGCGAATGGCCTTTTGTCGTAGTTTTCCCTTTAGACTCTATATTGAGCATTAATACACAAGTTAGCATTTTTGATTCAAACGAAAGAATTTTGAAACAGAAAAATAAATGTGAATATAAAAATATATAACGCCAGCATGAATACTGCTGGCTTATCATGCATATAATAAATTTTATTTCTTAGTTTTGTTCTCCAACTAAGCACATTTATTTTATCGGGTGGTTCAAAATTCCACGTACAAACTTTGAGAGGAGGTAGAGAACATCAAAATCAACCATATTCACATAGCAAAGCATGACCGGAAACGCCAACCGAAACTGATAGGTGGCGCTGTTCCCAGCGTTCCAGGTGAGCAATTGGGGCCTCGTCATTCAAGCTTTCGACGTCGTACGAAGAACATGCGTCGTTTTACGAACGCTGAGATGGCAGACATGCATCTCGTTTACCATATTATGTATCCAACTATTTATTGAACTGTTCAGTTAGGCCTAATAAAGTTTTTTACACTACTTATGCCTTGTGCTATTTCTGTATCTTTGCGTCCCTGTTAGTACCTTCCGGTGGCGTTTCCGGCCATGTTTTCCTATGTGAATATGGTTGATTTTGATGTTCTCTATCTCTTCTCAAAGTTTGTATGTGGAATTTTGAACCACCCTGTATATCAACAACTTACTCTATTGGCCACCAATCCAATACACAATTTCTCTGATGATAGCACGTTATATTCTTCGTTTTTACTTGACAAACCCTTTTTATAAGCACAAATCACCAGAATTTAACAGCGGCAACAACCTCTGCACACCATTCTTTGATGGGCATTGAATAACCTTGTCAATTTCAATGTCTAAAACCACAGTTATATGCATGAAATTACCAAATGGTTTGTAATGCATCATCAATGTATACATTCATATAATATACGTATTATATATTATTATAATATAATAAAATCACAGGACACATGCTAATGTGTACAGAGAAAGTTGCATAACATTAATTAGGAACAAAATGAAACAAAGTAGTTCAACATCATTTACATTTTTTACATTTTACACCTGATACTGGAACTATATATTTTAGGTCCTTATAACCATTAAGGAAAACATCTTGTTTGATATTTACGTATTCGTTGCGTTTTTTTATGAATAATAGTACCCTATAGACGTATAAATATCTAAGGGGTAGTATGTTTAGTATGGTGTATTTATTACACATTGCAGTATCCTTATATTTGTTTCTAGTTAAGATTTTAATTACTTTATTGCGAGTCGAGACTAAAGGTTTCAGCGTAGTGCGATAGATTCCTCCCCAACTTAATATACCATATTGTAGTGAGCTTTGAATCCAGGCAGATTATAATATTTTTAGCATATTTAAATTTAAGAATCTGTTTAGGTAGTAAAGTCTGTTTAACATAATCCTTACTTTATTTACGACATCGGTGATAAGTAGTTTCCAGCTTACATTACTATCAATTTTTAATCCCAAGTAAGTTATTACACTGACTTTTTCTATTTTAATTTGTTACTTTTAAAATATCAGCAATCACTATGATTTGCATTTGTTCGGCTGTGTCCCTAGCGAAAATTAGTACTGTATCATCTGCAAAAGTATTTATTTTACTGTTTAGTTTAAGATTGCAAAAGTCATTGATAAAAATATTAAATTAAATTGTTCTTAAGACAGATCCTTGTGGCACATCAGAGTTTACTGTTTTGGAGCTGCTAAAGCTGTTGTTTATTTTTACAATTTGTGATCTGGCATTTAAGTAATTTTTGAAAACATCGACCACCGTTAATACCATCGTGAAGTTTGGGCTGTTTTTAGGCTAGCTATAAAAAGGTTTTTTTTTTTTTTGATTTTCGTTTTCACAAGTGGGGAAAAGATATACGGAATTATCGATTCTCTTGGAAGGGCAATTCTGAGAGGTGGTTTTACTATTTTTTAGGATGCTTTCACTAACTGTGACAAAATGGTTATTGAACTCTTCAGCTAATCGCCAGTCTCAATTTTCTCTATTCCTATCGATATCTTTAAGTATCGGGAGGGTTTGTTTATGAATGTCTTTGCCGATTAATTTATTCACAAACTTCCATTGTTTTCTGGGGTGTGTTGGCATTTTAGGAATTCATTTCTATAGCCTGTGTAGCTCAGTGGATGTGGCGTTTGCATACCACGGCGCTTGGCCGCACGCACGAAGGAAGACTTGGTTTCGAGTCTAGTCGCCGACTAGAGGAAATTTTTCTAAGCCTTTCTTCGACCGGTTCCCGAGTTAGTCGATCTCTGGCAAGTGGGTTTTTCCTCCCGGAAACTCGGGTTTTTCGTCCCGTAAACTCAAGAAAATCGACCGTAGAACCCGCATTATTTCAGACATTAAATATATTGTGTTAGGGTTAGGGACCACGAGATGGCGGCACATTTGAGCCGTCTCTCTTCACTGCGTATTGCTTAATTAGTGATAGCCTTGGTCCATCTATCTCTGATTGGTACCAGTGGAGATTGAACTGCCCATTCAGTCTCCAAAAGTTACATAGGGCTAAATGGCCTCGCCTACTCCCCGTATACGGGAATAAAAAGGCGTTAGCTGATTTTTTTTTTTTTTATATATCCCATAAAATTATTTTGTAATGCAAGCGATAAAACAGAGTTATTTGTATTTATTTATGTATTTGGTTTACTTTTTAGCGATTATCATTATTGTGTTAATAGCAAAATGTTTGGTGATTCTGAAGTTTGAAGTACAATTACGTTGCAAAAAAAAGAGAATGTAAATTAGACAATAAAATTAAAATAAATAAATAAAAATAAAATAAAATAAAACAAATAAAAATAAAATACAATAAAATTTAATTATGTAATTAGATAAACTTTTTTATTAATAACAAATAAATTAATAACTGAATAAATATCGAATTAAAATTTAACAAACTGATTTTTTTTTTCTTTGCAGAATGGGGGTCCTCATAATTAGAAGCAAGATCAACAGTCGATGACAGTGACGATAAAACAGTTCCATACCAGATGTAATACTCGTATGTTCGTATTATGGCACAAACACTCATAAATCCAACGAATGCTCCAAGCATGAGGACTACACAAAATTCCAGTACGTCCACAATGCCAGATCATTTTGTACAAAGGCCCCTCCCAGGTGTACGCAGCGCCGACCATCTATCCTCAACCCATCCCTCCTTTCAGACATCACCCATTGCTTCTACCTTGGGGGATGTGATTTCTTACCCATCTTCCGCTGTCCAGTCGCGAACAACACCAAAACTCCCGTCCGTGTCTTTCGTAGGGAACAACGTTAGTGACAGTGTGGTGAATTCTGTAACACCTTTTGCACAAACGCTTCCGTTAAATGATTTCCAGAATCATGCTCTTAATACACTTATAACTAGAGAGACAGAAGGAAAAATTCAGAGGAACTTGGTGACTCCAAACGGTGGACATTTTTCCCAGCCGGATTTCATAACAGGATACGAAAATCTTGCAGTGGGATACTTCATGCCTCCTGTGATTTTCTCATCTTCTACAAAATCAGGTAAGACTCCTTTTTTTTATGTTAATTGAATCTGTACTTTAATGTACTTCAGTTAATGATGCGTGGACCGGCTGTCTATTTAACAAAAATGAACTAAAAGTGTCACCCTTAAGCATTAAAAGATAAAAATAAGAGCGCTCAAAGCTAACGTGAATATCATAAAGAACTGATTAATGTTCACTCCAATGAGGTATTGGAGTGAACAGAACTGGAGTGAGATTCACATAAGGATAGTAAAAAGTTGAGACATAAGTATATGTAAAAAAAGTATTTAATAAAGATAATTTAATAAATATTAAATAACTAGGAAAAGCTCTAGAGGCAAACAAGGATATTCTTTCTCATGTCCTACCTCTAAGCTTCCAATAAGCAGGGTAGTACTCCCACACCGGATGATGAAAATAGACTACCACCTAAACACATTTACAAGCATCTATTTCTGCATTTGTAATTCGATCTCCACAGCTTGTATTTTGTATTTGAAATTGTCATTCTGGATGTTGGATACCAAATGCTTGGAAATCTACGAAATACTCGTATGTGACTCCGGAATTTTTTTCCCCTGTTTTGATAGGTTGGTAACCTAGAGGATCCATCAAATGCCAACTAAGAAATCGCATTGTAGTATCGATTATGCTAATGTTAGCGGTGCTTTTATATTTAAAAATGTTTAGAAAAATAGCCAAAAATCATTGGGAAATCAAGGTAATCTTCCATTTCCATTTTCTTTTCTAGAGCCCAAAGACCCAGTCAGAAACACACGCCATTTAAACCTAATACGCTGGACTCATGTATCCTTAGCTGAGTCGGGCCTAATATCAAACTAAGACTCTAAAAGACGGTGAATATTCACATGCGTGAGTTGCTTTTTCAAGTATGGAAAAGGTTATAGTGAGCAGCACCCTGAAGATTAATGAAGCAAAAATTATTTAAGAAAAAAAAAGAAAAAGAAACACTGGCCAAGGTCACGATGTTTAGGTAACTGAGAGCCTTGGATTTGTCAAGTCCCGAAAATAAAGTTTTCTTTATTACGGATGGCATGCAATGGCGCCCTGATCCATGACTCATTGTCTGTAACGCCTCTAGAAAAAGAAAAAAAAAATGTTTTTGCTTCTAACTTAACTTCCTAATGGAAGTTGCATTTCTATTTTTTTTTCTTTGCAACGAGCGATTAACTTCCACGACCTTCATATAGTACAAATATTAGAAAAACGTCATGACTTTAGATTAAGTATTTTCTTCGCAAACTATTAGATGCCAAACGTGTCCATTAACTCAAACCAGCTGTCAGCACTTCGTTAATGTTTATGCTGACCTAGTTACACGGTAGCATTATAGTTCAATTCGATTTCACTTATTTATTTATTCTTCTTGATCAATATAGGATTCTCTAGACATATTCTTTATTTTGTCGATCTCTCGCTCTAGGGGACACAATTCATATGATATTATCAAATACTTTGTGATAATCATTATCACACGAGTATCATAAGCGTCTTTTAGAATTGATACGTGCTGAAGATCTTTGTATCTTATGACGTCATAAAATATTCAATAATTTATTACCATTAGTGGCGCCATCTTCTGTTGACACTGAGCTCAGTCAGCTTCTCTGTAATATTTACAAAGTAAGTTTTTTTTTTTGAATCTTATGACGTCATAAAATATTCGATAATTTATTACCATTAGTGGCGCCATCTTCTGTTGACACTGAGCTCAGTCAGCTTCTCTGTAATATTTACAAAGTTAGTTTTTTTTTTTGAATCTTATGACGTCATAAAATATTCGATAATTTATTACCATTAGTGGCGCCATCTTCTGTTGACACTGAGCTCAGTCAGCTTCTCTGTAATATTTACAAAGTTAGTTTTTTTTTGTGTGTGTGTGTGGAAACGTCATTTCGGTTTATACTGTGTTTAACTGCACGGCAACAGAATATTTTTGGAGTCATTTGACCACGCACGCTTTCCTCCAACTACCCCAAAGGATGTGGGAATGATATACGGACTTATTATATAGGGCGAGGTGTCATCCAAGGTCACCGCCATTGTAGATGCCGAAAAGAACTTGGACAGCATTCAGAATTTTAGATGCATGTTTTACAGCTTGTTTTAGCATTAGGTCACCCAGCATGTTGTCGTTTTACAGACGTTTATCATCTTAATATTCTTGTCAGCGTCTTTTGGTCAAGTTTATGAGTTTGACGTTTATAGATTTGTAATCTCCCTCTTTTTTTATTTTATTTTATTAATGAATAGATGACTAATGTTTCTCAAGCTTCCTTAAGAGATCGATTGATCATTATACAGAGCCGGTAAATGTATGATGTTATACATTATGGGTGGGGGTCACACCTAGACCGGTTTCAACCTTTATTGAGGTCTCATCAGTGAGTAGGCAGACCCTGAAATGCCAAGGTTTAAGTAATACAGTGCTTATCAATTTTACCTATGCAAGTTGCCACAAGGTGCTTTGACCTTAATGTATAACATGTTATGACCAACAGGATTGATGGCTCTGTTAGAACATTTCTATAATAGAATATTGTTGGGGCGAACTTACCTTCTCAATAATGGGGGAATATGGTAGTGGAGAGTCATAATGATGTCAGGACTTGGATGGAAGTTTGCAATGAACGAACTTTTTATGTTTGAGAAGGTTTTGAGAAGGCCTCTGGCTACACTTAATTTTTTCAATATTGAGGATGGACAAAAGCGTAAGTACACGAACACAGTCAATCAGACACGGGTTCGTTTCCTAATGACAGTTTTCCATATCCCCTATTCATTATCATAAAGGTTGTACTTGAAGCCGTTTCTGACGTCTATACGATAAACACGGTTTAATTTTGGGTGATCTCCTACTAAAATGATAGAACTGTGTTCGAAAAAGTTCAACAGGGATCCTGAACACCAATCGTAACTAAATTCCATCCATCCATCCAATGAGGAATTATTAACATCAGTACTAAACATTGTTGACTTTGTAATGTACACTTTGGACATCTCAGCTGGAACAACAAAATGTAGAAGCAAATAGGAGATGCAGCCTAGAAAAGTCTTTGTTCTAATCCACTCAACAAAGAAAACTCTTGTTTTTTTTATGGAATATGCTATATTGAAAATATGTTTACAATTTGGTCACATCCAGAAAATGCTCTGATTCTCTTCCTAGACCAAATCAATACATCTCTGTATGGATTATCTCCGGATATAATTCTGCTTCTCATCCATAGAAAAAAAGTAGGCATCATCGAAACCGTATTGAACAGAGCTCACTTCATCTGTCCTACATACTCCGACCTACAGCAAGAACTGGACACCCTTAAAACTAATCCAATTAAATGGGTTCAACTTCAGTAGTAAAGCATCTATAGATACTTACAGTTCGAAATCACGTAATTCCAATTCGAACGTAGGATATGATTGTTTTATATCTATTTGGTGTCCGAACCAATCTCAAGAAACTGGAAGAGATATAATGCTTGTTAATGTTGTTATCACTGGGTACTGCAATATCGATAATCCAAACCTGTCGCTGTTCAATAAATGTGATGTCAGGTCTATTGTGTTCCAAATGCCGATCAGTTTGCATTCTGAAGTCCTAGAGAATTTTTGCTGTTTCGTTTTCCAGTACTGTCTCTATTTTATGCTGCCACCAGTTATCAGAAGTAGGAAAGTCATTATTATTAACCATTAATAATAATAATAATAATAATATTATTATTATTATTATTATTATTATTATTATTATTATTATTCGTGACACCTCCAAGGAGTCCGAAGACTCATTGCGGGAGGACACCTATTGTACAACTATCCGTCTCCACCACTACACCGAACCTCTACTACAAATTAACATCATCGTCATCTACTGCCCACCACCACCATAGCTAGTGTTTTTTGTCTGTCAATTGCGTGTTCCGAAGGGCCGATGTGTCTGTATGCGGGATGAAAAACCCTCAAAATGTTAGCCAATTCCTCGCTTATCACCAGCGCATCAGATTTAGCGAAAGTAAAACACGTGATACATGTGACGCGAATGACAAGTTGGTGAGACACGCACACGTAGGAGGAGAAGAAATGTTCCTAATGAAAATACTTTTTGCATTCTTTCAGCTGGTGCCAGCATGCTCGTTCAGCACATTGCTTGCCAAGAAATCAAATTTACCAAACACTGTCGTACCGCTAATGGTTCTTTCCAAACAGTTAGAATGATTGTACAGTGAAACGCTGTTAAACCATGGATTTTTGATCAACATAACAGCATAAGGCATTGCAAAAACAAATTAATGTTTAGACTTAAATTATTTTTTCAATTAACGTAAATTTGAAGTGAGTGTACAGCGTAAGAACTTACATTTGTCTTTTAGGTCAATATTTGCGCAAGTTATTCTGGGATTGAGTGAACCAATGTTATTGAAATTTAACAAAGGGAAAGAACTGGCTGAAATTATCTGTCACAAGAACTTCGCCCCAATTGAATGAAGATTTAGAATACATAAAAGCAACTTCAACTTCCAACTTCTGTATATCATTTATTATCACACCAATCGAACTCATTAGGTCCATCTTTGATCCGAAGCCTTAGTTATTTCGGCCTTAATTTCAAACAGTAAACCAGGTTGGCTGTCAACCATTAGTATAGAGAGTAGGGGACCAATACTTTAAATGTAAGATATGGATTTTCCTCAACCGTAGCAATCTCCGAGGTTTTAGCTATAAGATACATAAAGGACGAGTCTTGTGTACTCACTGACAAGTATAAAGACCGAAATTTTAATCCAATTCGATTTTCTTGTCCAATGTTTTCAAGCCTCATCCGTTCGAGGCTTGACTGGAATATACCATCCTTGACCAGTTTGAAACAAAACGGAAAACTGAGTCCCAATTTGGGAAGAATTGGCGAAAACAATCTAGCAGTTTATATGGAAATTAATCCAAAGTCTGAGTCTCTCTCAAAGTAGCATACAAGAGATTTGTTTTTTCATAAACGACATATAGAACTTTTTTCATTCATTTATCAGTAGCACTTACGGACGTTTTACAGTATTCAACCTCTCAAGTGTCCCATTGGACACTTCTTTCGCTGAGATAATTCTTAACCTAAAGATTTTTTTCAAAGAAAGTTCTATCAGATTGAATGGTCATCGTTTGACTCTTAAATTTACTCCTAACTGTAAAAACATTCTGGTATAATTTTATGCAGTGTGTGTGTGTGTGTGTGTGTGTGTGTGTGTGTGTGTGTGTGTGTGTGTGTGTGTGTGTGTGTGTGTGTGTGTGTGTGTGTGTGTGTGTGTGTGTGTGTGTGTGTGTGTGTGTGTGTGTGTGTGTGTGTGTGTGTGTGTGTGTGTGTGTGTTGTGGCGACATTTCATGTGATTCTAACTGGCTCTCAATAATTACAGTATTTTTTCTATTCTTTCCAACAGTCTCCTCGTCAAATCTAGTCTCCAGGGAACACAACCAGCTCCGGTATCCAATACACAGCCACTGTTGTGGGGAAGCAGCAACTCAACCAGCCACAACTCCCAATTTTCTTGCGGTGCATTTGGACATTTTATCTCCTCCTTCAGACAGTAATTCTTCATCAGCTCCAACACTTACTGACGTTACAAGTCCGTGCTCTGTCTTGTCTCCAGTCTCCGTTACGTCTCCGTATGTTGCGTCTCAATCATCCGAATCGAACAAAGTTGCGTCGTGCAGCAGGAACTCCCATTTATTTGGAAGCCGAAACCAAAGTTCGTCAGCAGTGAACAGAAACGTTCCTATCGACTGCGGTACTGTACATACAAATGAACAAACGTTGTCGTTAGTGTGTCAAAACGATGCCATTCCAACACACGAAGATGTTATCGACTCCCTGTTACAGGTTGCCTCAAATGATCCACTCTTTAGTGTTCCGCCTCAGTCAATAATAGCAAGTGTATCCTCTGTGTCATCTAACGGAGACTCTTCAAATCTGTCTGATATAAATCCCTCCATAGAACAACTGTCTTCCTCCATTCTTATGCCAGAACAGATCTCTTATAATAACCAAGAATTTCCTACAAACTCAGAACTTCATCCGTATCCGGTGACAAGCACTAATGGTACTGTTGGTGAGATTACATCATACACTTCAAAACAGGACTACGTGTGGAATAAATACCCAGTGCTGCCACCTGTGATGAATAATGCTACCTCATTCGTTGAATTCGCTTATCCCGAATTCACCTCAACCAGTGCTTTAGCAAATTATGGACTTACGCATCCTTCTATGTCACCATTGTCTTTACCCTGCGCCGAACTTTCTTCAAATGCTTCTACGTTTGCTAGTCCACGAAATTCAGCTAGGTCGAGTCACTCAGGTAGAGTCTCCAGAAATAAGCGAGCCCTCTCTATTTCACCGCTCTCTGCAGAAGGACTCGATCTAAATACGATCATTAGAATGTCCCCCACATCTCTTATAGCTTGCTTCAATGGTTCACGGAGTTCGTCATCGAGCATGTCTCCGGCATCTGGTGAAAGAACAGGATGTTATGGTCACTTATCTGCCAGAAATAGCAGCAGTCCTCGATCCGGATCGGCATCTTCCTCTCATCGAATGAGCATCTCATATACTCCACAAACGAATGCATCGAGTCTTTCAGTAACCAGTGGAAGAGAAAATAAAGAAGAGTTTCCGGATCTTACGAGCAATATGGTGGTCTATCAAAACATGCAAGCTTTGGAACAGGGAACCCTGGGTGATACGTTGAACAACCCTCTTGCTGTTGTTCAGCAAACACTGCAGAACAATCTACAGCTACTCAATCAAAAAACGGAACACTTTCATGAGTCTTGCATGTACATATCCACTTCATCTCCTCTTCCACCACCTCCTCCTCCATTGTTATACCCTCCCGCACCTATTCCACCTCCTCCTAATCGTCCACCCCCTTCTTATGATCAACATATGGCCAGGAAATTAAACTTTCAAAAGAAAAAAAGTTCGTCCGATAGTAGTCAACCATCAAATTATTCAAGTTTTGAAAGTTCTGAAGGTGAACGCCTGGGAGATTGTACTGACAATGAGCAGGTGGGAAAACCGTATCAGTGTCAGTGGATAGACTGTAGTACCACTTTCCAAGAGCAGGAGGACTTAGTACAGCATATAGAAAAAGCCCACATAGAACAAAGGAAAGGGGAAGACTTTACTTGTTACTGGCAGGGATGTCCCAGGAGGTTCCGTCCATTCAATGCTAAATATAAACTACATATTCATATGAGGGTCCACTCAGGAGAGAAACCCAACAAATGTACGGTAAGGTATTATATCGATGTTTTATTCTCTTTCGCTTTGTTGTTTAATAAGTTGCTAGACAAACAGTTCTTCAAATGCAGATTTGAGGAACGAACTGGTCTTTATTTTTATGCACAAAACAAAACCGAGTTTAAAGCAATAAAAAACTCTGTCAACTCCGTATGAGACCCTCATAACTTAGCTCCTGAATGTCGTACACAAATTAGAATCCAGGCCTTTCCATTCAGAGCGCTGAATTTATTTATAAACATATTACTTGTACAGAAAGAACTATTGATCGAGGTTTAACAATCTCCCTTAACATGGCAGACACATCAGTCAGTCCTCGATTTACGACGTATGTGACGTACAACCACTCGTACTTACGACGGCCTTTCCATTAATATGTTCATGCGTGTTTAAGTCAAGCATATAACTAAATATAAATTCAGGAGGTCTAAAACAACGTTTTTTATTACCCTTCCCACACTGTGACTTTCTTTTTAAAATACACATCTAATAAATTGAATAACATATCTTTTAGGGTTTATTTTACACACCTATCACCTATTCTCTTGTCTCAATATTTGATAATGATTTTTTAACTTTTCTTAACTCATTCAGGGAACTTTTTTTGATCAGCAACTTCTGTCACTTATCCAAGTCAATACTTGTATTTCCCCTTTTTTTACTCACGTCATCGAAGCCAAACCATTTAATTTATTATTTCTTTCCACAATCCCAACTTCTATACAAGGAATAAACATGTAACATTGAAATCAATTGTTGTCTAAAAGCAAAATTTAGCTCAAAACAAAATAATTTGTTTTACCGCAAAAAAAAAATAAAAACAAAAAATCTTTAGCCCACCACGACACATGTGTTGTGTGTTATGATCCATCGAGTCGTTTCTGACTCCTGGCGACTCCACAAACATACACTCTCCATTCCGATCTGTCCCTGATCATGTCTTTCAGAACCTCCAAGCGCACTCCAGTTGCTTCTGTAACTCCATCCACCCATCCAATTGTTGGTCTTTCTCTTCTCGTGCTTCCATCAACTTTAGCAAGCATCATCATCTTCTCCAGACTGTAATTTGCTCGCATAATATGTCCAAAGTATGACCAATTTTTGCTTGATTATCATAGCTTCAAGGGAGCAATCTTGCTTCTTTCTGTCTATCACTGATTTATTGGTTTGCTTTGCAGTCCATGGTATTCTTAGTAAGCGTCTCCAAACCCATAATTCAAATGCATCTATCTTCCTTCTTTCACTCTTTCTCAGGGTCCAACTTTCACATCCATACAGCACCACATTGCTTTCATGATTTTGATTTTTGTTGCGAGGCTAATATCTTTATCTTTAAAGATCTTGCTTAAATTTGTCATTGCTTTTTTTCGAGCAATACTCTTCATCTATCTTCTTCGGTACAATAACCATCTTTATCAATTCGGGATCCTGAACACAAAATTGTTAACTGCTTCCATTTTCTCCCCATCTACTTCAAAATCATTAAGTTCACGTGTTGTCATAACTTTTGTCTTTTTGGGGTTAAGTTTAAGACCATATTCAGCACTTTCTTCTTTCTTTCATAATAAGTTCCTCCAGATCTTCTTTGCATTCTGCTAGCAAGGTGGTATCATCTGCATACCTCAAATTATTAATATTTTTTCCACCAATTTTAATTCCAACTGAAGACTCCTCCAGCCCTGCCATTCTTAAAATGTATTCGCTGTACAAGTTAAATAGGTACGGAAATAAAGTACATCCTTGTCGCACCTCTTTACCTGTGGTGAAATACTCATTTTCTCCAAGATCTGTTCGAACAGTAGCTTCTTGTTCATAATAAAGATTCAGACCACACATTACGACATATGCACGTAACGTTTATATAATAAATGTCACCTTTTGTGCGTGATAGATACATTAACAATTAAGTCAATTATTTATTTGACAATTTTAATTGATAAATGTTTGCATTCACCTTTTTTCCAACCACGAAATTTGTATAAAGTTTATACATCATAATATTCTATGAAGTTTATGTACAGAAGAAAACGTATTCTATATTTCAATGTAAACTTGTCGTAGCAAAGATGCATAAAAGAATATATTTTTTGTGCTGTTTGTGTGGATATTTTGATGAGTAATTTAATAAATGCTTTAACTTTACAGTTTGAAGGATGCACAAAAGCTTTCTCTCGACTTGAAAACTTGAAAATTCACTTGAGATCCCACACAGGAGAAAGACCTTACGTCTGCCAGCATTCGGGATGCACGAAGACATTCAGTAATTCTTCAGACCGAGCCAAGCATCAAAGAACTCATCAGGACACAGTAAGAAATTCGAGTAAAATGCTTGTTGATTTTATTATCTAGTTTATTCGCTATTCAAATTGATATTAATTTGGTATAATTCCTTTATTTGTAGAAGCCGTATGCTTGTCAGGTTACTGGATGCACAAAAAGGTATACGGATCCAAGCTCCTTACGGAAACATCTTAAAAACCATACAGGAAAAAACGATCCTGCAAGGAAGAAGGTAAAAAGCACGTTGACCTTTTGACCTTTTTTTTCCTGTCGTTATTTTTACTTCTTTTCACACACAAAATAAATAAAGCCATTTTCCTGCTTAATTTTTCGATACCAGTTTCACCCTAATAATATGAAATATTCTTTTTTTTTTACTTAAATTAAGAAATTTGGATGAAAGAACATTGAACAAATCAGTGAATACATCGATCTAATATACTTGAATCCTTGAAATTAGTGTAGTAGTACAATAAAAAGTTGGTTGTAACTTAATTTTTCCAAGCAACACGCACACTTGTAAAGGCTGACTGACGCTCACTGGCTAGAGCTACGTTGACTGCGTATGGCCTGTGTTTGAGCAACAGAGTGAGACGACGTGAAATGGCTATGTGCGGGCATAAAATCACAGTGCTGCAGCGAGGACCCGGAAGCTCCTACAACCGAGCAAGCCAAGGCAGCTTTGACTAGACGAGCAAGCATCGGCCTTCGATACACAACGCAAAGCTCAATTATTGCCGCGCAAGTTTAAGACGTCTTCTGTCTACAAAAATAAAAGCCTAAATGGAATGCTTATAAATGCATGCATTTATTAACAAATAAACATTACTTCTTTCTCAATTAATGAGCTTGCGCAGCAAGCATGGAGAATTCACCATTGATCTAAATTGAAAATGGGAAGGTGTTCTTCTGTGGTCTGTCAAATCTAGATTTATCCTTTTCTCAAAGTCCAATCTGATGGTGGTAGTAGTAGTTGGATAGTCAACGGGATATTTTGTGTCAAATGGTCAAGAATATTACTACAAGATGTGTCTACTCAGTTCTACTCTCTGCGAGAGTTACGGTAGCTGCCAGAGACGACGTGCTTTCATATGTTCATTTTGAACTGTTGTCAGATTCTTCGTGATATACCATTAGCCTTCCGTAACTATGCAACTCAGGTGAATGGCCTGAAACTATTTTTGATAGTTTTGAAACTGATACGGATTGAAGAACAATATTATGACTCTAAACGATCTAGGCTGTTATAATCAGTACCCTGATTAAGGGATTCTGGAATTAATGCAGATGACATGCCATTCCTCTGTTGCATCCCCAAAAGACTGATATTTTATCGATCTACTCAGATCGATAAAATATCAGTCTTTGGATTAACTCTGGATTAACTCACAGATATCACGAATTTTGCTTCGTTGACATTATGAACGATTGCTAAAACGCATAGCCTGGTAATTTCAACTTCATGTGTAAAATGGAACTAAGGCTCAAATTGATCATATCTTAATAAATGGCAAATGGATAAGGTCAGCCCAAAACTGTAGAGTATATAGAACTAAACTCTGATCACAGAATTGTAAGTGCACGATTAAAGCTACGACTAAGAGCATCCAAATCACAGAAAAAAAACACCTCAGATGCAATTGGGAAGAATTAAATGACTCTAAAAAGGCAAATCAATTCCAACAACTCACAAAGTAAAACCACTCACAAGCAGTATCGAATGATAACGCAGACAACATATTTAAAGCAATAGCTAGCGTCATTCGTCAAGCACCTCCCAAACATTTCTTCTATCAAACACAAAAAGTGTAGGTAAAGACTGGATAACCAAAGAAACAAACTCACTGACTGACAAGTGCAATGAAATTAAACGCAAAGTAAAAACCCAAGATTCCCTTTAATATAAAAATGAACTAAAGCAATTAAACACAGAGGTATATGAAGATCTCTCAAGAGATAAAGAAGTCTACATCAGAACCTCTCTCAAGAGCTAGAAAACTGTCAAAAATTGCACAAAACAGGAGACACTTACAAAATGGCGAAGTCCCTGAGCACAGTAGAAAGAAAACCCAGAGAATTGAGAATCAAGAAAAAAGTTGGAACCTCTTTTGAAAACAAGACCGAAGGAACTTGATGAATGGAAGGCACACTTCCAAACTCTTCTAAACACGCCAACCCCAAACATTGATTTCATCTCGAAAACCATAGTACCAGAAACTCTTAGCATCAACTGCGAAGATTTCACCATGCAGAAGTTCACAATGGCCCTTGAAAAACAAAAAGCAGGAAAATCACCAGGAACAGATGACATCACAGTTGAAGCTTCAAAACACTGCTCTACAACTATCAAAGAACAACTTCTACACGTATATAACTTTGCACTTTCCTCTGGGAAAGTTCCTGAACAGTGGATAGAGGGTCTAATAATACCAATTCCAAAAAAGGATAACCTGAACAAACCTGAAAACTACAGAGGAATCACACTCCTCTCTACTCCATTAAAAATCTACAATACAATGATATGAAATATAATTGAACCACATATAACTCCATTAGTTCGTACAATCTTGGCAAGAGTTCTCAAAAAACGTGGTACTCTAGAACACATTCACTGCATCAGAGCACTAATAGAAGGTTCAAAGGACAAGAATCTACCATTGCTTTTAAACTTTATTGACTTTACTAAAGCATTTGATTCTGTTGACAGGGAACGACTATGGGAAACGCTCACTTTATAGCATTCCACCTAAACTTATCAGGGCAATCAAGACACCCTACCAGGGATATCAAGCTACAGTACTAGTTAACTGAGCCAAAACAGACAGTTTTCCCATCACCACGGGAGTCCTACAGGGAGATGCTCTGGTCCCATATCTCTTCATCATAGTGATTGACTATATTTTTAAATTAATGCAAGTTAAATCTGGAATCCTTGTCACAGACCATATATACAGATGTACCTTGAAGATATGAGCTTTGCAGATGATATAGTCCTCATTGACTCCAACATTACAGATGCCCAAAACCACTTCAACAGCCTTAGGAGAATCGCAGAAATATTTGGACTAAAAATAAACTCCCAAATAACAATGATATTAAAACATCAGATAGATGGTCAAATCTATATAAATCAAAATGATCACCTTGAAGAAGTAGAAGACTTTGTATACCAAGGATCACACATCTGAGATTCCTTAACAGATATTAAGACAAGAAAACAGAAAGCTCTGCAGTTCCGCAGGTCTTAATAAAGCGTGGAAGTCGAGCCTCATCTCAAAGGAGACGAAGACACGTCTTTACAAGTGAACCAGCGAATCTATCTTTCTGTACGGCTCCCAGATCTGGAACATCTCAACAAAAACAGCGACCAACTCCTGGGAAGAGCACGCACATTCCCAACTCTACTATATTAGATGAAACCCAGCAAGATCCTCTACTCAGAAACTGTTCAAAGAAACCAAATAAAATGGCTCGGCCACCAACTTAGACATCCACCCTCTGTACCCTTTGATGCTCTGGTCCTCTACGCTCCTACAGATGGAAAAAGAGGCAGACCCGAACTCCATATTGGAAATACATCAGCAATATTCTCCTCATTTCCCCCAACTCTCTGCATCAGAGTTCCGTCAATTAGCATATGACAGAGAATCCTGGTTTTCCTTCACATCATAAGAATCTTCAAGCCCTATCTTAGTGTACACAGACTACTTATTTGTTTTGATTGGTTCCCTGTTTATAATTGTAAAATTATAAACAGGGAAACCAGAAAAACAAACCCGGGAATGTTTTGGTGATATACCGTCAGTCGACGTGTGTCATCTCCATAAATATAGTGTGCATTTGTTACTACTCTTTATACGACTGCTATTTTTACATCGTCTGCATAAATTCATGAAGCAACTGACATTGTACATTGGAAAGTAACTTATCGTAAAAACACTCATTTACATATATATATATATATATATATATATGAATAAAATTACTGAAGTTTATTCGAAAGATGATTACTAGCTCGAATATATGGTGGAACGTTATGTATACTGCTGAATGAAATAAAAAAAAATAGCCTGTGTAGCTCAGTAGAAGTGGCGTATGTTACCAGGAACCCTCATAACATAAACATTTTCCCAAATACAAATGAGTGTTACTGGTAAGATTTATGCAAGTATACTTAAGAAACGGTTGAGAAGAATTGTGGAAGAAAAGTTTGGTGAAGAACAAGCTGGATTAAGGCCAAATAGAGGCTATCAGGATCAGATCTTCACTTTACGACAAATAGTTGAGAAAGCATGGGAGTATAACAATGATTTGTATTTAACTTTTGTCGATTTGGAAAAGGCATATGACAAGGTGCCAAGAGAGGAGCTATTCAATAAGCTACAGTTATATGGTGTCAATGGGACATTATATCAAGCAATACTTAGTCTGTATTTGAGTTGAAATACAGGAAGATGGTTTAATGTTAAATCTGTTGTGAGACAGGGATGTAACATTGTCTTCTCTGTTATTCATTATCTATATGGATCACATTATGAAGGAAAGTGGTATTAAACCTGATATCAAAATTGGAGGTGTTAATCTCAGCTCTTTGCTTTATGCGGATGATGTTATACTTCTAAATAAATCCGCTACAAGTCTGCATGATTCCCTGACTAAATTGAATAACTGTTGTAATAGATATGGTATGAAGGTCAGCAGTAACAAGACAAAGACAATGAAAATAGGCAGAAGTCGAAATTGTGAATGGAGTAAAACATTTCAGCTACTTAGGCACGATTTTTACTGAAGATGGTAAATTAAATATGGAAATAGACAACAGAATCAACAAAGTTGATATGGTAGGAAGTCAATTGAATAAATTCAAAATTAGTCGGAACACTAAATTAGCTGTATACAAGACAGTGTTCAAATCAGTTTTAACTTATGGATCTGAGAGCTGGGTTAGAAGCAAAACACTTGACCAAGGACTAGAGACCGCAGATATTGAGAGTCCTGAGAAAGATTAGAAACGTAAACAGATGGCATCAGTGGCAATATAATATTAAAAACGAGGATATTATTAAAGAACTTGACATGGTTAGCATCTAAGAATGTGCTAGCAGAGCTAATCTCAGGTTGTTTGTCCACTGGCGCATCCAGGGGCGGAGCAGGGGACCCGGGCCCACAAATATAAAAAGGAAAAAGCACTAGAAAATTTTTCAAAAATCTTTTCCTAATTAAAATTAATTTGTTTTTTGTTTATGTTGTGTCTTTTATTTCTATACCACTTATGAATTAGCGGTTACATAAGGTGGGAATACCCTATAGCTCTCGGGAATCACGACCGCTGTGAACCAGGGGAGGCCTTCTCTATCAAGGGGCCCCGGTGCAAGAAACCTTTTGCGGCCCTAAAATATTTTTCAAAGGTAAAAATTAAAGGATTCGAAATAAACGTATTGTAAAACCTCTTAGCTGCAAATGATTTTGGCACAGGAAAACAAAAGAAAAAAAAAACATTAGAAATATAATACGCTTCGCAAATGTGTACCGACTGTGCCCACTCTATCGTGGGGCCCGGGTGCATTGCACCCATCGCACCCCTGAGATGGCCGGCCCTGCTGTGAACTCAAGGCAAGCGAGCAATACTCGGTCGGACCGGGGTCTACTTCGTTTGCCCGAGCGGGGTCAGAGGAGATAACTGCAGATACTCAATCATAAGTCGTCTGCGATGGGTATTGTGTATTCTCAAATCGTCTACTCAACTCGCTCCCCCCCCCCCAAGATTAAATCCTGAGTGCGCCATTGCTGTGGGCAGGAAAAAGATCCAGAGGAAGACCAAGAGATAGGTGGATTGATACAGTAAAAAGTGCCTTATAAGACAGAAATATAAGATCTGATAATGTTGGAGTCTTGACAGGTAACAGACTGATTTGGAGGAAAATTCTAAATAGGAAGTTAGTAATGATGTAAATTTTTCATGTAATACTTATCATATCCTGTACACCCCTTGAAGGTGCATGTCAGGAATTCGATGATGATGATGAATGTTTATGTTAAGGTTTGATTATCATTCACGTGTGTTATTTATAAACAACGAGCTTCCATAGCAGCTTACTCCAATGCTCCTTGGTTGGTCACATATGGATTTGAATCCGTCTAAAATGCTGCGAGCCCCTTTCTATAGAACTTTTCAATTGAAAGTGTGTTAGTGAAAGGTGTTAATGTTGTTAGTATCATACAGAGATAGGATTTTCCTTCCAGAAATTCTGTTTTTCATCCCCACAAACCGGACACCAGAACATACGCAATGAGCATACAAAACTCGTATTTAGGCATAAGACTAACCAGCCAGCCGTACTTCAGATGTTTCAAAAATCCAAGGATATTATTTACTATTATTATATACTATTATACTATTGTATATACTATTATTATCTATTAGTATCTGTAAACATCGGAGACCGTTTATTTTTTCTCTGAATAAGCCCCTTACGCTATGCTGAGTGATATGTAAATCGTTTCAAATTACTCGTGGTTGAAGTGCTTAACTCACGTACATGTCCTTATTGAAACCAAGCAAATCTGTTCTAATATCTAAATACTTACTCTCGTGTAGCTCCGAGCTGTAGGCGACATCGATCCAGACACCTTAAGCGAATGCCTAACTATTCAAGCTATCAGGCCAACAACGTACAACGATAGTTCCTCCCCACCAGAAAGGACAGATAGTGGATTGGGAAGGTCGCCTAGGGGTTCTCATCCAGGTTCTTCTTCCGATTATTACCCAGGTAATTTTTCTGTTCCTTTCTTTGGTTATCCTCATGTGTACTTATATGATAGACCAGCTAGATTTCTTATGAAAATATGCAGATATTTCTTTCATACCCAGCTTAAGTTAAACTCGGGCCAACTTGAAATCCTGTTATTACCAACATGAAAGGTTTGGGTAATAACAGGATCTATCTAAAAAGAAAAGGAATTTTTCGAAAATAGAAGAAACTAGTGGCTCCACCTGTTGTATCTTTTAGTTATCGAAAGCGACAACCTTCATTAGTGTTGTGTCAACTGTTTATGACATTTGTTTCATTAGAAGCCGAGTTATAATGCCAAGAGAGACAGTGTGTTTTGACGAGTTTCAAACAGAGAACTGCGATTGATTTTGTGTTAAATTTGGTAAACGTTTTACCAAAACGCATGACATGCTTCAAAAAGCATACGATGATGAATGCTTATCCCGTACTCAAGTTTTGGAGTGGTTTAAGCGGTTTCAAAGTGGTCGTGAGACGTTTGAGGACGACGAAAATCCGGGCCGTCCAAACTCTAGACTGACCGAAGTTAACACCCAAAAAGTGCGTGATTTCATCAAAGAAAACTTGAAATTGTCTATGAGATTGATTGAAGATGAATTGGGGATTCCACAATCAACTGTGCGCAACATTTTGACCGAAAATTTGGGCTTTCGTAAATTGAATTCGCGATTTGTTCCCAACACGTTGACCGACGACCAAAAAATGAATCGAATTGAACACTGCAAGGACTTCATTAAAACAGCCTGTTAGGACTCAAAGTTCCTTGAAATGATCGTTACTGGTGACAAAACGTGGTGTTTTGAGTATGAGCCCGAAACAAAGCGACAGAGTGCTGAGTGGAGACCACCAGAAGAGGGGCATCCGTAAAAAAATCGCTTGGAGAAGTCAAAAGTAAAGGCTGATTTGTTTCTACGATTCCAAGGGCATTATCCACAAAGAATTCGTTCCGCTTGGCCAAACGATCAATGGTGAGTTTTATCTCGAAGTTTTGAAGCGACTGATAGCGAGAATTCGTCGCGTACGGCATGAATATCGTGACGACCGACCGTTCATCAAAACACATTGTCACTCTTGGCACTATAATCGGCAACCAACATTAATGATGGTTGCTGCTTTCGACAACGAAAAGATAAAACAGATGGCGCCACTAGTTTCTTCTATTTTCGAAAAGTTCGGTTTCTTTTTTGACAGAGGGCGTATTTCTAATGACACGTATTCTGATGCTGAGTTTTGTCTGTTTATATATTTATCTTTATTCATTTATTTCCATAAATAATGTGTTTTTAATTTATGCCAAATAATTTAAATAAAAAAAAATAAAAAAACGGTGATCATTGATCACGATGACATCGCGGTATGGTGACACTTTCTGCCCAGCAGTAATAAAGGATCGCCTTAATAGTAAATTCTTGAAAGTATATACACTGAGTTGCCACTTTATTAGGAACATTTCCGCATTTAAGAAAATGAGGAGATGTTCCTAAGTGGTCACTCAGTATACTTTTAAACGGACATAAAAATCTATTTGTGTGTATGCCAACTAAACGTGGAATAAATATTCGTAAATAGAAGAAATGTCATCAAATGCTGTTCTGGCATCATTTAAAGTACACTCTTAAAGCTATGATTATATTCATAATTTTACAAATGCCTAACATCAATGCATAAATAAATATTATAAATTTATTTATACTTTAATAAAATTTTCAATTTAATAATAAAATAATTTTAGCTAAAAAGACAACTTCATGAGATGTCGCTAGTTGTAAACTAGCGACATCGTCTGCTTTAGAGGAACAGAAACATTTCAGGTATTTCACTCAATGACATTTTTTATCAATTTATAGCATACCAATTTTTATACAAATCTTGAAAAAGTATTTCATAATAAAGATATGTATCGATGGAACTTGTATAAGATAACGAGGATTACATTGTTTTGAACTGCAGAGGGCATTTACACAGGAATGTCGCACATTTTGTTCCGCTTAAAATATTTGTGATAATGGCTGTGAAAGAATGAAACAGAAAGGACGAAGAAATTCGATTTTAATGCATCTGATGAGTTCTCGAATTTTTTTCATTGCTGTCAGTTGTCCGCTATTTTTATTAATGACGACAAATCATACTTGAGAGTTAGATACCTTGCATGAAATATATGAAAAGCATGGTTGGGACTGAAAGTAGCAAAACAGAATATCAACTGCAATTACTAGCGGGATGAATGTTACGAAAATGTAAAGGTTTTAAATATTCTCCAAAACAGGAAACATACATAAAAATATATTTAAAGAACACCTGGAATACTAAATTCCGTACTAAGTTTTAACAAAGAATGTCAATTATCAGAAGCCTCGTAGTTCAGTGGATATTGACAGCATGCCATTTTATAGAATATATGCAATTGACAGACATAATACACTGTCCTTGTAGACTAAGTTGCTTTAGCCGTAATTTAAAAAAAAAAAACACTGATGCTTTTAACTGCTTAAAATCTTTATAAAAATAAAATAAATTAAAAAACAGATATTTGCATTTAAAATACTGATTGGCGTTTTTATTATTATTATTTTATTATTATTATTTTTTTTTTTATTAGCGTTTTAACGCAGTTCTGACTGTGCATAAAAATAATTTCTCTTTACAATTAGGAATGAGTTTTCCTAGCGTCCCGCCAAGTCGCAATGGAGCGAGTACTCATCCCTCTCCAACTAGTCACCAGGACACTCAGACGATGTCGGATAGAAATGAAAGGTAAGTTCTGTACCATCTCATTGGCTTTACTAGATATTATTTGCTCTTGGTAGTCTGATTGGCCGAATGGATAGTGCTTCTACTCGGTAACCAATCTGATCTGTTTTTTCCCTTTTCAGTTGTTTTCGACCGTAGGTGACTTTGTAGGCATTGCCCACAAAGTAAATATATTCCCACAAAGGGAATATAGTGACTGAGCTACTGAGGATGAACGGGCAACCAATAGACAATAGATTTGAATCCTACTGGGGCATATATGTTTGTGAATGTGTCTAGGTGGTAGGTAAATTTCATCGCTGTGTGTGTGTGTGTGTGTGTGTGTGTGTGTGTGTGTGTGTGTGTGTGTGTGTGTGTGTGTGTGTGTGTGTGTGTGTGTGTGTGTGTGTGTGTGTGTGTGTGTGTGTGTGTGTGTGTGAGACCATCATTTTGCTTATTGAGGGACGGATTATAACAATGGGCTGCGTATCCTCTGTTCTCAAAACTGAAAGAAATAACATCTGTGTTGCAAATGTTAGTGACCAATCAGCAAGGAAGTAAAAGAAAATTTTTGCCTGCAGATTTAAAATTTAATACGAATAAGAGACAAGAGACTTTGCTTAATTTTTGTTATTAAGAAATCTCTTATTGAAGGTGTTTGTGATGCGACAGCTAGTAAGTCATCCACCACCAGCCTACAAAGCGATCTTCAGGATGTACAAAAGAAGGGTAAAACTACTAGCACACAGGAGAAAAAGTCTGCATTCACTCGTAAGTACTTTTAATAATATTATACATTTTTGATGATCAGAATGGGATATGTCAATGAAAATCAGCACAAATTAATTTAATGATGTTTATGTTTAATTGATATTTAATTAATTATTAATTAATAATAAAAAATCAGCTAAATTAACAATTAATTAATACATTACTAAATAACCAATTTAGTAATGATTAACAAAGGATAAGAGACAAGATTCAGAGTTTAGATCTTTCATAGTAAGAATCTCCATGAATCTTTTGTTTGCATTTCACGCAATGTTAATGGTGAGTTTTATTGAATTGACAGACCATAAATGTGCTTAACGTAAATCATAGTAGAAAATCCGTTAGACAATAAATGAATCCTGTGGTTGCTTCTGTAGTCAATGTTACTTCATTTGTATTCATTAAAATAGACTCTGAAATACGATAGTCATTTATTGATTATTTATTTATTTTATATAGGGATGAATCAAGACAAATGACAATCAGAAGGACGTCGATTCTACCTCCCATTCAGACACCCCAACCTCGTTCCCAACAACAACAGTCAGCAGGAAAAACGCACAATTGTAGTCCCCGTCTTAGGCCGCTGTCGCTGTCAAATTCTTTCCATTCTGGAGGTATGGTGAAATACTTCTTATTAATTCTTACGGATGATGGGTGTACACTGTATAATTCATACAATATCAGTAATTTGTGTTACTTTACAACGACTGGTAGTTGATCTTATTGGCAAATTTAATTAGTTCTGAGTAATACTTTTCGTAAGTCCCTGTTTTGACACTGGCCCCTTGTCTCCAGAAATAATGACGTGTTGCATTAGGGGCATCCGGATGGAGTCCTAGCTGACAGTCGTCAAGTATGTGGTCAACAGTCTGTTGAAGGTGAACTACAAACTGTGGAAGTAGTGTCTTAGTTTTCCATGTCCCGTTAGTAGCGTGGTTAAACCTGGAGAAATGGCGTCTTTTCAGCTGGAGTCTGCCTCTGATGCTAGGAAAGAATTCTTTTGTTGTTGATCCCTTTTTTTTATGTTTTCCTTTCTTCTTCCCACAAGTCTAGAGTTATTTCTTCTGCAAGTGTTTTTATAGCATATTTCGAACTTCTGGTAACTTTTTGTAGCCACTTCTTTGGCCAACTGATCCGCTCTCTCGTTTCCTGCCAGTATGCGCGTTCACCAGCAGAACTTGATTTCTTATCTCTCTAGAACAGCATTTCCCAAACTATTTCTACGACGGAACACTTCACAAATCTTGAAATTTTCACGAAACACCTTGGTTATTTTGTAATTAATTAATTAATAACTAATTTAGCTGATTTATTATTAATTAATAATTAATTAAACATAAACATCATTAAATTAATTTGTGCTGATTTTCATTGACCTATCCCATTCTGATCACCAAATATATTTATAATATTATTAAAAGTACTTACGAGTGAATGCAGACTTTTTCTCCTGTGTGCTGGTAGTTTTCCCCTCCTTTTGTACATCCTGGAGATCGCTTTCTAGGCTGGTGGTGGATGACTCACTATCTGTTGCGTCACAAACACCTTCCATAAGAGATTTCTTAGTACCAAAATTAAGCAAAGTCCCTTGTCTCTTATTCGTATTAAATTTTAAATCTGCAGGCCTATTACTTTTAAAAAATCACGGCACTCCGGTTTGTAACTTCCACCCTACAATACGAACTTGCGAAGAAAGTATTCAGTATTACTAGATTTGAGAACCGGATACAGACTACCTTGATCTTCAATTTTAGCGCAAAAATTGTCTTTATACTTCCTTGCTGATTGGTCACTAACATTTGCAACACAGATGTTATTTCCTTCAGTTTTGAGAACAGAGGATACGTCGCCCATTGTTGTAATCCGCTTGCAGTCAACTTTTATGACCGGTCATAAACAGCGGTATTTCCTTTCCCAAATGTTGAACGGTTTCGATGTGTGAAAATTAACGATAATTCAAGAATTTTTCCAAGTTTAAAAATAAACGGCTTGGTCACTAACATTTGCTACACAGATGTTATTAGGCGTTCTGGGTCTGAGCTTTTTGACATATTCCGGAATATTATTCTCATCAGAATATTTCCACTATAAAATATTTATTCATGAAAAATGCTTAGAAAACTAAAATGACAAATTCCAGGAGAACTTCTCGCGGAACACAGTTTGGGAAACCCTGTTCTAGAGTGATATTCCAAACCAGCTTTCTTGTCTGTTGTATTAATGCTCTATGGTTGTTCTGGTTTTTTTATGACGGCTACAGTGCTTCTACTGTAAATTGTTGCTGTGTTTTGATGAGAGGTGTTGGCTTCTAATTCCTGGAGATATGTAAGTGAATGAACTATAGCAAGTTGTTCTGCTTGGTTGTTGGAACAGAGAGGATGCACTCTAGAGCAGCGTTCTTGTATAATGGACTGCCTGTTATATGCAGCGAAAGAACAGCCGACATTCCCTCCAGTATTGCTTCGGTCAGTCTATATATGGAATTAGTCGCTTTCAGAGCTTTCCTTCTCCTTGATATTTGTTTTCTTTGCTGGGTGGGGGCCGCTTACTGTAGTGAAGAAGCGGACGTTCGTAGCAATTCGGATCAGTGTTAGAATTTTCGTTATATCTTCTGGAAGTGACTTCGTATATTAGAGATAATTCTTGTATTTTCAGGAAGATCGGTATTAGAGCTGCAATAATGCAAGATGCCTCGAAAGATATTGGCTATCCCTTAATTATACGTATGGTTATAAGGCGTTGAACTTTGTTTAGTTTTTGTTGGTTTATCTTTGATTTTAGTGCATGTTTCCAGGCAGGTGCAGCATAAGATATCAGTGGTAATATAGCACCGGTATATATCGTTTTTAGCACTCGTTGACCTAATCCCCACTTAATCCTTGCCGACTTAGCTAGAGGGTTTACTACTTGTAAGCTTTTTTTCGGCAACATAAGAGATGTGCTTATTGAAGGTGAATTTTTCGTCTGTTATTACTCCTGGGTATTTCAGCTCACTGTCTACCTCGAGAACTTCTCTGAATGTAAAAAATACGATTGAGTTTTTACGTGAGAAGTGGAGGACTTTAGACTTGCTGCTTTGAATGTAACTTTCTTCTCGCGTGCCCACTCTGCAATTTCAAAGAGTTCTTCGTTGGCCGTTACTTCTAGTTGTAAGCCGTCTCGTCTCCGAATCATTATCATCGGCGAAAGCTATGACTTTTGTTTCAGTATGGAAAGAAAGTTGTAATAGCGAGTCGTACTGGATGTTCCAGAAGCCTGGTCCACAGCAGGAGCCTTGCGAGCAGCCTCCTTTGACCTCTTTCGTTACAGTTGTGATTTTTAATGTCATGGTTGCTCTTCTATCTGTAAAATATTTTTTTGTAAGGTAGAATAAGTTTTTTGGACATTTTAAATCTCTTAATTGATTGATTATGGCTGGCCACCACGCAGCATCTAAAGCTTTTGTACGCGAATGAGATCAGTAGTGTACTCGTCTTTTTTTTTTTATGCTGTAGACTGTCTTCTGAGAACTCATTTACCTCCATAATCGTCTAAATGCATATTGATTGCTGCTTGGTCGTTCTTGAGTAGACATTGTACATTATTCGGTTGATCAGAAGTTTTTCTAGCACCTTACCAGCAACGTTTATGAGGCTGATTGGCTGTATTTGCTAATTTCGTCGGATGTGTCTTTTCCTGGTTTTATTATGATATAATTTTAGAGAGTTTCCATACTAAAGGAAATCGCCCTCTTTTTAGGCATTCGTTGTAAACTGTTGATATGAATTCAGGGAATTCGAGAAACGCTCTTAGGAGTATATCGCTGGTTATTCCGTCCTCTCTAGGAGTTTTACTTGGATCCATAGATCTTAATACTGACTTGATTTCATTAGTTGTAAATAAGTCATCGTTAGGAGTATCTATGTCTGTTTTCATCTTTGTCTGTAAGTTTTCTGGGTTTATTCGTCTGTTGATTCATGGAATAAACTTGTTGATCATAATAGCTGCAGTTTCTGCTAGGTTTTTAGTGTAGATGCCGTCTGTTTCCTTGATGGTTGATAATATAGGTGTTTGACTTATTCTTTCTTGCTGCTAATTTATACGTATATGCAATTCCAAGGATTTGATATAGTTGAAACAGTACAGAATTTTTACCATGATTCTGTTTTCGAGTTTATAATTTTGGACTGATAGATGTATTTGGCTTTATAATAGGTCTGTCTTCTGCTCTCTCTTAAATCTTGGTTATTGTACGTTCTTTGATATAGTCGTCTGAACACGTTAACACGTTTTCTTAGGACTGTTAATTCGGGGCTGGAGACCAAGGTACTGATTTTCTTCCTTCGATGTTTAGCTTCTTGGTTGTTCTGAGTGCTTGGTCGCTGGAGTTTTTGAGACCTGATGAAAGCGCATAAGCAAGGAAGTCTATATCGGCTTGTTCTGATGCCCAGATGGCTAGGTTCTTGTCTAAGCTGAGCTGTCGTTTGATGATCCCATTAAAGCGATGTTCTGAAATTGGGCACAAAAATTCTCTTGTTCGTTTTCTTATTTTTCGTGATCGCCGATGAAGAGTTCGTTCTGCATGTGGATTAGTCTATTGCGTTGTTCGTATCAATTTCACTGGGAATATCATATATAATCAGCCTTGGAAGATGTTTCTTACTGGGATTTGCTAATAAAGTGTCTTTGCATTCCTTAGATATTTCGTTATGTCGCAAGTCTATGTCGGTCTTTTCTTTGGATTCAATTAACACTCCTCCGCTATTAATACTTTTCGTTTTTGTGATTCCAATTTTTATTTTTCTTGGGTCTATTTTTTCTTTTATAAGATTCTTGGTTTCTTCGCTGTTTAGTTGAGCTACCGGTTTTACTATTAATTTATAGCAAGGATTGTTTTCGGATTCGTCTTTGTTTTTAGCATTGCCTTTAACGACTTGCGAGTATAGCTGAGTAGGCTATGCTAAGTTAGCCCGTCCCTGGTAGTTTGTCGTAGTCTGTTGTTCTATTGATACTTTAGTTGCATTTTTTAATTTTATTAAATACCTTCGTTCGTTCTGTCACTGCAGTTAGTATGTTCTTTTTTAAATCATTTCTTAGATTACCGCTTACTTTTGCAACGTTAAGCAGCAAATCGAGGGCTTTTTCGAATTCAAATTCATCCCGTGTCGCCATCTTAACGTTACTCAAAGTTATAGTACAGCATTATCACTTCCTATAGAAATTAAATTTTTAAGTTAAACTAATGTATTTATTTTTGAAATGTGTCCTTTCTTTAAAAACACAGTGAATCCAGAAGACGCAAGCTTACCCGCATCCTCCTCATTGCAGATGAGGGCATCCAGTATGTCAAACATCACTGCATCAAGACCGCCAATATGTAATACGACAATTGTACAAAGGATACATGACAAGCCCTCCTTGAAGGACCAAAACAACTACATATGCTTACCCCACATAGGAGACTGTTGTGTACCACCAGAGTTCAATTACGATTTATTTTCCAACACCGAAGGGTAAGTGATAAAAACAACTCACCAGGAGTAATTCAATAATTGAAAAATTAGATGCTCAAATAAAAACTAGTATTTATATATATTTTTTAATGATTTGCGATCAGATTAACTAAGATATGGCTTATCATCTGTTAACTGCTTGAAGTTGAACACATGCGAAATATAATAAATTTGTACAATCTTAAAAAAAAATGGGTTTTATCGAATTGTCCAGTTGTAGTGAAAAAAAGAATACATGTATTATCATTATGAATCGTTTTGCCAAAAAAAAGTAATAATAATGGGAGGGGCTGTTTTTCAAGCAAGTCGCTAGTAGCTAGTTTTATAATCAAAATTATGCCCATCACCATTTGACTTAGGATTAACGCCTCTTATGGGTCTTTATATGAAACACAAATCATAACGTTCACTGGTGAGGCATCTGTTGTTGATATTCTGCTTTTTTTTGCGAGTATTATCGTGATGTCTATAACAAAATTAAGTTATTCAAAGAACTAACTTCTTTCTCTTCTCATTTATTACATTTAAATTTCATAATTTTTTTTATTGTGTATATGTGTGAATACACTTACGCTTACAGCAGTGTTTCTCAAAGGGTGTTACGCGTACCCCCTCCCCGGGGTACGCGAAAGGGCTTCAGGGGGTACGTGGCAATTTTCGGCAATGCATCATTATACCATACTATAATGATGCATAACCGTCAAACAAAACCATATATTGCCGGTGCAACATATGGTTTTGTTTGACACTACCCCGTCGTGAACGTGTTAAAACTAAGAAATATATAGTGAACGTTATATTCCATAATATTTCAGATATTATGGAATTCGG
This sequence comes from Typopeltis vanoorti, assembly GCF_054136105.1. Classification (NCBI taxonomy): domain Eukaryota; kingdom Metazoa; phylum Arthropoda; class Arachnida; order Uropygi; family Thelyphonidae; genus Typopeltis; species Typopeltis vanoorti. Next base: position 4,447,763 of record NC_143574.1, on the reverse strand, counting down.
TTGAAGAGAATTAGCATTTCAACTCAACTGTTCAAATGCTAATTTTTCTTTGGCTCCCGCGATCTTTTGTTAATACCGCACCAATCATATGCACCTCTTCATAGCTGCTCTACGTATCTCAAGTCTTGTACATTACTGGTAATTTTTGCTTGAAATAATGGGAAAGAAGATAAAGTTATATGGATTTTTGGAAACTAAAGTTTTCAGAAAAAATGGTGTGATTTACCAAGTCATTGACGGGAATCGAACCCAGGACACCCCTTTCCCAGGCATATGGTTGCAAAGCGCTTAGCCACTCGGACATATCCTCACTTGTTTTAAACTTTAAATTGATAAAGATTGTTTTCTTATGTTTTTTACTTTTCTGATCAATTTTTTTTTGTTACAGAATATCCTGAGAGCTAATTTTTGATACGTAACGTGATCAAGTTGTTCAAAGAGAGGAACAAACGAAATATCGTAGAAATTCTAAAGCGATGTGGGACACAGAGATGCTGCAATGAAGATGGAAGTACATGGTACGACTGACTTCAAGCATCAGTTTGAAATGATGGAATCAACTGTTCGTCAACGAGGTGCAGAAGACACTCAAAAATGTTTTAATGAAGAAAATGATGAGTGCAGATTCTGCAGCAGTGAAGTCTAAATGGCAGTTTCCGAAATACTAAACTGTGAAGAGTTTGAAGCCGTTTAGCAGTTAACATTTCTGAAAGCTATTTTTTTAGGAAAGACGTGGCAAAACCTGATACGAATTGAATTAAAGATATTTTTCTTGTGTGAGAATGCGCACACAAAACAATGACAGTATAGTGACGATTTCTTAATTTAAGAAATCAAAGTTGTAGATATTGTAGTTGTCTTTTCCTTGTTGTAAGAATTTTTTGAATATTTTGATGAAAGGACATAAAAATACAAAAGAGCTTATTGCGATGTTAGCGTTAACTGATGTATCATATATATGTGAACATACTGTACAGAAACATTTCATTTTAATAAATTTGACTGTTATAGTTTTTTTTTTTTTTTGGATAAATATTTATTGTTTAAAACTTCCATTCCTAAAATTTACACCAATGTGTAAATCAAACAACAAACTCGCTTCAAAACCGCTTCTGAAAAACAAGGTCATAAGGACATCTAGAAAATTCACAGAAAACTATTCATCGAGAGACAATTTATCGAAAAAACAATCAATTGACAAACAGTTTATCGAACAATAATCAATTGAAAAGCAATTAATCCAAAGGCAGATCCTCGAAAAAAGCAATTAATAGAACAATAATTAACAGAAACATCAATTTATCGAAAGGTAGTTCCAAGGGCGACTCGTGCATAGGCACTGCGGAACTACAGCACCCCTAATTTTTCTCGATATATAAATATATTTATTAATTTATTTATATTTGCTTGTAATATTTAATTTTATCATCAACAATCCTATACAATTCTCTTATTTTGTATAAAAAATAATAAAAATCCATCTTGTAGCACTTAAGAGGGCGCTAGCAGCACTGTGTTTACCACAGTGTCATATTGCTACGCGCGCAACACGTCATAGTGAGTGCGAGCTATTAGCGTAATGCGGCACTGTTGTTTATATGCCGTTTGCGCCAGTAGTAGAGTGTTCGTAGCGCTTATCGTGTTTGCTCTGTCTCTTTAAATATTTGGACCTTACAATTAAAGGATTTAATTGTAATGTCCAAAAATTGTAAATCCATTCCTTTAATTACAATTAAAGGAAGAGATTTTATTTTTAAGCAATTTTGAATTATATTAAACTGTATAATTTCACATTTTATATTGTAATAACTCTCTGAATTTTATCAGTTAAGATCTATATTAAAATTTATCAGTTGTGATTTCAATCTGATCATTGTTGTGAAAAAATTAGGTGGAAGGAACTTATTTTTGTCTAGATATGTCTAGAGATAAATCACTTTCTACAAAATGAAGTAGCAGGTACGCTTGCAAAATAATGTTGTAAAAAACAACAAAATAATTATCTTCTCAATAACCGCTTACATATGTTGTCTACATATTGGTTAACGTTAGGTATTCTTATCGAACACTAAAACTCGATGAATCATGAAAGATTTGATCGAAAAATTATCGGCGAATTGATTTTTCTATCAATTATATTTGAGATGAATTGTCGTTCTACGAACTGTTTATTCCATAAACTGTTTTTTCAATTCGACCAATTGCCATTCAGTAAATTGTTTCTCGATGAATTTTCATGGAACCATGATCAGAAACACTGAAAATTCAAAGCTCTGTTTTGAATACGATATAAGTTTTATTGAAACATATTACTGAGTTAGATAATTTAACTCTGAATTTCTTTATCAAATTAAAGTGAAAAAAACCAAAATAAAACGCATAATATTAGTGTCTTAATTAGCCAGGGCAAACGTGAGTGGAGAAAGCAGACAAATGACACAAAAATACAATAATAAACGCTGTGTTGAGACTTGCATGCTAATACGATTTTTTTTTTATTATTTATAAAATGCTCTTTGTTATATTCCTTGTCGATTGATATATATTAAAAATATAAATTGTAAGTACTTTTAACATTTAGTTTCATCAAGTTCTGTTATTCAAAAACTCAAAATTATCGATGCATAGAAATAAGCTGTAAAATTACGTCATTAATGACGTCATCTGAAATCATTTCCTAGCGGTCATGTTTGCAGAAGTACTGTTACAATACACAGACTCTTATGTAATTATTTATAATAAACTTTCATGTGGACATTTTCAACAATAATCCAGAATCATTAGGGACTTCCATTTGAGTCTTTGGTACAGTATTACGGAAATATAGCGGAAGTAAGCTCGTTCATCAAATGTGACCTATTAGGGTTCGGTCGTTATGATGGTCCTGTTACCAAGGAGATGTCAAAAACACATCTTGATTGTTGAAATCAATGCAGCATTATTTTTTATTCTTCATAAGACAGACATGCATCGGGTTTACTCAAATCACTACAAACATTTCGGCGACTTGCAGGGAGAAGGAGCTACTTACATTTTGCGCATATGTTGTTAACAATCAGTGGCTAATATTCATATATGACTGCTTTTGCTGTGCTGGGAAATAATAATTCAACAATGTCTCAAGAATCTCTGTCTTTATCAAATGAGCATATCGATCCGCCTATCAACCAGACATCGAAAAAAACGACTTATGACCAATTACCAGGAATGCGTATTATCACGATATTCCAGTCACTGATAGGCATGTGTTTTATCAGTGGAGTATACTCGGGACATGTATTTGACATGCAAGCGAAAAAAGGGAACTTCCGTACAGTCTATGGACTGATCTGTTTGGTCTTTATGTCCGCGTTTGGTTCGTATGTGGTTTACGTGAACGGCAAAGAGTTGAGTCAATACAAGGGAAACACCACAGTTGCTGTTTATTATTCATCAGTTATCTATCTCCTTATGACCTCCGTGTTTAATAGAGTACTTCTACTACAACGGGCAAATAACCTTGTTATGTTTTTTCGTAACTGCTGTAGTACTCAAGCTTCTATTATTATTTCCGACATTGAAAAATCCAAAGTAAGACGAATTGCAATAATGCTTCTGTTGATGAATGTTCTCATCGTTATTATAGCTGGATGTCTGTCCTACTTCACAGTGATGCATCTGCACATGGCTGGAGCTTTACCACCCATTATGTCATCCACAGTTATTATGATTCTCTTTGGAACTGTCATGGCCCTTATGTACAGCTTATTATTTATGGACTTAGCAATCCTTCCTACATGGATCGTCTATTTTGGCCATCTTTTCTACTATTACTTTCACTATATTAATAAAGAATTAGAAAAGATGACACAAAAGACTTCGGCATTTGCAATATCTTCATCACTTACATCTACATCCTTCGGAAAAAAGAGTATAAGCAACCTTCAACAATTATTTCTTGATTGTTCTCGCCTGGTAGGTGAAGCCAACGATATATTTTCGATTGGCATAGTTTTTCTTTGCCTTGGTAACACAATTGCTTGCTGTCTTGGAGCATATGAGGCAATGAGAATGACAATTCCTCTGTGGTTGAGATTATTTAGTATCATATACACCGGTTGGGCTTATATACTTCTTCTTCTTCCAGCCCACGCTTCGACTAAAATGTTTCAAGAGGTAAGTGAGGACGTTAAAGTTAAAACGTGACTTCAAAATAAAATAAAGTTATTAGCTCTGCATGCATGAATTTTATATTTGGACATTACAGTTAACGTGCATGTGAATTTTAGATCAGTTCGTATTATAATTTTAAAATAAATAAATCAAATTTAACAACATTCCAAGTGCATACATACTATTCAACTAGCCTGATTAGATGCAATATGCACTGCGTTACTAAGATAACTCCTATTTTGATAAATTTCACGTTTAGATTAATCCACAGACTTTTGCGAGAGAGGTGTGCTATTATAAACGATGCAGTAACAAATAGCCTAACGATCGTGTTAATACAAGTTTTGTTTTATTCTATTCATTGCATAGAACTTATTGAGAAGCTTGGAATTTGTGGTCATTTATTGTGTTGAATTCCTAGAAATTTAACAAATCGTTGATAGGAAAAACGAGTGTTCTATCATGAAAACCCTATGGTAGTTTTCGGCAAAAATAAACTATTAGCAGCGTTGAAATATCCGATTGTTTGTCAGATTGTGACGCTGTGAACGATATGAAGTGGGTGATTATAAGAAGTTCTGTAGTCAACTAGCAACAATGCGTTGGGCAGATGTACTATGCAAAATAGTGCTGACAGTGCATGGGAATTCATAAGGTAGTATCTGACACAAGGAATGCATTATTTAAATTAAGTAAAGAGAGAAGGAGCGAAATGGATCAACAGTGAATTCAAGCAAGTCGTGTTGGAAAAGAAAAGGCTAGAGAAGGTACAAGTCAGTTAATGGCGATCAGGTCGGTGAGGAGTGTAAAATGTAGGCTAGCTAGGTGACGAACATGATAAAGAAAGAAAATGCACAGTATGAGAGGAGATCGGCTGATCAAGCCAAGGTTAATTTAAGGAAATTCTTCCACTATATGGTAAGCAAGAAGAAAAATAATTATGGCAAGTTGGTACTGGTCGATCGTCATGACAGCAGAGTGACTGTTGCAAAGGATATAGCAGAATTATTGAATGAACACTTCATCAATACTGGTGTAAATGATGCTGTACAAATTGCACAGAATCATTTATATCATCATCATACGGGTGTAAATGATGCTATACATATTACACAGAATCATTTATATCATCTTCATCATCATACTGGTGTAAATGATGCTGTACAAATTGCACAGATCATTTATATCACCATCATACTGGTGTAAATGATGCTGTACATATTACACAGAATCATTTATATCATCTTCATCATCATACTGGTGTAAATGATGCTGTACATATTGCACACAATCATTTATATCATCCTCATCATAATATTCGTGTAAACGATGCTGTACATATTGCACACAATCATTTATATCATCTTCATCATACTAGTGTAAATGATGCTGTACATATTGCACAGAATAATTTATATCATCATCATTATCATCATACTGGTGTAAATGATGCTGTACATATTACACAGAATCATTTATATCATCTTCATCATACTAGTGTAAATGATGCTGTACATATTGCACAGAATAATTTATATCATCATCATTATCATCATACTGGTGTAAATGATGCTGTACATATTACGCAGAATCATTTATATCATCTTCATCATACTGTTGTAAATGATGCTGTACATATCGCACAGAATCATTTATATCATCCTCATCATCATATTCGTGTAAACGATGCTGTACATATTACACACAATCATTTATATAATCATCATACTGGTGTAAATTATGTTGTACATATTATACAGAATCATTTATATCATCATCATACTGGTGTAAATGATGCTGTACATATTACAGAAAATCATTTATATCATCTTCATCATCATACTAGTGTAAATGATGCTGTACATATTGTACAGAATCATTTATATCATCATCATACTGGTATAAATGATGCTGTACATATTACACAGAATCATTTATATCATCCTCATCATCATATTCGTGAAAACGATGCTGTACATATTGCACACAATCATTTATATAACATCATACTGGTGTAAATGATGTTGTACATATTATACAGAATCATTTATATCATCATCATACTAGTGTAAATGATGCTGTACATATTGCACAGAATCATTTATATCATCATCATCATCATATTCGTGTCGTGTAAACGATGCTGTACATATTGCACACAATCATTTATATAACATCATACTGGTGTAAATGATGTACATATTATACAGAATCATTTATATCATCTTCATCATACTAGTGTAAATGATGCTGTACGTATTACACAGAATCATTTATATCATCATCATTATCATCATACTGGTGTAAATGATGCTGTACATATTGCACAGAATCATTTATATCATCATCATACTGGTATAAATGATGCTCTACATATTACACAGAATCATTTATATCATCCTCATCATCATATTCGTGTCGTGTAAACGATGCTGTACATATTACACACAATCATTTATATAATCATCATACTGGTGTAAATGATGTTGTACATATTATACAGAATCATTTATATCATCATCATACTGGTGTAAACGATGCTGTACATATTGCACACAATCATTTCTATCATCATCATACTGGTGTAAATGATGCTGTACATATTATGCAGAATCATTTATATCATCTTCATCATACTGGTGTAAATGATGCTGTACTTATCGCACAGAATCATTTGTATCATCCTCATCATCATATTCGTGTAAACGATGCCGTACATATTACACACAATCATTTATATAATCATCATACTGGTGTAAATGATGTTATACATATTATACAGAATCATTTATATCATCATCATACTGGTATAAATGATGCTGTATATATTGCTCACAATCATTTATATCATCATCATACTGGTGTAAATGATGCTGTACATATTGCACAGAATCATTTATATCATCCTCATTATCATACTGGTGTAAACGATGCTGTACATATTGCACACAATCATTTATATCATCTTCATCATACTGGTGTAAACGATGCTGTGCAATATGTAGAAGGGAGACTGTGGGAATGAAATGACACACCACCTATTTTTAGGGAATGTGTATAACCAATCTCGCCCTTGACCTAGTTATTTAATGAATGTCTTTCAGTGGTTCCTACGGTATGGAAAGAAGGCAGCAAAAAACCACTCTACAAGCATGGTTTAGAAGTTTCTTATTATATAACAGTCTATATGACCGCAGTTGTAATCATGGTGTTGGAGAGATTGGTTAGGAATAGAATACGATACTAAGTTTGCTGGACATAGGATTCTTTATGATGGTAGATGGATTTGTGAAGGATAAGTCTTGTTTTAGCAATTTACATGCATTTTATGATAACGTAACGAGTGTGTTAAATAAGTAAGAATCATATACAGTGATATGATTAGACTTGGGAAAAACGTTTGATAGAGTATCACATGAAAAGTTGGTGTACAAGCTGCAGAATATAGGAGTGGTTCGTATATTAATTACGTGGATCGGAGATTGGTTCTCCGAACGATATCTGCAATATGTGTATGATGGAGCAGCGTATCAAAAAAAGGAGGATAACCAGTGGGGTGCTGCAAATACAAAATAAAAATTTAAAAAAATTATTTTTTTCCTAATCAGTAACCAATTATTAATAAATAAATTTACATATTAAAAATTGCTTTATTAAAAATATTTCACCCTCTCCACGAACAATAATAAAAGTTTCGTATCTCACAGAAATAACGCGTGTAAGCATAAGATACACTGCTCAAACGAGCAGTGTCGAAATTAAACATCTTTTGATTTACATCACTCCCAGATCTTGAGTTCAATGACTCAAGATCTGGGAGTGATGCTCGACAGTAGATTGAAGATGACAGAGCATATTGCAAGTGTTGCAAAGAAGCACATCTGAGTGCCTCTGTGATTAGAAGTACACTGCTTATTCCTATATGCAGCGTACTTCTATTATTAGAAGTACACTGCATGTAGGGACAAGGAGGTGGTTGTGTCACTGTATAAAGCACTGGTCAGACCACGCTTAGACTATTATGGTCAGATTTGGTCATTGGTTTCGAGTGTGATGTGGAAACATTGCAGAGGGTCCTTTGACGAGTGACTAAGACAATATCAGAACTTTGGACTGTTGGCTAAGGAGGGATGTCGAAGGAATGTATTTGCAGAGTTTAGTGGCCAGGAGGAAAAAAGAAAATATGATAGAGGCGTTTAAGTTAGTGAAGGGACTCTATCGGATTAATCTAGATTATTATTAAAATGAGTCTGCTGACTCCATAGAGGGTGTGATGATGATAATAGTAAACTAAGAAATTATTTTGTATCTAGGATGATTTTAGATACACAAACTAGTTTCTTAGTTTACTATTATCATCGTCCCACTCTTCATGAAGTCAGAACATGGTTAGAACTCGTATTTTATCTCTATCACTAAACATTTACCAATATTTATCTCGTCACAGGGACAAAAACATATTCAAGGTTCAACATGAAAACGGTTCAACATTAAAATCTGTTTAATGGAAGGATCAGAGAGAGATGGATCACTTATGTTGTATCGTGCACTGTAGATTGGCCTTTCATTTAAGTTTTGCGAACTCTATGGAAGCAGGTAATAATCATAATGATAATTTAAAAATGATAAATAAAACTTATATGAAAGATGATGATAAATGCACGTAAACACAAGAAAGATATTAATTAACCAAATATTTCGGTCTAGAAATAGCAGACCATCTTCAGTGGTATTACAAGAACAGTTTTAAAAAATACAAGCTAGAATACTAACAATAGATCGTTAAAAATAGAACACGCCGCGCGTGATGTTATATCACTAAGTATTAAGTATAAAACGAAACATTTTGAAGTAGAGACATGATTAAAAAAAATTAATGAGTAATCTTGATTAGACTTTCTCAGATTTTTGATATAGATATACAGATATATATAGATATATTTATATGAAAGATACCCTATAGTAATTCGATTTGAAATCATACATTACTCTGTCTCGATGGAATGCAAATACTGAGTCATATTATAATATTTAGTTACAAGTCTTTACTGTTTCAATCTCTTTGACGAACTGTGATGGTCAATAAATTACTTTGCGTACTTTTTTGTACAAAAACAATTCTGCAAGCTAATTTTAAATAGTAACCCTATCTAAAATTTTATTTTCGTTTGAAGGCATCTTCAACTAGAGCTGCCCTTGGAAGGCTGACTTTAAGCGACATGCCACTACGGGAGGACATCCAAGTAAGTTCTGTTGCAGATAATGTAGCATTTTTAAATGAAAATACAGAGTGGCCATAAAATAACTTTCCATCTTTGGAAGCATCTATAGCTAAAACCAATAAATGGAATGAGACCAAATTTTATACTGAGACTTTCGAAGGCATGGGGAAATGAGTTCCGCGAAAAAAACATATTAGTACCAAAAGTCACCGATAGAGGAAATTTTGGCGCTGGCGGAGCCAAAAGCAGTCAAAACTATTTGCAGTAATTGCCACTAATTCCACTTAAAAAGGGATTGGGAACGTTCAGGCAGTTATTCGAATGACTGACGAATTGTGCTCGATATGCGTCCTACCTTGCCTCAGCGTACTTTACTTATTAAGTTGTTTTACCTTAAACAGTGCAATGCCGTAGAGGCTCTTCGGGAATTTAGAAGGCTTCATAACCTGCGTACAGGTCCTATGTCAGCTGTAGCACTGAGAGCTATGATTAAGAAGTTTGAAGAAACTGGATCACTAGGAGTTAGACCTGGTAGAGGACGTAAAGCAGCGCAAAAAAAGGTCACCACATTGAAAATCGTGTACGTAGTCCAGGGGACCCTGATTCTGATGAATAAAACATTATTTCCTGTGAGGTCAATCACTACATTAATTTCTGTGTCTGTCGCAAGTTGCTGTTCCAGTTTAATTATTATTATTCATATTATCATTGTAACGCGCCACATATCCAGCTGGAATGAGTGACGCGGCTGTCGCTTACACCGTAAATGTTATTATTCCATTTTATCTGCCTTTAATGTAATTATCCTTTTAGGCTCCACCAGCGCCAAAATTTCCCCTATCAGTGACTTTTGATACTAAATATTTTTTTCGCCGAAATCATATCCCCATGCCTTCAAAAGTCCCAATATAAAATTTGGTCTCATTCCGTTTATTGGTTTTAGCTACAGATGGCTCCAAAGAGGGATAGTTATTTTATGGCCACCCTGTAGATCGTACATCAAGCTAGCACAATTAGACTATTTCGATTCTCCTTTTTGACATTCTTATTAGCGATATAACGTGCAAAAATGTATTGAAAGAATTACGCTATTATCAACATCCTCTAAAATATTACAAATATTACATGATCAATTTACTAAACACACTGGCATTCCAAAAGTTACTGACAACTCGAAGCGACTAAAAGAGCTGGAACACAAATATCAAGGATTTTAACAAGAAACGAGTAAAGACTACAATAAAAACCTGCGAATTAAGATATTGTGAATGCGGTGTGTTTGTAGAACGCAGAATGACTTATTTGACTTGGTTAGGAGTTCGCAAGATGAGGGGTTGACAATAATATATCATTACTGACAAACCTTAGACAGTGGAATAACTGGTAACTAAACATAGGCAACAAAGCAAGTAGTCCATATAGTGGAAAAGCGTTGACTTCCAAGGCCGAAGAAAAGTAAAGTTGAGATGCCATAAAATCGAAACAGGCGTGAATAACGATTTCAATTAAACTACAGTTGATAGAGCAACGTAATGGATCACATGTCAAGCTTTTGTTTGTTTGGTATATAAACAGGTGATTCCACTGTGCACCAAGTATCGCTGCAAAACAGAAAAATACTTCAATAGGGGGAAAGAAATTCCAACATTACACTAGAATTTATTTTTGTGTAATATGATTGGTTTTATTACACTAAAATAGACTTCGCCAATGTCGATGACATTGGCGAAGTCTATTTTTTCAAAGTGCCTAGGAAGTCTAGTGTTGATAGAAGCTGAGGAAACGATTGATGAGATGGCAGGAAAGATTAAATGTTAGTACAAGAAGACAGAGATTTGATTCATGTCTGGAAATTTATGTATTAAAGCTAAAATCCGGAAAAATGGAGTCCTTTTTTGCAAGAAAGAAAGCAAAACTAGTTTTTCTAGCACTGAGGGTGACTAGTATATTCTTAACCATCTCAAGAATTATATTTAAGATCAGTTAGCTTGAGGGGGATCTCTTTATTTATTAGTTTATTCTTTTTGTTTTAGTTTATTTAGTTGTCTTAACGATAATTCATTACTGTTATATGTTCAATTTGTTTTCAGTTTAACTATGAGGATCCTTGAATTCCTTTTGATACGAATCAGTATAGCACTACCACTAATTATACTTTTTATTTTGTCGAATATAGGTAATGACTTTTATGTTAACGCTAGAGGAAACTGAACCAGCTTTCACAGGTTCTGGATTCTTTACCTTGGATCTGTCTCTCATTATTGGTGTAAGTATGAGTTAACATGTTAATTGACGTAAAAAAAGCAACTATACTTTTTAAATGGTTCTTAACCTTTTCGAAGTCACGGAACACTTTTGATTATAAGAAAAAGCATTAAGGATCATAAAACTAACAATAAAAATATGCATGGAGTTGCCTTTTCGTTTTCACGTGCGAAATCTGGCAAACGATTTTAAAAATATCGAAATAAAATTTAATACTTGGAATGACCTTTAATATTTGCTCTTACTGAAATCAATTTTGTTTACAATCAAACAAACGAATTTTATAGTATGTAGGTGGCATTTCAATAGATATCTAGCAAAATTAGCAAAGAAATATCGGTATGTCCATAAAGTTTAAAACATAAATACTATTATTTTACTGCCGTGATAAGAAGGCCAATATACAAAGGAAGTTATTCCAAATGTACTATAAAATACTTTAAGATGTGAAACTTAATAATCATTAATTCAATGACACACTGCAACAGTGCTGTTCTAAAGCAAACATTTAATGTTTAAATTGGTTTCTAGATTTCCACATTTGTTTCAAGTTGACAAACAAAAGTACGGTATCTCTGGCTTCACCAAAAGGGTTTTAGTGATCCGTGGCAGAGCCCATACTGGTGAAATCGTTATGATAGGGTGCTAAGCTTCGGGCTCTCTGTTGGCAAAGTGTTGACAAACTGGGCTATCCAGGGTCAACAATCAGTGATACCATACTGAGATGGAAGCGCAAGGAGTCAACTGCAAGTGCTATCTGAAGTGAATGCCTTACCACACTCGTCTGATAAAGATGGAAACCCATCTTCCGAGGTTCGGAAGATGGATTTCCATGATAGGACCGCAATATGCAAGCCCCACATTACCCGAACAAACATGCAGCATTAACTTATGTAACTTCGCGGTTTTTGGACATGAACGTCACTACACTTGACTGGCCACTGGCCACACAACAGCTCATGACTCCATTACATGCCTGCAAGAAGAATGGTTCAAAATTCTCTATAGTGGAAAGTATGTCTCATTGGATTGCTGCAGTGATCAGGTGGTCCTACATCTTATTAAATGGGCACCAAGGCTGTTTTGTTCTCACATTATGGCGTCCGTCAACTTCTTTCCATACAGTGTAAATTAACAGTAAGACAGAAAGTAGTTTTACGAATGATTTTTCGCATCATTCCGATCATTCTTTCTGTTAGCCATTTCAGTTTATCAAGTAAATACTAATATTAAATGTGAGAATTAAAATCTGAAATATTGTGTTTTTTACAGGTAATGAATACAGTTATCACGTACACCATCATCCTTTTCCAGTCTGGAGATTGAGAACCATTTTATAGTATCAGAAGCTTTACTCGGCACTCTTATTTGAAGCAAAATGAAACCCACTCTACAGTAAGCATACTCCAACGCATACACGAATATCAACTTCTTCTATCACTATGCTTCTTCCCAGCGAAAATTTCATGTCAGATGTGAATATTTTGTGCAATAAAATTTTGAAAATGAAGTGTCTTAAAACTGAATTATTATTAAATCCTCTATGCAGTTTGTAATGTATGTACTTCAGCTATTATTTATTAATGGTGTAATAAGAAATCTAAATCTACAATAATAAATGTTTTGTATCTTGTTGAATTCATTGCAACTTTAATATAAAATACAGCAAATGTGAAAAAGGTAACTGGGTAAGCATCTCACAGAAAACTGGGCATATTTTAAAGAAATGAAGTAGTTCGTATTAGACTAATAGAAAGATCACTTGAAAGAAACAGAAACATTTACATGTGCTTCATAGACTTTCAGAAGGCTTTTGACCGGGGTAAAACATAATAAAATGTTCAATATGTTAGATAAATTAGACATAGAAGATCATGTACTTGAGATTATAAAAAATTTACGCCAAACAGAAAATGCTGCTGTTTAACTCTGAGACTTCTGTAATGAAAATAAAAAGAGGAGTTAAACAAGGTTGTATCCTTTCACCAAATCTATTTAATATCTATAGTGAGACAGTGATGAAAAAGACTGAAAAACAAAAAACAGGAATTAGTATCAATGGTATAAAGTATAACAATCTTAGATATGCTGATGATACCATTCTAACAGCAGAAAACAAACAAATTAATCAAATTAATCCAGCTACTAATTGAAGAAGGTAAAGAATTTGGATTAGGTATAAATCCAAGAAAGACCAAATTTATGAAAATCTCAAAAGAAAGTAAATCCGAGCCAGAAATAGTCATAAACAATATGAAAATTGAGCATACAATAGAATACAAATATTTAGGCATCGATGTTAATGCAGATGGAAAGTAAAATAAAGAAATAAAAATAAGAACAGCCATAGCTAAAGATGCATTCTGGAAAAATAAAGAGCTGCTCAGAAGTTCTGTGAGTATAGAGACAAAGAAAAGAATGATAAGAATATTGGTGTGGCCAATTTTCACAGATGGAAGTGAGACCTGGATATTCAAGAGGGGAGTAAGGCAACAGATAATGGCTTTTGAAATGTGGTGCTATAGGAGAGCTCTGAAAATCTCATGGACAGAACTCGTGACAAATACAGATGTCCTACAGAGAATGAGAATACAGAGATCTTTATTACAGGAAATGATCCAGAGAAAGATGAGATTGGCAGGACATGTACTGAGAGGTTCAGCAGGACAGAGGATACTAACAGTTTTCGAAGGAAAAATTATGGGGAAAGGAACAAGAGACAAAAAACGAAGGAAATGGCTTGAAGATATAAGATCATGGACAGGATCACATGGCTATACAGAAACAAAACGGAAAGCCACCATCAGAGAACTGGAAGAACTCTTTTGCTGAGGAAGCCACATGAAGAAGAAGGTATTAGACAAAATTATTTTACTCTATCATACTATTAAAATATCGTCTTTTTTCCTCTTCGGCAGAAAACATTTAAAAGAACATACGTAGTTAATAAATAGAATAACCCAACGCTGATGGTCTTCATTCACTTGAAACTATTCCATATTTCCGATCGTTCTATAAAGGTTTACATCTGTGTCAAAGTAGCTAATTATATGAAGCGTTTACCTCTACATATGCAAACGACTTGTTGAGTATGTAGAGGTCAACATTCGATTATCTGGTAGGGTAAACTTTCTTACTGCGTATGTGACCAGCTAACTCGATTTCAGTTGGAAATTTCGTAAAATGGTAGTGCCATAAAGGATCTCTGATCTTTTCAATCAAACTTTTTTTGCAATTTATCCAAAGGTGAGTTAGTCTGCCTCATACGGCAGTGAACAGGTTTTTTCCTTCCTGTAAAAGGGTTTTTCATCCCGAAAACAGCAAACCTCCCGAAAGAACACAAGCAGATGACAAATATGCACATGGGATTTACGTCATTGCTATAGTGAATTATTACAAGAAACAGGAACAAGTATTGAAAAAAAATTAAAGTAATTAAAGATTAATCTTTAGTACATACTTTATATTTCGTTGTGGTGTCTTTTTCTTTTCCTTTAAAGCTTCTTTTTGAACTTTTTCTATGAAATTCTTTTCCCAGGTCGTTTCTGTGCAACATCCAGCAATAGCCCGCCATCGTGTTTGACATTCCACCTGTCATCATACCTTCTTTCTATTACCTTGATGTCTTGGTAAAATCGTTCTCCTTGCTCTTCGCTGACAGTTCCCAGATTCTCAGGAAAATAGTCTAAATGAGAGTTGAGAAAGTGCACTTTTAAGCTCATGGAGCATCCCAAATCCTTGAATTTCTGTAGGATGTCTTCCACAATCATTTTATAATTGGGCCCTTCTGATTTCCTAAAAATTTGGTCACCACCTCTTTCAAAGACTTTCCACGCTTCTGTTTCAACAGTTGCCATTTTTTCTTCAAACAGTTCATCCTTCATAAGTTTCCTGATGTCAGGACCGATAAAAATACCCTCTTTTAATTTTGCTATAGATAAACCCGGAAAATTTTCACAGATATTGAAACCACTCTCCTTCTTTCGACAAAGCCTTCACAAATTGCTTCATCAATCCCAGCTTTATGTAAAGTGGGGGTAAAAGGATTTTTTCCAGAGCAACCAAAGTTTAGTGCAACACATTGTTACTTCCAGTTTGTAATGTGACTCTTTCTGGCCATTCCTTCTTGATTCAATGTTGCTGTCCCACTCGCACAAAAAGCTTGGTGTATCCTCTTTGTTAGGTGAATTTTTGCTACCTCTTTAAGCCATTACAAACCCCACTTAAAGCAGTAACGAATAACATCAACACTATTACACGACACTACGTAAAAACATTAAAAAAACGCAAATACATTAAATTAAATGTGTTAACCTTAGTAGTCAATGACTAAAGTTCAACTAAAGAATCACACCAAAAAATGTGCCTGTGACAACAGGAAAGTCATTCGTTATCTCGGCGAATCAGATTCAAAGTAATCACCTACGCTTTTATCTGCATTCCTCCCTCCCTCTCCTATCTTAAGAATGAGAAGTTTCGTGGAAATTTATTTATTTACCATAAAAAGGCACTTCAAAAAAGCACTTATGCAACTAATTAGCTGTAAATAAAGGAGAATGAAAATAAATGCCAATGAGCTGAATTCAAATCCAAATACTACTAATAAAAACGATAAAATTAGAAACTGGGTAAAGGTTGGTGATGGAAGTTTTTACTATTTTTTCTGAATTCAGAACCTAAAAATCTATAAGAATGAATTGTTACTTCTCAGACAACTTTTCCATCGCAGGCCTGTGTTTATTAATATTATTAAAGTACTTGGTATCATTAACAATGTTTCTTTTCTTTTAATGATCATACATTATGCTTGATTTACTGTATACCACTCTGAGTTTCTGTGTGTTTCTTTATTTCTTTATTCCGGTTTTATGACCACATGTTTATTAAAGAAAACTGTTTTTAAAACTAAACAAGTACTAAAAAAAAAACAAACCCGATAAGTTTCGTTAGTCGTCAGACTGACGTAAAGAGAACTAATTTTGTTGGTATTGAACATCAAAACAGTTAAAAAAACCAATTAACACATCTATACAACCTTTAATGCGTGTTAATTGGATACAATGCTATTTGTTGTAGCGTCCTGTGGTTCACGCTCATTCTGTCCGAGGTCTGAAGTGGGTAAAGTTTTAATAAATGATGACCAAAGTTGATTTAAAATCAAACCTTGGTTTTGCTACCTCTTTAAATTTTCTTGTGAAACAATTCTTATCAATATAGGACATCATGACCGGTAGAGTTTGTGTGAAATGCCAATCCTGATTATGTTCTCTCTTATTTTGTACGTCCTTTTGATGTTCGTTCATGCTGATTTCTCTCGATCTCCCCGTCCACATAGCAGATGCCACAGGAACGGTGAATATTATAAACCCCTGGTTTTAAATTCATTCTGGAACTAGAAGAAAATAAAAACAAATTCCTTTTCCAGACATTCTTATAGAAATAAATGAAAGAAAAAATAGATTATCGTTCTCCATCTATAGAAAACCAACAAACACAAGAAGATTTCTACATGCTACTTCACATCACCATCCCAAGCAAAAAATAGGCCTAATAAAAACCTTAAGGGATAAAGCATGCAACATCCCCAGTACAGAAGAAAAACGGAAAGAAGACATACAATACTTAACACAGATCTTACAACTGAATGGTTTCAACACTAAGTTAATTAAGAAGATTCTCAATACAGCACCTACAAGAAACTTAAATAAACAAGATTTCAAGAACGCAGTCACCCTTCCTTATATCAAGAATGTAACAGATAAATTATCCAAGCTTCTCTACAAACAACATAAAAGTGACTTTCCTGGCACTTGAAAAAACATCAAGATCTCTTCATCCTCCGAAACCCTCACATCACCCAATGAAAAAACCAGGGGTTTATAATATTAACTGTTCCTGTGGCATCTGCTATTTGGGTCAGACAGGGAGATCGGGAGGAATCCGCATGAGCGAACATCAAAAGGACGTACAAAATAAGAGAGAACATAAATCGGGATTGGCATTTCACACAGCTTCTACCGGTCATGGTGTACTCTGGGATAGACCAAACATGTCCTATATACATAAAAATTGTTTCACAAGAAAATTCAAAGAGGCAGCAAATATGATTAAAATTCCTACTCAATGCAACAAAAACCAAGGTTTGATTTTAAATCAACTTTGGCCATTTATTAAAAATTTACCAACTTCAGACCTCGGACAGAGTGAGCGTGAGCCACAGAACGCAACAACAAATAACATTGAATCCAACTAGCACGCATTAAAGGTTGTATAGATGTGTTAATTGGTTTTTTAACGAACTATTTTGATATTCACAATACCAACAAATGAACTGATTTTCGTAATTACAAGTAGTTCGTGCTTTAAACTTTTAGTTCTCTTTACCCCTGAAGATGTCAGTCTGACGACTAACGAAACGTGTCGGGTGTTGTTTTTAGTACTTGTTTAGTTTTAAAAACAGTTTTCTTTAATAAACATGTGGTCCCAAAACCGGAATAACTATATTGATTTACTGTATCTTTTGTAAATTTATTTCTATTTGTATTTGAAACGATGGGTTGTTGTATTAAAACTATTCTATCGGCCAAGACGTCTAGACGTCAAGGTTATCATGGATGCGAAGTGCATATTAAAATTCTAATACCATTGACATTCCATTGAAATATATGATGGATACGAAGCGTATGAGGATACGTATTTGATCCATAATGGCCGG
The DNA here is from genome assembly GCF_054136105.1 of Typopeltis vanoorti. Taxonomy (NCBI): domain Eukaryota; kingdom Metazoa; phylum Arthropoda; class Arachnida; order Uropygi; family Thelyphonidae; genus Typopeltis; species Typopeltis vanoorti. The sequence continues at coordinate 4,429,409 of NC_143574.1, read as the reverse complement.
TTAGGTAGTTATTGATATCACGCTAAGTTCCCCTACCGGAAAAATATGAAACAGAAAATCGAATACACAGCACGGACTTCTTAGATGGTGTGTATAAAGTTCTAAGGAAAGCAGCGAATAAAGAGTACAAGCAAAGACATGGACATATCTTTTAAAATATTAGGTTGAGCAAGTCGATCGAGTTTCTGAATCATCCAATGATATCCAATGCACGCGATAAAAGGCTGATATTTTGTCAGTGAGACAGAGTCGATTCTAGCAATGAGAAAGTGGGTCGATTCTCCTACTATTTAAGTGAATGTCATTGGGAAATCCGCGTACGATTGCAAGAGTTCTTCCAACTGTTTTTCGCATCGATTACTAATTACAAGGTTGACTTTGTTAAGATTTTGTCCTTATGAGGTTCTAAAGAACTAAAAAAATGAAACCTTTTAAGCAAACTAGTATTTTATTCTCTGTGTTTCGAATCATTGCCTCAACTCATTCATTAACTGGCAGCTGTACGATCAACGGCCTTCGTTCGATGCATCTCAGTGATCTTCACGTAAATAAATGCAGTGTTATTTACTTGGGTCTGTGTATCACATTCGTTTTCACCTTTGGGATATACACCAGCTATCAAACAGCTTTGTCTTTGAGAAAAAGAAGCAACGATGTAACTGTATACGTCTTCTGCAGTTTGGCTTCTTTTCTCACATTAACTTCAGTCGTTACCAAGGTCACATTACACCTGAATGCACCAACTTTTATCAAGATTTTTCAAGCCTGTTTACACATGCAAAAGTCATTTGCTGTTTCTAAAAAAATGATGCTGGAGTTCAAGATCTTAGCCTTTATTGTAGTAGCACTTAATTCTAGTATATTTGTGGTAACTTGTATTTTATCTTATTTAAATCTCGAACACATGAAACTGGTTGGAACACTACCATCTTCCTTTGCACCGGTCTTTATGCAGGTTTTATACGTGATTGGTCTTCATCTAACGTATGCCCATCTTTTCAGTGATCTTGCCGTAATGCCAGTCTGGATTTTCTTTTTCGCTAGACTTTTTCGTATATTCTTCCACTGCATTAATTTACAGATTCGGTTTTTCGCACACGAGGATTATTATTCTGTCAAGTTGGGTATTTCTAGTGATCATTGTATTCCCACGGACCGTCTATCAGTGCATGAGCTTCGTCCTTTGTACATGAAATGCATTGACTTAGTTGAAAGAACGAATGCTTTATTTAGTCCAGGACTATTTTTCATCGGTGCCTGTAACACTATTGCATGTTGTCTCAGCACCTATCAAGTGATGCGGAACACTATTCCACTGTGGTTGCAAATTGGTGGGGCTGGTCTTGTTATAATGGCATACTCTCTGATCCTCTTTCCGGCTATAGCTGTTACAACGATGAAGAAAGAGGTAAGACTGTTTTCATATTCTTGGAATTCTTAGCATCGATCTTAAAATAATTTGTAATTTCTTATAGATTCGTACAGAAGGTGATTTTCATAGATAATTTTGATCACTCAGTGGGAAGCTCTATCCTGGCTTCATGGCGGAAATTAGCAGCTTTCTTACAAGCATCTAATTGCACGAAATGTATAGTTCGGTGGTGTTGATTTTGAGGAAATTATACATCTAAAAAACAAAAAGAAATTCAAAGTGGATTTAGCCATTTTAAGTGAAAATATAGTTTAATTTAGGACTGGTCAGTGAAAGCAATACACACTCTGACATCAAAGATCTTACTAAAAACTAGTTTGAAAACAAACACACATGAACATGGGAAAAAATGTCTCTGAGGGTCAAAGGAAGTGTGCAAAAGCCATAAGACATTTATGACCAGAGACTAGGTAAACATGACCAATTAAATATTTTTTCTTTACGAATATAAATGGTATTAAAATCATTTTAATAATGTTTATCAACAGGTGCTCAAAATATTAATTAGGTTTAATTTTTTTTCTTTTTATTAGATAATTTTATTTGAAATTCTTGAAGTCATGTTGTCTTCACCCTAGGGCAGAAAACTACCATGGGAAACTTCCCTAACACAATATGTTATTGTCTGAAATAGTGTGGGTTCTACAGTCGATTTTTTTTTAATTTACGGGACAAAAAAAACGATTTTATGGGAGACAAAAACTCACTTGCCAAAGATCGACTAACTCATTTATGTAAACAGCGTATACTCAAACTAAATTAATTAATAAATTATTAAATTAATTAAATGATTTAATTTCTACAACCAAGTGGAAGGAACGACCATGGGAAGTCCCCTTTCACCTATTCTGGCCATCTTTTATTAGGAACATCTAGAAGACATCCTTTTACTCTCAACCATCCTTTTGGGTTGGATATATAGACGACATTTTTTCAGTGTGGCCTCACAACACAGATTCCTCACCTTCCTTTTTAGCCAAAATCAATTCTCTACACCCTCGTCTTAAGTTTACATTAGTCTAATGTTATCTTTAATTGAATTTATAAATTAAGATTATTATATGAAATTTTGAATTAATACTTATAATTAATTCATCACTGATGAAATTTACCTAGCTTTAGTGCTTAGAAATGCAACATCACGTGACTCGTTCTACTTTTGAATGATCAATTGTTTGTATTCTACCATGTAAAAAACTGTTCCTATCGAACCACTGAGGATAGTCTGTTACAGACTGAAATATTTAGCAAATATTAAAATATTCTTGTGCTAACGTGTCAATATTTCATATGGAATAAAGTTGAATGTGAGAATTACTGAGGATATTCACTGCAAACAGATGTCGCCTGTATCATTGTCTTACAGCAAATAGTTGAAACATCGTATTATATAAAAAGGCAACACATAGGTTTATATTTGAGTTATAATTTAGCACTTAGAACTAAAGGAGGTACCTCGTTTGACGTAAAATAGGCTGTAAGACTAGGGTGACATTATCTAGATAGTTTTGGTCTTTTTATTGACCTAAACATTAGCAATAAAAAGACCAAAACTATGAAAATCGGCAGAAACATTGGGCACATTTACGAAAAGTATTAACTGCACTCTGAATAGCGATCCTATAGGCCAAGTAAAACATTTCAACTATTTAGACACAATCTTTAGTGAAGATGGTAACTTACATATGTTAATAGACACCGAATAAGCAAACCTGATATGGTGGGGAGCCAACTGAATAAATGTATATGAAATAAGAAAGAAATTAGCCAACAAGCCAAACTAGATATAAAAGACAATGTTCAAACCAATTTTAACTTATAACATTGGAGTGCTAAGAAGTGACACAATAATTTAGACGAAAAGTATTAACTAGTAATAATCGAAACGTAGTCATGTAGTATTCCTTGATGGCACATATCAGGAAACTGATATTGATGATGATTAAAAATGAAATATCAAATACTTTTTTTCAGAAAATACATTTCAGAAATATATTAAGCACTTACATTGAAATGTTGACTTGTTAATTTTTGCGTGTTATTTGTTTTCTTCGCTATTTTCATAGTTTAGTTTAGTTTTCTATTTAATTCTCCAACACGCATATTCAAATGAAACAAAGTATTACACACGACTTAATACAGATTGACTTAATAAGGTCAATCTCCACTGGTAGCCAATCAGAGATAACTGGCCCAAGGCTATCACTAATTAAGCTGCAATCAGTGAAGAGAATGCTAACAAGTGCCGCCATCTCGAGGTCCCTAACATATTTTTAATGTCTGAAAATAGCGTGTGTTCGACGGTCGATTTTCTTGCGTTTACGGGACGAAAAACACCAGTTTACAGGAGGAAAAAACCAGCTTGCCAATGCTAGAGATCGACCAACTCGGGAACCTGTCGAAAAAAGGCTTAGAAATGGTCCACTAGTGGGCCACTAGATTTATTTAAACCCAAGTCTTACCTCGTGCGGTCAAGCGCTGTGGAGTGTGAACGCCTCTTCCATTCAGCTGCACAAGCTCATATTTTATTATAAATACAAAAATTTGATATTTGTTCATACAGAGCAGCTCCCTTTTGTATCTTCGATATTTCTGATGTTAGTAATTAGAATTGTATGTAAAACGATCATAGTTAATAACTAAACTGATATTAATTGTGGTGTAATTCTTAAAATCATAAACATATGAATAAAACTCGGTAGCATCTGGACATTAATAAAAAGCTGATAAAAATTACCAGCCTTTTCTAATTTCCACCTGTTTTACTCCATCTCTCTATTTTTCCTAAATAAAATAAATTTCTTTTATTTTATTTTTAGGCCCGTTTATCACAGAAATTGCTCAGTGAGTATAATGTGCAAAACGGATCCTTGTATGATGAGGTGAAAGTAAGTATATGTTAGTAGGATTTAATCACTCACTTTTCCATATTTTAAATGACATTTTCATGAATATTTTTATCTAGGGTGTAATATACGTTAAAGATACCAAGAAATTTTATACTTGATTTTAATCCTTTTCCCAAATAAGCAAAACAAAGCGCGTGAAATATATTCACTCTCTGCTACTTGTATATAGACGCTAGTGACTTCATATCACTTGCCTTAGTATGTATTCCATAATTCAAAGCACATCCCCTTTCAGCGTGTATAATGCAATGCATAGTGGGAAGGACCACTACCTAGACCGGTTTCGACCTTTGTGAGATCTCTTCAGTGGGAGCCAGACCCGAACAAAGTTTTGCGCGTGAAATATATTCAAAAACTCGCAAAACTTTGTTTTGCTTACTTGGGAAAAAGATTAAAACCAAGTATAAAATTTCTTGGTATCCTTAACATATATTACACCCAAGGTAAAAAACTTTCTACATCGTTCTCTCATCCAGAGATTTTTATTAATAAGTTCGAGCACCTTTTGTGTACTTGTATATGAGACATATATGATTTCTGCATTACTTCAATTGCGGTGATTAATAATACCCTTGGAGGGTATTGGATGGCAATGCTGTAGCCAATGAAGTTCTAACTGAGGCTCGGATATTGCTGTTACCCTCCTGCCATGATCAGAGCTTTAATAGCCCGATAACACCTTATCCCTACACTGTCCTCTACAGATAACGGGGAAGATAAAAAGCATTCTTGCTTCGCCCCTTTAAGTCAGTCCTTATAAGGATATAAAGAATCTTAAACATAGTTCACAGGAGCTGTTTTCCTAGACTTATCCAAAGTATTTGACATAATCTGGTATTTTGGACTCCTGCACAAACTTATCTCACCCGGTACCTCACTAAAAATGGTTCATTTAATCCATTCATATCTTCAGAATAGATCAATGCAAGTAAAAGTCAACGGTTCTACATCCTCCCAGCGCCACATCTTTGCTGGAGTGCCGCAGGGATCTCTATTGGCTCCATTGCTGTTCTCTCTATATACATGTCAGACATCCCGCACAATCCGATGACTTCCATTTTGGCCCTGTATGCGGACGATACAGCAATACTAACCAAATCTCTCAGACCCCATTTCATTACCAGAAAGGTTCAAGAAAACGTTCTAAAGCTGGAGGGTTGGTTCTCTAAGTGGAGATTGGAAGTCAACCCCGAGAAAAGCTCAGCCGTTCTTTTCTCAAAAAGGCCAATGTCTCCTGTAGGAGATGTGTTACTATTCAATACCTGGGTATAATTCTCGACAAAAAGCTATCTTTCAATCAGCACACCAAGTCTGCGTGCACAAAGGCATCTAAAGCCATAGCTCAGATCTATCCACTAATTAATAGAAATACCAAGCTCAGCAAATCAAATTGCAAAACAATATACCAGATGACGATTCGTCCTATAATCACCTATGCCTCTCCAGCCTGGAGCCACACCTCTAATATTAACATTATCAAGATACAAAGAGTGCCGAACAAGTGCTTGAGAATGATTCTGAACGCTCCGTGGTATGTTAGAAACAATCAACTTCACAGAGATGCAAATATGCCCTATATTTTCTCTTTTCTACAATCCTTAGCATCCAAGTTTTTCCTACAGACGTCCACACATCCCAACGACTTGGTTCAGCAAGCTGCAGCATACGAGGCAACGGACATATTCAAATATAGAAAACCAAAAGCTATATTAGCATCCCATAGCGATGCATAATCTCCATGCCCATTCAGGGCGAGCAAACTGCTCATAAATTTTACCCTCACTGTAACCACAACAGATAGCGGGGAATATGAAAAGCATCTTGCTTCACCCCTAAAGACATAAATGTCAATTGTCAATCTTAAACATACAGCCTTCATTGCAGATCAGATGTACTCGACATAGCTATCCTTAGAAACATCAGTTACCAGTACCAAGTAGAGACGATCAATGAATTATCATCTGACCACAACCCAATCCCGATCAAACTTTGCACACAAGACCAACTGGTTCCCCTGCACACCTTCATATCATGGGACAAGCTAGCCAAAATTCCACCACAATACATTGGCCCTGCACCCATCCTCCACAAAAAAGAAGAAATAGATGAAGCAGTAAGCAATCTAACAAACCAAATCAAAAAAGCACTACATGCAGTCGCCAAAACCACAACCGACCAGACGGCTCCCAGAAAACATCATGGACCTAATCAGAACAAAAAACAAAGCCAGGAAAAGATATCACAACACAAGAGCCCCACACTTGAACAACCAAGTCAGAAAAGTAATTCAAAACCAGAGGAATCAGGATTGGGAAAATAAACTGTCATCACTCAACTCGGAAGATCACACAATATGGAAATTTCTGAAGACTCTGCGCACCAAACGCAACCCACTCAACCCCATGAAAACTGCACACACTGATACAGAAAAAGTAGAAGCAATAGTAGACAACCTAGAAAAACAATGCAGCCCATCATATGATAACATAAACATCACCCACACTTATAAAATCCACCAGCAGGTCAAGCGTACCTTAAGACTGACCACAGACAAGTCAGACAGCATCACTCCCACTAATCCAATGGAAATAACCAACATCATAAAACATCTAAACAACAAAAAAGCTCCAGGTCCAGATGGAATTACAAACAAAATCATCAAACTGCTTCCTCGAAAGGCTATTGTGCACCTGGTTAACATAACCAATGCAATACTGAGGATACAACACTTCCCCACTGCATGGAAAGCTGCCGACATCGTACCAATAAAAAAGCCAGGAAACAATCCACAACTTCCTCAAAGCTACCGTGCCATCAGCCTGCTATCCAACCTAGGAAAGATTGCTGAAAAAATCATCCTCTCAAGACTACAAAAATATCAGACAAATTAGGAATAATACCAAACGAATAATTTGGCTTCTGCCGTGTACACGGCACGACACAACAAATACACTGACTAGTGGAACACATCACATAGGGATACAACTAGAACCTGCACACAGCTGCGGTCTTTCTGTATGTTGCCAAGGCCTTTGACAAGGTCATACAGGCTATCATACCAACAAACCTTATCCGGCAAATAAAATCATACCTCACTGACAGATCCATGCAGATAAAAATAAATGGCACCATCTCAACTAGGCGCAAAATCCTGGCAGGAGTACCACAGGGATCCCTGCTTGCTCCCCTACTTTTCGCAATCTACGTGGCCGACATCCCACAAAACCTGAGGACTACCATCACAGCCCGCGGACGACAAGATCTCTCCGCCCGCATCTGGCGATCAGTAGTCTCCAGGACACCATCACAAAGCTAGAGAAATGGTTCTCGGGCTGGAGGATACCCCCACAAAGTAAACCCCCACAAAAGATGATATTCAACTCGTCGGAAAAAGATACCATGGCAGACAGAAACCAGATACCTTGGAGTACAGCTAGACAAAAAACTAAATTTCAACAGCCACATCAAGCTCATAGGCAAAAAGACATCCAGAGCCATAGCCCAACTGTACCCCCTGATCAACTGCAACAGCAAATTGGATACACGCAACAAGCTGACTCTATCAGATGGTAATACGACCAGTAATCACATATGCATCCCATCACGGAGTCACACATACAAATCCAACATCTTGAAACTACAGAGGATACAAAACAAGTGCCTGCGGATGATCCTGGACCCCTCATGGTTCGTCAGATCCACAGAGAAACCGGAACTCCAGACATCCATTCCTTCCTTCACGACCATGCGGAAAAGTTCTTCAACAAGGCACACTCTCATCCCAACCCACCAATCAGACAAGCTTCCAGTTATAATGAATACGACTATCACAAACATAAAAGACCAAAGACAATCCTGCTCTCAGCAGAACAGAGCTAATCCCATAGTTCACAATGAGCGAGCATAAGGCTCACAACTCCCCCCCCCATCAAGGTTTTCGACACAGACAAAGGGGAAAACAAAAGCATTTAATGCTTCACCCAGAAAGCCAGTAACGTTGTTATAACTTGAAACAATAATAATATCATATATTATATTACATATTATAATATATTACAAATATATTGTTTTTTAGATTATCCGATTCTTAATGACGCTGCAATTAAATCTACCAGCTTTCGATGGATGGGGTTTTTTTGATATGGAGCTACCTTTGTTGACATCAGTAAGTATTACTTTGCTTTTATCAAAGTGATATTGAAAAGATTAAAAAAGGATTTAAATAATATTCTTGTATAGTGACACAATTCATTATCATTGCACATGAGCTTTGAGTCCGCTTTGTACTGTATAAAGTTCATTGTTATTTACAACTAAATGAGGCCATCGATTCAAATCGATGGCCTGATTTATACCACAATTAAAAGAACTCTACAAAATCTACTAATGATCTCAAATACCAAATATCATTAAAATGCACACAGCCAGGAGTCGCTTATCGATAGGGGCGAATGCTGGTCTTGAAATTCACGCTTGCTCTTGTTATCATTCAGGGAGTGAGAAGTGTGATTGAAGTCTGATTAGCGGAATAATGAATTACTGATCATTCAAAACTATATATTTAGAACTTTATGTACATTTAATCATACAAATACAACATTTATTTTACAAATGATATTCTATCTTTTTCAATTTAGCTACTTGAATACAAATTCTACCCTACGGTTCTTCTTTACGAACTGGTCAGTAACATCGTCATAAAAAGTTGGTTGTAACTTAATTTTCCCAAGCAACACGTAAAGGCTGGCTGAAGCTCACTGGCTAGAGCTACGTTCACTGCTTATGGCCCGTGTTTAAGCAAAAATCTGGGATATGGCTATGCGCGCGTATGAAATCACAGTGCTGAAGCGAGGACCTGTATGCTCCCACAACCGAGCAAGCGAAGGTATTTTGACTAGAGTCGGCCTTCGATACACAATGCAAAGCTCAATTATTGCCGCGCAAGCTTAAGACGTCTTCTGTCTACAAAAATAAAAGGCCTAAATGGAATGCTTATAAATGCATGCATTTATTAACAAATAAATAGTACTTCTTTCTCAATTAATGAGCTTCAGCAGCAAGCTTAGCAAGCATGGAGACTTCGCCACTGATTACCGCTGCATCCGGATTGCAGATGGAGATCTGGATTGCCAAATGGACTGGATTGCCAAATCTCTCTCTCGAAATACGTCTTGAATATTTGTATTTTATTCACACTTGATTAAGGAAGAAGAAGAAATGGAAAACACAGTTTCAATAACTTAATAGGACAGAAACCATATAAATGAATCAAATACTGATCGAGATATACCAACCAGCAGTTCTTAATCATAAAGAAAAAACTTAGATCTTTTTTATTTGTGAATCAAAACATGGCATCATAAGTATATAACCATTTAATTCTCTGGAATACGGTTTGAAAATTCAAATGTGGTAACTTTAACATCTGTTTGCAGTATAAGCTGTGAGTTTTGTTTTCATGGAAAATATTAGCGTTTGTGCAATAACTTTTCTTTTCTGTCAATAAGCGTTTTTTCTCTCTCTCTCTATCTATCTATCTAAATAAATAAATAAACTTAGCTATTGACTTCGGAAACTATATTGATTATCGATGTTATGTTTAAACATCGATAACATAGTGCACAAACAATTTTAACCATTCCATAATAAAGTTATGTCAATTCGTTGATTATTGTCAATCACTAATAACGAAAAGGAAAAATATAAAATAATTTTAATAATTTTTTAATAGAATGATGTAGCAGCTTTCATGATAGAAAGCTGCTACATACTGTATCTTCCTTTCTCCAGGGTGCATAAAAATGACTGAAGTAACTTCCACAAATCGTTCTGCATAAAACAGTGCGGATGGTTAGGAGTTATGAACGCAGGAGTCAAGGCTAGGAGAGAGTATATTGTCTACATATTTGTCTACAGCAGGATTTCCAGATTCTAATCCTTAGCCCCCACCCCTTCCACACACAGCACTAACACTAATGTATTGTAGGCTAATAGACTTTTTAGATGAAATTTAGATAAAAAAATTAGAAGCCTTTATACAGGTGTTTATGGGCTTCACTTATGCATGTCACTAAGCTACTTCTTTTTTTTTTTCAGATATTTGGAACTATCGTTACTTACACTGTCATCCTCTTTCAATATGGATCCTAAAATAGAAATTGAGATGAATGTCTTGCATTCAAAGTACATGCAACCAAAGCGTATCTATCCACACACTGAAATAGAAGTATGAACAGCAAGCAATAAAAATAACATTAGAGAAAAGACTAATTTTTAATTTAAGGTAATATACAGGGTAATCAAAATTAAAGTATCATTGTTTAAGGACTGGTGGAGCACCATCCAGTGATACAAATGCAACCAAACTTTGCAGGAATACATGTATGCAGGAATATATATATATATATATATATATATATATATACTTACACTGTAATCGAAATACCCATTGATCACTATCGTACGCTTGTGAAACCCGATCGGATTGCTGCAGTCATCGCAGAGGAAGGTCTAACTTAGATCTTATTAAGGTGGGCACCATGGCTGTTTGTTTCTCACACTATGATGTCCGTTGACTTTTTTCCAAGCATTGTATGTAACGTATCGCACTTTTTTCATGAGACTGAAGCCTATTATCACTGTGTAAATTTTTATAATAAAATTACTGTGATAAAATCAAAATAGAACTTGACTCTCATTTTGAATTAAAGATTGTATTTAGTTGATTATTTCCTAGTTTTCACAAATAAATTCTGAATTGAAATTAGATACTTCGTGGATGAAATTAAAATAAACAATTTTTCTTGCAAACCTGTTATTTTCAAAGGCCGTTCTCCGTATAATGTGAATATACGATGTATGCTGTGAAAGAATACTCACGCCCCCTATTCATGAATGTTAATTAACTTTAAATTATTCTTATTATCGTTTGGTAGCGCAAAATAAATAAATAAATAAAAATAAAGCGCGCGCATAGCTCTCTTGAAAGTTTATTAGTTCTTGCATAACGCACAATCCTTCGTGAATGGAATCTAAACAAAATAGTAGTAATAATAATAATAATAATAATAATGACTTTTATATTAAAATAAAAAACTAGGATCCTTGGAAATAAAGCTATCTCAATACCCATTATTCAACACACTATGATAACTAGTTACACAACACTTCTTCAAATAGAAATTCACTTCAGTGTTCTGTTTTTTCCTGACCATAAAGACATCAAAAAGATGCCATTATTTCAGAATCAATGTAATATTAATAAGCCTGGGACTACTTTCCATGGAACGATCACAATCGATATGCGAATGGTTGCTGATACAAGTACAGATCACAGTCCCATTGCCTTGCCTTCTAAACGGTTTGATAAGCACAACAAACACATAAAGGCCACTAAATTAGCGGCCGATATGTTTTTTATAACATATTTTATGATATGTTGGACATCCTTTAGTGACTGCCAATACCAATCATCTTCAGTTCCCTGCGCATAGTTCGGTGCGATGGGAATGGAAAGCTTCGATCAAATGCTTTAGCATATAAACTGATTCTGGATATTGCTTGATCTAGAAATGCGGTACCATCCTTCAGTATTTATTATCCTACAAAATCATAATGCTCGTCCTCATCGATTGAAACTCGTAGAACAGTATCTTCCATCGTACGAGGGGGTAGGGCCAAAGAGTTCTGATAAACACCTAGAACAGAAATGATAGTAAAGCAACTGAAGAAAGAACGTGTGTGTGTGTGTGTGTGTGTGTGTGTGTGTGTGTGTGTGTGTGTGTGTGTGTGTGTGTGTGTGTGTGTGTGTGTGTGTGTGTGTGTGTGTGTGTGTGTGTGTGTGTGTGTGTGTGTGTGAAAATTAGTTTGAATGACTATAATACCGAGAATAAAAATAATAAAGTTTAATTACCTTACCGGCCATTAAAGATCAAATACGCACCCTCAAAAGCTTCGTATCCATCATAAATTTCAATGTAATATCAATGGTATTATAATTTTAATATGCACTCCACATCAGTGGAAATATGGACGTGTATATACGTCCTGGCTGGTAGCGTAGTTAATGCTGAGATACTACTAGTTTCGTTGAACAAAATTCAACTTCTTCAGGTATCAAAGACAAAGAATTATGTAAAATAACAGCGACTTAATAAAATTACATCAACAGAACTAATATGAAAGACCGAAGTACAGTTTAAAACAGGAGTGCGTGCTGGAATTCCAATTAAAGTTGGCTACATGCGATTGTTGTCACGTGAGCGCCAGTATTGGACAGTGGCAATGTGTGCGTCAGAAAGATTTAGCTAAGGCTGAAACTAAGATTTAAATAAGGGACACTTTTTAAAGTGGACTAGCGAATGAAGGTTGCCTTTCTTGTCAGATTTGTTCCAATAACGTGTAATATAAATAGAAACACTGATCTAACCAGGGAAACGATATTTAGAAGTCACGAAGCTTATCGGTGTTTATTCGAGTCTGTGAATGTTGTTCCATGGAGGTAAACAAAAGTCAGCGTAGTTTGATTTCAAGTGGATCTGAACAAACTGCATCCAAAATATACTGGTGGGGGAGGTCACCAGTAAAGAAGAGGTATTCTCCAAGGTGTATGCTATTTTTGTTGAGATTATTGGTCAGAATATATTCATATCAACTTGGCTGAATCAGCGCAGTTGTGATTTTGACTAATAATAATAATAATATCAGAAACTCATAATGATTCTCACCAATAAGAAAGTGTACGCTGGCGCACTCTCTCTTGAATTACACTACTACCAATAATAGTCCGGACACGAGCAATTTGCAATTGATAACAGCAGGCGAACACTAATATCGGGTGTATCCATCTTTGGCATTGATCACCGCCTGCATATTTTAAGGGACGCTTTCTACCAGTGGGATGGCAGACAGCAGGTGGAATTCGTCTCCATTCCTCAATCAAAGCAACACTGAGTTCAGCGACAGATCGAGGATATGCTGCTCTGGACCTCAATCGCAGCTCCAATTCGTCCCACATGTGTTCAATTGGAGGTCAGGACTCTGCACAGACCAAGGCAGTCATTTAACACTCATCTCTTCATACCATTCAGTAATAGCTTCAGCTTTGTAACATGGGACATTGTCATCATGATAGTAACATGGGTTAGTTCCATAAAACTCCACAGTGTAGACAGCACCTGATTATCCAGAATATCAAGGTACTGAGCTGCCTTCATGGAACCATGGACAACGACCAGTGGTCCCACACCAAGCCAGTTGAATGCATCCCACACCATTGCTCTTCCTTGGAAGAGCAATGGTGTGGGATGCATTATTGCTCTTCCTTGGAAACCTAGTAAATGGAGTTCTCACAGTATCAGTGCTCAGCATGATCTGTGCTGATTGTAGGTAGTTTTTGATTGCCACCCTCCTGTCCCTGTCAGTCATTTTCGGCGTCCGCCCTGGGTGTTTTCCTGCACTGATGATGCCAGAACGGGAACATGATATCACAAATATCACTTGTTGATCACATCGCCGACCGTTGATTTTGGATGGTCCACTTGAGCGGCAATGGCACATATGGACATGCCACCAATGTGACAGCCCACGATGACACCTCTCTCGAAGTCACTGAGTTCAAGTCGTGTTGCCATCCCACCTGTATCAACTGCTACGATGAAATACTGCTTCCTAATATCTGTACACTGGTTTTTATTTTATCAACAAACCTGGAATGTTGCATAATTTCAAATAACAGAGGTGTCAGTATAATTATTGGTAGATAAAAAAAAAAAAAAAATCAGCTAACGCCTTTTTATTCCCGTATATACGCGAGTAGGCGAGGCCATTTAGCCCTATCTAACTTTTGGAGACTGAGTGGGCAGTTCAATCTCCACTGGTACCCAATCAGAGACAGATGGCCCAAGGTTATCACTAATTAAGCGGTACGCAGTGAAGAGAGACGGCTCAAATGTGCCGCCATCTCGTGGTCTCTAACCCTAACACAATATATTTAATGTCTGAAATAATGTGGGTTCTACGGTCGATTTTCTTGAGTTTACAGGACGAAAAACCCGAGTTTCCGGGAGGAAAAACCTGCTTGCCCGTGCCAGAGATCGACTAACTCGGGAACCGGTCGAAAAAAGGCTTAGAAAAATTTCCTCTAGTCGCCGACTAGACTCGAAACCAAGACTTCCTTCGTGCGACCTAGCGCGGTGGTGTGCAAACGCCACATCCACTGAGCTACACAGGGCTTTATTGGTAGATAGTGTACGTTTATAATATTTAGTAAGTACTGTATTAAGAAAGAATCCAACTGAATCAAAGATATATCAGCCACTAGGTCTTAATAATAAGGAAAGAATGTATAAACGTATAGTTTATGTTTACCTTTCATTTCTGTCAATAACAGTCCTCTTTTCAAGCAAAAATTTTACTATTTACTTCGGAAACTGCATCGATTGTCGATATTATGTTTAACCATCCGATAGCGTGGTGCACAAACAATATACTGTTCAGAAGATGGTTACGTCAATGCGTAGATTGCCATCAATCATGAACAAACAAAACTAGAAATATAAATTCCAACAAATAGTTCGTAGTTCTGTTAGTTGCTCTTAATGCCTGAAATTAAGTGTTTGTGGTCACCGGAATTAAGAGTTCACTGGTTCTTTTAACACTACTATCATAAAGGAGTATATTCTGAATTGTTGCTAATGTCAAGTGTTACATTCAAAAAGAAACATATAAAATAAATATTAAATTATTTGATTTTTATCAAAAATATTAGCGTACAGTTTGATTATGTGAAAACCTTTGGCTTCTTCTGAAGAAAAGGAAATGCAGTTTATCACTCGAAATTTTAGAGACAAAAAAAAACACAAAGTCGCCGATAGGGGAAATTTTGGCGCTGGCGGAGCCGAAAAAAACGGATAATTACGTTAAAGGCAGATAAAATGGAATAATAACATTTCGACGGTGTAAGCGACAGCCGCGTCACTCATTCCAGCTGGATATGTGGCGCGTTACAATGATAATAATAATAATAATAATAATTAAACTAGAACAACAACTTGCGAGAGACACAGAAATTAATGTGGTGATTGAACTCACAGGAAATAATGTTTTATTCATCAGAATCAGGATCCCCTGGACCACATACACGATTTTCAATGTGCTGACCTTTCTTATGTACAACAAATTGCATGCGGTGTGCGCCATGCTCTACAGCTGAGCGTAAGGAGTCGGATTGGATGTTCATAACAACCCGTTTTATGTTTTCTTTCAAGACATGCAAGTTGAGAACGCCACCAACATAGACAATGGATTTCAAATACCCCCCACAGCCAAAAGTCACATGGAGTGATGTCCAGGGATCTGATAACCCTCTTACTGAAACGCTGGCGTAAAAGGCGCTGTACTGAACTTTCAATGTGTGGCCGTGCTCCATCCTGCATAAAAATTATGGAGTCCATTGTCTTTGCTGCAATGCAGGAAAATTTATCGCTGCTGTCACGTAGGCACAGTAAAATTTGCATAATCCTTTTTACCTGCGTTTGCTGCAAATATTTGACCGCTGTCGGCTTCGCCAGCGCCAAAATTTCCCCTGTCGGTGACTTTTGGTACTAAATCTTTTTTTCGCGGAATTCATCTCCTCATGCCTTCGAAAGTCTCAATATAAAATGTGGTCGCGTTTCGTGTATTAGTTTTAGCTATAGATACCTCCACGAACAGAAAGTTAATTTATAGCCACCCTGTACTATTAGTGGCGGTGGTGGGCAGTAGATGGCATTGCATGTTGACTGTAATAGTGTAGTTGTAGAATTAAGTAGCAGAACCCTGAGTTGTAAGTGGTGGAGTAGATGAGTACTTGAACTCCTTGGAGGTGTCACGTAATAATAGTAATAGTCATAGTAGTACACTTTCTATATGGAAAATTCTACAGTTTTCTTGTACGTTTCTGTTATTCCAGAATAGCAGAATTTATTCATTCTGCTAGAGTGCGTATAAAAGATAGATTAGAATAACTTCAGGAATTCATTCTGCATAAAATAATTTTAATAAATGATTTTCCTGGCTTGGTTTATGTAAGACCACCACATTCCTGCTTATTACCGGTTTGAATGGCACGAGAAAAAAAAAAATAATGTTTTATTTCATGTGTAGAGGTCCAGGATTTCTACACCTTAGCTAAACCACAATACTGATTCTAATTTACTATAAGCCTTTCTTAGGTGGGATTTACATGAGAAAAAAATGGAAGTCTTTGTAAAGGTGTTTAACGTTCTCAATGGAATTCCTAACGTTCCCATATGTTTTCAATGGAAAAGACAATATCGTAAAGTCTTCGCGACTGCATCACTGAAGTGCAATATATACACCCTCTGTCCAAAAAGAAACCGAACTTTTCGAAAATAGAAGAAACTAGTGGCATCACCTGTTGTATCTTTTTGATGTCGAAAGCGGCAACCTTCATTAGTGTTGTGTCAACTGTTTATGGCATTTGTTTCATTAGAAGCCGAGTTATAGTGCCAAGAGTGACAGTGTGTTGTGACGAATGGTCGGAAAATGAGTTGCAAACTGAGAGCTGCGATTGACTTTTGTGTTAAACTTGGTAAACATTTTAGCGAAACGCATCAAATGCTTCAAAAAGCATACGGTGATGAATGTTTATCCCGTACTCAAGTTTACGAGTGGTTAAAGCGATTTCAAAGTGGCCGTGAGACGCTTGAGAACCACGAAAAGCCGGGCCATCCAAGAACTGGACTGAGCGAAGTTAACATCCAAAAAGTGCGTGATTTCATCAACGAAAACCCGAAATCGTCCGTGAGATTGATTGACGATGAATTGGGATTCCAAAATCAACTGTGCACAACATTTTGACCTAGAGTTTGGGCCTTCGTAAATTGAATTCGCGATTTGTTCCCCACAAGTTGACCAACGACCAAAAAATGTATCGAATTGAACACTGCAAGGACCTCATTAAAACCGCTCGTAAGGACTCAGACTTCCTTGAAACGATCGTTACTGGTGAGGAAACGTGGTGTTTGGAGTATGAGCCCGAAACAAAGCGCCAGAGTGCTGAGTGGAGACCACCAGAAGAGGGGCATCAGAAAAAAAGTCGCTTGGAGAAGTCAAAAGTAAAGACAATACTAATTTGTTTCTACGATTCCAAGGGCTCTATCCTCAACGAATTCGTTCCGCCTGGCCAAATGGTCAATGGTGGTTTTATCTCGAAGTTCTGAAGGGATTGATAGCGAGAATGCGTCGCGTACGGCATGAATATCGTGAACACCGACCGTTCGTCAAAACACAGTCACTCTTGGCACTATAACTCGTCTTCTAATGAAACAAATGTCATAAACAGTTGACACAGCACAAATGAAGGTTGCCGCTTTCGACAACAAAATATACAACAGGTGGCGCCACTAGTTTCTTCTTTTTTCGAAACGTTCGGTTTCTTTTTGGACAGAGGATGTATAGCTTCTGGAAATAGCATTAACTAATGAACATACATATAACAAAAAATAGTTATAATCTTTTATCTTCGAAAAGTGCATTTCCCATAAACACAGTGAACGAAAATATATGCTAATAGTAATTCTTAAAGCATATCATTATTTTAAAATTATTTTGTCATAAATCTATCTAAAAAATAATCTATTGGAAAGTTAATCATGAACAGTTACTACTTTTGATTTCAGAGACTCTGTTTTTATAATAAGTAATAATAATTAACCAATACTAACTTTTATGTTGCAATACAAACGAAGACCCTTTAGCAAATACCTTATGTCAGTACCATTATTTAACATACAGTAGCAAAACACTTGATAAAACTGTGCATGTCTAGAATCATCTACAGGCTTTCGACAAGTTGAATTTCTTAATGTTATAATAATTCTGAGCTATATTTTAAACCTTCTCCTCCTCTCAACTGAATTAGCCAACTGTTATGCTAATTAACTGCGAAACAAAGGACATATCCACAGCACACAGGCATTCCATCTTTCTTGTCTAAATACAATTGGCTCTCACTGTAGAGAACACGGCTATAAACCAGATCACATAAAAACCAAACTTTCCAAGGTATAATATTATGCTAAAAAAATTCACTCCCTAAAAAACTCGGCACTCTAACAAATTATTCCTGTGCTTTGTTGTTGTTTAGTGAGAGTCTATTGTGTCTTTGAAATCTCTTTATGTTAAACATCAATGACTTCTTTACAAAATCTATCGCTGTGATGCATTGTGCGTGGACAAATCTATTTTATCTTAGTTTTAAACTAAGTAAGACTTCCTTAAGTTTTTTTCATTAACTTAAAGGCAATTCAAATATTAACCCTATATATTTTGAAAATGTTATAGCACATTTGAATGTACCAAATTTTTATGGTGTACATTTGAATGGTGGTATTTTCATCTATTTGGGTGAAATAGTACTACGTCTTTGACAAATGAGTGCTACACTAAATATGCAGTAGAAGCTAAAAACTTGGATGTTATTGAAAATTTAATTCAATGGGTTAGACTTCTAATTTATTAGAAAACTATGAACTCATATGCTGAAAGCTGATAACCGGAAACAGACGAATAAAGACATGGAAATATAATACTTCAAAGTTCATAGAAAACGGATGGCATTGAGAATCAAGAAACTTCTAGGAAAAGGAAAAGAGCATTATATTGTTTCTTGATAGCTCGCAGGTAACGTTTGCATTGGAAATGTTGATCACTAGCGTTCCCAGTTGACGCAGACAAATAAAGTAACCGATTATTTCCAATATTCCATTACATTAAGGATGTAGCTTCAGTTTGATGGGTTAGAACTAACTAAATATCATTATTGAGCAAAAGGACTCTGCTAGCAAGATGACAAGATACTTCTTTCTTTTCTTGGACTCATTATTGATAGATGTCACCAGAATATCAGATAATATTATTAAAATAACACTCTAGTCCCACGTATTGCTTAAACTACATGCTGCATCAAGAAATTCGCTCTCCTTATACATGATATATTCTTTTTACTGAAATAAGAGCCAACAGGCTTCACTTCGGCGAAGTAAAATTATTCAAAATTAAGTGGATGTTGAATACCACATTATTTCTTAGCCGAATAAGAAACTCAAAGATAGGCAATGTAATCTAAGAGTTTCATGCCGAATATAGAAAACTAGGATCGGCGAATCCAAGCGTAAGCCAACACCTGGTAGTGCAATGCTAAGGAGACTCGTAGTAAAGGTGGAGTAAGCTCCTATCACTGTTCTTAGTATTTTCCCATAATGTAAGACCTCAAAAAAGGTCGAAACCGGTCTGGGTAGTGACCTTCTCTCATAATGTAGAACAGTAATACATCTCCTAGGAGCTGTGTTTTACATTATGGGAAAATATGTCCCATAATTGAAGTTAGTTTGACTTTGTTGGTTCCACTGAGGCCATCCTACATCCCTATTTTGTCTTCCTTTTCCCTTACCTCACACCAATTTTAGCATCTTTCATCCCCGTTCCTACCCTCTAGATTTCGTTTCCCTGATTAGCCAGGTTAACATTATCGCTCTCACGCAAATACTGACCATCTGTAGCAAACAGCGCTCTGCTACCTTCACATTTATCCCACACATCAACAAACTGAAGTCCTCTCTTCCTGCATATTCTAGCTATCATGCCATTTACGATCATTGCTCTTATCCTCAGATCTGTACTATCACACCTTAGCAACAGATTTACACCTCTCTCTTTCGCTTCATTCTAGCAACACTCACCAATCACACGTTATATCATTTACACTTCCTCGCAAGTTACAGTTCCAATCAGCACAGTCAACTCGTTTGCATTTATCGTTACGTCATCATGCTAACAAGAAATTGTTTCATTTAGCAGATCGCGCATTCTCTTTTTCATAACTTTTTTACTATTCATTTGGTGCTTGTTTACACTTTCTATGTTTGCTATGAGAAAGAGCACTCATTCTTCTCGTTGCATCCCCACTACTCTCGTCTCCTCATCCCCTTAACTTATCAACCTCGCCAGAAAAAAATAGCCGTTTGCCTTTTCATCTTCATACATCAACATTATTGTATGCTCTTTTGGAGACTACCCACGAGAACACATCTGGAATGCTCTGGGAAGGAATCAAGGTTATAATATTGGAAACAATCAAGAGGTATCTATGTCCAATTAGAAGACCAAGAGATCACTGAAGATCATTTTCAATACGGGATCTGTCAGATAGAGAAATTAGAAAAGTCATCAAGCAGGACAAGTAAAATTATTATGCTAAGAAATGTGAAGGAACAGAGTTCCAAAGAGGAGGCACAATTATAAAAGGATATTTCCTTTATTTCGTGTCCTAAAGCACTATTTTAAACCCAATTTGAATGTCATCAAGGACAGGAATGAACTGTATTAAGAGCAAGAGGATTTATGAATCATAATGTTCCAGATGCAAATGCAATTCCAGCAGAGTTAATTAAGGTGCAGGAATTCCATTTGTACTTGATGTCTGTTGTTGTTATCTTTAACTGTTATTCAAACGTCATCATGACTAACTGGAGGTTCCAAATCGAAATTCTCATGGCCTAGAAGCTAGAAGAATTCAGTATTCATACCACTGCACAATCATACAAATATAACATTTATTTTACAAATGATATTCTATCTTTTTCAATTTAGCTACTTGAATACAAATTCTACCCTACGGGTCTTCTTTATGAACTGCTCAATAACATCTTCATAAAAAGTTGGTTGTAGCTTAATTTTCCCAAGCAACACGCACACTTCTAAAGGCTGGCTGAAGCTCATCGGGTAGAGCTACTTTGACTGTGTATGGCCTGTGTTTAAGCAACAGAGTGAGAGGACGTGAAATGGCTATGCGTGCATAAAATCACAGTGCTGCTGCGAGGACATGGAAGCTTTCACAACCGAGCAAGCCAAGGTAGCTTTGACTAGACGAGCAATCGGCCTTCGATACACAACGCAAAGACCAATTATTGCCACACAAGCTTAAGACGTCTTCTGTCTACAAAAATAAAAGCCTAAATGGAATGCTTATAAATGCATGCATTTATTAACAAATAACTGTTACTTCTTTCTCAAGTAATGAGCTTGCGCAGCAAGGATGGAGAGTTCGCCCCTGTATACCATTAAGATAAGGAGAGATTCATTTGGCATTCTGTTTTGTACTGTCTAAACATATCATAAAATTCATATGACCGAGCATTCTATCGTATACTTATCTGGTTTCCTTTTTAAATACTTTACTCTAAAACCTCCTCGAGTTACAACTCGAAGAATCAACCAACAGTACCGATCAGCGAATGCCTCTATATCTGTTGTATGAAATAAATTCACTGATATTCTTCAAGATTGTTGGGTTCAATGTTGCGTTCAATAATGTTGGGTTCAATATCCACTTAATTTGTATAATTTTGTATCGCCGATGTGAAGCCTCTTGGCTCGTTATTTCAGTAATAAAATATTATGCCTTGTATTCATATGAGCAGTCTGCCAATTATAAACTTTTTTTTCAGATATCAGATTCTTTTCGAAAGTAGAACTAAATGGGTTTATTTAAGTATAATCGTATTTAGCGTTTACATAAAGAATAGTGGACTTATTGAAATCAAGAAAAGTTTGAAAAGAAGTCCCAGTCAAAGAAAGTTCCGAAGTTAAACAAAGAACAAAATCTCTCTCTTTTCTTTTCTTTTTTTTTTTTTAATCTGCCTCGCACCTATGAAAGTTTGTAAACAGTGGCGAATTCTCCATGCTTGCTGCGCAAGCTCATTAATTGAAAAAGAAGAAATATTTATTTGTTAATAAATGCACGCATTTATAAGCGTTCCATTTAGGCTTTTATTTTTGTAGACAGAAGACGTCTTAAGCTTGCGCGCGGCAATAATTGAGCTTTGCATTGTGTATCTTGAAAGATTAAAATATGAACTTTTTTATTTTGCCTAAAACATTTATGCATTATGTGCAATGAATTTACGTACAATTTGTAATTTTTATAAGTTTATACTATGCATTTGTTTCATAGTTAATGTTATCTTAACTTACATGAATTACCTAAATTAAATAGAAATATATTTTTGTTAGATATGTCATTGTTGTTTATATAATTTAAAATATTAAAAAAAAAAAAAATTATTTCGGAACATAACCCTACTTTTTCTATATGATCTATGTCTTGCATAACACGGCATTTCTGCGGAATCTAACATCAGCGTTATACGAGGGTTACCTGTATATAGTTTTAAATGGTGAGTAATTCATTATTGGTCTTGAAATTCTTGCTCTTGTTATCATTCAGGGAGTGAGAGGTGCGATTGAAGTCAAGAGCTAGAATTTCAAGACCAGCATTCGCCCTTGGTTGTAAACTCATATTCTACTAAATTGTTGATTCGTTCTAGATTATTTTTGGTTCAATGTAGGTAAAACTATCATCATTAGGCATTATCTGGTTTCAAATCCATGGGCATATTTTGGTAGTAGGATGTTTCCTTCTGGAAACGTGTTTTGAAAAACAGGTAAACCCACACGAAAAATGCACCCAATTAACAAATATAATACACCAGTCTCTTAGCTTATTTCAGCCGTAGCTCAAAAATTAACGATTTTCAGGCTACCTCTTAGTAAGGTTACAACTTTCGAGCTATTTAACTTGCCCGGATTTCTAAATAATTTGGCTGGCAATAATTTTGCAAGGGCTAATATTTTTCTGTTTGTGGAATGTGTGCGCGCGTGTGTGTGCGTGTGTGTGTGGTTGTGTGTGTGCGCGCGCGCATGCGTACGTCTTTAAGATCTTTCCTAATTTTCAGCATGGCCCAGTGTGAAATCTGATTAACTTTCGCAAATTCAAAGTTAACGATTTACCTTTAAAATGTTCAGCAACTTATTGACCAATGTCCGAGACAAGTATAAGCCATTATGATAACAAGACTTTGTAGCTCAGTGGATGTCACGGTTTCACACCACGGTGCTTGGCCGTACGAAGGAAGACTTCGTTTCGAGTCTAGTCGGCGACTAGAGGAAATTTTTCTAAGTCTTTTTTTCTACCGGTTCCCGAGTTAGTCGATCTCTGGCACGGGCAAGCGGATTTTTTTCTCCCGGAAACTCGTGTTTTTTCCTGTAAACTCAAGAAAATCGACCGTAGAACCCACATTATTTCAGACATTAAATACGAGTGTTAGGGTTAGGGACCACGAGATGGCGACACCTGTAGAGCTGTCTCTCTCTTCTGATATTTTTCTGTTTGTGGCTTAATTTCACTGCTTGCCGCTTAATTTGTGATAGCCATGGGCCAGCTATCTCTGATTGGGTACCAGTGGAGATTGAACTGCCCACTCAGTCTCCAAAAAGTTAGATAGGGCTAAAAACTGCCTCACATACTTCCTGTATATACGGGAATAAAAAGGCGTTAGCTGATTTTTTTTTTTTTTTTTTTTTTTTTTTTTTTTGATAACAAGACCGATCCACCAATAAGTAAAAAAAGCTTGAAAACGACTGTAGTTTATTTTTAGGTCTCAATGATTTATTGTACAACAAACTTCTTGCAGAATGCTAATTATTGGAATTTTAATATAAACTTAAAGTTTTATTTTGTAACATTCAGGGGAATGCGACCTTTCCACACTTTTTAGGTTCTTCGTCAAGATTTTAATTACGTGAAATGTGGTTTTATGCTTTTCCGAAAATTATAGGGAATTTTAAAGGAATCGCTTATTTCTTATACTTACAGTTCTATATATGACTAGGAAAACATGATGTAAAATTGGTTAAGCCATAATTTCATTTAAGAATTCTTGTACAGATATGATAATTCTACATGTACCTACATGTTTCCATTCACATCACCAGTGCTACTGTTGCGCATGAAATTACCAGAGAATGAATGCCATCAAATAAAACATAAACTGGCTGTTATCGTTTGATGGCATGTCCCAAGAAACGCTTACAAAAATCGGCTCTAAAAAATCAACTAATTCCCCTATAGGGAGTAGAGGAGGCCGTTTTAGCCCTATCTAACTTTTAGAGACTTAGTGGGCACTTCAATCTCCACTGGTAGCCATTCAGAGATACCTGGCCCAAAGCTATCACTAATATAAGCAGCCTGCAGTGAAGAGACAGCTCAACAAGTTCCGCCATCTCGTGGGCCCAACCCTAAGGCGATACTTTTAATGACTGAAATAGTGTGGGTTCTACAGTCGATTTTCTTCGGTTTACGGGACAGAAAGCCCGCTGGTCCGTGTCAGAGATCGACTAACTTGGGAACCGATCGAAACAAGGGCTTAGAAAAAATTCTTCTAGTGGATGACTAGACTTGAACTTAAGTCTATCTTCGGGAGGTTTAGCGTTGAGGAGCACAAACACCACTTCCACTGAGCTACACAAGCTCTTAAATAATAATAATAATAATAATAATAATAATAATAATAATAAGAAGAAGAAGAAGAAGAAGAAGAAGAAGAAGAAGAAGAAGAAGAAGAAGAAGAAGAAGAAGAAGAAGAAGAAGAAGAAGAAGAAGAAGCGCCTGTGTAGCTCAGTGGAATTGGCGTTTGCACTCCACAACTCTTGACTGAAGGAGGACGAAAGAAGTCTTGTGTTCAAATCTAGTCGCTGACTAGAGGAACATTTTCTGAGCTTTCTTTGACCAGCTCTAGAGTTAGTCTATCTCTCACAGGAAAAGTGGGTTTTCAGTCCCGTAAATTCCAGAAAATCGACCATCGAACACATTCTGTTTTCAGACATTAAAATATTGTATTAGGGCTAGGGACCACGAGATGGCGGCACTTGTTAGCCGTCTCTTCACTGCGTGCTGATTAAATTAATGATAGCCTTGGGCCAGCTACCGCTGATTGTTTACAAGTGGAGACTGAACTAACCACCCAGTCTCCAAAAGTTGGATAAAACTAAATCAATCTCGCCTACTCCCTATACGAGCATAAAAAGGCATTAGTTGATTTTTTAAATAATAATAATAATAAAGAAAAATGTGATTAACATGTCCATGCACAATAGAAAGCACAAACAAGTAAGCTGAAGTGTATGGTAAGGATGGCCAAAATTAATTATGAGAGATAGCAAGCTGATAAGACCAAAAGAAATCCTAAAGAGTTCTTCGTTAGGGTTGGTCTTACCTTAGTAATTTGCTGACTTTTTATAATAGAGTGACAATGGAGTTGGATAAGGGAAACAGCTACTCAGTGATATTACTAGATTTTGAAGAGCAATTTGTCATGATTCCGCACGGAACTCTGCCGCATAAATTGGAACAAATGTGGATTCATATGAAACTGGTGATTTGGATTACAGAATGGTCAATGAACAGATAACAAAGAGTGGTTAATGGAGATTTGAATCTGACCATTAGTGAACCACAGGGCTCAGTACTTAGTCCTCTGTTCTTTAAATTTGTACATCAATGATATAGGAAATGATTTGGCTGGAAATATTCAGTTCTTTGTTGATGATGATATAAAACTGAGAAGAATGATGGTCAGTTAAGGTGATGAAGATAGCTTATCAGATAATGTAAATGGACTAGTAAATGCAAATGACTTCCAATTTATTCTCGCCATATTTAATCTGATGCAGTCTGGAAAAGAAGGGATCACAAGTTGTGTTGGATATCGATGGAACCCTGAACTGCAGTAAACTGATGAGACTGGGTACTTGGGTGTGACTGTAGACAGGGGGTTTGAAATATAAAGGTCATATTGCACAGGCAGCCAAAGCAGAGAGAGAGAGAGAGAGAGGGGGTAGTTACTAGTTATTGTTTCCCTATATAAGGCTGTTACAAGGCCACATGTGGACCAAGGCATATTTATGCACAAGCGCACCAGGCTTCAGGCTTTAGCTGGGTGACCCGAAAATTTCGGGTCCAAATAATGAGGAAGGGACCCCCCCGAATCACTCTAGCTTCTTGTCCCCCCCCCCCTCGGGAAAAGGCGAACGGTGCCCGAGTACAGCCCTGACCTAGACTAATGCGTTCAGATCTGGATCCAGATTCCGTTTGGATGAAGAAGTGGCGGAGAGGATCCAGGGACGATGACAAAGATTACAACAGGTGTATGCAATGCTTCCTGTGAGAATAGATTGAAGATTTTTGGGCTGCAAAAACTAGCTGATAGGCGAAAAATAAGCGACATGATAGAAGAATGTAAGTTATTAAAGGGAGTTTACAAGGATCACTGAATAAAATTGTGTATAAGTGTGGTTAGCTAAGGTATTAGGACTGGACGTATTTCTTGTAATGTGGATAAATGAGTTGATAAATGTGGTTGTGAGTGGTTTATCATTGAATGACTTTTAAGGAGAGGTATGATAAGTATTGTATGAATAAGATCTAGTGTGTGAATAATGGATCTCACACAATGTCTTCTGATATATATATATATATATATATATATATATATATATATATATATATATATATATAAAGTTTTTTACCTTGGGTGTATACTATGTTTAAGATACCAAGCAATTTTATAAGCTAGGTTTTAATCCTTTTTCCCAAGTAAGCAAACAGACAAGTAAGTCAAATTTGCGCCTACACGTAGTGCAAGTCTAAGGAAGAGACTATCACGAGTTGCCTCAGACTTGCACTATGTGGAGGCGCAAACTTGGCTTACTTGTCTGTTTGCTTACTTGGGAAAAAGGATTAAAACCTAGCTTATAAAATTGCTTGATATTTTTAACATGTAAGAAATCATACAGATCAAAAACCTTCACATGTGCAGACTGTAGTGACTATTTCCACTTTTTTAGTGCTTTACTTTAACAGAATAACATTTATAGAAAAAGTAACAAATGCTTGTACAGGAACATGACCATTACATAGTGAAACTGAGTAATGGTCATGTTCTAGAATGGTCATTTCCTACTCAGTTTCACTAGCTTCTAGTGAAACTGAGTAGGAAATATCGAAATAATATGCAGTTTTGTTGAAGGTAACTATATATGTTAAAAATACCAAGCAATTTTAAATCTGGTTTTACTCCATTTCCCAAGTAAGCAAACAGACAAACAAGTCAAGTTTGCGCCTGCAAGTGATGCAAGTCTAGCTGATCCTACAGGTAGTGCAAGACCAAGGCAACTCGTGGTAAAGGTGGCATAAGCTCTGATCACTAATCTTAATATTTACCCTTAATGCCAAAACACATCTCCAAGAAGGGGATGCATGATGTTTTGTATTAAAGGCAAAGGCATATATATATATATATATATATATATATATAATATAATATTCATCCAAGCTTGATTTTCTTCTTCAGCCTTAAGTAAAAGGCTGGTGATTGTAGATCCCTACCCAAAGGCCTATGAATTGTAGAAATACCTTCTGAATATGAATGCTTTGCTGTACAAATCAAACACATATATATCTTCATCTTCCTAACATGAATTTTAGGCCAGGTTCCCTGTTTCGGTCTCATGCCATCTCTTTCTTGGTCTTCCTATTCTTCTTTATCACTTATTTTATATCTGCATAATATTTTTGGTGTCTGCTGTTGTCCATTCGATTTAAATATTCTATCCATTTTTGTTTATACCGTCTTATGTAGTGATTAATTGGTTTATATTCAGGGATGGTAAAATTTCTTCATTGGTTTTATGGTTCCACTTGGTATATCCAGCTGTTTTTCTGAGAAATTTCATTGCTGTTTGAATTCGTTTTTCATCTTTCTTTTTCATGGTCCATGTTTCGCTTCCGTATAGTAGAGTTGGTTTTGACAAGACATTATATAGTCCGATTCTAGTGTGTTATTGCACTAGGGATGGCTTAAATATATTATTTATTATGCCATTCACTTTAACAAAGTTTGATATTTTGGTGTCTATGTCTTTTTCTTCTTCGTATAAATCACATCCCAAGTATATGAAAGTGTTTGCTTGTTCTAATATTTTATTATCTATCACTCTTCTACTTCTTATTGTATTTTCTCCTTTGAATGCCATTATTTTTGTTTTTTCTTTAGATAATGTCATGTTATATTGCTTTGAGATATCATTTAATGATTTTAATGATCTTTTTAAATCATCTTCTGATGTAGCTAATACTATTTGATCATCTGCAAATAGCAGTTTTTCTATCTTCATTTGCGGGGTCATTTGTATACCAAATGGGTTATGCTGTTTCCAGATTGTTAATATTTCATTTATATATATATATATTGAAAAGCAGAGGTGAGCGGGTACATCCTTGTCCTACTCCTCTTGATATAATTTTCCATTCTGAGACATGTTCAAATTTAACTGATATTTTATTTCCTGTATATATTTCTTGAATGGACTGTAAAAGTTGGTTTGGTATATTTAAATCGGTTACTATTTTAAACAATTTTTGTCTACTAATTTTGTCAAAGACGTTTTCATAATCAATAAAGGCCAAGTGTGTTTCTTTTTGAAATTCTCTTCTCGTTTCTATTAATAATTTTAAAGTAAAAATTGGATCTATGCAGGATAGGCCTTTTCGGAAGCCATTTTGTTCTTCTAGTAGTTTGTCCTCTACAATACTGCTCAGCTTCTCTTTCAATTTGAGAATGTTGTTGAAGTTCAATGACAATGGAGACGTGAGTTTGCAACACAACCTCTAACAAGCCTGACAATTGCACGCATTCCTGATAAGTTTGAGACCCATGTACCGTGTGCGATGTGCAGAAGGGAAGATCTGCGAGGCCTCGCACAGCAACAAGTCCTGCTTCCTCGACTATGGTGTCGAAACAGTTTCTACACTCGCCACAGAAGTCTACCACACAATGTGCACGTGAGACTGGTGTTAGCAGTGCAAGCATATGGTCAACGAATGAAGACGATCCTGATCAGAGAATGCATTAATGTGAGTCGTTTCAACACATGGTAGATGAGGATGAGGAATTTGTGAGGAAGCACAATTCAAGCTTAATGGAACAGCGAATCGGCATAATTGTGTTTGCTGGGCTCCGGAAATCCGTGCGTTCATGTGGACAAAGAAATCAATTTACCAGGGCTCAATGTCTGCTGTGGAATGTCATCTAGTGGTTTAATTGGATCATACTTCTTTGAAGGTACTGTTACTTGTCAAGTGTACCTAGACATGCTAATCATCCATTTTACCTGCCATTCATGCACTTTATGGAACTCATCAATTTCTCTTCCACCAAGATAGTGTACCACCACACTGCCACCGAGACGTGACAGTTTACCTCAATGAGAGTTTGCAGGGACAATTGATAGGACGAAGAGGTGCCTCTAAAGGATGTAGTGTATCGTAGAAAACCAGCTACACTGGTGGCCCTTCGGAAAGAAATTGAAACGGCATGCGCAGTAATCCCAATGGACATTTTGGCCAACGTTGCCTAAGCAGTAGTTCGTCCCAATAATAAGTGTCTGAACGCTAAAGGTAACTTGAACACCTCGCGTAATTGTAGATATCAAAAGTAAATTGTATTCATCCCTTGATGTCTGTATAAATTTAGTACTACAATTTTTATAGTTTCCTCCCTGAGCCGATTCGCTTCTCGTTAGTCAACCTGGTGGCTCTGAGCTCCCTCTAAGTCACCATACGAACACGCCGTGCTTAGTGCGGACATCCGATCGACATAGGAACATTGCGAAACAGAACTCCAGTTCTCAAACCATTCACCAGCCCAATCCTCCTAGCACTGGATTACAAGAGACCAGCACGACTCCCGGCAATTAATAATTTTTTTTGGACAAAGTTTATTATCCTCTTCATATATACAAAATATTTACAAATATACAATTGAAGTATTACTATTACATTTTTGTTCACTACATATATTCAATATTTAATGTTAAGTGAATATATTATTTAAATACATAAATAATAATAACTAACAATGCATTTTCCATTTTTCCATACATATTTACAATTATTCATTTTGTGTGTTAAGAGAGAGATACTTTTCATATTAACGATATTGGTTGTGGAATAATATTTTTTAGATAAATATACATAATTTTTCCAGCATTTTGTCATTTACATTTATATTTTCATCTGCAGTTCAATTAATTCTCAAATTATATTCATAGTTTCTGTTTCAGTCACCAGGGAATGCTGAATGGATTCATTTCACTTTTTCACAATGCCATTTTTAAATTGAAAATAATATTAATAATATTTTTTTATTAATAATAGAACTGTATTTTTACGTTTTTTTCACATACATATTTACAATGATTAATATAATATGCTAAAGTAATCTCTTTCATTTTGACAATATTGGTTATTGATTAAATTTGTATAAATATATATACAGGGTGTTCGGGATAAATTTGACATATTTATAATTAATTATATTTTTCCGTAAGTTACATGTATTAACACACACTTCTCTTCATTTAAAAGTTTGGACCCTTCTTCATTCATATACAAGATGTCAGAAAGGATGGATAGCTGGAACCCACCTGAATCATGGAAGAGAATAACTTGTATCATGATGATTCGTGCCCGCCATCAAAATTAGGATATTACGACTGCTGCCCAATGCTCCCTGAATACAGTAAAAACAATCAGGCATGAACTAGAGACTTGCAATGGTGACTACGAGGATGTAGCAAGAAGAAAGATCCCTAGCAGACAATCTGATTGCGTTCGTACAGCAGAATTCCTCGCAAATCTGCAGGAACAGGTGTTGAAGAACCCTGGCATTGGAATTCGGGCTTTGTTCGTGGAGTTGCTAACTGTAGTCAAGCCCTGGATAACAAGGGTAGCCAATGGTAGGCCGTATGTATGGCAGCAGGATTCGGCCCCTTGCCACACCTCTGGGAAAAGTCAAAAATGGTTGTCTGAAAATTTCTACGACTTCACCAGTCCAAATGTTTGGCCTCCAAACTCCCCAGACCTTAACCCCATGGATTATTTTGTATGGGGCGCAGTTGAAAAAGACACCAATCGCACTTCCAGTAATACAAAAGCCCAGTTAATGGATAAAATTAAAACAGTTTTTGCGGCCCTTCCCAGAGAGACTGTAGCATCAGCTTGTTCGAGGTTCCGAAGCAGAATTGAAGCTGTGATCGATGCTAATGGTGGTTATTTTGAGTAAATCTTGTTGATAGTATTGTAATTAACTCTGCCTGTAATGTTTTTTTGTCAATTCATTAAATTTAATAGATACAAAGAAGATTTTCTTTTTCCTTACGAAACTGTCAAATTTATCCCGAACACCCTGTATATACTAGTTTTATTTTTTCTACATTTTATCTATTACATTCATATTTCAAAATTAACAACAAATAATAATAATAATTTTTTTTTTTAATAGGCTCAGGCCTAGAGCTGCAAATTTTGAGGGGCGGTGGAAATTTCCGGACTCTCATTTTTGTAATTATATTTATATTACGAATTTACAATATAAATAGATTACGCATGTAAATCAACATGTTCAATAAATATGGGGGGGGTGGCATATTCTGCAGCCTAGGGGTGTGGAATACCTAAATACACCACTATATGATACATACTTTTATTTTTATTTATTTATTTATTTTTTATCTTGGATGAGATGTGTATATATATATATATATATATATATATATATTGTGAGTATACAGACATCAAACGATGAATTTACAAAGTTTTCATGATTTAAAGATACCCTTTAAACCACATATGGGCAAACTCCGGCCTGCAGGCTGGATCCGGCCCTCTACTTCTTTTGATCTGGCCCTAATCTATTTCAGCCAAGTTTGTCTGATTCATGGTGGGAGAAAACATGGTGTGTTCTACTAACTCACATTAAGCTGACGTCATATGACTTGTGCGAAACACACTATGTTTTCTCCAACCAAAGTCTCTTTCTCACTTTGATTAGTGGCGTGTGTAAATGTGTTGCAACGTGTTAGTTCAGTACTTGCGTTGGTGTTGTGCTTTCTTCAGTGCCTGCATTGATGTTATGTTCTGTTTGGTGCTTGCGTTGATGTTGTGTTCTGTTCAGTACCTGTGGTGTAGAAGACAGTTTTGTTTGACAGTTCTGAATATCGCTGATAAATTTGGGACAATGTCAAGGGTTATTGCAGAAAAAAAAAGAAAAGTAGATGCAGAGAATCGTCAATTTCAAGATAACTGGACGGAGGATTATTATTTTATTCTGAATAAAGGTTCGCCAGTATGTTTGCTGTGCAACGAATCCGTATCCGTCAATAAAGAATACAACTTGAAGAGACACTTTACTTCGAGACATGCGGATCCCCCAAAAATTGATGGACAACTACGAACAGATGAAATACAGAAGTTGAAGAAGAACTTGGATACCCAGCAGCAAATGTTCAACAAGCAAAGAATGCAGCACCACAGCATTGTCAAAGCCAGCTTTGTGGTAAGCGAAAAAATCACTAAGCATTCTAAGTCATTTGGTGAAAGAGAATTTATCAAAGAATGTCTGTTGGATGTTGCAAGTATAATATGTCCTGAAAAGAAAAAGACTTCGAAAATATTCGTTTGTCGAGACGTACTCTTGTCCGACGGATAGAAATTATGGCTGATGATATCAAAAAAGTTTAAAAGAGAAGATTGCTAGATTGGAAGCATTTTCAATTGCTTTGGATGACAGCACCGATGCCTCCGATACAGCACAACTAGCAATATTTATTCGAGGAGTTGATGCAGATTTCAACATCACAGAAGAATTATTGGCGCTTCGGCCGTTAAAAGAAACACTATCGGTGAAGATATATTTGAAACAGTCAACACAGTCTTCGAGAGATTTGGGCTTAAATGGAGTTCACTATCTGGCATATTCACTGATGGAGCCCCTGCAATGATTGTTGCACAGAAGGGATTTATTGGAATAGTTCATGAAAGAGCAATAGAACTAGAGATCCATCCGGAAAATTTAACAAATTTTCACTGCATTATCCACCAACAAAACCTTTGTGCAAAATCGATTAAATTCACAAATGTTATGGAAGTTGTAGTAGCCAGTATTAACTTCATTAAGTCGCGTGCACTTAATCACCGCCAACTTAAGGAGTATTTGGCAGACCTATTTTCGGATTATGAAGATGTGTCTCTTATTATTGTGAAGTGAGGTGGTTGAGTAAAGGTAAAATGTTAAAACGATTTTATGATCTGAGAGAAGACATTGCAAATTTTATGGACATAGAAGGAAACACAATTAACCAAGTAAAAGATGATGAGTGGGTGTGTAGCATTCCTTGTAGATGTCACCGCATACTAAACGAACTGAATCTTAAATTGCAAAAACAAGGACAACTGGTGCATGGACATGTCAAAGCTTTTTGTAATAAACTAAGATTGTTGGAAAGTCAGATAAGAGCTAAAAATAGTTATCATTTTCCTACTCTAGCAACTCATAAAAATATCCCTTATAATTGTTATGAAGATGAACTGAGGGCATTAATAGAGCAATTTGATACAATGTTTGCCGACTTCAAAAACAAAGACTCCACATTCACTATATTTGCTCGTCCGATGAATGCTGATGCAAATAATGTCCCAGAAAACTTACAGATGGACCTTATGGAGCTTCAGGCGGATTCAGTGCTAAAATCAACAGCATTGCTTTGACGGATTTTTATAAATTTTATTTGGTGGAAGAAAAATATACAAATTTACGCGCCTTTTCAAGAAAAATCATTTGTCCTTACGGCAGCACATATATGTGTGAACAGTTTTTTTCGAGGATGAAATACAATAAATCAAAAATTTGGACAAGAATAACGGACGAAAACCTCGAAAATTCTATGCGATTATCCTTAAGTAATATTAACGTCAATATTGATAATCTCGTAGTTGAAGTACAAGGCCAATCTTCACATTAAATTGTTGTGTCGTTCATTATATTATAAAATTTATGTAGAGCTTTATACCAAAGCATTATATTATAAATAAATGAAATATGAAGTAGAAACTTGTTTTAATTCATTTAATATTAATTTATTTTATTTAATAATTTGGTCCGGCCCTTGACTAGGAGACAGAATGATAATTTGGCCCCCAAACTAGGAAAAGTTACCCATGCCTGCAGTTTAAACGATAACGAAGAGGTAAAAGTTTTTCTTCGTGTTTAGTATTTCTTAGGGGTCACATGCGTAGCTGCAAAATGGCGTCTGGTAGTTCTCTACACATGGCTGTAAGAAGTTTATTTACTAGGTAAGTTTATGCAGACTTTGTATTCCAAGTATAAGGCATGAATTGCGAGTAGATATGTAATTGATAGATACAGTATGCATCGCTATTAATGCCATCGTTGCTATATAATTGATAGATACAGTATGCATCGCTATTAATGCCATCGTTGCTATATAATTGGTAGATACAGTATGCATCGCTATTAATGCCATCGTTGCTATAGCAGGAAATTTCATGGAACGAATTGCTGTAGTTTCCTTATCTTCGGCAATAGGAAACTTTGAACATTTTACTACGATATATATAGTGAATTTTAGCTTGTGACATTTGTTGAGTTGTCGAAGATGAAGTTTCTCTGATACTTCAAATGCTACACTAATTTAAATTCACCAAAAGTGCAGTTGGACCTGGTATTATTAGTAGGAGACTTCTACAAGTCTTAAATCCATCCCTGAACAAGAACGTATATGAAGTTTTGTGGACTGCAGACGTTTTGTGTTCTTTATAAGAAATCATCAAAAGAACATGTTAGTCAAATTACAAAATTGTCGCTTTTATAAACTTCAAAATTAGCAGGTTGATGCGTTATGTTATTGAACTGTTTTCAAAGAACAGGTTAACAATTTCTCTGTCATAATGATAGCATAAGCATAACCAAACATCCCCTTCAGTTCATAATTAAAAATGAAGTATACTATGATTACAAAAAATCGAAAACGTGGGTGAAAGTTTTCAAGGTACTTAAAGAAACTGTTCATACAATGAAAACTCATAGAATTAAGGCTCCTAATAAAAGGAACTTAAAAAGCATAAGTGCCTCTTACAGTGAATCCTGGTGTTCCATGGAGGAGTGCCATAATAACAATAATATATGAAGACCTGCAAATTAAGATAGGAATACTATTAATGAGTTGTAAAGTTTGAATATCTTATCTCTAGACCTTGTGGCATCTCTAGATTCATGAGAAAAACACCACAAACTGTCATCCTGCTTGCAGTAACTCTCCAATCTCAGCTGTCAGTGTGTCATAATTATGTGTACTCAGTCCAATTTTCTTTTCAGAAGGGAAAAACTCAGCTGCTTCTGCCTAAGAAGTTGCTCAATTTTAATTAGTCTTTTAAATATCTCATTGATAAAGACAAAAAAAAAAAAACGTAAGTTACAAAAACAATAGACAAACAGTAATTGTTTAATAATTATGATTAATAATGCCTTGAAGGAAGTGCCTCTATAGCAAGATGGTAGTGACAGTATACCATTAGATCAGAAAAACCAAAGTTCGAATACTACTAGGATATGAGGAACCTTTATAAGTGCTCTTCACCTTTGAGGGTCAGTTGGTTTGTTTTATTATTGAGATGACAAGTTCTTTCCCCCTTCCTTTCTCATTTATAGTTCCAACTGGTACAACCTATCAGTCGTAAAAGTAAAATTAATGGCTAAACAATACAGAGGCTGCCAGAAGCCCAATATCACTTTGCTTAAATTTATTTGATATTGCTATATGAAAGCTTTTGCTCTCCAATAACTGAAAAATTAACAAACTGCATGATCTAAATAAGTCATGAGAGTATTATTATTATCCCAAGACCTCATTGAGTCAAAGACTCATCTGGGAGGTCCTTTTATCACACACACATACGCACAGCTCATCATACTGTGCCTTGAAGACATTCAAACTCCTTGCAGACACCACACTCTCAGGCAAGGCATTCCAATCATTCACAACTCTGCATGAAAAAAACCTGCTCCTCGCTCCCCTACTCACATCCTCTTTATACAGTTTCCAGGGATGATCTCTGGTTCTCCCCTGATCTCCCACTATTTTCTGTAGAACTCCTCCAGCATTGATCCTTTAACAACCCCTTACCAACTTATAGGTCTCTATCATATCTCCCCCCTCTTCCTCCTGTCCACCAGACTGCAAATTACATCTTCTCAATCTTTCCTCATACTCGACACTTCAGAGTTCAGATCGCCTTTGGACCTTCTTCAACATCTCATTTGTATTAATATTTTTGAGTATTATGTTGATTTTCGTTGTTTACAGAAGTTTATAAACATGCTTATTTTTTTGATTTTTTTTTTTTTTCTTATCATTCCAGAATAAATCCAGATGGGATTTATTATCTATGTTTAATTTTTATGATGAATGCATTTTGTTTTTTCTTTTTAATATTGTTTGTGGTAATAGTTTTGTGTTTTTTCCATTTTTTTTCTTTTTTCTTTTTTTTTTTTCTGCTCCCAGTTTTTCCTGATACTGATTGTACTATTTTTTTGGAAGTTTTTCTTTAGGGAGTGATGTTTTTGTATTGATTATTTTTTATTTATTTATTTATTTATTTATTTTAAAGTGAAGTTTGGTTTCAAGGATGTTTTCAAGAATGGCAAAATCATATCTTAAACACCATTTAAAATACCATTTTTATTTTGCATATTTCTTGAATTTAGGGAGACAGCAAAATAGTGCTTGCCTGGAGTTGGAATATACTCTAGCAATAGTTCTGTTTCCCGATGTTTCAACCTTCCTGTTAAAATCATCATCTGCAGAAAAGCTACGTTACAATTCAAACAGTATGCCAGAGTAACACTAATTTTCAAACGTTATTCTATTGGCCTGACCTCTGATGTAAAAAAAAAAAAAACATCATGAAAGCTATATCATATTTTATATCTCCAGAGAAGCAAATTCATGTAACCTCTAATACAGCAATAGTCTTAATCAGTATTTAAAATCTCTGTTGTGGATTGTTAATATATTGGCTAAGATATGAATAATATAAGATATTAAGGCATGATCACAAACACTTTTTTTCCAGATGGGAATTGTGCATCCATCCATATCCACTTAGTTTGCACATCCGTGTATTATTATTACCTGACGCCTCCAATCGAGGGAGGGTACCTACTCTACAACTGTCTCCATCACTCAATCCACTGACAAACAGCAACTTTACCAACGCCATCTACTTCCCATTACCACCACTAATATTTTCAGAGACAGTCATGAACATCCATGCCCATGGCAGGATTTGAACCCACAGCCTTTTGGCTGGAGAGCAGATACGCTAACCACTTGGCCATCCGACCTGGCTGGCCGAGTGATTAGGGTATTTGCTCTCCAGCCAGCCATTATGTTTATTGAATAGTGCATAAATGTTTCCATACTGGTAAGAAAAGTTGTTTTATATTGGGGTCAAAACATACAAGGAAATGAGGCATAGAAATCACAGCATTCATCCTGCTTGGCATTTTTATAATGCCAGCCAAATGGGTGATAACAACTGTATTACTTGCTCCATGAGAGAAGAAATTAACACAGATTGTGATCCAGATTGATTTTGCCTCTTGTTATCTAGAGCAGTGGTTCCCAATTCATTTTAGACAAATTATGGACTCTACAACCATGTTATAAATAACTTTTAATTTCCCAATGTTTCAACCTTCATATTAAGGTCATCATCTAGAGTATATACACAAATACAAAGACAAGCTACATTACATTTCACACAGTAAGCTATAGATACAATGATTTGATCAACGGTTATTCTACTGGCGTGACCTCTAGTGAAAAATAATAATAATAATAATAAAATAAAAAATTAAATTAAATTAAATTAAAATAAGGAAATAAAATAACTACATCAAAGCTATATTCTATTTAAGATAACAACAAAGAATATTCTTTCATATAGATCGTTTTGTTACAGTAAAAACTGATGTGAGTGAAATCCATTGGCAGCTTGTACATAAGCACTGTGACACTACAGCACCCTAAAGGAAAAAATGAAAAAATTTAATTTTGTTTTGTTTTTTGCAGGTGCTGCAGTGTCCTAGTGCTTATGTACAAGCCACCACTGGATTTCACTCGCATTGGTTTTTACTGTAACAAAATGATCTATATGAAAGAATGTTTCTTTGTTGTTATCTTAAATAGAATATAGCTTTGATATAGTTACTTTATTTCCTTATTTATTTTATTTTTATTTTTATTTATTTATTTTTTTTCACTACAAGTCATGCCAGTAGAATAACCGTTTGATCATTGTATTTGTAGCTTACTGTGTGAAATGTAATATATCTTGTCTTTGTATATGTGTGTGTATACTCCAGATGATGACCTTAATATGAAGGTCAAAACATCAGGAAATTAAAATAGTTATTTATAACATGATTGTAGAGTCCATAATTTGTCTGAAATGAATGCTGATCACCTTGTAACACTAAAGGAAAGAACAGTGTTTCCCAACTTTTTTTTTTCACTTGTGTACGTACCCCTTGGCTGCCCATTTTCATAAATTGTACCCTTCATATTAGTAAAATGTTTGTAATTAATATAGTGCTGTTATTTCAAATTTATATGTTGTAACTATAAATAAATAGTCCAATAATGGGATTAAAAAGCAATGGAATAATAAGGTTGAACAGACAGTGCATGTATATTTACATTCAAAACTCAAAGATACAATGAATTCAAGTAAATTCATCACGGATTACATAAAAAAAATTACATTACATTACATTTGTTACATTAATTTATTAATAATTGAAAAACTTTAATATGTTTTGAAATAATATTTTATATACAAATGTTCAGTGCGATCCCTGAGCTTGTTTTGAGGTACATAGTTTTTTGATATCACCTTCAACTGATGTAAGATACAGTCTTGATTCAGGAAGTGCATTCAGCTTACTATGGTGTTTATTTTTTAGAAAGGTAGAAGAAGAGAAAGCCCTCTCCACCAGCTCTGTCTTTGTAAATGTCAACAGAAACTTAAGTGCCTTGTCAGAAAGTTCTTCATATTCTATGCTAATGTCTGCCCAAAAGTTAATAAGGGATTTTTCTTTGAATTCAGCCTTTTAAAATAGTATGTTGAAAGTTCAATCAACTTCTCTTTTTCCTTGATTGATAATGTGATTCGAAAGTATTCTTCTTCAGAGTGATTTGCAATCCAGTTGTTCTCTTCTCCAGGTTTTGAGAAGTCCTGAAATTGTTGAGTTCGTAAATGCCTCAAGATTAAAGAAGATTTCATGCTACCATTGAATAATACTTCCTCCCCACACACACACTGGAGCTTAGAACAGTCCTCATCTCCTATATACAAAAATCCATACTTCATGTATTCATCACAATATTTTCTCTTTTTTACCTGTTCAAAGAACTGAAGACTGTGCCTTCTCACTGTTTTACACTAAAGTTAGTTGTGTCTTGAGAAATTCTTGGTGACACTATCCACATTATGTTTCACCTTGTTGACTGTGTTGGTTTTCAGCCACTGATAATACATAAATTGAAAGATTAATTTAAACCTTAAAATGATGACAAAGAGAAGAGATGTAGAGAAGATCCTGAAGAAGTTGCTTGCTCATCACTCACTCACTCAACTCACTCATCATGAATGGTAGAGGGGTCTCCCCATTTGTGTGCAATCATTGATGATAGCAGACACCTTTATATGTTGGATCGGTGCAGTTGGAAAGGGAAAAGCCAGTTATTATTATTCCCGATACCTCCAAGGAGGCCAAGGACTCATCGTGGGAGGACACCTACAACTGTTTCAACCACTACACCACCGGATCTCTACTATGAATCATCTCCATCAACGCCATCTACCACCCACCTCCACCACAACTAGTATTTTTTGTCTGTAAATTGCATGTGTTCTGAAGGGCTGATTTGTCTGTATGCGGGATGAAAAACCCTGCTACCTCCGTATGAAATCGACTAACTCACCTTCGACTGAAATCGTCCGGATAAAGATTCCTCCCGTTGCAACAAGAATCGAACTTAGGCCTATTCCAATCGAAGGGTGCAATGTACCGTCTTTCTTCCAATTGCGCTACAGACATTATGAACATTAAAATCTTGAGGGAAAATAAACAAGTAGAGATTAAGTGGATGACTAGCAATATAAAGCATGTGCAAGAAGGGTAACTTGTATGGTAAGGAAGACAAAATCGATTTTGAGAGAAACTTAGCTAAGCAGGCCAAAAGAGGTTTTTTTTTTTTGCTGTGTAGCAAGTAAGAGGAAGAAGAAATAAGGAAAGATACTTTACTCCTTGCTGATGGTGCACAAGTAGAAGAAATAGTTCAGTTACTAAGTGATCACTTTGGAAGGGTATATTATTATTATTACTACGTGCCACTTCCAGGGAGTCCAAAGACTCATTGAGGAAGGGCATCTACTCTACAACTCTCTATCTCCACCAACGCCACCACCCACCACCACCACCACTAGCATTTCCACAGACAATCACAAACATCCATGCCCGCAGCGGGATTCATACCCAGCCTTTTGATTGGAGAGCAGATACGCTAACCACTCAGCTAACTACCTGGTGATGACTACAGGTGGTGACTTTGCAGTTACTAAGATGGATGAACTGGAGGTACTCAGTATATTGAAAAATATCATTGCGAATACACAGCAGTGGGCTCGGACAGTGTGTCAGCTTGTGCACTACAAGAATGTGCAAGTGAACTGGCAGTGTCTCTGACGAAGTTGTTTAATCTAGTCTGCTCTGGCAAGGTTTCAAGGGAGTGGAAAGAGGATAAGCTAGTTTCATTACATAAAGGTGG
The DNA here is from genome assembly GCF_054136105.1 of Typopeltis vanoorti. Lineage (NCBI taxonomy): Eukaryota > Metazoa > Arthropoda > Arachnida > Uropygi > Thelyphonidae > Typopeltis > Typopeltis vanoorti. The sequence continues at coordinate 4,388,417 of NC_143574.1, read as the reverse complement.
CTCTAAGACAAAAGTAGCAAATTGCAGACCTGTTAGTATCTCTAGAGTGGTGATTAAAGTATTGGAAAAGTTGGTTAAAAGTAAAATTCAGGAATGTGTGGATAGGAATATGATTAGAGTAACATGAGGGCAACCAGCATGGCTTTGTAAAAGGTAGGTACTGCCTCGGTAATTTATCCCCATTTTAAAATAATATGACAACAGAATTGGATAAAGGAAATGGCTACACCAATATACTTCTGGACGTTGTAAAGGCATTTGACAAAATACATGAGTTGGAGCAAATGGGAATGGATTTAAGGCTTGTGGCATCGATAGACCGACATCAGAGGGTGATGTATGGTGGAGTGGAATCATGGTGAATGAATGTGACTAGTTGAGTTCTCCAAGACTCTGTACCAAGACCACAAGTGTAATCAAACAAAGTTTGTGCCTGAAGTATCTTCAGGACTGAGGCAACTCATGGTAAAGGTGGACCAAGCTCTCATCACTCCTTGTCTTAGTATCTCCCATAATGCAAAGCACATCTCTTTGCAGACATGTATAATGCTATGCATTAAGGGAAGGGCCAATACATGTCCGCAAGGAGATTGCATTATGGGAGATACTAAGAGAAGGAGTAATGAGAGCTTGGTCCACCTTTACCACAAGTTGCCTTAGTCCTGAAGATACTTCAGGCACAAACTTTGTTTGCTTACACTTGGATAAAGGATTAAACTAAATTTATTATAGTCTAACCAAGTGGAAAAAAACTTCCAACATCTTTCTCTAAATCCAGAGTAATTTAATAATATGGTGAGACACCTTTTGGCAACTCGTATAGGTAAATATGACTTCTCCATTGCTTCCATCTTGGTATCACCACCTCTGGGTCTGGCTCCCACTGACGAGACCAATAAAGTCGAAACCGGTTGGAAGCTTGGGTGATGAATGGCAATGCTGTAGCCCATGAAGTTTCAACTGAGGCTCGGCTTGCTGTCACCCAGGTCCTGCGAGTGGGGGGTAATGAATGACAATGCTGTACCCCATGAAGTTAACTGAGGCACGGCTGTTGCTATTACCCCCTCAGATGACATGAGCAAATGAGCAGCTCTGCTCGGTGGTGGAGTGAGCCTGCCATGGGATAGAGCCAACACTGAGAGTTCTCAGTGGCAGGGTGAGCCTGTTACTGAGGGGAACAATGCTGAGTTTTTGGAGTTTGACCGGTACTTGAACATTCAATAAAGGTCGAAACTGGTATCAGTAGTGGCCTTCCTTTAATGCATAGCATTACACATGTCCTTTATCCAAGTGTAAGCAAACTTTGTTTGCTTATACTTGGATAAAGGATTAAACTAAATTTACTATAGTCTAACCAAGGGGAAAAAACTTCCAAATAATTGATTCTTTACGAAAGCAGATATCAACAATTTGACCCAGCTCCTTTGCAAATCATAGCCTTAGCAATGTCCCATGTAATACCACTTAGACTTCCTCCTGGTGCACCTAGCAGAATAATGGCAGTGGTCCAATAGTTCACATTAAGATTATTTGTTAACTGATCTGGAATCCGGTTAAAGCTTCAAAGTTACATTCAGTTCAATATGTCTACTATGTAACTCCAAACACCAGACAATGATATTGTATTTTACAACAGTTTTAACAGATTACTGAAAGTGCTAGAGAATGAACAGGATCATTTGAATGGTATTTGTTTATAAGTGCATCAAAGCTTAGTGCCTGTTCATATGTAAATATGCCACTGTCTATTCTAGCAGTGCATAATATCTGTGTGAAAGAATTCTCTGAAAATATAGCTTTGCCTCTTAAATACATTACTTATCATAAATATTCATGTATATTCATCATATCTCAAAGCTATAGTATGTTTAATGGGCATTCATGATATATTGTCAGGTTATATATTGAGATTTCCATTATGGGGTTAAGAAATGGCCAGTTGACAGCTTGGCAAATTTTAAATAGGAATTGTAATGGTTTTCAGCATTTAAAAGGCAAGATCCCATGGATAAGTGATGCAAAAAGTGAAGGCATTTATTGGCCCACAAATTTGTAGATTCATGAAGGACATTCTTTGCCATCTTAAATGATGAAGAAAAAAAAAACATGGAAGACTTGCAAATTTTTTACAATCTGTTAAGTGACACAGTAATAACAGAGGACTTCAACTCAATCCTAGCAAGACAAATATTATGGTTCTCAAAGGAAATACAAACAGAGAAGCTCTTGAGAAACAAGTTTACCTTAATGGAGAAAGAATTGAGGAAGTCAGCAAGTTTGAGGACCTCTAATCCATTATTAATGGATCCTGGGTTCTCAAGATGTCAGAAAAAGGTTAGGAATGGCTAAAACAACAGTCAGAGACCTGTCTAAAATCTGGAAGGATGGATCTATCTCCATGGAAACAAAGTTGAGGATTTTGGATGCAATTGTTTTTCCAACAGCGACTTATGGATGTGAGACTTGGAACCTAAAGAAATCAGATAAGAAACGGATATCTGCTTTTGAGATGTGGTGTTACAGAAGGCTGTTGAGGATATCATATAAAAGACGTACAAATGAATGGGTGTTAGAAAAGATCAGTAGAACTTTAAGTGTCTTCTTAAGGATGTTGACAGAAGAAAGTTAAAATATTTTGGACACAGAGAAAGGATGAAAGGGGGACTTCTCAGAACAGTAATAGAAGTTAAAGTTCCTGGAAAAAGAGGCAGGGTTAGGCCATCAATGAGATGGATAGATGGCGTGTGTGGAGTGACTGATCTTCAGAGAGTTGAGGCTGCCAGAAAAGCAAACAACAGGACTACATGGCAAGGCTTGGTGTGGCACATCACCGAGCATCGGAGTCACCATACGGCATCTGTAGATGCCCAGTGAAGTGAAGAAGAAGAAATCGAAGTGACACGAAAATCTTGTGGAAGATATGTTATGGGCATACAATGTGATATAGCATGTCATTAAAGATCCACATCCTTTTAGATTTCTTTCCTCTTAACTTCAGCTTTGTCAGTGACAAAGGTTGAAAATGAATTCTATCAAGATGTTTCTTATATGGAACAACTGTACTTAGAAACTACACTGTCCGTCTGATGCATGCTTGCTTGCATTTATAAGCAGGAAAGTACTGATTTCAGCCATAAACAGAACAACCTTCAAGCAATACATAAATTTGAACATATGCATACTGTTAGTTCATATGGCATGGTTGGTATACGAACATATAATTTTTGTTCCTGCAAAACTGAATAGTGATAAAGAAAATTTTAAGCTCCTATTGATATTCATGTTAAATTCAATCATATTATTAGAAGAGACCGCCAGTGAGTCAGGGACTAATCGAGGGAGGCCACATGTTACCTGCACCAGCTTTCATAACTTTTCTTGAATTCATTCACATCTATGGGCTTAAGGCTTGCTGCACTCACCACTTCCAAAAGTAACCCATTCCAATCATTCACCACTCTATTAGAGAAAAATCTAGCTCTCACCCTTTCTTCACTGCATTAATTCTCAACTGTCATGGATGCCATTTTGTCATCTTCCCATTATCCATCAAATGAAAAATTTCATCTACTGGTATACTGTATAACCGTCTCGTGAGTTTGTAAGACTCAATCATATAACCCCACTTTCTCCTGTTTGCTAGTATCCGTAATCCACAAATTCTCAATCTGCTTTCATAATCTGTATTCCACAATTCCAGTGTCATCTTTAAGACTTTTTTCTTTGCACTCTCTCCACTATACTAGCATCGCAAAGAAAACCAGACCTATGCATAATGCCTTGACCTATACCAAGTGAGGTTGTATCAAGCACTTGTAAAGAAAGAGACACAGTGACCTCCTTCGTTATTGAGGCCCTTGAAATTCAACTTCCTATATACTAAACTCCATGCTTACCAAGACCCTAGCCTGATCAGTTTTCTCTAGCATTATCCCAACAATATAATATGACATTGGGTATTTCATTACAACAAAGTGCATAATTTTACATTTGGTGTCATTGAGCTGGTAGCCATTTTCACATGCTCACAATTCCAGAATATTCAAATCATTTTGCAAAGATTGAATAACGATGGATCAGGGACTGATCCCTCTGGTTTCCTTAAATCTTGCATATTCGCATCTCTCTTATATCAGTTTTTGATATCTGTCAGTCGGCCATCTCCTTATCTATGCTAATATTTTATAATCCTATCCCATATTCTCCAATTTATGTAGTAGTCTTCCATACTATATCTTGTCAAAACCTTAGCAGAGTCCAAAAGTATTATGGTGTACCCATTCTGCTTATCTAACTCAACAGTAACAATAAATATGAGCAAGTTTGCTTAAACATGATCTTCCCCTTAGTAGATCTATGCTGTTCATTGCAAAGTATAGATTCTCTGTCAGCCTACTAGCACAAACTAAATTTTTCAAAATCTTCACCACCACTCCAGAGATACTGATAGGTCAGTAGTTAGACACATCAGGCTTTGCACCACCTTTATACAGTGGAATTATTGTATATTCTTTCCACTCCAATGGAATCTTCACTATTCTGAGGCTATGTAATTTGAGTCTCAAAGGAGACAGCCAGTTCAGCTGAACATTTTTTTAGTATCCATTCTGATATCCCCTAAGCCCTATTGCTGAATTCTTATTCAGTTGGTTCAACAGCTCTAGTTCCTCCATATACACCTGAGTTTTTCCTCATCCAGTGAAGAGGCAGCAGTGAGCTCAATGTTGCATACATGAGGTTGGTAGCTTTTAGCAAAATGGAGACTCATTAGCCGTACAATTTCTTCTGCATGTGTCACATGCCTACCATCTACCTTCAGTAAAGTTATTTTTTCATACTTATTCTTTCTCTTACTTGCAACTGTTACATGCTTTGGTATAAGTAGAGTATGAAACTGGGGATCTTGATGTGAGTTACTTGCAGTAAGTTATTATTTTTATTTTTTTTTATTATTATTTTTTCATTGACTGTTTTGATACACTTACTATTGAACCAGGACTTGGAAACTTGAGAATTTGGGGTAGAGTGGGGGAATGATTGCCTTCATTGCCATTGAGGATAATTTCTGTGACTCAGAGCAGGTTAGGGTTGGATTAGTGGAAGCAATGGTCGGACCAAGGAGAGGAGTAGTAGAAGTTCCAGAGATCATCCCAATTGCCAACTTTATAGTGCTAGATAATGTAAGAATGCAAGGTCTGAGGAAAGTCATTGAAAGGAGACTTGCACTAGATAATGGGCTGAGTTGCTGAGAGATGTGATTTCTGCAGTGTAGGAAAGAGAACTGGGTTAAAAAGAGATTCAGTGTTGGAAGAGTGAAGAGGGTTATCAGGAATTCCTGTAGGTAGATGTACAATGTGCATATGGCTATTGTTTATGGCAAAGATTTCTGCCTCTCATCTAGCTTGGTTGGTAGTTTTTGGAAAAGGAGAGCCAGTTGGAATTGTGGACATTGAAGTTACCCTATTAAGAAGGCCTCGCTATCAGGATGACCAGATTGGAGATAGTCGAGCTTCATAATAAAGAATATGAAGAGGTTTGAGTGGTTATAGAGTTTGAAGAATGGTAAATGCAGCAGATGAAAATTACTAGTTGAGGCAGAGTAGATCAAAAGCAGGGGATTCTAAATTAGCCACTTTCTGGCATGCAATGTCTGATCTCACAAAGGCACAGGTGCCACCCTTGTGGCAAAAGAATTGTGAAGTGTGTAATTTGGATATTGAAGGTGGACAGTAGTGGATGTAAATGCTACTTGTGTTTTGTCAACAGTACGAGCTGCAGTCAGGAAGACTTTAAGTGGTGTATGTCATTAATGTTGGTGTTAATGCCATGGATGTTAGTAAAGTGGATGTGAAAGTGAGTTTTTATTGAAGATTCTTACATGGTTTGTATGTTATGATTGGTTGTGTTGTCTTTTTAGTTGGAATTAATTTATGAGGGAGATTCATTTTTTATTGCAATATCACTGTTTGTATGATTCATTAGTTCATTCAAGGTTAGATAGAAGAAGTGGGGACATGCACTGAGAGAGATACTTAGACTTAATCTCTGGGCACCACCTGGCAGCCAGCTTCAGTATCGCCATTTTAACTGATGTACTCTCAAAATGGAGGGGGCTAAAGTATGTTTGGCATGGTTTTGAAGGTTTATCACTTACACTGAAGAGAGGAGAAGGAACAGAAACCAGAATCCCTGCTCTTGAGATTAAACATGGAATATGTTTGGGCCTCTACTAAGCTGGGTGATGGTATTTCATCAGGCGATGCAAGTCATCTACCATTAAGTGGTCTAGTTGGAATTTCCTCCAACTAAGATATCCCTTTGTAGCAGGAATACTCACTGGATTCACCAGAACTCCTTTTGTGGAAATGCCACGATGTTGCATTTCCACAAAAGAAGCTGACTTGACCTGAAATAGGAGTTGACTTGCCAGGGAGAGGCTATATATTGTGCATTACTTGGCCATTAGAGGCCTATTCCAAGATGATGGTAGATATCTGGTATATGGGTGGTTATCAATCCATTAAGTTTTGGTGACAGATTGTATCAGTATAGTAAATGAAAATCCTTCTTTGAATATTCTGCTTGATCCAGAAGAAGAAAACATTGAGCATTAAAAAAAAAAAAAAAAATCTGAAAGATTGTTCAATCAATCAGTATCTGTCCTTAAAATTATTTCTGACTTAAGCATGTATTTCTTTTCCCCAAAAAAAATATTGGAGTCCATGGGATTCTTAAATCTCCTCCACACCCATAATTCAAATGCAATTCACTTTCTGTCTTTTTAATAATCCAGCTTTCACATCCATACATCACTGCTGGAAATACCATTGCTTTGACAATTGTAACTTTCATGGCCTAACTCACACCTCTATCTTCCACAATTTTTGTCAGGTTTAACACCACTTTTTTCCCCATGACTATCCTTCTTTTAATTTCATCTTCACATTTATCGCCATTTCTGATTCTGGACCACAGTAAGTCTTACCTTTCAACAATTTTTATTTTATCTCTCTCTACTATAAATTCATTTAAATTGCCAGAAGCCATCAGTTTTGTTTTGCTGATGTTTAAATCAAGCCTGGCTTTTTTACTTTCCGTCTTAGCTGATAGAATCAACCACTCCAGATCTTCCTTAGTTTCTGCTATGAGGTTGTATCATCTGCATACTTAAATTATTTATTTTTCTGCCACGAATCTTAATTCCAACTGGATCTTTGTCTAAATCAGTCATTCTCATAACATATTCACTATAAATGTTAAAAAGGTAGGGCGACAGCATACAACCCTGCTGCACTCCTTTTTCCACTCGAACACTGTCACTTTCTCCAAAGACTGTTTTTACTGAAACCTTGGTTGTCATACAGCTCTCTTATCAAGAGATTAGATATTCAGGTATGCCAATTGATCTCATTACAACTTGCAGTCTGTTGTGATCCACACAATCAAAAGCTTTCTTATAATAAAACAAATGAATACTGCCCTCTGAATTCTCTTGTTTTTTCCATAATCCATCTCATGCTTGCTATTTGGTCTCTAGTTCCTTTACCTCTCCTAAAGTCTGCTTGTTCTTGTGGCATTTCTCTATTCAAATATGGCTCCAACCTTTGTTGGATCACTTTCAGTATGACTACTGACTACTTGCATGTGAAATTAAAGCGATGGTTCTATAATTTTTACAATCTTTGGGATTTGAGTTTTTTGGAATTGGGATGAATACCTGATGTTTTCCAATATCCAGGCCAGTATATTTTCTTCAAAGCCTGTTGACAAAATTCAGTCAATATATTCACTACTTTATACCCAACTGCTCTCTCAGTAATTCCATTGACACATCATCAGCTCCCAGAGCTTTTCCTTTTTGGCAGCTGTTCCATTGTTGATATCACTTCACTTTTCATTATCATGGGTTCCTCAACAAATTCTCTCATTTCAATTCTCCTTCAATATTATTATCTTTTTTGTACAAATCCTCTACACACTCTTTCGATCTTTTTTTCACTTTTTCTTCCATCAGACATTTTTCCGAATTACTTTTTACAACTCCTAATCTAGGGATAAACATCCCTGTAACATCATTTATTTTTCTAAACAGATCTCTTGTTCTACCCATAGTATTGCTTTCTTCAATTTCCTTTCACCTTTTATTTAGATGTTTCTCTTTATCTTTCCTAGCGTATCTTTGGAAATCTGCACTTAGTTGCCTAACCCTTTCTTTGTTTCTCTGAAGTTTCTTTTTTCTTCTTTCCTCTGCTATTTGATTAGCTTCTTCTGACAACCATTTACAATCTTTCTTTCTTGTTGTTTTATTAAAAGTCTTCTTTGCTGCTTCAATGACTACATTTTGTTTCTTTCCATAGTTCTTCTAATTCTCTTCCAGTCTTCTCCAAACTTTTAATTTCTTTACGACTTCTACTTTAAATGCTTCATTTAACAGTATCCCTTAATTTCAATTTAACTTCAGCTATCGATAATTCATGATCTGTCACACAGTCTTCACCAGGTAGTGTTTTTGCTGGATATCACTCCTCCACCTTCTGCTGGCAACAGTATAATCTATCTGATTTCTGTATTCTCCATTAGGTGAAGTCCATGTGTCCAATCTTCTTTTGCAATAAAGCAACTGTTCTCAACACAAAACCAACATCCTTTCTCCTGCTTCATTCCTAAGTCCTAAAATCAATTTTACAGTGATGCTTCATTCTTCTTTTTCACCCACTTTTGCATTCCAATCACCTAATATCAATAGAAAATCTGTTTTATCAAATGCACAAACTTCTGTATGCTATATTAAAGAAACCTGTTTATTAGTTTATATCAATTATTATATATGAAATACTCATTTATTGAGAAGTATATGAATTATGCAATATTATAAATTTGGTAATTTTATATTTTGAGAGTAATGCTGTTCTCCTTTACCTTCCTCTTATTGTTGAGTGGATACAGTGCATTATAAATTTATGTGATATTATATTGTAATCCTGTGTGCAATTTTAAAACAATATTTTTTTTAATTTTTTCTACACTCGGATTTTAGTCAAGTCCAGAAAGTCTTTATACCAGGAATTCGCCACCGCAGTACTGCACCTCCTATTCACTCTGCAAGTCTTGAGCAGATATGTAAAGTACCTCTTAATGAACCATTGCCTGGTTTTCCAAAACCTATTTATGCTTCAAGTAAAACTCATGATCACGAAACCAAGGTAACAACGTTAAATAATGGTTTAAGAGTGGCATCACAGAGCAAATTTGGTCAGTTTTGTACTGTGGGAGGTAAATTGATTATCATTAATTAGTTTTATGGCTTTATTTTTTGGATAGATTGCATTTATTGGGGTGGGGATTTCAAAACTGTTTTTTAGGAAGTTTTATTTTGAATAAAAATTTTAAGTGAAATTAAATATTATTTTCAAAAGAATGACAGAAATTAATCAAATCCATTTGAGTAGTTAAAATTCACACTGATTTTTGTTTCTGTATTTATCACATGTTATTAAATATCATATGCAAAAATTTGACACAATGAAAACAGCCTGTGAAAAAAATATATATATATTTTTTAAAGTTACAATAAGAAATTTAACCACTTTGTTGCGAAGTAAGATAATTGGTATTTTTGCACATCTGAAGAATGTGCAAAAGTTTTGGAGCATGATCAGCTGTCATAAGAAAAAAATTCCTGCAATTTTCAGTGTTCATTTTGTCAGCATGGTTGGATGAGTGGAACATATCCACTTCCCAGCCAACAGTATATGCATTTGAATCCTGGCATTGGCATGTTTTGTTGAATGTGTTTAAGTGGTAGATAAATTTCACTACTCACTGAGACCCTCCTTATTTGAGGCCTGAAGTGGCATAAATAAATTTAAAAAAAAAAAAACATGTCTGGTCTCTTGACCAGATGATGCCATCTCTTCACTCCACTAATCTTTCTCAGGACTCTCATATCTGCGGTCTCTAGTCTTTGGTCAAGTGTTTTACTTCTGACCCAGCTCTCAGATCCATAAGTTAAAAGTGGTTTGAACACTGTCTTGTATACAGCTAATTTAGTGTTCCGACTAATTTCTCTCTTATTCCATATGAATTTATTCAATTGACTTCCTACCATACCAGCTTTGTTGATTCTGTTGTCTATTTCCATATTTAATTTACCATCTTCACTAAAAATCGTGCCTAAATAGCTGAAATGTTTTACTTGTTCTATAAGTTTTCCAATCACAATGCAGTTGACATTTTCAATGATTCTGCTTATTTTCATTGTCTTTGTCTTGTTATTGCTGACCTTCATACTATATCTATTACAACAGTTATTCAATTTAGTCAGGGAATCTTGCAGACTGGATTATAACATCATCTGCATAAAGTAAAGAGCTAATATATCAGAAGTATAACATCATCTGCATAAAGTAAAGAGCTAAGATAAACATAGCCAATTTTGATATCAGATTTAATACCACCTTCCTTCATAATGTGATCCATATGGATAATGAATAACAATGGAGAAAATGTGCACCTTTGTCACACACCTGATTTTACTGCAAACCATCTTCCTGTACCGCCAATTCTAACTGCTGACTTACAGCTTCAGTCAAGACTATGTATTGCTTGATATTGTGTGCAGGTCTGGTCTTCTGGTTTCTGTTGTGATTCTGATATATTTGAGAGAGTACAAAGGAAAGTGTTAAAAAATTATATCTGGATTATGGAATACTGATTATGAAGACAGATTGATGAACAAAATTCTCTACTGATTATGAAGACAGTAGAGACTTTGTAGACTGCAGACATTAGCAAACAGAAAGAGGGTGTTATTGAGACTTACAAACTTCAGAAAGGATCATACAGGATTTCAGTTGATGGAATATTTCAATTTATTTATGGTGGGGAAAGGACAAGAGTGCATAGTTGGAAACTGAGAATGAATGCCACTAAGAAGGGGGTGAGGGCTAAATTTTTCTCTACTAGGATGATGTGTGATTGGAATGGATTGCCATTGGATGTTGTGAGTGCAAGCAGTGTGAATGAATTTAAGATTAAGTATAGTGTGTGTGGTATATAGCCTCTCTCAATGAGTTCCTGACTCCCTGGAGGTCTCTCTCTTAATAATAATGTCCCATTTACACCATATAACTGTAGTGTTTTGAAGAGCTTTCCTCTTGGAAACTTGTCATATGACTTTTCTAGATCAATCAAAACTTAAATACAAATCCTTGTTATATTCCCAAGATTTCTCACTATTTGTATTAAAGTGAAAATCTTATATGAGTTTGAACATAAAATCAGTATAACTAAACTGGGCATATACCATTATTTTCTTCAAGTCATAACAAGAAAAACACTTTAATGTGCACAGTTATCATCATTTATGGATAAAACTTCTGCAACTTACCTTGGCTCCTACAGAACTGCCACCTCCTTTTTGAATTCATACAGGAGGGAAAACTAATACAAAAACTTCTTCCTATATGAAAACAACATAATTCAGTCTAATTCTCCTTGCATTCCAAATCATAGAACACTGAAGAAAGAATATGTCCTCATCCAAAATACTTCAGTAACTTAATTCACTTTTCCTGTGAAAGCAACAAGTTTCATGTTGTTGCTTTGCATTAAATTACTAAAACTGTACCAACAGCTTTAGTTGGTACAGTTTTATTTGTTTCAGAACAAATTTACTTCTGTATGAAAACTTAAACTTTGAATTAAAGAAATATGTATGTTGTGCAATATTTCTTTAATTTGCAGTTCTAAGAGAACAGTATCTATTTATGGCAGCTGTATATCATTGGGTTTCTGTCCAGTTAAGAAGCTGACATTCACACCAGCTGTGTCACTATTTCTCTTCCTCTCAAATGGGCTATTGTTCATCAATTGGGTCCCCTTTCTCTTTGTAATTGGATATGATGGCTATAAAGTTGACTGACTGCTGAAATTTTCAGGTTATTTTTTATTTTAGAGGTAAGTTTAAATTATTGTCACTTGAAGATTTCAGGTAAGCGACATTATAAACCAATGTAGTTTCAAAATTTTAAATGTTAATTTTAGATCTCTATTTTTATAACTTCATATTCTAGTTTTTTGTTCCAATCCTTGTTCTGTTAACAGTGTACAGTTTCTCGCCTTTTTTTTTTTTTTTACAATTTCCTTTGTTCTCTTTCCTGCCATTTCATTTTTCATGAGAATGAAGTATAAATTAAAGATGCCAAGAAATTATATTCTTGGTTTCATCCTTTATCCAAATATAAGCAAACCAAGTTTGCGCATGAAACAGTTTTTTCTAGTTGGAAAGAATTAGGTTTGATTCCTATATAAGATGTGAAGAACTTTTTATCTGGGCTTTTCAACTGTGAGTTAGCCATGTTATCCTGTAAGACAGGCACAGGCCAGAAGAACACACACCCATTGATAAACTGTTAATGTAGCAATACTCTGCATTTCATCAACATTTAAGTAAAGTGTATAACTGATGTTAATGTTTACATCATAAACAACAATAGAGTAATTCTGAAACAAACTAATTTCTTTAGTGCATAGCACCAGAAAATACTGAAGCAAAATGTGAATAATATATTTTAATGAAGTTATAAGTTATTTACCTCTAGACAGAGGCACATGTTGACAGCATGTTAGTAAGCATCAGAATAAAGAAACCTTATGTGACTGACATAACTCTGTCAAGGGTGTGTTGACTGTCATTGGGGCATGCTTAAAAATAACAACCAGGAGCAAATAGCATAGTGAAAGTGGTAGAAAATTTGAAGTTATTGAATAATATGGATTGAAATTTCCATAAAATTAAGAAATAAAACTGAAGTTTTAAAGTTCAGACATAATTTGTTAATAGTAATTGATATGCTGATATTTTCAAAGTACTTGTTACAGGAGTTTCATTAAATGAGAAACCAAAGTAACTTGATAACTCATCTCATTAGGAATGGGAATGACAGCTCTTGCATAACATTCTTATGTTATGTAAGAGCTGTCATTTCTTCATATTGCATGGAAGTTCTTTCTCTTATTGAAAAGAATGACTGAGAAAAACTAATAATTCAGTACAGGGAGTTGATGTAATTTATTTGCTGTTTATCCACTAACAGAGAACTTAGTGTTGAAAGTTTCTTGATTTTGCTGGGAGGGCAGTTTGATGGATTACCATGAAGTTTTCTTGGCTTTTTCTTATTTATTGAGTTTGTTAAATTTAGTAAAGCTCATTACTGGTGGTAATATTTGACCGATTAAATATTAAATTTATATGGATATACTTGGAATAATTTCTGACTTCAGCTGTAATAATTAAGATAGGAGTTCTTTGTATTGATTTGAACACATCTGAGATCAACAATAACATTTCCTAAGAATGAACCCGGTTAGCATTAGAGCATTTAAAAAAAATGGATACCAAAACCAAATAAGGGGAAATAATCATTTTCACCTTTATTACACTACACTGGCCTCATAGCCTTAGTTGCTTCAGTAAATTCTGAAAGAAATTACAACTGCCCAAGGCACAACAGGACTTTTCTTGTGTCCTATAGTTGATTGTATCAATCATTCTACACATAATTTACCAAACTATCTGTAAAGTTTTTGCTGCTGCCTACAGACCTTGTTCTACTTTTCTGGAGTTCTGTTCACATTTCAAAACATCTCCAGGTGCAAAATTCCAAAGTGATTTTGATGCACAATTCTACATATATTCTCCTCATTAAAATTTGAACTGTTCTGTTAAGATAAGAATTTCCTTTTAATATCATTATTCTGTTTGATTTCACTATCTAAGCACAGGGTGGAGAAGAAAAAAAAAAATTCATGCAAATTGAAGGGATGACTGAGTTTGCAATATCCCTAAACTCTCAGACTTCTTTTTGACAGATGTCAGTCAGGTCTCTACAAACTAATCTTTTCTCAACCTCAGCCCATCTGCTTCGTATCCAAGATAGACGGCACTTGTCTACGTAGAATTTAGAGTTGAAATTGAGTTTAACAGCTTTCTTCCTTCTTTCCTGGACATATGATGGTCACAGGATGGTACATCTAATTTTTAATCTACCATCCGGTACTTGAGTACAGGATGGTAAATTAAATTTCATTCTACACAAACCTATCTTTACAGGAAGATGCATCCAATAGAATTCTAATGATTTTTCTCAGAAACTTGGCATCATTAAAACCTCATCAGGCCTAATAGTGTCTTTGTCCTTAAGAAAATTGCTCTTGTAAGAATTAGACCACATCAAAATCTTATAGCCATTATATAAATATATAATGATTATAATTAGTCTGTAGTTTAGTGTAGCTTAAGATACTACTATGATCCTTGTCCCATACATAAAAAGAACCTCTGAACATATATCAAGAATATTTAAGAATTCAATACCCACCTTCTCTTTTAGATTTGCCAGAACATTGTGTAACTTTTGCTTCCTATTAAGGTTATTTCTTTAATAGAATATTAAGATTATTAAGATATTTCCTTGAGTAGTCAACCCAGCTTAAACAAAAAATGTGGCAGTTGTCATCAAAAATAACAATATTTAATTTCTTAACTGTAAATAATTAAGGGATGAATTTACTTATGTTGAAAATGTTATTTGAGGGCAAAAATTTTGGTCTAGTTTTGAGACCATTAACAGTATTTTCTCTTTAGAGAAAATAAAATAGAATAACAGTTTAAAAGTTTAACATTTGTCATAATATATGATGTTAAATTCAAGAGTTAGAGTTTGATCTCTAACCATTAGAATTCAAAGAACATAAGAACAAAATTTTTAAAAAAAACTTTTTTATCTTCTCAGTCACATTGTATTTGTATAGATGCTAGTCAATCTCTTTTATTTAATTAGATTCCTAAAACTGAAAAACAGTTGTAGAAACTTTCTCTGTTGGGTTAAGTATATTGTTTATATATACTTAAAATTATATTCTTGTTTTAAACCTTTACCCAAGCATAAGCAAACAAAGTTTGTGGGTGAAGTGTTTTCACGACTAGTCCACTTGTATATAGAGCCTGTTGACTTCACGTCACTTGCCTCAAAGGGTCACTACCCAGACTAGTTTTGATCTTTATTGAGTTCTCATCCATGAGAACTAAACCAAGGAAGATACCAGGGTTAACTTATGCATATGCTTGGGTATAGGGTTAAAACAAGAATGTTTCTTTACAAGTAAAACATACATTGTAACCAGTCAGAAAAACATTTCACAGCTAAGGTTAAATCATTGCAGAAGTCATGAAATACTGAGGCAATTGATGTGGCAGCCTCTATATAAAGTAGACTAGTTGTGAAAATACTTCACACACACACACATACTTTGTTTTGCTTACACATAGGTTAAGGATCTAAACAATGTTTCTTGTGAAGTATAATATATTAGAAACAGCTGTATTTTATAATCCAACATACTACTACTATTTCCACTGCAATTTTATCTCCTGATGATTAAGTAATGGTTTGCAGAATGTCCTCTGAATCTTTACAAAAGATTTTTGTAATAATCAAGGAATGTCATATTCAGTTATTGATGAACAAAGATAATCCCTTCGTTTCCTATCCCAACACTAAGAACTACTTGATAATATTTAGACAGACTGGTTAAGACTTTAGTGCTAAGGGTTTCGATTTTGCCATTACTCCAAAGATAATGCCCATTATGGATTTTATATTAAATATGAACATAGGCTTTGATATTTCCTCATACTGTTTGCAAGTAGAATCTGTTTTAAAGCTACATATGTTTTCATTCAAATATGTATCTCCTTGGCCTAATTTAAGTAGAAATTAAATTTTGGCTCTGTCATCTCTTAAGCATAAAAATAGCCATAAAAAGATCTGAAAAGAACATGCTGTAGTTATACAGGATGAAACAATTATTTCAGGAAGCTTAACATTTTACTTTGTGATCATTGTATGTACCAGTGCACCTCTAGAATGCACCTTGCACAGTTACAAATAAAATCAGTTGAGTTTAAGAGAATGCCTAGACTATATGGGCTTCCAAAAATTCAGAAAGTAATTCTTTTAAGACATATAATGGATTCTAGTGGCTGTACAACTAACAAATGTTCAATACATTTGTCTAAAGTTCTTTTTTTCTTTTATTGGAGATTTTCAGAATTACATTGTTACTGACAAAGCTTTCAATTACATTTGATATTGTTTCACTCTTTTCACTCACTGATACATTGGAGTTATTGTATAATGTGTTATTTCCTTGAAATATAAAATTATTTATTTTGCTGTAAGGTATTTTTCTTGGCAAAATAAACCATACAAACAAATCAATTGAACTGCAGTGGATTTACCTGTTTCTCTTACCTTAGCCAACTACTATGTGGAACATTTAAAAAAGCATGTGCTTAACACTCTCCTCAGCTTCTTGTAGGGTTTTGATATGTTGACATTTTGATAGTTTTGGAGGTCTTCATCTGAGCTCAGTGTTTTTTTTTTTTTTTTTTTTTTTTTTTTTTTTTTTTTTTTTTTTTCATAAAATTAATTTACTCCACCTAAGAATTAATTTATCCTTGAAATAGATGATAATAAGAAGCTTCTATTCCTGACATTGATGCTTATCATCATCTGATCTGCCTCAGAAGTCAATCAATCATCAAAACATTAGTACACTGTACATACAACTTATGCATTATCTTCTATAAACAGAACTATTTATTCTTTAATGATTACCTCTCCAGCATCACAAAAATGATAATGACTGCATACATTTAGAAGTGCATTTAAACATTATTCATATATTTAATGAACATTCTTTTTTGCTTAATATATATCTATTTTAAGTATATTATATTCATTTTCAGTGGTTATTGATTCTGGATCACGCTATGAAGTAGCCTATCCAAGTGGAATTTCACACTTTTTAGAAAAGTTAGCCTTTGGGGTAAGTATTATTAAGTAAAAGATTCAAAATAACAGGCAGGTGTAATCTTCTAAATTATTCAGCATTTTTGCAATTTTATAGGCTAAATGAAATTTTATACCTTACATATGTTTGCTAGATAACTATTTCAAGAAATAAAAGTGTCATTGACTGTGATTGTTGATTGCGATATCTTCAGACTGGTTTGGGGCATGAGTATACGGGATATTTGAAAGGAAGTAATCACCATTTAGTTTTATGAAAGATGAATTCAATGTCGTATTGAAAAGAAAAGTTTGTAATAAAGTTTTAAAAATAATCAGTTAAGCAGCTTCCAGAGGTGAACAAGTATACAAATATTATTGGAGAAAAAACATGTTTTGAAGAAGAACAAAATGTTGGAAACTTAGTGGCAGACTCAGAAGAAAATGTGTTGAAGTTGCTTACAAAGATAGAAAAATCTAAACTCCAGAACTAATTTCAGTATGTTCACTTAAACAGCACCAAACTTCCCAACTTTTGAAGTTTGATGCTGTTATAATTGCCTTCGAAATACAAGATCTGACCATATTGGAGGGTTTACAGATAACAAACTAATTTGGAGGAAAATTGTCAATAGGAAGTTAGTAATAATGCAAACTTTCATGCAGTTGTAATGTCCTGTACCATCCTTGAAGGTACGTAACAGATATAATTTCAATATTGTTTTAAAAATCAATGTAGCAAAAGTGTTAAGAAGGCTTGCACATTTCTTTTAGAGATTCTTGATTAGATATTTTAGTATTTGTAAATCATGAACTGACAGTCTCCTGAACTAGAGCATATATATATATATATTTTTTTTTTAAATTTTATTTTTGAAACATTAAATGACTATAAGCCAAGAGATAAAAATAAAAACACTATTTTATTTAAAATAAACCATACAATTACTTCCTAGTTTCATCTTCTTAGAAGATTTAAAAAAATCTAAAGATTAAAACATTGCTGGTATTTCTCTCATATTATGCACCCGATGAAGTCTTCTAAGACGATGAAACTAGTTGTTTGGTTTATTTTAAATAAAATAATGTTTCTATTTTTATCCCTTGGCTTATAGTCATTTAATCTGTTTAAATATGTCTTCTTCAGCTGATTATATGACCCATAAATGAAATGCAAGATCTGTAGCACATCTCTGCCAAGTGTTACAAGGGTAAGAAGAAATTTGTTGACATGTTTTATTTTTTTTTTAATGGTTCAAAGTTGTAGTCTTTGTGGAAGGCAGGAATGGAGGCTGTTTCAGGAAACAAATGTAGATAGAATGAAAGAGTTTTTTTTTTGTTGAAAGTTTATTTTTCACTTGGTTAGACTATAATAAATTTAGCTTAATCCTTTATCCAAGTGTGAGCAAACGAAGTTTGCACCTGAAAGTATCTTCAGGACTGGGGTAAGGTGGTACAACACCGGGAAACTCGTTGCAAAGGTGGAGCAAGCTAACATCACTCCTATCTCAGTATCTCAGATATGTATAATGTTATGCATTAAGGGAAGGGTCACTACCCAGACTAGTTTTGACCTTTATTGAGGTCTCTTCAGTGGGAGCCAGGCCCAAGTGGAGATACCAGGCAGAAGCATTAGCAAGGTCGTCCCTTCCCTTAATGCATAACATTATACATATCCGCAAGGAGATGTGTTTTGCATTATGGGAGATACTGAGATAGGAGTGATGTTAGCTTGCTCCACCTTTGCAACGAGTTGTCCGGTGTTGTACCACCTTACCCCAGTCCTGAAGATACTTTCAGGTACAAACGTTGTTTGCTCACACTTGGATAAAGGATAAAACTAAATTTATTATAGTCTAACCAAGCGAAAAATAAACTTTCAACATCTTTCTCTAAATCCACAGTAATTTAATAAAAAGGTGGCACACCGTTTGGCAACTCCTATAGGTGGAGATGACCTTGCTAATGCTTCTGCCTGGTATCTCCACTTGGGCCTGGCTCCCACTGAAGAGACCTCAATAAAGGTCAAAACGTCTGGGTAGTGACCCTTCCCTTAATGCATAACATTATACATATCCGCAAGGAGATGTGTTTTGCATTATGGGAGATACTGAGATAGGAGTGATGTTAGCTTGCTCTACCTTTGCAACGAGTTGCCGGTGTTGTACCACCTTACCCCAGTCCTGAAGATATTTTCAGGTGCAAACTTTATTTACTCACACTTGGATAAAGGATTAAACTAAATTTATTTTAGAATGAAAGAGTAGGAGGAGAAGTTGGTTCATTAAGTTTGAAGATAAGTGGTGGATGGTTGACCAGCAGATGCTCTTGTTTTTACAGTCTATGTAAAAGGCATTTTTTAATTCATAGTGTAGCAGTTTATTCAATCTTCCTTAATGTGGTAGGCTAAGTGGCTTGTCACAGCCAACCAAGGCTTTATAGAAACTTAATTAATGTTATAATAGGGCAGTTAAACCTGTCAGTCCCATGCATGCTCTGGTCAGTATCTCCTACAGGATGAACGACACGAGTTTCTGAGAGGAAAGAACCATGCCACCTCTAAGAGGAATACTTCTACTGAGTGTTCCATAGAGGATTTATACAAGATACTCGAGAAAAGACTATGAAGAAATTGCAGAAGAGCATAAATTATCAACTTTAAATTAGAGCATTTATTATGGTTGGCCGAGTGGATAGTACACCCGCTTTCCAGCCAATAATCACAGACTTGAATCCCACTGTGGACATGAATGCTTGAGGTTTTTTTTTATTAAAAAAAATTATAAGAGTACGTAGTTTTTACTTTCTTCAAAGTAATATCCTAGTACAGTCGACAGTTCATGTGCCATGCGATATTTGAATTCCTTTTTATGTGATGATCCACAAAATGTTTTCCAACACTAATAAGTGGTCATTTGAAATTTTTTATAAATCATAAGATTTGCCAGTTTTTAATAGTTCATATATATTTTAATTATTGAATGGATTGGAAAATTATTTTTATTAAAATCAATATTAAACTTAAATATCCAGATTTTTTTCACTTTCAGTATTTAAAAATTATTATTATACTTTCAATGCTGGAAACTACCTCAATACCATTGGTTCTCTGAAAAACTTTGCCTCCAGCAAGCTACCAGGGAGGGTGCAGAGAAGACACTTTCCAAGCTTTCTTCTTACTTACCATATACAAAGGACACACTATCAACTCCCTCCTTACTAGGTGTCTATCAAATACCCTGCTCTTGTCATCTTTGTTGCTTTGGACAGACCTGGCTGTTCTGCTTTGATTAGAATCCAAGAACATCAAGACTATATTGCATTTTTGGAATCTAACAAGTCTGGCTTTGTTTCTCAGGCTTTTAAACTAGGCTTCTTTGGAATGAGACACATTCTTATTCCAGCAGGTTCAAATTTGACTATCTCAACCTTAACCAAACTGACTTTATGCCAATCTCTAAGTTTTGGGGAAGTGATTACTATTAATTGTTTGTAATTTTTTTTATCTGCGCAAACTTTTACAGTTGTTCCTTTGAACTCTAATAGTATAATCCTCTCAACTCAGCTGCGACCAAGACACGAGCTAGTAAACACATGCAATGTAACTAACGCTTATGATTCGTGTTTTGAATGTAGTTACTACATGTGTAAGCCATATTAAACATGTTCCCTTAAAACAGTTGCCTTACTAAATATCTATACTTGTACAGTATATAATAAATTTACAAATGCACATATTGCATCTTTTTACTTCCTAACACCTAATAGTACAAAAAGGCTTTGAAGACATTGGTCTTTCATAAGCATGGTGATATGGTTGTTATACTGAGTGAAGACGATCAACAGTTAAAAAATTTTTGCAAATATCCATACCATAGTCCCATTAAACATAGTCTCTATGTGAAAAATTGGATGCCTTACCCGATCAGTCATGAGGCTTGGTACTGATGTGTATTATGTTTTATCATAATTTAGCATATTCATCCTGGCTAACATTACTAGATAAGTTATCATTAATTCACAGACAAAACTATAATTTTGGGTCTGTAGACTTTGCTTGCAATGGCCTAACCTCTTTCTCATCCTACCCATCTACATTGTAGAATATTACAGTATGGCCACATTTTTATTTTCTTGTGGCACATTTTGTTATTCTAAAAAATGGCATCAGTTATCAGTTTGATATATTACTATATAATAAATATTGAACAGTTAATGGAGATATCTGATTATGGTACTTCCTGCGCAATCATGAATCAGCCCAGCAGATGAATGATCTGCTGGGCTGATTTAATAGTTTGTTTAGCTAGCAGTTATAATTTTCTCCAATGCAATCAGCTATCATTATAGCAAACACTATTATAACAAACTCATTTACTACAAAGATAATCAGCCGAAAGGCTATTTTACCGGCGAATTTGTTGATTGAGCAGGAGATGGTAAATCCCGTTTTATTTTATAGCCGGGTACGAAACTCGGGTCGAAATCCATCGACATCCATAGAGTTTCAATGCCGAAAAAACTATCGGCAGAACCAAGTGTAAATGATCACTTGGGTAGTACAACACCAGGGCAACTCCATGCAAAGGTGGAGCAAGCTCCGTCACTGACTTTAGTATTCTCTCATAATGTAAAATCCAGCTCCTAAGAGATGTATAAATACTGTTTTACATTATGAGAAGAGGTCACTACCCAGACCGGTTTCAACCTTTTTTTGAGGTCTCATCAGTGAGTAGGTAGACCTGGAATATCAAGGTTTTAAGTGAACCGAAACTTACATACCTCTACTGTGTTGTACTACCCAAGTGATCATTTACACTTGGTTCTGCCGATAGTTTTTTTCGGCATTGAAACTCTATGGATGTCGATAGATTTCGACCCGAGTTTCATACCCGGGTATGAAATAAAACGGGATTTACCATCTCCCGCTCAATCAAACTCGTTTACTGTAATAAACTATTGAGAAATTATAACTAAATCCTTGTAGACACACACATGCACTGCTGTTGACAAAGAAATGCACTCTAGCAAATTACTCATTATAATGAATTATTCTATGGCCCCACAATGCTACTTGCTTTTTTTTTCCCTTGTGCTAAGATTGATTAAATATTAATTAACCAAGTTTTTTTCACTTTATGTTTTCATTTAATTTCTTTTCATTCTGATTCTCACATTAGAAGAGGTATTATTTCTAGATTGTGTCAAACCATTATAGATATCAGAGAGCCAAAATCCCTGTATAGTGAAGAGTAAGGTTTGGGTTTTTAACAGTATTAGACTCATCAGCTTCATATGGAATAAAAATTTTACTAGTTCAGACTAATGGAGCAAACAGTTCAAATTATAAAAATTATGTAATTTTTTTAATTCTTAGATCATAAAAGCATGCAAATTTATTCACAGTTCAGTAACATATTAAGTATAAACACACATGCCCATTTATTTCAAAAATAAGGATTAGATAGCTGGGAAACTCTAGGGGCAAGACATTGAACTTTTTCAGGCTTCTTTAAGCTTCCGATAAGCATGCTGTCGTTTCACACCAGGCAGTGAAATTCATATATCATCTAAAGATATTCACAATGATCAATGTCCACAGTGAAATTTGAATCCTCAGCCTGTTGAATGATGTAGAAAGAGAATTTCCCCCTAATTGTTTTTTCAATTGGGAGGGGTACATATATATAAATAGCATGGATGTTTCTCATTAAATTCATCAGCTATTTAGGCACAATTTTTAGTGAAGATGGTAAATTCAATTTGGAAATGGACAGCAGAATTAGCAAAGCTGGTATGATTGGAAGTCAACTGAATAAATTTATATGGAACCAATATCAAACCAATTTTAGCTTAGAGCTGGGTTAGAAATAACTCTTATATCTCTGGTCTCCAGTCTTTGATGAAGAATTTTATTTCTAACCCAGCTCTCAGATCCATAAGATAAAATTGGTTTGAACACTGTCTTGTATATAGCTAGTTTAGTGTTTTGACTAATCTCTCTCTCATATAAATTTATTCAGTGGACTGAACAGATGGCATTAATTGCAGTTTCGTATTAAAAACGAGGATATTAGGAATGAACTTGACATTGTTAGCAGAACTAATCTCAGGTGGTATGATCACTTAAATAGAATGAGAGAGAGGAAAGATTAGCTAAAATGTTTTTTGCCAGGATGGCAGAAAAAAGACCCAGAGGAAGACCAAGATGTAGGTGGATTGATACAGTAAAAAGTGTCTTTGAAGCTAGAAATATAAGATCTGATAATATTGGTGGAATGTTGACAGATAACAGACAAATCGGAGGAAAATTGTTGTTAGGAAGTTAGTAATGGTGTAACTTTTCATGTAGTACTATCATAAGATCCTGTACTTCCCCTGAGGGTATATATCTGCCTCAATAGCAAAGTCCATAAGAGTGATGTCCTATAAATGGAAAATATTTGGATTTTAATCCTCTCTAGGACATGAAGAACATTTATAAGAGCCATTGACCAATTTCATATAGGGGCGGAAAGGTTTGCCTCATAATGGGCCATAGAGCTTAATATGTTAAGGGAATAAAAGTGATAACATAAGAAATTTGACATTTTAAAGGAAGGCATTAATAAATAACTTGGTTTGGGGTGGGGAGAACTAGTTATGATATGTTGTAATAATCATTAGGATGGCGATTCTCTGTAACACATACACACAAAACTTGGTACCGATCATAGTGCAACATAAAGGCAGCTCCTACATGTTAATCATCAGTAATTAACAAGTTAGTCATGACTGAAACTTGTTGTATTACACTAGATTGTGTTGAATGTAAATTTTTTTGTCTAACAGAGATAATTAAAAACTTGAATCTTACAGTGAAATTTTATCTTACAAACAACTTACAAACATAGTTGTTTGTATCATCTCTTTGTTGTCTGCTTTATGAGGAAGAAATTTTTAAGTATGAATTTGACGATAAACTCATGAAGAAAAGTTTACTTTTATAGTTTAGTCAACTCTCACTATATGAAACTTATAATGATTATAGGAGTCATTTATTATAGTAGATTGTTATAGTGAATTTTCCTTAGAATAGCATCATGTCTATGTGACTTTACTGGGGACTTTTTAGTAGTTTGGTATAAGCAGAGCTTTTTTTTCATCCGGAACGCATTCTGGTAAACTTTTCGGGACCATTCTGGCTGAAAAAAAGCCAATATGTATATGCTTTTTTCAGCCAGAACGGTCCATAACACGTTCCTGTAAACTTTTCCGGACCGTTCCGGCTGAAAAAAAGCTCTGGGTATTAGAAGTTCGTTATAATGGTGTTTTCTATAGTGAAAGTTAACTGTAACATGTTTAAAAAAGTTAAGTCGTATTAATATATTAATGTTTGTTTTATACTGTTAAATATTTCAGACTTTTAATTAATGATATACTTTTAATTTTCTTTTCTTTGTTTAGTCTACATCTCAGTTTGCAGATAAGGATGCTATACTTCAAGAACTTGAACGGCATAGTGGTATATGTGACTGTCAAGGTTCAAGGTTTGTAGCTAAAAGATATTTTTAGGTAAATAGATTTGCCTAGAAGTGAACAAAGTTGTGAACTGTACAGTTATTCACAGGATGTAATATAAGGTGTGTATGTCATCAACATAAATTTTAGGGAAATTAAGCTTCTGTGTGTTTGAATGTGTCTCTTTTTAACAACAAGCTTATATTAGTTTAGTGGTTAATACTTTCTTGCACATTCATAATAGAAATACCCTAACAGAACATCGAATTATGACTAGCATCTTTATCATGTTGAGCTGTTTTTTTTTTCCATGAATAATGTCTTGTTCCATAGCATTGATTTCACCAAATGATGAGATGATATCAGTGCATGCATATCTGTAGCTATGATGTGATGTCATTAGCATGTTCCAGAATATCCTGCAGATGTTCATTTTGATTGAGATCAGTTCATTAACAGATCTCAACCCACATCAGCTATAAAAAGGGTATGATCACCTTGAAGCATTCGCAGTGTTGACCTGGTGACATAGTTCATTATCTAAAATAAGGTGCAGAATCAATTATTGCCAGCTGCTAGTGTAGACCTTACTAGTCATGTACTAGTCACCGTGCTGGATGGATCTTTATTTTGAATGACCATACCTCATAAATATACCTTTTGCTGCCCTGGCTGGCTGAGTAGTTAATGTGTCTACTCTTCGACTAACAGGCTGTGGGTTCATCTTTTAATGGTGGGCATGGATATTTGTGATTGTCTTTAGGTGGGAGATAATTTTCACCACCCATTGAGATCATCATCCCATTTATTGGATTTGGGGAGGGGGGGGGGTTAAGTGGTTTGAAAAGTTCTGTTTGGTCTAGAGACTAAACAGAACTTTTCAAGCCGCTTAGCAGAATTTCTGGATTGTGCCAAAAATAAAGTCCTAAGCCTACCCACAGTACTAATGTGCTGCTATAGGTTTACAACCTTCCATGGTTGGGAAAAAAAAAAAAAAATCTCATACCATGATCATGCTTCTTCTGTTTGGATGGTGGAAACCATGCATAAAGAAGCTGTTGATTTCCACCTATGCATAATGCAGTAGGACCTGTGACTGACTTGCTATTGACAGCACAGCATTTGATTTCAGTGATAACCTTAAGTAAAGGATGTCTTGTGGACCTTCAGCTCTGGAATACTGTTCAAGTATTCCAGAGCTGAAGTGACGTGTTGTCATTTGGGATAGTGTTCCTGCACTTTGTTGTATTTCAGCAACATATATAGTAATGTCATCTGCAAGTTTGTAGTGGCTGTATCCCTCATCACACATCCACTTTCATTCTGCTTTACAGATTAATTAGTGGGAAATGATTTTTCCTGTTTGATGTCATTCTGTGTACAGGTATAACGCAGTACTTATACAGCAGGATTTCGATATAACGTGGTCTACAGATTTTGTAGTAACCCTTGTTCAGTGTGGTACTTATATAACGCGGTTTGATAAAAACACGGTCTACAAATTGTAGTAACCCGTTATCTTTTCATATATTTTTTCACCACATGACTTAAAAATCAATTTTATCTTTGTTAAATATGTGTCTGCCCGTATCGCACATATAGTTATAAGTAGCGAATTTATGTTAGGGGAAATACCCTTTAGCACACATACGTCAATTGTTTACCGTATAAAGTGTTTATTGTTGAAAGTTGTCTTCATTTTCTGTCAGGAAAGCACATTAAAAATCATAAGTGTGTTAATCTTAAGCCAAGCACTTTATTTTCTGTTGAGTTACATACAATATGTAATGCTTTTTTATGCAAAAATTTTATTTTTTATAGTAATGGCCACTTAGAGGGCTTTTGTGATATGGTTGAAAAAGAAATTAGTGAATTAATTGATGGGGAAATAGATTTAAATGAGGAGGAATTGGTACAATTAACAGATGATGTCGAACCAAATGGTGGGAAAGTTCTGCCAAAGATTCTGATTGTGATAAATCCATTAAAGAATTCAGTTTAAAAAAATCAGCAGAAGTATTGGACTTAGTAAGAAAGTTAGGAAGTTATTTTATGGATAATGATCCCTCAAAGGAGTGCTCCGGAAAATTCACGAGACAATTGGATATTTATTTAGCTTCATATTATGAACTTAATAAAAAAAAATGCAGCATAGTGGTAAGCAAAGCCTTATTACTGATTTCTTGATAACTAAACTAGCCGAAGTATGCAATGAGAATTATACAAATGATGTCCAAGAGATTTCAAGTGATGATGACATCCGGCCACTCATAAATAAAGAACATCTATAAAATGTGAGTTTTGAAGACAGTGATAACGATTAAAATATGCACTTTATTTTATTTTGTCTAAAACATTTCTGCATTATGGACAATGAAGTTTACATACAATTTGTATTTTTATAAGTTTATACTTATAAAAAACTTATAAACTTTATGTTATGTTATATCTTGTATTTTGAGTCATAGTTTATATGTTTTCTTAACTTACATGAATTACCTGAATTAAATAAAAATATTTTTTGTTGGATATGTCATTGTTTATATAATTTAAAAAAAAACGATTTCGGAACATAACCCTACGTTTTCTATGTGATCTGAGTCTCGCATAATGTGATTCATTCATATAACGCGACATTTCTGTGGGACCTAACATCTGCGTTTTACGAGGGTTACCTGTATATCTTAACTATTCTGGGCTGTGTGTAGTAATAAGGCATGGTATATCATAGATGAAAGCATCTGTGATAATACCAAAAAACAAATTCTAATGCTGTCATACAGTGAGTATAATGTGGGTTGTAATTTAGTGTTATGTCAGATATTGGGGTTTGTGCCTCCTTGTAGATTATGTTGCAGTATTTGAAAATAAATTTGCCATTATTTTATTCTAGTCATCAAGGTGCATAGTTAAGCTTGACACATTCTGTTAAAGAATGACAACAAAACAAATTATGAATACAGTCCTAATATGTAAATATATACTAGACTTTTGGATCTTAACTTGTTCTTCTTCTTCCTTTTTCCCTTTTTTACCTTGCAGTTTTCTATTCATTTAACTGCAACCAGAAACAAGTATAAGGTGGTTAGCCCTATGCCTCCCAGTGTATCCTATGTCTGTAGAAGCATTGAGTTCTCAAGGCCAGTTTGCCTGTTTATGGGATGAAAAACCCTGCAGTCCATGCTCAAAACTGGCTAACTTGACTATGTCTGAAAAAGATTCTAAGCTCCTTGCATCGAACCCAGGATACTTTCCCAGGCATGTTATGGTTGTGAAGCACATAGCCACTCAGCTAACCGTGCAGACCTCTTAACTTGTTTTTCTGTCTTCAGTATTAGATTCATTATTTATATCCTAATGATGCTGTAGAGATTATGACAGAATATTGGTAATAAATCCAGTTATTCCCATCTGCACTATTTTAGTGTACTAATTTTTCAAAGAATTTTTAAGATTTTTTTTATAAGGTAGTTTATTTTTATTTTTTATTTTCTTAAGGGATACCATTATTTATGCAGCTTCTGCTGATTCCAGAGGTCTGGAACCTGTTGTTAATCTCTTATCTGAAGCAGTATTAAGACCGAAAATTTCTACTGATGAGGTAATATATTTCTTATATGTCAAACATTTATGTAAATACCTTTTTATATATTATTTTTATTTAACGTATGGGAAAACTCTTTTAAATTGGAACATAATCAAGACATAATTTGAGATTACTGGATTTTTATAATTGCAAATGGCTGCTTTTGCTTGGTTCCTATTTCCAAAAATAGGAACCAAAAAATCAGTGTGTAACTACTGACCTATCATTATCTCTAGAGTGGTGATGGAGATTTTTGAGAAGTTGATAAGAACTCACATACAGAAATGGGTCGACAGACAAGCTATATTTGCAAGCAACAGCATGGATTTATTAAAGGAAGGTCATGTTTTAGCAATTTTCTTATATTTAATAAGTGTTAATTCTGAGTTGGATAAAGGGAATGATACTGTTTGATTTTGTTAAGGCATTTGATAGGATATCAATGAAAGGCTGTTGCATAAACTAGAGAATATGGGTTTGGAATATAAACTCTTGACTTGGATAAGTGGATGGTTGACAACCAGTTTCAAAAAATGTGGGAAGTTTTTCCCACTTGGTTAGACTATAAATTATATATTTAGTTTAATCCTTGATCCAAGTGTAAGCAAACAAAGTTTGCGTCTGAAGTGCCTCCAGGACTGGGGCAACTTGTGGCAAAGGTGGACAAGTTCTCATCACTTTCCTTATTATCCCATAATGCAAAGCACATCTCCTTGTGGAAATGTATAATGCTATGCATTATAGGAAGGGTCACTACCCAGACTGGTTTGACCTTTATTGAGGTCTCTTCAGTGGGAGCCAGACCCAGAGGTGATACTCATATTTCCATATGCCAGTTGCCAAAGTTGCATAGCATTATACATGTCTGCAAGGAGATGTGCTTTGCATTATGGGATACTAAGGAAAGTGATGAGAACTTAGTCCACCTTTTCCACGAGTTGTCCCAGTCCTGAAGATACTTCAGGCGCAAACTTTGTTTGCTTACACTTGGATAAAGGATTAAACTAAATATATAAGTTATAGGTTTCAAAAAAGTGGTATATGGTGGGTGTGAATCTGCCAGATTTAAGATCACCAGTAGTGTATCCCAGGGATCAGTCCTTGCACCATTGTTGTTCAATCTTATACATTAATGACATCAGGAAGGATTAACAAAGATGTTCAGTTGTTTTGCTGATGATGATGATGCAAAGATAGGCAGAACAATCAGGGATGCTGCTGATGTCTCCAGCACTTACAGAATAATTTGAATAGGCTGGAAAGTTGGGCAGATGATAATAACTATGTGTTTGATGTTAGTAAGTGTAAAGTTATGCACTTTGGCACAATGAGATTTCCAGTGGCATATTATATTAGTGGGGTTTGTGCTTTAAGAGACTGATAAAGCTTGAGATTTTGGTGTTATGGTGGATAGGAATTTGAAGTTCAAAGGTCAATTAGCAAAAATTGCAAATACAACTCAGAGAATAATTGCAATGTTGAAATGGACTTTGACATGTAAGCATCGTTTGGCCTCTTTTACAAGGCCTGGACAGAGGGTATAAAGAAGCTGTGGAAAGAGTGCAGGGAAGAGTTACACAGATTATATTGGGATTATGGAATGTAGATTATGAGGACACATTGAGAGTATATGGATGATATGATAGATAGAGGTCTCTAAAATTCTGAATGGGTGTTATAGAATATTATCTGATAGAATTTGTTCTTATTATGGAAAGTGCAGAGACAGAGAGAGAAAACACAGGGCATCCATGAAAGTTAAGTTTGTGTGTGGTTAGAAAATTGGGTAAAAGCTAGTTTTTTCTCTCACAGAGTGAGTGAATCGAACAGTTTGACTGTGAAGTGGTGGGTACATCTAGTGTGAATGAGCCTAAGGGAAAGTAGTATGACAGCTGGTTTGGGTGACGAATAACCTGGATGAGTCATGACTCCATGGAGGTCTAAGATGATAATAATATTGTAACACTGATATTAGTGCATTTTGATAACTGATTTTGAATACTTTTAATTTATAGTTGATTCTCGCTATAGAAAACTCAGCGATACAAATAGTGTGTTATGGTAAATTTCCTTGTAAAGAACAGTGTACCTTTCGCCTTTTGTTACAATGAGTGAGTTGTTATAATTTTTTGGCATAGAGAAAGTTTATTGTAGTTTTGTATTATTTTATTGTATTATTGTATTTACTGCAGTTCAGAAAACCAAGAAAGTCTGTTTTCTGAACTGCAGTTGTTTTCCTCTTCATCATTGTTTGAAATTTCTATGCTTTGCTTTAGTATACTAATGCTTCTCATATGTAAACTATTTATGTAAATCACAAAGTTGAACACCACTTATGATTTAATTAGCTTTTTTCACAATATCTGTTTACTTCAGTCACTGCCGATTCATGATAGATTGCCTACATTATTCTGCAAAAACACTGATCAAATGAAACTGATCCATGGTTTATAAAGTGCTTATAAGAAAACTAGAAAAAAAATTTAATGCTAATCCAGCCATGAACAGCTGTATGCTTACATCCTTTCGTGGTTGGATTGGCATTTAGAGAACAAGCAAGCTTGCTTTTTTATCTTTAACCATTTCATGAATCCAGTAATGGTCTCATACTAGATGGTGAAATTAGTCTATCATTTAAGACATTCACAAAACATCCATGTGCTAATGTGAAATTTGTACCTACTCGACCAACCAGACCAGCATTTAGATATACAATTTACTCACTTATATAGCACTGTATAAAAAACTGGTGGATTGCAGGAATGGTTTGTTATAGTGAGTAGTTGCTATAGTGAATTTCCTTTCAAGATTGCATTGTAAACTTGGGACTTTTCTGTAGTTTGTTATAGTCAGTGAGTGATTTTTTTATAATGGTATTTGTTATAATGAAAGGTTATAATAAATGGTATTCTGTAAATCCAAAAAATCTAAATCATCATCATCATCATTGGCTCAACAGTCCCAGATGGGCCAAAGCCTTCTGGCGAAATCTTCCTCTGAAGATTTCACCAGCTATCTTTTATTTCTGGCTTTGGCATGCCAGTTTTTCTCATTTATGGCTTGAAAATCCTTTTCAGTGACAGCTTCTCATCGTAATCTTGGTCTTACTTGTTTTCACCTTCCTTGGGGTTTTGCAAGAAATAATTTTTTTTACAAGATTGTTATCATTCATCCTTATGAGATGTGCAGTCCAGTTAAAACTATTAATTTTAAGAAATTTGATTGTCTGGTTATTTAAAATATCTATGAGTTCAGAGTTGAAGTGTCTTCTCCACTGATCATATTCCTTAATACCACCAAGGATGCTCCTGAGTATTTTTCTTTCAAAGACAGCAATTTGCTTTTCCTTGTTCTTTGTCAATGTCCAGGTTTTTGAACCATATGTCAACACAGGGCGAATCAGTTTTATAGAGCAGGAAATTATTATTTCTGGATATAAACCGTGATTCCATTATTTTCCTAAGATACAGAAACTTTTATTAGCAACGATAATTCTTTTTTGTACTTCTGGTGGAATTTTATTTTGGCAGTTCAATTCATATCCCAAGTAGATAAAGCTATGGACACTTTCAAATGTATATGATCCTATTTCAATAAAGGGCAGATTGTTGTGGTATTTGTTTCTGGTGCCATGCATATGTTAAGTTTTATCTTGATTTATTTTCAGATGCAAATTTTTTGTAGCAGCCTCAAGGGCAAGAAAGGCTTCCTTAAGATCATTGATTGTCCTTGCAACTAAATCAATGTCGTCTGCATAGGCAAAGATTTGTACAGATTTATAGAAGATGTTTCCTTCTGTATTAATTCCTGGGTCTCTTATGACTTTTTCTAGGGAGATATTAAATAGTAAACATGATAAGGAATCTCCTTGATGAACTTCATTTTTTATGCAACTGCATTGCTTCAAGAAGCTTATTCTTATTAATGCTGTCGAAGGCGTCTCTGAAGTCTACAAATAAACGAGTATCAATACCATATTCAGTAGTCTTTTCAAGTATCTGTTTTAAACTAAATAATCAACTGTAGATTTTCACTTACGAGAGCCACATTGATAATCCTCATTTTGTTGATCAACATATGGCAATAACCTTTCAAAAAGTATATATTTGAAAACATTTTATATGATGTGCAGAAGAGGCTAATACCTCTACAGTTAGAACAAAGCATGGGATTTCCTTTCTTTAGTATTGGACAAATAATGCTTATGTTCCAATCTAATAGAAGTTTTTCTGTTTACCAAATTTTAATTTTTAATTCATGTAACTTTTTAAGTAATTCAGACCCATAGTTTTTTTAGCAAAGTTATACCATCAAGTTCAGGTGCTTTGTTGGTTTTGAGTTTTTTGATGGCAACCTTTACTTCATCTACAGATTGTGCCTGTTCATTAGGTTCTTTATCTATGTTAGGTATATTAAAATCTAACAAGAGTTAGATTTTAAGCTTCTTCATTCAATAGGTCATTAAAATATTCTGTCCATCTACTAAGTATAGGTTATTTATCACTAATAATTTCACCACCTTTACCTCTACAGAGAATTAATCTAGGTTTAAAGTCTCTTTAACTGGAATTGATTTTTTGATAGAATGCTCTGCATTTGTTAATCCCCTCTAAGATGTTCAATATCTTTAAAAAAAATTTCTTCTTGTATAACTGTTTTTTTAGCCGGTGGAGCTTCTTTTCTAGCTGTAAAATGTTCATCAGATGCAGTTCTGGTGTTTCTTTGAAGCATCTTTTTATTTGTGGCCATGGCACATCCTTCATCAAATCAATCTTTATTCCAGGTTTTTTTTTTTTTCAATTTACCTAAGACAGAACTTGCAACTTTAAGTATATTTGTTTTCAGCAGACCAAGATTCTTTCAAAGAACTAACATCTAGTTTCAGACAGTGATTTTTCAAGTAAGATCTTATACTCATTTTTGTATATATCATCTTTCAATTTTTCACAGTCAAATTTCTTGGCGTTCTTTTTTGGCATGAGAAATCTTTCCACATAATTTGACTACAATTATGGGGTTTTGCAAGAAATGTAAGTAATGATCAGAGTAAATGTTCACCCCTCTACAAGTTCTTATATCTAACAGGTCAGTTGCATCAATTAAAATGTGATCAATTTGATTTTGAGCGTTTCCATCCGGTGACCTCCAAGTTGCTTTATGAATGTTCTTATGCTGAAAAAGAAAGGTACTGCCAATTACCATAGCGTGTGAAGTAGCATAATCTACAAGCCTTGCTCCATTATTGTTGGTAACTTTGTGTAGGCTATATTTGTCAACAACTGGTTGAAATTCAGCCTCTTTTCCCACTTTAGCATTCAAGTCTCTGACTATCTTAATATCACTAGCTAGGCAGCTACCAAAAAGTCTGTCCAAGTCTTCATAAAATATTTCTTTTTCATCATCATCCTTCTCTTCAGTTTGTGCATGTGCACAAATAATACTATAATTAAAGAACTTTCCTCTAAATTTTAATTTTACATAGTCTGGGTGACTGGGCTTTAAAATCCATTACAAGATGTTTAATTTTTTTATTCACAATATATCCAGTTCCTTCAACATGCTTTTTTGTATGACAACTATAAAATAGTATATAATTTCTTCTTTCTAAAGAACCCTGTCCATCTAACTTATTGAATCGCAATTACGTCAATCCTATACTTGTCAAGTTATTGCATCAACAACTGCAGGGCCTTTGGTATAAAGAAAGAAACAACATTCCAGCTTCTGAGTCTCAAATCCTTGCATCGTTTGCCAGATCGTTTCTGTAAAATCAGCCATACTATCTTCTTTGGACTTCTCAACATGCAAATTTTCACTGGGTGGGGTTGTTAGCTCCACACCCAATCCCAACCTGTAGGATCAGCCCTCCAAATTCATGTCCCCTGGAGGCAGGGTGGCCCATCTATACCTCCAGGCACTAGGTACCCATTTTAGTCGCCTCTTATGACATGCATGGGCTACATTGGGATTATTCTTCAACCCCAATCACCGCACGTGGCAAACAATCTAAATACAGAACTTTAGTCTACTACAGAATTATCACATTTTGAAATGAATTCCATTTTGAAATATTATCTTATTGAATGACATTGATCATTTTATGTAGATTACACCCTTGCTGATCAACAGGCTTATTAACATTGTTGCATTACTTCTATAACATTTCCTGTGAGGTACAAAATCCATCCCAGTTGTCTATCAAACCCTTTCCTCCAACAAGTTCACCCCTATAGCTTCTGCCACTTGCAGTACAGAAGGATTCTAATTTCCCACTCATGAGTAAGAAAACCACTTTTAACCTTATTACTCTTCTATGTAAATTTGATAATTATTGTCATCTTTGACTGTTACTGTATGCAGTAAATTCCCTGTCATGTTGACTTTTTTATATATAATTTTGGTGACTTATTTGCACTCTTTCTTTGGGAATATTGAAGCACAGATTTACATATTGTAATCCAAGGTGGGAAAATAAAATGCAGTTAAAACTTCGTTATCTTCATTAATTGTCATTGTTTTGCTTAATAGTCATATGCCACTGAATTGCCTTAACATGTTTTATCAATGTAAATGTAAGCTGTATTAAGCTCTATCTACAGTTTTCTTAGTTTTTTTTACATTATCACAGCCTTCTGTTACTCATTGATATGAAAACCAGTTCTCATTCTATGCTGATCAATGTGTTATATTTGAAGCTGCAATTGACAGATTAATGCTATATCTTTTTTTTTCTTTATCCTGTCTTAGGAAATATTCAAATTTCCTCAAAACATTTATGCCACTATTATTATTCAGTCTATACACATCTTCCCATTCCTAACATTTCAAACACCATACTTTTGTTATATATGAAATAAAAATGGATCATGAACTGAAGTTAAAAATGAAATCATAACACTGCTTTGATGTTAAAAAGATGGTAAAATAACCTGTCCTTTAACAAATTCCTACTATATGCCAATAGAATTAATAGCATTCTGACTGTTTTTCCTTCTTTATTAACTGCTGTCTAACCTTGCCCTTTATCTTACCCTTAACCATTACACTTAAAATAAGTGTTCTTTTCTGGATTGACAGAAGAAAATTTTGCTACAAGAAATGAACAAAATAATATGTTCATATGATAACATAAGAAATTTTCAAAATTCATTTGGCTTATATATGTTTATTAAAAAATAATGAATGGTTAACTGCTTATTCAGTAATATGCAATTTACCACACAACATTATGATTTCATAATGTTGTGTAATACTTAGAGCATCAAACATGTACAGTTTGTCATTTTATCAACTTTTACTTTTCTGTAGATTTGACTGCATTCTTGTTTTGCGTAGGATTGTTTAGAGATGAGCATATTTTGAAGAGTATTATATGTTAATTATAACTGATTTTAGAACTTTTAGAGATTATTATATATTGCTACAATGCAGTGAGTGTTTTGCATATTTTTGACACTGGACGCAACAATGATGTTTTCCTATTGAGGTGTGTTAATTATTTCAAAAATTATTGTTTATTTCAAAAAAAGAGGAAAAAACCTTGTTTAATGTTATAAATATTATGGGTGTGGTTTTTAATTGTTTGCATTTTGTTTAAAAAAATAATTGGAGTTTAATGCCATTCGGTATATGAGAAGATAGCCAGAAAATTTAGTGGAACTTGCAAAAATATTGAGGGTTGTCAGACATTTCCACAATAAAATGTATTAACATAAATAAAAAAAAAAAATAAAAAATGCCCATTAGAAAATATTCTGGTGAATTGTTAGCATCCAGGAATGCGTTAGCAGAGCTAATCTCAGGTGGTATGGTCACTTAAACAGAATGGGCGAGGAAAGATTAGCCAAACAAGTGTTCTCTGCCAGGTTGGCAGGAAAACGACCCAGAGGAAGACCAAGATATAGGTGGATTGATATGGTAAAAAGTGCCTTAGAATAGAAGATAGATATATAAATATAAGATCTGACAATGTTGTAGTTTTGACAGGTAACAGATTGATTTGGCAGAAAATAGTAGGTAGGAAGTTAGTAATGATGTAAGTTTTTCATGTAGTACTATCTTATCCTGTACACCCCTTGAGGGTACATGGCAGGAATTTGATGATGATAAAAATCTGGCCTAAATAGCTGAAATGTTGTACTTGTTCTATAATTTCTCTATGGAGCATGTAATTGACATTTTCTCTATTTCTGCATATTTTCATAATTTTTAGTTTTGTTTGCTGATTAATTTTCATAGCAAATTGCAGTTTGCCTTAAATTTGAAAAGAATTTCACTTCTGCTGAAAATTACAGAAGATAACCTATTTATAGAAGATGCTGTAAATTAAAGATATTGTTCACTTATC
Organism: Typopeltis vanoorti; assembly: GCF_054136105.1. Classification (NCBI taxonomy): domain Eukaryota; kingdom Metazoa; phylum Arthropoda; class Arachnida; order Uropygi; family Thelyphonidae; genus Typopeltis; species Typopeltis vanoorti. The sequence goes on along the minus strand of NC_143574.1, from coordinate 4,352,128 downwards.
TCTGGAAAAAGCCCATAGAATTTCTACAATTCATAAAACTGGGTATTGCAGGCCTTTTTCGTCAGCACATACATTGGTGAAAATGGATTTTCAGTATCCCTGTAATAGAATGTAAACACTGAAATGATTTTGTTGCTTTCCATAATAGGAAACTTCTCTTGAAATTGACTTCAAGCATAGATGAACTATATTTGTGTATGCATGATCTGAATTCTTGCTTAATTTGAACGTTAATTTAGCTGTTGGGTTGTTTTCATAACCATTTTGCATGCATTTCCAGGAATATGTAAACACATGTTATGATTATTACTAGTTTTGAGCAGATTTTGAGAATTTTTTTCATCCATTATGGATTGAGAAAGGCTCTTCTGAGAAAAATATCTGATTTTTTGAAAAGTCATTCTTTTGACCATAACTCTGATTCCTGTGCACTATTCATATTTTAAGTACTATATTCATTCCACCTTTCCTGCTCATCTTCCTTATTTGAAATGCTAAGTTTTCTTCCATTTCATTTACTATATGGACAGATATAGAACCACAGCAGTGTCAAGGAAGCAGAATATAAGATTTACAGAAGTTATTCAGTTTAGTTAGCCTTGGAAGAGGTATTGTAGATTTATTTATTGAGAGTATAGCTTCAGTTTGCTTAAGGTAAAGAGCTGAGTTGAGTATTTTCAATTTTGCTATCAGGTTTAATGCCACTTTTCTTCATAAATGACCTGTATAGATGGTGAATAACGGCAGTGATAACATGCACCCTTGGCTTGTACTTTATTGTACATCAAACCCACTTCATGTACATTCATCACTTCTGATTGCTGACTTACAGTTTAAGTATAGGCTATATACCGGGTGATCCAAAAGTAACAGAAAAAGTAAAAATTCAATAATTTGAAAAGTATAGACAGTAGCACGATGTCGTTTTCACAGAAATGTGCAGAAAGACATGGGATTTTTTTAATAATGAAAAAATTTATTGCCAGAATAGTTACATTTGTCACCAACAGGTGGCACTGTAGTGGTCCTGGAACTGCTGCCTGTCGCTATTTAAACCGTGAGGTACGTAAATTTCAGATGTAGTGAATACTGAAGTTAAACTTTCATCATTTAGCATTTATTACCGAAGTTAAACAATTCTGCCAAGTTGAGGCATGTTATCGTTACGAGATAAAGCACTTTTAGTTAAGTGTATTATCAGAACTCCGAATTTGCAAGTGAGGCTTTGTGCACCTATCGTTCGATGGGGTATTAGAAGTGGGAAGGGGCCGATTTTTTTTTTCCTCACTGATAGCTATGATGAAAAGGTTTGAGGATATGACACTGGCAGTTTAGAAGCACGTGCAAGAAATGGGAGACCCAAAAAAACTATTGCAGTTGTGCATGAGACCGACACACAATCGGCAGCTTCTGCACATGGGGAATGCAGTGCGCGTGAAATTTCAAGACGAACTAGCATTTCGTATGGGACTGTGTGGCAATCACTCAGGATCATCCTCAAGAGATATCCTTACAAAATCTAACACGTACAGGAACTGAAACCAACCGATTTCAAGAGACGTCATGAATTTGCAAATTGGGATTTTCAACAGATGCAAAACAATGCGGACCAGCTGTCAAACGTCCTGTGGACTGACGAGGCGCACTTTTTGCTTAATGGAAGTGTAAATGCACACAACTGCCGCATCTAGGCGAGAGAGAGAACTCATAAGCGATTGTGGAGACATGCAGCTAAAGGTGACAGCGTGGTGCGAGATCACTGTGTCATTCATTATAGGACCCGTTTTCTTTGAGGAAGTCCACAGCGGTACATTTCAAGCTGTTTATGTCATAGGCGAGTGTTATGCAGCACTTTTAAGAGACATAATCATTCCCTCCTTGCAAGAGAGACAAGTGCTCCATAGTGTAACATTTATTCAGGATGGAGCACCTCCACACATCACGGGTCCTGTCCGGTACCTGCTGCGATCAACATTTGGCGATGACTGTGTCCTCAGTCGCTCTTTCCCGCACGAATGGCCACCAAGGTCTCCAGACCTTACACCTTGTGACTTTTGGTTATGGGGCTACTTGAAGTCACAGGTGTACAAAGATCGGCCAACATCATTGACCATGTTGGAAGAAGCTATTCGCCATCACGTGAGAGGAATTACAGCTGAAAGCCTCTTCGATGCTGTGCAGAGTATCATGCCACGTCTGATGGTCGTCACATTGAACATTTGTAATCCTAGCTGTGTTGCAAACTGTGCTGCGCCACTACAAACTACTGAACAACTGAAGCGCCACCTGTCGGTGGAAAATTAACTATTCTGTTAATAAAATTTTTCGTTATTAAAAAAAATCCATGTCTTTCTGTGCATTTCTGTAAAAACTGCAACATGCTACTCTCTATACTTTTCGAATTATTGAATTTTTACTTTTTCTGTTACTTTTGGATCACCTGGTACTTCTGTGCGTATAACAACAAGCCATTCATAATGGAAATGTGAAAGTCAAATTGGATTAAAATTTAAAGATAAATTGAGAAATAATGTCTTTAAAAGCAGAATCTCTTAATAAAAGTAGAGATTTATACAACTTCATGACTGGCATCTAATAACAATATTAAGTTACTGTTTTGAAACAAATGCATATTATTTTGTTAATATTATATGCTAGCTAAACTATATTCACATCATCCTCATGGAAAAACTTCTGAACCTAATAAATGAGAGAAAGAAAGAGAAAACTTATTAGAAATAAATGCAATAAGTGCTTAGAGATGTTTTTCATTTTATGATTATTGAAATATGTCAATTCAAAAATCTGTCAGTGGAAATTCTGCAATCCTTACAATCTTGATTAGAAATGCACTTAATAAACAATTGGGTCAATTATATGGCTGTTTAGATTCTTCTTCTTCTGCTGCAGCTTCTCCCACTTAAGTGGGGTCACTGTTTGTAATGAGTCTCCTCCACACCTTCCTGTCTTGGGCTGTCACCACATCCAAGTTCTTCATCTTCAAGTCCTCTTCTACCAGCTCCCTCCATCTCTTCTTTCGGTCACCCACGCTTCCTCCTTCCTTGCACATCCATCTGCATGACCCTTCTTCCCACATATTCGTCCTCCCTCCTCATCACATGACCAAACCATCTCAACCTTGCCTCCTGTATTTTCGCTCCTAAGTTCGTAACTTTCACTGTTCCCCTGACATAGTCATTTCTCACACGATCCTTTCTGGTCACACCGCACATCCACCTAAGCATTCTCATCTCTGCTACTTCCATCCTGCTGATGTTATTTTTCCTCAGGGCCACAGTTTCTATAGCATATGTCATAGCTGGCCTCACTACTGTCCTAAATTTTGCCTTTCAGATTGATCGGCACCCTCTTATCGCATAACACTCCAGCCATCTCCCTCTAGTTCCTCCAACCCGCTTGTATCCTGCATCTCACTTCCTTCTCAGCTCCTCCATCTTCTTCCACTGTTGAACCTAAGTATCTAAAGTCTCTCACCTTCCTGATGACATTTCCTTCCAGCTCCAGATCTGTCTCCTGGCCACCGCCGCCCACTGTGCAACACATATACTCTGTCTTACTTCTGCTCAGTCTCATGCCTCTCTCTTCCAGTACTTTTCTCCATCTTTCCAGTTTAGTTCCCGCTTCTTCTCTTGAATCTACACACAGCAAGATGTCATCTGCATACACATTGTCCAAGGCGCATCTTCTCTCACCTCCTCTGTTACCACCTCCATCACAATATTAAACAGAAACAGACTTAATGCTGACCCTTGATGCAAGCCAACTGTTACTTGAAAACTTTCTGTCTGTCCCAAACAGGTCTGAACACTTGTCTTCACATTTCTGTACATTTCCGGCACCAACATGACATATTTCTCTGGCACCTTCTTCTTCCTCAGACACCTCCAGACTTCTTGCCTTGGCACTCTATCGTATGCTTTCTCCAGATCAATAAATGCCAGATGTAGCTCCCTTTGTTTCTCTCGATATTTTTCCATCATCTGCCTAACCCAAAGATAGCATCTCTTGTTGATCTACCAGGCATGAAGCCAAATTGTTCCTTTGCTATCTCCACCTCCTTCCTCAATCTACCATCAAGAACCCTTTCTAGGATCTTCATTGTGTGGGACATCAACTTTATTCCTCTGTAATTTTTACAGTCTTGTGCATCCCCTTTACCCTTGTAGATGGGAACAAGAGTACTCTCCCTCCATTCCTCGGGTATATTTTCCTGTTCGCAAACTTTCATGAACAGGTCCCACAGCAGGTCAATTCCCTCTTCCCCCAGTGCCTTCCATGCCTCCACTGGAATTCTGTCGGGGCCCACCGATTTTCCATTCCTCATCCTCTTCATGGCCTCCATCACTTCCATTCTACTGATGTTCTGTACCATCCTCTCAGAAGGCTGCCCATCTCCTCTGTAAGTCCTTGCATTTTCCTCATTCAAAAGTCCCTCAAAGTATATTTCCCATCTGTTTCTTATGTCCACATCCCTCCATAATACTCTTCCTTCAGCATCTTTGATCTGCCTCACATGTCCTTCCTTTGTTTCTAATTGATCATACAGATCTTGATATGCCATGATCTTCACCTGTGCCACAACTCTCTTGGCTTCTTGCTTTCTCTCTTTGTACACCTCTCTGTCCTCTTCCACTCTTGACTCATCCCACTTCTGCTTTGCCTTTCTCTTAGCTGTCACTGCCACTTGTACATCATTATTCCACCACCAACCCTCCTTCTGCTCTCTAATCTTTCCAGATGTTTCACCAAGCACCTAGATTGTACAGCTCAGGATTACTTTTGAAATTATGTTTCCACCAATCTTGTACACTTTCCAGTCCATCCGAAATTCTCTCTAACACCCTCTCCCTAAAACGATTCCTCACACTCACCTCTTTTAAGCAAAACCACTTAATTGTCTTCATCCCATGCCATCCAGAAGTTCTTATCTTCGATCTTATTTTAAAGTCTGCACACAGCAGTCGGTGTTGTTGTGCTACTTGATCTGTTGGAATTACTTTACAATTTGTCACAACCTTAAGATGTTTTCTTCTAGTCAAAATGTAGTCAATTTTGATTACATGGTTTATGTAATCAAAATGTAAGATGAGTTTAGATTACATAGCTTAATATAGATTATTAAGCTATGTAATTAAAACACCTTCCTATTATTTTAAGATTTTGACACTCCCATTTTTTTATAGAAAATTTTATTCTTCGGCATTATACTTTTGTATACCAAAATTGTGTATTTCCATTATGCTGAACAATGTGAACATAATAGAAAATTTATTTTTATTTTAGATTATTTCAAGGATATAACTTTAGAATGCTTTCACTGTTAGTCAGTAATTATCGAAATCTTCTAAAAATGTATTGTAGATTCTTTTAGATCCTCTTTTTGCCTACATTTAAAAAAAAAAATAATAGACTCACAAATTTAATAAAATAGGCACATATGTCTGCGTTTTATGATTGTTTCAGTCTGGAATATTTTCTGTATTCTTCTTTTCTGTTTTGCTTCTACATGCCACTTAATTACAAATTATTACAACTTTTCTGCTGCAATGAAACAATTTTTATTTAATAATTTATTTATTAATAATAAATTGTGGATGTTACTTTTTTGGTGCTGTTTTATGTTGATAACTATATCATTTTATAATTTCCTGTATAGAAATAAATTTCTCAAATTAGTATTCCATATAGAAATACAAAGAAAACATAAATTAAAGATGTCAAGAAATTATATTCTTGGTTGAATCCTTTATCCAAGTGTAAGCGAACAAAGTTTGTGCATGAAGTCACTTCATGCCTAGGCTACTTGTATATAGAGGCTGACTTCACATCAGTTGCCTTACTATCCCATGATGCTATGCATTATGGGAAGAGCCACTACCCAGACCAGTTTTGACCTTTATTGTTTGCTTACACTTGGATAAAGGATGAAACCCAAAATATAATTTCTTGGCATCTTTAATTTATAATGTAACCAAATGAAAAAAAAAACAAAAAAACTTTAAACAAAAAAGAAAAACTTACTTTATTCATATATATGTTTTCTTTCCAAATTCTCATAAGTTTGTTTTTCTAGTTAGAGAAAGTTTGTATGACCATTAAATTTGAGTTGGAAGATATTGAAATGAGACCTGAACAGGATCCACTGTTATTTGAAATGATACATGCTGTAAGTGAGGAAATGCAATTCTGTCTTTTTTTTTTATATTTAAATTTTGTCATTAATCGTTTTTATTCATTATACTAATAATTGTCAGTTATTATTTTTAAGTATTAAATCATGATATTTATTTTTAAATTAATTCATGCTGCATTTCAGCAATTAGGAAATTCAGTTTTGTTGTTTCTTTTAAATAAACATTTTTTATTGGCTTTTCTGTCAAGTGCAAAGACCATGCAGTAATGGCCTCTAAAATTCCCTGAGAATTTTCTCGTGAATTTATATTTCAAGTCTATATACACACACACACACAAGCACTATAAGGTATAAATACAGTATTGTCATCCTGATTGCTTATTTCCATATATAGAATTTTTGGAAGATGTTTTCTGATCAGAAAAATTGTGATCCAATGGAAATATCCCCAAGAATATTCTGTTATTCATTTTCAAGCAGATGGTCTCTTGATGACAGGAAAAAAAGTTTCTTTTCTGTATTATTTTGATAAAAAAACATGGTTTCCATTAATTAAAATCATGGTTGAACAAGAATGTCTGTAAAGATGTTTGACCTCATTTTAAATTTTAGGATATGTTCAAAAATATAAAAGTTTTTTTTCTTTTGAAATGCCTCTCCCATTTAAAAAAAAAAAAAAAACTTGACCTCGAGAAAGTACCTCCAAAAGTATTGAGCCCACTCATTTACAAACTTATGTCCCCTGATATCAGAAAAAAAATTCTCTGTATACTAGTCCTGGTTGCAGAGAAATTTTTTGTCTGATATCAGGGGACATAAGCTTGTAAATGAGTAGGCTGAATACTTTTGGAGGTACTTTCTCGAGGTCATGTTTTTTTTTTTTTTTTTGTAAATGAGAGAGGGGCATTTCAAAAGAAAAAAAAACTTTTATATTTTTTATATAGAGAGCCCAGTTCATGTATAGAAATGGGGACTTAGGAAAGAATTGTGATTGTCAGACCTGTCATTTCAGAGTAGAGTATATTGCTAGAAATTTCAATTTTTGCTGCAGTGGTTTGGTTTAGCTATAAGTTAATAATAACCTGTTGAAAGTTAAATTGTTACCAGCAGCTGGCCAGAATAGATTTCAAAACTATGAAGGATTATGTATATCAAAAAAATAAAAGTAACTGTTATATTAAAGCATTTTTCACATAGCAGTTTTTGTTTCTACAAGCCACTTAATTACAAATTATTACATTTACAACTTTTATACTGCTGCAATGAAACAATTTTTATTTAATAATTTATTTATTATTAATAAATTATTTATAATTATAATTTATTAGTAATAAATTATTAATAAATACAAGTAGTCCTCGACTTACGACGGAGTTCTGTTCAAATGTCTCCGTCATAAGTTGAGGACTTCTTTAATTATTGATTTGTTTGGTTTCTGTTATAATATTTTCATAAATTAGGTTTCTGTTTAACTTAAAACAGTTAAAAATGTATAAAGTTACATAAACATTTATAAATTATTTATTATCACATATAAATACAAAATTAAGAAAGAAAAATTTAAGAAAAAATGCATAAACACATATCAAAAATGGTGCAATTACTTTAATTTGAAATTCCTTTAAATATTAGTTAACATAAGCATAAAACTTATTAACGGTGTCTTTAATTAAACAGGTGAGTAACTGTCACTCATTTGGACAATATGGTTATTTCTCTCGATTGGGAGTTACTTTTTTAATGAGAAAATTGGTTAATGTTGTCTGTTGGGTTTTTTCTTCATATATTTCGCGATAACATCTGACTGCTTCTCGAATTTGCTTTTCGACTTTGGCGAAGCAATCAGTGTCTTGATCCATATTTTGAGTAGCTGAAGTTCTTGATTTAGTTTAGAAAATACTTCAGTTAATCCTTTTGCAGTAAATTTTTTTAATGATTTCTCTTCATCTTCTTCGTTATTCCTTTCTTTTTGGAAAATCAAATTTTCATCAGTCAGTTCACCTTCTTTGTGATCTGCCAATTCTTCTATATCAGTAATATTGATTTCTGTATCCAGTTTTCTTGCAATTTCAACGATTTCTTCACCATTTTGTTCTAACACGCTATGCTCGTACTCTTCGAGTGTCTCCTGCAGTAGTAACTTCTTCCGAATTCCTCATGTACATTGTTCTGATAGTTCCTTCCATGAAGTTTCAATATTCTGGATACATTGGTTAATATCATAATTTTTCCAAAAATCACGTAATGTTATAGCATCATTGTCCATTGCTGTTATTGCTTGAGAAAATGTAGTTTTCAGAATAATATGTCTTGAATGTAGCAATCGAACCTTGATCCATAGATTGAATCACAGCTGTTGTATTGGGTGGTAGATACATCACATTTATATTTTTATTCAAATCGCTGATGTGAAGAGGATGTCCTGGAGCACTGTCAAGCAGCAATAGAATTTTAAAAGGAATGTTTTTTTTCAAGGCAGTAGAAACGTACTTCTGGAATAAAACAATTGTCATCCAAGCCTTAGGATTACTCCTGTAGTAAACTGGCAACTTATTCTTGTCAATGGTTTTCAAAGCTCTGTGGTTTAGTGAACAGTAAACAAGAAATGGTTTTAATTTAAAACCAGCAACATTTCCTCCAAGAAGAAGCCTAATCCTAGCTTTAAATGCCTTAAAACCAGGCCCCAATGTAGCTTCTCTGTGAATGTAAGTTCATTCTGGCACATTCTTTTCCAGAACAGTCCGGTTTCATCTATGTTAAAAATCTGCTCTAGCAAATAACCTTCATCTTTTATCATCTCTTTCAGATTTTTCTTAAAAATTTCGACCGTTTCAAAATCGGAACTAGCAGCTTCTCCCATTATTCGTATGTTATGTAAGTTAAATCGGCTTTTGAATTGATAAAACCAACCTTTACTAGCTTTAAATGTATGCTTGCCGTATTTATCTTGTTGTTTCCTTAAATTGTCAAATAGGCTGCGTGTTTTTGTTTGAATCATAAACAAACTGAGAGGAATATTCTTGTTGATTTAATCATCTATCCATATCATTAAAAGCTTCTCCATTTCATGAATTGGCCTTTCTCTTTTTTTCATTAAAATTGTACATTTCATATTAACTGCCTGCCCCTTTAGCTGCCTCCATTATTCTTGATTTATCTTTTATAATTGTTGAAACAGTTGAATGCGATAGTTTTTCGTCTCATGCTATTTCACCGATTTTCTTTCCTTTGTCATATGCTTTAATGACCTTCATTTTAAGATCTAAACTTAAAGCTTTCCTCGCCTTCTTTTTTATGTTGGAATTTTCATCAGTAGTATTACTTCTCTTACTGGACATGATAGGGTTATGACGAGATACAAAAATTGCAACGAGAGAAATTAACACTTCAGCTGCTGATTAGCAAGTAACATGCCAAAGGCTGTGATAAGTTAGAAGTGGGTGAATCATAGCAGTGGCTATTGTGTATTGGTGATAGGCTTTGCTTGTCAACTAATGGCGACGCTGTGATGCATATACAAAAGCAATGTGATATATGTATGTATATGCTGGTGGCAAAGTTAAATTAGAGAAATTTTAATAATTTTTGGCCGTCGTAAGTGTGAATGGTCGTAAGTCGAGTCATCAAAAATCGAGAAATAACTGTAAATTAATAAATTATTTAATAAATAATTTTTATTTAGACCTCACAAATTACATATATACTAATTGAATCAAGTTTTGTTAAAGGAGATATGCTAAGAAAAGGAATTATCTGAGTATTGATTAGAAACTATGAAAAAATAAAAATTATTGAATAGGTGAAGGAAAGAAAGTTCAAGCTCTTTGAATGAAAATCTTGGTAATTCATTCCTAATCCGCTCCTGCCAAAATTTTATTGCAATCTACTATCTGTTTGTTATATCCACGGATTATGAATGAACTACCAAGCTCTCACCTATTTAATGTTTTTTTCTAATCATTAATTAGATATATCTTTTGTTGGTATTTACTCAATTGGCAACGTGTTTATAATGGGATTCATCCAGTTTTGTTGATGGATACTTCATCTGGTTACCCTGCCCTAGAAATAACTAACTTATAAAACTTAAGTGAGTTTTAATATCTATATCAATACCTGAAGCACAAAATGAAGCAAGTTTATTTTATTGTAAAGTCAGTTATTTGTTTTGATTCTTGTAATTATTAGACATCAATCACTGTTTTTGATAATCTCAAGTCTAATATTGCAGGACTTGTCTTGTATGGATATTAGTTGATAAAGATCAGAACAACCAGACTGTGGATTAATTCCACTTATAAGAGTTGATATGAAGTAATGGCTCCTATTTTTTCAATTTGACCATGGAAGAAAACTTGATGCATCACTGAGTGGATAGCAGTCTCTAATTCTACCACAGAGTGGTACTGTGATTGGTCACATGAACACAGCACACAAGTAGTTCAGAGTGGTGGTTGTTATATGAAGCAGAGAATGATGATTGTATTCCTTACTGTGGAAGATATGAGTCTGATGGCAATTTCTAACCTGGCTGTGAAAATGTATATGGAGATAATACTGTTTATGTAAGCACAGTTAGATGCTGAGATTTCCTGTGCACAAATTAGTATTGTCCTGGCAAAGGAGGATGTTTTTGGATAGGAGCAATAAACTGTTCATGAAGAGCTCTAACGTGGGAGTAAAGATTTAACAGAATTGGCATGCAGCAACTCACCTAGCAGTTGCAAAAGTGCACAGAGAATGATGGAGACTAGAAAAATGACAATGCTTGTGAAAGATAGAGGATTCCATGTAAAAGCTATTGTTGAATACATTCATTTGGGGATGGCAGAAAGGAGGCATTACATTTGTATTGCCTCTCATATATGCTCAGAAAAAACATATATAGAAAAAAGTTACCCAAAAAATTCCTTAAGATAGCAATTTAAAGTAAATTTATTTTACAGAGTTGCCATCTTTCGTGTGAGTAATCCGTGTAAATAATTTTTATTTTTTAAGCCTTTCAACTAAGTTTTAAGAATCTGGATGTTCAAATGATTCATTAAAGATTTTTGAAGGTAGTGATTTGTTCTTAGAATATTTCTAGCTAAAACATGATGCAGACTCAAATATCTTTTGTGCTTCTGTTATATTTAGGTTACAAGTTTACTTACTTTTATTAGTGTTTTATTATTATTATAGTGGTGTCCAACAGCATGTATATGAAAAAATTTTCATGACTACGGCCAAATGTGGACAGAAATGTACTTCCAGCATACTAATAAATTATATTACACAAAATATATGTTATAAATTTCATACAAATTAAATTGCAATATGTTTTAAGCAAAAGTTACAAATTTCCTAAGGACATAATTAAGGAATTAATGAACAGTGCTTACAGAAAACTATGCGGAGAGACATTTCAGTATGGAATATGTCCATCCCGAACTGTGGTGGTTTCTTCATCAAATTCCTGATATGTACACTTATGGGACATACAGGATAATATGATAGTACTACATAAGTTTACATTATTACTAGCTTCTTATTGAATTGTCTTTCTAATTAGTCTGTTATCCATTATAATTCCAATTTAGACAGATCATCTTATATTTCAGTCTTGTAAATGCACTTCTAACTGCATTTATCAACCTAATTAATTTCTGAATATTCTTCATATCCTGCATCAAGCACCTGTTTTATCTTTTTTTTTCCCATTCTGTTTAAGGGTCCATACCATAGGTTTGCTCTGCTCGCACATTCCTGAATGCTAATAGTGTCAAGTTCCCTCCTAGTATTCTTGTTTTTAATATGATTCGGCCACTGTTGCCATCTGTTCACTCCCATAATCTTCTTCAGAACTCTCATTTTTATGGATTTCTAACCCAGCTCTTTCAGATCCATTAGTTAAATTATTTACTATATTGTGTATAGCTGGTTTAGTGTTTTGACTAATTTTTTTATTCCATATAAATGTACCGTATTTACTTGAATATAACTCGCACCCCTGATTTTACTTTATAAAAGAAGAAATTAAATAGTTTTGCATATAACTCGCGCACACAAAAGTTTAAACACGTTAACATCGGGGTGATAGTAACTCACTCTCCGCAGTAAACAACACCCCCTTTCCAACAGCCATTATACTGCAGATGCAAGAAAAACAAGTAGTTTTTATTGTATCACTGAATAAGGTACAGAGATATTTGCATTCTGTTTAATATATTTGTCAACAAATAGTACAATTAGAGGCAACTGGAATAAAAACGGCACTAACTAATGAATCACATGTTCCAATCCCAGAAACTATGCTGTATAGACTCAAGCAAAACTGTATATTGTACTGCCAAACACAGTATCTAACTAAAAACTATTGTCCAAACATTTGTCCAAATTTTCAATTTCATGAAATAAGTTTTTGTTTGATTGCATTTGAAATAAAATTCTGCTGGTGAATTGAAACTAACACGCCGTATAATGTGTTTGTGTGAAACCACCTGACGCAGAAGCGGCATGGAAAAAAGCAGCACTAAAATTCACCTGGAGGATTGAAAGTTTATGTTAGTTGAGTTTGCGTGGCATGGAAGTGGTACACAAACCGTAATGAGAAGTCCCGTCGGAATGATAAATGGGCAAAACACCACCCCGATTGAATGTCTTAAAACTAAGAAATATATTGTGAATGTCATTATGGCAGTTTCAGATGTTTTGGAATTTGGTTGAAGAGAATCAGCATTTCAACTCAACAATTGTCATCTTGCCTTTGTCCTTGAGTTGCATGATCTTTTGTTAATACAGCACCAATCATATGCACTGCTTCATAGCTGCTCTGTCTCTAATGGCCTACCATTGCTGTCCATTTCATGCTCTGCTTTCACTTTTCATTAGAAAACCACTCTCAAGGCCGGAAGTAGCAATAGCAAATAGGAGAATCTTGGTAAGTCATGCCCTTCAATTTTTTTCCTGAAAACTTTAGTTTCCAAAAATCCTCGCATATATCTTGCACCGTGATTTTTTAACTTCAATTTTGGGAAAAAAAGGTGCGAGTTATATTCAAGTAAATACAGTATTCATTTGACTTCTCACCTTATTTGCTTTGCTTATTCTGTTGTCTAGTTCCATATTTAATTTGATATTTTCACTAAAAATTATGCTTAAATATCTGAAATGTTTTACTCATTCATAGGTTCTCCATTTGGGATGCAACTGGTATTTACCATGCCTGTTTTCAAAGTGTTGATATTGTTATTGCTGATTTTCATGCTAACTCTGTCAGTGAAGTGTCAATGATGCTCTTTGGTTTGAAAGACCAGGGTTCCAGTCCTGTCTCAGGTTTGAAGAACAACCTTTATCAGAGCTTTTCATTTGAAGATGAGTTAGCTGGTCTCATATAGAGGTGACAGATTTCTTCATCCTACAAAGCAGACAAACCAGGCAAGATGAATGGGCACACACATATGACAGCTAATACACTATGCAGGTAGGATTAACTGTTCTATCAGGTCATTAATTAGGTTACAAGAAACCAAGTTGCTTGGCCATGACTGGCTACTGAGTCTAATGCACTAGGGAAGAAGACAGGATTTGTGACAGCAGTTATTCAGTTTAGTTAGGAATCTTGTGTGCTGAATTTATTTAAGAGTGCAGCATGATCTGCATAAAGAGCTTAGATTAACAGCTCCTCCAGTTTTGATATCAGGTTTAATGCCCACTTCATTACATAATCCATGTACAAGATAAATAAATGTGGAGATAGTGTTGCATTCTTTTCTTACACCTGATTTATTTTACATCAAACCATCTTCTTGTACCTCCTTCAATTCTAACTGTTGAATTATAACATATATGGACTGTGTGTGTGTGTCAGTTTGTTCATTTTCCTCTGTAATTTTTTTTTTTTCCAGGCAGCATATCGAGATAATACATTAGGATTACCTAAGTTATGTCCAAAAGAAAATCTGTCAGTTATTGATCATAATGTTCTCTTTACGTATTTAAACCAGTACTATGTTCCAAGCAGAATGGTAATTGCAGGAGTAAGCACTGATCATGATGCATTGGTAGAATATGCACAGAAGTAAGTAATTTAAGTATGAATAAAAAAACTTAAGAAAATTATTTTCTTGGTATCATTGTTCATTTAATTGAGATATAACTATTTTATATGTCATCATCACAATACAAACTTTCACAGGAGCAAAAAAATAACTTAATACTCGTGATTGCATTTGGTTATGAATGTTGGTCTGTAATTTTTATAGGATTTACTTTTCCTGTAATTAATGTGCACCCTTGTGTTATACCTGATTTTACATCAAATTCTCTGCCTGTACCTCCTTCAGTTCTGTACAATTAAGTATTCAGAAGTTGCTCAGATTTAATTTATGTGAACTTTTCAACTTGTTGGTTCTCTTATATATCACATCATCCTAAAAGTAATGTCATTTTTTGACATTAAGTTTTGAAAGGATATAAAAGATAAATCACTTGCTAATTTAATCAAGTATGTATTCTCTATTTGAATTAATGATGCTCTTCAACGTTGTGAAAGCTTTCATAATGCCATTTCTATAGAATTCAGGTGGTTTGGAGCAAAGAAATCGCATAGGCTCAATTTCAGTGCCTCTAATGTATCGTATTGATTTTTCATTAATGAAATGTTGCAATCTTTCCCCAGCCAAGTTCCTCAATCTTGGTACAGGTGATTCTTGTACTATGAGGGTGTGTGTGTTACCATGGTAAAAAAACAGCCTTTCGAGTGACCAGAGAACACCCTCTTTGCTTTCAGTTTTTTCATTCAATCGATCAAGTTGTTCACAGTATACGTCAGCTGTGATTGTTGATTTTGTGACAAGAGTTCAAAGTGTATAATATGAGCCATATCCCACCAAATGCTTAAAAAATCTTCTGAGGGTGAAGGCCTTGTTTTGGCTGAGGTTTAGCCGGTTCCCCTGAATGAAACCACTACCTTCAGCACCTAACATTTTTGTATAGTATCCAGTTTTCATCACTGGTGACTACAGACTCAATAACGGAGGTTGAACCTCCCAAGTGAAGAGCAGTGCAGTGCAGATGTTGACATGCTGTCTTCGATTGGTATTCATCATTTCTTGAGGAACCCACTTGCCAAGCTTAGATCCTATTCCAAGTTCTTGCATATGGCGATGGATGGTCGATGACGGTGAATTAAGATCTTTTGCTAAATCTTCAATAGTTGTATTGGCATTTCTGGCAATAGCAACTTCCAGCATATCATTATTGAGAGAGACAGGGTAACAGAGCAAGGGGAGTCTTTCAAGCTAAGGTCCCCTTGTCAAAATTTATGGAACTTTTGCACATTCAAAACATACACTTCTTGCAGTTAGCAGCTTTATGCCCCTAATCCATTATAAGTCTTTGGCTTTATTTAAATTGAATAAGTGTAACAAATTTGCTATGAAAATAAGCAGGAACATGAAAAATCATCACTCGCATTTTCTGTTGAGAAATCTATAGGACAGGTAAAGCATTTTAGCTGCTTTGACATGATTCTTAATGAAAATAGCAATTTAAAGCAGATAACGGATAATAGAATAAGCAAAGCTGGTACGTGGAAATCTTGGAACAAACTTGCATATGGAATGATTAGAGAGAAATTAGATAAAACATTAAATATACTGTACGAACAGTACATAAGATAATCTTCAAGTTTTAACTCACGAATCGGATTTGGATTAGAAATAACAGTGATCAAGCCTAGATATGGAAGTTCTGAAAAAAATTAAGGAAATGAACAGATGACATCTTAGGCAGAATCATAATTAAAACTTAAGATATTAGAAAGGATCTTGACATTATTAGTATTCAAGAATGTCAGCAAGCCTAATCCGAAATAGTTTGGTCAATGGAATGGAATTGTGAGAAGTTACCTTTGGTATTTGATACCAGGATGTCAGAGAAGAAACAACTCAAGAGTAAGATCAATAAATATACAGCAGTATCTAAGTAGCTCAATGCAGTTATGGGTGCCTTAGAATACCAAAAATATAAGATCTGGCTATACTGGAGGACAAAATATTTTAATTTGGAAAAAAAATTAATAGGAAGAATAATAACATCTGCTTATATAATTAAGTATGCATATCATTAGCATCATACTTTTCATAGATTTAGGCCTACAGTGGCCTGTTCCAGCCTCAGACATCATTGAATCTCTTTAGAGGACATTCTGATTTTCTTTTTCCTAATGGTTTGTAATTTAATACTTGTTTTGGTAATCTTTCTGTTTTCATTCTTTCAATGTGTTCCATCCATTTATGTTTATATTTCTTTATTTTTTCTATTACTGATTCCTGGCTTAGTTCTTTCATAATTTCTTTTGTGATTGAATAGAGTATACTTTGCAGTTTTTCTCATAAACTTCATTTCAGCTGTTTCTTTGTCTTGATTTTATTTCCCAGATTACACTTCGATATAATAGGACTGGTAAGACTAATGTATCATATACTTTTAATCTAGTTTTTCGACATTGAAACTCATAGATCGTAGTTCTCGATCTTGAGTTTCACTTACTGGCTATATAACAACATAGGATTTTTATCCCTTTATTATCTATTAAATTGCCAGAAAACTAGCCGTTTGTCTTTTCATTTTAATTTAATCTAATGTATCATATACTTTTAATCTAGTTTTTCGACATTGAAACTCATAGATCGTAGTTCTCGATCTTGAGTTTCACTTACTGGCTATATAACAACATAGGATTTTTATCCCTTTATTATCTATTAAATTGCCAGAAAACTAGCCGTTTGTCTTTTCATTTTAATTTAATCTAGTTTGTTTTTGAACTAGATTATGTTTAAATACAGATTTAATTACACCTCCTTATTTTTAAATATTTTGCAATTTTTAGGTTTATATCTTTTTCATTTTCATGTAATCATACATCCTAGGTAGTTAAATGAATTCACCTGTTCTAAAATCTTGTTATCTATTATTTTTTATTGGATCTTGTCCTTTAAAGGCAATCGTTCTTGATTTTTCTATCTGTTGTTTCTGTTGATATTATTCCATAATCTTTGGCTATTTCATTGAAATTTAAAATATCTTTATGTAAGTTATCTTCAGAGTTTGTAATTATTATTTGATCATCAGCAAGATTTGCTGAAAGGGGACATCCTTTTCGGATTTATCTCTCTTGGATATTAATAGTTCATAATTTAATCTTATTTGGTGTTTGTCTTTCTTTTATTATGTGAAATAAAATACTTCTTTTAATTTTATCAAACTTTTTCAATATTAGGCAAAAGAGCAGATCTATACATGATTGTTCTTTTGATAACAAATACATGATTGTTCTTTAAATAACAAACTGATAAAATATTCCAAAGGCTTTATTCCATTTTGTACTTCTGAAATAAAGCCTTTGGAATATTTTATCAGTTTGTTATTTAAAATTCTGTTATATATTTTATAACAGGAATTTAGAATATTTATACGTCTATAGTTTAGGGTAATCTCTATTGCCTTTTTTTAAAAATAGCGATCACTATTGCTTTTTTTTCCATTCTATCGGGGAGGGGGGTGGATTACTAGTTGAATAGATTTTATTTAAAAATAAGTCTTTCTTTAAACCTTATTTCTGCATATTTATATAATTCTGAACCTAACCTATCTTCTCCAAGTGATATTCCATTTCTTGTTTCTTTTAAGCTGATTTCTAATTCTTCTTTATTTATTTCTGTTTCATTTTCATTGAATGTTTGCCAGTTATCTTTTTGAAAACATACCACAATTCTCTATAGAAGTTTAGAAATTCCTCTAATTTCAATTCGGGATTAATTTTATGCTTTCTCTAGTATCTTTATATTTAAATGTTTCAAAATCTTATACACATTAGATCTTATTCTTTATAAGTCATGTACTAAATTAGAAACGAATTTGTTTCATGATTCTGTCTTTTTCTGACTTCTCTTTTAGCTATAGCTCTTATTCTTTTATACTTTATTTCATCTTGTAATCTTTTATTGCTTAACCATATATCATATGCTTCTTCATTCATTTTGATTATTTCTTTGATTATACAATATTGTCCTATATCTTCATTTTTTTTTCTTTTTATTGAATTTTTTGTTCTTTCCTAAGCTTTCATTTGCTGTTATTATTATTAGTAGTAGTATATTACATTTGTATTGTTTTATTTTATTTAAATATTTATCAATGTATTTTATCTAAATATTGGTTAATTCTTTGTTCATGTAGTCATTGTATATTTGTGCCATTTAATAATCTAGTTACCGTATGTATTGGCTTATAGGACGACTGGCATATAAGACGAGGCCTAAATTTTAGGCTATTTTTAAGTTTTAAGCTTAAGTCGGTTGTATAAGATGACCCCCCCCCTCCCCCAATTTCTTCTTTCTTGTATTAATGCAATACAAGAATTAGGTATTATTGTTGTTATATCTGTTATTTTTTTGCATAGCATAGATTTAATATTTATGCGAATTACCCCTAATTAAAAGTGATTAGCCCCAATTTTAATTATTAATTTTGCTCTTTTTTTTTTTTTTAATTTTAGGATTATTAAAATTGTTATCATTTAAAATCATGGAACCAGCAACAAAACGAAGAAAGCATGAAGCTCGATTTAAAATAAGTGTAATTGAAATGGCAACGCAAACTAATAACTGTGCTGCTGCAAGAAAGTTTGACATAACCGAGAAGATGGTAAGAGAATGGAAGAAGAAAGAAGATATTTTAAAAAATTTGCCAAAGAAAAAATGTACGATGAGAACGGGGATCACCTGATGACCACAACTGGAAAATCACGTTGCAGAATGGTCATTCGAACAAAGGCAGAATAGATATCTTGTTACAAGAAATATGATTAGAGCATGTGCACTAAAATGGTCAAGATTGAATCCAGATGAAAGTATAGAATTTCATGCTACTTCAGGATGGTGTAATCATTTTATGAACTGACAAAATCTGGTAATACGACAAAAAATGAAAATTTGCTCAAAAACTACCAGCAGATCTTGACCACAAACTTACCAGTTTCCATAAATTTAGAAATGTCATAAAAAAATCGACATGTGGAAAGGCAACTGGAGTAAATGATATTCAACCGGAAATGCTGAAATATGAAGGTCTAAAATTCTTGCAGTGGCTACACTTCATAATTCAGAAGGTCAAATTTCACATGATTGGAGTAGAGTTTTCATGGTTCCCATCTATTAAAAAAAAGTGTGGGGGGGGATATATATATATCAAGTATGATTGATTTATGCAAGCATACTCGAAAAGCGGCTGAGAAAAATTGTGGAAGACAAGCTGGATTCAAGCCAAATAGTGGTTGTCAGGATCAGATATTTTTTTTTCGCTTTATGATATATACTTGAGAAATCATGGGAATATGACAAGAATCTGTATTTAAGAAAAAGCATAGGATAAAGTTCCCAGCAAAAAGCTTTTCAAAACACTACAGTTATGTGGGGTAAATGGAACATTGTACAGGCAATACGTAGTCTATATTTAAGTTGTAAGTCAGCAGTTAGAATTGAAGGGAATATAGGAAGATGGTTTGATATAAAATCAGGTGTAAGATAAGGATGCATATTATCTCCACTCTTATTCATCATCTATGTGGATTGCATAATCAAAGAAATTGACATTAAACCTGATATTAGAATTGGAGATATCAAATAGCTATTTGCTTTATGTAGAGGATGTACTCCTAAACACATCCAGTGCAAGTATCCAGGATTTCTCTAACTAAATTGCATAACAGCTGTAACAAATTTGGTATGAAAATATATTAAGAAGACCAAAACCATGAAAATAGGCAGGAACATAGAAAACTTCAGCTGCATTCTGAATGGAAATTCTATAGAACAAGTAAAATATTTCAGCTATTTAGAAATATTTTAAAAGAACAGATTAAGCAAAGCTGGTATGTTGAGAAGTCAGTTGAATAAATTTATATGGAAATAAGAGAGAAATTATCCAAAACACTGTACTAGCAGTATACAAGACAGTGTTCAAACCAGTTTTAAGTTATGGATTGAGAGTTGGTTTAGGAATAAAGCACTTGATCAAACATTAGAGGCCACAGATATGAGAATTCTTAGAAAAATTAGGGGCCCAAATAGATGGCATCAGTGACAGAATCATATTAAAAATGAGACATTAGGAAAGAATTTGAACATTGTTTGTATTCAATAATGTGTAGGGCTCATCTAAGTAGGAATGGTCACTTAAATCGAATGGGAAGGGAAAGGTTTGCAAAACAGGTGTTTGATACCAAGATATCACGAAAAAGACAGAGGAAGACAAAGATCTAGGTGGATTGATTCAGTCAGAAGTTCCTTGAGAAAAAAATTAAATGTTAGATATGACAATATTGGAGCTGATAAATAATAAGCTAAATTGGAAGAAAATTGTTGACAGGAATTTATTACTAATGTTAACTTAATCATGTTGTGTTTTCATAGAAGCCAGAACACCCCTTGAAGAAATTGATGATCATGATGACAGATCTGATTTCAAATTATACACATTATAAATGCAGTCATGTGTATCTAGAGATTATGGGATGACTTGTACTTTGTTCTGCCATGTAGCAGTTCATTGAATATACATAATGTGCTAATCATTCCTATGTGGTTCATGTCTCATTAATGTAGGCTCACATATAATTCCCTACATCTTTTAAGATATTAAATATACCAACCAAATATAAAATTTCCCTTAATGATCTATTAATTATATATCCAGCCATAGATTTTGTTCTTTTCTACATAGTTTTATTGGAAGCACGCACATCAGTTTGTGGTGTTCCTATCCAATATATAAACCGAAAGCACAAGACTAAGTCTCATATACCTTTACCGTGGACAAGTACAACATGATGATTTGTATCAGCTTGCTGCAAACATAGTAAACTCCTCCAAAATTTAGAAGACTGTAATCCTAAAACTTACAGTCCTTTGGCCAAGGCTTAGCCTAGTTTACTTTCTAGAATTATTAATAAATATTGACAAGAGGTAAGTACTTTCACATAAGTGCCAAAGTATGTTTTATGCCTGAAGATGCAGTTGGCAAAATTAATTAAACCCTATTTATTTTTATATGTTTATTTATATATTTGTTTTGAGCATTAAAACAAATGCAAACCACAGAAGTTTAAAGATAGAGCTTTCCTCTGTGCTTTGTAATAGACCAACTATCTTTCCTACCACTCTACATATCATGTTGGATGGGTTCAGACTTGCTATCAGTCCAAGAGTGTCATTGGTTTCAAATACTAACCATAGTTTTGCTGACAACTGTATCCTTCATTCCTTATTACTTGATAAGCCTTAGTGACCTTTGTTTTTTTAGATTTATTACCAGCGCATTCGGTTTTGCATTTCAAATCCATTTTAAGGGTAAATAAACAATGAACACTAATGGTGATAAACAAGTGACTAAACTAACCGCGGGAGGCATGGACTACTGACGGGTCAGGGAAAGGAGGAATTGTTTACGGAGTCCTTATTTCTAATTTAGGTTTCAGTTTGAATGTTACAGCTTTTGCACACTTGCCCTCTGTTGCTCTCACCATTTACTGGTAACCTGTCACTGCCTGTTACTATTCGTTACATTTGCTGTGAATGGCGAGTCTAGTTAACATTATGTCGTTGCATACTGCAATGGATGTCAAAGATACAAAAGCCGCAAACATGTTAATACGTGCTAGTAGTTGTAATTTTCAAGATTTATTATGTAACTGCGAATTTATGTAAGTCAGGGGGTTACTGTACTTGAATTTAAACTTTTAATGTAGCCGGTTTGAACCATGCAGTTGGAATGAAACTGTTTCATTCTGTCAACTAGGTGCATTTCTAATGGAGGTCAGTCAATACATGCCAAGAACATATTTTGTGTAACGCCTTCTTTAGATTTTTTGTTATTAAAAAATGATAATAAAGCTGCATTTATTTGTTAATTAATGATAATAAAGCTGCATTTTATTTGCAACAGTACAGTTGCAAATATAAAAGCAAAAAAAAAAAAAAAATAATAATAATAATATATATATATATATATAAGTGTCTCATACTCCTAAAGACCTTTCACTTATCCCTGGGGTATGCATACCACACTTTGGGAAACACTGCAGAATTAAATGTATACCATATATTCTGCAATCTTCCATATGTAATATTGCTTCAAAAAATCACTGTTATTTTTGACAGCCTGGGTGAAAAGTGAATGAATCTTATGTGCCAGGCATAGTGTTTTTGTAAATATCTTATTTAGGAAGTGTTAGGAATTTGTGTTCTAAACATGGTATGTTTATGTCTCTAAATTAAAAAAATATATATATTGGATGAGAAAATTTAAAAAATCTTTTTAGATATTTTGTTGAGAAGAGACCGATATGGGAAATAGACCCAAACCTTGTATTGAAAAGCAATATTGTTGCAGATAAATCTCTTGCACAGTATACAGGAGGACTAGTCAAGGTGAGTCAAAAGTGCAGAATTTTAAATTGCAATTTCTAACTTATTTATGTTCAGAACATACTGTTGAATGTTTGGTGTATTTTAATATAGAAAAATGTTAATGAAGGATGAGTTAATGCCAAACATGGTTGAAGATGGTTGTAGGAATTTAAACATTTGCTTATTACACACTTTTCTCTATTTAACCACACCTCCCCCCCCCTTTCCCCATTCTCATTCTTTTCCCACTGCTTGCTGCAGTGTGTTGAAATGTCAGTTATATTTTGGCATGAATATTAATCCTGTTCACTTGACGTGATTGGCATTGCTGGGTACTGAATATTATGTCTGTGTGTTCACAGAGTTGATTGTTAGACTTTTTTGGTCTAATAATCAGCTCTGGACTGTTAGACAAAAAAAGTTTTTTTTGTCTGTCTGTTCTGGAACCCTGCTCTACAGACCAGACTAGGAACTTTTGCAAGCCATTCAGGCTTCCAATAAGAATGTAGGTGATCTCACACTGGGTGATAAAATTCATCTCCTACTTAAAGAGAGGCACAAACATCCATGGCTATATTTGAACCCACAGTTTGTTGGCTGTAGAGCAGATATGCTAACTACTCGGGCCAGCCAGGCCGATTAAGTCACCCTTCCAAAATTGATTTTCAGGTTATGATTAATAGGATGGGGTGCTTAAGGATCAAAGCTGTATAACTGAGAGGAGACCTCCACATAGCCTTTAAAGGAATGCAGAGAACTGACCAGGGCTTCTGACCTAATGTCCAATCCTCACCTTCTTGTGGTTCACCCTGTTGGGTATCTACTTGGATACTGAACGAATGAGGATGGGCTGGCAATTTGGGATTTAGCCGGCCAAATTGTATTCTTATTGGCTTAAACCAAAATAAAAAATGATGGTACAACATGACAAAATTTCATGCCAGCTAGGGCGTTGCCCGGTTAAACAAGGCCCCTGTTGTTTTCACCAGGGAACCAGGGTGAACAGCGAAAAGTCAGCTACTGGAACAAATCTGAAAACAAACCCCAACTCATATGTTCTTGCAGCCATATTGGTTTTAGCAGTTTATTGAACAACTTTGCAGATTAAGAGTATTCATCCAGATAGTCTGAGTAATGGTGTCATTGTCCCGAAGTTTTTCAACTAGTCAAATACAGTGCTTTGTTCAGTTGCTGTATACCAAGTTTGAACTCATTAAGGAAATGTTCTCGAACTAGATGATCCACTTATTCCATTTTTTTTTTTTTTAAATAATCATTTTAATTAGTCATTTTAGCATTAAACCTAAATGATTCATATATTCATATTTGTACGGACCTAAATGATTCATATTTGTGCAGACCACAGGAGTAGTTTGTCATAATGGATAGTTGTAACATCAAATTTCTTTTAGCATAGTTATACTTAAGGAATTTTGGGATATTTTGGTAGTTTATTATAGTGAGCAAGTTTTGCTATGGCAAGAGTCAACTATAATTATTTATTATGATAAAAAATTAAAGTATAAGGCTATAGTATTTCAAATTTCATTGTAATAAATTCATTTTAACGTAATGTCATTTTAAGCATCTTTTTTGTTCCCTAGGTAGAAAAAGATCTGTCTAATGTCAGCTTAGGTCCCACTCCTATACCTGACTTAGCCCATTTTGTATTAGGTTTGGAAAGCTGTTCACATCAAGATGAAGATTTTATAGCATACTGTGTGTTGAATATGATGATGGGAGGTGGTGGATCTTTCTCTGCAGGTGGACCAGGCAAGGGCATGTATACCAGATTATATACAAATGTTCTGAACAGGTAATAAATATTATCTATTCTAAAATAATAATAATAGATAACCCTTCTAGATTATTTTACAAAGTATTTTCCACATGAAATGTTTTTTTTCCCCAAAACTATTCTTCATCGTTTGTTTGTTTTATATTTTTTATAAGCTTATAAGCCACTGTGCTTGCTTTGCATTGTTTCTCAACCCTAAAATCCTAGATGTCTTGGAGAGTGCCGTTTCTTTCTGAACTGATTTAAGTCACTTTTTGGCATTTTGTAATTCTGTTGCTTTCCAGTAATAGCCTGTTGTGTGAATTAATTCTTGATTAACTGGTAATTAATTTACGGAATTAACAACGCATATAAAGTAAATTAATTAAAGATAACTTTAATGAATCACTTCTATATTTCGACAATGTCACATTGTCATCTTCAGGAACATAAAGATGTGGTATGTGCACTACAGGAACTAACTAACTACATTCCTGTAGTGCACATACCATATCTTTATGTTCCTGAAGATGACAATGTGACATTGTCGAAATATAGAAGTGATTCATTAAAGTTATCTTTAATTAATTTACTTTATATGCATTGTTAATTCCATAAATTAATTACCAGTTATGTCTAACCAACGTATAAGTCTTACCACTAGAATTCTTGATTAACGAAAAGGTACTCATTGAGCTGAAGAGATTTTTGTAATTTCCACCTATTAAAGGCCTGAAAGCTATAGCAAATCAGTGCTATGTATATTGCTAGAAATTAATATGCAAAATTAATGTCTTTCCTGTTTTCTTTGGAGTAGAAAGAGATCCCTGATGACTGATGGTTTTTCCCAAAATTTTCTCTTTAAACTTGTTTATTGCTTTAGTTTTTTCATTCCATTTTCAATTTTGCTATAGTAATAGTTTTCTAAAATATGTATATAAACCGTAGCTACTGATCTAATATATATTTAAAGCATTTGTGTGTTTGATCTCCTCTAAATAGGAGAGGCTGAATCACCAAATTTAATATGTAGCTTCTTCCTTATACCAAATTATAATATTATATGCTTATGCTCAACTTAAACAGTCTTCACTGTTATCTAATATACTCAATATTTTTCTCTGAGATTTTCCTTGTAGGTATTCTGCTAATGATAGTAGTTCTCCTCTGGTAACTAGAATATAACTTTTAAATTAAGGGGATATTAAATCCCACATAGTTTTAAAATCGAATAAGAAACTCAAAGATTGGAATCAGAGAGTTTCTTGCCGAATATAGTAAACTATAAAGTATCGGCGGCACTGGCATGAGCAAATGCAAGTGACCCTAGCACGTAGTGCAATACCAGAAGTCTCGCAGCAAAGTCGGTAAATTTTGATCGCTATTCTTAGGTATTTTCCATAATGTAAATACACATTTCCTAGGAAATGTATGCTGTTATTACATTATGGTAGGGAGGTCACTACCCAGACCGGTTTCAGCCTTTTTTGAGGCTTCATCAGTGAGTAGCTAGACCTAATACCGAAGTGTATAGCGAAAAGAACTTATGTACTCTGCAATGCGAGTTTCCAAACAGGTGCAACCATTAAGTTACTTAAGTATAAAGAGCTAATAAGCTTCATTTCGGCAATGAAAACAATATTTAAATTAAGGGGATATTAAATCCCACATAGTTTTAAAACCGAATAAGAAACTCAAAGATTGGAATCAGAGAGTTTCTTGCCGAATATAGTAAACTATAAAGTATCGGCGACACTGGCGTGAGCAAATGCAAGTGACCCTAGCACATAGTGCAATACCAGAGTACATAAGTTCTTTTCGCTATACACTTCGGTATTAGGGCTAGCTACTCACTGATGAAGCCTCAAAAAAGGCTGAAACCGGTCTGGGTAGTGACCTCCCTACCATAATGTAATAACAGCATACATTTCCTAGGAAATGTGTTTTTACATTATGGAATATACCTAAGAATAGTGATCAGAATTTACCGACTTTGCTGTGAGACTTCCGATATTGCACTACGTGCTAGGGTCACTTGCATTTGCTCACGCCAGTGTCGCCGATACTTTATAGTTTACTATGTTCGGCAAGAAACTCTCTGATTCCAATCTTTGAGTTTCTTATTCGGTTTTAAAACTATGTGGGATTTAATATCCCCTTAATTTAAATATTGTTTTCATTGCCGAAATGAAGCTTATTAGCTCTTTATACTTAAGTAGAATATAACTATTTCAGATATCTTTAAATAATTTAAATATTGTTTTCATTGCCGAAATGAAGCTTATTAGCTCTTTATACTTAAGTAGAATATAATTATTTCAGATATCTTTTCCCATCGCACCCTTCCTTCCTGCTTTTTTTTTTTTTTTTGTATAGGGCTATTTAACATTACAGAAATGCCATTTGTGATAAATTTCTAATAATATTTTCTTTGTCTTCATTCTTATTATCTAATACTTCTTCTCCCACTGAGATATTCACAAATGTTTCATGCCCATGACAAGATTTGAATCTGCAGCCTGTTGGTAATGGGCTATAGGTTAAAGTTTGGTTGGAGAGTGAGTATACTAACCACTTAGCTTAGCTGACCAGACTAGCATTTACTCATTTTCTATTCATAATCAAATACAAGGTTTCTACTTATGAATGCCATTGCTTGACATGTACTTTTCAAGCCAAATTCTTAATAGTCACTAACTTAAGAATAGTTTAGTTAAGAGTTTTTTTTGTGTGCATGTGCACCATTCATTTGGTGACAGTCAAAAGTTCAGTGGGTACATTATTGTATGCAAAATTTGAATTCTCTGATCCATGTGCAACAAGATTTAGGTAAATCCATTAAGTTGATCCAAATGATGAATGTACAAAACAATATGGCAGCAATTCAAAGAAACAGGTGAAGAGGATGCGTTCCACGAAATTACTTTGTTAAGCGAAACTTTGTTCTCGGAGATAAAAATACTATGGCCATAATAGGGATACATTCGTATGTAAAGAAAATGACTTTTTTTTTTGAAAAAAGAAAAGCTTTATTAAATAAAAAGTCAATATTACAAACCTAGCAAAGATTAAATCATGACATTTTAAAATACAAATCTAAAATTGATTGTTTTTTTTTTTTCTTTCATTTAACAATTGCCTATATGGATTTATTGCATTTAACACTGATCGCTTAGCAGTAACACTTCTTCCTAAATTAGGATCATTTTCACTGAAAATACTTAAAACATTTTCAATGTCATTTAAGGACCTTTTTAAATCTTTGGTTGCTAACACTTTTTTGGTGGGAACTTCTTTAATTTATTCTTCATTTTCTTTGGCTTTGTTGCTAACAAGTTTTTCTAAATCTTCCACTAAAAAAAACCATCATCTTGTGCATTTAATAAATTTCTTACATCCTCTTCTTTGATATTTTCGAAACCTATAGATTGATCTATCTGGATAACTTCATTTCCAATCTCTTGAATGTTATTTTCTTCTTCTAGTACAACTTCTGGCCATAATTTGTGCCAAACTCCATTTAAGCATTTCTGAGTGACTTCTTTCCAAAGGCTATTAATGTTTTCAATTGCATGTTTAATGGTGTAGTTTTTCCAAAAAGTTTTAATTGACATTTGCTCTTTATCTTCTATTCAATTAAATTGCTTAATGTACCATGCAGATTTCTTTGATTTTTTTTTTCAGTTTGGGGTGCTTAAGGGTCAAAGCTGTATAACTTAGAGGAGACCAGACCTCCACATAGCCTTTAAAGGAATGCAGAGAACCGACCAGGGCTTCTGACCTAATGTCCAATCCTCACCTTCTTGCACCCTGTTAGATACTGAACGAACAAAGATGGGCTGGCAATTTGGGATTTAGCCAACCAAATTATATTCTTATTAGCTTAAACCAAAATACAAAATGATGGTACAACATGACAAAATTTCATGCTGGCTGGGGCGTCACCCGGTTAAACAAGGCCCCCGTTGTTTTCGCAGGGGAACCAGGGTGAACAGCGAAAAGTCAGCTACTGGAACAAATCTGAAAACACACCCCAACTCAACATCACCAGAGTTAAAGATCAGTACTATCAACATAAGAAGCCTGAATGGCAAAGAAATGGAGCTAGCTGAGGAATTAGATAAGTACCAGATCGACATAATAGGGGTGACTGAAACAAAAAAAGACAAAAACTGGCGAGATCTTTTTGAGCAATAAATACAAAATGTTATATTCAGGCAATGACAATCAAGCAAAAGAAGGAGTAGAAATAGTATTCAACACTAAATACAAGGTAAATCTTCTTGAATGGCAGGCAGTCTCAAGTAGACTGATGTGAGCAAATATCAGAATGGGGAAACTGGACAATGAGACTTATTTGTGCCTATGGTCCCACAGAAGGTTCTACTAAGGTAGAAGTGGAAGAATTTTTTGAGTCTTTAGAGAAAGCAACTGACACAATGAAAAAGGAAAAGTTGGTCCTTGTTAGGGATCTAAATAGCAGAGTAGGAAATGATTGTCAGAACACACAAAAATATTTTTGGAACATTTAGATAAAAGAGCAAAGCTAATAATAATGGCAAATGCCTGTTAGATTTCTGCTCAGGACATGGACTGGTTATTACTAACACCATGTTCCAACATATAAATGTGCACAAATTCACATGGAGAGAAGAGGCAAGGAATAAGAAAAGTCTCATTGACTATGTTATTGTTGATAGTGATGTTTTCTCTCTGGTGCAGGACTCCAGAGTGTACAGAGGATTTGAAATTGGAAGTGATTACTATTTAGTCTTGAGCAGGATAAAACTGAATTTCGTATTGAAAAGAATAACATGTAAGAAAGTATTAAAACGAATGAAATTTTAGCTGTTCTCAGATGTGAACTGTAGACTAAAATACACAAAGATTATTGAAGAAAAAATGAAAGAGTTTAAGAACATGAACCAAACCTTGGAGATTCAGTGGCAAGCCTTGAAGAGAACCCTGATTGCTTCAGCCAGAGAGGCATGTGATGAGGTTGTCTGCAAGGATAGAAAAATCAGAACTCCATGGTGGACACAGGAAGTTAAAGAGGCAGTGAAGGAAAAGAAGAAAGCATATCAAAAGTTCCTGGCAAATAAGTCAGCTTGTGCTCTTAGAAATACAGAGACAAATGTAAGAAAGCTAAACACTGTGTAAAATTAGCTAAACAAAAGTCATGGGAGGACTTTGGCAAGAACATAGAAAATAAATATCAAGAGGGTGGTAAGATATTCTGGAGGTTGTTGAAGAAGATTAGAAATGGAGGAAAGATGCTGTAAAAGGAGTTAGAGATGATAAAGGTGACATGAAAACAGGAGAAAAAGATATCCTTGAAGTATGGAGTAATTACTTCGAAAAATTGCTAAATAAAACAAGCAGTGATAGCATAGTTGTAAAATAACACTCAACAGTCATACAGTCAGGAATATATATCCATACTTGAAGTAGAAAAAGCCTGCTGTCTTTTCACATTTCAAACCTTTGAAATGTGAAAAGACAGCAGGAGTAGATGATATTCTATTATATCAAATGCTGAAGTATGGTGTAATAAAAGTCTTACAGTGACTGCACTGCATAGGTCAGAAGGCCTGTACAGAGGGATGAATTCCTGATGATTGGAGTAGATCTCTAATAGTACCCCTTATATATAAAAAGGGAAATAAAACTGAATGTGAGAATTACAGAGGTATTTCTCTACTCAGTGTTCCTGGCAAGATTTATGCCAGTATACTTGAGAAGCAGTTTTGAAGAATTGTGGAAGAAAAGCTTGGTGAAGAACAGGCTGGATTCAGGCCAAATAGAGGCTGTCAGGATCAGATCTTCACTTTTTGACAAATAGTTGAGAAAGCATGGGAATATAACAAAGATCTGTATTTAAGTTTTGTCGATCTGGAAAAGGCATATGGCAAGGTGCCAAGAGAGAAGCTATTCAATAAGCTACAGTTATATTGTGTCGATGGGGCATTATATCAAGCAATACTTAGTCTTTATTTGAGTTGCAAGTCAGCAGTTAGTTTAATGTTAAATCTGGTGTGAGACAAGGATGTACATTATTCCCTCTGTTATTCATTATCTATATGGATCACATTATGAAGTAAAGTGGTATTAAACATGATATCAGAATTGGAGAAGTTAATGTCAGCTCTTTGCTTTATGTGGACGATGTTATACTTCTAAATAAATCTGCTACAAGTTTGCAAGATTCCCTGACGAAATTGAATAACTGTTGTAATAGATATGGTATGAAGGTCAGCAATAAAAAGACAAAGACAATGAAAATAGGCAGAATCATTGAAAATGTCAACTGTGTTGTGAATGGAGAACCTGTGGAACAAGTAAAACATTTCAGCTACTTAGGCACAATTTTTAGTGAAGATGGTAAATTAAATATGGAAATAGACAACAGAATCAACAAAGCCGGTATGGTAGGAAGTCAATTGAATAAATTCATATGGAATAAGAGAGAAATTAGTCGGAACACTAAATTAGCTGTATACAAGATAGTGTTCAAACCAGTTTTAACTTATGGATCTGAGAGCTGGGTCAGAAGTAAAACACTTGACCAAAGACTAGAGACCACAGATATGAGATTCTTGAGAAAGATTAGAGGTATGAACAGATGGCATCAATGGCAATATCATATTAAAAACGAGGATATTAGGAAAGAACTAGACATTGTCAGCATCTAAGAATGCGTTAGCAGAGCTAATCTCAGGTGGTATGGTCACTTAAACAGAATGGGCGAGGAAAGATTAGCAAAGCAAGTGTTCTCTGCCAGGTTGAAAGGAAAACGATGCAGAGGAAGACCAAGATATAGATGAATTGATACTGTACAAAGTGCCTTAAACGATAGAAATATAAGATCTGATAATGTTGGAGTGTTGACAAATAACAGACTGATTTGGAGGAAAATTGTAGATACGAAGTTAGTAATGATGTAAATTTTTCATGTAGTTGTATCATATCCAGTGCACCCTTTGAGGATATATGTCAGGAATTTGATGATGATGAAATGCTGTCAGAGAATATACGTCATTTATTGCAATGCACCACACTGAAACACATCACTATGAAGTGTAAGCAACAACTTAATTATACGGATGACGTGCGAAACTGTTAAAACAGACATACCCACAACTTGAGAGTGCCTGGCGAGTTGCCATTGTTCTCTAATCGAATGATTGCCAGGCATTGACCTTAAAATTTTAATATTTTTACGTAAAATGGGGCTTAAAATTGCAGACTTCATTATATCGAGGCTTCGTTCCCAGAGGTAACGTCAACCAAGGTGTGACTACATGCAGTCTGTACCATTAAAATCAAATAAACTTAAACTTCAGCTGTCAATCAACTTTATAATTGGTCAGCCTGACTTAGTAGGAGGTACGGCAGTGCAAGTGATGGAAATCTTGCCTGCATTCAGCCTTAGGAACAGGGACTCTCTTTAGTCTGATTAATGCAGACTGGCTGTTCACCACCTGTATCTCTTTCCTCTTTGCTGCGGGAGATAACCATTCATAAAGTTGACATTGAGATTACAATTTTTTTCTGATTTTAATGTTACAGATCACACTTATTTACTCCATTAGGAAGATTTCAGATAAATGGCATTCGTTTAACTTAACACTTCAAAATTTAAATATAAAGTCTGGATTTTCACTTTTCTAATTTTGTTCTCTTCTTTCTTCTGCCCCCCCCCCCCCCCCATTATTCTTTGCTTTGTGTATGGTGCCTGCATTTCCTTTGTTTACTGACCTCAACTGCAATTTTTTCCTTTCTTTTATTTTACAGTTTTAATACAAACTATGAATAAATTTGATACACCGGATTACTTCCAGTAGTTGGATTTTGTGACATCAATTGTAAGGAAATTCGGTTTGATATGGTGAAGGTTTGTGTTTTTACTGTTTGCATTAATGTGCTTAAATTAGCATCGATTCTGTCAGACTTATGCCAGGTCTTTTCCATAGTTTGTTATAGTGGTGTATGTTTTCTATACCATGCATCTACTACAGTTTGTTTTTGGATATGTTAATGAGTTTGCACTTTTCCACAGTTTGAGGGATGTACTGATCATTTCTATAATGCATGATCCATCTAGATCATGCATTATAGAAACATTGTGTTACAAACCTTGGATACCCATTTTTATGAATTCTTTATGGATATTTATCAAATAAAACAGTCCCTTCACGAAAATATCACAAAATAGCCAATTTAGCTTCCTTGCGCATGGAAGTTTGATTTATTGAAATATTTATCAATGCCTGAAAAATAATTTTTTTAACTGCATCACAATTTGAATTAAAAAATATTATTGTTTCTTCATTTGGATTGTTATTTTTTTTATTATTATTTCATTTTGGTTAAAGATAATATTACTTATTTGTATCCAAATAGGAATCCCATCATTAAGTTCAAAGTATTACTAGTTTCCTATCTACACTTCATATTAGTCATGTGAGGCTTCCAGTATTGCCAGATCTTATATTTCAGTCTTCTAATGTACTTATAACTGCATCATCCCACCTAGATTTTGGTCTTTCACTGGCTCTTTTACCCTTGAATCAAATACCTGTTTTGTGCAAACTTTTCTTCTCCTAGTCTGTCCAAATGACAATACCATCTTAAATTAGCTGTACTAACAATGTCTTCTTCTTCCTAATAACTCCGCTGTTTTTAATTTATTTATTTATTCGTATGGAGTTTCCTCCCTTTTTCTCCCCCATCCCTATTGGGTCAAGTTGAGCCCCCCTCATGGGGGTTAAGTATTTATGGCTGTAGATCTGTGTGTGTTCACAGGACCGGTTTGCCTGCTTGCGGGATGAAAAACTCCAGATAAACTTGGGGGAAAACCCTGCTGTCCACACCCAAGACCGGCTAACTTGGCTATGGCTGAGGAAGATCCTTAAGCTCCTCACGTTGGTGACAGGAATCGAACCTAGGACACTCCTTCCCCAGGCATATGGTTGCAAAGTGCACAGCCACTAGGCTAACTGCGTGGACACTGTTTTTAATAAGATGCTGCCATTGATACCATCTGTTTACTCCCTTAATTTTTCTCAAAAAAAAACGTGTGGACCCAAGCCTTTGATCAATTTGAAACCTGATTTTCAGATCCATGAGTTAAAATTGGTTTGGACACACTGTCTTGTGTATTGCTTGTTTAGTGTTTCGGCTAATTGTTCTCTTATAAACTAGATGTATTCATTTAGTTTCACACTATATCAGCTTTGCTTATTTCATTGTCTATTTCCATGTTTAATTTCTCTTCAATAAAAGTTGCGACTTATTAGTTGCCATCTTTTCCATTGTTCTCTAACTTTTCCATTGAAAAGCAGGTTATGTTTTCCACATTTCTTCCTATTTTCACAATTTTTTGTTGGCTTTCATGCCAAATTTGTTACACTAATTTAGTTAAAGAATCCTGAAGACTTGTACTAATAACAACTGGTGTTGCAATGTAGATTTTACACAAACTGCATGGTATTGTATTCTACCTTTATTCTATATAATGTCCCATTACATCTACAGTAGGACTGTAGCTGTTCAAATTGCCACAGTCCTACTGTAGCAATTTGAACAGATTTTTTGCTTCGTATACACCTTTTCCAGATCTACAAAACTCATTGCAGATCTTTATGATATTTCCGTGGTTTCTCAACTCCACATGACATGTGGTGACTCAACAAATTAAGGATTCTCTATCCCAAATAAACTTTGCACCATGCCTTTCGGGCTGAATCAGTGTTTACTTCAGATTTTTCTACTGGAATCTCTGAAGGTTTGGTTTTTGTTTTCAAACTCATTTTTCTCAATAATATTTATATATTTGAGTTTACAGTTTACTTCTGAAAGCTGTTCTAGTTTTAATTTTTTTTAAAGATTTGTACATATTTTCTTTTCATTGTGATAATCATTTTATCCTACCCAACACTAAATGGCATCAGTTTCTGTTTCAAATCTTCTGTATATTCTTACCTCAACAAATATGAAGTTGTCAGCAATAAAGTTGTCAATAACTTTCTTATTATTTCTATTTTTTGTACACAAATTTAGATAGAGAGAGAAACAAAGCTTTTTTTTTTTTTAGTATTGTATTACTAAAGACTAGTTCATGTCTCGAACAGAAAACCACAAGTACTTACCATTAATATTTGCTCACCTTTTTTCTCAAAGCATTCTGTATGTTTAGTATTCATATCCTTCTTTACTGTTAAGATCTTCAAGAACTTTTTGAACTAACTGCATTTTCTAATGACTCAAAAAATTCTTCCTCCTTAATCAGTAGAAGCCTCTTTGTAACCATAGGCACAAATAAATTCCATTGTCCAATTCCTGATATTGAAATTTGCCTACATCACCATGCTTAAAATTGCCTATCATTCAAAAAATTTATCTTCGTGTTTAGTGGTGAATGATTTAGATGCTCTTTCCTTTCGCTGATAACTGTTGCTCAAATATAATATAATATCTTATAGTTATTATTATCCCAATATCTCTAGTTTCCCAGATTTTGCACTTCTATTCTCATTCCATTCAGTAATACTTTTTCCAGACTCCTAACACCATAAATTGTTCACTTTACATAAGTCCTTCCATCCATCAGATTTGTTGCACAACCTACTCATTTACAATCATGGTGCACCAGAATTCTTGCCTCTCTGCTTTGGCAATAGACTAGTTGTCCTTTAATCTCTCACTCTTTTGCTACTTAGTAATAATTCTTTCATGTCTTCTCTCACACCATAAAATTATGTTTATTAGTGATGTATGTTGATACATTACTGTTGTGAAGATTAATGATGCATTGGAGAGAAAAGGATATTGTCCATGGGATCATATGGTCCCAAGCTAAGATAGGAGTTGGATAGCCATTCTGTACACAAAAATAAGTGTGGTAACAATGACTTCACACATTATTACTGCATCAGTGCACCGCTTCTTGTGACAAGAGTAAACTTAACATAACACACTATGTGCATATAGATGTATAGTTAGATTAAGGCATCTGATAACAAAATGTACAAGTCATTGTTAAAACCTGTTAATAAGTCATTACTGTTTATTCCCATTATTAGTATAATTGTTATTATGCAAAACAGAATTATGAGATTAGCATGCTGTTGTTAAGATTTGAATTGTTGAAATTATGGTACGCAATGTTGTGGTGTACTGGCACCTTCGTATTAGCAGTGACATATGGATACAATACATTTAGAAATTTGTAATAGT
Organism: Typopeltis vanoorti; assembly: GCF_054136105.1. Lineage (NCBI taxonomy): Eukaryota > Metazoa > Arthropoda > Arachnida > Uropygi > Thelyphonidae > Typopeltis > Typopeltis vanoorti. Next base: position 4,316,508 of record NC_143574.1, on the reverse strand, counting down.
AATTTTTTTTACACATTTACCTAGTATGCACATAAGTTATTTAATGAAAATTCTATTATATTCACAGTCTGTTAAGATATTTGCTATATAAAACTTTTCTATATTTGCTATGTAATTTTTAAAAGAAAAAAAATATATATATATATATATTGTACACATTTTACTTTAGATTTATTCTTTTATATATCGTTGTACAATAAATTTGTTTAATAAACTGTGTGTTATATACTTAATTTGCTGTTTTTATTTCAAAAACATTATCACACTATAAAGTAAAAATATCAGTTAAAAATGTTTAGTTTCTTTTGTATTCGTTTAATTTTTCCTACTAGTACAGCAAGTCTCAGCACCTATTGTTTTATAAAGCAAGCACTGCTTCTGAGTATAGTGCTGTTTGACTCGGATCAAAAGGCTGTGGGTTCGAATCCTGCCATGGGCATGGATGTTTTTAATTGTCTGTGGAAATACTGGTGGTGGTTGGCAGTAGATGGAGTTGTAGTCAGTTGGTGGATTGAGTAGTGGAGACAGAGTTGTAGAGCAGGTGCCCCTCCCTCGATGAGTCTTGGACTCCCTGGAGGTGTCAAATAATAATAATAATATTGAAGCCCTAAATAATTGCAAGCAGATTACAGCACATCCAAAACTGATTATGTAAAAACCAAGTACAGGAAACTTGCATCTGTCTAAATGTCAGTCTTCTGAGGTTTATTTTTTACTTTTCCTCAATTTTTAAGGAAGCTATGACTAGCTTTAAAATTATAAAATTTGAAATTACTACTTATAGGAGTTGGCCCCATGAAAAAGGGGGGGGGTGCACATTGGGGAATTCAAATATTGTTGCATATTTCTAAAATTAGCATAGTGTAGTTAATGATAGCTTTACCTTTCAGATTTCATTGGATGCACAATGCTACTGCTTACAACCATGCTTACAATGACACAGGGATCTTCTGTATACATGCAAGTGCCCATCCATCTCAGGTATATTCTTTCTTGTTATTTCTAGAGGATTTATATTAAACACAAGTATTCTTTTAATTCCAATAATGCTATTCTCAAGAACAGTCTCATATATATATTTAGAAGTCGCACACACATATATATTTTTTTTCTTCTCCAAACCACTTACATATGTCATTGAAATATATAGATTATCAGAAACCAACACATGTATAATGAGCTGACTCTCACTATAGAGAAAAACATTATAAAAATTTACCCACAATAACAAATTACCAAAATTTCATGACTAAATCTGTATAGTCACAATGCTGTTCTAAAGAAAATTCTCTATCAAATTGTTCACAATAATAAACTATTCCTGGTCCATGTGAGTTTGCTGTAGTGAAAGTCAACTGAATATCCCATTCCACCGTTGCGTATTATATCTAATTACTTATTACACTTAAGTTATTTCACTTTTTAAAAACCTAATTTTGATAAATTTTCCATGTGTTTTTTGGCTAGTTTGTCTATCTCTGTAAAACAGGCTAACCCACTTTCATTTATGTTTCTCACATGGAATTTAAACCTAGATTTCTAGAGACAAAGGGTGTTATTTGAGGATGGATTGCAAATATCTGGGAGATAATTTTTTGTAATGAAATTCAAACACATACTAGTTACTTGTAGTTCACCTTCTGAATTTATGCAGTGATTTCATATTCTTTGCATTATTAATGCATTTTTGTTAGGCCCGTTTGGGAAGGGTCATGGTGTTACATTCATTCGTATATACATGGCATCTATATATTACTCTGTATAATGTGCCATTCACCCATTATATTTTGAATAGATTTTCTCTTGACATCTTACCTCCAGGCCTACAAAATTCATATGCATGTGCTTGTAATATTTCCATGATTTCTACTGTTTATCTTGAAGTAAAACTCTGATCATGACTTGATCCTGAATCCAGCCTGTGGTGTTAGTAATGACTAGTTTGTATGAAATCTAGCAGGTATTAATTTCTTAGTTTTCAAATATTGTGTGTGTGTTGGATCCATTTCCTATTCTTCTGTTAGGTCTCTAGAAGAACTGGTTTTTGCTTTTATGTCAGCTGACTTCCTGATTTAATCAAAAAAATTACTTATTACAATTGTGGGATGTGTAATTCTAACAGTTATAGGTTTAGCTTATTTTATTGTGTTTCTATGTATGTCCGTCTACCAGCCAGATTTACATTCTGATATGCATTGTATTTTTATACATATACAGTCCTGTCATATCTCATAGAAAGATCTCACTTGATAACATTCAGATCTCCAAATAAGATCATATTTCTTTCTTGAGCTGACTTACACTGTTAATCTTTTCTGGCAAACATCATCCATAACCTCTTTAGATCCATGAAACTTTATTCAGATTTCTACTCAAGTATTACTTGAGTAGAAATCTTCCATCTGCTGTAGAATAACTTTCATTTTGGATAGTGTACTAGATTCCCTAAAAATGTTTGTTGCTATCCAGCAAATATGAGTCCAGCTAACCCCCTCCCCCTCCAGTCCACTTCAAATTTCACAGTGCTCTCCATTCATTCATTCAGTACTATATGATTAAATACATTATTACGCTTTTGGGGCACTTCTGACTAAATCCACCCAAGTCTACAGTTGGATTTGAATCCATGATCTGCTGGTTGGAGAGAAAGAGTGTCTCAGTTGTCCCCCAGTTAGAAAGAGAAAGAAAGCAGATACACTACCTACTTAGCTAACCAGAAGGTAGTATATCTGCGCTCTCTCTCTCTCTCTCCCCCCTCTAACTGGGAGACCCTTTCTATCCAAACAGCAGATCATGGATTCAAATCCAACTGTTGACGTGGGTGGATTGATTTAGTCAGAAGTACCCTAGAAGACCAAAAGTGTAATAATGTATTTAATCATATAGTACTATTAAATACATTATTATACTTTTGGTCTTCTAGGGCACTTCTGACTAAATCAATCCACCCACGTCAACAGTTGGATTTGAATCCATGATCTGCTGGTTGGAGAGAAAGGGTCTCCCAGTTAGAGAGAGAGCAGATATATCCTGTACATCCCTTTAGGGAAAATTAATTATGATATGGGTGCTTATTATGAATGTCTTAAGTTGGTGAATTTCATCATCTGATGCAAAACCACCACTACCCTACCTTTTAGAAGCCTGAAGCGGGTGACTTAAAAATTCCAAAAGCAGGGTTTCTGTATGATCTAACCTTAGTCCTCTCACAGTATTAAATGCACAATGAGTTATAGCTTTCCATGGATTACATTCACATAAAATACTTCCTAGATACCGTCTGTTTTTCTTTGGCCTTTTCTGTAGATATTTTCGCAGACATGATTGAAAATACCTATAGCATATGACTATATATGGATGTTTGTCGATCATTAACTTTGACATGCTTTTATAGGATTACAGGAAATTGGAGGATATTAGAAGCTAGTTCATCAGAGCAGAAACTATTCAATCATGCTCTAAATAGTTTGTTGCTCTGATGAACTAGCTTCCTTTGTATTCTTCCTCTGATGAACTAACTTTATTCTTTTTTTTCATTCCTCTGTTGTACTGAAGAACCAAAGAATATAGACTAAATGTAGTCACAAATCTTCCTTATGCTGTTTTAATCACTTGCTCATGCATGGTACTGATATGTTAGTTTTGTTCATTTGTTTGAGTTAATGTGGGGGTGTGGGAAAGAACACACACACACACACACAGGGGAGGCATTGAGAAGTAATAGAGCAGTTACTGGAACAATAGTCACTAAAATTTCATTATTATTTTATAATTTCTTCTTCAACCTTTTGGTTCTGTCCACTGCTGGATGAAGGTCTCCCCCATGATTTTCCAGACCACTCGGTTTTCTGCCTCTTCCATCCATCTCACTCCTGCAATTTGTTCCAGTTCTTCCCTCCACCTTCTTTTGGTCTTCCTCTTTGTCTTGCTCCATCCATTGGTTTTCACTCTGTTGTTTTTCTAGTCCATCTCCCATCACTGCATCTGGCAATATGGCCAGCCTATCTCCACTTAGCCTGTTTAATGTATTTTACAATATCCATGACACCTGTTTGAGATCTTATCCAGATATTTGTCTTCCTATCTCTTAATGTTATTTTTAATGTTATATGTTAGGACAGGAAGTATGCACTGGTTGAAAGCTTTCCTTTTTAGACTCATAGGGATGTTACTTCTGAATATGTGTCTCATTTTCCCATAAGCCATCCATCCAAGGTGAATTCTTCGTTCAATCTTTTCTTTGATTGTTATCTTTTCAAAGGATAACAATTCGCCCAAATATCATCTGTAAATTTCAGATCAGGCAGCCTTTCTCCATTTATGTTTATTCCTTTTGTTTCCCAATCAAGGCTTCTAAAGACTTCCTCTAGTGCAGCTGTAAATAAATTGGGAGATATGGTGTCGCCTTGCCAGATGCCTTTTTGTATTGGGAACCTTTCACTGTTTTTATATAATTTAATTACAGAAGTTGCATTATTGTAAATATGTTTTTTTTCAATATATGGTTTCTCAGTTCCCTGGGTTTCAAGTGCTTTTAGTGTTGCAGATGTTTTAACTGAATCAAATGCTTTTTCGTAGTCTATATAGGCCAGGCATAAGGGTTTATTGTATTCAATTGGTTTTTCAATGAGCTGTCTTAATGTATGAATATGGTCCAAAGTATTGTAATTCTTTCTGAATCCAGCTTGTTCACAGGATTGCATTCCCTCTAGTTTAGATTTTATTCTATTATTATAATTTTTGTGAAGACTTTATATATGGTGGGGAGTAGGCTTGTAGGTCTGTAGTTTTTAATTTCTTCCTTATTGCCCTTTTTAAAAATTAATATTAGAAGTGAATTGTTCCAATTTTTTTGAATTTTTCTCTGTTTTAGGCATTTATTAAAGAGTTTAGTCAGCTGTTTGATGATAGGGCTTCCTCCCAGTTTTAAGAAGCCTACCATAATTCCATCTTCTCCTGGGGCCTTTCCATTCTTCATTTCCTGCAGTGCCATTTCCACTTTGCCTTGTATGATCTCAGGGGCATCGTGCTCTTCCTCACTCAGGTTATCCATAGATGATTCTTGGATGTCTCAGTCTTTGTCTTCATAGTTCAGTATAAAATTTCTGAATTCTTTTGATTATTGCATCTCTATTTTTTATAAGTTCACCATTTTTTCCTCTTACAGCAGCTATTTCCTTTGTTCCAACTGATAATGTTTGTCTTAGGACCTTTATATTACTATTGTTTTCTATTGTTTCTTTAATTTTCCTAGTATTATACGATCTAATTTCATGTTTCATCCTTTTATGTATAGTTTTACAAATTTCCGCATATTCTATTTTACTGGTGTCATTCAAATCTCTTTTCATATCTCTTCTTTTCTTCATTATAGCTAAGGTTTCCTGTCTTAGTTTTCCCTCTCTTTGATGCCTTTTTATACCTCCTATTTCTAGTGCACAATTCAAGATAGATTTTGTTAAGATTTCATTAGCATCATCTATGGTAGTAGCTGTATTTAACTTTTTTAGTTCATTTTTGAGTGATTCTCTATAACAGCTTTTGTTGTGGTAGAGGTTTTGTAGATTCACTAAATTGGACTTTTTTCTTATGAGCTTATTTCGTTCCAATTTTTTATTGATCCATACTTTTGCCCTTACTAGTGTGTGGTCACTTCCTGTATTAAATCTATTAAGCACTTTGGTATTATTTATTATATATCTTCTATTGGAGAGGATGAAGTCTATTTCATTGTAAGGTTGTCCATTTTCGGTTGATTTTCTTCTGCGAATTCAATGTCTTTCTCCTCTTTCATTCCTCTGTCCAAATTTACCGATGGAGTTCAGGTGGTCATCTCTGCTTCCAATCTTGGCATTAAAGTCACCCATTATAATTATGTAGAATTATTTAATGTGGATTCTAATGTTCCATAGAAATCTTCTATCTCTTCAACTGGATGGTCCGTAGTTGGGGCATATATTTGTATAATTTTCAGTTGGTATCTTTTATTTATGAAGAGACTTAGTTCAGCTATTCTTGATGTTATTTTATTAACAAAGAGGACATTGTCCTTGATTGTTTTTTTTTATTAGGAATGCTACACCACCAGTTGAGTTTCTGTCACATTCACAGTGGTAGAATAGATGTCCATCTTTTAATCGCATGAGAGTTTCTTCTTTCCTTCTTATCTCTAAAACGCCCACAACATCCCATTTTATATGGTCCAATTCCTTCATCAGTTCTTCCAATCTATCATCATCCCATAGAGATCTGCAGTTATATGTTCCTACTAATATCCTTCTATCATTGTACACTGTAGGTGGACTCATTGTAGATAGTGGAGACCGTAGCATATTTTTCGACCTAGACCCTCTGCCTAAGTCCAGGATGCATCCCTTTTTATGCTAGATAACGGACGAGACAATTTTTTTACTTTATTCATCATTTGCATTGTCCTCATGGGGGGGGGGGGGCGGTATTTGGCCTTTAAGCACCATCTGACCAGACGGGTTGGTGCCTCACAATAGTGCATAAGATGAAATGACAGCAAAATAGGAAAGATTCATCCCTAGCCCTCGAATACTCTAATAGCATTGGGGGTAAGGAGCAAGAAGAGAAGAAGGAAGGAAGGAAGAGGAGGGACCAGTCTACAGATAATATAACAGATGTAGATTACATGAAGTAAGGCATAGTCCAGCATCAAGTACCTCAGGTTTGCCACGCCCATACTCACTAAAGTAAGCCCCTGAGGCAATTTATTATTAATTGTGTTCTGCACATATAAGTTCTGCTGGTAAATTTTGTGTACACAAATTCTTTCATATTCAGCTTTAAAATATACATATGAACTATTTATATAAAAATGAGAGGGGAGGTATTCTTCAGAATTATGAAACTTCATTTTCCATGTTATAAAAAGCAGAATGGACACATTGGAAATTCATTAACAATTCTAATGCTAAATTCACTAAATCAGCTAAGGAACAACTGAAATTTTGAAACTGTAAAACTGTATACAAGAAAATATTTTGTAAAGTCATATATTAAGCTACTCAGTAATATTCATTTATTGTTAAAACTTGGTTGAACTGCTATTTACACTTCCACCATTGAAACTTTGATTAGCAATCCTGAACTTTACTGGAATATTAATGCATTTCTATATGCATACACCAAATTAATGTTATTAATATTTGTTCAGTTTTGAAGCTAATTGATATATAGGAATTATTTTGATAGATGTTGTTACTTAAATGTTTATTTTATTTTTTAGTTGAAAGAAGTGGTTGGCGTCATAGTAAAAGAATTCACAAACATGACTGGGAGAATTGCTGAGGTAAATAATCTTTATTAAATTCATTCATCGAAATAATTATTCTATCCATATTTTTACTAGCTAGCTTCATTTTTATTACTTTTTGACTAAATGTTGTTCAGATTTCTTTTTTTTTTTTTTAATTCATCATAATAAATTGTTTAATTCACTACACCAGCTTTAAAAACAATTCACATTTGCAAGTTATGTGATATTAAGATTAATGTTATTAGGTTTAATGAGCTCATACTGTCAAGCAAATTTTAAATATTAATAATGCATTCTCTAAAACTTTTTTTCTTTTTATTTCTGAAAGGGAGTAGTTGCAATTCATTTAGCCCTAATGTTTGGAAATGGTATATAGTCATTCTCCACAATTATACATCATCAGTAGCTGAGTTCACCTCCATTGATGTTTCATAGACTTTACTGTGGCATTTATTTGATAGATCTATCATAGATCTACTTGTCTATCATTTATCTGTTAACACTCAATATTGTCTATAATCCTGCTGTTCTCACAAAAAAAAAAAAAAATGTATTCAGTTTCATTTGTATATAATTTACTGATAAAGTAAATTAGATGCACAAAAAAAGGATTAACCACATATGATACCTTTCAGAGAATATCTTGTCACATGAGTTAGCAGAGTCACAATAAAGATTGAAACGGTCTGGGTAGTGGCCCTTCCCATAATGCATAGCATTATACATGTCTGTAAGGATATGTGCATTACGTTGTGAGATACTAAGGCAATTGATATGAAATCATTAGCCTCTATATACAAGTAGTCCAGTCGTGAAGTGACTTCACGTGCAAACTTTGTTTGCTAACCCTTGGATAAAGGATGAAACAAAGAATATAATTTCTTGATATCTTTAATTTATAGTATGAAAAGAAAGGTGTCAAAGTGGAAAAACTTTTTCAATAACTGTAGTGCAGATTTGGTCTCTGAGGGAATGAAGAAGCTCTGGAAAGGGTGCAAAGAGTAGTAATAAAGATGATATTGGGATTATGGAATATAGATTATGAAGACAGATTGAGAGTATTTGGGGACTACTGGCACTGATAATCAGGAGACAGGGATGATATGATAGATATCATCTTGAAAGGTCTATAAATTTCTAAAAGAGTGTTATGGGATATCGGCTAATGAAATTTTTCATTATATGAAATGTGGGTAGAGGACAATGGGACAGCTTTTGAAGTTTGTGTGCACTTAAGAAAGGTGTGAGAGCTAGATTTTTCTCTCACAGCTAGCAGGTGGGACGTTTAGCATGTTGAAATATTGAGTGCATTGTGTTAATGAGTTAGAGATATGACACCTGGTGTGGGTGTCGTATGGCCTTTATCAATGAGTCCTGGAGGTGTCCTTTAATAATAACATTCTAAAAGTGTGTATTATCGTGTATATGCTGAAAATTTGTATAAGAAGAAAGTAAAATAATTGAAAAAATTAAATGTTTTATTTCAGTCAGAGTTGAACAGAGCCAAAACCCAACTTCAGTCTATGCTTTTAATGAATCTTGAGTGTAGACCTATCGTATTTGAAGATGTTAGTCGACAGGTTTTAGCTACAGGCACTCGCAGACCACCAGAATTCTTTATTGAAGAAATAGGTAAGTTATGTTAATGAGTTTTAGTTTACTTCATTTTAGCTTACTGATTTGTATTCCCTGAGGATGCCAATAGAAACAGATTGGTGAAACATGTAGGAGGATAAAAATAAAGCTACTTGATAAAGATTTTATAAAAAAGTGTAATAGTCTTATAAATAGGTAAGTTGTTTTAATTTCTCAATGAAGGTGTGATATTTATTTCTAATATATTTCTAGCAAAAACATTTAAATATCATTGATCTAGTGGTTCAATAACTATTTGAATTTGTGTTATGAATATTACCTTTATTCACAGTTATTAATATAAAAAAATTTAATTGCTCATTCATACTGTTTAAACTCCTGAGGTTCAGATGAATTATTCCCATAAAATTCATATGATAACACAAGGAAAGGAGTGTAATATTTATTCAAAGGTCATATTTTGACCTGAAAATTACAGATTATCATCACTGGCAAACGGTAATTTGAAACAGTGAGAGCCACATGATGTTATACAGCAAAGACATAACTGAGAAGATATTATATTATTATGTATTAATTAACTATTATTAATTAAAATTTTAATGTGTAATTCATATGACTCCCATATCTTTGATGGTAAGAGGCAGCATTCCAATTCAAGTTCAGATGATGAAGTAAGGCTTCAGCACTTTCTTTTAATAAATATTCGAATTTACAGTGATAACAGTGGAGTAGGTGTGTTTCAGACCGTAGGTTATTGTGATCTGTATCTATTCCACGTTTTTCAATATCAGATTTTGTGGATTTCATATTGATGATATAAGGCTGGTGTACTTGTAGTCTTTTCTGTTTTCTACTAAACATCCAGTTCATCTCAAGTATGAAAGATGACAGTCACAAGAAACTTGGTAGATGCCAGGAAGAGCAAGAGGAGAACATTTATCTTTAGAAGATAGGAACCGTAGATGATAGTTTGTTGACTGGAGTAATCCCTGTCCAATACATTTCTGGCATCTCAGAGCCAATGTCTAGAATTCGTAAGTACAATGTAGTGGGTGTAGCAAACTATCATCGTGGCATCTACCAAGTTTTTTGTGACTGTCACCTTTCATATTTTGGACAAACTGCACTTTTAGTGGGAAAAAGAATATAAGAACACGCTTGCTTCATCATCCAAACTTGAATTGGAACGACTGTCTCTCACTATCAAAGATGGGGAGAGTCTTGTTTTAATTAATAATACAATTAATAAGTAATAATACAATATCTCCTTAGTTATGCCTTTGCATTGTTCATGTTCTGCTTTGTTAAAACTATTGAACTATCGTTTACCACTAATGATGGCCTGTAATTTTCATGTTGAAATATATGTCCTTTGAATAAATATTATTCACTCCTTTCCTTAGGTTATTGTTTAAAATTGAAACCATGTAGTACAAGTATCTCTAAAAGAACTATTCTCATAAAAACTTAATGTCTAGTAATTTTTTCTTTTCCTGATTTAATATCACATGGTAGAAACATCATTCTTTAAAAATAAAGGATTAGCTCTTATTTATTTTCTGCTCTGTTGCTTGAGGCTCCTTTGTTACATTCCTCATGTTACGTGCAATTCTTCATGTTACGTGCCTTGCATGTAACATGAGAAATGTTACATGTACTTATAGTCTATATAATAATTCACAAGAAGTTATACTCTTCTTTTTAACCACACTTTGGTGTAATTAAGCATAGTTTGCGTGTGACATTATTTCTAGCTTCTTACATAATGAAGTTTATGATTGAAAGTTAACAAAATTTACAGTAAGGTTGACAATCACAAACATTTATAATCTTCATTTAAGGTATACTCCATATTTTGTAAGTTGTAAAGAGTACCACTAGTTATCTTTCACTTTTCATACTTGTATATGATAACTACGCTATCTGCCAATAATTGTCCAGACACTTTAGCAATTTACAATTGATACTAGGCAAACCCTAATATTGAGTCTAACAGACAAGCTTAGGCGTTGATGGTTATTCATGACTTATTTTTCACGGTATTAACAACACCGCAAACACTTTTATCAACAAAGATGTTTTATTAACGCTAATATTTCGCTGATTTTCAACTCAGCATCATCAGAGCACAACACACATGTAAACGCGACAGTGAGTGAGTGAAACAATATAATTGCAAAAGATCTAAAGTCCTATTTTTGGCGCCCTCTAACGGGAAAAAAAAAAAAAAAAAAGCAGTTATCCAGGAGTTTTTCTTAGGATAACCGTCTCCTAAATTTTTGGCAAATTAATGCAACCATATTTGTTAAGGTTGGGAGAATTCTCCAAAGCCATTGCTGATTCAAAAAATAATCTTTCAGATCTATAACAACTCCTAAATAGCAAATTCGTTTTCCTCCATCTAATCCTGTGTGAAGGAGTGTCCAAAGCGTGGTCTGCCAAGATCTGAAAGATTGTTTTTTGAGTCAGCAATGGCTTTGGAGAATTCTCCCAACCTTAACAAATATGGTTGCATTAATTTGCCAAAAATTTAGGAGACGGTTATCCTAAGAAAAACTCCTGGATAACTGCTTTTTTTTTTTTTTTTTTTTCCCGTTAGAGGGCGCCAAAAATGGGACTTTAGATCTTTTGCAATTATATTGTTTCACTCACTCACTGTCGCGTTTACATGTGTGTTGTGCTCTGATGATGCTGAGTTGAAAATCAGCGAAATATTAGCGTTAATAAAACATCTTTGTTGATAAAAGTGTTTGTGGTGGTGTTAATACCGTGAAAAATAAGTCATGCCTAATATTGGGTATGTCCACATTTGGCTTTGATCACCTTCTGCACCCTTTGAGGGAGGCTTTCCACCAATGTGCGGCAGACATCAGGTGGAATTTGTCTCCATTCCTCCATCAAAGCAACAGTGAGTTCAGCAACAGATCGAGGACTAACTGCTCTCGATCTGTTGCAACTCGGCCTCAGTTGCCATTCCAGTTCGTCCCATAGGTGTTCAATGGGGTTGAGGTCAGGCCTCTGCAGGCCAGGGCAGTTGTTTAACACCCATCTATACTATTCCATAATAGCTGTAGCTTTGTGGCATGGGACATTGTCATCTTGATAGTAATACGAGTCTGTTCCATGAAAACTCCACAGTGCAAGCAGCACCTAATTATCCAGAATATCAAGGTACTGAGCTTCATGGAACCATGGACAACAACCAGTGGTTCCACTCCAAACCAGTTGAATTCATCTTGCACCATTACTTCTCCACCACCAAACTTTACTGTGGGTACAACACACTGTGGTAACAAGCATTCACCATGCTGCCTTCACATCTTGCCATCAGACTGGAAACAGATAAATCTTGATTTATCACTTAGAGTACTGTTTTCCACTGATCAGTTGTCCAGTTCACACTCTGTTTGCACCAAGCCACCTTGTTCGTTGTTGTGATGTTTAGTTTGTGTGCTGCTGCTCTTATGCAGAAACTTGGTAAATGAAGTTCTTTTCGTACTTCATGGATGATCTGTGCTGATTGTAGCCAGTTTTTGTGCCACCTATTTTAACACCTCCTGTCCCTGTCAGTCATTTTTGGTGGCTACCTGGGTGTTTTCCAGCACTAGTGATGCCAGAACGTCTCCATTTGTTGATGACATTGGCAACCGTTGATTTGAATTCTCCAGTTGAGCAACAATGGCACATACGGACATGCCACCAATGTGACAGTCCACAATTGCATCTCTCTTGAAGTCACTGATTTCACGTTGTGTTACCATACCACCTGTATTCAACTGGTATGATGAAATACTGCTTCCTACTATCTGTATGCTGGTTTTTGTTATAAACAAACCTGGAATGTTCCATGACTCCAAATAACAGGGGTGTCCGGACAATTATTGGTAGATAGTGTACATTTCCTTGGTAGGACATGATGTATTAATATTTAGATTTGCTAATTTTGTGTGACATTATGACATAAGTAGCATGGCAGTTATTGTTCATCATAAAGAAGCAGATCAAAAATGGGATCACTCTAAGTAAATGGTATTCTGACATTATAAATGGAAAGAAAAGTATGAGCTCTTTCATTTTGTAACTTACAAACTGAAAGTATTTGTAGCAATTATTATTGTTATTATTTTTTTTCCCCTTATCTGTTAAAATCTTCATGAAATAATTTATTTGTTGTTTAAGATGTCATTAAATTTCTAGTATTATTAAACTGTTAAAATATATTAACACACATTCACTCCTGATGGAACTTGCTTAGCAGGTTATTTTTACACATTTGTCTACATATATATATGACACCAGTTTAAATTTCTTTCGGTAGAATTTTTGTTTAAAACTAATATTTATGTAATGTCTTATTTCAAGTTTGAGTTTATATGTATAACACTCGTTATCTATTTCTTAAAGTTTTCAACTTTTTTTTTGTGTGCAAACCATATGCAAAACTTTAATTTCTTTTTTCGTAAAGTAAAATCGGGTGCGAAATATACGCAAGGGTGAGTTTTCGAGTAAATATGGCAGACGTTTTCTTATCCATCAGCTTGAAATAGGTTTTTAGGGTATTTTACTGTATTTCCTGCTAAGTAAAACTTTTGTTTTTCTTGTACCAGTGTAGTGTGGTGGTGGTAGAGGGGATTTATTTATTCACAAATCTCCTCCCCTCCCCCTTATATATATATATATATATATATATATATATATACACACACACACACACACACACACACACACATATAAAACCAGGACTTTTCATAAATACATATAAGATATGTAATTTGTAATTTATTGCCCAGCCCCTAATACTACAATTGTAAATTGGGTATTTATTTATCTGTAACAGATCTACTTTTTCATGCCTATTAACTAATTAAAGCTGGTTGAAATAAAATTACTTACACCTCTTAGAAATATAAACATACTAACCAATTATAGAAATTTTCTTAATTATTGGTTAATTATATATCATAAAAGCCACAATTCTTATCATTATCGTGCTCGTCAAGGATTTGGGCATAGAGTGGCCTTAGAAGTCATTGTTGAATATCTTAAGAGAACATCCTGGTTTTCTTTTTCGTAATGGTTTGTGATTTAAGGCAATCTTTGTAATTTTGGTAATCTTTCTGTTTTTCATTTTTTCGATGTGTTCCATCGATTTATGTTTATATTTTTTAATTTTTTCTATTACTGATTCCTGGTTTAATTCTTTCATAATTTTTTTTATTTCTTTTGTGATCAAATAGAGTATACTTCGCAGTTTTTCTCATAAACTTCATTTCAGCTGTTATTAATCTTTGTTTTATTGTCCAGATTTCACTTCCATATAATAGAACTGGTAGAGCTAATGTATTGTATACGTTTAATCTAGTTTGTTTTTGTACTAGGTTTGGTTTAAATATAGAGTTAATTACACCTGTTATTTTTAAATATTTTGCAATTTTTACGTTTATATCTTTTTCATTTTCATATATAATCATACAGCCTAGGCGGTTAAATGAATTCACCTGTTCTAAAATTTTGTTATCTATTACTATTTTAGTTCTTACTGAATCTTGTCCTTTAAAGGCCATCGTTTTTGATTTTTCTGTTGATTTTATCATTCCATAATCTTTGGCTATCTCATTTAAATTTAAAATATCTTTCTGTAAGTTATCTTCAGAATTTGTAATGGTTATTTGGTCATTGGCAAAAAGGAGAGTGTTTAAGTTCACAGTAGGAGAAAGTTTAATACCGTGATGGAAATTTTTATTCTATTTTATTATTATTTCATTTATATAAATATTAAAAAGAGTTGCTGAAAGGGAACATCCCTGTCGGACTCCTTGGTTTATCTGTCACATATAGGATGGCTCATGATTTAATCTGATTTGTTTAACACTCTCATGCATGAATTTCTGAAATGGTGATTAAAAAACCAATAGTAGCCATCCACCACAGTGGACATGTGCATGAGAAGGTTAATTGTTTTCATATATACTTATGATAGCTTTTAGAATATTATTTGGTATTTGTCTTTCTTTTAATATGTTGAATAAAATGCTTCTTTTAACTTTGTGGAATTAAAAAATTCTTTTAACCTTGTGGAATTGACTTTTTGAAAGTCAATAAATGTGTTTATACAGAAATTATACAGAAAAACAGAAATAATACAGAAAAGAAGAGAATACAATTGTATTCTCTTCTTTTCTGTATTATTAATTTTAGGCAAAAAGGCTGGGTCTATACATAATCGTCCTTTTCTAAATCCATTCTGTACGTCTAAAATAAAGTTTTCAGAATATTTTATTAGTTTATTTAAAATTCTGCTATATATTTAGTATACTTATACCTCTATAATTTTTAGGGTCATCTCTACTACCTTTTTTAAAGATAAGGAACACATTTTCCATTCTATTGGGGGGTTACTAGTTGAATAGATTTTATTTAAAAATAATAGAAGTCTTGCTTTGAACTTTATTCCTGCATATTTATATAATTCTGAACCTAACTTATCTTCTCCAGGTGATTTTCCATTTCTTCTTTCTTTCAGGCTGATTTCTAATTCTTCTTTAGTTATTTCATCTTCATTAAATGTTTGCCAGTTATCTTTTTTAAAATATTTATCTGTCTACAATTCTGTATAGAAATTTAGAAATTCTTCTCATTTCAATTTGATATTTAATTTTATGTTTTCTTTAGTATCTGTACTTAAGTGTTTCAAAATCTTTTATACATTGGGTCTTATTTTATATAAATCTTGTTCTAAATTAGAAACAAATTTGTTCCATGATTCTCTGTCTTTTTCTGACTTCTTTTTAGCTATGGCTCTTATTCTTTTATATTCTATTTCATCTTCTAATCTTTTACTGCTTAACCATTTATGATAGGCTTCTTTTTTTCATTTTGAGTATTTCTTTCATTGTATCATCCCATATCTTCAGTTTTTTCCTTTTATCGAATTTTTTGATCTTTCATATTATTGTATTTTATATAACTATTGGTTAATTCATTGTTCATATAGCTATTGTATATTTGTATCATTTAATAATCTAATTTTATAAACAAATGTTTTAAATTTTCTTTCTGTTCTTGTTATTTGTAGCCATTTAGGTGGTAATCTTAATTTTATTTTAATGAGGAAGTGGTCACTACTTATTTCATATCCCCTGTAAACTCTAACATCTAACAATAACTTTGATATCTTTTCATTTAAGATAGTAATCTAATGTTGATTTCCATCCTCTTGCTGCCCAAGTATATTTATGTATGTCTTTATGTTTATAGAAAGAATTCATTATTTTAAGGTTATTATAAACTACAAAGTCGATCAATTTTTTACCATTCCTGTTTCAAGTATGTTCTCCATATATTCCTATATTATTATTAATTTTCGTGTTTCCAATTCTTGCATTAAAGTCTCCTGCTGATATTACATAATCATTTTTATTTATTTTATTATATATATTTTGTAACTGATTATAAAATTCAATATTATCATCTTCTCTTCCTTCTTCTGGGGCATATAAACCAATTATTGTTAAATAACCTATATTTTTAATCCAGCTTCTATTATTCTATCATTCCATAATTTATAATGTTTTAACTGTTTTGAAAGGGAATTATGAATCCAAATCATAACACCTGATCTCTATGGTCTCTGTCAACTCCACTATATATTACATTAAAATTTTCCGCACGGTTAGCCTAGTGGCTATGCCCTTCCTAGGTTCGATTCCCGTCGGTGACGTGAGGAGCTGACGGATCTTCCTCAGCCATAGCCAAGTTAGCCAGTCTTGGGCGTGGACAGCAGGGTTTTTCCCCCAGTTTATTCTGGGGTTTTTCATGATCAATGGACCCTCGACACCGCAAGGTAAAAGAGGGTATAAGAAAGATGATGATGATGAATTTTCAGTTCTTATGGTTCCTTTAATTTCTTTCATTTAATATTTGGTCCAATTCTATTTCTTTATATGCTGTTCCTGTTATGTTCCAGTTTACTATATGTATTATATTTTGTCGTTTTCATTTTACCTTTTCCATTTTGGGGTCATTTTCCATAGATTCATTCCGATTATTTCTTATACCTTCTACATAGCTATGGTTTCTTTAAAAAACACACACAATGATTTACTGCATGCTCCCAGACATGCTTAAAGTAAGAAATGATTTGTTGCATTCTATCTGCACAGATACACAGCCATACAGTTTGTATTGTGCATTGTGGGAACATAACAGGGGTGATAAAGTGGATAAGAAATCTTTCCAATAGACTTTGGACTTGAATCCTACTGTGGCATAATGAGACAAATGTTTATAAAAGTTATTAGGTATTTGAGATTTTTCATTGCATTGGATAAACCACACCTTCCTTATTAAAAACTTGAAGTGTCTTGAAAAGTTACATGTTTGGTCTAGAGTTCCTTGATTATCCACCTTTGTACAGCCTCTCATGGTACTAGATTATATGATAGGTTTGGAACATTTAATATGTGATATTCATATAAAATGTAATGCATTATTATAAATATACATTGTTTGAAAAACATTTTTTTCACAATGCTTACATATATATAATTTGAAATTGTGTGTGTCTTAATGTAACTGAAATGAAAAATACTCCATTATAATAGTCTTTTGAGAGTTTATTTTTCTCAGGTGTGCTTTGTTATTTGAGTAAGTTACATGAATTCCTGGACAGGTCAGTCATCCTCAGTGTTTTACAGCATTTTTGTTTAAACTTTTAGCTGTATTAGTTAAATATTGTATATGCCTTCTGTACTTCACCATTATATTGTATGATTTTTCCATTTCAGGAAAAATAACAGCTGATGACATTCGTCGTGTTTCAAGTCGAATGCTTCGTACTAAAGCATCAGTTGCTGCATTAGGAAATCTGAAATACCTACCCCCACTAGAAGATATAGAAGCAGGACTGGTTAAAGAAGGCCATTTTAGCCGCAGATTTTCTCTGTTTCGATGAGTCCTTAATTAGCTTGCATACAAGTAAATTTTGAGCTGTGGTGGGAACATTTCAGTTACTACATGGACAGCAAACGCTAGCTGCTGACTTCTGAAGTGTTGAATATGTACGTTAAGTGGACAAGCACATTTAACTTCGTTCAATCTTTCATAATTTTAATAATTAAAAAAAAAAGGTATGTTTTACGATACCTTAATGTCAGCTGTAAACGGAAGATAAGGCTATGCTTATTGCAGTGGATATGGCTGAACATGGGAAAAAAAGATTCCAATATCCAAGTAGAAAGATACCAAGAACTACTGGTAGTTACCTGCTTAAATGATTTAATTCAGATATACGAGCAATGGTTTTTGCATTTGTGATATTTATATTTTTTATAGATGGTCTAGGTGTCTTTTTGCATCCTTTCTTACCTGAGCTCATTCTGATTAAATAAGATTCTATAATGATTTCGCTCCTAGGATATGATTATTTTCGATTTGCATTTGCATCGATGATTAAATCACATTTTGTCAATTTAAAAAGTAATCTCCTCGCTCTAGAGAAATTTTATTATCACATTAATGTTTTAGTGAAGAATTATGCATATTTTCAAACAACTGAAGATGTGTAAATAAAATAGTTTTTGAAATAGCTTAATTTGGATGCAATACACAGGGGTGCAAAAGGTATACAGTTTTTATTATGGGAAAAAAACATGCTAATGATTACAAAGTAAAAATTAATACAATTGCAATTAAGTACAATCTCTCAAGTGCTCAAATTGTTGGCCTTCAGCATTTATGCATTCCTGTAGTCTAATTTCTACACTCAAGAACACTTTGGCACAGAGTTCTTTATTGTCATCAATTTCTTGGCATGCTTCTCTTATGAATCAAATCATGTAACATCAGTGTGCGGTTTTCTTGAAAATATTTTATCCTTGATAACTCCCCAAAAGAAGTCTATTGGGATGAGATCTGGTGATCGCCCATCTTGCTGGAAAAAAAAAAAAGGAAGTCTTCATTATCTTGCTACAGTTGTATTGAAAATTATAGGTCCAATGACCCCTTTACATTCAAGGCCTGCCCAAACTAACCCCAGGTTGACTCAACTGTTCTTCAATTGTTACATGGAGATTTTCAGTTTTGCCTATTAACATTGCCTGATGATTTAAAATTTGCTTCTTCAGACCAATAAATTTTCAAATGATGCCATCACCTTGTCGTTCTTCATTCAAAACTACCTCACAGAATTGTAAACGGCGATCCAGATCATCCTCTAATAATCCATGCATTAATCTTGGCCGATACATTTTCATACCTAAACTTTGCATCAGATGATCCAAAGATCTGTGGGGAATGCCTAACTCACTAGAAGCCTTTTTTATTTTATTTTTGTGAGCTTTGAGTAAATGCAAGAGCAACTAACATTTCATTTTCAGGGGTCAATCTATCAGTAATACTGATAGATTGACCACTCTGCATTACCGATGGATCCATTCTGATCAAATTTATCACATATTCTGTAAATTGTTAGCCTGCTCGGTGGGGGTTTATCCAATTTTTCACCCCATTTCTGTCGAAGCTTTTCAGCATTCTCTGTCTTCCATTATTGCTTTATTATCCACTTTCATTGTTCATTCGTTAAATTACCAGCCATAATTATATGGAAAATTCATTTTAAAAAAATAAATAAGGAATGCAAAATAATAAACTTTTCACAACTATATACCTACTTCTCCCCAGTATTACTGCATTATTACTGTTTTCTATAAGTAATGTATAACTTAACCTAAATGTTTTATATATATATATATATAAAGAGAAAGAGAGTACATTTATAAAAAAATTTTAAAAAAATGTATAGAAAAGTATACATGATGCTTACATTTGGTTGTTCAATGTCCCCTCACCTTCATTATTGACACTCGCCACATTTACATAGTTGAACGTGCCTTCTCATTTAATGATCTACAGTTAATGCTTGCTACAAAAGTAATTAACTACCCAAATGCCCATATGGATAAAAAATTTATGCTAAAAAAATATTAAATAATTTATGCTAAAGTTTACTGTAACTATAGTGCATTGTTCTCATTCTGAAATTCTGTTAACAGTATCTTGGATTGTAACATATTTTCTTGAAGTGAAATTACTTAGCCTTGATCAGAGGTTTTTTAAAAAAAAAAAAAAAAACATCAAACGTTGCTCCAATATGGCCCATTCAGGCTGTGGACTATTGTGGATAGTAAAAATTATGTAGGCAATGTAAAAACTGAATGCCTTTCCCTATAATTCGTATGTACAGATAAGAACAAAATAAAAATTAAAAAGCATATACCTACAACTTGATTTACAAAAGTAGTTCATACTGTGAAATTATTTTGTCAAGAATTTCTCAAGCGAATTCTGACTTCTCAATAATTTCTTAAGTAACTTTTTCTGCTTTGAAGGGCAAAAAAAAATGGTTTAATGACTCATTTTCGATAATTAGGTGGTATGCGTTATTAATACAAAATCATTAGATATGGGCATTGATATATAAAGTGCCAGCTTGGGTTACACAGGTGGTGGCAGTCGTGATGCCAGGTGATGTTTATGCGTAATCTGCTGTAATAAATTTTCTAGATTTGTTTACAAACATTTACCCACCTATGAAATTATTTATTCTAACCAGAATTTACTTTATAAATGAAATGAAGGTATTTTAAAGCATTTCTTTTGTTATTGGGAAAAGTTTTATAAATAGGAAATTTGAATGTAGAGGGATGATGCATTAAAAAATAATAATGTATGCATTCATTATATTGACATCACGTTTTTATTTAACAAATCTGTATTAAATTTTAGCCGAATAATATAAAGAGAAAAGGGCAATTTAAAATTTTGAAAAAATTTAAATTGAAAGAAAAATTATATATTTTTTATATTTATTTATAGTGTGCCTATAATATAGTACAACATTTCAAAAAGTATGCATTTTTATGATGCTATCAAAGATGAGCCGAACCACTATAAATAGACTGCAAAATATGATGTAGTGAGTTGATAAAATTTAGCTTTTAGAAAGTGTTGATCGACTTTCTAAAAACTAATAGTTGTCAGCAATAATGAGGATTATCCATAGTTGACTGACTTCAGATAAGGACAAGTGGGTATCAATTTTAGTTGCAAAGTATTATATATTAGAATATCTGTAGAAGTAAAATTATGCATTTGCATTAAACTGTTATAATGTATAACAGTATTACAATGAAGGTTTACTTTGAAGTTAAATACAACTGGTGAAATCATAGGGTCTTTTAATTAGCCTTTAAAATCTGTAAATAAAACTATGGTTTCTAACCATATTAAAATTTACAAAGTATACTTCTAAGCACTATATAGAAACTACATTTACTTCACAAATAAGTCATTCGATATCCTATAATGATTATTTGTGATATAAGGGAGGATACAGTTAAAGTGCTATGTGTATTATTTACGATTTCCACCACTGCTGCATCCTTGGTATGTGGAATACGAGATCAAATGTATATATGGATTTTTTTTATTTATAATTCAAAAACTGCATTTTTTTTTTAATTCAAAAATTATAAATAAATATAATACTGTAAAAAGGTTTTCTGTTTCATCTCTGCCCTCCAACATTGAACTTGATTATAATAGGTAATTATATTCTTTTTCATCCTGGACTCAAGTACCCAAGCATAAGATAACTTTGTTAGTGTGTTGCCTTCACATAAATTCCCATGATTATGAGAAGGGTCACTACATGGACTGAGTTTTACCGTTATTAAAGTCTGCTCAGTATGAGTTAGACCAAGGAAGATACTAAGATGCTGGAATTATTTATTTTCCATTACAAATAGAAATATAATGTGTCACCATATCTTTCAAATACTCTTGAATCAGAGATAGCTCTAGAAAGTTTTTGTTTTGCTTGTTTATTAATTAAATTATAAGAAATTATATTGTCTTAATGCTATATTCAAGTTTAAACAAAGTTTGCTTGTGAAGTATCTTCAAAACTAGGCACTTTGTATATAGAGGCTATTGACTTCACATAAATTGCCTTGGTATCCCATAATGCAAAGTGCATTTGCTTTTGGACATTTATTATTGCTATGCATTATGGAAAGGATTACTATCTAGGCCAGTTTAAACCTTCGTTGAAGTCTCTTCATTGGGAGCCAGATCCAAGAATATACTGAGCATAATGTGTCTGGCAGAATGGATTGATTGGGCGCCTTTTGGTTCCTTATCCATTTATTAGTTCTGAAAAGGCAGTGTATGAAATTAGGGTTTGTTGGTGAATGCTTGAATTGCACATTGCAACATTTGTGTTTCATGACTTATGTACATCATAGTCTACTGCTTATAAGATTAACAGATTGGTTTGGTTAGCAGCATTTGCACAAGAAAGCTTGTAGCCATTATGTGTAGGAATATTTTGATATTTGGAATACCAACTTCTTAATGAAGCCATGTGTATATGCATTATTTTGGATATTTCAGTTTATCACATGTCTTTGTCTTTGATCCATATGTCAGTACTTGTCTGATCACTGTTTGATCAGAGGAGCTTGTTTGTCGTGCTTAGTCAAGTATGTCCGTTTAGCAAAGTTGTCCTGTTTGCTTTTGAGCAGGCATAGTTGACATGCCCTCCCCCCCCTCCTCCTTCTCTAGTTGTATCTCTAGATATTTGGCTACTTGCTGCCAGGGAATTGGGATACCAAACATGACCCTATAGCCCTTACGGTATGCTTGCCTCCTCATGAAGAAAACTGACATTCTTGTCCACATTGATGCACCATTTTCTAAATCATTATTCCAGTTCAAGATAGTGAATTGCAGTTCTCGTGTGCTGTCTCCAGTTGTAACTCACAACTTTGTCTTTTTGCACAGTGGATTGTTTCTCATGAGGGTTGAGGTTTGTTTTCTTCATGAATTTTTGCAGTATCATCCAGTATCACTCATTCAACTATCTTTCCTAAGTATGAGAGCAAGCTGATTGGGTAGTAGTTTTTCTTGTTCTTCTATTGCTTTACTGTCTCTTATATTTCAGTTGAACTTTATTGGGTGTGATTAGGGATATTTGCACTCATTGTATGGTGCCTGATCTCACCTGATGTCTGCAAACATAGTTTGGGCTGCACCACTTTTCTAGATTATTGAGAATGCCTCTGCTTTCTCTACATCATGATTAACTGGTCTTTCTTTGCCATAGATTGGTAGCAGAGGTTTGCAGACTGCAGAGTGCTTTGGTCATCTTCCAGAGTAACCAATTCTCTGTGCTTGTAGAACTACGTTGACAGGCACTTAACAGGGCCACCTGTCAAGTGCCTGTCAATCTTCTAGGACTATTCCTATTATACTGGCACCTGATTCTGCTCTTCTCACAGATGAGGTTTTTGATTTCTGGCACCTGAAATCATTCCTGATCATCTATTGGTGATTAAATGGGGAAAACTAGTGCCTAAAAAGAAAATCTGAATGAAGAGGAGAAACAGAATCAGTGGCATTTGAAACTGCTACCTTCTGCAGTCCAGTGCACAAACCTGTTGTCTCCTGGATGAGGTTTTTGATTTCTTCCAGGAGACAACAGGGTTTGTCTCCAGCATAATAGGAGCAGCCCTAGAAGATTGAATGGCCTTGTTGAGTGCCTGTCAATCTTCTAGGGCATATACAGTAGTATATTTAGATTTTGCAAAGGCATTTGATAAATTGTCACATGACAAGCTGGTAATTAAATTGGAATGGATAGGGGCTGAACAGTAGATTAGTTTGCTGGCTTGGGCTGTCTGATAAGTATCAGCAAGTTGTCTATGGAGGAGCGATATCCCAGAAGAGGAAAGTTACTAGTGGTGTACCTCAATGGTCTAATTTGGGTCCATTGCTGTTTAATTTGTATGTAAATGATATCTGGAGAGGTCTGAATGGTGATATGTAGTTGTTTGCAGATGATCAAAGTTGAGGAGAGCTATCAGGAGTGGAGCAGATGCTGTAGCTTTGCAAGAGGACTTGAATACACTGTCTGAATGGGTAAATAAGTGGGGGATGTCAATTCAATGTTTCCAAGTGTAAGGTTTTGAAATTTGGGAAGCAGAGATGGGATGTAAAGTATACAATCGGTGGAAATATCTTGGAAGAGGCAGAGGAGATGAGAGATCTGGGAGTGATTACAGACAAGGACCTAAAATTGTGAAGACAACACAGCGGATAATGGGAATGATGCAGAGGACACTGACTTGTAAGGATGTTATGGTTCCTTTGTATAAGGCTTTGATCAGGCCACGTATGGATTACTGTGCACAGATCTGGTCACCTGGTTTTCAAAAAGATGAAGATGCGTTGGAAAAAGTTCAGAGGTGATTGACTAAGGTGGTTTCTGGTCTCTGGAATGTAGAGTATGAAGACATTGACAAAATGCAATTTGCAGAAATTAGTAGATAGGAGGAGGGGGGGGGGGATATGATCGAGACATAAACTATTAAGAGGTTATTACCAGATTAATGTCGGGAAGGTTTTGCACAAAATGGGTGAAGATAGCAGGAGAACAAGAGGTCATCCCTGGAAGCTGTATAAGGAGGGTGTGAGCCGCAGGTTTTTTTGCATGGAGAGTTCAGTGATTGGAATGCATTGCCCGAGAGTGTGGTGAGCGCAGAGACCATGAATATATTTAAGGCATAGTATGATAAACTGTGTATAACAGCGGACCTCCCATGATGAGTCTTTGACTCCATGGAGGTTTTTATAATAATAACTGACAAGTACAGGTATACTGCTAAAAAGAAATAAAAATTATATCCTGTCCTTTTAATAAGAAAACTTGTTAGCTTATCCATCCACTTTCCAACTAACAGTCTTCAAGTTAGAATATCTAAGATATTCACTTTAACTGTATTTTGTGTTTATTTGAATGTTTCTAAGAATTTTGTTGGGTTTTTGTAATTATGATTTATTTTTATTAGTGTGTATGATTTAAAAAAAAAAGTGTAAAACAGGATTTTTTTTTTTTGTAAAAATTAAGTGAAAAATCTCATGGAATCAAAGTTTTGGCAGCCAACTTCACATGAAAACTTATTTAACACTTGGGGTATAGTATTAAAATAAGAATACAATTTCATGTTATAATTTACTTGATAACCAAACAAAAAAAAATTGTATACAACATTGTGAATTAAGCATTAGTACTATTTTAGTCTAAATTTTAGTGTTTAGTCTAAATCTTTGAAATTTTGTTTAAATAATTATTTTAAAAATTATAAAAATTTACATTAAGTTCTGAAAAACATATTTTCAGCATTTCATTTAAGGATTAAAATTAGGAATAGACCGCCATATGCATCTTGCTAGCAAATTTTTTGCTGTCTCTTACATCTTTATTGCCACCATTGTGAAAACCATATCTGGCTGTTATCAAATTGTAATATGTACAATGGTGAATCACATTATATGGAAATTTTAGTGTTACAGTGAGCATCCATTGTGATTAAATGGATACAAAAATAATAAACATCAGCAAGCAATGGATTTTTTTTTTTTTTTTTTTGTTGTTGTTTTTCCCCTCCCATGAAAATTATCTAAATTGTTCCTTTATGTTGCTATTATAAAGATATACAGGGTGTTTGGGATAAATTTGACATATTTATAATTAATTATATTTTTCCGTAAGTTACATGTATTAACACACACTTCTCTTCATTTAAAAGTTTGGACCCTTCTTCATTCATATACAAGATGTCAGAAAGGATGGATAGCTGGAACCCACCTGAATCATGGAACAGAATAACTTGTATCATGATGATTCGTGCCCGCCATCAAAATAAGGATATTACGACTGCTGCCCAATGCTCCCTGAATACAGTAAAAACAATCAGGCATGAACTAGAGACTTGCAATGGTGACTACGAGGATGTAGCAAGAAGAAAGATCCCTAGCAGACGATCTGATTGCGTTCGTACAGCAGAATTCCTCGCAAATCTGCAGGAACAGGTGTTGAAGAACCCTGGCATTGGAATTCGGGCTTTGTTCGTGGAGTTGCTAACTGTAGTCAAGCCCTGGATAACAAGGGTAGCCAATGGTAGGCCGTATGTATGGCAGCAGGATTCGGCCCCTTGCCACACCTCTGGGAAAAGTCAAAAATGGTTGTCTGAAAATTTCTACGACTTCACCAGTCCAAATGTTTGGCCTCCAAACTCCCCAGACCTTAACCCCATGGATTATTTTGTATGGGGCGCAGTTGAAAAAGACACCAATCGCACTTCCAGTAATACAAAAGCCCAGTTAATGGATAAAATTAAAACAGTTTTTGCGGCCCTTCCCAGGGAGACTGTAGCATCAGCTTGTTCGAGATTCCGAAGCAGAATTGAAGCTGTGATCGATGCTAATGGTGGTTATTTTGAGTAAATCTTGTTGATAGTATTGTAATTAACTCTGCCTGTAATGTTTTTTTGTCAATTCATTAAATTTAATAGATACAAAGAAGATTTTCTTTTTCCTTACAAAACTGTCAAATTTATCCCGAACACCCTGTATGTGATGCTTCAATAAGGAACAAAAAATGTGTTTGTGACTTTTTTTTTTCAAGAAAATGTGTCGACATATTAATTCTCCAACCAACAACAGGCTTCAGGTTAAAAAAAAATATATCATCATCAAATTCCTGCTATACCCTCAAGGGATGTACAGGATATGATAGTACTACAGAAAAAAATTACATCATTACTAACTTCCTATCTACAATTTTCCTCCAAATCAGTCTGTTACTTGTCAAGACTCCAACATTATCAGATCTTATATTTCTATCGTCTAAGGCACTTTGTACCATATCAATCCACCTATATCTTGGTCTTCCTCTGGGTCATTTTCCTGCCAACCTGGCAGAGAACACTTGTTTTGCTAATCTTTCTTCGCCCATTCTGTTAAGTGACCATACTACCTGAGATTAGCTCTGCTAACGCATTCCTGGATGCTGACAATGTCAAGTTCTTTCCTAATATCCTCGTTTTTAATATGATATTGCCATTGATGCCATCTGTTCACGCCTCGAATCTTTCTCAGGACTTTCATATCTGCAGTCTCTAGTCTTTGGTCAGGTGTTTTACTTCTGACCCAGCTCTCAGATCCATAAGTTAAAACTGGTTTGAACACTGTCTTGTATACAGCTAATTTAGTGTTCCGAATAATTTCTCTCTTATTCCATATGAATTTATTCAATTGACTTCCTACTATATCAGCTTTGCTGATTCTGTTGTCTATTTCTATATTTAATTTACCATCTTCAGTAAAAATCGTGCCTAAGTAACTGAAATATTTCACTTGTTCCACAGGTTCTCCATTCATAACACAGTTGACATTTTCAATGATTCTGCCTATTTTCATTGTCTTTGTCTTTTTATTGCTGACCTTCATACCATATCTATTACAACAGATATTCAATTTAGTCAGAGAATCTTGCAGACTTGTAGCGGATTTATTTAGAAGTATAACATCATCCGCATAAAGCAAAGAGCTGACATTAACATCTCCAGTTTTGATATCAGGTTTAATACCACATTCCTTCATAGTGTGATCCATATAGATAATGAATAACAGAGGGGATAATGTACATCCTTGTCTCACACCAGATTTAACATTAAACCATCTTCCTGTACTTCCTTCAATTCTAACTGCTGACTCACAACTCAAATAAAGACTAAGTATTGCTTGATATAATGCCCCATTGACACCATATAACTGCAGCGTATTGAATAGCTTCTCTCTTGGCATCTTGTCATATGCCTTTTCCAGAGCGACAAAACTTAAATACAGATCTTTGTTATATCCCATGCTTTCTCAACTATTTGTCATAAAGTGAAGATCTGATCCTGACAGCCTCTATTTGGCCTGAATCCAGCTTGTTCTTCACCAAGCTTTTCTTCCACAATTCTCAGCCGTTTCTCAGTTATACTTGCATAGATTTTGCCAGGAACACTCAGTAGAGAAATACCTCTGTAATTCTCACATTCAGTTTTATTTCCCTTTTTATATATGGGTACTATTAGAGCTCTACTCCAATCATCGGGAATTCGTCCCTCTGTCCAGGCTTTCTGAACTATGCAATACAGCCACTGTAAGACTTTTATACCACCATACTTCAGCATTTCTGGTCGAATATCATCTACTCCTGCTGCCTTTCCACATTTCAAGCGTTTGATGGCTTTTTCTACTTTAAGTATGGATATGTATTCCTGACTGCATACCTGGTCAGGGTTTTTTACGACTGTGCTGTCATCACTGCTTGTTTCATTTAGCAGTTTTTCAAAATAATTGCTCCATACTTCAAGGATATCTTTTTCTCCCGTTTTCATGTCACCTTTAACGTCTCTAACTCCTTTTACAGCACTCTTTCCTCCATTTCTAAGCTGCTTCAACAGCCTCCAGAATATTTTGCCACCTTCTTGATATTTATTTTCTATATTCTTGCCAAAGTCCTCCCATGACTTTTGTTGAGCTAGTTTTACACAGTGTTTAGCATTCTTGCATTTGTCTCTATATTCTCTAAGAGCGCAAGCTGACTTATTTGACAGGAACTTTTGGAATGCTTTCTTCTTTTCCTTCACTGCATCTTTAACTTCCAGTGTCCACCAGGGAGTTCTGATTTTTTTATCCTTGCAGACAACCTCACCACATGCCTCTCTGGCAGAATCAATCAATGTTTTCTTCAGTTTGCCACTGAATCTCCAAGGTTTGATTCCTGTTCTCAAACTCTTATTTTTTTTTTCAATAATCTTTCTGTATTTTAGTCTACAGTTCACATCTGAGAGCAGCTAAAATTTCATTCGTTTTAATACTTTCTTACATGTTATTCTTTTCAATATGAAATTCAATTTTATCCTGCTCAAGACTAAATAGTGATCACTTCCAATTTCTAATCCTCTGTACACTCTGGTGTCCTGCACCAGGGAGAAAACATCACTATCAACAATAACATAGTCAATGAGACTTTTCTTATTCCTAGCTTCTTCTCTCCATGTGAATTTGTGCACATTTTTATGTTGGAACATGGTGTTAGTAATAACCAGTCCATGTCCTGAGCAGAAATCCAACAGATATTTGCCATTATTATTAGCTTTGCTCTTTTCTCCAAATTTCCCAAAATATTTTTGTATGTCTCACAATCATTTCCTACTCTACTATTTAAATCCCCAACAAGGACCAACTTTTCCTTTTTCATTGTTTCAGATGCTTTCTCCAAATCCTCAAAAAATTCCTCCACTTCTACCTTAGTAGAATCTTCTGTGGGAACATAGGCACAAATAAGTCTCATTGTCCAGTTCCCCATTCTCATATTTGCACACTTCACTCTACTTAAGACTGCCTGCCATTCAAGAAGATTAGCCTCATATTTTGTGTTGAATACTCCTTCTTTTACTTGATTTTCATTGCCTGAATATAACATTTTGTATTTATTGCTGAGAAAGATCTCACCAGTTTTTGTCTTAAAAAAAAAAATATATATATATATACACACACACACACACACACACACACACACACACAGGTATCCCTTGATTAATGCGATTAATCCCTCTTTGCCGCGTATATCAAATATAATCAATGGTAAAAATTACAATTCGTTCGTGATTATTGTATTGATAATTCGTTTTATATGGTACTCTTTTAGGAAAGATAAAAAAATGAATGCAAAGTAAATGTTTAATAAATGCTTGTACAGTAACTAATTTATCAAGACAGTCGTTTGATTTGAACAGTTTTAGTTTGTTTGTTTTTTCTTATCAGTATAAATTTACGATAAAAAAGCAAAATCTCTAGACCCGGCAAACAAGCATTCTTCGATTACTTGTTTGATTTAAAAAACTGAACTAAACGTAATTAACATCCAAAAAGCGCGCGATTTCATCAAAGAAAACCCGAAATCATCCGTGAGATTGATTGAAGATGAATTGAGGGTTCCAAAATCAACTGTGCACAACATTTTAACCGAGTTTGGGCCTTCGTAAATTGAATTCGCGATTTGTTCCCCGACTACCAAAAAATGTATCGAATTGAGCACTGCAAGACCTCATTAAGACCGCTCGTAAGGACTCAAATTTCCTTGAAACGTGATGTTTTGTGTATGAGCCCGCAACAAAGCGCTAGAGTGCTGAGTGGAGACCACCAGAAGAGGGACATGCGAAATAAAGTCGCTTGGAGAAGTCAAAAGTAAAGACAATGCTCATTTGTTTCTACGATTCCGAGGGAATTATCCACAAAGAATTATTTCGGCCTGGTGAAACGGTGAATGATGAGTTTTATCGAAGTTTTGAAGCGATGGATAGCGAGAATTCGTCGCGTACGGCATGAATAGCGTGACGACCGACCGTTCATCAAACCACACTGTTACTCTTGGCACTATAACTCGGCTTCTAAAAAAAACAAACGTCATAAATAGTTGACACAACACTAATGAAGATTGCCACTTTCGACAATAAAAAGATACAACAGGTGGCGCCTAGTTTCTTCTACCAGGTGATTATAAAATAACGTCAAGTGTTCAGAACCATCTGGCGAGTAATGTATTGGACAAAACACACCAATATTCAGTACACGTACACAGTGGAACATGGGGTTTCGATTTAACGAAACCAAAAGTCGCCAACAGGGGAAATTTTGGCGCTGTTTACCGAGTAAAATGCATTAATTTGCATTATCGCGTTTCTTGTAAGAGATCATGCAATAAAAGGAAAGCCTGTGAGATTTCTTATCATTCGTAGACGAACTGCTTTTCGATGCCTCTTTACATGAGCGTGCTTTGTTAGTGAAACTCTATTATCAGTGGAACAATAATGCCAGTGCTTGTCTTCGTGATTTTTGGCGTATGAAAAATTTACAAAAAGGACCGATTAGCATAAACTTACGAAAACTGATTCGGCGATTTGAAACTACTGGAATTCTAGCGGTGCAGGTTGGCAAGTGATGCAAACCAATCAATCACCAACAAGTTGCAACTGCTATTGTGGAACAGGAGATGACGAATGTGCAGGGTACCAGCAGTACATGAGCAATATCCCAGCAAACGGATATCGCATACACAACGGTGTGGAAAATCCTAAATCAGATGTTGAAGTTTTACCCCTATAAAATCAGTCATGCTCAAGAATTGCGTCCTGATGATGCGACCACACGAATCAATTTATCTTTGAGATTCTTAGAGCGCATGGAAGTGGATGATGCATGTCCGTGGCAGATTTTATGGAGTGACGAAGCGCACTTTTATTTGAACGGCGATATTAACACACGCAACTGTCGCATTTGGGCTGCAACTAATCTGCAGGCGTTTCTGCAGATGCCTATCCACTCGGCCAAAGTCACAGTGTGGTGCGGATTTACGGCATCTTTTATCATCGGTCCATACTTTTACGAGGAAAATCGCCAAAATGGACCAGTGACCTGTTCCGTCAATGCTAACAGGTATGCCAATATGCTACAGAACTTTGTGGTTCCACAACTGCAGCAAAGAGGATGTCTCGATTCGACCATCTTCGTGCAGGATGGTGCATCACCCAACATCAGACTTCAGGTACAACGTATTTTGTTACAACATTTCTCTGACAGAAGAATCATTAGTCATGCATTTCCCACGCCATGGCCACCGAGATCGCCTGATCTCAATCCTTGTGACTTTTGGCTGTGGGGATTTCTTAAAAGCATTGTGTATCAAGGACATGTACCCGATATTCCAACTTTGAAAGGTCGAATAACGTTACACGTGAGACAAATCAATTCCGATATGTTGCGAGCCACTGTGGAAAATGTCGTGCACCGTATGCAGTTCCTGGAACATCAGAATGGTGGTCATATTGAACCTCATTTGTAATTAAAAATAAACGTCATGAAATTGATGTGTGCTGTCTCTCATTTGCCATTTAGTCATTCATTAGTCACACCTACTAAAATTAAGTTGGCAGCGCCAACATTTCCCCTGTTGGCGACTTTTGATACTATTTTTTTTTGTTGTTGTTAAATCGAATCCCCATGCTCCACTGTGTACGTGTGTTTCTTCCAATACATTACTCGCTAGAGGGCTCTGAACACTTGACGTTATTTTATAATCACCTGGTATATACATATATATTATATATATTATTAGGGATGGGCAGAGCGTTTTTTATATAGGGTGGGAAAGGGTGAAAGGGGTTGAAAACAGCAACTGATTTTTGAGGGAGGGGGTGGGAAAAGGGGTTGACGGAATGCGGTCCGTTTCGACTATGCTTGGTCGTCGTCTGAACATATGGAGGAAGTAGATACTATGTCAGGTGGGGTAGGTGTTTCTACTTTTGAAGTGTTTCTGTTATCGCCTATTGGTCGAGGTTGTGACCTCAATTTTACGTTGTGAAGCTTCCAAACCGTCGGGGTTGTGAGGTCACAACCCCGACGGTTTGGAAGTATGTAGCATAAAGGATGTGTAAATTTCTCTTCCTTTATGCTACATATATTTATTGGTAAATATATATCTCCAATGCCCTAAGAAACCGTGAGTAAAAAGCCAATGACATTTAAACAGGGGCACTCCTAAACAGAAGCATGCAAAATAGCCGTAATTATAATAGTTTGTTAGGAGGAGTAACATGGGAGTTTTCTCCCAGAAATAACATCCATAAAAATGTTTTTGATATACCTTTAATTAATTACTGAAGTTAAAATTATAATAATTTTTCTGCAACTCTTTGACCTTTGTGAATTTCACAAATCGAATTTAAATTTTCTGCCTTTCAAAAAATTTGAAAAAGAAATTATTATGCAGGTTTATTTAGTTTTTTGTAATGAACATTGTTTTGCTCCTCAATATGTTAAAACGTACAGTGGAGGAAATTTAAACTGTTTGATTGGCACCTTTTTATCGTCTGTTTTTGAAATTGTTTATCTCGCTATAAATTATCGCTCTTTTATACGAGCAATACGTGAGACTTTTATTTCTCCTTTAAAAGAACATAGTCCATCTATGAAAGTCTTATCACTTCAACTTTTAGTAACGTAAACCGCTTTTGCACCCACTTAAAAACAAGCTGTAACATTCTTTTAAAACATAACGCAGTGCAAAGAAAATGAAAACGGTTTATCTCACTTATTTAGACATTACTTCAGCTTGAAGTGTTTCCTTCAGTCACTGGGATAAGATAAATACTTTAGAGATCGATATCATTCAACTTGATGAAATTTTCATTACTGCAGCAAATAGACTTCATTATTGGAGTGTAAAGACGCTGTACATGTAGCGGGAGTTGCTACCTGTGCGTGTATGTGATGGGTTTATTTGTTTCGGTAGAATCCAGGAAATGA
This sequence comes from Typopeltis vanoorti, assembly GCF_054136105.1. Lineage (NCBI taxonomy): Eukaryota > Metazoa > Arthropoda > Arachnida > Uropygi > Thelyphonidae > Typopeltis > Typopeltis vanoorti. The sequence continues at coordinate 4,283,366 of NC_143574.1, read as the reverse complement.
GTTATGTTAAATAATTGATATTTCAGTGAACTATGCAAAAATATAAAAATATGCTTTCTTCATATCCTTAGTTGTTTCCCATATCCACTAGAAATTTCCAGAAAGAATATTGACAGCAGGGGAGGCTCGTGCATGCATTGGTAATGCAGAACTACAGCGCCCCCAATTTTTCTCGATATATAATTATTTATTCATTTATTTATATTTGCTTGTAATATTTATTTTTATCATCAACATTCCTATACAAATTCTCTTATTTTGTATAAAAAATAATAAACACCATCTTGTAGCACTTAGGAGGGCGCTAGCAGCACTGTGTTTACCACAGTGTCATATTGCTACGCGCGCAAGCATATGCACATCATAGTGAGATCGGAGCTATTAGCGTAATGCGGCACTGTCCATCGCGTAGTTCCACTGTTGTTTATATGCAGTTTGCGCCAACAGTAGAGTGTTCGTAGTGCTTATCGTGTTTACTCCGTCTCTTTAAATATTTGGACATTACAATTAAAGACATAACATTTGTTAGAGTTTTTATTTTAGAACATTATTGGGATTATGATAATGGATTTTATTTTTAAGTAATTTTGAATTATACCAAACTGTATAATTTTATCGATAATAGACACTTTTTTTTGTTTAATTTTTTTTTTTTAATTTTTTACCATAATTTTGATATTTTATCCAAACACGTATACACTGGACTTACAGTGCGTATGCATATTTCGAAAGTTGCATCACCTCCACGATTTCAAGCCACGAGCCGTCACTGACTTTGAGCGAAATATATTGGAGAAATAAATTCCTGTATATTTCATCATCATCAAACGTATCAAGGATTTAGGCCTAGTATGGCCTGTTCCGGCCTTAGAAGTCATCGTTGAATCGTTTAAGAGGCCGTCCTGGTTTTCTTTTTTCTAATGGCTTGTACTTTAAGGCTTGTTTTGGTAATCTTTCTGTTTTCATTCTTTGAACGTGTTCCATCCATTTATGTTTATATTTTTTAATTTTTTCAATTTCTGGTTCTTGGTTTAATTCTTTCATAATTTCTTCGTTTCTTTTGTGATCAAATAGGGTATACTTTGCAGTTTTTCTCATAAACTTCATTTCTGCTGTTGTTAATCTTTGTTTGTCTTTTTGTTTTATTGTCCAGATTTCGCTTCCATACATTAAGACTGGGAGGGCTAATGTATTGTATACTATTAGTTTCCTGTATATTTAGTTTTCTCTTATATGTGTGAAGCCGTTACTTTAAAAAAATACAGTATATCTTTATGAAATACTGCAAATCTATTACTACAAACAAATGAAAAAATGCATATCAAGTAAAAAAAAAAAAAGTATTTCCTCATTAAGTTTTACCAGCGTTTGAATTGAAAGTGGTGTGAACGAAATACAGGAAATGACGTATTACAAACGTCATTCTTTATTGCGGTCTAATTAAAGATTTATTTAAGTAATATCAGTAGCTGGATTACATGCGTTTCATGTACTTCAATTTACCTTAAATTTGCATACAAGCCTAAGAGGCATAGAAGTAACACAAGGGGCTGATTAATCAATCTAAATGAGATGATTATACACTTTCTTCTGTTCATGAATCTACGATCAGTTACTTTAATGGTTTCGTGACTATTATCGCTTTCTTGAACAAGCACCTAATTTTTCGAAATTTTTAACGTTTTCTGCTGATGTTTCAGTTGCATTCTACACACACACATACGCACATGTTTTTGCTATATTGTCTAAAAAGTAATTAAAATGATTAGTGTATTTAGTGGTAATTAGGAATAATAATGATGATGATGCCTGTGTAGCTCAGTGGAAGTGGCGCTTGGTCGCTCGAAGTTTGACTTAAGTTCAAGTCTAGCCGCCGATTGGAGGAACTTTTTCTAAGCCTTTCTTCGACCGGTTCCCGAGTTAGTCGCTCTCTGGCACGGGCAAGCAGGTTTTTCATCCCGTAAACTCAAGAAAATCGGCCGTAGTACCCACATTATTTCAAAAAGTGACCTATCTTGTTAGGGTTAGATACCAAGAGATGGCAGCACTTGTTTGCCAGCCTCTTCAGCGGTGGCTGTTATAATTATTGATAGCATGGGCCAGCTATCTCTGATTGGCTACCGGTGGAGATTAAACAGCCCACTCAGTCTCCAAAAGCTAGAAAGTGTATAAAGGACTTGCCTACTCCCTGTAAAGGAATAAAAGGCGTTAGCTGATTTTTATTTATTTGTTATTATTATTATTATTATTATTATATTGGAGGTGTCAGGAATAATAATAATAATAATATTATTATTATTATTAAAAGATATAAAGAAGTTAGAAGAAGAACGTAGCTACTGTAATCAATTCTATTTTTCTTCTGTATATTACAACGAATAACACCATTCTCTCTATATACTTATATTGAAGCAAAACATGAAATATGATGTTAGGGGTTAGTAGTTCGTATTAATGTGATTAACTGGTTTCTTAAAATAATGATCATAAAATAAATAAAAATAAATCCTAGATCTAAAGCCTTTGCAAAGGGAGCAGTTAGAGCTAAAGAAAGCTCTTTTAGGTCCAACTTTTTGAACACAGACACTCTCCATCCTTCAATGTTAGCCCAAGCTATCAATAAACTTTGGGGAGGAGGGAAAATAGAGAGAGTAAAACAGATACTGCTATCATCTCCTAACTCTAAATCCTAACACTCGTACTGTGTGTAATAGTGTGAGTTCCGAAGTCATATTTTAAAAAAAGCTTGCGGTTTAAAATCCCAATTTCCCAGAGAAAAACCCTTACTGTCCACTTTAAGAGATCAATTAACTAGGAACCATTTGAAGCAAGGCCTAGAAAAGTTCGTATAGTCGACGACCTTAGGATCGAACATGAAACGATTTTTCTTTGGTTAGTCTAGCGCTGTGAAAGCAAACGTCATTTTCTCATGGCTACACAGGTGCCTTCATAATAATAAATAAAATAAAAATATATGCAAAGCAGAATGTATTTCTTACTTTTTCTGTTTACTTTAGAGTTTTGAATTTATAGTATGAATTCTGCAAAAGGCTGCTAGACCAAGCATTTTATGTTATCGATTTTCAGCCAAGGAATATGGAATACAATGGCAGGAATTTTCATTCCACTTAAAAGGAATGATCAATAACATTTTCAAACTAACCAAGTTCAAATGAATACAAAAATAAGATCTCTATAAAGTTCTGGAAATACCTCTAATACACGGAAGTGAAATATGGACGATTAAAACTATAGAGGAAAAAAAAAAAAGAAGAGAGCCAAGGAATGAAATTTCTATTCAAAATAGTAGGCTATAATAAATTAATAATAATATAATGAAAGGTAATAAATTAACAGAAGAGATTGACATTAACGTGGAGTTTATCTCCAACTCTATTCAATGCATGAATTGAAGAATTTGTAATAAACAGTGGCGGCTCGTGGCTTGAAATCGTGGGGGCGCTGCAACTTTCGAATTATACATACACACTGTAAGTACGGTGTATACGTGTTTGGATAAAATATCAAAATTATGGTAAAAATTAAACATGAAAAAATATTGTTTATTATCGATAAAATTATACAGTTTAGTATAATTCAAAATTGCTTAAAAATAAAATCCATTATCATAACCCCAATAATGTTCAAAAATAAAAACTCTAACAAATGTTATGCCTTTAATTGTAATGTCCAAATATTTAAAGAGACGGAGTAAACACGATAAGCACTTCGAACACTCTACCACTGGCGCAAACTGCATGTAAACAACAGTGGAACTGCGCGCGACGGACAATGCCGCATTACGCTAATAGCTCGCATCTCACTATGACGTGCATATGCATGCGCGCGTAGCAATATGACACTGTGGTAAACACAGTGCTGCTAGCGCCCTCTTAGTGCTACAAGATGGATTTTTATTATTTTTTATACAAAATAAGAGAATTGTATAGGATTGTTGATGATAAAATTAAATATTACAAGCAAATATAAATAAATGAATAAATATATTTATATATCGAGAAATATTGGGGATGCTGCAGTTCCGTAGTGTCTATGCACGAGCCGCCCCTGGTGATAAGTAATAGATACAATTTTAAAAATAAAAAATTTAAAAAAAATATGTTAATATTTTATGCAATTCCTTAGAAAGACATTTAAACGAGATTGCCGTAAATGCAGTAAGGGTTAAATATTTAATGCAAATTATGATTTTGAATGATAGTTATTATAAGATATATAATTGATATAATAATTATATCTAAGTATACATTTAGATAGCAATAATTAATAAGCCTTATTGTTTTAGCTTTTGTAGTATCCTATTTTTATAAGAACTTTAAAGTTCTTGTAATAAACATTTTGAAGTCTATATTATTGCAAAGAAAAATATTTTTGGCTCTGTAGGTAGTTGCGTAAGGTTAAGGTTATTCGTAAATACAGTGTGGGTGATAGATTTCCAAAAATACTATGAGAGTGTCAGCTACAGGGTCAAAAAATAAACGTGAGAATTAAAAAAAAAAAAAACATCTGGATTGTTTACTTCTTGATCGAAATTGCGAAATATTACTTGCTGTTGCATAAGAAATTTCGTCCTGGAGAGATGGCGCAGCAAAAATAAAGGTATAATTTCTGTTTAAAAAATATCTAATTATTTAAATAATTAGATATTTTTTAAATTATTCGTGAAAAACTCGAACACCGATTTCAGGTAAATAACACTCTTAAGGCACTTCGGCTTAAGAGTGCTAAAGCAAGTTTATGAGAATTTGCTTGTTCAGTGTGCCACCTGTAATTTTGTGACATCCTATTCGAGTATGAGAGGACACTAGCTACTGAGTTTGAAAACTAAGATGAATAAAGTTCACATTTCAAGAAGTCAAATTTTCCAAATATAATTATGGAGTTGGTGGAGTCCGTATATGATATGCTAGGAGCCAATAACACCACAATAAATGTATGTTCGTACACTGTATTTTAAGGTATAATAATAATAATAATAATAATAATAATAATAATAATAATAATAATCCACAATATCCACGTAGTGATGTTGGCCAGTTGTACCTACCGAGGAGAATAGGTGGACGGGGTCTGCTGCAAATGAGACAGATTGTGGAAGAAGAAGAAATCAGTTCAAGAAGTTACATCGACAATAGATCTGAGCCAATGCTTCAAGCAATTACACAAGAAGGCATTCTAAAAGCAACAGGAAACAAATCCAATTACAAAAAGGAACAAGAAAATAACCGACATGTGCGCTGGAAAAATAAACCCTTGCATGACCAATTTCTTCGAGATACTGCGGACAAAATTGACGTAAACAAGACGTGGCAATGGCTACAATACGGATACATTAGTAAAGAAACAGAAGGATTTATTCTAGCAGCTCAAGAACAGGCATTGCAAAATGCAATCAAAGCAAAAAGTTTGAACATCAATAATAACAGCAAACGCAGATTATGCGATCAGAAAGATGAGACTGTAGAACATCTAATCAGTGCCTGCAGCAAAATAGCACAAACTGACTATAAATACCGCCATGATCAAGTGGCCAAAATAGTTCATTGGCATGTATGCAAAAATATGGCTTTCCTACTTCTGATAACTGGTGGCAGCTTAAAATAGAGACTGTATTGGAAAACGAAACAGCAAAAATTCTCTGGGTCTTTAGAATACAAACTGATCGGCATTTGGAACACAATAGGCCTGACATCACAACTATCGAACTTCGACAGGTTTGGATTATCGATATTTGCAGTACCCAGTGATAACAACATTAACAACAAAGAACTGGAAAAAATACTAAATATCGAGATCTGTCAATCGAAGTTGGCAGGCTGTGGCTTAAACACACCAAAATCATGTGAATAGTTATCGGTGCACTTGGTGCAACTTCAAAGAAGCTGTCCAACTATGTACAGCAATTAAACATCAACAAGGTGACCCCATATGATCTACAATAAACAGCGTTACTTGGAACAGTCCATATTTTAAGAAACTACCTGACGGACTATTCTCAGATTCTTGGGTAGAATCTGAATTGTTCTGTATCACCAGTCAAATTGCTGTTTACATAATATCTTGTTTTGACTGTGTATCAATTATGTGAATAAAAATAAATAAATAATAATAATAATAATATTTACAATACGTACTTGCACACACTAATCTGCATATAGGTATTTACACGTACTGCTAACATATTTTTTTAAAATAATAATGATTTTTTTTGTTTTTTGTACACAAGTACATTCTGTATATATACATATACATTTTATACATTTACTTACATATAATTTTTTTCATTTTATTATGTCTGAGATAAATTACATACATACATACATACAATAATAATAATAAATTTTTTTTCACGTTTAAACATTTTATTATGCCTCAGATAAATTACATACATAGATACAGTAATAATTATAATACATTACAATTGTGAATAACAGATACTTGCAAGTTAATAATATTTTTAAATAATAATAATAATTTTTTTTTTTTGTATAATGTATTATATTCTTTCTTTGGGAGGCATTTCTGATTTCTTCCTCGAAGCTTAGCAGAGCTTATCTGAAGAAGATAATTGATGACAGATGGCGGTGGTTTCATGGTTATGTTTCTATACTGGTCGCAAGCCAGGTGTTGATTTTACTGTAAAAACGTTAAACTGTAATAGCAGTTGGAAGACTCCAACTGCTATTACAGTTTAACGGGTTTTTTTTTTGGTTTTTTTTTTTGGAAATAGGGTTGCTCTGTAGTAGTATTTTAGCATGACTGTGTAGTGGCATAAGTGCTTCACCTTAAATATTTTGTGTTTTGTCCGTGCTGCCTGCATAAGTGTGGGTTGTTCCCAGAATATCAGTTTTACCATTTTATCTTGCAACCATTGTAACCTGTTAAGCCTGTACTCTGTACAGAATGCGTATGATGTGATTGCATATCTTAAAATGTATTCACGTAATGCTTTATAGATTAGTATTTTTATGTGGGTTGGGGCAAATCTTTTAATCTATACAGTTTGCTTGCTATTATCCTAACCTTGGTATGTAGGTAGGTTAGTATGGCTATTCCAACTTTGATCAGCATCGAAGTGAAGTCCAAGATAGCGTGTTGTTTTCACCTGTGTGATGGTTGTGGTTTTAGGTTCTGCACTTTGTGTATAGGAGGATGAATATCGGATAGTGAGATATTTAGTTTCTATGGGCAGGGTTTGGAGGTTTTTGAATATCATTAGCTTTGTTTTTCCAGGGTTTATATATATGCCGTTTCGGTTAACCAGTTAGTGATTTGATTGGTGTCGTGTTGCATATTTGTGTAAGCGATATTTGAGTTGTTGTGATTGGATACTATGGCCGTGTCGTCTGCGTACTAGAAGATTTTACTTTTTAGGGAAAGGTGGCTTATGTCGTGTGTGTATATGTTAAATAGAATGGGAGATAGGACAGCTCCTTGTGGTACTCCACAGGTTACATGTACCTCTTTGCTGTATGCTGATCCTATACGTGTGATGTGCTTTCTGTTTTTTGTGTATGCTTTAAACCAGTGGAGTAGACGACCTCCAATTCCTATATGGGTTAGTAACACACAAAACCATAACAAGGTTTTGTGTGTTAGTGTGTCAAATGCTTTTGTTAGGTTAATGAATACCACTAATGTTATTCTGTTTTTATCCAATGCAGCATTTATTAGATCTGTGAAATCTTCCAGGAGTGTTGCCGTTCCTTTATTTTTTTTCGAAAGCCATATTGTGTTTTGGGTATGATTTGAAATTTTTCAACGTATGTGGAGAGTTTTTGATGCACGATGCGCTCCATGATTTGGTTGATTACAGACAGCGTGGCGATAGGTCTGTAATTACTTATAATGTTTCTTTTTCCCTGTTTGTGTACTGGTGTAATTAATGCAGTCTTCAGTGTTTCAGGTATGTGTCCCGTTTCGAGATTTTATTTAACAGTTTTTGTATAACTGGAAGTAGGTTGGTTGGGTGTTTCTTGATGTCTTTTGGTCTGATTCCATTTATCCCCGGTCCTTTGTTAGGGTTAATTTATCGAATTGCCAGTGATAGTTCTTCTTTTGTTACTGTGGGGAACCACATCGACTGGGTTGCTCGTGGACCTAGCGGACAATGTTCGTTTGTGTGAGGAAAGGTTGTTTCTTGTAGTTTTTGGACAGAGTTCACGAAGTGCTGATTAAAATTGTTTGCCAACTGTTTGAGGGATTTGGGGTCGTAGACAAAGCTGTGTTTTATTGTTTGAGGCAGTGGTTCTGTGAATATTGTCCAGCATTTCATTAATCAGTACCAGGTTTCCTTTATGTCATTCTGTTGTTAATTTGTTGCTGTAATAGTTTCTTTTTGCCGTTCTAATCTGAATGCATTCATGTTGGTCGGTGTGCTGTTCCCTCTTTACGAGTTGTCAATATTCCTTTCAATGTGGCAGCCTGTTGAGGTCTTCTACGGATTTTATTTCGATTGGTTTTGCGTCTTTTGTCTTTCTAAGGAATATTTTGCTGTCTCTTATCCATATAAACTGGTAATTTTTTTCTGTTTTTACTTTCCTTGCTTGGTAGAATAGTTTCTGATAATATGGCTTTAAGTATTCGGACAAGTATATTGGAGTATTGTCGTGGTCTCCTTTCAGATCCTTGACTACTGGTTTTTTAATTCCGCTAGCTTTTATAAGTGTAGTGCGTAATGCGACTCACTGTTGGTGAGTCGCACTACGACGAGAGAAGGACGGGAATTATTTTCTCTTTTCCTTTTTTGTGGTAACCGATGTACTGACTGGATGTCTTTTGATTCAATGGGAGCGCCAATTTTTTGGCTTAGTTGTATTACGGTGTCTCTTAGATGTTCCATAGCAATTTCTGGGAGACCATCTATGAGGAGATAATTTTTGTACTGCTGTCGGTTTAAGAGTTCGTACTGCTGATTTAAAGAGTTTAGTTCTTGTCGTAGTTCCGTTGTCTCTTTAATTAAATTATGTTGTTTTTCCGTTAGTTCTTTAACGCAGTTTCTCTAACTGTCTGTAATACATTTTCTACCGAATTATTATTAAATTTAATAAATTCCTCATATTGGTTGAATTTTTCTGTAATTTGTGCGGTATGTTTTTGAAATAGTTCTCCAACAAAATCGATTAAACAGTCTTTTAGGTTTTGTAATTTGGCGACATTCCTTTGTTATCTCTTCAATGGAGACACTTCCACTCGTTACGATTCCTGTTTGATTTTCGCTGCCAAGTGGCCTCGGACAATTTTGAACATAGAAAATGCATGTTTCTCTGGCAGTTCCTGCATGTCATGTGGTTTTCTTCCCCCGTTAAGTCTTCTTGGCATTTGTAGCACTTCATATTTCTTGTTTGACGATCTTGCTGTAATTTCTAATATGGCGACTTCCTTTGTTCTCTTCTCACGGAGTTGACCAACATATACTTCGAACTTTGAATACTTATAATTTACTTATTACTTAACAGATACTTGCAGTTTTTACATCAATATGCTCGTCTTGAAGAACGGAATTCACTGATATACATTAAATTTTAATTCACAAGAAAAAATCTGCTTTGCAACTTAAAATATGGGAGCAACGAAATATCGTGCTTGCGACCGCTTGCTGCTAAAGCGCCCTCTCAATAATCATAATAATAATAATCTGACTAACTGTTTTATATTTTACACTTCACATCCATATTCCACTTTGAAATTTCAGTCAGTATTGGCGATGACAGGTTGGGAAGACCTAGGTTCAACTCCCATGTAGCGTATGAGAAACTTTTTTTGCAGTTAAAATTTCAGTCAGTATTGGCGATGACAGGTTGGGAAGACCTAGGTTCAACTCCCATGTAGCGTATGAGAAACTTTTTTTGCAGTTGAAGGCATGTTAGCTGATTTCAAGGGAAATAAATGACAGAGCTTTATTGCTTGGCAATTCTTTATTTTTTACATTCAATCTTTTAATTGTGTTTATATTTTTATTTTTATTTTTTATTTTATTTTGTTGGTTTGGTAACTCCAAATCAAACCAACTACTTCTGGAAACGTTTAGAAACTTAATAATTTTGTAACGCCACCTAACACCGATAATGAAAACTAAAGAACAATAATCATTCTAAAATCAATCCCCCAAGGATCACTATAGTTTCCACTTATGCTCGCCCGACTATGCATGCCGTGGGTATAGAGTACTTGACGAAATGGAACGGCTTACCCTTGTTCTATGTCTAGTCTCCATGTTATGGGGGATGAGAAAACCGAGTTTCCAGCATGAATCTCTGCTACCACCATTTAAGTTTATTTCAAAAGTCCTTATAAAGATAGGACACTACGCGACAGGTGTGGAACTTGAAGTCTTTCCAATAAAAATGAAAAAGTCGTACTTTCCTCGCACTTTTCCCTACGGGAGCTCTTTTTTTTTGAGGGGAAGTACTCTTTAGTTTAAATCGTTCCATAGCTTCACTATTCACCTTCGTATTTGCTCCTTACCTAGGACCTTTATCCAGTGATTCACCTTTTCATTTGCGTTCTCAAAAAAAACGCGTTGTGGGTTATCATTCCTCTTTCTGATGTGTTGAGGTGGTGGTTAATGAAGTTCATCGACCTGCGAAATTTCCTCAACACATCCTGCTTATTTGAGATCTGAAGAGACGTGAAAGAGTTCCATGTTTGGTCCCTAAATTGTTTTTCTAGATCACGCAATCAACCACGATACCAAAAGTATGATAGCGATGTATTCGATGCAGTCTGGATTCACAATAGCGAATATAGTGTTTTGCATCTTGGTGTTTAGGGAACAACAGTCATGAGGTTTGTGTAAGCAAAGCATTTATCTCATGCACCAACTGAAAAAAGGCATCAATTTACTCCTTTTTTTGTGCATCCCCACCATCTTACTCGATTATAATAATTAAATAGATCCCCCTAAACATACTTTCTAGAAAGCGTCTCGATAGCTCTTTGAAAAATAAATAAATAAAATAGCTGTGAATCCGCCTAGGACAGGAGCAACGTTTATATGGACTTTTAATAGAAGATGTATTAGCCGATTTCGTACGATGCTAGCAGCCTTCCTTTATGTACAACACTGGTTTTAACGACAGTAAATGAGACATCACACACACACACACACACACACACACACACACACACACACACACACACACACACACACACACACACAGGCGGATATATAACATGCACACTGTACATAGCGTGCATTTGACCTGATGCATAAGTTATCCTGTATGACACTGAGGTTTTTAAAAATAAAAAAATAAAATAAAAGCAAACCAGCAATAACTCATGAAACTTCCAGGCATAGTAAACTATGCAGATGGAATTAATCCCCCCGTCAGAGCATTAATAGGTTTCTTTAATTCCCTGGAATTAAAGAAACAACTCCACTCGAAATGGACGAATTATAATGAATTAGCCAAAATAGGTAGGGAGATGCAAATTCGCTGTATTTTAAAGTAAAATGATGGTGTACAGAAGTATAGCAGAATTTTATAAGGTGCCATTTCTTTTCTTGTTCAATTCTGTGTACATTTGCAGCTATTTATTTTTATCTCCTTATTTTAAGTTTTACATGTGAGAGGGCGCTAGTATTCCACAACCACAGCAGCGATTAGTGTAATAACAAGATATTACTTGTTTATCGGAAAAGATATTTATGAAGTAACATTTCATTCTTATTATATTTCTTATTATTATATTATTATATTTATAAAGATATTTTTGAAGTAACACGTCATTCTTATTTTAAACAAGTAAAGACTATCATATAATTGAGGCCTAATAGAATTAGACATAACCATAAAGGACATTAGCCAAATATTTTAAAGTAAAATGATGGATGTGAGAGGGCGCTAGTATTCCATAACCACAGCAGCGATTAGTGTAATAACAAGATATTACTTGTTTATCGGAAAAGATATTTATGAAGTAACATTTCATTCTTATTATATTTCTTCTTATTATTATATCATTCTTATTATTATATTATTATATTTATAAAGATATTTTTGAAGTAACACGTCATTCTTATTTTAAACAAGTAAAGACTATCATATAATTGAGGCCTAATAGAATTAGACATAACCATAAAGGACATTAGCCAAATATTTTAAAGTAAAATGATGGATAACAGAATTCTCCTTATTTTAAGTTTTACATGTGAGAGGGCGCTAGTATTCCATAACCACGGCAGCGATTAATGTAATAACAAGATATTACTTGTTTATCGGAAAAGATATTTATGAAGTAATATTTCATTCTTATTATCTTATTATATTTCTTATTATTATTATATCATTCTTATTATTATATTATTATATTTATAAAGATATTTTTGAAGTAACATTTCATTCTTATTTTAAACAAGTAATGACTATCATATAACTGAGGCCTAATAGAATTAGACATAACGATAAAGGACGTTAGCCAAATATACCGATGGTATGAATTTTATTTGTGACTGTCAAAGACTGTACGGAGTGGTAATCCTTAAGAAGGTAATCTCAGGATTACCTTCTTCAGGAATGCGCTATCTAAACAAGTATATTTGTGATAGTTTTGGTGTATTGAACAATAATATATAAAGCAGACCATAGCATCAGCGAAAGTAGAATAGTTAAATAAACTGCATCTGATCATGCGCAGTGTCATTACTCTTGAAAACGATGAACAGCAACCAGAGAAGCCTTCAAACGTTACATGAACAACTTCATTGCAGCATCAGTAATGTAAAGCTCGTCTGAGTTAATATTAGTCATCAGCAAAGTAATGCATCACTTACTACTTTTTTTTTTTTTTTTTTACAAGAATTGTCAAAGTTGAAATTCGACTTGCTGTAATGTTTGTTCTAAGTTTTAAATTAACAAAATAAAAAGTATTTGCACATAATATGGAATCATGCTTATGGGGATAATATATTTTTGTTTTCCAAATGTAAATCTGTAATGAAAATTCGTCCTCATGTAGGTTGATACATATCTTTAATTTTTTTTAATCCCTCCCTGTGGTGATATCTTCATGCATTTTATGCAGACACTTCAAAAGGTTCTTATTTTCTAGAGATAGAGAGATATCAAGTAATGTCTTTCATATAATGTTGAAAAAGTTATCTGCCTTTGGGTGTTTTTCACTTAGTAACAGGAGCGAGGGGGGTAAAATTGATTGAATATTATCAGTGTAGCGCGAGCCACCTTTCACGTTGATTCAAAAGCTGATTAGCTGCTGGGAAACGTGATCCTGTCTGTCTGTCTCGTTCGGACTATAAACAACACTGATAAGCTTCCGTTATGTATGGCGGTCGACTTGTGAACTTTTATGTCACGTGCCCAGATTGGTGAAAGTGACAGAAGTAAAAAATGAAGCCATTAGTTGTTTCAGGACGTGTTTGAAGAGTACTAAGTATCTAATAGTGATAATGATCCATGATATTATTTTTAAAAATCAACAGTAACGTTATGAACATCGTTTTAGAAGCATGCGCATGCGCCCTACGAGTAAACTTAATAAGAAAGACTATGAGCCAAAACGATCAAGCAAATTTATTTTTGTTAATAATATCGAATAATAACAATTATTGCTGTATACTGGAAGACTTTTTTTTAACAATTTCAATGAGACAAGTAACTACACTAGGAGGAGGATGACCAGTGCCCAAGAATAATCCTATTATTCTTGGGCACTGGTAATGTTCTTGTCTTTTGTTTTGTTTATTAAGTAACATAATTTAATATCGCAAATCACAAATGTTGTAATAATGCTACACACACACGCGCGCGCGTGATCGAAGACTACGAGTAAACTTAATAAATAAACTTAATAACTATATATATATATATAAATGTGAATACTTCTATGTAAAAATAAAAATGTAATACTTCTATGTGTGATTGCTTGTGTAACGTGTTGTGATTCTGTGGATGCTGTGCTGGTATGAACTCTAAATAAATGCCATTCTTGGTATGTATAAAATTCTCTAACATACCTGCTCATACAACGGGTGAGTGTTTGCTTAAACAATGTTAATAAACTACACAGCATTTCATAATTTATTTTATTTTTATTTTCCTTTAATTAAGAAAAATAAATTCTTCAAGAACATTATTAAAAACTTGAGGATTATTGTAAAACACGGCTTCAGCTTCCATCATAGAAATAATAAATAGTTTCAAATACTCCTACATGTACTCAATTGTTCGCTTCTCACTAACCCGATCTTGCATTTCGTAGTCAAATACCACTCTGCGCCCTCTGGTGGTTGTTAAACAATGTTTCCGAGGTATCTTGGATATTTGAAAGAACGCAGATGCAGTTCTCTTGCAGCAATTGGAACAGGAGAAACCTGCCGATTTGTGTTAGTTTTTTTTTTCTTTTTTTCCTGAGTTCTTGTTTAAATCTGTATCCACAAGTGTTATGTCGTAATCGTATCGTTTAAACATTCAGGAAGATTCTCGATTTCGACATCTCGTGATTGTAATTCGCTGATTGTCTGAAGGTTATTTCGATCACATCGTATTGGATTGCCTGTTGACAGAAAAATTATCTTTTTAGTACGAAAAACAAATATATTTCAAAAGTCATTCAAATGTTTTTAAGGAAAATTAAGGATAATATTACACCTCTTCAAAAGACTAAGGAGAAGATATACAAAAAAATTTGAATGCTGTTTTTTTAAAGTAACTGATTTACAATAAAATAAAATAAGTAAGTGTGGCCAGAACAGAAACATCTGTGGTCTCAAGACGACCATCCCAGTGCATGTCCTTAAAAAAAAGTCATATATTAATCAATAACTGTTTCCGACATTTATTTATTAAATAAATAGATAATAAATGAATAAATGAAATATATGGTAAATAAAAGTCCGCAAGATTTCACGTTGATTAGTGATATACCCCAGGATCAGTACTTGGTCCAGTGTTATTCAATCTTTACATTAAAGATATTTGGAATGATTTAACAGATGGTGACATGTAGTACTGCATCGGAACTCTTCTTTATTTGCAAAATGATTTGAATAAGCTGGAATTGCAGAAATTATGCATCTTGGCGTAATGATATATCCCAATACGTATTATATTGGCAGGATCATGCTAGAAGAAACGGATCAGGCTCGGGATCTTGGAGTTTTAGTAGATAGGAGGTTGAAGTTCGGGGCCATGTGGAAAAATTGTGACTACATCACAGAGAACGATTGCAATTCTGAATCGAACACTGACATGAAAGAATAAGAAAGTTATTTTTCTTTTTGTAAGGCTTTGATAATACCTCATATCGCACAAAGATCTGGTCTCCTGGTTTCCAAGGCGATATCGATACATTGGAGAAGATGCAAAGTGACCATACGGATGGTATGGTCACTAAAAAGATAGGAGAGGAGGAGGAGTGCTACTAATGATATCAGATGACTTAAGTCCAGTTAGGGTAGAAATACGTGAAAACAATGATGATAATGTCATGTAGCGATGAGTTTGAGTGTATTTGGTGTGAAGTGGAAGTTAACAGAATGAAATATATGGTGGGGTGTTGCTACAGATCTGCCAGCTCAGTTGTAGGGACGAAGAAAGAAATGCATCGCCAATTTAGCCTTATGGGTACCAAGCGAATGATCATTATGAGTGACTTTAATTTTCCAAACATTGATTGGGTAGAAGAGAAATCTCATGACCAAAAAGAACAGGAATTTATTGAATTGTTGCGGGATAACTTTCTCAAGCAGCATGCGAAAGAAGGAACTCGAGGTCAAAGAGTGTTGGATTTGCTCATGGCTTCAGAAGGGATCTTCTGTCAAGAATATAGCTCTTTTACCATCAATTGGTGACAGTGATCAGCTGTTCTTTCTTGGGAAGTATCTACTTGTATTGAAGCTCCGATTAAAACAGGCTACATGTTGAACTACAAAGGTTGAAATTATGATCGACTTAGAAGAATACTATCTTTGGTCCCATGGTATCAGTTACTGAATGGAAAAAATGTCAGCAATGCATGGGAATCTTTGAAAAAGTGCTTGAATGAGGCGGTATCTGAATGTATCCCTAGTGTTCGAAGAGTAAATAGGCTGGGTGTGAAATAGATGTGCAGCCTTATTAAGCTAGAGATCCACAAGAAGAAGATGATGTGGAAAGAGTATAGTGAGAATAAGAGAGAGGAGTTATGAAATATATAAAGCTCAGGCCAGAAAAGTAACGAGTATTGTGAGAAAAGCTAAAACGGAGTATAAAAAGAAATTGGCCATTCAAGCTAAAGGCAATCCAAAAGAATTTTATCGTTATGTCTCAAGCAAAAGAAAGAATGAATGTGGAAGAATAACTTTATTGAATGCAGATGGCACACGAGTGTCGGAAGCTAAGGAGATTGTTCAGTTAATGAGTGCTCACTTTGCTAAGATATATCAACCACGTGTATGTAGTATGGTGCACAGTGCTACTGCTACGTTGGATGAAGAGTTAGAGGTTCATGAAAATGAGGTTGAAGAGCTTTTGCATAACCTGGATAAGAATTTGTTAATAGGGACAGATGGAATATCTGCTCGTTTGTTAATGGAATGCTCAGCTGAATTGGCTAGACCTTTCACACATTTGTATAACTTGAGTATCAGCTTAGGAATGATACCACAGGAATGGAAGGAATGTATGATAGTTCCATTGCACAAGGGTGGTGCAAAAACTGATGTGTCTAACTACCGACCTATTAGTATTTCTGGTGTGTTAGTAAAGATTTTAGAGAAGTTAGTAAGAACTCGCATACAGAAATGGGTAGACAAGCATTCTATACTCTGCAGGAAACAGCATGGGTTTACTAAAGGAAGGTCATGTTTTAGTAATTTGCTCATATTTTATAACAATGTTATGGCCGAGTTGGATAAAGGAAATGGATATTATTAATATTATTATTATTATTACTGACGACTCCAGGGAGTCCTTAGACTCATCGAGGGAGACCCTAAACATCATGTCCACACAACTATTGACATCCTCACAGTATCTATCATACCTTGTCTTGAACTCGTTCATTGTCATAGCACCCACAACAGACTCTGGCAGATTATTCTACTCATTTACCACTCTAAAAGTAAAGAACCCAGCTCTAACACCCTTACTAACCACACTCTTGCCCAGCTTCCATAGATGTCCCCTAGTCCTTCCACAACCAGCCCTGTTCTCAAAAATATCTTCTGAATTAATTTTATAGAAACCCTTCAGTAATTTGAATGTCTCAATCATATCTCCCCTTTTCCGCCTATCAAGTAATTTCTGCAACCCACAAATCTTCAACCTATTCTCATAAGGTTCATTCCATAGACCTGCTATCATCTTGGTCACTCGCCTCTGGATCCTCTCCACCTCTTTCCCATCATGAAGAAACCTAGGTGACCAAATCTGGGCACAGTAGTCGAGAAGATGTCTTATCAAGGCTCGGTACAGAGGTACAATAACTTGCTTTTCTCTGCTCGTCAAAGTATTTTTCAACAACCGAGTGAGTTGATGAGCTGATTTAGCCACTTTTGCAATGTGCCCCTAAACTTCATCTCCCTATCCGCCAATATTCCCAAGTCCCTGGCTTCATCAATCTCATGGAGTACAGTTCCACCAATGTGGTATACTGCTGCTAATCTTTTCACCCCAAAATGCATAACCTTATATTTTGTCACATTAAATTGACATCCATTGTCCTTAGCCCAGAACTCCAATCTATCCAAGTCTTCCTGCAAGATTTTGACATCTGCGTTCACTATTGCCCTACCTAACTTTGCATCATCAGCTTACAAATGAACTGTTCCTCTTAGATCCTTCCCTATGTCGTCAATGAACAAATTAAACAGCAGTGGTCCAAGAACAGAACCCTGCGGCACACCACTAGTCACAGGCCGTCTTTTGGACTCCTGAATAAACTACTCTCTGATATCTCTCCATCAACCACCCACCTATCCATCTCACCAACCCTATATCCATTCCCATATGTTGTAGTTTACGGATTAGAATTCCATGTGGTATCCTGTCGAATGCCTTAGCCAGGTCCAGCAGTATCACTGTAAACCCATTACCCTTATCCAGTTCAGCCGTCACTGTGTTATAAAACTTGAGCAAGTTACTGAAGCATGATCTACCCTTCACAAAGCTATGCTGTCCCCCATACAGTATCTCATTTTCATCAATCCATTCCTGTATTTTTCCCCTTGACTACTTTCTCCATGACCTTGACAACGACTCTGATATGCTGTTTCGAATATATCATACACTATGATAATGTTGGGTTTTTCTAAGGCATTTGATAGGATTCCACACGATAGGCTGTTGAGTAAACTGGAGAATATGGGATTGGAACAATCTATTGACTTGGATCAGGGGATGGCTAACAGACAGGTATCAAAAAGTGGTATACAGTGGGTGCGAATCTGTCAGATTTAAGATAACCAGTGGTGTACCTCAGGGTTCAATCCTTGGGCCATTATTGTTCAATCTATACATTAATGACTTCAAGCAGGGTCTATCATCATATTTGCAATTGTTTGCTGATGATGCGTACAAAAAAAGATAGGCAGGGCAATCCGGGATGCTACTGATATTCAGCAATTACAAAATGACTTGCATAGACTGGAAATCTGGGCAAACGAAAATGGCAATCCGTTTAATGTTAGTAAGTGTAAAGTTATGCACTTTGGCGTGATTACGATCCAGCGACATATTATATTGGCGGGGTTATGCTACAAGAAACTGAAGAGGCAAGGAATCTTGGTGTATTAATGGATAAGAATTTAAAGTTCAAAGGTAACATAGCAAAATTGCAAATACAACTCAGAGGGTAATTTCTATGCTGTAAACTTGTAAACTAAAGCGTACCTTGACATGTAAGGATAAGGAAGTAATTTTGCCTCTTTATAAGGCATTGATAAGACCACACTTAGATTACTGTGCGCAGATTTGGTCTCCCGGGTTCCAAGGGGATAAAGAAGCTGTGGAAAGGGTGTATAGAAGAGTTACAAAGATTATATCCGGATTATGGGATTTAGATTATGAGGACAGATTGAGAGTATGTGGATTACAGACCCTGGTTAACAGGAGAAAGAGGGGTGATATGATAGAGGTCTATAAGCTTTTGAATGGGTGTTATAGCATTTCGAATGATGAGATTTTTCTTTATATGGAAGGCGGGGGGTAGAACACGGGGGCATCCATGGAAGTTAAGGTTGTTCTCAGTCAAGAAAGGGGTAAGAGCTAAGTTTTTTCTCTCAGAGAGCAGTGAGTGAGTGGAATAATTTGCCCTTAGGGGCCGTGAGTGCATCTAGTGTAAATGAATTTAAGGGAATGTATGATAGCTGGGTTGGGTAACTTACAGCCTCCCTCGATGAGTCCTTGACTCCCTGGAGGTCTCAGATAATAATAATAATAATAATAATAAAAACAGAATGGGAAAATAAGGTTATAAAAACATGTATGATGCGAGGATGGCAATCAAAAGACCAGCGGAAGACCAAGATCTAGGTGGATTGATTCAGTAAGAAGGGCCGTGGAAGGCCGAAATATAATATCTAAGAATACTGGACCCCCTGACAGATAACAGATTAATTTTGGAAGAAAATTTATTAATAAGTTAGCAATAATGTGAACTTTTCATGCGGTGTCATATTATCTTGTACACTCCATAAGGGTACATATCAGGAATTTGATGATGATGGTGATGAGTACAAATTTTTCGAATTATAAAAATTCTGAATTTATAATTTTCATTTCAAGCACCTATTAAACCAGGAGTGCAAAATGAATCTAACACCTAAAGATGTTGCAGTTGATTCAAGCATGTTAGATGAGAAGTGGAGATATTCTCCACTCGGCCCATTAAGCTGGCATACGAATCTTAAAACAAATTGGCAAGAAAGATGTTCTGCTTTGATTTCTAATGGAGTTTTAAAATTTTTGTAATTATGTATCAAATCTTGGAGCCAGTGTTTGCCGAACGAGTACTTTCTGTGCTGCCAAGTACAAGAAGTACTCGCAAAAATTAAAATTGATAAGTTTTATATCATATATTTTTAATTTTTTCCATTTATTCTTTTCATTTCAAATATTCATAAATATTTGAAATTATTGTAACGTATGTATATTTCTTATTATTTAGCTAGCTATTTCAGACTTCAATTATCCTAAGCTTTATTGACATAGCGATGATGTTAGCCTTTCGAACTGGCATATTGTTTCCGGTTAGCCATCTTGAGTGAATGATAATATATTTATCAACTTGCAAAGCGCTCATAAACACTATTAAGGCCCATAGTCCAATTCGAAGGGCACAAAGATAAAACTGAAAAACGCACCTGTAATCACTCATAACTTAGATCATCCAAATGTTTATACAAACGTTTGTAAACTAGAAGAAGAGTGTTTTTTACAATAACCAGATGTCATTTAAAAGTTCTAGTTTCTACTTTTCAATGTGTAAGATTTTCAGCTATAAAATCCAAGCTAAGTACTAAAAAATATGAACCACATAATTCGTGGTAACTGAAAAATATGAATCGCATTGCTCGTACTTTTTTATGAGTATTCGAGTGCTCTAGAGTTGCATTAAGTGCTTTCCCTTAATGCTTTTATTATTATGCAATTTTTTTTTCATAATATTGTGTTTATTTTTGATTAGTTGCTAGATATGATGTTGTTTCTAAAACTTCCCATCCATCTTAATAGGAATCCCCAAGAGCATTTTTAATTTTATTTTCCCTACCTTCCAGTGAAAAGTCTACCATTTGCAAAGTATAGTTTAGTTTCTTGTTTTCTTGTATTATCTTAACTTCGCATTGCAATGCAATTAAGTAGTGCTTGAACTGTTATTTAAGGTCGTCGAATTGAGTGATAAAGAAATCTGCAAATACGACAACACAGCGGATCTGGTTTCAAAAGCCTTTATTGTAAGCACAAAACAGGAAGGAAAGAACATTACTAAATAAAAATTATAAGCAAAAACAGGAACATGATATTGAAACCATTATTTTGTTAGTGTAATTATGATGTATATTTTACACACGATAAACCGTTTTTGCTGAATACATTTTTTAATTTGATTATGCTATTTATGGGTCAGAGTGCTGTCGCGAATTGTTAACTGATAATGCCGAAATACGACTCGTTCATCAGGAAGTGAAAGTTGTTTTTGATTATTGTGCATTCTTTTTATAGAAAATGCCGAGCGGTGCAATTCTCACAATTTACTCCAACACAGCAACTGCAAACTTAATGTCTTCTGAATCCTAATACACCCTCAGTTCAAAAAGAAACCCAACTTTTCGAAAATAGAACAAACTAGTGGCGTCACCTGTTGTATCTTTTTGTTGTCGAAACCTTCATTAGTTTTGTCTCAGCTGTTTATGACATTTGTTTCATTAGAAGCCGAGTTATAGTGATAAGAGTGACAGTGTGTTTTGACGAAAGGTCGCTCGTCACGATATTCATGCATACGCGACGAATTCTCACTATGAATCGCTTCAAAACTTCGAGATAAAACTCACCATTGACCGTTTGGCCAGGCGGAACGAATTCTTTGTCGAAAATGCCCTTGGAATCGTAGAAACAAATCAGCATTGGATTTACTTCTGACGTCTCCAAGCGACTTTTTTTCGGATGCCCCTCTTCTGGTGGTCTCCACTCAGCACTCTGTTTCGGGCTCACTCAAACACCACGTTTCGTCATCAGTAACGATCGTTTCAAGGAAGTTTGAGTCTTTACAAGCGGTTTTAATGAAGTCCTTGCGGTGATCAATTCGATGCATTTTTTGGTCGTCGGTCAACTTGTGGGGAACAAATCGCGAATTCAATTTACGAAGGCCCAAACTCTCCGTCAAAATGTTGTGCACAGTTGATTTTGGAATCCCAATTCATCTTCAATCAATCTCACGGACGATATCGGGTTTTCTTTGATGAAATCACGCACTTTTTGGATGTTAACTTCGCTTAGTCCAGTTTTTGGACGGCCCGACTTTTCGTCGTCCTCAAGCGTCGCACGACCACTTTGTTTTCATTACCGTATGCTTTTTGAAGCATTTGATGCGTTTCTGTAAAACGTTTACCAAGTTTAACACAAAAGTCAATCGCAGCTCTCTGTTTGAAACTCATTTTCCGACCGTTCGTCAAAGCACACTGTCGCTCTTGGTACTATAACTCGGCTTCTAATGAAACAAATGTCATAAACAGTTGACATAACACTAATACAAAAAGATGCAATAGGTGGCGCCACTAGTTTCTTCTTTTTTCTAAAAGTTCTTTTTGGACAGAGGGTGTATAATGAATATGCGTGTATATTAAGATATATATTTTTCAGAATGAAATAAAATATATATTATATAAAATACTCATTTTGTACTAACTATAAGTACTTTGTTAATTATTTGCAAGATCAGTGAGGCTCATTTTTTTAAACTCAAGTCTAATTTCGCAGCAGATCAACAACAGACAGATCTATCAACGTTATCCTCAAATAAACACTTGGCTGACCTTCATCTCCAGATTACTGAAATAAATGTTTATATCCGTCGATTGCGTTGAAATTTTTATTATGTTTTTCAGAAGGCAGACGATTAAAATAGGCAACTCGGTAGTAAATTATAATTCTCATTTTCAGACTTAATAATCAATTTTCCATTAAAAAAAGAATTTAATAAAATATAACGCAATCTATCAAGAAATACTTATAATTAGACTGGGTTTTATTTATGTAGAAATTGTTATATTTTTGACCTTTTATCGAGGGCGATTCATATAGAATATCAAATTTTATATATGAAGTAAAAATTTAGTAAAATTCATATAAGTTAGTTATCGTATTCATGAACCCATATACTAATAATACAAATAATCTCTCACAGATTTTTGAGAAGGCTGATAGAGGCAAATGTTTTTAGCTTATTTAGGCTATAGACATTGCCTCATGTGACGGATATCAGGATTCGCAAATAGTTTCAACCATAAAAGTAGGGCATATTATATCAAAAAAAAAAAAAAAAATGCAGGGCGGTTTAAGTGATATGATATCACACAACGTAAACATTTTTTTAGTTAATAGTAAAATAAGATAATTATTATTATATATTATATTGAAAAAACGTAGTAGATAATAAAAACTATCTGCGAAGCTTTATTCAAAAGAGCTTGAAACAAATGGCGTGTGTGGGTGTAGGGGAATTTATTTTTAAGGGAATTAATTAATTATATTATTATTAACTGTTTTTATTTCATTTATTTATTTTTATTTTATTCTGTTAAGGCAAAGAGCCTTGTGATGAAATAAATAGCGTAATATTGCATCTGTGAATACATCGATGTTTGCAGTGTATACTCGTTTGTGTTTAAAGCTGAACTTAGTTGTATTCATAGATTATGGTTGGATCACTAACTGATGGTCGTGTTTGCATCTGGAGATTAACCGGCGTACGGGCCCCGCAGGAGTGGAGGCTCGGTGATGGTATGGGAGTGTTTCAGTTCGATGAGGCTTGGTCCATTGGTGGACTTGCCCAAAATCATGACGTCTGATGGTTACCTGGACATCCTGGACAACTTAATGCTTCCGACGCTGTGGAAGTACTTCGGCAGTAACCCTTGCATGTTTCAGCACAGCAGTGTTCCATGCCATAATGTACTGCGTGTCCGAAACTGGTTTCCACAAAACAACTTTCAAGTGTGGGTCTGGCCTGCTCAGAATTCAGACCTTAACCCCATTGCAAATATTTAGGAAGAATTAAAACGCTGAATGGGCTCCAAACCACAGTTGCTGTCATTAACACCAGAAACAGATAGCTTTGCGCGATGAATGGAAGAATATACACAAAAACAGTGTGATTTCAATCTTAACGCTAAGAAC
The DNA here is from genome assembly GCF_054136105.1 of Typopeltis vanoorti. Taxonomy (NCBI): domain Eukaryota; kingdom Metazoa; phylum Arthropoda; class Arachnida; order Uropygi; family Thelyphonidae; genus Typopeltis; species Typopeltis vanoorti. The sequence continues at coordinate 4,259,508 of NC_143574.1, read as the reverse complement.
AATTTGTATTTTGTATTTATTTATTTATTTATTCATATGGAGTTTCCTCCCTTTTCTCCCCCGTCCCTATTGTGGCGAGTTGAGCCCCCCCTCATGGGGGGTTAAGTATTTATAGCTGTAGATTCGTGTGTTCACAAGGCCAGTTTGACTGCTTGCGGGGTGAAAAACCCCAGATAAACTGGGGAGAAAAACCCTGCTGTCCACGTCCAAGACGGCTAACTTGGCTATGGCTGAGGAAGATCCTTAAACTCCTCATGTCGGAAATCGAACCCAGGACACTCCTTCCCCAGGCATATGGTTGCGAAGCGCATAGCCACTAGGCTCACCGCGCGGACTATTTTGTATTGCAGTGATTTTAAGTGCTGCCTTTTAACTGAGTTTAGCTGACATGGTCCCTAATGAAATGATTCGTATATACTCAAACGTCTGTCTCATAATTTGGGCATATTATACTAAATATCATTAGTATCATTCTTCTTCTTCCACCTACAGGAGGAGAATTCATTGTAATAAATCCTTGAGCAATCTTGGAGGTCGCATACTAGTAGGATCTCCCAAAGCAGACAGTTCCCAATAGAATAGCCAAACTATGGTTGTTCCTCCAGTCTCTTCAGTTGCGAACTGAAGATGATAACCTTTCGCATAAAAAAGTGTTCAGTTTTGTGGGAAGTTTCCATGAATCAAAATCGGACAAAGATGTACTACAACTTGGAATATCAAAGGATAAACTAATTGGTATATTAAAAAATATATAAATTAGGAGAACATGTAGTGGAGTAGCCATATTACTAGATGAATAGTACATTTCAATACTAGACTGTTATTCATACATAAACTGTATAACTTTAACAGTAAAGGTTAGATTAAAGAGTGTCCACCTCATCATATCCACATAGGCGGATGTGCACCTTAAGAAGGTGTGGGGGGGGGGCGAAGAAACAAAGTTATAAGGAACTACTAATGAAGTGAACACATTTATCAAGAATGATATTTCGGTTATATGAATTCTAGTTGATCGAGTAAACAGCATTTTCTCTTTAGCCTACAGACCATGGATTCAAATTTCAATGCTGCTTGGCTGTCTGTGAATGCACTATTCATGTGGGAGATGATCTTCATCGTCCGGTGTGAGATCACCATCCTGTTTGTTTCTTGGAAGCATTCAGTGGTTAGTTAATCCGGATTAACTAACTATGAGTCCACTTATAAGACTACTGCGCGATGTTTGCAGCCCTTCATGGGAAGAATTCACATGAAAAACGAAGCATTTCCAGATGAAATGAAAGAATGCCTAATAAAAGAAACGTGAAGTGAGTAAATGAAAACAGTCAAGAGTTGAGACTCTGTACGACTTTGAATACGCTGAAAATCGCCAATAATTTTAGGAAAGATATATTAATAAATATAGCCGGCCTGGTTGGCCGAATGGTTAGCGTATCGAATCCTGCCTAGGCATGGATGCTTGTGATTGTCATGAATAAACACTCTCCATGGAGTGGGTCAGCGTGGGAGCAGCAAACCCAACCCTCCTGCAACGGGAGAGATTTTGATAAACTCTGGAGAAGAAAGAAGTTGGGATATTTTAATACAAAGAGGATGTCTCCTATACGGACAAGCGTTGACGTGTCCGTATAAGAGATATCTTTAATATGGACAAGACTGGATGAGTGAAATGTTAAATTTCACTCATCCAGTGACTAATATACTTTAAAGCGTTTTCATTACACTGCATCAAATCTCAGGTACATATGTTATTAATGTCTATTAGGCAGCATTGCAGAAGATGATCCATGGTTTGTGTTTCACCACATGAGCAGCTGTCGTTGTGTGTAGCCCCATCTGGTCTTATTCTGCTTCGATCTGCCCGTTCCGGAACGAAGTCTGTTCAATGTCTTCCATCTTTGTCAGTCAAGATGTAAGCCGGAAGGAAGAGATTCGTTCAAGTTCAGAGCCTCTGGAGTTGCCACATTGTTGACCTTGTAGCTTTTATGGAATCAACCAACGGTTCCACTGAGTGAATAAAACTTTTCTTTGATCTTAGCCTCTTACTGCAACATGTCCATACAAAGGATGCCGGTCATCATTTAGTTGTTGTTCCGCTCATATCTACTCTGTGTTGTCCGTATGATGTGAGAAGGTGCAATACCAGACAGTGAGTATAGATGGTCAATATTTGTAGGCCTAAGGCAGCCGGTAATGTGCCGACATGTTTCATTAAGAACCTTGTCAATACTTTCGACATGTGATGATCTTTCCCAATCAGGGCTAGCATACTCGGCTGTCGAAAAGCAAAGTGCTAGTGCAGAGATGTGCGGTACTTGTGGATTTGCACCCCACCGAGATTATGTTAATCGGCGCAGAACATTATTACGTGTTTGAGTTTTAGTGGCTGTCTTCTCTGTGTGTCATTTATAATTTAGGGTCCTATCTAGTGTAACACTTAGGTAAGTTGGATTTCGATAATTGACCAGTTTCACACCATTCCATTCTATATTCAATTCTCTCCTCGCCTCCCTATTATTGAGATGGAAAAGACACATCTGGGTTTTACTGGGATTTGTTTTCAGTTGGTTTTCCTTAGGATTTCTAACTCTGTGTGAGCTGCTTCTCAATGTGTGAAAGGATTTGGCTTGATAAGCTATTGCCCAGTCATCTGTACATAAGAAGGTTCTTGACCGTGGGTTTATAGGTTGGTCATTAGTATATATATTGAAGAGGAGGGGGAGATAGCACACCTCCCTGAGGTAGACCTTTTTTTTTTTTTTTTGGATACGCCATCTGCTCTTTTTTTCCTTGAAAATCAACAAAGAATCTCCTGCTGAACAGCAGCGACCTAAATATCTCCACTAACCGATAACTGTTTGTCATGCTTTAAATTTTGACTATAAGCTTCCTAAGATTTAGTGTGTCATATGCTACTATCAAATCTATAAATATCCTGTTGCTAACCCCCTTTCAAAGCCGTCCTCAATAAACTGTGTTAAATTTAATACTTGTCCAGTGCATGATCTTCCTGGTCTGAATCCTTCGTGTTCTTCTATCAGCACTTTCTCTATTTCTGGGCTTAATCTGTTCAAGATTAACCTCTCATACAGGTCCAATGTTGTGCAAAGGAGAGCTATAGGCCCTGTATCTCTTTAGATCCTCAGCAGGTTTACCAGTTTCAGGACAGGTATTACTTTCGTTTGACTTCATATGCTGGATGTTTTAGCAAATTTCCAACAAAAGTTGAAAAATTCTAACAACCACTCTGTTGCCTTTTCTCCCAGATTCCTTCGTATCTCGTTTCTGATATCATCTATACTGGCAGCTTTTCCTGGTTTTAAGGCTTTTAGGGCATTTTCTAGTTCCTATTTAGTAAATGGTGCTTCGAAGAGATTATTTTCTTAATCCCTAACTTTTTAAATATAATCTTTAGGTATTTTTCCTTCGGTACATGGTTTACCATTCAGAGATAGCTGAGTTGCAATTTGGTTTGCATTTATATTAACTTCAGTTGCTGCTGTTGTGAAGTCACCAGATAATGTTTTGAGTAAGAGCCAGGCTTTCCTGCTACTGTGTTTCGTTTTTAAGCTTTTAATTTTTTCTGCCCATTGTTGACTTCTTTTTTCAGACAGTGCAGCTCTAAGTTCTTCTCCTGCATCAATTGTTTCTGATGAAAATGAATCTTTATCTTATAGGTTACAATATTTTTCATATATTTCCACGTGGGCTCTGTAAAACCTGGAATGTAACATGTTCTACAACCTCTTGGGATGTGCCTGGTAGCAGACCGTCTAATAGCTTTGATGAACTTTCCATAATTTTCTAGTGTGGGTGAAATGTTGGTCAGGTTTATGTCTAATTCTCTTGAGAACTGTTCCCAGTTAGCTTTCTTAAAATTAAAGAGTCTTCTAAGTGGGATCTCCTTAAGTCGGACTGGTGGGAAAACTTGAAGCATTATTAGTTTATGTTATGAACTTGGGATTGGTGCAAGTACCTGCTTAATAGACAGATTAGCTAGTCTATTACTAACAAATCCAAGGCCTGTATTATATCCTCTTTTCCATCTTCCACTGTTAAATGATGATGGCTGTTTAGGATCGTGTATAAGATTCATTTGATTACTTTCCGCCCACTGTTCAACTAACTCTCCATCCTCATTTGTTTCACTATACCCTCATGTGTGCTATGACTGTTAAAGTCGTCAATAATGGCAGATTTCCTTTGTGTCAAGTACTGGGACATTTCAAAAGCAAAGGTTATACTAGGTGGTTTATATACTGAGAAAACACTGATGTTATCCAAATCTATTCTAAGGATTTCTATGTTATTTTGGTTTGTGATTAGGCATCCTGTAACCTGGAGCTCCTGCCGAGTGAAGATAGCACTCCCGTACTATGTGGTATCTCTTTTATGAGCTTCATTCCAGCAATTTTAGATCTGATTTGTTGAGGTCCTTTGTGTGTCTCCTGTAGACATAAAATATCACATTTTTGTTCTTTACACATTTTTGCAATAAGATCTTTTACAGAGGATACGCCCTCTGTATTGTGTGAGATGATTGTCAGGGTTGGTTCCCATAAGGGCCTTTGAGTTTTAGTCATTGTGTCTCTGATAAAGATGTTAGTCGCACCATTAAGCTGTAGAAAACTATAGAAGACTGTATTGAACGCTATACTGCAGATAGTAGAATTCGCGGCTTGTAAACAAGCCGACAGGGGTCGCGATGTGAACGCTTCTGCTATGACCCCTCTTTAAATCTTTAAAACATCAAAGAAAATAGTCCTATACAATGGAATAATACTAGGAGAGGTATCCAATCTCAACTATCAAAATTTCACGGAGAAGAACGCGGCTTTGTATAAATTTAAGCATATTTGAAACAGGTACAGTCCTAAAGAAAGAAAGAAAGAAATAGGGTGATGCACTTGGTACTGTTTTCGAAGAGCTTATCAAATCAGACACGTTGTTAGTCCGAAACTATTGATAAAATCCTAATTGTGTTTGAGTAATGATATTAATCTAGTACACCCTTTGAGTCTATACACCAAAAAAAATGATTATGACGAGTTGGAATGAATGATGGAAACCGAATTCCAAAATATAAATTAAAAGAAAAAACACCGTGAATGGGCATGGAAGAGGTGGTCAAACATGTAAGCCTAAACGGGTTGTAAATCTGAGCACTGATAATCCAAAAACACAAAGTACTGATCTAAGTACTGCTAATCAAAATAACATAATCTGAGTACTGATAATCAAAACACATCATTTAGTACTAATAATGTTTTTCTACGCTCAAAGCATAGAAGAAGGTTATCAGTACCCGGATGACGTACTAATAAGCACTAAAACTTGACTTACAACATAAGCACTAAAACTTGACTACTTTCTACAAATTTTTTTAAAGTGAAATAACATCATATTAGTTCAAACTTACCTTCCAGATCCAAGTACGTTAGATGTTGCGTATTAGTAAAGTCTTCTCGAAGGAGATCAGTCACATTGTTGAAGATGATGTCTATGGTGTTGACCAATGGGAAATACTTGAAAAGATTATGGACACGGTCCAGTCGGTTGTGTCCCAATAGGAGCATGCGTATTCTCGGGAATGGTGGAAGTGGATAACCATCTACTACGAATAACTGGTTATTGGACAAGTCGAGTACTTTAAGTTTCAAAAGATGGCGGAATTCTCTGTTGTGTAGAATATAAAAGTTGTTGTGAGAAAGGTTCACGAAGTTTAATTGGCGAAGTGGTAGCAAAGCATCGTTCAGAGCTGTCAGCTGATTTCCAGACAGATCCAAATGTTTGAGATTGCCGAGATTCTGAAAGGTTTGTCGTCCTAAGCTATTCAAGCGATTGTGCGATAAATTTAGCGTCTCTAATCGAATCAAATTCACGAGACAGTCCCGGACATCCGATAAAAGGTTAAATTCCACGCTGAGCGTGGTGAGATTGTTAAGCGCACGAAGAGCATCTCCGAGTTCGCTGATTCGATTGTAGCCAACGTTCAACGTCTTCAAATTGTGCAGACCCTCCAGTTCTCCCTGCAAGGTCGTCAGTCTGTTGTGGGTCACGTACAACCACTCCAAGTGAGAAGCGTACGTCACCGAGCCATTCAGCGTAAACAGGTGATTATGGGATAAGGTCAAAGTTTTCAGACCGGCGGGGAAGACGCCACGATCGATTGCGGAAATAACGTTGTGACCTAGCACCAGATGCTTCAAGCTCGTCAGTCCAGCTAACGCGTCCACTTCTAATCTTGACACCAGATTACCTGATAAGCTGAGCGTATGCAGACGCGAGACACGACTTAAGGCTGCACTTGGGACTTGCAACAGACTGCCGTCACTAAGCGCTAGAAGCCCAAGGTCTTCCAGACCTAAGAACGCATCATCTGATACGTTTCGTACGAAGGAACCGGTGATCTGTAATCTCGTGATGCGCAAGTTTCGGAACGCTCTGGACGGAAGCGTTCGAATTTTGCTCTTGGTGACCTTTACCATCGGGATCACGACGGTTGCGAGTTGGCTCAGGGCGTTCGTCACGACCTGGAGACTGTCAACATTGTTGCATTTAATGTAAGCGGGTTCAGCGAACATGGAACAATAGCACGGAGTGATTGCCGTCGCGCTGGGACACGTGAAGTTTTCGATCGCGATGGTCATCGTGAGCGCGGCCAAAAGAAACACTAATGGAAAAGACAAAGCCATTGCTCCTCCTAACTTACCTGCGTTCGTGACCACGTTTGTCTACGATTTTGGAATTTATACCTATCAGCAGACGGAACACAGAAGCCACTTTGATCACGTGATGAACTTTGGCTTCCTAGACCATCAGCAGAACTAGCGCCATTCATTTAGTTGTGGTCAGTCGTGGAGTAAGGGAAAAGCCGTTCGGCTTTGTCTTATTGGCCGGTAGCAGGACACTACCGCGTGACGTCAAGAAGGGAGGAGAATGGAAACCACATGAATGAAAAGTTTTTTTTTAGTATTATTTCATTTCATTTTAATTTAAACATTCTAGGAATCCATGACGTCAAGCGACATTGCCTTGTTTTCCTTGTCCGCTTTTTCAAGTGATCGACCAACGGGAGATGATTCTGATTTGCAGACATCATTTTGTCGTTTTTTAATGGCTAAAGGAATATGTAAATTACCCGCAATTATTATTATTCACTTCTTCAAAAAAAAAAAAAAAAAAAAAAAAAAAAAACGTTACTTTTGATATTGTTGGTTTGCTGGATTTTATCGATGCTTGTAAAGTGAAGAAAATGTTTTGTTTTTCAATATTTATACAAGCCTTGACGCATGTCCTCTGAATTAACATTTATTTTATAGTAAATATATCAAAAATATATGTAAATATTTAAAGCAAAAAAATTGCTTGGACACTTTTTAAATATCAACATAAAAATAAGAATGATATACGATACTAACATTGAATGATGGCTTTCTACTTATATATTGGGTTGCCTATCGTAAGGATAATTTCTCTCATCCATCATAGCATTGTATTGCGCAGTGACATCCGTATAAACGTCTGGTCATGAAGCCTGCAACCCGATCCAGCCCCTGAATGGAGGTAGGTACTGTCCATAAATCTTGCAACACAATCCAGAACATCTCGCTGTTATTCATTTCAGATCCGATGAGTGGTATTGCTATGTTTCTCACTGATTCTTTATGGTGTGAAGACTCCAGCGAGCTGAGTCGGCAATGAACTACCAAGCCCATAATAGTCACACATTGATCAGTACGTAGTATGTGGTATAATACTGACCATAAAAAAACATACCATGACTAGGTTGACAGTAGAATCAACTCACGAAGGGACTGGATTTTTGATTCATACTCTTTCCCTAATACATGCAGAAGTCCATTTTTTTGCAGCAACAGGAACTGTTGTGAGATTAGTACCCCTTTTCCACTCTTCTGATTTAACTGGCGTGTTGATGATGTCACAGAAGCTGGATTTTACGAAGACCTAAGATGGGAAGAGAGTGTCTTGTTGTTCTTCGCCTGTGGACTCTCATACGTGTGACACTATGAGCCATCGTCATCTTGTATAATATTCTTGTTCTTCTATGTGCATTGCATGACTAACCAACAAGGCATGCCGTACTATGCGAAGGCACCCAGCTAATGTGACCTTGTCGAACGCGGTGACATTGGCCTTTTTCTTTGAACGCAAGTTTAACACTGGTTTGTACAAGCATATACCCTATTGCATTATGCTAGCGTAAGTGCTACACGAATTTGTACTCCAGTTGAATGATATTCTATTCTGATTAAGAGTGATTGTAATCCAATGTTATATCAACATATAGCACATCTTATCTATCTCATCCTCGATTTGCTTATTAACTAAATGACCTATTATAGCCCTGAAAAAATTACAGCGTTATAATTTTAAAATTTTAAAAATTAATGTGTAGAAAATTCCTTGTCTTTCTCTGTTTCTATCCGTAAATGACCTTTGATTACGTTTTTATTTATTTACTTAACCATTGCTATCTTATCACGTTTAAACTAGCCATGTTCTAAATTCTAAGCTAGGTCCGGTCCTAAGCTCCACATAACCAGATTTGAAAGCTCATAAAATCCGAAATGCAAATAGAATAAACTAAACAGGAGATAATTTTCCATGGCTCAGACATTGCTTTGCTTGCTTAGTGAGCTAACAACAGCCTTGGCAAGTACTGTTACAGTTCTTTCGCATTAATTTCATTATCAAAACTTGCTTCGTTATAATAAATACCAGTACAAAAAAAAGCAAGCGTTTATCATAGAGTTTAAAGTGTAATGATGGAGTTAATGCATGGTAAACAGCTACTGGAAGAACGAGATTCAGACAAAGCATACTCGATGACCTTCTCTCTTGCTAGTTGCACTGTCTCGCTCGGCGGGCACCATCTGCGGGCACCACTCATTAAATTGAGAAATAAAACAAACGTAAATTTAGAAGCAGTATATGAAGATTATGTAGTAATTACGCAGTGAATAAGCTATATATTTACAACCTGACGTTTCTTCAGCTCAAGATAGCATTATCAAGGCAAATGTACTCGATGTCTGGCATACGCAGTAACCTGAGGTTGCCAATGTCTCCTAATAGGTGTTAGCATTTTATGAAAACATAAATACACAGTCTCGAAAGTTGAAGAAATAATTGCTTTTATTCCATCCTGGCAATTAAAAAATAATACTATTAGATGGCGACAATCTAAGCTCGTAAATTCGACTAATTTGCATTATAATCAAATTATAAGATAAAGTTGGGCACTAAACAGCTTTGAATTTTTAAGTAGTCCAAGTAATTTTATGTTCTTTTTTCCCCCACACGCGACATCAGTTTTAAATATAGATTGTCGGCAAATTTATTTATTTATTAATTTATTTTAATATTACTCACAATTATACAAATAAGATTCAATCATGAGCTATCATATACAAGAGAGATAAGTCAAGGGGTCCGACAGGGATATCCCCTCTCAACAACTCTTTTTAATATCTGTTTAAATGAAATGATAATAAAATGGAGTAAAAATTTACATCAAGGAATTAAACTTTCACCTACAGTGAACTTAAACACTCTCCTCTTTGCAGACGACCAAATAATAATTACAAATTCTGAAGATAACTTACAGAAAGATATTTTAGGTCTAAATGAGATCGCCAAAGATTATGGAATGATAATATCAACAGAAAAATCAAAAACGATGGACTTGAAAGGGCAAGATCCAGTAAGAACTAAGATAGTAATAGATAACAAGATCTTAGAACAGGTGAATTCATTTAACTACCTAGGATGTATGATCACATATGAAAATGAAAAAGATATAAACGTAAAAATTGCAAAATATTTAAAAATAACAGGAGTAATTAACTCTATATTTAAACCAAACCTAGTTCTAAAACAAACCAGGCTAAAAGTATACAGTACATTAGCCCTACCAGTCTTAATGTATAGAAGCGAAATCTGGACAATAAAACAAAAAGACAAACAAATATTAACAACAGCAGAAATGAAGTTTATGAGAAAAATTGCAAAGTATACCCTATTTGATCACAAAAGAAACGAAGAAATTATGAAAGAATTAAACCAAGAACCAGTAATTGAAAAAATTAAAAAATATAAACATAAATGGATGGAACACGTTCAAAGAATGAAAACAGAAAGATTACCAAAACAAGCCTTCAAGTACAAGCCATTAGGAAAAAGAAAACCAGGATGTCCTCTTAAACGATTCAACGATGACTTCTAAGGCGTTCCGCCTTAGAAGGATTTAGGATTTATTTAGGATTTATTTTTAGGATTTAGGATTTAGGATATCAAGGATTTAGGCCATGCTAGGCCTAAATCCTTGATATGCATGATGATGATGATGATGATGATGATGATGATGATGATTACTCACACGTGTAGGCAATTTAACGAACAATAATTGTTCATTATAATAGTCCTATTTATAAAAATCGTAAAAGTTATATTTAATTATATAGAGATTATGCTTTGTATGCTGTTTCACAGCTATCATTTTTAAGTGAAGAGTAGATGTATGTAAAAAAGCGTCAGTGGAAGGTGACGCTCATCTTGTGTGCTAAGCTATAACTATAACTAAATGAGTTTCATCCACTTCCTGTGGGAATTGGATGGAACTCATTTAGTGTTATTCAGAATTACTGCCTATGTTTGTGCTATTTAGGTATAAAATTGATTAAAATTTAATTTAGAATTTGAATATTTTATTTAAAAAAAACATTAACAATATCAAAAAATCTATTGCAAATATTTGAAAACAACTGTAGGTAAGTACGAGGTACACAATTTTATTTTTCAAAAGTATATTTTCTTTAAAATGTAAACAAGAATACAATTTTGTAACTAGTTAATCATTGTATATATTTATTTTGCAACTTACGCAGACGATCTTGAGCTATGATCAAAATTTTTTTTTTAATTTGCTGAAGTACCTTTCACAAATGAACAAAATGTATGACGTAATAATATACGTCAGCCATCACGATAGGTGCTCAAGCTACCAATGAATCAAAACACTCAAAATAGATATTTTGAGCTGTGGGATAATGATTTTTTTCCTTGTTTTTTATACTTTAATCCTATTATTTTTGTATATCTGTATTGGATTTTCTCCCTGTAATTATTTTTGGTAAATAAAATATCAAGTTAAAAGTGGAGATATTTAAGGAATACGTATTATAGTTGAACTGAAGAAGTGTTGTATTTGCTTCTTGGGGATTTTTATAATAAAACTTCTAACTGAACTGCATTTTATTAGACGTTTTGTATTCTGAATCTATGCCAGAATAAAATTTAACATTTTTTTCTTTAGTTTGGAGAATTTTATTCTCTACGACTTTTAAAAAAAAAAAGTTTGAGGCCATTAAGTATACTTGGGAACTTCTGTAAGATTTCGATCGTTCATCATATCTGTATAATTGGAGCACTTCCGCTGCATTCCCGTGAATATCAAAGGGGGGGAATGGGGCAGGACAGGTGCGACTCCAAGAATTTCACAGTTTTCAAAGAACAGTAATGGAAGACCACCCAAATAATGAAGCTATCAGTATTTTCTGTGGGAAGACCGTTACTTGCAGATGGATCTCTGCATGTCTTAACCGTTCTTCGACGGGGGGTACGAAATAGGAATGTCGGCCCGAAAGCCTAGTAATTAATGGACTTTTGAAAGATCGACTTTAGGATGAAGCAACAAAGGCTTGTCTGAATGTAAGATGTGACATTTGTTTCCCAAGCAGTTAACGATATCCGAGGCAGCCAACTTATAATCATCTAGGAATGTTGCCCTCGGCAAATAATGGAAGTGTCAAGTGTAGATGAGTAAAGTCTTTTTTGTTCCCGCCACTCCTTTCCGCTACTCGCGGGATGTAGCAGCCCTTAACCTTCGTTTTCTGCGGATTTCTTTCAGACGTTGACCGTTTTGCTGCAGGGGATGATTTAAAGGACAAAGACCGATGCTAATGAAGAAGGCACAGTTTCTCAGTACAGAGACTGATCGGATATTATACCTCCGCTACCTCGTTCGAGGCATTTGACCTTTTTGGACGCTCCCGTCTCTCACCGACACTTCTGGCAGAGTCTCCTTTGTTGTAAATTAAAGGGCTACGAAGCTTTTCATCGCGCTGATTTCTTCGGTATTTTCTCTATTGCATCATATTCAAGACAATGACGGATTCTTACATATGAGGCAGTAAAGTAAAAGAGGTTTGGTGATTAAAAAAAAAAAAAAAAACTTTTATCGTGATGTTTATTTTTGAAATACCGTATCACATGTTACAGAATATTTGTATTAAATCTTGAGATGCAAAACGTCAATAACATCGTCATAAAAAGTTGATTGTAACTTAATTTTCCCAAGCAACACGCACACTTGTAAAGGCTGGTTGAAGCTCACTAGCTAGAACTACGTTGACTGCGTATAGCCTGTGTTTAAGCAACAGAGTGAGACGACGTGAATTGGCTATGCGCGTGCATGAAATCACAGTGCTGAGGCCAGGACCTGGTAGCTCCGACAACCGAGCAAGCCAAGGTAGCTTTGACTAGACGAGCAAGCATCGACCTTCGATACACAACGCAAAACTCAATTATTGCCGCGCAAGCTTAAGACGTCTTCTGTCTACGAAAATAAAGGCCTAAATGGAATGCTTATAACATGCATTTATTAACAAATAAATATTACTTCTTTCTCAATTAATGAGCTTGCGCAGCAAGCATGGAGAATTCGCTCCTGTTTGAAAGATAATCAGCACGAGTCATCACCTGCTTGACGAACATTTAAACCGAGAACTAATTTTTAGAACATGTATTTAATATTATAAATATTATATTCTTTACTATATATAAATACAAAGATTCAAAATAATTAAATCCAACTTCTGCTGACTACTTTTTTTCAACATTTTCATGTAGACTTTTCCCTGGTGAAAGGTAAGCGGGGTGTTAGTAAAGAGATAGGGAAGCTTTTTTATGAAGACATTTGCCCAAAAGAATAAAAAAACCATACTAAAGGTAAGGAAAATAATTCAAGAATATTGTTGGTTTCTTTAGATGGAAAATATAACCGAATATAAGGGGAGATGCCTCGGTGAAGAATATCTAATATGTAGGATTTGTATTTCTTTATTTTCGTATAACTTTTCTATACACATTTAGAAGCGTTTTAAATAAATATAAGGCAGACCACTAACGAAACCAAAGGATGAACTTGCTTCATAATCAAACTCGCAGAATTTACCATTTATATATATTTATATATAAAGTACCTAATCACATTAATCAACTGCAAATTACATAATACGAAACATAAAAACTGGCTGATGTTCTTCAACTTCAACTGTTTCTCTCCCTTCGAATGATTTAGGTAAAAGCAAACAGAAATTTTGGCTTGATTGTATTTGTTTTTGGACATTGAAGAAGTTAACGACTACGTCACGGATCCAGAACGTATAAGTATTTGTTGTGGCTAAACCAGAATTACTGATAAAGAGGTGAGCAGTCATGAGTGGGTATTAGCCTCTTATCTAGAAGGATACTTTGTACATCAAACAGCGAAAGTTGGTTAGCTATTTACTATTTTAAATGTGCGCACCAACTCCCCGTACGATGAAATTGGTAAGCGAGCGACTTCTCACGTACTCTACTTGTAAATCAGTGCAAAGTGCATAACTTGTTACTTGAATATTGCCATGATGAGTCCCATACTCGATTTCGAAGATATCTCTTAAAGAAGGGTCTAGATATTCTTAACTGATAGTCTTTATACGTGTTTATCTTAATACAACTCCTACATAACGATTTAAAATATTAAGATAAACACGTATAAAGACTGTTAGTTAAGAATATCTAGACGCTGGTCATCAAGAGAGAGAGCGCTTGGTACATTTTTCTTGGCCTACTTTTAAAGAATAATCAAAAGCCTTCTGGTATCAGCAGTCTGATCCGCGAGTCAGACAGGGTGGAGAAAGACCAAATTTTCTGTTGCCACTTTAGGCAGAAATCGAAAACCCAAACATGATCTCTCGATTGCATTGTTTAGTCACTATGTTCACTAGACACCTAATTGCAGTAACCGGTGTTGGTGCCCAATGCGAGACATTTTTACAGGGAAAAATGTCTAGCATTTCCACTGCCCTTGACCTCTTGGATATTTTTTCACTAGCACAGCTTATTATCCTTGATAATAAATGGACTTCGTCAGCTCGATTAGGTAAAATTAAGAAAAAAAAATGGTAAGGATGTGCATGCGTGTGTGTATTATCATGTGACTGCTTTTTAAAGCCGCAAACTAGCTTTCATGATTCAAATCCCCTGAATTATGATTCAGTTGGTCTCTTTCTCAAGTTTATATTAGTGATCTGATTGTAATTCATATTAGTGTTATTGTAATCTCCACTATTGTGCCTTTAAGAGTACCATAAAGGCTTGGAACACGCATAATCATGAAATATTTACGAACAGTGGTATTAAGAACAATATTTCTTTGCATTTAGTATTAGGTTAAACCCACCATAATTTCCTATTCTTAAATTTTACTTACTCCCTTTCAGGTAAAAAGCCCTAGTCATCTAGACTAGACAAGTTTCTATTTTACTCTTTTTAACTGAAAATTCACAATATTATTTTCCAGAAGGGAGGGGAGCGATAGTCCCTATCGTACTACTACTGGATGTCAACTGTTCTAAGAGGTGTAAGAAGTGACACACGCAACATAAGTTCTATTACTAAATCATGCTTTAATATCTTGACCCCATTTCTCGGAATATCAAAGGATTTAAGGCAACATGATGCGTGCTATTGGGATAATCACACAACTTGTATTCCAAAGAATGACTTAGGTGTTCAACAGATATCCTTGAACTATGCCTTGAACTTCACGAGCAACATGTACAAGATATTTATCACAGTTATTGCTGTTGTGTTTTAAACAATGATTAAGTTACTTCATTGTTTTAACATATTATCGCATACTATATTTGCTTTTTTATAGTTTTTAATTGGATCACAGTATTAATGACATTTTAGTGTCGAAATACGTATTCATCTTTTTTTTCTTTCGCCATCTTTGCTATCCATCTTTTTTTCTTTCGCCATCTTTGCTATTTATCTTTTTTTCTTTCGCCATCTTTGCTATCTATCTTTTTTCGCCATCTTTGCTATCTATCTCTTTTTCGCCATCTTTGTTATCCATCTTTTTTTCGCCATCTTTGCTATCCATCTTTTTTGCCATCTTTGCTATTCACCTTTTTTTCGCCATCTTTGCTATCCATCTTTTTTTCTTTCGCCATCTTTGCTATCCATCTTTTTCTTCATCGCTGATTGATTAGTTGCATTTAAAAACAAAAAAAGGTCAGCTTTTTTGTTTTTAAATTTGTTTTTAAATTTGCTTTCGCTTTAGTTAGAAAGTATACTGAAAGAAAACCAAGCATACCAAACTCCCAGTTGAAAACAATACCCATTTTAAGCTAACACATTTTTCATTTTCGTCATTTATAAACTCCGAATGCGAAAAGTGAAATAGTCTTGTTTGCTTTCTTAAGTTTATCTTTACTTTTCGTAATTGGTTAATGAAACACACACACAGTTTAATTTTTCGGATAACAGAATTTACATTTGAGAAGTTGAAGACAATCAAAAAGAATTAATATTATACAGAACATTATAAGAATCCTCTCTGACAGTTGAGGAGGGGTAGATGTTAAATAACGACTCCTATAAATGTGCTTTCAATGGATTAGTGTTAATAAGTTATGAGTATTTAGTATTCATCCATGATTTTAAGATTAGTGTTAGCAAGAAAAATGTGTTCTCTGAGCTAATAGACTGCATTATTTGCAGTGTTTATCTTCGAATATGCACGTGAAATTACGAAATATTATCTCAGACAGAACTGGTTCCATTCCCTACTTTGATTTCCTGTAGGAACACAGAATATCCCCGTTTAGCTATGACATATTAGTCACTAGTTACTACACGCAACTGTTCATAAAAATTGCGACATTAGAGGCAAAGAGCTTGTCGTCATGATGGACAGCTTGATATACACGGGCTTAATAGGTTACGACATCTTTGTAAATATTAATAGCAATACAGATATAGTAACATAATTCTAGAACCAATGTGATAAAGAGGATTCATGCTATCTGGAAATTTATATTTAAATATTGGACAACTATGTTGGTCAAGGTCAGACAGAGCGTTTGGTTTGCTAATTTAGTGCAAGGCGGATAGCTTATATATTAAAGAAAAAGTTTTCAGAACTCACAAATGGAGATAAAGATATTGAAATACAATGTCTCACTAAGTTTCGGTAATTTAAAAAGAATTCATGAAAATTTTCATGTTCGTTTTGCAATTCTTTATTTCGAAACTTTTAAAAATAAACACGTACTTATATTATTGTGCTGGTAAAGGTATTTTGCTTATCACAGTTCACCGGCCCTTTTTAATCTACATAAATAAATAGGGAAATTTTATATGGCTGATAACTAACAGCTTTCGGAGTTTTCTTTTTTTTTTTTTTTACAAAGGTCAATAGACTACGAAAATGTCTACGTTTAATGTAGTCGTGGATTACAGAATTTTTCATTGTGATGATTTGTGGAATTTGCCGAGGAGATTGGCTGTTGAGAAATATAGAGACTTTGTGTGCGGGGGTGGGTGGAAAGGCAAGAATTTTATTGGGATAAACTGATAACTGTGTGACATTGGAGTTTTGTGTTCGCCTACCCTGGTGATTTTAATTTTAATTTTAAATTCAGAAGAAATTTTAAAATCGAAGAACGATTCGAAAGATCCATTCGCTTTAGGTGCAGCTGTGAAGTGAATGCGGTACCTGTCTACAACACTCGCATGGTTGATTCGACATTTGCCCTCTGGTCAGTCTTCGGTTAGAATACCGTCTGTCATGTGAAAAACCTTTATCCCACGTCAATGTGTTAGTCATAACGGAGACTGCAAGGGTTTTATTTTATGGCATCTCTAGTAGTTGTTCATCCCACAAAGCCGGCAAACCGCCAAGATCAAACGCAATTAACAGACCTAAATACACTGCGCTCGTAGCCTTTATTGCTCAGCATAATCAACACAGATCGAGTCAGTTAAGTCCCCAATCCCATTGCCAATCTACCGACCAACTAGTGACGGGAGACCGACTAACTACGATCCTCTAATGACAGACTAAGCGTGTCATTCGCAGTTTAGTGTTCTTTATCAATCCGAAGTATGCTGGCTCACCATGGGAGACGTATACCCCACGACTATCGGAGATGCACATTTTATGCCGGTTTTTGATCCATCTTCTTTTGATCCGTCTCCGATCCTGAGTTCCAGTAAATCCTATTATAACTTCACTTACTAGAACAGCCTTGGCACTTTGTAACTTCAAATGTGTGGCTTCCTCAAGATACGACACTCAAAACAATGTTTAAAGGGAGATTTTGAAAGCCTAGACTCGGGAATATTCGTCCCCCCATCCCCAAGAGAACACTCTCGTTGTTGTTGCCATGTGCTCTTAAAAGTGATATCGCGCCATTGTAGTCACGTATCTTTACGTTTGTTTTATTTGTCAAAAACAAAGCGAACGCACTTATCACCGAATAAATATTTAGATAAGCTCTTTATACTGTTTGCCACGAAAGGAAAATCAGATATCGAGATTATTGTAGATATATAAATGTAATTGCCTTTATATTAACAATCTTAGCTTTTTTAATGTAAACTCCTCGTTGCCTCACCTATCGGCTGGCCTTTGATTCGCCGGTTGTGGTATAAAAGGATGTGGTATAATTTTGCATTTCTTTTAAGGCACTCTAGGGTAATTATAGCGAGGAATTCTTATCGTAGAACATTTGCGCTGCTGAATTCTGAGATGTATTTCACAAAACGTGTAACATACGTTATAATCTTTATTTATTTGGCAAAAAGTAACTTCGCTGTAACTCCTTCGAACGGACCTGATTCAAATTTCGTATTTGAGGTGTTTGCTACATACAAACAAATTTTTAATATAAATATTCTTACACATATCCAGTGTATAGCTTGGAGGTGTCATGAGTAGCTGCGCATGCATATATTATGAGTGATATTCCACACTGTTTATGCTATCAGTTTTGGTTTAACACGTATTATGTAAAGGTGTGTGATAGTTCACAGTAAATTGTATCTGAGAGATACCGCGAACTCCGATGTTAGTATAGTATTAGTTTAGTTGTTTTTTTTTATTCTTGGTTCAATAATTTCTAGATTGTAACTGAAAATAAATAAACCATGTATTATATTTGCAGTGTTTTTTTTTTAAGTTTTATTGCATTTTATTACATACTAGTGATGAATGTATCTCTCGGATACACGCGACCTAAGCTGCAATTTTTATGATCGGCACCGCAGGGTCCGTAGTATTTGTAATAATGTGATGCCACACCATTTTGATACTTTTATATGGAAGTATGCCTTCTGTTGTGGCATTGCGACATTGGCAATCGAACTTTAGAGTGACTTTTTTAAAAAATCTTGTGTGACTTTTTTTATACCTTTATCGAAGTCTTTTAGAAGGTGCATATCCTTATGCAGTTGCATACGCTTATAAACTCATCACTTGCCAAAGTTCAACAAGGTTCATTTCACCTACTGGTGAATAGAGTGAAGGTCGCAGCCGGACACAATGTCTTAGAAACCGTCTGTACCCTTTACAAAAGCTCAGTAGGGGAATCTTTCAGAGGACGCTTACCCCCATAGTTAAGTACGTCCCTGCTGGCTGCAACCAAGGTCGGCACGGTAATGAGCTTTGACTTGCTGCTGTGTTGAGCTGAGCATCGACACCGTGTAGCCTACTAGTGAAGATATTTCATGACTAGATTAATTATTTTGCTCACACTTGACTTTGTTTTACTTCTGGTGTATTTCTTTTTCGCTTTCTTGCTGAATTTATTTTATTTTCCCCTGTTGTCATGGTAAGTAGTTTGAAGTCATCTCTTCACCATGAAAGGTTTCGGTTATTTGACTAATATATGCTAGGATAGACAGCTTCAATTATTAAACCTATCATAGTTTTCTGCCATTTTTTTTTACGATGAATTGTACTTTTTTTTTCTTTCGTCATTTTTATGTTTTGTTCGTTATTGAATCAGAGAAAATGTAAGAATCATGTTATAAATTAAATCCATGAAAACGTTGGACATTTTCTTATGATGTGCTCATTAAGTACATCAAGTACTCATCAAATGTGTGTTAATAACAATTCATATACACACACACAGTGTTTAATATTTTAGATAGGAAAAAGCTAGCATAAAACTTCTTACGTAGAACCTATTCACCTTTTCCCAAATACATTTGGAAAAATGCTGATCTAGAGATCCACATATACGCCAACTTCTTGAAATTGCTGATGTCAGCAAATTTGAGAGTTTTTTGCTCGCCTTACACATTTCTGAGAATATGAATAGTACATAAAGTACTACTATAGTAACAAATCATTGGTAGACTGGAGGTGCATGCCAGTTGACTTGAGTTCCGCTCTTACATGCATTACAGGGATGGTGACTGCTGGAAATATTGCCTTAAATGGTAATGTATCTTGGGTTTCCAGTGTTAATGTAAATCAACCATTTCGAGATATAGTTGTTTTACACATTTTTAGAGAATGACCCCAGCAATTTTCTAAAACATTTATTGGCTTCATCTGAATCCACTCTTATCGTTTCTTGGAATGCCAGTGGTCTATTATTACTTCACCTAAATTTTACGAACGGTCCAATTAACTAGATGGGCATGTCAACACTTAACGTGGGTGTCTATTATTCGCTACCTCATAACTCGTAGTGTGTCTGCACTGACTAATATCAATGCATAAGCTTTGTGTTGTTGTTGTTCATGGATATTTGTTACTGTAATAGGATAGTGTGTGTTATTATGTTGTTGAACAAATCGACTGTCATAAACTGCAGATTCCTTTTGACCAAAAAAAAGGTACTCTTATAGCACAATAGCTCATTTGAGTGTATGGGTGATTTAAAAAAAGTGAAAATATTTCAAAATCAGTTCTATCTAAAAATAATTTTACTTACTTCATCATCATCATCATCATGCATATCACGGATTTAGGCCTGTTCCGGCCTTAGAAGCCATCGTTTAAGAGGACGTCCTGGTTTTCTTTTTCCTAATGGCTTGTACTTTAAGGCTTGTTTTGGTAATCTTTCTGTTTTCATTCTTTGAACGTGTTCCATCCATTTATGTTTATATTTTTTAATTTTTTCTATTCCTGATTCCTGGTTTAATTCTTTCATAATTTCTTCGTTTCTTTTGTGATCAAATAGGGTATACTTTGCAGTTTTTCTCATAAACTTCATTTCTGCTGTTGTTAATCTTTGTTTGTTTTATTGTCCAGATTTCGCTTCCAATCATTAAGACTGGTAGGGCTAATGTATTGTATACTTTTAGTCTGGTTTGTTTTTGAAGTAGGTTTGGTTTAAATATAGAGTTAATTTCGCCTGTTATTTTTAAATATTTTGCAATTTTTACGTTTATATCTTTTTCATATGTGATCGTACATCCTAGGTAGTTAAATGAATTCACCTGTTCTAAGATCTTGTTATCTATTACTATCTTAGTTCTTGCTGGATCTTGTCCTTTAAAGGCCATCGTTTTTGATTTTTCCGTTGATATTATCATACCATAATCTTTGGATATCTCATTTAGATTTAAAATCGCTTTTTGTAAGTTATCTTCAGAATTTGTAATTATTTGGTCGTCGGCAAAAAAGGAGAATGTTTTAAGTTCACAGTAGGAGAAAGTTTAATACCTTGATGGAAATTTTTATTCCATTTTATTATTATTTCATTTAGGTAAATATTAAGAGTTGCTGAGAGGGGACATCCCTGTCGGACCCCTTGGTTTATCTCTCTCGTATATGATAGCTCGTGATTTAATCTTATTTGTATTTGATTATTTTCATATATACTTGTGATAGCTTTTAGGATATTATTTGGTATTTGTCTTTCTTTTAACATGTTAAATAAAATGCTTCTTGTAGCTTTGTCAAATGCTTTTTCAAAATCAATAAATGCAATATGTGTTTCTAAATTATATTCTCTTATTTTCTCTATTATTAATTTTAGGCAAAAGGCCTGGTTCTATACATGATCGTTCTTTTCTAAATCCATTCGGTACTTCTAAAATAAAGTTTTCGGAATATTTCATTAGTTTGCTATTTAAAAGTCTGCTATATATTTTGTAACAGGAATTTCGTGTACTGATTCCTCTATGGTTTTTAGGACCTTTTTTAAAAAATAGGAATCACAATAATTTTTTATTATAACATTAGAAAAGAGGGCAGCATAAACACAAAACTAGTGAGATATTTGGCCTTGTTTAAGTGAAACCAGTGCATCAATGTCTGGTTCGATGGAAGTGGTTGAAATTCATAGTGAGCTCTATGATAGCTTTTGGTCAGAATTTTTTGATCTAACTTGACTCTTCGTAAGCGTCATTCTTGAAAATAGGTGTTCACAAATGTACGCACTACCAAAAAGCGATGACATGAATAAAGCGTGATTATGAAGCGAAGGATATATTTCTCTAGGAAGATAGGCCTTATAAAAATCTAGCAAACACACATGATCAAATTTTTCTTTGAGTTGAATATCTGATTGCAACTCTATACATTCCATTTGAAAATTCGAAGATAATACATTTATGTCGACTAAAAATGGAGTCGCAAATATACAGAAAAAAAGTTGATAATTTTTTTCTCGAAATCTTGAAACCTATTCTCAAATTCCTGTATCAAAAGGGAAAGAAAGACAGCATATTTTTCGTATCACATAATAATGTTAAAAGTTTAAGATCTTATGGGGCCACATTACTAACAGTCCAGGGCCGCGAGTTGGATACCCCTGCTTTAGAGGTAATGAAAGTTGTTACATTCCTTTTAATTTATTTTCAATGCGATATTTTCATGGGGTAGAATGACTATTAAATCATATTCTTGTATTTTGTCACACCAAAAATGCAGTATAAGAAAATATGTTGCATTTTTAATTAGTTGGATTCCTTTTGTAAGATAACACTGGAAAGGGATTTCGAATTATTTGGGAGTGCATCAGAGAGTATACGAAGGTGGTCTGAAAAGTTCTGGACCTAACAATGAAAAAAAGAATTTATATTTCAAAATTAGTTTTATTTTTCAACATAATCTCCCTGACTAATACATTTATTCCAGTGATGCTGCAGCACCATTATCCTATCCCTGTAGTGGTTCTCAGTAAGATCTGCAAAATACCCCTCGACAGTTGCACTGAACAACCCCCTTCTGTCCACTGTTTTGACTGCTGTTTGGATTCTGGTGTGTAATGGTGAATCCAAGTCTCATCCATAGTAATAAATCGACGCACAAAATCAGTTTTATTTTTAAGCACTGTTCAGAGATTTTCATGCGAGTGCGTTTTTGATCTGTTGTGAGCAAGCGCGGCACCCATCTTGCGCAAAGCTTTTTCATTTGCAATTCTTCATGCAAAATATATCCTACACGTTCTTTTGAAATGCCTGTAGTCTCAACAATTTCACACACTTTGACTCACCGGTCATCCAATACCATATCGTGAACTTGATTTTGTTTTAGCGTTAAACCTTATTTTACAAAGAATTTTATAAGCGCACTCAATTTTATCCATTTCAAGGGACACAGACAACACTTTTGCTTCAGACAGCTGAATAAAACAAACTACTTGATAGAATGACTTGCAATTTCACATGACTGAAAAACCGCTTAAGTGCTTTTATATTAAATATTTATATTCATTATATTTTATTATAATGCTGATGCAAAATATTAGTAGTTATAATGTAGAGGTATGAAATATTTTAGTATTTTTGCTACCTCTTAATTGTTAGCCATTAAGTCTTATAATTTGCTACAGATAATGGGAAATGAGACTTTTGTACCATTAAAATTTTCTATTGCAGTTATGCAAAATGTGCAATATAAAGTTAGACAAGGCATTAGCGTTCAAAAAATAACTTTTCAATCAGAATATTAACTCAGTAGAAATAACTTTTCAGTCATAAGTTAGTAACTCCTTACCAGTAAGTTTTATTCAGTTTTTGGGCGTAACCTTACAGGACTTTTTTTTTTTTTTTTTTTTTGGCTTTTCATTTGGTCAGTCCTACAAGACCTACTAAACGAATATTATCATGTAAAAAGATGTAACCCCCCCCCCCTGATTTAGAGAGTATAACACTCAACGAAGGAATCGTTGCTACAGTAAAAATGTTAAAAATTATTTGGGGATATCTTCTTGGGCCGGATAGAAACCCATAATAGCTGTAATCCCTTTCTTTGCAATCGCGTTTTATAGAAGATGCGCTAAATATTTGTGGTAGTTTCTGTTTGCAAAACTAAAACGCGAATCAAGCAAATGTGTCTAGACTGTCCATTGTGTTCTTTCCATTAGCAAGAATTTTAAGGGCATTCTATTGCATTTGATACTGCAAATCAGCAATCTCAATTACTATTAACCAATTCTAAATAAACATTTCCACTGAACTTGAATAATTCCTAGAAACATTATCGGCACTACCGGCATTTTCATTCCAACCATTAAGGCGAAATTCCAACCACCTTTGTACTAATGTTAGTGAGAGAATTAACTGGAATATGACGCTTCGAATGATCGAGTTACCCAATTCGGTTAGAAGGACGCTTCTAAGTTTCGCAATTTTAGGGATTGCTTAACACACACACACACACAAAATAAAGAACCTTTGGATTGTATTGCATGGATCAATCGAACAGCTGCCGATAGCGTTGGGCGCAATTCAGAACACAGTCCCTAAAAGAAGAATTCATTTGTTGCAGACAGACATATTTACTTGCAGTAGAGAGAGTTTCTTTAGGGATAGGATATCCTTTGTTTAAAAATACTAAACTACACCCCTTGGAATTCATCACTTAAAAATTCGCATGAATCTGTTCAGGAAAAATCAAGTATTTGCTAATATTAAAATGTAATGTGTGATAAATTAATGGAACATCAATCTAATGAAAACTCGTCGAGTCTTTTTAATTTTGAATTCAATGAAGTAAAAAATCTAACGGCAAAATTATGCAAAACAAAATTATAAATGTAGAACACATAAGCATTACACTGGTGGACGTATCATAAACTCGATATTTTTGACACTTTTTTTTTTAAGCGGTTATATGCTAAATTAAGCATTTGTGAAAAATATCTTATAAACCTCTGGCAGAAGAATTCTGTATATTCAGCGGAACGTTTTTTATTATATTCTTGCAAGCCCTGCGTAGTATGTATCAGAAACCTATTCCTAAGTTTCATGATTGAAGATTACAGGAACTTTTTTTTCCAGATGATACCAGATTTACCCAATCAGTACAGTTTTTAATACCGCAACTCAGTGAAATCCACCGTAGAATACACATTGCTAAATTGAAATTAATGACAGTTAGGATTAGGAACATCGCTTTTCGTGTAGTACTGTAGAAATGCACGTGGGCGCAAGCGATGATGAAAGGTGAAGACTGGATTTGTACCGATTTAAAAAAAAAATTAGTGATGAACGTAGGTTGTCCAACCATATGCAAGGCAATAAAAAAAACTGTGGAACGACTGACCACGACCATAATATAACATACCCTTCTCCTCCATATGGGTCTCAGAAGTTGACGCCCAGTCAAGAACATACCCACAATGATGCTAATCATCAATGACTGGATCTACAATTTTCATTTGGGAGATCTTACATGGTATAATGCACGCCATTTCTAACGGCCAGGGGGAGATAAGAATTATTAAAAAAAAATAGTCATAAGACTTTAAAAAAATGTCTTTTGGGAAGAAACTACTTTACAACTATCGCTTATGGAAGGTTAGGCGAAAACCTGGGAGAGAAGATTCACTCTGATGTCACGATCCAGGAGAAATATACAGGGGGTGGCAGCAGCTCTCTGGTATGTGGGATACATTCATAGGAGTCTCTTGGACCCCTGCTACAGCTGGATCTTACACTACACAGCACCGATCCATTGTAGCTGATCAGGCATACCCCTTTATGGTGAATGTCATTCCAGATGGTAGGTGTGTTCCAGTAGGACTGCACCATTGCCCGTTCTGATATCATTAAAATGCAAAACGCATCCATACAAGTTTAATATATTTTGTTTAAAAAGAGTTATTAATTTTAAGTGCTATATAAATTTTTATCTCCCGATGCGAGACATAGTTTATTGATGTCTTAATGTAAGCTGGAAAAAATTTCGTGTTTGGTCTTGAGAGCTGGATTTCAGGATATTGTTGCCCTTAGCCCATACGCAGTACTAATGGAGTAAATTTTAACTTAGTGTGGGCGGGACGCACCAAAAAAAAAATTAAATAAAAACTCACTGGGTAATATCTCTCACCCACTAGAGAGAAACTACGACTACTAAAGCTGTTTCTTGGAAGAAATGCCAACAAATGCATATTTACATGACAAATTTGTGTTCTTGAGACTCACCTGACATTATTGATTAAACAGATTGCGGGGGGGGGGTTTAACAATCTCTTCAACTTAAGAAAATATTAAGATAATTTGGCCTTGTTATATTTATTTCATCTATACAAAGATGTTCTTGAATCTTAGGAATCAACTCAGGAAAGATCCCTTCCCCTTCAAAAACATTAATCAAAACATTTCATGAAAACATTTCGCTATGATTTATAAACTGCCACCACATCTAGTGACAACTACTGGAACTCTACTATCATCTAAAACAACAGCTCACAACAATTACCTCCCAAGTTATTTAGACCAGCGCTTCCCAATCTGTGGGGCCGTTGCCCCCTTGGGGGCCGTAGGTTTTGTTGAGGGGGCCGTGAAATAATGAAAACAAATTTAAAATGTTTTAAGACTAAGTAGATTTTTTATTTTAAAAGAAACGTATTTAGCTTTTATTATTTATTATTTCTTTTTTGTTATTTTTTTATATTTTAATGGAAAAATTCACACATTGGTGTTGGTTCACAAACTTTGCTTCCTGCGTATTTCGGCGCTTAATGAATATTAGTAAATATTGCTTATTCGTATGTTTCATTTCAAAGCAGTGGTTAATTGTATTTACTTCGAATGCTCTCCAGGGAAGCTCCAAATCTTCCTGTCCCTTTCATCACGCGTTCGTAATCAGGGACTGTTGATATTGACTTTATATACATATCAAAACTCGTTTTATATTATCACTGTCATCCGAGCTAGTTTTCTGCCACCAATAAAAGTTTCGCATATACTTCACACATGAAAAAAAGCTTAAACAAGTTCATGTGGGGAGATAGTAACTCGCTTGCAGTGGTAAACACACCCTCCCTAACAGCCACTATACTGCTGAGGCAATAAAAACAAGTACTTTTATTATGCCAGTGAATAAGGTATGAGCAGTCTGTGTAATATATTTCTCAACCAATAGTGCAATTAGAGACAACTGGGATAAAAACACACTAATTAATGAATCACATGTCCCCTCATACAGAAACTATGCTGTATAGACTGAAACAAAACCATATGTTGCATGGGCAAACACAGTATCTAACTAAAAACTAATGTTATTAACATTAACGTGTTAAAATTCGTAAAGTGTTAAAACTAATATTTATTAAAAGTAATATATATATATATAATGAATGTTATGGCAGTTTCACATCTGGAATTCGGTTGAAGAAAGTTAGCATTTGAACTCAATTGTCAGCTATGCTTTTATCTTTCGGTTGCGCGATCTTTTGTTAATACCGCACCAATCATATGCAAGTTTTAATAACCTGCTTTTGCTGTCTGTTTCGCGTTAGGCTGAATTACCGTAAAGGGAGAAAAGTCACAAAAGAGAAAAATGTTCCAGGTCCGGGGATTCCCTTATTCAGGTAATATTCACTAATTTCATGTTATCAGTCTGTGGTGTGCCAGTATCGGTAAGTGGGGATATTATTTGATCTGTTCTACATTAAAAAATTTAACCCTGAGATGGATGTGGCTGATAAAAAATAAAAAAAAAAATCCCGCGAACAATCAGAAGACGCAGAAACAGACTCAAAAAAAAAAAAAAAGGACAGTATTTCATATTTTACCACAACAGCTCGCATCGTCTTCAGAACCAAACGGTAAGAGGCAAAAAATGTAATACATGCATTTGATTTTTGCAATATTCGCTGTGTATGTTTTGTATTGAATATAAATACAATAAATATTATAATAATATATCTCTCTATTACGATTTTGTTTCGAGGGGGGCCGTGAAATATTTTAATTTTTGCAAAGGAAGCACTGCTTTAGAGCATCTACATTACCTCCAGAGCTACAATTGAAAAGGGAAATTGTCAATAAAAATAATGCGTTATTTCCTTTGTTTTTAGTAACATTTGTAATTTCAGCACAGATCCAGCCTATGTAGAGCTAGTAGAAGCAGTAATTGCATGAATCTGATCTTACATAATGCAGCAGACTAGGAGCAACAAATTAAGAGAATTTGCACCTTGACAACAGTGGATTATAAAAAAATTGCCAGCGAAGAAACATCCTGCTACTAATTCCGGTTATTCTAGTTTTTAGATTTGTTGTAATAGTGACAATGGATTACACAACCTCATACGTGGTCAGGATTTTAAATGTATCTTAAAAAATCATCCTACTCATGAAGGAGGGAGTTACCAAGGATGTCAACTTTTTCTAGGACATGGCTGCGACATTTGTGTATTATTATTCAGATAAAATAAAAAAGAGAAGTTGCTATAAAATGAAAGAAAAAAGTCTGGAATGTGTGGCATACCATTATACATAATCATAATTTATTACATTATATATAACCAGGGGGCAGCTTGTATAGGCACTGCGGAACTGCAGCACCCCCAATTTTTCTCGATACATAAATATATTTATTAATTTATTTATATTTGCTTGTAATATTTAATTTTATCATCAACAATCCTGTACAATTCTCTTATTTTGTATAAAAAATAATAACAATCCATCTTGTAGCACTTAAGAGGGCGCTAGCAGCACTGTGTTTACCACAGTGTCATATTGCTACGCACGCAAGCACGTCATAGTGAGATGCGAGCTATTAGCTTAATGCGGCACTTTTTTTTTTTTTTTTTTTTGTAATAACTTCGTATTGCATAAATAAAAGATTATTAAAACAAGCAGTCTTGGTGTGTATTATGACGTTAGAGATTCTTCTATAAATATATTAAAATTATTAAACTATATCACTATAGAAGTAGTTGACCACTATGGACGTTACGCTATTAAGAATCAACAAATAATAATAATAATACATAAATAAAATATACAGAATACATTTTTATAATTTGTGCAATTTCAGTTATTTCATTATTTATAAATAATGATTTTTAAAAATTTAAAAATACTTTTATTGTTCATAACGAATGAACTTAGTTGTCGTTTGATGATTTTATTTATTTTACTCTTTATTATATTCATTTGCCAAGTCTGTTTTCTAACAGTGCTTATTAGCTTTCTGGCACATTGCCAACAGAATGTAATTTACACACGTGCACAGATCCAGAAACAGAAATATTGCCCAGGTAAACTGGTAGATGTACAGCGGACATTTGTTCGGTTAATTATATAATGTTTCACTGATTACAATACATGCTCGGCATGCAATCATGCCACCTACCGGTACCAGTTTAGTAAATATACAATACAGCTAAATAGTGATAGCATTAAGTGTTCAACATATTCTAGATTTAGTGATTTATAGCTGAATTTAGTGACAATTAATGATTGATGATGATTTGTTTTTAGGGTAAATTAACTATATTATTAATTATTCTTATTATTTAAATCCTTTTTGTTATACTTATTAATAAATTAATTGTAATTACTTATTAATTATCTGTATTGGTTTTTCATGTTATTTTGACGAATTCATTCCACTATTTTTACACAACACTACTTCAAACTACACCCGATATAAGTTCAAAGGTTTTCTAATTTACTTGAGATTTTGATACACGTGTTTTGCTAAGTACGCAGCATCTTAGATTCTCTGGCAGTAGCGCGTGGCATAGTGGTATCAATGTACTATAGAAATAAACTCTACCCAAAATAAAACAAATAATGAAATATTTAAAAAGAAAGTTCTAAAAAATGATCTAAACATGAAACATTCGCACACAATCAACTGTGTTAATTTATCTTACATAAGAAAAACATTTTTTAATCAAAATATGATAAGAATGAAATCTTTTATAATCTTTAATAAAACATTTGATTGGCTACTGGTTTACCATAATTTATCAAACCTATTAAGCCTATGTTTAATAGGTTTGATTTCCACTGCAGCTGTTGATTGAGAAATTTGCGCGCACGCACACACACACACACACACACACACACACACACACACACACACACACACACACATCTACGATAACTTGAAATGTCTTGATGCGTCTCTGAATTGGAAGCCTGAAAACGAATATATTGTATTTCATTAACTTTGTATGGTATTTTGGGTGCGTGTTTCTTTTCAGGCTATTGTAGTTTGTAAGGTTTCTGTATTCAAAAGGTAATTTGTTTATCACATCTGGGAAGTAGACGTTTCGCGTGGCCTTTCCGTAGTGATTATTGTATTTATATGTGATATAATTAGTAGTCTGAGGTCTTGTTATACGGTATGTATTTCTAACTGTCCTGTAGTTGGCATCGAAATAATGTTTTAGCAAAGCTGCATAGTGACATAAATGTTTTGCTGTCAATATTTTGTGTTCTGACATTGCAATGTTTATAAGGTCGTTATTGTCTCTTTGTTCCCAAAAGATCTATTTTATCATTTTGGACTGTAACGACATTAATAATCTATTTAGTTTGTAGGGTGCACAGAAAGTATACGTTGTTATAGCGTATCTTAGTATATTTTGGCATAGTGCTTTGTATATTAGTGTTTTTAGGCGTATGGGAACTATGTCTTTTAACCTGTAGAGTTTGTCAGTTATTGTTCGCAGTTTGTTGTGTAGATGGTTTATGTGGCTATTCCAGTTCATATCTGCATCGAAGTAAATTCCAAGGTATCGTATTGTTTCAACCTGAGTGATTGCAGTGGTTTCGCCGTTCTCTGTGTTTTTTTATGTTGGAGAGTGGATGTTGGATGGTTATATATTTGTTATCAACTGGTCGAGTCAGTGGATTTCTCAATATCATTAATTTTGTCCTTTCTGAGTTTAGGTGTATGGAGTTTTTCGTGAGCAAGTCTGTGGCCTAATAATAATAATAATAATAATAATAATAATAATAATAATAATAAATTCCATCCCCATCTTAATGGTGAAAAGGAAGAAGAGATCCATACCGGATCAGTCGACGCCCGGGTCATTAAGGACTACGTCAGATGTTGGGGATCCTGGGCATCAGGCGACAAGAGGGCTACAGGACCCAGCTCTCCTTGCTGGGCAATCAGGGCAGGAAGCTGAAAAGCGACTGGAAGAAACCAAACGTAAAAAATGGACTGTAGAAGAAAACAGAGAAATTATGAAATGTTTTTACAAATCAACACCAGAAAAACGAGGTTTCAGGAAGCGTATGCATTTAATTTGGAAACAAAAATTCCCAGAATCTGCAATAACATAACAAAGACCTTATGGACCAAAAGAATTTCATTTTCCGTAACAAAATATTTACTGAACTTGAGCTGCAAGAGTTACGTAATAAACCAACAACTCCAGTAACAGAAAATCATCAGGAGGTAGCTGTATCAAACTTTGGAATTCAACTCAGTAAACATCAAGCTGACGACATACCTCAGAATGTTTTGACAGAAGTGCAGTGTAAAATGAAGTCAGGGATATTGGAACATATGAACTCCATAAACGACGGTATAAGACTACCACCATTAAAAGCTTTACAACAATCTAAGCTAAAACAGCTCCTCTTAGACGCAAATGCTGTAATTGGAACCATCACAACCCACAGTATAAAGGAAACAAATCAGCTTCTATACAGCACAGCCTATATCATTTCAGTGAAGCTTGGTTGCAAACCGAAAATTTTGGAAGTCAATCTGGGATAATCCTATTGAACATAATAAAGATGCCTCATGGATTAAGGAAATAGAATCAGAAATGAAACAAAAACAAATGCAAAATGTCATTATCACTAAAGAAATGGTCAGTGCTCGAGCTAGAAAATTAAAAAACTGGAGTGCACCTGGCAAAGACGAACTACATGGATTTTGGTTAAAACATCTAACCAGTCTACATGTTCGAATGGCAGAACAATTTAATTATTTGTTGCAGTCAGGATCAGTGGAAGACTGGATGATATCTGGGCACACTGTTCTCTTCATGAAAGATAAGGATAAGAATGCAGACCCAAGTAACTCTCGTCCAATAACATGCCTACCAACTATGCTTAAGCTGTTCACTGCATCATAGCAAATTCCATATACCACCACTTATCAGATAATCAGATTTATCCGATTGAACAAAAAGGCAATTTTCAAAAATCTGGAGGAACATAAGACCAGATCCTTATTAATAAAATGATTCTCAGAAAGTCAAAAAGACAAAAAACTAATTTAAACATGGTATGGATAGATTACAAGAAAGCATTCGATTCCCTCCCACACTCTTGGATCCTAAAATCGCTAAAAATATTTGGAATTAGCAGAAACATATGTTCGTTTCTGGCTACTGCTATGAAATTATGGAAAACAACATTAATAGTGAATAATGAACGATTTGGAGATATCAGCATTAAATATGGAATTT
This sequence comes from Typopeltis vanoorti, assembly GCF_054136105.1. Taxonomy (NCBI): domain Eukaryota; kingdom Metazoa; phylum Arthropoda; class Arachnida; order Uropygi; family Thelyphonidae; genus Typopeltis; species Typopeltis vanoorti. The sequence continues at coordinate 4,227,715 of NC_143574.1, read as the reverse complement.
TCCAAGGTGAATTCTTGTCACCATTGCTCTTCAACATTTCTTTGATACCTTTGTCTATGATTCTGAAGAAAACAAAACTTGGATATGAAATTCCTAAATGTAATATTAAAATTTCCCATCTGTTGTATATGGATGACTTGAAATTGTACGGAAAATTGGCCCAACAAATAGACTCTTTACTGAACACAGTTCGTATTTTCAGTCAGGACATCAAAATGGAATTTGATGTCCTGACTGAAAATACGAACTTTGACTTTAGATAAATGCGCAATTTCATCTATTAAACGAGGAAAAATTAATGACACTAGCAATTTGAATTTTTATCAAGACAAATATATAAAAGCAATCTCAGTTGACGAATACTATAAATACCTAGGAATATTAGAAGCCAATGATATTCTCCACTCGAAAGTTAAAAACAGGCAGCATCAGAATACATCAAAAGAGTTAGAAATATTATGAAAACAAAACAAAATGGATTAAACACAATTAGAGCAATGAATTCTTGGGCTATACCAGTGATCCGATACACAGCTGATATAATAGATTGGACAAAAGAAGACATGGAAAAATTGGACCGCAAAACTAGAAAACTAATGACTATGCATCATGCATTACATCCACGATGTGATGTTGGCCGGTTGTACCTATCGAGGAGAATAGGTGGACGGAGTCTACTGCCAGTGAGACAGACTGTGGATGAAGAAGAAATTAGTTTAAGAAGTTACATCGACAATAGATCTGAGTCAATGCTTCAAGTAATTACACAAGAGGGTCTTCTAAAAGCAACAGGAAACAAATCCAATGTGTGTTGTTTATTTTTTATGCATTTAAAATACTGTAGATACAATAAACGGATTTTTTTCACTATATTGATCTCAGTTGATGTGGAATGTATTAGGTTGCATCCTCGAAGCTTATGTGAAGCTTATGCGGGGATGATACTGGCTAGTTGTAGTTTATTGGTTTGTTGCTGTGTTCGAAGTACATTGACAATTATAGATTTGATATCACATCACTGTAGTAGCATGAGAAACACGCACACACACACACACATATAAAGAGATATTCTTAGGTACGAATGGCATATATTCTACCTTTCTTTCACAAAATAAATAAAATTAAAATCCTTCAAAATAATAAAAATAATAAATAACGAATTTAATGTAAAAAAGCATTTACATTAAAACTAGCATTTACATTTAACACTAGTTTCAAAAGTGGTGTGTTGATTCATTAACACTGGAGTCAAATGTTTTTGACTTGCGTATCCTCAGGATGCCTGTGCTCCAGTGGTGAGCAGAGGCATCCTGAGGATGCTAAGGATTCGTCAAACAGTGCTATATAAACAGTACTACCTCGTCTCTCCACTCGCATTATTCTTTTAACGTCTACGTTTTTATGATGTAAAGGGATATTAGAAGAAGCAGACCAGATGATTATTCAGAATTAGTTGATGTCGTCTCCCAAAGGATCAAGTGGAAGAAAAAATAGTTTTGACATCAATTTCTTAGATAACGGTGTTACCACAATGCTCTGTAACTTCGGGATTCTATCAGCTTATATATCCAACTTGGCCATGCTCATTATTAGCTATGATCTCTTCCTGTTCCATAGCAGCCGAGACACGTGACCCCTTTATAGTTTTTTTTTTCATTTATTTATTTATTATTATTTTAAGCTGCTCAGTGAACCGAACTTAGACCATATTACAGGCTGTGTCCTTATCTTTCATCAAGTCAAAGATAAGCATCGTGCTTGATTTTTCAGCCGAGGTGTTTTTAGGTAATGTGACTCCTTGTTAATAAGAGAGGTCGGACTTTGATTCAAAAAGTGTCACCTGCTGTTGCTAATTTCGAACTGAAGGCTGTTGCTAGGTCACCGTCTCTGTTGTTGTTATTAGAAATGTTTTTGACTTTTAGATTTATAAATGAGACTGTTAAGTTCAATTCAATTACTTCCACTTTGAACATCTGATCATCTGCCTGTTTTTTCCTTGATTGGTAATGTTTTGTGATTTTATAATTTTAAATAAGTTCACCTGCATTGATAAAATTACAAGTTACTGTTTTGCTTAGAAAAGCATCATGGTTTTGAATTAATTAAGAGAAAAAGACAAGGTGGAATCCATATTGCTGTTTTGGAAGGCTGCATCGACTAACCAAAGCCAAGAGATTAAATCTATTCATCGCCATCAACAGTAGAATAAATATTAGATCAAAACAAGAAATCTATGGGACATTTGTAATGAATGGCATTTTAATAACTTAATAGGAAATAGAAGAAAAGATTGACAGCAATAAACATGATACTCATGTTTGTTGCTTGTTTAGTATAATTCGAAATTACTTAAAAAATATTTATGTATCGAGAAAATCTGGGGGTGCTGTAGTTTCACTGTGCCTATGCACGAGCTCGCCCCTGATCAAGATTAAGAGGGAGGTATTCCAAAATTGGGTTGTCTCAACTTAACTTCATAATACCAGTTATAATCTAGTATTATAATTACAGAAAACTTCAAATCAAAATGTACTTTAGTGTTTAAAATAAGCAAACATTCTTCGTAGGATATTTTTATTTATCACATATTACTTTACCTAATTGTGAATCAAGTCAATATCAACTCATAATTACGTGAGAAATAACAAAGAAAGTAAAACGCCAAATGTATTTCTGGTTAGTACTATCGAGGTTTTCTAGTTCCAAAATCCAAATGTGTACTAAGTATCAACAATTGGGTGTTTTTTGTATCATTATTTTACACCCTATGTCCAAAAAGAAACTGAACTTTTCGAAAATACAGTAGAAGAAACTAAAGGCGCCACCTGTTGTATCTTTTTTGTTGTCGAAAGCAGCAACCTTCATTAGTGTTGTGTCCACTGTTTATGACATTTGTTTTATTAGAAGCCGAGTTATAGTGCCAAGAGTGGCAGTGTGTTTTGACGAACGGTTTTGACGAACGGACGAAAAAGTCAATCGCAAACAGAGCTGCGATTGACTTTTGTGTTGGTAAACGTTTTACCGAAACGCATCAAATGCTTCAAAAAACATACGGTGATGAATGCTTATCCCGTACTCAAGTTTACGAGTGTTTAAGTGATTTCAAAGTGGTCGTGAGACACTTGAGGACGACGAAAAGCCGAGCCGTCCAAAAACTGGACTACGCGAAGTTAACATCCAAGAAGTGCGTGTTTCATTAAAAAAAACCCGAAATCGTCAGTGAGATTGATTGAAGATGAATTGGGGATTCCAAAATCACCTGTGCACAACATTTTGACCGAGAGTTTGGGCCATCGTAAATTGAATTCGCGATTTGTTCCCCACAAGTTGACTGACGACCAAAAAATGTATCGAATTGAACACTGCAAAGACCTCATTAAAACCGCTCGTAAGGACTCAAACTTCCTTGAAACGATCGTTACTGGTGACGAAACGTGGTGTTTTGAGTATGAGCCCGAAACAAAGCGCCAGAGTGCTGAGTGGAGACCACCAGAAGAGGGGCATCCGAAAAAAAGTCGCTTGGAAAGACAATGCTGATTCGTTACTGCAATTCCAAGGGCATTATCCACAAAGAATTCATTCCGCCTGGCCAAATGATCAATAGTGAGTTTTATCTCGAAGTTTTGAAGCGATTGATAGCGAGAATTCGTCGCGTAGGCATGAATATCGTGACGACCTACGTTCGTCAAAACACACTGTTCCTCTTGGCACTATAACTCGGCTTCTAATGAAACAAATGTCATAAACAGTTGACACAACACTAATGAAGGTTGCCGCTTTCGACAACAAAAGGACACAACAGGTGGCGCCACTAGTTTCTTCTCATTTCGAAAAGTTCGGTTTCTTTTTGGACAGCGGGTGTACAAATAGTTTTTTAAATACTTCTGTTTTGGAACAGTTAAAGGTATGGCCATGTGTGTGTTATCAAGTAGATGTTCATATTATTTTGGTTGATTTATTATGACTATATTGATTTGGAAACTTAATGGCAGTAAGCTGCAGCGTGGTACTAAACTAACATTATTGTTAATGCCATGTAAAATTCTTTTAGCAGATATTTTTAATAAAGTTCTAAATGCATAAAAGATACAAAATATAAATTTATCACAAAATATGTTTGGTTTATTTGATACAGGGATATAAAGAGCTAAAAGGCAGTAATCGTCTTGTAAACCTTGAGAAATATTGCTTAAAAATAAAATATATTCTTCTTGTTTTGTTTCATGAAAAAATATTGCTTATTATCGATAAAATTATACAGTTTACTATAATTCAAAATTACTGAAAAATGAAATCCATTATCATAACCCAAAAGAAACATTATTTAACATATTAAAAGAAAGACAAATACCAAATAATATCCTAAAAGCTGTCACAAGTATATATGAAAATAATCAAATACAAATAAGATTAAATCACGAGCTATCATATACGAGAGAGATAAACCAAGGGGTCCAACAGGGATGTCCCCTCTCAGCAACTCTTTTTAATATCTACTTAAATGAAATAATAATAAAATGGAGTAAAAATTTACATCAAGGAATTAAACTTTCACCTACAGTTAACTTAAACACTCTCCTCTTTGCAGACGACCAAATAATAATTACAAATTCTGAAGATAACTTACAGAAAGCTATTTTAAATCTAAATGAGATATCCAAAGATTATGGTATGATAATATCAACGGAAAAATCAAAAACTATGGCCTTTAAAGGACAAGATCCAGCAAGCATTAAAATAGTAATAGATAACAAGATCTTAGAACAGGTGAATTCATGTAACTACCTAGGACGTATGAAAATGAAAAAGATATAAACGTAAAAATTGCAAAATATTTAAAAATAACAGGTGTGATTAACTCTATATTTAAACCAAACCTAGTCCAAAAACAAACCAGACTAAAAGTATACAATACATTAGCCCTACCGGTCTTAATGATTGGAAGCGAAATCTGGACAATAAAACAAAAAGACAAACAAAGATTAACAACAGCAGAAATGAAGTTTATGAGAAAAACTGCAAAGTATACCCTATTTGATCACAAAAGAAACGAAGAAATTATGAAAGAATTAAACCAAGAACCAGTAATAGAAAAAATTAAAAAATATAAACATAAATGGATGGAACACGTTCAAAGAATGAAAACAGAAAGATTACCAAAACAAGCCTTCAAGTACAAGCCATTAGGAAAAAGAAAACCAGGACGGCCTCTTAAAAGATTCAACGATGACGTCTAAGGCCGGAACAGGCCATACTAGGCCTAAATCCTTGATACGTATGATGATGATGATGATGATGATTATCATAACCCCAATAATGTTCTGAAATAAAAACTCTAACAAATGTTATGTCTTTAATTGTAATGTCCAAATATTTAAAGAGACGCAGTAAACACGATAAGCACTACGAACACTCGACTACTGGCGCAAACTGCATATAAACAACAGTGGAACTGCGCGACGGACAGTGCCGTATTACGCTAATAGCTCGCATCTCACTATGACGTGCATAGGCTTGCGCACGTAGCAGTATGACACTGTGGTAAACGCAGTGCTGCTAGCGCCCTCTTAAGTGCTACAAGATGGATTTTTATTATTTTTTATACAAAATAAGAGAATTGTTTCGGATTGTTGATGCTAAAATTAAATATTACAAGCAAATATAAATAAATTAATAAATATATTTATATTTCGAGAAAAACTGGGGATGCTGCAGTTCTGCAGCACCTCTGCACGAGTCGCCCCTACATATATGTCAAGATATTTCAAAGTTGCTAGCGTAACTCCATCATCTTTTAGTTCTGTGTTGATCTTTAACAGAGGAGTCAAAATTACTTCTGTATTGGTATTTGTTTGGTATTTCAAACAGTCCAAATAGGTAAATTAAAAATCTTCTATGGAATATTAATGCAAAACTTATATACTAATTTAATTTTAATAAATATTTAAATTATTTAAATAATTTTCTAAAATTACAGATAGTTTTTTATACACCTTAGAATATTTTATATAATATTATTACAATATGTTGCATATGTTGCAAATTGGCACGATGTCCTGCTTCTCTTTTAAGACATTTATAAGCTTTTTTACAAGATACGAGAAATTCAAACGTCAGATGAGCACTATTTTTAAATATTTAAAGAGATGGACACGCGCGCGCGTGCGCGCCTCAACTGATGGCACAAGAGTGTTAGTGAGTTGAACTGTTTGACACTTCGTCAAGATGAAGATATGTGAATGATGTACACTACTACCAATAATTATACAGATACCTCTGTTATTTGAAGTTATGGAAAATTTCAGGTTTGTGAATGACATAAAAACCGGTGTACAGATAGTAGGAATCAGTATTTCATGGTAGAAGTTGACACCTCTCTCAATGACTTTGAGAGAGGTGTCATCGTGAGCTGTCACATTGGTGGCATTTCCATACGTGCCATTGAGCTCCAAAAAACCCAGTAACACCATGGTGAGCATTAATACTGTACAAAAAGAACTCCATTTGCTGGGTTTCCACGGAAGAGCAGTGGCACACAAGCCGAACATCACAACAAAGAACAAGGCGGTGCATTGAGCGCGTGAACTAGACAATTGACCAGTGGAAAATGGTACTCTGGAGCGATCAATCAAGGTTTATCTGTTTCCAGTCTGATGACAGGGTGTGGAGGCAGCCTGGTGAACGTTTGTTACCACAGTGTGTTTTACCCACAGTAAAGTTTGCTGGTGGAGCAGTAATGGTGTGAGGTGCAATCTGCTGGTTTGGGTTGGGGCCAATGGTCGTTGTCCATGGTGGTTCCATGAAGGCAGCTCAGTACCTTGATATTCTGGATAATCAGGTACTTCCTACACTGTGGAGTTTTTATGGATCGGACCCGTGTCAATATCAAGACGACAGTGCCCCATGCCACAAGGCTGCAGCTGTTATGGTATGAAGAGATGGGTGTTAAAAGACTGCAATCTCCTGCACACAGTTCTGACCTCAACCTCATCGAACACCTGTGGGGCGAATTGGAACGGTGATTGAGGTTCAGAGCCGCACGTCCTCGATCTGCCACTGAACTCAGCTGATTTGATGGAGGAACGGAGACAAATTCCACCCGATATCTGACGCGCATTGTTGGAAACTCTCCCTCAAAGGAGGTGATCAAAGCCAAAGGTGGGCATACCCGATATTAGGATTTGCCTGCTGGATTGTAAATTGCTAATGTGTCCGGACAGTTATTGGTAGGTAGTGTATCAGAGGTAGGCTCAGAGAAGGTCGGATTCATTTATCTCAAATTTGCTGCGATACATCCACTCCTAGAGAAAAAGTACTGGGCCTAACATGACAATTGTTTTTATTGTTTTTATTGTAGGAACGACTGAAAATGATTTTTCGCAAAGATTTATTATATTCAGATATTCTACTAACTCTAACTGCTTGTTCTTAAAAGGTCAGCCATACTGAAATTTGAAAAACGTACTGTTACAGTGTTTAAAGAGGTCCACTGTGTCTGGTGGGAAGATGTCTTGAAGTAATTGCATGGTTTCTATTCTTGGAACGTTAGTGAAAATATTGACGATGTCCACGCTTGCAATTATATCAATAGGAGTCAATATTTACAATATTGTTTATATTACTTCTATCTCATTCTGCTTAATTACGATGATAATAAAAATCATTCTCATTGCACAAAAATAATTCGCGAGATTTCTTGACTATGACCTCTCTTCCTAATGCCAAGAATGTCCATCTATTAAGAGTGGCTACAATAATATGTAGCTGCCTTAGGTCAGAAGAAAAGCGAATATAAGTTATCACTCATAGTTGATAACAGCTTGTGTTAATATTCGGACCTCATTCGCGGCAGACAACACAGAGACTGAAGAAGAAAACATTGGTGACGAAATATAAAATGCCCAGGGACGACAAGAATGTTTACGTTGATCAAAAAGGACGTACGTGCAAAGAATACTCTTTAAACTGCAGATAGCATGCACCGAAGAATTCAAACAAGCCCAAAGAATAAAAAAGTAATTGATTGATATCTGCAGCTGACTCTGCATTGCACAATACATTACACGTAAGCTTGAGATCTCTTTCACCTTAAAGATTACACAATCTCTTGATCACGAATGTAAACAGCAAAGTCTTCTTCTTTCTTGCTTAAAACACAACAAAAACGAGTGAATTTTTTTCAGACTTAGATCGCAAAATCTATTACTACGAGTTTGAGGGTTCAATATCAAAAGTATTGTATTTTACGTGATATTTCTGAGGCTCAGATATATTTCGAAGTACATTCTGAGGTTCAGATATATTTCGAGGTTCATTTCTCAGGCTCAGATATATTTCGAGGTACATTTCTGAGGATCAGATATATCGAAGTATATTCTGAGGTTCAGATATATTTCGAGGTAAATTTCTGAGGCTCAGATATATATCGAGGTACATTTCTGAGGCTCAGATATATTTCGAGGTACATTTCTGAGGATCAGATATATCGAAGTATATTCTGAGGTTCAGATATATTTCGAGGTAAATTTCTGAGGCTCAGATATATATCGAGGTACATTTCTGAGGCTCAGATATATTTCGAGGTACATTTCTGAGGCTCAGATATATTTCGAGGTACATTTCTGAGGATCAGATATATTTCGAAGTACATTTCTGAGGCTCAGATATATTTCGAAGTACATTCTGAGGTTCAGATATATTTCGAGGTTCATTTCTCAGGCTCAGATATATTTCGAGGTACATTTCTGAGGATCAGATATATCGAAGTATATTCTGAGGTTCAGATATATTTCGAGGTAAATTTCTGAGGCTCAGATATATATCGAGGTACATTTCTGAGGCTCAGATATATTTCGAGGTACATTTCTGAGGATCAGATATATTTCGAAGTACATTTCTGAGGCTCAGATATATTTCGAGGTTCATTTCTCAGGCTCAGATATATTTCGAGGTACATTTCTGAGGATCAGATATATCGAAGTATATTCTGAGGTTCAGATATATTTCGAGGTAAATTTCTGAGGCTCAGATATATATCGAGGTACATTTCTGAGGCTCAGATATATTTCGAGGTACATTTCTGAGGCTCAGATATATTTCGAGGTACATTTCTGAGGATCAGATATATTTCGAAGTACATTTCTGAGGATCAGATATATTTCGAGGTACATTTCTGAGGCTGAGATATATTTCGAGGTACATTCTGCTGCTTAGATATATTTCGAGGTACATGTTTGAGGCGCAGATATATTTTTTCGAGGTACATTACTGAGGCTAAGATATATTTCGAGGTACATTTCTGAGGCTCAGATATATTTCGAGGTACATTTCTGAGGATCAGATATATTTCAAAGTACATTTCTGAGGATCAGATATATTTCGAGGTACATTTCTGAGGCTGAGATATATTTCGAGGTACATTCTGCTGCTTAGATATATTTCGAGGTACATGTTTGAGGCGCAGATATATTTTTTCGAGGTACATTACTGAGGCTAAGATATATTTCGAGGTACATTTCTTAGGCTAAGATATATTTCGAGGTACATTGTGAGGCTCAGATATATTTCGAAGTAAATTCTGAGGCTAAGATATATTTCGAGGTACATGTTTGAGGCGCAGATATATTTTTCGAGGTACATTTCTGAGGCTCAGATATATTTCGAGGTACATTGTGATGCTCAGATATATTTCGAGGTACATTCTGAGACTCAGATATATATTGAAAGGTACACTTTAAACTAGTTTGTCAAAGGCGATACGCAGAGGTAGTTGTAAATGTTTCGACATGGGAAAAATCCTTAACAAGCTTATTCAAACTTGAATCGTGTAATTGCGTTTATTATTATATGCATAATAAACTCGATAAATGATTATACTTCACATTTCTTTTATAAAGAAATGTGAAGTGCGTTAAATTTGATATAATTTGCATTGTTCAGTACCACTGTTATCAAAGAGATATAAAACGATATTCTATTTATTTATAAAAAAACTACATAAGAAATATCATTCTTGGCAGTATTAAATATTCGACATTTAACATACTTTTAGTTGAAAAGTCCTTATAAAGGTTATTCATGGTGTCCTAAACAGGATTCAAATTTCACATCTACAAATCGTGTTTAACTGGTGTGTGTGTGTGTGTGTGTGTGTGTGTGTGTGTGTGTGTGTGTGTGTGTGTGTGTGTGTGAGAGAGAGAGAGAGAGAAAAATTCAAAATATCCCAAATCGACTTCTGTTGACGATATTATGAAATCCAACACTCCATAAGTATCATTCTTCTCTTATTTTTTTATTTTCTTCTCTCTCAGATTATTTTTTAATCATCGAAGAACTTTGAGATCATCGAAGAACTCGACAGTTCAATCACACGTTCATAGGAACTGGGCTTCTTGCTTCGACACTCATTCTCTCTCATACTCAATCATCTTTATCACCTAATTTTAATACACGTATATATGTACTCGACATTAATAAAAATAAATAAAGAAAAACAGGTGCTGATTAGAGACTTGAGCATCAGAGTAAAAAGCGAATCAGACTCAGAACAAAAAGAGGTTCTAGATTTATAGAATGGATTTAATCGCCCAGATATTAAAGAAATGCAGTGAACTTTCTAAATCCTCTATCCTTTATAAATAAACATTAATCTCCGACATATAAGAGATTGTTTTTCAATCCATACTCTCCTTCGCAATCTCCTCATTCGCAAACAAAAGACAGTCAGTGAATTACGTGAACGTTCAAGGTATGTATTTCCTCTTTTTTTAGCGCTTGGGGTGCGTGCTTTACTGCACTCCCTATGGAGCTTTTGTCTCATATTCGTCTCTAAGGTTATTTCCTTTATAGTTTTCACTTCCTTCATTTAACATGACTCCTCTACATCCGACAGACTTCCTCCCGAGTTGATTATCTAACCTTTTGGTCCTCACTTTAATCCTATTCATTTCCTAGTGCTCTTCCCTGTTCTTAGGCGTGATCTTTGTTTTCAAGAAGGCTGGGATCGTGTCTGTTGCATTCTTTTCTTACTTTGAAAGATCGTGTAAGTATTTCGAAAAGACTGACAGATGGATTCAAGTTAATCCTTGCCTAACAAATGTCCGTTTAAACACAATGTTCCAAAGAACTATCTGTCATTTCGTGAGATCGTGGAAATGTTTCACTTGCATCCTCGCACGCCGTAGAGTCTGGACCGAAATAACCTTATCGTTAGGTAGGTAAACAGCTTCTACGGAAATCTTTCCCTACAAACGTCGGGGAGAAAGTGGGTGGCAACCATTATTCAACCGACGCCATGAATCTTCAGGTTGAGAATGAAAGACAAAATAAACTAAATAATAGGAAGTTTACAGATGTAGTAAAGGTCAAAGAGGATACCGCGTCTTGCATTACAGGGGGAGATTCGCGATCACCTTCACAAGTGTCACCTTGCCGATGCTTGGCGGACGAATCACGTCAACCAGTACATTTCTGTACATGCTTATTGACCACTGTTTCCTTGTCTTGTTTAGAGATATTTGGGATCGGTTATTTATGAAAAAAAGCTAGAAATTTTTGACCATAAAGGCAGTGAATACAGACAGTACAGGAGAATTTAGTAGCAATCTGTGGAATTATGGAAGTAATTTCCAGTGAGTGGATTTTGAACATGAGCGCTTGCTTTCAGGTCACCCACCTACTTATACCCGTTTGTAGAGTTGAACGTATATTTTTGTTGTTTATACTACTTTATCTAACAAGTTTGTTTATTTGTGTATTTGTTACACGTCGAATTCGAGTTGAAGAGACAGAAATTACATCGAACCCTTCTAAACTTAATTCATAAACAAAAATAAAGTACTTTTGGCATCCTTATAGGCAATCACTAGCATGTCCAATAAAGGTGTTGAATTATTTTAAAAATTATCCAAAAATTATCGATAAATTTAAAATCTAATGAAATATTCTTAATCTTTATATTTACTTATATGTCTTATATTTTTATTTTAATTGATTAAATTATATAATTTTAATTAAAAATAAGTATTAGAATCACCAAACAATTTTATAAACTTGGTTTTAATCCCTTTTTCCCAAGTAAGCAAAGTTTGCGCTTGAAGTACTTTCAGGACTGAGGCAACTCGTGGTAAAGGTGGAGTAAGCTCTGATCACTTGCCTTAATATCTCCCATAATGAAAAGCACATCTCCTTGCGGACATGTATGATTCTATGCATGAATGGAAGGTCCACTACTCAGACCGGTTTCGACCTTTATTGAGGGTTCGTCAGTGACCTCAATAAAGTTGCTTCGACCATAATTCTAAGCAACTGAATTATTTGAATGACAAAGACTTTCGATCAGGTTTACTGATAATAATTACAACTTCATCTTAACGCTTCTGTCGTTAATTAGGTACGTTTTTTGAGTTTAGTTCCCTGAGCAAATGTGATATCAGTTCAGATGTTGTAACTCAACTTCTATCGCTCATTATTAAAATACCGGTTGCCACATTACAGGATGTGGCAACCGGTTATCACCTACTGAATTGATCATCTCTGATTGTCATTGCAACACAGAAATCAGTGATGACCTTGCAAAGCACATTGCTGTGCACTGCTAAAGTAACGCTTCGTTGGAACCCATCTGACTGACTAGAGGTAGTTGTCCTCAAACAGGCTATTAGCAATCGTAAGAAGGAAAAATAAACTGCATCCCATGGTTATAACAGTCGAAAGGAACATCTTATACTAATGATGTTCTTTGGATCGCTTAGCATTTGCGTCATACATCCACAACTGCCGCAGAACCCTGAGTCACGTAACCAATTATGATGAGTAAGTGACTCAAAAAGTTTGCTTCAGGTGAAAGAATTTGGAGAATGCTCAAGTTGGGGCGTCATTTAGACTAATGACGCCCCAACTTATGGCCCGCAGGCCAAATCCGGCTCTCCAACTGCTTATTCACCCTAAAATGATGCTACTAGAAGCTGTTAATCTAGTTTTCGATAAATTTATTAGAATTTCTTCTTTGGTGTTTTTCTTATTCTTAGGTTGAAGTAAGAAATTTCGAAAATGTTGGTCATATTTTGTTGCGCAAATGACAAATAAATTGCACCTTTATTTCTTGATTTATGGGTAAAAGAGTACCCATAAATCAATTTTATGACGTTTAATAAAATTATTTTATAAGTACGTGGATGTCTTACAAATAAGATAAAAAGCAATGTTGTGTGGAGGACTTGATGTTCATCCAATAACAGGTAAACTACCCAGATAAATACACACAGTTTACACATATATTCCAAATGGCCTAAATTAACAAACTATTAAATTAAGGATTCAAAAGCCAAAGATCCTTGGCCCGTCATAGGCCTTGAAGGCCTAGAAAGGACAGTAGAAGAAGCATCTATCAGTGTAGAAAAAGGACAGCTGCATATTGTCGTCGTTTAAAAATCTCTACCCAAATGTTGGGTGGTAATTATTGTTGAAGTCAGTGCTTTGTCTTGTCCTACACTGACTTGAACAAAGCAAAGACTTATTATGATAAGGCAGCTAAGGGCATGGTTGGGTTAATTAATATTACACAGAGGCCGTGAGTGTATTATGTTATGTCAGATCTCGATGTGTTCTCTGGCTGGTTTGTCAATCAGAAAATGCATCCAGAGCACAGAACTTTCGGGATACTCTGCTGATTTGACTAGCTGAATGATAGCACATCTCTGCTCTCTCTGTCTCAAATCAATAGGCTGTGGATTTGTATTCCATGCATGTGTGACATCACTCTAATTACCGAAGCCTTGAAGCAGGCTGGAAACAAACAAAAAAATTCAAGTTTGGTTTCTAGTGCAAGGTCAGTTTCAGATTATGTAACTGTTAGCCTACACGTAATACTACTGTTCCGTAGATCAGTGGCGTAGCTGGGGGTGGGGTGGGGGGAGTTCTCCCCAGGTGGCACTTTGAACCTTTTTGAATTTTTGCAGTTAATTCTGAAATACAGTCTCGAGAACTTATTTCCAAATATTGTGATACTACTGCGAATGTTCCTCACAATTGCTGTAAGTGTCGTTAGTTGAGAGGAGTTTTTCTAAATAAAATTTGATTAAGAATTACCTACATTACTATGAAATAGACTTCTACAATGTCATCGACGATTTTGCTAACAGAAAAGCAAGAAAAATAGCATTTTAGAATGTTGACATACCTCTTGGCTTGCTATACTTTTTTTTAGCTTGACTACCTAGTTCTGTTTCATGCATCGTGTTTCCCACTATACGATCTAATAAAAAACATTGAGTAAATTTAATTTGTGTGAAGAAGTTCCAGTATTTTGTATTTGTTTATAGAACTACCGTGGTATTAGGCCAAGGTAAGATGTAATATTTCTTTTTCAAGTTAAATTTTTTATGTTGTTTTTTTTTTCCCCACGAAACGAGTTTTCTTAAAGCGTATCCTGTCCCCATTTCAGTTCCACTCACGTAATAAAAATTTGTCTTAAATCAGCTTACAGTGAAAAACATCTGGGTTCCAAAAACTGGTGGAGTTTGAGTTTGGTCTAAATGCTATTTCACGTATTCTAACATCAAAGTCGATGCACCTCGTCCAGAATACGTATAACTCAAATAGATTATTGCAGTTCCGTTTTTTTTTTTTTCTCTCTATAAACATTTCTTTTGTTTTCACTAGAACGGTGCTATGTCAGTGTTTGGAAAAAGTAGATTTTTAAAAAAAATGTTACGAACATAAGCTCAAACGAATATAGGCGAGTCTAGCTGCAATTGGCCGACCGTGATAATTTCGACACTGCGTTAGATCTCAGTGCATTTGTGTCGTAATCTAAAGCGTTAATCGAACAATTCCAATTATTAACTATTCAATGAATGTCAAAACATAAGCTGTAACCTTTAGCATTTTTTCAATGTTGCAGTGCTTATATACGAGCCGCCAGTGATAGACAGAGATGAGGGTAGCTATATTACATGTTAGACTTGATATTGCTGAAATCTGCAAAAGGAGACACGCTCAAGTATCGCATTAAAATCAGTTCAATTTTTATAAAAGGCAAGTCCATGCATATGTTGATTGTTAGTTTTATGACCCTAATGCTTTTGATGTTCCCCAAATTTTTCTTGTAATCAAAAGTGTTCCGGGACTTTGACAAGATTAAGAACCACTGATTTAATGCAATCAGTGAGGTTATATAATCTACTTTTTCCAAACACTGATGTAGCACTTCTTTTACTGGTGAAAGGCCTCACTATGAGACGATTTTAAGTCACATTTGTGTTAGTATCACACACCTGTGTTAATAGATGAACAGTGTATCGCTATAGCCGTCTATCTAAATATCAGGAGATTATGAACACATGATGATTAATAAAACATAATCCTGTTTCAGTTCTTGAACCATTGCTACGAGATGTAGTATTATGTGCATTCGATTAATGATTGTATTGAACTAACGGTACTGTTTTGAACTTGTTGGCTCTCCTCAGGTGGCCTAACAGAATTAAAATTTTTTGTAGCCTATCAATAAATATGCAAATCATAATAGTCACAGAAAGAGCCCTTAAAATTATGATTTAAATATCTAGTAGATGACGCATCTTTACTTTAAAACATGAACAGCGATATTCTGGGATTCCAGTATGTTCGAAATACTGGTGTACCATGTTTAGGCTTCAAACTGCATTCGAAGATCATCTTCAATTCAGTATTTATCTATTTACACACCAGATGGCAGCATTAGTCTTTTGTTGTTTTTTTGTTGTTGGGGAAAGAACAACCTGAACAAAAAACATTTGATTTTGAATCACATTTTTAATAAATACAACTTTAACATGCTGAGTATGATTTATAGATTTAAAATGGATAGAAATACATGAAAAGAAACAATGTATATTATACAATGTACAACAAATGTATATTTATTCCTCACAAGTTCCAGATAACTTCTTAATGTAGTACTAGATGGCGCCACCGATTGTAATCTCACAAAAAGATGGGATTTTTCCTTAAAAAAAATTGAAATAATTTTTTTATTTATTTTCTTAAATGAAACCAGATATAATTGAGGAATTGTTAAAATTTGGATGAACATGCAGCAGTCATTTGTTTTGCAGTTCGCAAAAAAAAAAAAAAAAAAAACTTACTGCACATGCGCAAGGTGGATGTAATATGCTAGTTAGGTAATCAGAATTTTGAATGTCAAGCATAACCCCTGGCCGAATTTCGTCAATTTGTTTTGGCCAAATTTAAGTTCGAACTATGAAATGAATTTCAGCAGCTCTCGCTTAAATTATTATTATTATTATTATTATTAAGAGAGACCTCCAGGGAGTCAGAGACTCATCGAGGGAGGCCACATACTACACACACCAGCTATCATACTAATTCTTTCTTTCATTCACACTGCTTGCACTCACAACATCCAACGGCAATCCATTCCAATCATTCTCCACCCTATGAGACAAAAATCTAGCCCTCACACCCTTCTTGGCAGCCTTCATTCTCAGCTTCCAAGGATGCCCTCTCGTCCTTTCCCCACCTTCCATAAATAGAAAAATTCCATCAATTGAAATCCTGTATGACCCTTTCAGCAGTTCGCAAATCTCAATCATATCACCTCCTCTTTCTCCTGTTTGCTAGTGTCTGCAATCTACAAATTCGAATATCATTTTTAACACTCTCCTTTGTATTGTCTCCAATATATCAGAATCACAACGGAAACCAGGAGACCAGACCTGCGCACAATAGTCCAAGTGAGGTCTTATCAAGAATCTTATTGTGAAGATGCAAAATAACATCCTTATCTTTATATGTCAAAGTTCGTTTCAGCATTGCAATTATCTTTTCAGTTGTATTTGCAATCTTTGCCAAATGGCCCCTGAACTTCAATTTCCTATCTATTAATACTCCAAGATCCTTAACCTCATCAGTTTCTTCTAGCCTAATCCCACCAATATAATACGACATTGGATATCTAATCATGCCGAAGTGAATGACTTTACATTTACTGACATTGAACTGACACCCATTTTCCCATGCCCACAATTCCAGCCAATTCAAATCATTCAGCAAAGACTGCATATCAGCAGCATTCCTGATTACCCTACCTATCTTTGCATCATCAGCAAATAACTGTATGTCACTTGTCAAATCCTTCCCAATATCATTAATGTACAGATTGAATAACAGTAGACAAAGCACTGATCCTTATGGTACACCACTTGTTACCTTAAACCTTGCAGACTCAGATCTCCCGTATACCACTTTTTGATATCTGTCAGTCAGCCATCCTCTTATCCATGCTAGTATTGTATAACCTAAGCCCATTTTCTCCAGTTTATGCAAGAGTTCTATCATGCTATATTCTGTCAAAAGCCTTGGCAAAATCCAAACGTATCATGGTGTATTCATTCCCTTGTCTAGTTCAATAGTAATATTATTATAGAATGTGAGCAAGTTGCTAAACCATGACCTTCCCTTAGTAAACTCATGTTGCTCATTGCAAAGTAAAGATTCACTGACAGCCCATTTCTGAATGCGAACCCTAAATAATTTTTCAAAATCTTCCCTACCACTCCTGAGATATTAACTGGTCGATAGTTGGATACATTGGTCTTTGCATAACCTTGTACATTAGGATTACCGTACATTCCTTCCATTCCTGTGGAATCTTTCCTGTTCTGAGACTCATATTAAACATCCTGGTCAAAGGAATGGCCAGTTCAGCTGAACTAGCAAATGGCTATAGATGGAATATCAGCTGAACTAGCCTTTAGCACAAGTGCCGATACTCCATCAGTCCCTATTGCCAGTGCCGGATTAAGACCCATAGAGGTCCTAAGCACTTAAAAGATTTTGGTGCCCCATATATATTTAATTCAAAATATAAACAATAATAAACCATAAAAAATTTTTATTTTTCAAAATGAAACAAAACTTATAGTAAGTGGGAAATAATGTTTATTTTTGTATACTTCAACTTTATTTAGATTCGAAAAGTTTTCTTCTACTTTTTTTAAGTGCAAAGTCTTTGATCAGATCCTCAATATTAATCTTACGTAACACATCTGCTTCTTAATCTTGCGTAACACACCAAGATTCAGCATGACTGAATCTTGTTTTTACATTTTTGGTTGCACTGAACTGGTGGCGCACATATGAGTGAAACTGCTGAAGGTCAGCAGAGAAATTAGTGTTCAAGTCCTCTGGGTAAGCATCAATCAGCTTTTGACAACACTGAGAATACCTTTCAATTTCAGTAGATGAAGTCACTGAAGTAGCATTATGTGGCACATCACTTAGAAAAGAAAATCTCTGATATTTCTTTGTATATCTCTCCTCTTCTTCTCATCTCAGTTTCAAGTTTGTCAACAATTGTGTAAAAGGTGGTGATACGAAATTTATCTCTGGCATTCAGATATACTTCTGGAGCATCTCCGTCATTGGGTATCTTCTTTCTGATACGTTTGCGAATTTGAGCTGCCTTGTAATCAACATCTGTTAGCACTTCCTTTGTAGCTGCTTCATATCTTTCAAATTCATTTTGTGAAGTGCACAATTGGTCAGCTAATGATCTATACAGATCTGCACATGTGTTTAAGTTGACATCCTCATTCTGTAGAACTTGGCTTATTCTATGAAAATTTTGCAAGATCTCATCCCAAAAATTCAACATAAAAACGAATTCTAGCTCTTGAATCTTATTTGCAATATTATCTGCTTCTCTTCTAGTGTCTCCCTTTTGTGACTGGTCTTCGGCTATACAGTCTAACGCTTCTAAAATTTGAAGGAAAGATTTCAACATTGCTGCTGTTACCATAGCATGTGCCTCCCATCTGGTATCAGAGAGGGATTTTAAGACATTTTCATTTCCAATACAACCTTTAAGAATTGTCCACCGGCTGGTTGAGAAAAAGGTATAGAGCAACCGCACTGTAGAGAAGAAATCAACCACCTCTTGACAGCAGTCAACAGCACTTCGGCCTATCCAATTTAGTGAATGAGCTGCACGGGGCACACATATAGCAAACTTGTTTGTTTCAAAATTTTTCGCTGCATCCCCTTATAACGCCCAGACATGTTAGCAGTGTTGTCATAAGACTGACCCCTACATTTTGAAAAGTTTAGCTGACAAACTTTACGTAAGTACTGCAACACCTGATTTGCCATTTCCTCACCTGTATGGCTTTTCATTTCCAGAAAGCGTTCAATAGGCTGTCCATCTTTTAAGTACCTAAGTACAACACTTAACTGGTCGATATGTGACAGATCTGGTGTTGAATCAACTGACAAACTAAAATAACCAGAAGATTTTACTTCATCAACAATAAGCACGTGGATCTTTTGAGCCATCAGTTGAATGAGTTCCTCACAGGTGGCTTTGGACAGATAAGGATTTCTTTTGCCACAATTTCCATATTTTGCAATGTGACCTGCTAAAAATGGCTCAAACTGACTTATGAGCTCAAGAGCCCTAAAACGTTCCCATTTTGCAATGATCCAAATCTTTCTTCTGTTCCTCGAAAAGCCAAGCCACGTTCAGCTAACGTACGAATAACAGCTATGACACGCCTCAGGACATGTTCCCGGTAATCACACTCATCCTGAATTTGTTTTTCCAACTGTTGTCCCAGCCCTACACCTTGTCTGCGAGTGAAGTATGTTACCATAGAGTCTCGGTGAGTAGTGATTTTTTCATGTTGATCAATTACAATAGTATTTGATCAAGCACTGAACCCTTCTCTTGTAACAAAATGTGAGAAATTTTTAGGAGCAAACGGTTTACAAACAAAACAATAAACTGTTCCCGTTGATGGTGAATACAGTAACCACTCTCTATGGTATTCCTCACCATTGGCTTTTGTCCCAACAAAAAGTTTCTGCAAACAGTATCTTACTGGTTTGCCAGTAAGACTTGTCAAATAGCCCATTGTAGTGTTGACAGTCACTGGGTCTACAAGCAGTCCAATAAGCCACGTCATCAGAAGAGAAATCAAACCACAACCCTGGATCTTTTGCAGACTGAATCATTTCACCACCATCACCATGGCTCACTAAACTTTCATTTTCAGCAATTATTTCAACCTCAGAATGTTTTGTAAAGCAACTTGCATCGACATTTGCAGTAGAGATATCAAGAGAATTTACAGACAAAGTGAGGTCAGTAGTGAGAAATGTGCTAGATGAACCTGCTTTTGACACCTTGATGATTCCAACGTCATCATATTTTGATTTTGAAGTGATCAAAGTGGTATTTGTGTCCACTTCTGATGACGGAGATTGGCTCTGATCAGGAATTTGTATATAATGTTGTGGAACTTGTGTGAAGAAATCAGTCAGCTTTGCAGTCTTGGAATCTAATTCCAAAGTCTCCTCTTGTTTCTTTTTTGATAGTTTTCGCTTTTGTGCACCACTTAACTGAACATGTTTCGTGCTCTTATTTTATCGGAGTCGCACTTCTGCGACAGCTAGGCCTTTTACCGGAGGCGCGTTTCTAAGACAATCACGTGATTTATTTTATATTTGCTTCTGGAGCCTTTTATAAGACATTCTATATTGAAACAAAGTAGGTAACAGTAAGAAAAGATAAAAACAATGAAAACTAATTAAAAGTTCATTTAAATTAAATTCGTCATCTAAAGCAGAAATTCTGTGGTGCCCCCCCCCTTTCCATGATGCCCTAAGCACGTGCTTAGGGCACTCATTAAACAACAAACTATCTTGTTATTTAAATACAGACGAGAAAGTCCTTAAGAATTTCCAGTCTGCCTTCAAATGACAAGATAAATGTCTTTGGAATTAGCACAGGAAACAAGCAATGAATTCGACTTAAATGCGATCACACTCTCCTGTTTATTTTAGAAGATTGTAGGTAATCATTAAAATATACTTAAGTAGTTATTTGATTTTTCAGAGATGATTAAAATTCCGGTTGAACTCTTAGTCAGAACCTTCATCCAAATGTGTTTTATTGCACAAAGATGCATCTAAAAACAGCCTATGAAACAAACTACACAACTCTGTTATTCAGAGGATTTCCATCGTGTATATCAGACATTACAGTGACAGCCGACTGTGATACTCCGCGTGTGTTAGCTCGTGGCTAAATTGGTTTGACATTATCCACCCCCTCCTTTCCTCTTTCCCTCCTGCGTTACTTCATTAGGGAAGGTTTTATGATGCTCTGTTTACGAAATAGCCCGTTAGCTGTGTCGGGATGGCAATTTTAATGGTCTCTGGATGAGAAATCAAGAAGAGTTAGCTGAATCAGACAAACAACGGCTGTCGAGTTAATACAAGGACTAATCCAGACAAAGAATAGGTGAGGTGAAGTGGAATATGGACCAATTATTGTAATTTTTTATTGGTCTGTTCTCAAAAATACTCACAAGAACGTGGAAATAACTGTACAAGCTTGTAAGCTTATTCCTTTAATCTCTCTAACTCTTTAAGATTAGCCGATTAAGACAATATTCCATATCAATAAAATGTTTTAGATAACACTTTTAATTAACATTACAAATTCGTTGCATGACTTATTGTTTACTCAAAACAAAGGCTATAATCCGTAAGGGAAAAAACAAGTTTATTTCTCTATGATTGGAATTCTCCTCCTCATTAGGGATATTGATACACACAAGGGAGTCAGACACGAATGTTCACATCGTATAAAGCGTTAAAAATCGAATGTTTGTGTCAGCAATCTTTATTCTTTTAAGTGGATAGACGTGTAATCTGTCACTGTCAGCTTTTTACGTTTCATCTACTCCAGTTTTTTTTTTTCTTTCTTTCGATGTTCTCTTCCAAGTTCTGCTAACTGAAAACACACAAAAAAAGCGTCTTGCTTTCACCAGATGGTGTACATGTTCCCTTTATTTTGTTTTTCATTTTGGTCTTTTAATCAGTTTTATTTGGACACGCTTCATAATTCTCAATATCTAAACCACACACTCTTTTTTTTTTTCATTTTTCATTTGTACGCTACAGCATCTGCTTTTAAAATATTTTACATTTTATATTTTACATTAAAGTCGTATTAAAAATCATAAACAATTAATTATAATCATTTGATAAAAGCCTTCGTTTCCAAAAAATAATTTAAAGGGGTTTGTGATAGGCCACACTCCAATCGTTTTGTTTACAGCTCCTCTGGGAATTCACCCGCTATCTAAAGAACGTCAGGAACGACACGAATGCGCAGTAAATCTACCATTACAAGAATCACCGATCCAATGCTTCCAAACTTTTCGATCAAATCATGAAAAATTATGCATAACTCAAACCATGGATCTGTTTTGTGTTGATAAGACATTAACATTACCTCAGCTATTGTAAGTAATGCCTAACTTGCCATTCATTCGCACTTGCAACCAAATATCAATAGGGACATACTTAGCTATTGATCACGACCAAACCTGTGCGTGTGGGCGTGGGTCGCGTGACTAAGATGCGCGATTTTTGTGTTTGGCTATTGTATCTGCATAATTTATTGAGTATAGTAACTCAATATCAAGCAAACAAGTCAAGTTCCCTTGACTTGTTTGCTTGATATTGAGATGAGATTGAGATTCATCAACCTGCACTAAAATCGTATGCGACAGCTCGAATCAAAAGGTTGTCATTAATCTTTAAAGGCATTGAATGGGGGATGTCTAAAGTTCGTAGACAAAATACGACTGTTGGCGCCGAAGGTTTTATAGTTTTATGCCCAGTAAAAATGCCAGCGTTTGTCTAGAAATTGGAGCACATTCGGGCTCTTCCTAGAGATAAAACCTCGCGCTGTGTTTTATGAAAGGCGTATTTTTCGAGTCGTCAAAAGTTGGATTCTAATAAAACTGAGACTGGCTTTAAAATGCGTTCAATGACAGTTGCCATTGAGCATAATGTTAGTGCTGCTGGGTCTTGTTGCCTCCCACCCTCTAATCCTATCGAATTATAGTTTTTTCTCCACTCTTATTCTTCTGAAGGTTTCGCAGTGCATTTTTAATCGATGTATGACGTCAGTGCTAGACTTTTTTTTCATTGGTTATCATTCATAGATGTATTAACTTCTACCTCATCGAGTCTTTTCAGTTATAAAAGTTGGAATTGTAGGTAATAGTTTGCAAATACAACAACTTTATAAATTAAGATGATTTGCATATTTTAATCAATCTTAATTTGAATCTTACGTGACTTTCTTTGAAAAAAAAAAATTTTTTTTTGACAATATTTCAATTACCAATTTTTTCGTCAAAAATAAACCATAAAATTACTTTATTACTAGTGTGGATTACAAGCGTAGCTGTTTGTAATCCACACTACTCGATTTTCATGGTTTTGTGATTCTTTTTCTTGCTTCTTCCAAATTGAAATCCATCACATGTTTCTTCTTCAACAAGATTTTTATTCAAAAAAACATGTTAACATTTTAGAGGCTCGCTAAGGCCACCATTGAGTATACATTCTAAGTTTTCTGACACTTGCATCTAGGAAATCTGTTATAGTAACTGTCATTGATGGAATTTTCTTAAATGTGAGTACTCAACAAAAATGAGCAGCTGTATTTGTGTATTCCAATTTATTAACCATTCATAATAAAATATCACACTTTATGTTCAATAGAGTAAGTTATAAAAACATATAACAAAGATCTGTATTTAAGTTTTGTCGACTTGGAAAAGGCATATGACAAGGTGCCAAGAGAGAAGCTATTCAATACGCTTCAGTTACACGGTGTCAGTGGGGCATTATATCAAGCAATACTTAGTCTTTATTTGAGTTGTAAGTCAGCAGTTAGAATTGAAGGAAGTACAGGAAGATGGTTTAATGTTAAATCTGGTGTGAGACAAGGATGTACATTATCCCCTCTGTTATTCATGATCTATATGGATCACATTATGAAGGAATGTGGTATTAAACCTGATATCAAAATTGGAGATGTTAATGTCAGCTCTTTGCTTTATGCGGATGATGTTATACTTCTAAATAAATCCGCTACAAGTCTGCAAGATTCTCTGACTAAATTGAATAGCTGTTGTAATAGATATGGTATGAAGGTCAGCAATAAAAAGACAAAGACAATGAAAATAGGCAGAATCATTGAAAATGTCAACTGTGTTGAATGGAGAACCTGTGGAACAAGTAAAACATTTCGGCTACTCAGGCACGATTTTTACTGAAGATGGTAAATTAAATATAGAAATAGACAACAGAATCAACAAAGCTGGTATGGTAGGAAGTCAATTGAATAAATTCCTATGGAATAAGAGAGAAATTAGTCGGAACACTAAATTAGCTGTATACAAGACAGTGTTCAAACCAGTTTTAACTTATGGATCTGAGAGCTGGGTGAGAAGTAAAACACTTGACCAAAGACTAGAGACCACAGATATGAGAGTCTTGAGAAAGATTAGAGGCGTGAACAGATGGCATCAATGGCAATATCATATTAAAAACGAGGATATTATGAAAGAACTTGACATTGTCAGCATCCAGGAATGTGTTAGCAGAGCTAATCTCAGGTGGTGTGGTCACTTAAACAGAATGGACGAGGAAAGATTAGCAAAACAAGTGTTCTCTGCCAGGTTGGCAGCAAAACGACCCAGAGGAAGACCAAGATATAGGTGGATTGATATGGTACAAAGTGCCTTAGACGATAGAAATATAAGATCTGATAATGTTGGAGTCTTGACAAGTAACAGACTGATTTGGAGGGAAATTGTAGATAGGAAGTTAGTAATGATGTAATTTTTTCATGTAGTACTGTCATATCCTGTACACCCCATGAGGGTACATGGCAGGAATTTGATGATGATGATGATGATGATTATCCCAACAATACGTTGGAACTCATTCACCATAGCAACGCTTTATCTGTGATGCAATATTTAATTATGTGTGATGCTCAGAAAACAAAATATGGTTTCATGATCACATTTGTCAACTGGCAGTAAAGATAACATTTTTTTCCCAATTATAATAGGGATGTGTTCTTTGCAGTCTACTTTTCGATATTTTATCTCTCTCTTTTTGCATTTATTTATATTCGCGATTATCTTTTCTAAAATATTCGCGAAAATATTTTCTAAAATATATACAATCCTACTTTTTTTTGTAATTCAAGGCGTCCATGGGTTTAAAGATATTTTAACATAACTCCTTTCAGTTGGTCGCCATAAAATTCTTCTTCTTCCATCCTACTTCCCACTGGAAGCTACGAACTGAATATCTACATGTAATTCGGGTCTCCCCTTACTCATCTCGCAAGCAAAAGAATTCCTCCTCTTTCTGCATCTAATATGACAAATTATAAACGCAGTAGACGAGCAACAAGGGAATTCCACGTTCCAATGCGTTTCTCTTCCACATAATCACATCTCTGGAGTTCAGCATCATCCCCGTTAAAGATGAAATTATGTACGGCCGACAAAACGCCAGTAAGATGTCTCGTAATTGGTATTCATGGGAGGAGTCGCCAAACCAAGTGCAATAACCTAATATTTTAGCCGTCTGAGACATCGACCGTTGTAACTGTTAGTATAAGGGTAGTCTAACGTCAGATGAGAGTTCTCTGTCGGAGTTAGACAGCACTGTAGTTGAAATAAACATCTTTGTGAGTTAAGGAAATGTTTTTAACTAAAGAAAATGCCAAATCGTCAAGAACTGTGTACTATAAGTTTATTGTGTTGGCTAGACGGTACCTTAACCTATTCTACCAGCGAGTGTTCACTTGCCAGTTTTCTCACGCATTTTCTTAGCTCCAAAATACGGTACATACCAGGCGAAGAGGATATCGAGAAGAAGGGATTAGCCCGTGTGAGTTTGTTGTTACAACATAATCTTTACCACAACCTGTTGTGGCAGAGATTAACATTTACTTTTTTTAAAGGCTCTGTTCACATACGCTACGCATCATCAATTATAGTGTAATTGCCTAAAATGAAATAAGTTGTCAATGATTGGTTGACTGAGGAATCCATCGATCTTAATAAAGTTCGATAGGCTATTTTCTCTTTAATGTGCAACATTTTGTGACTTGCAAACGAAACATTACGAACTGAAAAGTTCTGAAAAACACCTAGAACAAAAATGGCATTAAAGTGACTGATATAATCACAAGAAAGAACATATCTGAAAACACTTTAACCCCCATGTTTCACCGAATTGTAATAATTTGTTCTTTTTCTTTTAGGATATATAAGAAAATATAATTTTTTTTATTTGTTCTAGGTGTTTATCAGAACTTTCCAGACCCCTTCGTAAATCCAACCTTCGCAGATAAGGCTCCCGTTTGCTGTTGTGTATGCTTTCCGTAGTTTTAGAGACAATTCTCTTGCGTTATTTACGTGCACACATAATTGTTATTTAACATATTAAAAGAAAGACAAATACCAAATAATATCCTAAAAGCTATCACAAGTATATATGAAAATAATCAAATACAAATAAGATTAAATCACGAGCTATCATATACGAGAGAGATAAACCAAGGGGTCCGACAGGGATGTCCCCTCTCAGCAACTCTTTTTAATATCTACTTAAATGAAATAATAATAAAATGGAGTAAAAATTTACATCAAGGAATTAAACTTTCTCCTACAGTGAACTTAAACATTCTCCTCTTTGCCGACGACCAAATAATTACAAATTCTGAAAACTTACAGAAAGGTATTTTAAATTAAAATGAGATAGCCATATGGAATGATAATATCAACAGAAAAATCAAAAACGATGGCCTTTAAAGGACAAGATCCAGCAAGAACTAAGATAGTAATAGATAACAAGATCTTAGAACAGATGAATTCATTTAACTACCTAGGATGTACGATCACATATGAAAAAGATATAAACTTAAAAATTGCAAAATATTTAAAAATAACAGGTGTGATTAACTCTATACTTAAACAAACGAGACTAAAAGTATACAATACATTAGCCCAACCAGTCTTAATGTATAGAAGCGAAATCTGGACAATAAGACAAAGATTAACAACAGCAGAAATGAAGTTTATGAGAAAAACTGCAAAGTATACCCTATTTGATCACAAAAGAAACAAAGATATTATGAAAGAATTAAACCAAGAACCAGTAATAGAAAAAATTAAAAAATATAAACATAGATGGATGGAACACGTTCAAAGAATGAAAACAGAAAGATTACCAAAACAAGCCTTAAAGTACAAGCCATTAGGAAAAAGAAAATCAGGACATCCTCTTAAACGATTCAACGATGACTTCTAAGGCCGGAACAGGCCATGCTAGGCCTAAATCCTTGATGTGCATGATGATGATGATGATGATGACATAATTGTTGAAGTAATGAACAAGGAATCTGAAGTAAAATATATTCTATAATAACATCGAAATGAAAAAAGAAAACAAAAAAATGTGCTTTAAAGTATAAATGTGTAAATTTTGTAACCTAGACTACCGCATTCTTTAAAAATATCTCAGTCTGAGGAACTCGTTATAATTATAATAATTATTATTATTACACGACACTTCCAGGGAGTCCAAAGACTCATTGAGGACACCTACTCTATAACTGTCCATCTCCACTATTCAATCCACCAACTACAACCAACCGCAACTACACCAACGCCATCTACCGCCCATCGCCATCACTAATATCTTAATTCTAGTATTTCTCGGTAACACAAAAAACGACCAAGGGAGATCTTTCTTTTTTCTTCTGTTCTTCATGTTAATTTCATCCACCTCGTTTTTATTCCTTCCAATTTATCTTTCTATCCTTGTTGTTCCTCTTCTTTAACATCCAGCAATTATTTCAGTCCTCCACTGAAATTCCTGGCCACGACTATTTGTCAAAGTCGCGAGGTTCCTGTAATTACTTCAGAAAACCGGGGATGTCAGCAGACACGAAGCGTGTTATCGGCGCCGAATTGAAAAGAGCATAACCTTTTACTTTCGCCTCCCTATTCATCGACAAATGATTTATAACGTCTTTTGCTATAAGGCAACAGTTCCTAGTCCATAATTGTGAACAATACCAAAACCGAAATTTTAGTCCATATACTGCTATTAGCTGATAATGACGTCTACCATCATCATCATCAATCGTCGCGAGTTTATCATCCCCTTTGAACACTTAAAGTTTCCTAGAAATAGCACTTAATGGTTCATAAAGTGATTATTGCTATGTAAGTTTATTGGAAGTTAAAGAAATATACGAAAACACTAAAAATTAATCAAATATTTCATGTTTTCTCATTAATACTGGTAATATTCATTCACACCTTTTATTTTTAATTATATCAAAAATATAAGTTCATTATTGCAACAGAATCAATCGACTGTGAGTTGTGGTGATTGATTCATTCAATTCAATACCCTTGGAGGGTACTGGATGGCAATGCTGTAACCAATGAAGTTTTAACTGAGGCTCGGCTATTGCTGTTACCCTCCTGCCATGATCAGAGCTTTAATTGCTCAATAACACCTTATTCCTACACTGTCTTCTACAGATAACGGGGAAGATGAAAAGCATTCTTGCTTCGCCCCTTTAAGCCAGTCCTTATAAGGATAAGGAAATTCAAATAGAAAAAGTCCTTTTTAGGACTCCCAGGGTAACAAACGGCAATGCTGTAGCCAATGAAGTTTTAACTGAGGCTCGGCTATTGCCGTTACCCAGCCATGACTAGAGCTTTTTAGCTCAATAACTCTCCATCCACACAGATTTTCTTCATTCAGATGACGGGATAAAGAGTCAAGGACTCAGTCCATCGCCCAGTTCTTTTAAGAACTTAAGAAATTCAAATAATAATGGTTTTAGTAAATGATACTAATTGCTTTTAAAATCCTCGTTATTTTGACAGCATGATTTAAATAAGTTAAGGAAAAGATCAGTCAATGGTTGCCACAGGTTTCTTCACTTAGAACCTCCTCTAGGATTTTTTATGCCCTGAAAAGACTTAAAATTTATT
The DNA here is from genome assembly GCF_054136105.1 of Typopeltis vanoorti. Taxonomy (NCBI): domain Eukaryota; kingdom Metazoa; phylum Arthropoda; class Arachnida; order Uropygi; family Thelyphonidae; genus Typopeltis; species Typopeltis vanoorti. The sequence goes on along the minus strand of NC_143574.1, from coordinate 4,198,808 downwards.
ATTCGATCTTCCATGCAACAGAATCGCTTTCTACTCTTCAAGAACTTTCCTAATTGGCAAACCATTGTTTCAAATAAGCCCTAAAAAGGACTGTGTCCTTGACTCTTTATCCCTTCATCTGAATGAAGAAAATCTGTGTGGATGGGGTGTTATTGAGCTAAAAGCTCTGTCATGACTGGGTAACGGCAATAACGAGCGTCAGTTAAAACTTCATTGGCTACAGCATTGCCATCTGTTACCCTTCCTAAAAAGACAGTCCTTTTTAGGAAGTCCTAAAAAGGACTGTCTACTGAATAAGTAAAGCCATCTCTAAAAATTAGGACGATCTCTAGACCACTCAATAGTGGACGAAAGACCGTCCAACTCAGCGTTGGCTCCACTCAGTGACGGACTCCCCCACCACCGAGCAAAACCGCTCATATTCCAGGGAAAAGCATCCACCGACACAACCCCTCACCGGAGACTCCAAATGCTCTCCCAGGGTAACCCCCCCCCTTCACCGGGAGCAAAATTTCGGAAGAAACCTAAGAGAGCAAAACTCAACGTCCCAGGGTAACGGCAATGCCGAGCCTCAGTTAAAACTTCATTGGCTACAGCATTGTCATCCATTACCCTCCAAGGGTATTGGATTGAATGAATAAATCACCGCATTTCACGGTCGATTGATTCCTCAACCCTATTCATTTCCCCTTGTTTCCCCTTTTAAATTATTATATCAAATAAAATAATATAAATCTTATATAGTCCTTATAAGGACTGGCTTAAAGGGGCGAAGCAAGAATGCTTTTCATATTCCCCGTTATCTGTAGCGGACAGTGTAGGGATAAGGTTATTGAGCTATTATTAAATTAAATTAAAGCTCTGATCATGGCAGGAGGGTAACAGCAATAGCCGAGCCTCAGTTAGAACTTCATTGGCTACAGCATTGCCATCCATTACCCTCCAAGGGTATTGGATTGAATGAATCAATCACCGCATCTCACGGTCGATTGATTTCCCAATTCAATATAAATCTATTGCGTTGCAATAGATTTATATTATTTGGTATAATTTAAAAGAAATGGTGTAAATTATGTCCTATGTGTTTTTTAATGATTTTTTGAACTAATAAAAATCCTTTTGGATTTTTTTCAGGAAGATGCTTTCCCTCCTCCGTTTTAATATAACTTTGATAAAAAGTTTTCTAAAAACATTTATCAAGAGGCAGCTAGAGGCACTTTTCTATACCTCGACCTACATTTTCCACTATTGCCAAGCATGACGATGGTCTTTTCACTTGAATGTGGTGATAGCGAACTAAAAATATATATACTTGGGACTACCTATTAAGGTAGATAAATTTAAGAAACATCATTCACATAAAACGTGATAAAAAGAAACAATATAGCATATATTATGACAAAAGATCCAACTTCCCGCAAAGAACATCACTTCTCCTACTCTAATAAAAAAAGATTTGTATGTGACATTGATAGCAAGTCGAGTTACGTATGAAAATATTACATTAGAAAAATATAAAATAAAAAACTAAGATAAGGAAGTAGGTGGCGCTCATGTTAGCCCTAACAGGGTAAGAGATTCCCACGAGTTGTTAACCCCTAATTCATATAACTTCATAATAAAAAATTTAAAAAAATCAAAATATGTAAAAATAAATAAATATTCTTATATAATAAAATAGCATTTTTAAAAATACTTCTTAATTCGAAAAACAATTATTAATTTAGAATAAACACAAAATTTAATGAAAATATTCTAATGTACCATTTTGTTTATTCTATATTTAGGAATAAAATTACCCATTTTATGAGCGCATTAAATAAATAAATATTTAATAAGTATTAAATAAATATGATGGGCGATTTGCTATTTATTAAAAAACTGCTTAAGAAAAAAGTGTATTGTTTTGAAACAGTGGTAATGTGTTCATAGATGAAATGCTATTGTATTGATATTGATAATAATATCAGTTCAACAAACGAATAGCATTATTCAGATACGTGACATTTACACACGTGCTGCCTTCATTTATACTTACAGTGAACATAAAAAAATGAATATTTGAGTACGTCTGTTACTTCCGCATAGGTCATTTATGAAAATATCTTTTTATGTAAACAAACCCAAGACAATTTTTCTCGAAAGGGCATCTTGCTGGAATGCATTTATTATCAGCTGATACATAAAAGGATATAATCCTCTCTTGCGTGGAGAATGTTAGATGGTGACGAAATTATCATGGAACGGTGCCCTACTTTAGTGCAATCGACATTTCCTGGAAAGATATTTCTTATCTTCGAGAACAGGAAAAAGAAGGAGAAAAAACGGACTTTATTGAAACAGTTTAATTTGATTTCAAAAAAAAAAAAAGAAAAGAAAGAAACTTGTGAAAGTGTAATATATGGCTTGAAAGTTAGCCAGAAGAATGTTAGTAAATATGCTAACTAGAGAAATGACGTTAGATTTCAGTGACATTATATTTCCATGTTTATTTTATATGCATCCAATTATAATGCAAAAGTTAACTTCATAATAAAAATTTAAAAAAAATGTAAAAAAATCTAAATATACAAACATAAATAAATAATCTTATATAATAAAATAGCATTTTTAAGAGTACTTCTTAAATCAACAAAGAATTATGAATTTAAAATTAAATACAAACTGTAATGAAAATATTCTAACATACCATTTTGTTTATTCTATATTTATGAATAAAGTATTGTCAAATAGGGAATAAATCGACCGTGAGATGCGGTGATTGATTCATTCAATCCAATACACTTGGAGGGTAATGGATGGCAATGCTGCAGCCAATGAAGTTTTAACTGAGGCTCGGCTGTTGCTGTCACCCTACTGCCATGATCAGAGCTTTAATTGCTCAAAATAAAAACAGGGAGAATGTTAATTGATCGGTGAGATGCGGTGATTAATACCCTTGGAGGGTAATGGATGGCAATGCTGTAGCCAATGAAGTTCTAACTGAGGCTTGGCTATTGCTGTTACCCTCCTGCCATGATCAGAGCTTTAATAGCTCAATAACACCTCACCCCTATACTGTCCTGTACAGATAACGGGGAAGATGAAAAGCATTCTTGCTTCGCCCCTTTAAGCCAGTCATTATAAGTATTATCAAAAATATTCATATATAGTAAAATAGCATTTTTAAGAATACTTCCTAATTCAACAAAGAACTATTAATTTAAAATTTAATGAAAATATTCTTATATAATAAAATAGCATTTTTAAGAATACTTCTTAAATCAACAAAGAATTATTAATTTAAAATTAAATACAAAATTTAATGAAAATATTCTAATATACCATTTTGTTTATTCTATATTTATGAATAAAGTTACATTTTTAATGTTTTAATTTAATTTAAAATTTATTAAAAATGAATAAATGTATTGGTACTGTTAAGCTTTGGCCAATTTTGAAAGTATATAAAGTGTATATAACAGGAAGTGAATCCGTATTCTCAATTTCCTTTGTTTATAACGTATTTATGAGAGTAAGTGTTTTACTGCGTATGATTAATGTTGACTTATAGTTAAGTTCCTTCTGGCATTTTTAGAGCTGCTGTAACGGCAAATTTTCACATTAGCTGAAAGTTTTAACGACCTGGCTAATGGACTGACAGAAACATATTAAGGTCTGGCAACAATGGCTATTAGAAGAGTTGATAGTGTAGTGTAATGCAGGATATGCCTGCACAACGTACGCTTAAAGAGTTATAACACACCACTTAACGGTGACTTGTCCTTGTTAGAATATCAATGGCTTCTCTTTTCATATTACGGTTATTCAAATTCTCTTAATGGAAGAAAATTGGATTTCTCTAACTGTTCTAACGGGTTGATACGTGATTCTCTTTTAAAAGAGTGTGTGCTTTATATATCAGATAGTTTTAAGTGTGTTTGTATCCATTAAAGTTTGTTCTTTACCGTAAGGGTGTACGGCATTCTTTACAATCTTACTTGGGTATCATTACGTCAGGATTATCTCCTTCAACGACCTTTGACTTTTAATGTTCGTCTAAGAATTCGAAGAACAGTTAAATGAAGATAAGAAACAGAACAAAAAAAAAAATTTGTATTTTTTCACAGTTGTACCTTTTGCGTATGTAATTCTTAGCTATTCTTCCCATGAGTGTTTCTTTCAATTTTCTTTGTTTCTAAGATGTTCTTCAAAGGAAGGCAATTTAATTTTGTTCTCTCGTCAAGCATGAAAATATCTTATCCTACTGGGAACTTGCTAAGAGTATGCACAGACTGTGAATTCTAAGAACGGCGGGGGGGGGTAGGAATCCGAGAATGTTGATCACGATTCTTATGCTTTAGTTTGTCTGCTGAAAGAAATTTTTCAGTTAAAAAAAAATATCTTCAGAAGTAACTTTTTTTTTTTTTTTTTGGTTGGTTGAACGTATGAGAAAAGACCTTCTGCTAAACACTGTTCACAAAACTAGGGTAAGAACGGCACAAAGTTGGAAACAAACCTCCGAATAAAACGCAAACTTAGATGAAGCAAACAAAATAAAACAGAAAAACAAAGTAAAGGATGCACGTGAAGGTAAGATGATGGCAGAAAGAACCGTGGAATATACAAGAAATACATAATAATATACATAAAAATTGCCTGCAAGCCGATTACAACAATGGGCGGCGTATCCTCTGTTCTCAAAACTGAACGAAATGACATCTGTGTAGCAAATGTTAGTGACCAATCAGCAAGAAGTATAAAGAAAATTTTTGTACTACAATTGAAGATCAAGGTAGTCTGTATCCGGTTCTCCAATCTAGTAATACTGAGTACTTTCTTCGCAAGTTCGTATTGTAGGGTGAAAGTTTCGAAACCATAGTGCCGTGATTTTTTAAAAGTAATAGGCCTGCAGATTTAAATTTTAGTATGAACAAGAGACAAGGGACTTTGCTTAATTTTGGTATTAAGAAATCTCTTATTGAAGGTGTTTGTGACGCAACAGATAGTGAGTCATCCATCACCAGCCTACAAAGCGATCTCCAGGATGTACAAAAGGAGGGGAAAACTACCAGCACACGGGAGAAAAAGTCTGCATTCGCTCGCAAGTACTTTTAATAATATTATAAATTTTTGGTGATCAGAATGGGATAGGTCAATGAAAATCAGCACAAATTAATTTAATGATGTTTATGTTTAATTATTTATTAATTAATAATAAAAATCAGCTAAATTAACTATTAATTAATACATTACAAAATAACTAAGGTGTTTCGTGAAAATTTCAGGATTTGTGAAGTGTTTCTGTCGTAGGAAGAGTTTGGGAAACGCTGAATTAGACTGCCGTTTCAGTTATTTGTGTCCTCATCAGTAGTTAAGAAGAGTTACAAATGTCTTTCAGCCACTAAACTCAAAAGCAGAAAATCAACTCTTAAAGTCCTCCAATAAACGAGGAAGTGGTCTCACACCGGGCGATAAAATTCATCTCCCACCTAAAGACAACCACAAACAACCGTGCCCACGCGAGATTTGAAACTCACTCACCTAAAAAGGCTATGCAATTTAATCTCCGAAGGTTTATATCATTTAATACTCTCCTTGTCTTTTCCCACATGGTTTTAAGTAGTCTCGAAGAAGGAGATTTAATAAAATGCTGCTTAGAGCCCCAGTATGATTGGTTTGGTAGTTTTTACGAAACCATATTTTCGTAAATATTGAAAACGAAATATCTTGTGCTTATAAACACACCCTACTACAATTCTGCTTTTAGTAGATATTTTTGGAAGTATTAGACCATTGTTTCTAACTTAACTGACAATGATAATTGTAAGCGCATGTTCCTTTACATTTGGGAGGAGGGGTAGCATTTTCAGCTGAGTGGAAAGAAGAATGTCATCAATGTCTGTCCCTCATTATTAACAATGCGTCTCGGTTTGCTTAGAATGAGTCACAGGGCACAGAAAAACTAATGTTCAACGGAAGACGCCACCAATAATATGATTCAACTGAGTTGTGTTATTTTTAGCTACAGCCGGGTAAAAGATGTAACCCGGATTACATCAACCTACTAAGGAAATATCCAACGTTAGTGATGGGACTGGATTTCATGTCAGACAGCGAAGTTGTCGGACCACATGTTGGTTGAATGATTGATGACCGCTCTGGGAAATACACTTGGCTCTTCAAGTCCCAAATTAATGTATTAATGGGGGACCATCGATTGACGACACGGATATTAGTTAGGACGAACCTAATATAAGAGGCCGAGGAGAAGATTGTGTAAATGATGTTGATTATTGAGCATTTTTGAAATGTATAAAAAGCTTTACAACATCGAGTATTATTCCAACAACAAAAATGTTCATATTCCAAGGCGAAACAGAAAGAAAAAAAAAAGATACAAGAATTAAAAGCCATCCTTAGAGATGTCCTGCAGTATTTTTACTTCTAGTGTTTGCTATTCGCATAGTAATCTTCCCATTGATGGGTTCTATCATATAAACCAGTCAAGGATAGTTTCAACAATGTTAAATTATAACTTCGAAATATTTATTCAGTTTATTTGAATTATAATTGCTACTCAAGTATAATAATGAGTATATTTAGTTGTTATTATACTGTGAAATATTTAGAAACACATATTGCATTTATTGACTTTGAAAAAGCATTTGACAAAGTTAAACATTTGACAAGCCATTAGGAAAAAGAAAACCAGGACGTCCTCTTAAAAGATTCAACGATGACTTCTAAGTCCGGAACAGGCCACTCTAGGTCTAAATCCTTGATAGGCATGATGATGATGATTACTGTGGAATCAAATACAAAAGGTGGACCAATTCCAAGAAATATTTACAGTTCCAAGGTACATCCTTTCTGTTAGATGAGCGTACATTTTGATATTTTCTTTATGAAGTAAATTTCATATAAGCCTAAACTTGAACTGGCAGCATTAGCTGTACAAACCAGAATAATTCTCGGCCGAACTCCTACTTTAGAGTAGAATTATTCCAACACATTCTCATCAGTACTTTTTATGTTTTGCTGTCCGTTTTATGAGGTTCCTATGAAGCATTTTCATAAATCAAATTTTTGTCTTACACCAATGATTATAACGTTTTCTTACATAACAAATGACATGTCATGGCTTCCGCCCTGACGACGCTTGCTTTTATTAGTTCGAAGCTGAAATGCTGCCCGCCACTAATTAATATCTCCTCAATACGTGGCGGGATAAGCTCAGCAATGAATATTATGGCACCGTTATTCTGTTGACATCGTCTCGTATTTGTTCGCTCCCTAATGTGGCCTCATCGTTAGGGTAACAGGGAGTGATACGAACTACATTACTTGGCGTGCAGAACCACGCAGACCTAATGGCTCCAGATGCGAGCTATGAGCGTCATTTACTTAGCGAAGTATTTGCAAGAACCTTCGAGTGTTTTTGTTAACTTGAGAAAAAAAGTTGTTTTAATAATAAGAACCGTTGAAATAAATTAGGGGTGAAAGAAAACCATGAATTTCCACTGTTTTCATTATTGGCCTGTCCCTTTTAATTCTAGTGCATGATGATGATAGCGAGCGATAACTTTCTAAGCAGAGAGAGATATATATTACACTAATAAAATGGTATTAATTTGATATTATTATCATTATGAATTCATATTTCCGAATTTAGGGACACAAAACACGTGTTGAAATGGTTATTTTACTTATTATTAATAATAAAATTACACGACGTTTCGACCCCTGTATTAAGGTCATCATCAGGTCACATAAGTCTAGGAAACCAAGCTCTTGCATACTGTAAATTAAATCTACGCTGTTAATTAATCTTTTTCTTAGCCTGACCTCTAGTGATAAAAAAAATTAAAAATAAATAATAAATAAACTACTACAATAAACTCTGTTAAACTAAGATTACTAAGATTTTTCTGGATTTGTACAGTTCAGATTGTTATACTGCAATTTTCATCTGAACTTGTACGTTCAAGTTGCTGTTGAATGTTAAGGGGGGGGGGGAACTTCCCCAAGTCTTCTTGTATTGAGATTTTCCTTTGGCTTGTTCTGGTTGCTATAAAGGTTGCAGGTGACTCCTCCACATCCTTGGGATGGTTAGACCATCATTTTTGTTCAGATTTGGATTATGTTTGAGCATTTCATATGCTTCTTTAAATTTCCTCTCGTTTTGGTGTGGTGTAGGGACCTGGTGCCTTTCCAGTGTGGTATGTTTGGAGTGCGTGGTCTGAAAGGCTGGTTTTTCCAAAATGGAGGTATGTGTCATTTGTGTTCGTCCTTCTTTATTGGGAAGGTCTGCCCTGTTTCCCCTATGTATGGTGGTTTACATGTGCATTGTATTTTGTAAACCCCTGGGTGGAAGTGTGGAAGAGTATCTTTGGAAGAACTCGGTAGATGTTTTAATTTTGTCGGGGGTCTAAAGATGGTTTTGATGTTGTATTTGTGTAGTGTTCTGTCTATTTTTTCAGAAATGCCTCTAACATAAGGTATGGCAATACCATTCTTGAAATCGTTTTTGTTTTTAGTGGTGTCTTTGTGGAGGATCTTGTGAATAGTTATGGATGTGGGTAAGTGGCAATCGATTATATTTGTATTACGTTTATTTAACGAGTTTGCATTCTGCGAAGAGTTCCGGTTCTCTATTATATGCAAGGATTGTCATAAATTATTTTGGAGTGATTAACAGTTGTGCAAGCCATAAGTATCGATAGCGACTTGATGTAGGAATACATATATTAGTGCAGTTTGAAACCAGATCACATGATGAGTGACGCATAACATATTTCTGCACAGATAGCAGAGTTAGTTTGCATAAAGCAGGGTCGGCTCGTGCATAGGCACTGCGGAAGTGCAGCACTCCCAATTTTTCTTGATATATAAATATATTTATTAATTTATTTATATTTTTGCTTGTAATATTTAATTTTATCATCAACAATCCTAAACAATTCTCTTATTTTATATAAAAAATAAAAAAAATCCATCTTGTAGCACTTAGGAGGGCGCTAGCAGCACTGTGTTTACCACAGTGTCATAGCTACGCGCGCAAGCGTATGCACGTCATAGTGAGATGCGAGCTATTAGCGTAATGCGACACTGTCCTTCGCGCAGTTCCACTATTGTTTATAAGCAGTTTGCGCCAGTAGTAGAGTGTTCATTTATATCCCAAAACGAATTTGATGACACAACAGACTGCTTGTAATTTAAACTTCAGTTTCTAAGCTTAGGTAATTGATAAGAGTAACATTATCTCTGGTTTTATTGGCATATTTTGTCCTGGAAAGGCAAGACAAATGATTCTGAATGTGATTGGAACACTTCAAAGTTTTGAACTATCAAGTTTTGTTCACTCATGGAATTCCGATATGCACCAGAATCTTTTCCGATTAATAAATACCCTAACAGTTGTAAAAACGTCAATCACATGCAATAAAAAGCTTCAACAACAGATATGTTCGACCAAGTTATCATTACGGTCCGTTGAATCGGCAAGTGGCGAACCTGCCAGAGTCAAGAATCCAAAGGTCGTGTAGTCAGCTACTGTAAAGCCCAAAATTGCAGTCAATACTCTGTCCTCCTCCCTTCCGCTAGTTTCCCAGCGGGAACTATCAGCGTCTCCAGGACGCCGACTGACTTTTCCACGTGGAGATCGTGTCCCCTTCGCAAAATTTTGCACGGACCGATACCGGGTTTTGCAGTATCGATTTTTCTTCAAGACGACACTTAACGGCGTTCTAAATTTAGTAACAGCGCCCGGTAGGATGGCTTTCGCACATGGAGAGGACCCCGTAAGTGTTGGAACGCTGAGTGAAGGTGATATTTTCTTCGTTTGGATTGCTGTTTAGGGATGCTGACTGATCGTGGAGGACTAAGAGGGTTCGGCGATCACGTTGGAAATCTGTTCTGTACCCCCCCTTCCTTAATTCGAACAGTGAGTTGTTCGAACCCACATAATTTCTATTTGCTCTCAACAGTAACGTAGAATGTCGAGATAGGCTGATTTGTGAGTAGATTCGCATTTGTCTAGTCTCATTAGCGATGTTGTTGCCACTGCTGGGGTGTTTTAATCACACACACGATGATGATGAATCCGTAGCTCAATAAGTTGGGATCCGATCAAGAAGGAAGTTGGAAGCAAATGGTAACAAAAAAAGTCCGAACTTAGTTCAGTTTCATTCTTTTATAAAATTAATCTTTAAACTGTCATTTCGTTTGAAGAATTTTTGAGAATGTCTGTTAGCATCGCAAAAATATTCTTTGAACAACATGATAAACTAGGCCATGATGTCTCTGTCTCCATGGTGATATGATGACTGATATCTTTTTAGTTTATCGGTTCTTTCTATGACCTTAAAATTCTGTCTCTGCTGATGTTCTAATTTTGAAAACGTAGCGCTTCATCTATCTATTACAAAACTTATTTTTAGATGAACAAGGTTATATATAACCTGAGATGGATCACTGTCTTTCTCCCTCAAAGGAAGTGACGCTAGTAAGTGGTTTGGTTTTCATTTTTCTATTCTTCATATTCTCCCAATTAAATGCCGCTTATGTAGATGATTCTCATTTTAGGTGATATATTATTTTCATCGTCAGTTGGGAGACCATCCTCCTGCTTATTGGAGGCGTAAACTGTCTTAAAAAGTAACGTGTTTGTTTGTAGAACAAATTTTAATACGCCAGCCATATTTAATGTGCTCTTAATACTTGTCAAACAAGAAAAAGCTTGCTCACACATGTAAGATATGCGAGCAAGCTTTTATATATTTTCTTAAGGGCCCTGCAGTGACTTGTTCAGCATATGTAGTTAAAAATGTCGGCTAAATGCACCCACTTTTGATCTTTCAAAAGTGGCAAAATCTTGTTTATTGATAAGAGAAAGACGGCTCTTCTCGCGTTTCTTGCTTGCACTGACTCACAAGTGACACTAGCTAGCGCTAGGACTAGCTCCGGTTGCCATATAAGTGGATCACGGACAGCATTGCCTCGCATTCTAGTATGAGTTAATACAACTCACTCAAACTCGAATTTATTCCTTTCAGAGTAAGTTTATTATTTTCTTCAACTAAGTTCATTAATTTGCCACTGCTATTCATTATTGTTTCTCGCGGAACCCCTGTTGAGAAACGCTGCTATAGACCATAAAACAAACGAAAAAAATATTAAAATTCTTGAACATAAAACCAATTAACTGTGATATAAGTAAATAGAAACAAAAATGGACAGAACATCTAAATAGAACGACTATGTCACACTACCAGAAATACTCTATAGATAAAAATAGGAAGAAGAGAAAGAATAAGAAGGACTTAAGCAGAATAGAATGTATAGTGGTAGACATATAGCACTGTATAGTTTGCTATGAACGAGGATTTTTCCTTGTTTTTATGTCATTTTCTTTATGCCTAACTAACATCGCACTTCCTGAAAATATTGCGTGATAATGTTAGAATCACTTCAAAATGCATGGATTTACTTATACATTTACTTTCTCTGAAATAAATCTTGCTGCTGCTTTGGTTACTGTTTACTACTATCATCAAAATCTTCATCCAAACCGAAATAGTACTCATGGATTAGCCCTACTCATTCCACACATTCTTGATTACTAACCAGGGGCGGCTCGTGCATAGGCACTGCGGAACTGCAGCACCCCCAATTTTTCTCGATATGTAAATATATTTATTAATTTATTTATATTTTCTTGTAATATTTAATTTTATCATCAACAATCCTATACAATTCTCTTATTTTGTATAAAAAATAATAAAAATCCATCTTGTAGCACTTAGGAGGGCAAAGGACACTAGCAGCACTGTGTTTACCACAGTGTCATATTGCTACGCGCGCAAGCATATGCACGTCATAGTGAGATGCGAGCTATTAGCGTAATGCGGCACTGTCTGTCGCGCAGTTCCACTGTTGTTTATATGCAGTTTGTGCCATTAGTAGAGTGTTCGTAGTGCTTATCGTGTTTACTCCGTCTCTTTAAATATTCGGACATTACAATTAAAGACATAACATTTGCTATAGTTTTTATTTTAGAACATTATTGGGGTTATGATAATGGATTTTATTTTTAAGTAATTTTGAATTATACCAAACTGTATAATTTTATCGATAATAAACAAGATTTTTTCATGTTTAATTTTTACCATAATTTTGATATTTTATCCAAACACGTCTACACTACAGTGTGTATGTATATTTCGAAAGTTGCAGCGCCCCCACGATTTCAAGCCACGAGCTGCCTTCTTGTTCCCTTCTTCATTTTTTATTTTGTTTTTTTATTTCTCTACTCCATAACAGTTCCGGCCTTAACAAATGAAGAACCCACTTAAAATTAGGAATGGGAAATATATGCTATTATACAAAATTACAAATTAAATAAAATATTTATTGATTATACTTTCGCAAAAAAACTAATTATAAAGAAATTTTTCTTCTTTTGTTTTTATTCATTAAACATTTCGAAATTTTGAATTTCTTGTTTCCTTTCATACGTTGTAATCCGATTAAACACAATTGGTCCAATCGGCTTAAGGCCAGCACTACCCTGGAGCATTCTTTTCCATAGCACCCGCAAGAATCAATCATGACGTTAAAGAACTAGTTGCAATATCATTCACCAGTCACATAGCCTCTTTTTACAGCACCTGTTGCTCGGTGCGTCCATTAAGCATACTACCTTCCCACATCATGATCCCCACCTAACACCGCCGTATCAAGAATATTCTCAGGTTGGTAAGCAGTACCACTTTCACGCCAGATCAAGTGTCGTTTAGAATCAGAGGAAAGAGTCAATTAGTCCACTGGTGCCTTGTCCAATTTTTATAAATACAACACCGCTGAAAATGTGCTCTACAGTGAGCTGTGGATAAAGGGACGCAGCCTACATGCCTTTGGACATATAGACCTATCCGTGTACTTTTTATTTATTGAAAAATTATTTAAAAATTATTTTAAATAATTTTTCCCAATTTTATTATTAAAATGGACTACTTCATCCAGAATACGACAAATTCTTGTAGATTCCAATACCAAATTTCGTTAGAATCTGTCCACCCATAGCGGTTTTTATGTTCTTGCGAATGGCATAGAAAGATAAAAAAATTAACAGCTACTTGCTCGCAGTTTGCAAAAAAGCATTTATAAAAGAACAAAGATGTGAATGCCTTTTAGATTTATTCAAATGACTGTTGTAGACAAAAAGTGCGCTCTGAATACAAGAGCCAGGCATGAATCATGTTCTTTTTTTTACACTATTGGAATTTATTTGACATAACAAATTAACATTTTATTTACACTGTTTCAGTACTCCTCGAAGCCTTGGCCAATAGTAATACGGTGAAAAGATTAACGAATTCATTCAGACTATTTGCGCGCAGTTACTTCCATACGTAGATCCAGAAGCAGCTATTGAGAATAGAAAAAATATATATTTGCACACGCAGAGATCACGTGATTGCGATGCTGCTCGTATTGTCTTCTGTAGAAGTTAGGCAAATATTAGATTCGTGTTCAATGAAGATCGACAAGGTTTGAATAAAGCATCGGCAGGTTTGAAGTGTTTTATGACCTGTCGTGTGCTTTTGCAAAATCTAAATACAGAAATGCTGACACAGATAGGGTCACAAGTTTGATCGAAGTGACGTAAAAAGGTAACCCATTTCTGTCTTAGCAGGAGATGAGAGATAGCAAAGGATTCTCACTCTACGTCCTTGAAAAGGAGAATTTTGTGTGTGTGTGTGTGTGTGTGTGTGTGTGTGTGTGTGTGTGTGTGTGTGTGTGTGTGTGTGTGTGTGTGTGTGTGTGTGTGTGTGTGTGTGTGTGTGTGTGTGTGTGTGTGTTTGGTTTCACATCGGGCGATATATTTATATGCACCCTCTATCCAAAAAGAAACCGAACTTTTCGAAAAATAGAAGAAACTAGTGGCGCCACCTGTTGTATCTTTTTGTTGTCGAAAGCGGCAACCTTCATTAGTGTTGTGTCAACTGTTTATGACATTAGCTTCGTTAGAAACCGAGTTATAGTGCCAAGAGTGACAGTGTGTTTTGACGAACGGTCGCTCCATGTTTCGTCACCAGTAATGATCGTTTCAAGGACGTTTGAGTCCTTACGAGCGGTCATAAACAGTTGATACAACACTAAGGAAGATTTCGACAACAAAAAGATAGAACAGGTGGCGTCACTAGTTTCTTCTATTTTCAAAAAGTTCGGCTTCTTTTTGGACAGAGGGTGTAGATCACAGCCGATATAACTAAGACTATGAGGTATTCTTTCTGTTAATTGGTGTGCTGTCTAACCGGTTTGCCTCTTTCGCCATTGGACAAACCCTGGATTTATGGGAGGAAATCTGCGACCTTCGTGTGAGATCGGATAACGCCCTTAGTAGCAAAGCCCTTAAAAGTTTCTTCGTATTCTGCAACACAGAGGGCTTCCTACGAGATTTTGATTTTGCAAAGCTAGTCTCACATTGTTCACTATAAATGTTGCTGCTCTTCTAATTCTGGTTATATTTCGCTCTTCCTGATGTTTGTAAACGGAAGAAAATATTTAATGTCTTTTGTTTGTTTACAGAAAAGCCTAGTGCAGTCGCAGCATAGCCGATAGTGGCAAAGTACGCGTAAGACGTTGTACACTCACCTCAGGGCCTTAGTTGCTTCGTCGGTAATTTAGTCCAAGCAAAGTCCGTTTGCATACAAACTGCACGGACATGGTTGTAATAAAAGTTAGCATGATAGCCCCTCATTCGAATCCAAGAATCCTCAGCATACGAATGCTGAGGATCCGTGACGACATCATGTTAGAAGGGAAAAAAATCCAATTGGGAATGCACAAAGAGGTTGTATATACGAGATGAGTTTTTTTCGTATTATATTTTTATGGGTTACAATAACTCCTTGATATGTACGTATAGAAAGAAAACAAAAAATGTTTTTCGTTTTTTAAAAATTGGTTAAATGGAGTGTTATAAACATCATTTCTGTGTCAATTTAAGAATAATTCTGCACTGTTAGGAAATGACACCCTAAAGAAAATTGTATAACTATGCCATTTATGGATTACTGATAACACGTGGTTCTCTTCTTGATTGACATAACAAATAGTTTTGGATTCGTGCCAGTTACCCACACTTAACTGATAAGTATTAACTAGTAGATAAGACTACAGCCATTACTATCAGATCACAAAGTCTGATAACTTTGTAGTGCTTCCAATATCCACTGCCAGATTAGCAGCGTAATTCCCTCGTTAACAGGATTCGACACAATTATTCCACAGATTTGTCGAGTGTAGGAAAACTTCAGCAAGTCGTATTATTAACTAAAACGCTGTATAAATTTAAGTAAGGCTCATCTATTTGGTACGCATGACTAAGTCAGAAAATGTTTGTTGAACTGGAATTCCTTTTTGTCTTTGGATAAGACATTGGTGTGGTTAAGACTTCTTTCCATCACTTTCTACAGCATCTTTATTTATTTTTTCATAAAATTGTGCTAGTCGTGGTCTCTTTTAAAACTGGACAATACTTTTGATTGCCAATGTACATTAGAAGCGACGTTGCTATAGCAACGGTGAGTTGATGTCGTCATCTTTCATTCCAGACTCCACCACTAAGTAAATATGGTCTCATTCAGTTGATCCGTAGAACAGCAAGACGCCAAAAAATCATTTATTTAAGTAATTCTGTCTGGGGGAACAACGCAGTAAGTAGAAGGTTAAGAATGGATGTAAGTCAACAGGTGCATACTCAGCACATCTTGGCATTTAAGTGATAAGCAAACACTCCACACCTCACAGTTATATAAAGGATGTATTAAATTGGTTTCGTAAATATTTTTTAAAACCGTTTTTTTTCAAACAAATGTTTCTTTACCTCCGATCAGAACTCGAACCCAGATATGTTTTTTTTCCATTCTACAAACTAACGAAAAGAATCCAGGTGATAATAATAATCATTATTATTTGTCACCTCCAGGGAGTCCAAAGTCTCATCGAGGGAGGGCATCTACAACTCTGCTTCCACCACTCACATTCTACCAACTGACCGCAACGCCATCTACCGCCAATAATGGGAAATTTAGTGCGTGCTAAGCAGTTTATCAACATAGAATAGTAAAATTTCTTATCCAAGATCGTCAGCAGAGCAGTGTTGTATATTTAATTATACGAATGTCTTGCTAACGTTCATGGTCCCTTTATAAAATATTTTCCATTGCTTACTTTGTAAATATCCCCGGATGTCACTAGTTTTTCTCAGAACTCAATGACTAGTCATTTCCAAATAGCTTCATCTACTAACAAAGTAACTTTAAAAATTCTCATTGCCGCTAGCTTGTGGGTTTTATGAAAAAAACCCGAAAAATTAAAGGGCATTTTAGAATGTCGTTTAGACAGAATAGTAAGAATTCCAAAGATTACATAAAAGAGCTCATTAAGAAAGTTTTTTATTATATTTTGATAGCCACTCGTCAAGTGTGACAGTTAAGAATACTAATGAGACAAAAAAAGGGAAAAAATGACAAAAATGTGAACAAAAAGGACAGAGAGAGAGAGTTAACAGTTAACAATGGTTAACACATTACTATTATTAGTAATTACTATATTATTATTATTAGTAGTAATATACAGGGTGTTCGGGATAAATTTGACATATTTATAATTAATTATATTTTTCCGTAAGTTACATGTATTAACACACACTTCTCTTCATTTAAAAGTTTGGACCCTTCTTCATTCATATACAAGATGTCAGAAAGGATGGATAGCTGGAACCCACCTGAATCATGGAAGAGAATAACTTGTATCATGATGATTCGTGCCCGCCATCAAAATAAGGATATTACGACTGCTGCCCAATGCTCCCTGAATACAGTAAAACAATCAGGCATGAACTAGAGACTTGCAATGGTGACTACGAGGATGTAGCAAGAAGAAAGATCCCTAGCAGACGATCTGATTGCGTTCGTACAGCAGAATTCCTCGCAAATCTGCAGGAACAGGTGTTGAAGAACCCTGGCATTGGAATTCGGGCTTTGTTCGTGGAGTTGCTAACTGTAGTCAAGCCCTGGATAACAAGGGTAGCCAATGGTAGGCCGTATGTATGGCAGCAGGATTCGGCCCCTTGCCACACCTCTGGGAAAAGTCAAAAATGGTTGTCTGAAAATTTCTACGACTTCACCAGTCCAAATGTTTGGCCTCCAAACTCCCCAGACCTTAACCCCATGGATTATTTTGTATGGGGCGCAGTTGAAAAAGACACCAATCGCACTTCCAGTAATACAAAAGCCCAGTTAATGGATAAAATTAAAACAGTTTTTGCGGCCCTTCCCAGGGAGACTGTAGCATCAGCTTGTTCGAGGTTCCGAAGCAGAATTGAAGCTGTGATCGATGCTAATGGTGGTTATTTTGAGTAAATCTTGTTGATAGTATTGTAATTAACTCTGCCTGTAATGTTTTTTTGTCAATTCATTAAATTTAATAGATACAAAGAAGATTTTCTTTTTCCTTACGAAACTGTCAAATTTATCCCGAACACCCTGTATATTACTTATTACTCTTTTTTGAGCCCGTCTTTCTTCATCATTAGCAACTGATACACCAGGCTGTAACAACACCCCCACAATGCATTTAATCTTGTTAGACTTGATGTGAGGTTGAGTAATACTTCATTAATATCTACAATCCGAGGTCGCAACATATTGACTAAGGCAACAAACTCTATCCCTTTGTTTCTGATACTCCTAGCATTCGTGTACAGACATGCTTATCTACCTGTTTTTTTCTTTTGTATAGTGTTGTCTGCATGACAGAGTTAGACATCTTGCAGATTTCTGTTCTTCTCTATTGCTTTATGTGGACATCTTTGCACACGTTTGGTGAGTCTGACCCAGATCACCAAGTCGAAATTGTTCTCTCACCTCGTAATCCATTCTCACCATTCCTCCTTTTGTAACTTAGTTTCCCTGACTCTCTGTGTTAAGTCTCATCCAGTGGCGACCCGTACATAAGCACTGCGACACTGCAGCATCCCAAGGAACAAAAAAAAAAAAAAATGTTTGTGTTTATAAATAATAGCAATGCTTACAACATTATATAAATGCAATACCACATGTTAAAGATTACAGCTTATGTTTTGACAGTGGCAGAATAGTTAATAATTGGAATTGTTCGATTAACGCTTTAGATTACGAAACAAATACACTGCGATCTAACGCAGTGTCGATATTATCACGTTCGACCAATTGCAGCTAGACTCGCAGATATTTCTGTGAGATACGAAACTTTTATTATTGGTGTTCGTGGTGAGGGTGAAATATTTTTAATAAACAATTTTTAATATGTAAATTTATTTATTAATAAATTGGTTACTGATTAGGAAAAAAAGAATTTTGTTTATTTTTGTACATGCAGCACCCCCACTTAAAATTTTCAATGGCCGCCACTGCTCTCATCCCAGTTATCAAGACTCCTAATATCAAACATTCAGTGTAAGCCGTTCCTCTTATACAAATCCTATATTCCCTCAAACTCATATCCATTGTGATGTTGTGCTATCGATTTGCCAATTTTCATAGTAACTACTATTAAAAATTGATTGGCCTCAGTGTCGAAGAATACATCGACATTTGTTTAATGGTAATGTATAGATATACAATTTTATATCTATACATTACCATTAAACAAATATTCACAAAAGAGGTTGATGGATGGTGTATACGGGCTGATGTGCCAGAGTGTCACGTGACTAAACGCAAGCTTGTTTCGGAGCGCCTAAGAGGCGCGCCAAGTCTTCGAAATGGAAGCGTCCTTGGAACAGCGTTATGCGATTCAGTTTTGTGTGCGTTTGCAAAAATCGGCATCGGACACTTTTAACATGATACGCGAAGCTTTCCACGATGAAGCAATGTCGAGAGCAAGTGTTTTTCGCTGGCATAAAACGTTTAAGGAAGGAAGGCGAAATGTGGAAGATCTTGAACGTGAGGGAAGACCTTCAACGTCCATCACAGAGACAATGATCAACACAGCAGCGATTATCATCAAGCACGTCAAAAGGAAGCGTCCATTGCTGAAGAATGGCTTCTTATTGCACCACGATAATGCAAGGCCACATATTGCTGGTTGTGTAGTGGACGTTTTGAAGAACAACAACACGGATAACCAACCACACCCTCCATACAGTCCTGATCTCGCACCGTGCGATTTCTGGCTGTTTCCTCAGCTCAAGAAACCACTAAGAGGCCGCCATTTCGAAAGCAACAAAGCATGTGTAAAAGCTGCGGAGGCGGTTTTGAAAGAACTCTCAAAAAACGGACTCTCACATGTGTTTAAGAAGTGGACGCAACGTTGGGACAAATACATCGCGTCTCACAGTAGTTACTTCGAAAAGACCATGTAAATGATGACGATTAAAGGTAATCTGTTTTCTGTATAAATATAGTCTTATTTCTTATTGAACAGCCTACGTACATACACACTGTAAGTACAGTGTATACGTGTTTGGATAAAATATCAAAATTATGGTAAAAATTAAAAAAAAATGAAAAAATATTGTTTATTATCGATAAAATTATACAATTTAGTATAATTCAAAATTACTTAAAAATAAAATCCCTTATCATAACCCCAATAATGTTCTAAAATAAAAACAATAACAAATGTTATGTCTTTAATTGTTAAACATATTTTTGTAAACGAGGTCTTCATGGACATCTCTACGGTCACCGTCATTACAAAAATATGTTTAACATGGAGGGCGTTTAAACTAGTGAGAAGTTCAGTATGAGAGAAGACATGAAAGAGTAAGAAAGTGAAATATTAATCATGGCAATGATGGCAAATGATCTGATGCATAGGCTATGTAGAAGGAAACTCTTGACGCTAAAAGCATTCAAGTGAATGCTTTTCGCGTCAAGAGCACTTTGTTTTCGTCCAGTTCGGACCCATCATCAAATGTATGCAAAGATGTCTACAAGTGTAAGGCAATAGAGAAGAATAGAGATCTGCAAGTGTCCAACTATGTCAGGAAGACTGCAGACAAGACAATACAAAAGAACAAGCAGATAGATTATTATGTTTTGTACACGAATGCTAGGAGTATCAGAAACAAAGGGATAGAGTTTGTTGCCTTAGTCAATATGTTGCAATCTCAGATTGTAGGCATTAGTGAGACCTGGCTATCAGCATCAGACATACTAACTGGTATCGAGTGTCACGGGTACAGTATTTTTAGGAAGGAGAGACAGAAGAGGATGGGGAGTGCTGCTAATGATATCAAAGGCCTTCAATCGAGTTAGAGATGTGACCTCTGTCTTCAATACCAGTAATACTTTTTCGTGTACCAGTCAGTTTGAAGCCATCTGGTGTGAGGTGGAATCTAACAAGATCAATTACATAGTAGGGTGTTGTTACAGACCTGGTGGACCAGCTGATAGTGAAGAATAAATGTATCACCAAATAAGTATAATGGGTGCGAAAGAATATTCATGATTGATGACTTTAATTATCCAAACATTGAAGACTGAAACTGAATGTATTGAACTGTTGCGAGACAACTTCCACAAGCAGCATGCGATAGAAGGAACTTAAGGTCAAAGAGTGTTAGATTTGATTATAATGTCAGAGGGCGTTTCAGTTAAAGATGTAACTATTCTGCCTCCTATTGGTGACAGTGATCATGCCGAACTCACTTTGGAAGTGAGTACGTTTATACATGTTCTGTTCAGAAAAGGTTACATGTTGAACTACAAAGCAGGAAAATATGACCAATCGAGGAGTATACTGAGTTCAGTGGAATGGGATCGGTTGCTGGATGGAAAGAATATCGACAGTGCATTGGAAGCATTTGAACAATATTTAAATAATGCGATATCAGAATGTGTCCCGAGAGTTCGAAGAATAAATAGAGTAAGAGTCAAATAGATGTGTAATCTTATTAAGCAAGAGATTTGTAAGAAAAGGACAATGTGGTAGGAATACCGTTTGTATAGGGATGATGTCCGTTATGAAAATTATAAGCAGCAGGCTAGAATAGTCACAACTGTTGTAGGGAAGGCAAAGTCTGATTATGAAAAGAAACTGGCTCTGCATGCGAAAGACAACCCTCTTCTAAATTCAGATGGCGTGAGGGATACAGATGCAAAAGAGGTTGTTCAATTAATGAGTGCCTATTTTGTTAAAAGCTATCAACCTGGTGAATGCAACATTGAGCTCACTGTTACCTCTTCACTAGATGAAGAAACGCAGGTGTGTGAAGCCGAGGTATTAGAGCTGTTGCACAAACTGAATAAGAATTCAGCAATAGGGACTGACGGGATATCAGCACGTGTGCTAAAAGAGTGTTCAGCTGAACTGGCCATTCCTTTGACCAGGATGTTTAATATGAGTCTCAGAACAGGGAAGATTCCGCAGGAATAAAAATAATGTATGTTACCGATGTATCCAACTAGCGACCAATTAGTATCTCAGGGGTGTTGGTGAAGATTTGGGGAAAATTGCTTAGGGATCGCATTCAGAAATGGGTTGACAGTGAATCTTTATTTTGCAATGAACAGCATAGGTTTACTAAGGAGATCATGTTTTAGCAATATAAGAATATTGCTAAAACATGATCTCCTTAGTAAAAGGAGATCATGTTTTACTCACTATAAGAATATTACCATTGAAGCAGACAAGGGGAATGGATGCACCATGATACTTTTGGATTTTGCTTAGTCTTTTGAAAGAATACAACATGGTAGACTGTTGCATAAACTGGATGATATGGGCTTGGGTTAGGTTAGGAACCCAGCATGCCCCTTCGGTGGTCATAAATGTCCTGCTTTGTAGTTCAGCATGTAACCTTTTCTGAATGGAACATTTATAAACTTAGTCACTTCCAAAGTGAGTACCGAATAATCAATAGGAGGCAGAATAGTTACATATTTAATTGAAACACCCTCTGACACTATAATTAAATCTAACACTCTTTGACCTCAAGTTCCTTCTGTCACATGCTGCTTGTGGAAGTTGTCTCGCAACAGTTCAATACATTCATAGAATATTAGCGTGCATAAGAGGATGGCTGACTGACAGATATCAAAAAGTGGTATAAGGAGGGGAGGATCTGAGTCTGCAAGGTTTAAGGTAACAAGTGGGGGTACCATAAGGATCAGTGCCACAAGCGACATACAGCTATTTGCTGATGATGCAAAGATAGGTATGATAATCAGGAATGCTGCTGATATGGAGTACTTGCATAATGATTTGAATAGGCTGGATTGTGGCATGGGAAAATGGATGTCAGTTCAATGTCAGTAAATGTAAAGCTATTCACTTCGGCGTGATTAGATATCCAATGTCGTATTATATTGGTGGGATTAGCCTAGAAGAAACTGATAAGGCCAGGGATCTTGGAGTGTTAATAGATAGGAAGTCGAAGTTCAGGGGCCATGTAGTAAAGATTGCAAATACAACTCAAAAGATAATTGCAATGCTGAAACGAACGTTCACATGTAAAGATAAGGATGTTATTTTGCCTCTTTACAAGGCCTTGATAAGACCTCACTTGGACTATTGTGCGCAGGTCTGGTCTCTTGGTTTCCGTTGTGATTCTGATAGAGTGGAGAAAGCACAAAGGAGAGTGTTAAAACTGATATCAGGATTTTGGAATACTGATTATGAAGACAGATTGAGAATTTGTAGACTGCACACACTAGCAAACAGGAGAAAGAGGGGTGGATGATATGATTGATTTTCATTGATGGAATTTTTCAAAATATGGAGGGTGGGAAAAGGATGAGAGGGCATCATTGGAAGTTGAGAATGAATGGTGTCAAAAAGAGGACGGGGGGTTAGGTCTAGGATTTTTTCTCTGATAGAGTAGTACGTTTTTGGAATGGATTGACGTTTGAACTCATCGAGGCCTCGATGACTTCCAACAACAATGACTCGCTTAACAATAATAATAATAATTGCATTAATTTTGTTTTTGTTTTGTATCAGATAGGAATTATAGGAATTCTTTGTCTATTAAAAATTGAGAAATGAATTTGTTTTTAAGTTTAAATATTCATTTCGTCCTGTAATTTGATTGTAAAGAAAGGCACCATCATATCTGATTACCGAGCAGAACTAAGCAGATGACACGGAGCAGACTGACACATCTTAAACTGGAATATCAACATATTATCTTTTTTTTTTATTCTGAAACTTTTATTCATTTACTAGCTTTCTTTAATGTTCGCTCAAGTCTCCTTTTGACTTTCGACATTTTAATTTCTTTGTAAGCAAAGAGCGATCCATTGCGTTACATGGCAAAAGCGTAGAAGGGATAGTTGGCACAAGATATGCCAACTATCCCTTCCCTCTTTCGCTAGACGTAAGAAGAGCTGGCATTGCTTTTGTTAGAATTTATAAAAATTATTGTTATTTGGCATTTGACCTATATATTAGGAATTTTTAAAAATCAAATAGCTATTCGTAACATTTCAAAATCTATCAATGGATTCTGTATGGTCATCAATAGAGTGGAGAGAAATAATAAACCAAATAATAAACAGAATAGCAAAACTTTGTCGGAAGAACATGAAGGAGAAAATAAGCAAGGTTTTGGTATTTTTTTTCTTTCACGAGTTCGTACCATTAATTTTTTTTTTTCATTTTGATTTTTTGTTCAGCCGTTCATTTTGATTGAGCCAAGGCAACTTACGTCATGAATTGGATGTGTTGTGTTTGTCAATGAAGTGTTTCCTGTTTTTTTTTTTTTTTATGCCGAAAGAAGGGATCCCTGAATGTTCCATATAAAATCCGCCACCTCGCGAAACAAATCTGCCGAGATTTTATTATATTTACAAAATAATACACTGATCTCATCGTAGTTTGTAAGAACCACAACTTTCATTATGTGGATGTATATTGCGTTATATAAACGTTATATGGTGGGGGGGGGTGCTGCAACTTTCGAAATATACGTACACACTGTAAGTACGGTGTGTACGTGTTTGGATAAAATATCAAAATTACGGTAAAAATTAAAAAAAAAATTAAACATGAAAAAATATTGTTACGATATTATCGTAAGAATCAACTACCTCCAAAAAAATTATGAAAAGGACATTAATAATTCGTCTTTTGTTTAAATTTTTAAAATGTTCATAACACCATCATATGTAATGTAAAAAGAAAAGAAAGATTCATTTGGATAGAGAAGAAAAAGAGAAAAAAACTTCGTTGGATAGGAAACAATTTCAAGACAGACAAAAATCAAAAATGGGAAACTACAAAACGCGAGTTGTCTGTGTCCAAGCAATCAAAAGAATCGTGGAGAAACACGTAGGGGAATGGATTTGATCTTACAGTTATTTCTTTATTCTGATGAAAGAATAGAAGAATTCTTTTTAACAATAAATTTTTGTATAAAACCTAAACTTATGGATATAGCGAAGAAAGAAGACAAAGTTAAGAATTACATTTTAACTAATTATAAACTCCTGCTAGATTTCCTCACGACCTCAATATAGTACCACTAATTAAAGGTGAATATGAGTTCCCAATGGGGGGGGGGTTAACAAATAAAAATATGGATTGCAGATTATTGAGAGATTTAGTACCAAACGTCGCCGGTAGGAGAAATTTTGGCGCTAGCGGAGCCGAAAGCAGTTAAATATTTGCACTAAACGCAGGTAAAAAGGATTATGCAAATTTTACTGTGTGTACGTGACAGCAGCGCCACCAATTCCACTTAAAAAGGGATTGGGAACGTTCGGGCAGTTATTCGAATGACTGACGAATTGTGCTCAATATGCGTCATAACTTGTCTCAGCGTGCTTTACTTGTTAAGTTGTTTTACCGTAAACAGTGCAATGCCGTAGCGGCCCTTCGGGAATTTAGAAGGCTTCATAACCCGCGTACAAGTCCTATGTCAGCTGTAGCACTGAGAGCTATGATTAAGAAGTTTGAAGAAACTGGATCACTTGGAGTTAGACCTGGCAGAGGACGCAAATCATCAGAATTTTTTATTCATCAGAATCAGGATCCACTGGGTCCTCATTGTGATGAATAAAACATTATTTCCTGTGAGTTCAACCACTACATTAATTTCTGTGTCTCTCGCACAGTTTTAGTTTAATTATTATTATTATTATCATTGTAACGCGCCATATCCAGCTGGAATGAGTGACGCGGCTGTCGCTTAAACCGTGGAAATGTTATTATTCCATTTTATCTGCCTTTAATGTAATTATCCGCTTGTTTTCGGCTCTGCCAGCGCCAAAATTTCGCCTATTGGCGACTTTTGGTACTAATTTTTTTTTTTTTCGCGAAAATCATCTCCCCATGCCTTCAAAAGTCTCAACATAAAATTTGGTCTCATTCCGTTTATTGGTTTTAGCTTTGTCACCACCCATTTACCCCTTATACCTGGTGTCATAAAAACAGCTTTATCTCAGTTACTTAAGAGGACAGAAGCTATCTTAATGAATTGTCTGGTGAACTAAATATTAAATGACTGAAAAATCACGGGAAAACACAATACTGTGCGTGGAAATTGATTAGCATTCATGGGTGCCCAACCAATTTTAAATACGACAACAGATGAAGTGACGTCATGTCATGTTCTTGTCGTAGCCATTATTGTAAATAAAAACTGCTTATCTAGACGACACTTCGACTAACACTCGAATCGCCCTAAAAATACCCAGAAAAAGTCCTCGTCCAGTCACTGACTAGAATTGAATATATTAGGTATTTCTTCAGGTCTATCATGGACGTCAATAAGAGGTTATGAAGTTAAGATTCCATTTTTGTCGTGAGGGTTTTCACATACACGTATGCGCATGTTTTTTTTTTTTGGTAATATATCCATTGTTCGATAACCTACATCGCTGCAACCACTTCAAAGATCTACCAAAGAATACAGCAATTGCCATTTAGTTAGTGAAAGATACTTCGGAAGACAGCAGATGGCGCTAGTGAACATTTTTCGATATGCAACAAGTTGGCCAAATATTGCTACAAATGGCTCCACTCACATTACAGCTTATTAGTTTTCCAGTTGCATTATGTGGTCAGAACCTATTGCCGCGAGCCAGGGTGACCCATTTAATAAAATAGTTTTCTAAATAATGAAAATATATGTTGAAAGTGCAGCCGTAAACTTAATAATTAATTGCATTTATATTTTAATTAATTACTGAAACATTAACGACACTACCATCCTTTTGTAAATTTAAACAAATAAACGAAGTAACAAATCGTTTGGATTTTTGGTCAACAATCGAAGCGCCCTCTGTCTTACGCAGGTAGCTTTAATAATGTGAGATATTCAATAAAAATGAATTCTGTCAGCGTAAAAAGAAGTCATTTTTTAAATACCTTATCTATTGGCCATTGTATACTATGTGCTTTTAGTAAGATAGCTGCCTTCTAAGGATCTAATATTATCAAGATGAATATAAGAATTTAATTGAATATAAATATTAGGGGGAAATGGTCAGTCTTTAACAAACATTAAATGTTGATTAATTCAAATGCTTTTATCTAATTTTGGAGTGAGAAAAAAACTGTAATTCTCTTAATAATGGAAATTACACAGACAATGGCATCATTGACACTGGATATCTAAAGCAAAAATAAAAATCAACCTAATAAATTTTAATTACCTTAATACATCACGTGACCACGAATGAGATATTTGATAGCCAGCTAATTCCAGCCATCTATTGAAAGGAGAGAATGATTAAAACGGGCGAACTCAACTGAAGGAAACGTTTAATGTCAATAGGTCACCCCGCTGTTACTGGCCCGGGATGCGTTCGAGGCGTTAAAGTTGGAAACAACCTCAAGACGACATTACGCAGTCGATCATCAGCGCCACCTATCGACGAGCAAACGCTAGCCGATAGATTTTTTCGTGTGTTTTCGAGCAGTTTCCCGGTAAAATAATGCTAAGTAGCATCCGTCCATTTTGGCGTCGTCAGGATTCGGCGGAGTTTGTCACGTGATCCGAACGTCAAATGATGATTGATCGGCCGCCACCTCCGTTTCTCTTCCCATCTTCCTTTCGAACTACCCTCGTTCGCTGTCGCCAAATAGACCTTGCCGTCGATAACAGCTGATTGCCGCCTGTCGGAAAGAAAGGGATGTTAGAGACAGCTCTCGAAGACTGTCTCCTCCTCCTCCTCCTCTTCCTTCTGTTTCTCCTGTCGCTTCTACAGGGATAAAGACTCACCCAGGGGTGACTCCCGTAACTTCCTCACGGCTCTTCCCAGCGACGGAAGGGACTGCGTTTTCGAAACTGTGTTTATTGTTACGCCCTCTCGTAGAGCGGGGCGTTCTTATCGCGTTCGACCCTTCACTGCAGGCTTCCAGTCCGCGAGCAGTGTCGGTGACGCTGGTTGCTGCGCCACGAAAACCCGGCGAGGCCCTTTCTACGTCGTTTCAAGGCGCGCACACAGACGCAGCAGCGCGGATGCCATGGATAAAGATGAAACGGGATGGTGCGGGACTAAAAGAACGCCGACACACCTGATACGGCAACATTTTTCCGCCTGACCCTTGGGCTCTTGTTGATGTGATTCATCCCCGACTCCAAAAGGTAAGTTTATTGGTTATTTAACGATGGTAGATCTTGCTTTATGGCCATTGGCAATCAATACGCGATACATTTTAAATGGTTCTCTCTCTCTGTGTGTTTGTGTGTCTCTGTGGCGCGCGCTCGAAGGATGTCTTGCATATTTATAATGTGTAATAGTACACATCCGTGAATATTTAACAGGATAGCAGTCTACCCTGAATTTTCTTTCCATTAACCTACTTGTCATCTACAACGTCGTTAATAATTCCAATTCATCTATCGTCTGTCACGAGACATTACGCGTCCCCCGTGCTCATGAAAAATAAAACACAATCTCTAGAATTTTCGATTTAAAATAAAGTTTTGATTTTGCCGAGTTAAGAGCTCGTGTATGGATGATCAATTATATAGCGCGTGTGTGCGTGTGTGCGTGCGTGCGTGAGAGAGCGAGAAGCTTATCCAGTATGTATTTCAGATTCCAAATTAAATCAAATTAATGACATACAAAACTTAATAAAAAGGATTACAAATTTTCCTTTATACACAAAAGAGGATGGAGTGAGTGCAACTAGCCAATAGGGAAAAACTGATCGATCCCAGACTGTTCTTATTCACGACTCATATCAGTAGAAGTCTCCGAAATATCGATTGGTTCTATGCAATGCAAACATTGACTTCTTCATTTGTTTTTTCACTTTTAATACTTAATTCGATTAATATTTTATTACAAGATAAAACAAAAGAAAATAGACATTTTTGAGAAACGAATAATGTCTACTAGTTAGTTAAAAGCTCTTTTAAGTTTTTATGTATAAGGCAAAACTAAATATCTAATTAATTAAAAAAAAACGTAATAATTGAGTGGATTTATTAAAAAGATGGACATATGCAATTAGTGGTAATTTTTTCAAACAATTAATACCAGCATATAGTATTATATTCTTTGAATAACAATCCAGTGCATGAGCTGGACAATGCAATATCCAATCATTGTTTGGATACTTCATCCAATGCATTCTTAGTTTAATTGTTAACATTTCAATCGATTGTTTGAATATCAGAATCTTTGTTTGAGGTTTCGTCTGCATTTGTTTCGTATTTGTTGGTGACATTTCAATTTTTAAACGTATAATCAGATATTTTATCTTAAAATACTTGCACGAATGTTGAATTTACCTCATTAAAATTTAAGCAGTTGATCTTAAACGCTGATAAGTCCAGCTTTATTAACAATGGTGAGTTCCAATCCCTTTGTGAAACTATTTTGAGATGGAAAGATTGTAAAGGATTGTGGGAAAATAAAAACTAGATGATGTTTACCACTTGGAAAGACGTTAACGGACAACGTAATATAAGGATCGAACAGCCATGGCGTCCACCTTAATAAGATGTGGAAACCCCCCCTATTTTCTCTGAGATTGGGGAATTTTGGACCCTTCTTTAGGTGAAGTGCTGGATTGTTGTGGGATGGATATCCCTTGACCTCATCTGACGCGCCAGTTCATCCCACAGATGTTCATTAGAGTTGAGATCAGGACTCTGTGGAGGTCAGTCGAGTGTGGTGACGGTTCATCTCCACAAACCACGCATTCAGCATCCTTATGCCATGGTCACTTACGTAGAAACGCCAAAAAACCAGGAAGCATTACATTGTCCAGAATGTTCAGACCCCATCACACCGCCTCCTTTGATTTTCATAGGGGTTATGCAGTCTGGTAAAAGACGATCACGGCAGCATCCACATCCACACCTGTCCATCTGCTTAGTAGAGGGCGTAGCGTGATTCGTCGCTCCACACAGCTTTCCAAGTTTCCACGTCCCATTGTATACGCACTGTGCACCATTGAAGACGATGGTGCATGTTGGTTCGGGTAATGTGTGGCTTGCGTATTGCGGTCCTACCATGGAAACTCATGTTGTGAGCCTCGGTTTGAATGTTTTGTACAGATTCGTGTTGTACTACTGCGGTAGCACTTGCAGTTGATTCCCTGCGCTTCCATCTCAGTATAGTATCAATGACTGTTGATCTGGGATGGCTCAGTTTATCAACGACTTGCCGAACAGAAAGGCATGCAACATTGCATCCTACACAGTGTCTGTGATAAGGTGAGTTGGGAGCATCACATTCCTCCAATTTATACCGGCTACAAGCACGTGACGTTACATGGCACGATGCACCTTGCCCATGGGAGTGATCGTTGACATCTTTCCAATCAGTGTATATTGGATTCATCTTCACCGATGGAACGTTGGTTAGTAAAGTAGCCTTCAATACTAATAATAACAAACAAAGTTACATAGTGTGATGTTTGACCCCTCGGAACAGAGTTCACGGATTTTGTAACCCCCCCCTTCAATCCTAATCCTGTGGCCTCCTTTCTTTGAGAGGGTTGCAGCTAATTACCAGGAAGATATGATGGAATTGTGTGTGTGTGTGTGTTCACGGGAGAGGTTTGCCTGTTTTGAGGATGAAAAACCCGAGTTACCTGGAGAAAAGCCCTCCACCTCCGTTTGAGACCGACTAACTCATCTTTCGTCGAAGATTTCGTCGAGACTAGATAAAGGTTCCTCACGTCTAACGGAAATCTAACCCAGGTCTTTACGATCAAAGGGCTTCGTCTATACCAGTGTTTCTCAACCTTTTTGGATGATGCCCACCTCAACGCCTCGAAGATTTTGATGGCCCCCCTCTAGCATAATAGTTAGCCAAATTCTGAAAAAGTATAATATAAATATGTATAAATATGTACATTTTCTAATTGTCCCCAAAAATGTTCAAATTTCCCCCCTGTCGGACGCACACCCCACGTTGAGAAACATTGATCTAGACTGACTGAGCTACAGAGGTTCTCCTTCAATCCACATTACTATGATATGCAGCTATATTAGGAGACGTTTAAGCCAATACCAGTTCCTTACTTAGTAAGTGTTTTAATCATTCTTAGATAAAAAAAAAATGGGTGATGCACTCCAAAAGGCACTGTCGCTTTGACAAAACGTACAAAAGCACTTCAGACATGAATAACTAAGGTTAGATACCAAATTCTTTGGTATCTAACCTTAGATATTCATTTTTTCTTAAAATGGACTTTGTTAGCATGGAAGTAGACCAAACCACGCTACAGACGACACCAAGAACAATACCATAGAGATAAAACTGTCAACAAAAAATGGCTATGAGTTTAATTGTTGTAGTGATAAACGACGTCACTACAGGCACTTGTATTGCATTTTGCCTAGATGTAAGTAACAATTAAACTCATCATTGAAATCGGCAACAATGCACTACCATTCATAGCAGTTATAGACTGTTCTAAATAGGATGATGGATTTAAATGCAAGGTTTGCTTGTTACTACTGTTACTACAAAATACTACTGTGTGTGTGTGTGATATAGTTATATATACCACATTTATATATAGAACTATAGATAAAGTTCGACTACCATGGTTTGAATTACTGAAGGTCACAAATGGTCAACGTTCTGTCAATTGAGTGTTTATTTTTCTGTTGGGAAAACATCGTCATGAATAAATACTTAATCAATCTATCTATCTATCTAGTTTTCTGAGATAATGTTCCTTTAAGTGATGTCCTTTGATTATAAAGACTTAGTTTAGTTCAAATCACGTCTTTGACACGAACTTTTATAAGAGCTTTTCAGCTGAAGGTTAATCGGTCTAGTACGGAGGTGGCAGGGCTTTTTCTCCCACAAAAACAGACATCTCCAGAGAGAAAGAGAATACATGCAATTAGTAGATAACATACTATTCTGACCCCAAAAACCTTAGTTGCTTCCAGCTGCAGTTCCAAAAATATCTGTGATGATATTTGGGATGGTTTTGTGCTTGGTAGTTTAAGATAGCAAGAAGGCAATGAAAACTTTGCACAGTTAAGAGAGAAAGAAAGAGATAGAATTGAAATAAGTGGCTATTCATTCATTTATCATAATCTAGTTAAAAAGGTATTGGACTGGCTAAGATGCTCATGTTTGTATTATGAAGAAAATTCCAAAAATATTCATTGAAATATGAGGATTAAGATTGTTTTCGCCAAATTATTCATAGCAAGAGGAATTCTAGTTTACTGAAACGATATCAAAGAGCCTCCATAGCTCAGTCGGTATAGATGAAGTCCTTTGGATCGGAACGATCCGGATTCGATTCCCGTCTATGACATCAGAAAAGTTTATGTGGTCTCTTTCGCCTAAAGGTGAGTTAGTTGGTCTCCTACTGAGGGAGAGAATTTTTCACCACAAAAGCGGGTTTTTCGTCCAAAATAGGCAAACAGGCCCTGTGAACACACGCATTGACAAATATAGGGCGCACCAGGAGGCATAGGATCAACCACCTTATCCTCGAGACGGTTGTGAAGTCTACCACTACAACCGTCTAAAGGGCTTCAATGGTTTGTGAAAAACTTAAGATACTTTCAAAGAAATGCTGTTTACCTATTAACTCACCTCAACTTGTGAAGTCCTTATAAAAGTTCCTTAGAATTCGACTCCAAGACTTACCCTCAAAGGACAACTGTGACATCACGACTCTGCTATGTAGATTCCCACGGACCAGAGACGTAACGCTAAACGTACATATCCAAAGAATGAGCTCTAGGATGGGCAGAAGTGCAGCGATATTTCTGATGTAGTGAATGAGGTATTGTTTATGTGCAATACGACCAGAATGAGGTGCGCGCACACACACACACACGTGAATAATCTTATAGAAACACAACTTTCTTTCAAGCATCAAATAACTGCTCTTCCCACCCACATTTAGGTAATACGTACACTATGTGTGGATGGGTGGGTGAGGGAGCTTCTTCAGGTTTTGTGAAAGGAATCAAAGGCTTTGTTACATCTCAGAGGCATACGATGAAAATATAAAACCATTAATTTTCGATTATTTAGCAACTGTGTTAGTAAAAATGTTTCTTATACTGTAGTCCGTTGACTGTAATTTCTAAAAATCATAACATTAATCATCTTTTCACAAACGATCCAATTTATCGTTATTCTACTTGTTAATCAAGTCTACAGAGCCTCCTTAGCTCACCCAGTATAGATGATTTATAGAGTCCTTTGGTTGGAAGAGTTCTAATTTGGTCTAGGATTCGAAGAATATTTATCAGGGCTTTTCACCTGAAGGTGAGTTTGCCAGTCTCATAGGGAAGTGTTTTCCCCTCCCTGAAACTGGGAATTTTTTTCAGCTAAGAGAGGCAAACCAGTCCGGTGATCACACACGTCTGCATCCTCTGTCCAAAAAGAAACCGATCTTTTCTAAAATAGAAGAAACTAGTGGCGCCACCTGTTGTATCTTTTTGTTGTCGAAAGAGGCAACCTTCATTAGTGTTGTGTCAACTGTTTATGACATTTGTTTCATTAGAAGCCGAGTTATAGTACCAAGAGTGACAGTGGGTTTTGACGAACGGTCGGAAAATGAGTTTCAAACAGAAAGCTGCGATTGACTTTTGTGTTAAACTTGGTGAAGGTTTTACCGACACGCATCAAATGCTTTATATATTAGATTGATGGATGATGAATGCTTATCCTGTATACTCAAGTTTACGAGTGCTTTAAGCGATTTCAAAGTGGTCGTGAGACGCTTGAGAACGACAAAAAGCCAGGCAGTTCCAAAAACTGGACTCAGCGAAGTTAACATCCAAAAAAGTGCGTGATTTCATCAAAGAAAACCCGAAATCGTCCGTGAGATTGATTGGAGATGAATTGGGGATTTCAAAATCAACTGTGCACTACATTTTGATCGAGAGTTTGTCCCTTCGTTAATTGAATTCGCGATTTGTTCCCCACAAGTTGACTGACGACCAAAAAATGTATCGAATTGAACACTGCAAGGACTTCATTAAAACCGCTCGTAAGGACTCAGACTTCCTTGAAACGATCGTTACTGATGACGAAACGTGGTGTTTTGAATATGAGCCCGAAACAAAGCTCCAGAGTGCTGAGTGGCGACCATCAGAAGAGGGGAAAAAAGTCGCTTGGAGAAGTCAAAAGTAAAGACAATGCTGATTTGTTTCTACGATTCCAAGGGCATTATCCACAAAGAATTCTTTCCGCCTGGCCAAACGCTCAATGGTGAGTTTTATCTCGAAGTTTTTGAAGCGATTGATAGCGAGAATTCATCGCGTACGGCATGAATAGCGTGTCGATCGTGTCGTCAAAACACAGTCACTCTTAGCACTATAACTCGGCCTGTAATGAAAGAAATGTCATAAACAGTTGACACAACACTAATGAAGGTTGCCGCTTTCGACAACAACAAGATACGACAGATGGCGCCACTAGTTTCTTCTATTTTCAAAAAGTTTGGTTTCGTTTTGGACAGAGGGTGTGTATATTATGCTCTCTGTTTCTTTGACCACTCTTAACGAATACTATAGATTAAGTATCGGGCCTAAGTGTGTCCTAATGGTTATGTCCGAGTTCACTTCTGTGTAAAACACGAGACTAGCTAATTTTATAGAGTTGTAACAATCCTTTACATTCTGAAGATATTTTACTCAAGTCATAAGCCCTTCACAAGTATCTAAAGGTCACGTGTCATTCCATCCATCTTAACGAGTTACAGAATAGCTTTCTCGGACTTCTCTTTGTAATATTTCTGCATCCACG
This sequence comes from Typopeltis vanoorti, assembly GCF_054136105.1. NCBI lineage: Eukaryota > Metazoa > Arthropoda > Arachnida > Uropygi > Thelyphonidae > Typopeltis > Typopeltis vanoorti. The sequence goes on along the minus strand of NC_143574.1, from coordinate 4,164,627 downwards.
TCACAAACATAACAGTAATATGCTTAATCAAATATTTCTTTACACTTAAAAGTGTTATAAATATTAATGTAATAATAACATTTTCAAAAATTTCATGATATGTTGTCTTATAAGATTCTCTTAGCGTTTTTAAAAATCGGATCATAAACTCTTAAGAGAACATGAGCAAATCTTTATTCTTGTTAAGCGAAGTAAAACCTTAACTTTTTATACACTTCCATGTCATCTTTTTTTGACCCAATTACACTTACAACAAGCACAAATTTTATCTCTTTAACTCCGTTTTTTATACAACTTTTAGCCATAACCTTCGAGGTTGGTTATTCTCATATTTTTGCTATATATTCTCCCTTGTTAGGCCGTAAAGTCTTTCTGTAGGGGAGAGGGGTGAAATCCATCTCATTGATGGTCTACCCCTTCTTTTCCCAGTAACTTTATCTTCTATTACTGTTCTGAGAAGTCCTTCCATCCTTTCAATGTGTTCAAAATATTTAACTTTCTTCTGTCAGTACCCTTAAGGAGCCTTAAAGTTCTACTAATTTTTAACACCCATTCATTTGTACCTTTCAGTATAAGATATCCTCAACAGCCTTCTGTAACACCACATCTCAAAAGCAGATATCCATTTCTTATCTGACTTCTTTAGGTTCCAAGTCTCACATCCATAAGTCGCTGTTGGAAAAACAACTGCATCCAAAATCCTCAACTTTGTTCCCATGGAGATAGATCCATCCTTCCAAATTTTAGACAGGTCTCTGACTGTTGTTTTAGCCATTCCTTCTTCTGAACAGTAATTTGTCGCATTAATAATGGATCCCAGGTAATCAAACTTGCTGACTTCCTCAATTCTTTCTCCATTAAGGTACACTTGTTTCTCAACAGCTTCTCTGTTTGTATTTCCTTTGAGAACCATAATCTTTGTCTTGCTAGGATTGAGTTGAAGTCCTCTGTTATTACTGATCTTGTTAACATTGTCAAGCATTAGTCCTAGTTCTTCCATGTCATTACAAACGAGTACTGTATCATCAGCATACCTCAGATTACTGATCAATCTACCTCCTATCCTAATTCCTATCTAGAGCTTATCCAATGCTTCACGCATGTGTCCTCCGTAAACAAGTGAGGGGAAAGTAAACATCCCTGCCTAACTCCTTTTCCAACTTGAAGCCAATCAGTCAATCCAACACCTATTCTTACCGTGGCTTCTTGCTCCTTATACAAGTTGGCTATCAACCTGATAGCGTGTTGAGGAAAACCCATTCTTTTCATTACTTCTCACAGTTTCACATGCTGAACACAGTCAAAAGCTTTAGAGTAGTCTAAGAAACACATTACCAGAGGAAGTCTAAATTCTTTATATTTTTCTATGATTTGTCTAAGGCAAAGGATCTGATCTTTAGTGCCCTTACCTATCCTAAAACCTGCTTGTTCCTCGGACATCTCTGCCTCAATTGTATAACGATCGTATATAGTTATGCAGTCCGGATGACATAAATGATGGATGTAAGGCCTCTGAATGATGTAAGACAACCAACCACAGACCAGAATCTGCCATTGAATGTGTTACTTCGTCTAGAACTTGCTTCTGTCCTTCTTAAATTAGACTACAACCACTGCTCGAATCACCTTGGGGATTTTATCAAATATGACTTCCAGAAAGCTGCTATTTTTGGCCTAGACGATTAGATGAAGTATTCTGGAGTACTTAAACCAAAATGGGAGATCATACCAACCTACGAAGAATGCTATAGCGTGTCATTTTCCTTAACAACGTATTCATGACATTTGTTTGCAAATCAATACGCGTATCTAATGAAATACTCTGAAATAAGCGTGTAGTACAAATTATTTGAAATCATGAATAGTTCAAATCCGCCGATCGTTTTATCAAACCTTTATTACTCCTAAATTCTATTTTATTAGTTAGCAACATTGGTTTTACTACACCGAAAAACGTGGAGGACTTTTACGATTTTACTCCATAAAAGTTCAACAGTGTCTTAACTATTAAAAACGTTAGTTGTAATTTCAGTAGTTTAGCCAGTAATGACTCGTGAGTATCAAGTAAAAAGGTTTCGGGTTTACATAAGTCTAAGAGGAAATATTTTCCGAAGGATGCATTCTCTGAATTAGCCGATCATAGCTATAACAGAGAATTTTTTATCCCATACAGAAAATTTTCTTCAAAGTCTTGTATATGCTGAGACATAATTTGAGGAAAATGGTGTGAAAAAACTTAGTGGCCTAATAGAGTCCAGAATCCCGAACTCAATCGATAGAAAACCTGTGGAACGAAATGCACCGTAGACCAGATTTTCTCCCTATCTTTAAGGATAGGGGAAAAAGGGTGATTTCAACTAAAAGAAGCCCTCACGATATTCTTGTGTATCTATGTGTGTGTAGTTTATTTGAAATACACTGATTCATTGCTTAAATGACAAATGAAAAAATTAGTTTTAAAACTACTCACAATAAAAGTATAACGCCTTCTAGGTAAAATAACATGTGATCCATAATAATATTTCAGCTGCTATCCGGGCAACTACCATGAGGGGTTTATTATTTTTTTTCTGCTAGTAACTTATCAACTGAAGATGGCAAAACTGTCTTCCGTTTATTTTTTCAGTTCATTTCTGAAAAATTATACCACGCGATCCATGATCAGATATCATTATCATATGTTTGCTAGAAGGGGTCAGTATCAATATTTTAATATTTTCAATTAAGTTAAGACTAAAATAAATCAATATAGCCAATTGCAAGTTACTATAATCAACTATAGCCAAGTGTAAGCTATCACTATAGCAACCAACTATAAGTGAAATCACTATAGCCAATTGTAAGTTACTACAGGGTGTCCCAAAATTCACGTAAGAAGTAATTTTGATAGAAAACACAGGTTTTTAATTAAAAATTGTAATTTCTTATTGATTCATAAAGTATACAGTATAGGGTTATGCATGGAATAGCATATCGGGTAAATGGCCTCCACGGCTTTGCTGGCACATACGCACTCTTTTGTCGAAATTTTCCATGACCGTTTTGCATAAATGTGGCTGAATTTCGTTGATACAGCGCTCAATTTCCTCCTTCAAGGCGTGGGTGGTCGTGGGCTTGTTGGCATAAACCTTAGACTTCAAAAAACCCCAAAGAAAAAAGTCCAACGGCGTTAAGTCACATGATCTGGGCGGCCAATTCTGATCACCAAAACGGGAACTTACACGACCAGGAAATGACTCATGCAGTAATTGAATTGTTTCTCGGGCTGTATGGCATGTGGCACCGTCTTGTTGAAACCACATCTCGTCCACATCCAGATCTTGCAATTTAGGCACAAAAAACTGGATTATCATGTCGTGATAGCGAGCACCATTAACTGTTATTGCCTTACCAGCCGCATTTTCGAAGAAGAATGGACCGATGTCACTGTTTGGTGCGGATTTTGGGCTGATGCCTCCAGCCCAAAATCCGCACCAAACAGTGACACGTTGTGGATGCATTTGTTTCTCAACAATCACTCGTGGATTTTCTGAACCCCAAATACGACAATTTTGTCGATTAACGAAGCCATCAATATGAAAATGAGCCTCATCGCTGAAGATGATTCTGTTCGAAAAATAAGCATCCACTTGTTGTTGTTCCATAATCCATTCAACGAACTCTCTTCGCTGTGTGTGGTCATTTTTAATAACCCTGAACTGTCAGCTGTCACGCTGTCTTTTTATTCTCGTTGGCAACACTTTACCGCACAAATGGCGCTAAATTTAAATCTTGCGTGAATTTTGGGACACCCTGTATAATCAACTACAACCAAGTGTAAGCTATCACTATAGCAACCAAATATGTGAAATATAAAATGATAGAAAACTACTGGGAGCGAAGGAATAACACGTAAAGTGACCTGTAAATTCTGCTTTTCACCTAAACAAAAGTTCTTAGATCTCATTTTGGGTTTAAGACAAGATTTTAACAAATTTAACACACTCTTCCCCTCTTTTGCAGGAGGGAAAGAGTGTGTTAAATTTGTCGTTTTCATGGGTACCCGGTTTCGTTTATCAATTCTCCAGAATGGGGTGGGAAATTCGAGTTCTATGGGAAAAATCCTGCTGTTTTATAACGCTGGCGAAGATTGCGAAAGATCCTTGTCAAAATCTTTATTTATTTATTTATTTTGCAAGGATTTCTCTGGTTTTCCTTACTTTACCATGATTAATTCAGAAGTTTTGTTCCGTGGCTTTTCAGTCTTATTCATTCGTTCTCTTTTAGATGCACATTTTAAAAGCGTAAGCTTCTCCCTTCTCTTCTTCACTCTTTTAAATTGAAACACCCTTCTTCTCACTTAATTTACTGAAAATTTCTGCCTTTTTCCACTTTATTTTATTGACTTTGAGTGCGTTGTTTACGTCTCTCGCCTTCTTTGTTTCCACCGTGCCCTCTTTCTTTATGCCTATTTTCTCACTACCGCCCCCTTCAGTAGGTCCTTCCGCACTTAATCAATTTAGTTTATCTCTTGCATTTTCCCCGCTTGAGAATTCTCGGAAGCATTTTCTTTGCCTCATTTTTACCTCGCTCATAATAAGCAAGAGGAGATGATGAATTTTTTTTTATTCCTCAGATATTTCTTTAAATGTTTTATCGGTGGAAACGTCATCGTCTGTTTACCTTAGGGTGTCAGATTTTTTTTTAATTTAAAAGCGAGGTTTTATAGTTAATAACTCGAGATATTTTTTTAGCTTTGCTACTTGATTCGTTTTTTATTACTGTTTTGTTTTAGCTTTTCTACGTCTCGAAAAGTCGATTTTTTTCTCCATTTTTTAAGAACGTGATGGCTGTTCATAGAGTGCCATAGTGTTATTTGAGGAACATTCTACAGACTTGACTCACCTTTCCCAGAATTCAATCCATCAAATAAAGCATCTGTTACAGCGAAGTGCTCAAGCAGGAAATCTTGTCTAGATGGATACGCGACATTAGTCCACGAAATGGTCACAAATCACCACAGATATCCGTGCTTGCTTCTTTATACGATGCACTAAAAGAAAACTATGCTCAAATTCGACAACAGCCATTTATCTATTTTATTTATTTATTTTTCGAAGTGCTATGCAAGACACTTTCAAATTTTGAACCCACGACAACAAATGTATTCGCCCTAATTATAGTTTCTCTGTTTATATTCCAATTTATTTTTTAAGCAGTACAGTGCCTTCGCGACTTCTTGCTCGTTCTGTATAATATTTCACAGAGTAAAAGAGTAGAATAACTCAGATAGCATGAAGTGGAAAAAATCTGTTACTCTGCAGCGAAAGAATCGAAAATCAGTTGTGGAGAATGCTTTATAAAATGTTAATCCGGTAACTCAGGAAGAACAAATTCAAAGAGTAAAACTGTAATGATCCGTCGATAATATATGCTATAACTTACTGTACAATGAAATTAATCGGTCGCCTCAGAGCAGACATTAGGGCCGATGAATTACTCTGTGTTAACTTTAATTGTACGTTAATAGTCCATTGTATTAAAATTAGGTGGAGAGACAAACAAATCAAATTTCCGTTTTTTCTCTTTTTGTCCTTTTGCATGTCTGGTCGTCCACAAGTGTATAAATATTCCATTTCACTTTCCTCTGATCTGGCTAAATCGTAGTATACGATTCAATCACAGAAAGCTAGCGAAAGATAAATCTAGTAAATCACTATAGCCAACTGTAAGTTACTATAATCAATTATAGCCAAGTGTAAGCTGTCACTATAGCAACCAATATAGTGATATCACTATCACTATAGCCAACTGTAAGTTACTCTAATCAACTATAGCCAAGTGTAAGCTGTCACTATAGCAACCAATATAGTGATATCACTATCACTATAGCAACCAACTATAAGTGAAATCACTATAGCCAACTGTAAGTTACTCTAATCAACTATAGCCAAGTGTAAGCTGTCATTATAGCAACCAATATAGTGATATCACTATCACTATAGCAATCAATATAGTGATATCACTATCACTATAGCCAACTGTAAGTTATGCTAATCAACTTTAGCCAAGTGTAAGCTGTCACTATAGCAACCAATATAGTGATATCACTATCACTATAGCCAACTGTAAGTTACTCTAATCAACTATAGCCAAGTGTAAGCTGTCACTATAGCAACCAATATAGTGATATCACTATCACTATAGCAACCAACTATAAGTGAAATCACTATAGCACTCAGCTATAAGTGAAATCACTATAGCCAACTGCTAGTTACTCTAATCAACTATAGCCAAGTGTAAGCTGTCATTATAGCAACCAATATAGTGATATCACTATCACTATAGCCAACTATAAGTTACTCTAATCAACTATAGCCAAGTGTAAGTTGTCACTATAGCAACCAATATAGTGATATCACTATCACTATAGCCAACTGTAAGTTACGCTAATCAACTATAGCCAAGTGTAAGCTGTCATTATAGCAACCAATATAGTGATATCACTATCACTATAGCCAACTATAAGTTACTCTAATCAACTATAGCCAAGTGTAAGCTGTCATTATAGCAACCAATATAGTGATATCACTATCACTATAGCCAACTGTAAGTTACGCTAATCAACTATAGCCAAGTGTAAGCTGTCACTATAGCAACCAATATAGTGATATCACTATCACTATAGCAACCAACTATAAGTGAAATCACTATAGCTAGCTGTAGCCATCTGTAAGTCACTATGGGCAATTGCAAGGTACGACCAGTATAAATAGTGTAGCGCTGCGGGAGGAAAGAGGTTGATTTCAAATATACTAAGATATACTTTATAAATATAATTTGTTGCCAGACTTGATTTATCGTGATTATGTAACCTGATCGATTCTTTTTTTCATTTTATTTATTTTTGCGCAAACAATGCCCGAAAAATATTCTATCGCTGATATTATTACCTTTATTATGCATGCAAAAAATAAATAAAAAACGAATTTCTCATATTGGGTGGGCTTTTGTTGTATTTTTCTCAACTTTGATATCAATATCAAAATGAACTTTGTTATTATCTGTCTTCAAATAAAACTGGAGGTAATTTAATCGATAAATATGCAATGCGTCTCCATTAGGGTCACTCTTTCGTTCCAAAAGGTGTGAAATTCTAAAAAAAAATCTACCTTCTAATCACAGTGTTGGTAGTTTGAAATTTTATCGCCGAATTAGCACATTAGCGTCCAGACAACATTATTTCCTGATTTAAATACTTCACGCTTCGGATCTTTTATTTATGCGCAGAAGTCCGTCCTTAAATTTTAACTTGAGCTGTCCTAAAATTATCACCGAGCCACAATAGCCAGTCATTACATTAATTCTCACATCAACAGTCTTTGTTTCCACACAATCTGTGTGGTGAATGAGGGTAAGTTAATAATGGGGATGGCTCACGCGAATGTTTTATGCAATCGTCGTACATTCAATCTTTGTAAAAGAAGTCAAGAGTGTGAGAGAGGAAGGGCGTTTTGGTGCTCATTTTGAACGTCTTGTTTTATCGTGTGACATCGTGAATAATTTTATTTGCTCCAATAGCTAAGTTCATTATTGTGTATGAATGATGGTTATTAACAATGAGTTCGTTGTTAACACAAATCCACTGTAATCCTGATTGGAACTTCGACATGAAATAAAAATAAAAATAAATAAAAGACACATGAACATGTTTTTGTGGTTAACCTAGACGAGCACTTTTGGTTTAAAAAAAGTCTATGCGTCTGCACTAGACGCTATTCTGCTTCAAATTTTCAATTCTTTACAGTTGCTATGGTAACGAGCACGTTCATCATCGATGGAAATTTTGACAGTCGAAATATTTTCGTTTCTCTACAGTCTATCAAAGAGGTTGACATCCCGGATTAAAGCCACGTCTCAAAAATTATGCAAAAACGAGCGTCGTGTTTTATTTCTATTTGCATTTCGTGTCTTGTTTTAAATTTTAAATTGGAAGAAGGAAATTCCCTCGTAAAGTAGCATATGGCAACCCATCAACCATAAAGTTGAGTCAACGTTCGTTCTGAAGAGCTACTAACCGAAGAGCTTTTAACTAGAGTGCAGTGGATTGGATTTTTATGCATCCCAACATGTTCCTCTGCATCTTCTACTATGTCATTTATTAGAGACGGCTCATCTGCTAAGCTACACAGTTCTTGTAACCGTCTATCGGCCTCTCACCTCAACAAACTGTCTCCAACCGGGAAAATCACTACCGTTGTTCGATGCTTTCTAGTTGAACCATTCTCTGTGGACTCAGCAATGCAGTCCGTGAAAATTCCCCAGGCAATAATTTGCTTAGTACTTGCGTTGGTACACCTAGCTTGTCATACGGTGTTTGAAGTTGGCTATGCTGCTTATCTCATTCTATATGTCTATCTCTTTTTTTTTTATTTTCTTCTTTGACCATCATCGTTTTCAGTGTTACTCTTAACATACCTTGCTTATAATTATGTTCTCCTAAATTTCCCATTCATAAAAAGCAAAGCAACCTTAGTATAAATGCCCAAAAGAGTAGGTCCAAGAAATTATCTGATTTTAGTGCGATTTTGATTTGTTAATTACTTTATTATTCATTCCACTGGCATTTAGCGCATGCATAAGCATTAACCATCACCATGGTAACAAGTTTATTTCCCGATTATCAGTTAGTAAACCAAAATAGACTTCTCACATAAATTATCATTTACAGCAAGACTTTGGGAATTAATTGGTGGAGCTTTTCATAGTTTCTCTTGAATTTTGTTGCTTGCTGTATAGTTTTTTTTTTTACGACTTGCAATTGTAAGTAGTACTAACGAAAATAACCAATATAAAGAGTTATTATGTAACCTTCTAAGCACATCGTCCATCACAGCAAACTTCTCTTCATTGATTTAATTTCTAACAAATTTTGAATTTCATAGCAGGAATGCACACGTAAACAAAGATGAGCATTTAAATTAATGTATTTTAGTTGCTCGTACTTTACAGTAATATTTTAATGTGTGATTTAATGCTGTATTTGATAATATTGAACATTTTACTATCCTCTTTTATAAATATGGTTTTTGAAAAATTATAAATATTCTTTCCAAGCGCTTCTTGTAATGAATATTCAGTTACGAGGAGAAATCAAAATTAAGAATAACAAAGCCTGTCAGAAAGCATCCTCAGTATCATCAGAGTTTATAAACAAGTTTAAACGTGTCTTTCCAATTATCGATGTCTTCAGTAGCACAACCGAAAGAACCACTTCCGTGTGTATCAAGAAGCAGAGACTAGTCAGGCTACTTCCGGTTGCACTGAACATTCACAAAGGTGAGACCGGTGTTAACACCTTTGAAAAGTGACACGTGGTAGAACACCCTGAGATTCATATTGTTTTTTGTTCCTTATGTGTTGACAAAAGCCTAAAATTATTCATACTTGGCAGTAGGACAACAATTTGCATTTTACTAGGCCAACATTAAGACGTTTGTGAATCATTACCCATGTGTTCAGAGCACAGTTTGATTTACGCTTGTACTATGTTCAATGAAGCTTACGATCCTGAATAAATTGGACATTTTATGTGAAGCGAGTATCACATAAAAAGCAGCTAAATGGCCTGATTAGTGGGTGGCATCCCGGGGTTCAACCAACCAGCTATGAATTCGAATGCCACTGCCGTTTCGATGTTTGGGATGGTCTTTTAGGTGGCGGATTAATTTCGTTGCCCCGCTTATTGCAGACCCCTAAAGTGGTTGTTTGATGAGCCAGTTTTCCATGCTTGATCTCCAGAAGAAGGTTTCTGAATTACACCCTCTGTCCAAAAAAAAAACAAAAAAAAACCCCCAAACTTTTCGAAAATAGAAGAAACTAGTGGCGCCACCTGTTGTATCTTTTTCTTATCGAAAGCGGCAACCTTCATTAGTGTTGTGTCAACTGTTTATGACATTTGTTTCATTAGAAGCCGAGTTATAGTGCTAAGAGTGACAGTGGGTTTTGACGAACGGTCGGTCGTCACGATATTGATGCGGTACGCGACGAATTCTCGCTATCAATCGCTTCAAAACTTCGAGATAAAACTCACCATTGACCGTTTGGCCAGGCGGAGTGAATTCGTTGTGGATAATGCCCTTGGAATCGTAGAAACAAATCAGCATTGTCTTTATCTTTGACTTCTCCAAGCGACTTTTTTTCGGATGCCCCTCTTCTGGTGGTCTCCACTCAGGTCTCTGGAGCTTTGTTTCAGGCTCATACTCAAAACACCACGTTTCGTCACCAGTAACGATCGTTTCAAGGAAGTTTGAGTCCTTACGAGTGGTTTTAATGAGGTCCTTGCAGTGTTCAATTCGATAGATTTTTTGGTCATCGGTCAACTTGTGGGGAAAAAATCGCGAATTCAATTTACGAAGGCCCAAACTCTCGGTCAAAATGTTGTGCACAGTTGATTTTGGAATCTCCAATTCATCTTCAATCAATCTCACGGACGATTTCGGGTTTTCTTTGATGAAATCACGCACTTTTTTGGATGTTAACTTCGCTGAGTCCAGTTTTTGGACGGCCCGGCTTTTCGTCATCCTCGAGCGTCTCACGAGCACTTTGAAATCGCTCAAACCACTCGTAAACTTGAGTACGGGATAAGCATTCATCACCGTATGCTTTTTGAAGCATTGGATGCGTTTCGGAGAAACTTATACCAAGTTTAACACAAAAGTCAATCGCAGCTTTCTGTTTGAAACTCATTTTCCTACCGTTCGTCAAAACACTGTCGCTCTTGCCACTATAACTTGGCTTCTAATGAAACAGATGTCATAAACAGTTGACAAAACACTAAGGAAGGTTGCCGCTTTGGACAACAAAAAATACAACAGAGTGGCGACAATAGTTTCTTCTATTTTCGAAACACTCGGTTTCTGTTTGGACAGAGGGTGTATTTAGCCCATAGCACTAATGCCATGAGGTGTGGGCTACGTAACGTAAAAAAAGTTTATAAATTTATAAAAGGGTAGTTTGCGTTATTCCGTGCATTTTGAATAAATCTAAATCTGTTTAAATAATCCTCAATTTCCACAAACTCGGAAAAAAAACCCTTGACAAAAACGAATCAAACATATTTGGTTTACTTACCATTACCAGTGCGGTTTTTTTCCATCAGATCAAGCTTTAAAACGTTTAAAAAAGAGTTTGTTTTCTCTTTGTTTCCATTGCAGTGGCACCCCTAGGGAGGGAGCCAAGAGGGCCCTGGTCCCCCAAAAGAAAAAGGAAAAAATTACTAGAAAAATTCCAAAAATCTTTTCCTAATTAAAATTAATTTCTTTAAAATTTATGTCGTGTCTTCTATTTCTATACTTATGAATTGGCGATCATTGCGGATGCTCAGTCATAGGCCGTATGCGATGCTTAGTGTGTATTCGTAATGTCTTTCTCAAGATATTAGAGTAAAATGAAAGATGAGTCCACGAGTATACAGAAACATCATCTAATGACTCAATGCTGTATACCTATTGATGCCCGTTTCTTTGGGGATTAAAATAATTCAATCTTGCCCCTTACGAAGCCTAATGCTGTACATTATGATGTATTCCGCTACACTTTCTTTAAAAATGAAAGTGTGACCTGCTTAGTTCGATTTTTTATTTTTATTTTTGGAAGGAGACAGTGTAACAAATATAATTTTGAAAAACTGAAGTTTTTTTATTTTTTTTATTTTGTCAAAACGTTTTTCTAGTTTTGTGTTTGTGCGTATTTTTAATGTGTTTTACATCTTTACCCTTCTTTTCCTGCTTACACCTTTTAATAACTACAAAATAGCTGCAGATGGAATCAGGCAATTAATAGTCTTTTCCAAAAAAGACTTTTAAAAATTTAAAATCGAGATCTTGATTTTAAATATTTTAATTGCTTTAAAGCTAAATGTAAATTAATCAGTCTAGTGAGGAGATCGGAGTTTGTTTCTCGCAGTGAGTTTCTTTAATTAGAAACCAACCAAAGCAAATCGTGCCCTCCATAGTGCTAGACTACCCGAAGAAATGTCAATAGATTCGATTGTGGTTTGCTAAATAGAGGAAATTATTCCTAAGCCTTTCTTCAGTTGGTTTTCGAGTTTGTCGAACTTTGACACTGTCAAGCGAGTTTCTCCCTCCTGAAAACTCAAGATTTTAATCGCACATCTGAAAAGAATTTGTAGAACTTTTCTTTTCTCTCTCTCCTCTGAAAACTCGTGGTTCATTGATTGACTTAAGCTCACAGTCAACGAACCATGAGCTCAAGATGGAGAATGAAGATTGAAGACGGAAAATATGACTACCAATCTGACTTCCAATATATATATATCCTTTTTAAAAAGAATAACAGCGATATGAATTTAATGGTGCGTATTTTTTGTCATCGGAGCATGCTCATTAACACTCGCACAACAATTTAAATAATGTTATCTTTCAAGTGTCTTATAACCACGTTCATCCCACAAAACCAACATCGAACAAACTCAAGCTCGGATATAGAAATAACTAGTTGCGTTTCTTGTGCAAGAAAAACAAAAAGGATGTTGGAATGCATGCACCGCGCGACGGATACTCAGCGTCAGTAATTAAATTCCTACAACATAAGAGTAATTAAAAATTCGCCGAGATCGCTCATTTCCAGGTACAGCATTCCAGACGTCACTGACGAAGCCACCCCTCACTGAAAACATTTATTTAACGTATTGATTACTTCTTCGACATTAACTTAGCCGTGTTGCTTATCTTTAGTATATCCATGCGAAGTGGGGTTACGTAACAACCCATTTAGATGCATCCAATCATGCGCAGCTGTATTATTAACCATTTTTGTGTCTTAGTAGTAATAAAGTTCGATATTTTAAGGTTTTCCCGTTTCTTTATATTATTTTCTATTCAACTTATTAAGAGGGCATTTTATAAGCACATCTTTTCAGATAATTACTTGTATGTTAGGAAATACTCAGGAAAAACGACCGTAGAACTCATACAATAATACCAGTTAGGATTAGGAATACAAGATGGCGGCGAGCTCCCTTTTGCCACTATTTTTGGCACTATAACTCGGCTTCTAATGAAACAAATGTCAACAACAGTTGACACAACACTAATGACGGTTGCCACTTTTGACAACAAAAAGATACAACAGGTGGCGCCACTAGTTTCTTCTATTTTCGAAAAAGTTCGGTTTCTTTTTGGACAGAGGGTGTAATGGCAATCAATAATACAGTTTTATGATACGTTTACGTCTCAGTTTTGAATAGAGCTAATTTCGGACGGATGTGACTTCACATCCGTCCGAAATTATCTTTTTTTTTTTTTTACTTCTCTTAGTAATTTGAACTATAACTGCAATTTATGTTCAGTTCACTGCCTGCGGTGGTGCGTGATTCACATCACGCGCTTCATTGTTATATTTAAATTTCAACAATCTATTTCACTTTGTTCATTTTAACTCCTGTAACTAGAACCATTGATAGCCTCGATGCCAGACGCACATTCTTCTTTGAATAAACATACATGAATTGTTTTTATCTTTTTCAGTCATTAGATTGCATCTTACGCATCACTACCTTATCGCGTGCAGAAAATAGTTTATTTATTACCATTTGTAAGGTATAGTTTTGTCGTCTTGAAGCGTTTTGTATAATTTTCGTTTAAAATAGTCAATTTAAACTAAAAATTGAGATGACTCGATAAATTTTAGTACATCTTAAACCCACATTTTATTAATAGACAGAGTACAGCGGCGTCTCGACAGGGGGAGCTATTATGTGCGTAGGCAATTGATCTTTAGAATATGTTCGTTTACACCTTTAAAAAAAAAATTAAAACATCCATCATTCTGATAAGTTTCAAATGTGCTTTATTACGTCACAATGAGCTATGCGTGTTTGCTATTTGGATCTTCGCAACTATTAAAGTTGAAAAAGAACCAATGAGCACTTTTAATTATTCTAATAAATATTTTATTAATTATTCTAATGCATATTATAAAAATAATGAGAGTTTATGGTTCCATTGAATCCTATAACTGGTGTCAATGGTGTGCGAATCCTGATTTTTCGAATTCCAAGTATTTGATGTATTCTTTGTGTTCTGGAATTCTTATTTCAATACATTGGGAAAAACAAGAAAAAGGCACGTGATAAACACACGTAAGGATAGATTACGTAATTTGGACTTAGTGGTAGGTAGAAGGAAACACAAGTTAGAAATAGTTCGTAGATATTATGTAGATAGAATTGTTGAGAGCCCGTGTCTTGTTATCCGTTGTAATACCCCACGTAGAAACTGATATGGGAACTCATGTCTCTTCTGTAGTGTCCAACTTCTTTATGGAACACCAGAGAAATATGTCAGTCTGGTGCAGGAGATGTACAGAAATGTGAAGACAAGAGTTTGGACCTGTCTGGGAGAGACAGAAAGTTTTCCAGTGACAGTTGACTTGCATCAAGGGTCAGCATTAAGTCCGTTCCTGTTTAATATTGTGATGGAGGTGGTGACGGAGGAGGTTAGAGAAGACGCACCTTGGACTATGTTGTATGCAGATGACATCGTGCTGTGTGCAGAATCAAGAGAAGAAGTGGCAGCTAAACTGGAAAGTACTGGAAGAGAGAGGTCTGAGACTGAGCAGAGGTAAGACAGAGTATATGTGTTGCAAAGTGGATGGCAGCTAAGAGACAGATCTGGAGCCGGAAGGAAATGCCATAAGGAAGGTCAGTGACTTTAGATACTTAGATTCAACAATGAAAGAGGATGGTGAGGCTGAGAAGGAAGTGGGATGCAGGATACAAGCGGGTTGGAGGAACTGGAGGGAGATGGCTGGAGTGCTATGTGGTAAGAGGATGCCGATCAATCTAAAAGGCAAAATTTACAGGACAGTAGTGCGACCAACTATGACGAATGCTATGGAAACTGTGGCCCTGAGGAAAAATAACATCAGCAGGATGGAGGTAGCGGAGATGAGAAAGCTTAGGTGGATGTGCGGTGTGCCGAGAAAGGATCATCGGAGAAATGATTATGTAAGGGGATCGGTGAAAGTTATGAACTTAGGAGCGAAAATACAGGAGGCAAGGTTGAGATGGTTTGGTCATGTGATGAGGAGGGAGGAAGAGTATGTGGGAAGAAAGATCATGTAGATGGATGTGCAGGGGAGGAGGAAGCGCGGGTGGCCAAAGAAGAGATGGAGGGAGATGGTGGAGGAGAACTTGAGGATGAAGAACTTGGATGTGGCTACAGCCCAAGACAGGAAGGTGTGGAGGAGACTCATTACAAACAGCGACCTACTTAAGTGGGAAAAGTTACAGAAGAAGAAGAAGAAGTCCAATTGAGTTCACTATTGAAAGAAACTTCAAAGAATTGTTTTGGCTTGCTGAACACTTTAATAAGTCGCACTCCACTAGCATCATTTAATTTTCTGTTTATCTGAAGTTTACCTTTACAGGGCAGTACACCCAATCATCTCCACACAAAAATTGAAGTTTATCAAGACACTACATCCATTCTACTGGATGCAATCTGTTGGGAGAAGTAAACAAAATAAAAATTGCTTATGTAGATGATCAGACGAACATTTGGAGGGGATTCAACTCTCAACGAGACCTTAATCAGATGTTAAAAGAGTTGTCCACACCACGCAAGTCGATTTAAATTTGATCATGTCTTCTTGGGCATATGTAAAATATCATCATCATGCTTGTCAAGGATTTAGGCCTAGTATGGCCTGTTCCGGCCTTAGAAGTCATCGTTGAACCGTTTAAGAGGACGTCCTGGTTTTCTTTTTCCTAATGGCTTGTACTTTAAGGCTTGTTTTGGTAATCTTTCTGTTTTCATTCTTTGAACGTGTTCCATCCATTTATATTTATACTTTTAAATTTTTTATATTGCTGGTTCTTGGTTTAATTCTTTCATAATATCTTCGTTTCTTTTGTGATCAAATAGGGTATACTTTGCAGTTTTTCTCATAAACTTCATTTCTGCTGTTGTTAATCTTTTTTTTTTTTTTGTAATATGTAAAATATTACGACGTATAAATTAATCCTGTCTTTCAGCATGGAGTTGACATGATTGCCATATTGCCACAATAATATATCGTGTAGAAGCTTTTCTTTTTTGTATCTGAGTTGAAATTTGTGTTTTAATTTGGGTGAAACGTTTTGTTTTTTTTAATGTCCTAAACTTTATGACAAACACGTTTAAATAACACAAACATTTCTATTGATTGGAAACTTCAGTCACATTCTGTTCCAAGATTGGTAGAATAAAAACATTGTTGCAAATTAAAAAAAAAAAAAAACCTAACGGAATTGATAAATCTATAAAAATCTGTTGGTAGATAGAGATTCGCTTATATCGCGCCAGTGAAAAACGCGAAGCAGTGAAATATTGGAGAGAGATCTCCTTATTCTTTCGATGTCTACACCACTACAATCATTTGTCATAGGCATTCTATTTTCCCGACCTCGCACCTCATAGACCTTCCCATACTCCGTATATTTGGTCGGTGGAGAAGCAGGATATGAGGGTGTTTGACACTGGGCATCAATAGAGATGGAAGACTCCTCCTAGTTGTCGTTTTCTATCAAATCATCATCCATCACTGATGGCGATTTGCCATAGAGCCAGGAAGCCTTTCTCCTGCTTTTCTGCACTGACGTAGCATTCCACGACGCACGAATTATAGGGAAATTGTTCAGAAACTGATGATAAATCTGCAACTCTTTCAAAGATTATCGGATTCCGTACCCGAATAGAGAAAACTCGGTAGAAATACTTAAGTTAAAAACGCGTTAGAAGAAGAGGTGCAAAATACACAATGGAGAGTATTTGGAAGAGCAAACAAATAATTAAAATTACGATACGAACCAAGATTGAGAGAAAAAAAACAGATGATGAGAAACTGTTTTGCACCACACATAAAAATACTTAAAAAATACAGCTGAGCAACGTAAAAATACTTATGTAAAGAAGTGTGACAACAACACGTGCTAAGGAGCTTTTTTTAAACAAAAGTTGCATCTCCGCATAAAAGTGAATATTGCATGAATTAAATACAATTGTTTTTAATTCGATGTATTGCAATTAATACATTGCAACTGCATTTAATCACGCTTTAAAGATTTAGAGCCTTCCCCCTCCTACCCAAAAAAAGATAATCGGTGACTGTGTATCCTTATGGCAACTTTTCTGGTACCATAACGCTAGACTGCCAGAAGAAAGATATAAGTTCGATCCTAGTCGTTCCAGAAAAAATGTATCAGACTAATTTTTCTGGTTCTCCGGTTGACGAAGTCGATCTCAGGCATCGAAATAAAAAGTACTTTCATGTAAATTTAGTAAAATAGTCATGAAACCGTCTGAAATGCTACAAAATGTATTCAACAGATTTGAATCAGATGCCAACAGCATGCTGATTAAAATTTATAAGGAGGAAAGATCTGATGAATGAGGAATTTTTTCTTTCCATGAATTTGGCTTCCTACAGAAGCACTTTTGACATAAAACAAAATTTATTGAACAACGGCATTTTAATACTTCTTAATTCTTGGCTGAGCTGATAATTATTTTTTAATATTAGTTAACTTTGTTAACAGCCTTAGTTCTCTAATACAACTGTATAATACCGATTTTGTTTCAAAAATTAGTGATTAAAAGAAAAAAATATATTTTTATGGTCGATTACCCAAAAGTTTAAACCAGTTCCTATATTATTAATGTTCATAAATTCAAATTGAAAGACAATTGGACAACGTATTTCGTAGAAGTGATTGCTACTTCGTCAGGATTCTAAGATAACAACAGATTACCATACTCGTCATCTGCTATGTGTCCAACCCCAACCACCTCCAAAATATTTTGATCCAATTTTGACGAAATTCAAAAGTTGCGCTACTGAAACATGGTTGTCGCTATATTTCATAAATCTAAAAGGGCATTGTTGTTGTTATATTCCATCGAGTCTTTTTCGACTCCTGACGACTCCACGAACATCCACCCTCCATTCTGATCTGTCCCTGACCATGTCTTTCAGACCCTCCAAGCACACTCCAGTTGCTTCTTTAACTCCATCCACCCATCTAATTCTTGGTCTTCCTCTTTTCCTGCTTCCATCAACTTTAGTAAGCATCATCTTCTCCAGACTGTCATTTGCTCGTATAAAAGGGCATTAGCAGTTATAAATGTCATTACTATTATAATCAAAAACAACTTTATACCAATAGACAGTTTGTCAGGCCATATAGATTCAAGTCCCCATCTTTTTCTGTATTCCTTAGAACTACACTACGTGTGTTCGATGCGATTTAAAACCAAGCACTGGATAATTCATCATTTACCTCACACTGTTCCAGTTTACTCTGCGACTCTTCTTCCAAATACACTTTTAATTATTTTTAAGCATTTCCTATTGGTATTAAAATCTGCAGTTTCGTATCACAGGCAATACGTTACTGCCAAGAGATACTAAATACCAAAAAATAAAGGTTTTCTGTATGTTATTGTTGGTTTTTCAGTAATCCCTAGTGGAATCAAAATTGGATAAAACCAACTAAAATTCAGAATCGTTAATTGAATTTTAAAATAATTTTAAATATTTGTTTTCCATTAAACTATTTTGTCCAGTACATTACATCAATTCAAATGTTTACATTATCATGGAAGATATTGACTTAAAGACGTTCTACATTATGCAATAGATTGAAACACGTGACCTTAAAAATTGAATAATTGAATGTTATCCTACTACTGACATACTATGTATTGTCAGTAGTAGGATAACATTCAATGTTAGCGAAAAATTAGAACTTATTGCTAACAATAACTTTTAGTTAGGACATCATAGCACGTGCTTTTTATTGTTGTATATTTTCAAAGACTTAATTGGCGCATTCATCATATTGTTGTCGGATCTAATGTAAAGGCTTATGTAGTCAATTAGACATTTAGACACTATCATCCTCTTTTAGGTTTTATTTTGCTCATTTCTACTCTCTGTTACTTGCATATTTTTTATCAACCATTCAAATTGCCATCTGGATAAAATATATCAAATAATTCATGTTTGGTATCCATATTATTTATGGGCATTTCGTATCTATGTATATACTGATGTGTAAACACGTCAATATTAGTGTAATGGTTTTAATAGCATCTTTGCATTCCTGTTTTGAACGTTTCAGTAATCTGGCAACCCTGAAGCACACAGCGGTATTGCAGAGTAGCCATACGTGCAGGGGCTATTCTGGAATGAGGAAAAAAATATCAAGTTACCAAGGTTTAAAGACTAATGATAAAATCCAATGTAATGTTTAAAATTGTAAGCGAAAACCACTCAATTATTAAAATATTAAAATATTACATAGTTGAATAGTCGCGGCCAAATGATGCTACCCTATTTTGTAATTGTTAAGACAAAAAAACAAAACCAGAGATCGTTGACAAACTTTGCGTGACCTCGTTAATCACGGGAAATCGATCTCCTTAAAATCTTGTCATGTTACTGGGAGCATTTGTGGAGTTTCCTTTTATATTTCTTTAGGGGAGAAGTGGATAGTCTTGGATTATTTATCTGGGTTTTGGTTCGCTATCTAAAAGCATCTTTCGTTCTTCATTATCTCATCTTGATTTTCCATTGATTTTATCAACTCGCATTAGCGACAGCTTCTGTTAGAGTCGTGAATTATAAAGATGATTAAGTAAGATAGGTAGATAGAATTAATAATCAGATAGGTTGATATTTATATTTTTATTAATGTTTGGTAGATAATTTTATTTCAAAAATAATAAAATTGGAAAAGATTGTACAAATGTGTTTACACTTTTCCCCAACCATTTTCTTTAATATTTTATC
Organism: Typopeltis vanoorti; assembly: GCF_054136105.1. Taxonomy (NCBI): domain Eukaryota; kingdom Metazoa; phylum Arthropoda; class Arachnida; order Uropygi; family Thelyphonidae; genus Typopeltis; species Typopeltis vanoorti. The sequence goes on along the minus strand of NC_143574.1, from coordinate 4,144,791 downwards.
TCTGACAGCTAATAAATACTCATGTCTTGTGGGTTTAAGATATGGAGGAGATGTATGTAATATATAATAGTACATAATAACATATAATAGCATAAATGTTTCTCTTCTTCGAACTTCTCACAGGTGTAAGCTGATGAGATCATTGACTAACAAGTTTACTTATCTAGAGAAATTTTAGAAATTATCAGTCTAGCTTCTAATCGATTTTCTTAGAGGTATGTGGGGCACTTGGAAGAGAGCAAACTCTCCCAAGTGCCCCACATACCTCTAAGAAAATATGGTCTATAGAAGGAAAGTGCAGAAAAACAAATAGAAATTTCAGACACCCAAGATGCAAATAAAAAAATAGGAGACCTGATATATCCTAATGGACAGTGACGACTGATACTTATGTCGGCTTTATTCAGCTCTGTTTAAAATTTAACCAGTCTAATACGGAGGCGGTAGTGTCCTCTCGTGAAAGAGACAAACCAACTAGTGAACATGCGCAATCAGCAGCTATCAACTGTTATTCGTGGAGATTGATTTAACTGATCAAGCTGAAAGTGATATGAAATTAACGGAAACAGGGTTGTTCGTCAGTAACAAACCATTACACGTTATATGAAAATGTCAGCTAATTAGTCTGTTGTTTGCTGGATGTGTTAACAAGTATTGATAATTGGATTAATTTGGACTCCAAACTGTTTTGCATTTTATTGACTTTTAGAAAGGGCGTATGAAATAAACGAGTTATCTACTTTGCAGTTAAGATTATTGGTTGTTTTTTTAATAAACAGAAACTCAAAACAAAAAAAAAAGAAAAAATGCTGTTCAAAGCAGTCACCGTTGATGCCAAGCCGATGTTGGAGATGAGCAAGAGAAGAGTTTGCTGCAGGCGTAGAATTAAAATGTGCTGATTTGCTGGAACGTAAACTTTTTTTTATTAGAAAGATCAACCTTCTAATAAAAAAAGTTTTTTTTTATTAGAAGGTTGATCTTTTATAATGAATTATTTCTGAAATCCTGAAGACTCAGTATAACATTTCATCTTTTCAAAAATCTAATTTAAAAAGAGAACCGAAACTTCATTAGATACTTAAGAACTGCCATGGCATCCTTTACCAACTCGTGAAAGTGCTTATCACACAGTGATAAGCACTTTCACTGTGCGATAATCTTCACAGTGTGATTCATCTTCATCGCGTCATCTTCATCATCACGATGAAGATGACGCGATGAAGATGAATCAAATCACAGAAGACTTGATTTGGAACATACACCCTCTGTCCAAAAAGAAACCGATCTTTTCGAAAATCGATGAAACTAGTGGCACCACCTGTTTTATCTTTTTGTGTCGAAAGCGGCAACCTTCGTTAGTGTTGTGTCAACTGTTTATGACATTTGTTTCATTAGAAGCCGAGTTATAGTGCCATGAGTGACAGTGGGTTTTGACGAACGGACGCTCGCCACGATATTCATGCCGTACGCGACGAATTCTCGCTATTAATCGCTTCAGAACTTCGAGATAAAACTCACCATTGACCGATTGGCGGAACGAATTCTTTGTGGATAATTCCCTTGGAATCGTAGAAACAAATCGGCATTGTCTTTACTTTTGACTTCTCCAAGCGACTTTTTTTCGGATGCCCCTCTTCTGGTGGTCTCCACTCAACACTCTGTTTCAGGCTCACTCAAACACCACGATTGGTCATCAGTAACGATCGTTTCAAGGAAGTTTGAGTCCTTACGAGCGGTTTCAATGAGGTCCTTGCAGTGTTCAATTCGATACATTTTTTGGTCGTCGGTCAACTTGTGGGGAACAAATCGCGAATTCAATTTACGAAGGCCCAAACTCTCGGTCGAAATGTCTTGCACAGTTGACTTTGGAATCCCCAATTCATCTTCAATCAATCTCACTGACGATTTCGGGTTTTCTTTGATGAAATCACGCACTTCTTGGATGTTAACTTCGCTGAGTCCAGTTTTTGGACGGCCCGGCTTTTCGTCGTCCTCAAGCGTCTCACGACCACTTTGAAATCGCTTAAACCACTCGTAAACTTGAGTACGGGATAAGCATTTATCACCGTATGCTTTTTGAAGCATTTGATGCGTGTCGGTAAAACTTTTACCAAGTTTAACACAAAAGTCAATCGCAGGTCTCTGTTTGAAACTCATTTTCCGACCGTTCGTCAAAACACAGTCACTCTTGGCACTAGAACTCGGCTTCTAATGAAACAAATGTCATAAACAGTTGACACAACACTAACGAAGGTTGCCGTTTTCGACAACAAAAAAAGATACAACAGGTAACGCCACTAGTTTCTTCTATTTTCGAAAAGTTCGGTTTCTTTTTGGACAGAGGGTGTACAAGACGTAGTGTTGTCTGTTCTACAAAATTCTTCTACAGATGTTGAATATAATATTCTATATATGGCTGGATAGTCCGTATCACTCCAAAAGTATCCTGTACTAAAAAGATAATAAAATTCTACAATTCTATCGGATTTCCTACCTGCGGATTCGTACCACAAGAGCTTCATTACATCACATCCTAAACATACACCAGAATGAGACCTGGTGACTGACGTGCAAAAACCTTCGAACTAAAGACACTGTTCCGTAATTATTCCAGGTGAGTTGACATGATATGACTCAGTATCCCGATGGAAATGAGGAAGAGGAGAAGCAGGTTCGATGAGTTATACGTTAAAGGGATGCTGGACAGCTGCTGCTCTCGTATTAACAGACTCAAGGGAATGTGAAGGAATGATAGTTGTGAATTCAGAGGAGCAGTGACCGTGGAAGAACCTGTAGAAGAGACACAAAGCTCTGGTCAAACGCTGCGTGTAAGGTTGAAGTAAGCCTGTGAGGGAAGGGTCATCTATGAGCGGAATTGCTCTCCTCTGGACAGCATCAATTATTTTTAAGGAGGTTTTAAGTGCACCATTCCAAATGCGTGTACAGTATTCTAAGGATGAACGAATTTGGAATTTATATAGGGTTAATAGCTGGCTGGGTGCAATGGCTTATGAGCGGGAAATAATGTCTAGTGATGCTGAAGAAGCTATTGATGTGATGTGTTTGTATTACTGAGAAATAAAGCAGGAGTGAGTTTTGACAGCATTGAAGGTTATCCTTACCCACTAAATGATGGTATGGAGATCAGGGTTTCAGGCACTGTTTGCTGATGATCTTGATGTAAGGGATGTCCGGGAACTACGTGGTTTGTTAAAGGAGTAGGATGGATGAGGAGCTATGGATAGAATCCATAGGTCCTCATTCATCATTCAATGGCATCTTCATTCAATGGAAAAGCTATGGATAGAAATTGTAGTGGTTGAGAGTCATTAATTATGTATACGAGAAAGAGGGTGGGTGAGAGAATAGGGCCCACTCCTGCATCGGTGGCAAAGCTAAGAGAGGGTACCATCCAATGTGACACGCAGTGAACGACCTGACGTAATGAAAACAGTCATCGTGAATACAGCAATCGAGAGTGCGTGCCAGGAAACGTTTTTCACGCTATCATTCCATTGTGACTAACCATGATGAGTCATGATACATCCAACGCAAGCTTCTCCGGTTGCATGTCTTTCTCTTTCATTGATTATCTTGTTCCGGCAGCAAGATAATGCTTTCTGTTTAGCACACAAACCAATCTCAGTACCACCTAACGGCAGTCTGTTCTTACTGGTCCTTTCTAGCTGGCAATGTCATTTCCAAGTCAATCAAGTCGGCCATTTACAGAGTTGAACGCTATTGTTGTCCTGGAAACCAACTGTTCATTTTTGGTGTCTGAAACATGAGATCAATCACGTGTTATTTATGGGTTTTTTTTTTTTTTCTCAAATGAGGAGTGGTAGAAGTTGATCTGCGAGTGTGAATGTCGCTGATTTTTTCCAGAAGACTAAGAAAAGAACAAGTCAAGGCTGGCTCACTTTAGTATATTTGCAAGTGGAGGCTCGTACATAAGCACTGCGGAACTGCGCACCCCCAGTTTTTCTTGATATATAAATATATTTATTAATTTATTAATATTTGCTTGTAATATTTGATTTTATCATCAGCAATCCTATACAATTCTCTTATTTTGTATAAAAATAATAAAAATCCATCTTGTAGGAGGGCGCTAGCAGCACTGTGTTTACCCAATGTCATATTAGAATTACTCGGTGTATTTGACACGTTTTATTGTCATAAACCTGTCAGTATATGAGACAACCAAATGAGACCCCTTTAGACACATCATCATCTTCTTCATCATCATCTTGTTCTCCTGCATGTTCATCATCAGTATCTTCTTATTCAGGATAATCTTCAGTATTTTTGGAGATATTTTGTCATCCAACGGATTTTGATGCCTCTGTAGTAGAATGACCTTTGACCCAATATGACCTCTCAAAGTCCCCATCGATCCGCTTCTCTAGCTTGCATACAACAGCCAGTACAGTGTCGCTATCTGCCGAGTAAAAATATAATAAAAACATTATCGACCTACCTATCATTTATTTATTCTAAATATTCGTTTGATTAAATAAAAATATTGTCAAAGACTTTTCCATTAACATACCTAGAAATAGAAGTGCAGGATGGATGATCCTCCGAACACAATCCTTCTCTCTCTCTTTATCTATCTATCTCTCAGTGTAATACACATGAAATAGACCCGTGCCCGAGGATATTAATTATAGTACCAATAACGAAACCCAAGGCTTTTCCAGCGGCGATTTTGAAAACTAAGCCTTGGGTTTCCGAAAATTCAACTAAGCCATTTCGACTGTAAAATACCCCCCACACCCACACACACACACGAAATCATTTAATTTTCAGTTTTCAGTTTAACGGAAAGTTTTGAGTGAAAAACACCAGCAGTTTAATTCTGTGTTTAGAATTCACTTTCGCCAAATTAATTTCACAAATCTTTTTAATATCCAACTATTTCCAATTCAGCGATGGACTGACTGCTTTATTCATTTACTGAATAGGAAAATGTGGCGAATGCGTACATCAGCGTGTGATTTGCTTGTGTCGAAATATTCCTACTACAGAAAAGTCTGTAAAATATTGGAAAATATGGCAAACGGAAGTGATGCAGCTTGTTACCAGGAGCGTTATTTCCATTTTTTCCCCCAATATTTTTCGCAACAAGGCTCATAGTAGCGCTGCAGAGGAAAATTGGTACGCGCAAGTGGTCGTAAAAAATGCAATTATTAATTATAGAAATTGTATGATCAATTTCTCTTTTGCATGGTAGCTTGAGGCGTTATGATCTAATTAATGCTTGTGTTAGTGAGAGATCGGGATGGTGTGAGTGCGTTTTTATAAATTGTTTTCGAGAATAACCACAACTGATGAAATAATACCAATAGACTTTAGCTGGATCGATCTTAGACCCTCCGTAGTCAGTTAGTATAGACCTGGGTTCGATTCCCGTCAGTGAAGTGAGGTCTTTATCTGGTCTCTTTCGACTAAAGGTGAGTTAGCTGATCTCATACGAAGGTATGGGTTTTTTTTCACTCCGAAACTTGGGTTTTTCTTATCTCAGAACAGGCAAACCGGTCCCGAGCCCGGATGTAATTCGGGTGGGGGGAAAGCAATAGTGAACTACATTGTAAACATTCACCAGAAATACTTTGTGGGCAAGCCTACAAAGTCACTTACGGTAGGAAACGACTGAAAGGAAAAACCAAGGAATCGATCTTATCCCCAATTCCACCCTTGAAAGTATTATCTACCATTACAGTCATCATCATCTTCTTCATCATCTTGTTCTCCTGCATATTCATCATCAGTATTTCTTCTTCATCAACACATTCATCATCATAACCATCTCTTCATTATTATTTTGATCATCATCGCTTCTTCTCCGTTATCATAATCATCTTCATCATTATCATCTTATTCTTTTTATCTCTTCTTCATCAATATGAACGCGTCATTATCATATCACCATCTTCATCATCATCTTGCTCTCCTGCATATTCATCATCAGTATCTTCTTCTTCATCAACACATTCATCATCATCATAACCATCTCTTCTTCATTATTATTTTCATCGTCATCTCTTCTTCTCCGTTATCATAATCATTTTCATCATCACCATTATCATCTTACTCTTTTTATCTTCTTCATCAATATGAACAGCGTCATTATCATATCACCATCTTCATCATCATCTTGCTCTCCTGCATATTCATCATCAGTGTCTTCTTGTTCATCAACACATTCATCATCATCATAACCATCTCCTCTTCATTATCATTTTCATCATCATCATAACCATCTCTTCTTCATTATCATTTTCATCATCATCTCTTCTTCTTCTTCAACATCAGCAAAACTTTCAAAATATTCTGTAGTAAAATCAAGGAAGCAAAATGCGAGCAGACGAATTAACCGACCAAGTTCACATTTTAGAGCAAAACTCGTGAATAAAAACAAATTATTTGAATTATTCTTTAAAGTGTATTTCTGTTTTACTTTAAAATTCTTAAATATAAATGAAAATTAACATAAGTACAAATATCCAATGAAGAACGAGATATAACATTATTCATCGAAAAAAATAAGGTTGGTGGCTTTAATTATGATTGAGCAAGCAAGGCGTGAATACTAAGCGAGGGGGATTCCATTTTGTAATTAACTAAAGAGCCACGTTGCTATTCTCGCGATAGGTTTACATGCTGGAATACGAACAGCACATAATTTGTTTAAAATTGAATTAGAAGTAATTACGTTAGCAATTAAGTTAAAACTATGTTCGCAATATCTGGCATAACTTCGTTTGTAAAAGGGTGGTTCTACACCTGTCCGAAAGATGGCGACACATGCGCACGCCTGAGTTAGGAAAATAACAAATGTTCTTTGAATGGATAATAAGAGGGCTTCATTTTATACTGTAAGTTGAAATTAACTCAAAAACTATGTTTTTGCTTTTCATGCTATTCTTTTTTCATCCTAATCGTAAGAATATTTTTATTTTTTTCAGCATGGTGTTTTTCGCACTGCTTTTCTTAATATACACGCATTTATATGTGTTCCAAGACTCGTTTGTGTGTTCTGCCGTATGCAAACTCTTCTACCATCCAACTTGAAAGCTTACTCAGCCTTGTTTCTACAAGATCTACAAATATTTGTTTTTCCTTTGATCACATTTGTATCCTCGCCTTTCCGACAGTCTTACGATTATCTAAGGTTATCAATAGATAACGTTGTTGGATGTTAAACAACCTCTGCGTCCTAGACAGCGAGTTAGCCAGTCTCATACGGGGACTTACAACTTTTTCTCCAAAAAGTGCAGATCAGATAAACTGTCTAGAAAATCACATGCGATTAACGTAACACACTGGACTCATAGCCTTTAATGTTTGGGTCATTATCAAAAACAACTGCAGAGTTTTTACCTGAAAACAAGAGAAAATGTCCTGACACACCCTCTGTCCAAAAAGAAACCGAACTTTTCTAAAATAGAAGAAACTAGTGGCGCCACCTGTTGTGTCTTTTTTTTGACGAAAGCGGCAACCTTCATTAGTGTTGTATCAACTGTTTATGACATTTGTTTCATTAGAAGCCGAGTTATAGTCCCAAGAGTGACTGTGTTTTGACGAACGGTCGGAAAATGAGTTTCAAACAAACAGCTGCGATTGACGTTTGTGTTAAACTTGGTAAAAGTTTTACCGAAACGCATCAAATGCTTCAAAAAGCATACGGTGATGAATGCTTATCCCGTACTCAAGTTTACGAGTGGTTTAAGCGATTGCAAAGTGGTCGTGAGACGCTTGAGGATGACTAAAAGCCGAGCCGTCCAAAAACTGGACTGAGCGAAGTTAACATCCAAAAAAGTGCGTGATTTCGTCAAAGAAAACCCGAAATCGTCCGTGAGATTGATTGAAGATGAATTGGGGATTCCAAATTCAACTGTGGACAACATTTTAACCGAGAGTTTGGGCCTTCGTAAATTGAACTCGCGATTTGTTCCCCATAAGTTGACCGACGACCAAAAAATGTATCGAATTGAACAGTGCAAGGACCTCATTAAAACCGCTGGTAAAGACTCAAAGTTCCTTGAAACGATCGTTACTGGTGACGAAACGTGGTATTTTGAGTTTGAACCCCAAACAGAGTGCTGAGTGGAGACCACCAGAAGAGGGGCATCCGAAAAAAAAGTCGCTTGGAGAAGGCAAAAGTAAAGGCTGATTTGTTTCTACGATTCCAAGGGCATTATCCACAAAGAATTCGTTCCGCTTGGCCAAACGGTCAATGGTGAGTTTTATCTCGAAGTTGTGAAGTGATTGATAGCGAGAATTCGTCGCGTGAGGCATAAATATCGTGACGACCGACCGTTCGTCAAAACACACTGTCACTCTTGGCACTATAACTCGGCTTCTAATGAAACAAATGTCATAAACAGTTGACACAACACTAACGAAGGTTGCCGCTTTCGACAACAAAAAGATGCAACAGGTGGCGCCACTAGTTTCTTCTATTTTCGAAAAGTTCGGTTTCTGTTCTAGACAGAAGAGGTATAATTGGAGCGAAGCCCGGCTAGTATTTATCATCACGAAAGAATGATGAAATTATTGAATTTCGTAGTGTAGTTGTGTTTTGCGACTTCTTTAATTTTTTGTATTGGACATCAATTTTCACGACATCATCACCCCAAAAACAGAAATGAAAATTCAATTAAAAAAAGTCCTACCCACGAGAAAAAGAGAAACATCGTGGAAGAATTTATTTTTCAAGGGATGAACTTATTTTCCAGACTGCCCTCTAGGGAAGTTAAGGATCGATGAGGCCAGTCTGTTTAACTTTTAGCATCCTGGGAGTCCGATAGCTTGCGTGGTCCAAAAATATCACCCAATACGACCCTATTTAATTTCGAAAAGAATTGAAGAGGGAAGATATCTGCTTATGGATGTACTCGTTTTCATTTTGTTACCATGGAAACAATCACACTAAAGCCTAAAGGCTGTAATTACTTGGTTTAACTTCTGTACTGTTCCATTTAATGACGCGTTTATTTATTTAAATAAAACAGGACAGTCATCTGCCTCGTTAAAAAAATGCCCACCAGAAAGTAACGGAGGACCCTAATTAGCATCTAAAGTTAATTAGCTACCGTCGTTGTGGGTCATACTAAGGGCCTGCATGCGAGGGCCATAATGATAGACGCCCACAAGAGCAAATTATGCGTCAGAAGTAATTTTCTTGCAAGTTCATTTCTCCCCACCCCTCATCTCTTTATGAATTCCCGGGACTGGTCTATAAAAGCTATTTTATGATCGCTCCCATCGCTGTTACCGCTCCAGGTTACACATCCATGTGATTGAAATAAGAATAAAAAAATCAGAGAAGTAAATGTGTACGACATAAATAAAAGCTACAGTACGTTGCTTGAGGTGCTAAAACGCACACAAAAATAATAGCAATTACTAGCTCCCTCTGCTGGTACCCCGTGTCAACATTCCTTCGGTTTAATAGTCTAAGCTGACACGCATAACACGCTGACACATAAACATTATTAAACTAATTTATGCTGATTTTCATTGACATCCCATATTGATCACCAAATATATTTATAATATTATTAAAAGTACTCACGAGTTCCCAGACTTTTTAGCCTGTGTGCTGGTAGTTTTCCCCTCCTTTTGTGCATCCTGGAGAACATCTTCAATAAGAGATTTCTTAATACCAAAATAAACAAAGTGTCCCTTGTCTCTTATTCATATTAAATTTTAAATCTGCAGGCCTATTACTTTTAAAAAATCACGGCACTACAGTTTCGAAACTTTCACCCTACAATACGAACTTGCGAAGAAAGTATTCAGTATTACTAGATTGGAGAACCGAATACAGACTACCTTGATCTTCAATTTTTGTTCAAAAATTTACTTCATACTTCCTTGCTGATTGGTCACTGACATTTTCTACACGGATGTCATTTCCTTCAGTTTTGAGAACAGAGGATACGCCGCCCATTGTTGTAATCCGCTTGCAGGCAATATAATATTATAAACTGTTAACAGTTCTTCCAAACCTTTATCAGTTGAAGGCATTTAAACGCCCACGACTAAACATCTCCAGCTGTATTCCATCAAAGCCGATTCTTAAAATTCTTTATCTTTGAAATATAATACGAATTACTAGAATAATCACAGCTGTCATTTCAGGCTAACATTCGATTTATGCGATAATGGTCGATGCTGTTTCCACTGCACAGTTGGTAACCATGGAAATGTGCTTGAAACAAGTATTAAGCTCTTGTGTTGAAGCTAGCCTTCAACAATGCGCCCACTTTTATTAAATACAAGCAGCAATGGGTGAAGTGGGAATCGAAAAAAAAAAGGCCATGTATCATCTGTTGTTGTCATGGTAACAACTCCTTTTCCTGGCTAAATGCCAGAGAGTAGAGAGCATGGCTCGAATCAAGTTTTAAATTACTAAATAAAATTGGCTGCACGGATAGCTTAATCACGTGGTTGACACTATATTTATTTCACTAAAGAAAGATAAAAAAGTGTTTCTACCCTTTACACAGCTGTTTAGGAATCTACGCAATTTTGAGTTTTGATACTTTAGTTTTGATTTCGGACACCAGGTAGCAGCACTGAGGTTGAGCATTAGAAATGTAGACACTCAGTATATGACTCACTATTCGAGGTTTCACATGTTCCTTATGCTGAGTGTCTACATTTCTAATGCTCAACCTGAGTGCTGCTACCTGGTGTCCGAAATCAAAACTAAAGTATCAAAACTCAAAATTGCATGATGAATACAGTTCAAAATTCCACGTACAAACTCTGAAGGGAGGTAGAGAACATCAAAATCAACCCTATTCACATAGCAAAGCATGACTGGAAATGCCACCAGAAAGTGATAGGTGGCGCTGTTCGCCAGCACTCCAGGTGACCAATTGGGACTTCCTTATTCAAGTTCGACGTCGCACGAAGAACATGCGTCGTTTTACGATGGCAGACATGCACATCGTTTACCACATTATGTATCCAACTACTATTGAACTGTTCAGTTAAGCCTAATAAAGTTTTTTACGCTACTTACTGGCTTGTGTTATTTCTGTATCTTTATGTCCCTGTTAGTATCTGTATATGGTTGATTTTGAGGTTCTCTACCTCCCCTCGAAGTTTGTACGTGGAAGTTTGAACCACCCTGTATACAATGGGAACAAAGGCACTGACAAGGGGAACAATATGTCCACTTGCTTCGCTCCGAGGTGTTAGATAACTTGCAGAACACCATTCCACCCATCTTCAGTTGCCTATGACTCTCATACTTCTACCAATACTCAAACTATTCTGAAGTCATTTTTACATAAGCGATTGTTTTGCTTCTAAAGTTCATGTAATATTTATACACCCGGACATCTACTCGACAATAATGATGATGTCCAAATACTAAAGTTGCTCCAAATAATAGAAGAAATCTCGGTTATGATAGTATTAGACGTTGTTTACATCACAGTTCATTTGACTGTTTGTCGCGCTACTTCCTGATTTATAATCCATCGTCTCCCGCTTCGCTAACACAAACAGCAAAAGTTGATCACGTGTTGTGTACCCATTTAATGTTCGTATCTGCGGTATGCCGCATGAATAACTGAAAGCCTACATCTTGGCATTTATTTAGTGGAACTAAATGGACCGCGAGCCATAACTTGATGCTATAAGCTAGCTCAGTTGTTAGCTGAACCCCCACGTCTGTAAATCACAAAACAGCAAAGTGATTGCACGCTTAGAATACAACACGTAATGGGCACATGATGAGAAGCAATTCTGCCATCTTCTTTCTCTCTTTACAAATTTATTTCTTTCACATGAAAGATCGAAACACATCTGGTTGTTTTCAAGATAAATTCCCGTCTTTATTAATCAAACAACAATCCATCTGAGTCATGTATCATATGAGGAAATTCATTTCTACATCAATTTATTAGGTCTCAGAATAAATTATTTTTCGACTGATCCTCCTGATGGTGATTGTTTTGCTTCTTTTAATGATTAACGATAAAGAGGGTCACGAAAGTTATAATTCTTTCAAAGCAATGGTATTTACAGTGATAATGCGTGGATTTGAAAGATGGATTAGTAACAAGAAAGACAGAAAGTGAATTGATCAATGAGTCTGAAAGGTTCTCGGCCTAATAATGAAAAAAACGAATTTATAATTTCAAAATTATTTTTATTTTTCAACATAATCTCCCTTAAGACTAATACATTTATTCCAGCGATTCTCCCATCCCTGTAGTGGTTCTCAGTAAGATTTGCAAAATGCTCCTCTACAGTTGCAATCACCTCTTGATTCGAAGAAAAACGCTCACTAGCGAGGAAGAGTTTTAGTTTTGAGAAGAGATAGAAGTCAGAGGGAGCCAAATCTGATGAATAGGGTGGATGTTCCAACAATTCATAGTGCAGATCCCTTAATGTTCCCATTGCCAAAACACCTTTGTGGGCAGGTGCATTGTCCTGATGAAAGATGATTTTTTTTCTTCTGCAAACCGAGTCTTTTCTCACAAATATATTCGTCTAGTCTGGTTAAAAGATCGGAATGATATTTCCCAGTTATTGTTTTACCCTTTACAAGATAACTAATAAACGAAATGCCTTCAGCATCCCAAAACACCGATGCCATGACCTTTCCTGCTGATGGAACCGACTTTGTCTTCTTTGGCGCTGAACAACCGGCTTCTGTCCACTGTTTTGACTGCTGTTTGGATTCTGGTGTGTAATGGTAAATCCAAGTCGCACCCATAGTAATAAATCGACGCACAAAATCAGTTTTATTCTTGTTAAAACGCTCCAAGCACTGTTCAGAGATTTTCATGCGAGTGCGTTTTTGATCTGCTGTGAGCAAGCACGGCACCCATCTTGCGCAAAGCTTTTTCATATGCAATTCTTCATGCAAAATATATCCTTCACGTTCTTTTCAAATGCCTATAGTCTCAGCAACTTCGCGCACTTTGACTCGCCGGTCATCGAATACCATATCGTGCACTTGATCAATGATTTCTGGTGTTGTTACATTTTTTGGACGTCCTTCACGTGGATCATCTTCAAGGCTGGTACGGCCACGTTTAAACTCAGCAGCCGCTTTCTTAATTGTCGAAGACGAATGAGACGAGTGCCCCAAAACATTTATGAACTTGGAATGAATTTCTTTTGGCGTAAAACCTTCTTTTACAAAGAATTTTAAACAGCACGATACTCAGTTTTATCCATTTCAAGGGATACAGACAACACGTTTGCTTCAGACAGCTGAATAAAACAAACTACTTGATAGAATGACTTGCAATTTCACATGGATGCTTATGACAGATGTATCAACTTAGAAAAAGAAAATCATGCTGATTGTTGCCATTTATGGTCGAGCACTGGCAATTCGTGGATTAACAATTGTGGTATGTCTATTAACAATGTTCATTCATGGTAGCTTAATTATGCTATAACCCTTGAAATTATTCATTTGTTTACTTAGAAGATGGTTACCATGGATAAATATCTGTCGAAAACAGACTATCAGGTTATAAAAACTAAAACAAAATCATATATGACGTCCGTAGATGCCGTATGATCACTTCCATACCTCACCGAGTTTTGGGAGTAAAGTATTTTGCTAGAATAAGTGGTAGGGTCGTAGATGCCCTTTCTACACAGAGTTAGAACAATCACAAGCCTTCCCATGGCAGGATTCGAACCCGCAGCCTCTTAGATGGACCATTATTAGCTAATGGATTTTATTAGAATCAAAAAAGGGAAGAATAAAGCTCTGGACTTCCTTTTGTTCGGTGTCGTCCACTGGGTAGGTAACGCAATGTGGAATGATGGGTTGCTCGCTGAAGGGAAGTTGATGACCTGTTCCGTAGCAATACAGCTGACAGGCCCTTCTCGACAAAACTTTTGCACAAAGATGGATTGGCCACAGTGGATTAATGTGTTGACCTGCACTGCTACCACTTTACATGTCGGGATAACCTTCCGCTGGTTACGGGAAAAGAAACTGGTAACCCGAATCGTGAACCCAGAGAACGAAAAGGGAAAAAAACAAATCAAATCCCCATAAACAAAGTTATTAAATCATCTAGAAAAATATAAGTAAGTAAATAAAGAAAAGTAAGTCTCCATCCACAAATCTACAAACAACACTATTCGTTTTTCTTCCTTCAAATACGAATTCAGATATTTTGAATCCAGTTGTGGTCCTATTACTAAACTTAACATCCGATATTATCCTTTATCTTCATTATGACATCCATCGTATAAGCCCTTAATACAATAATCCCCCGAAAAAAAAAAAAAAGAATCTTCTGTTGTCATGGAAACACAAAGTCATTACGTCAAATTCGTCTAGTGTATCAGAATCAGAGTCTGTTTCACTGTAGACAGATGTAAAGAGTAATTGGCAGCTATCAACGTTGGCAAACATCTCTTTATATACTCAGCAAGTGTTTTTGTTTTAATTGTTTACGAATTTGATGATGATTGATCTTAACGTTAGAATTTATTAATGAAGGATGTTTGTTTTCATTTTAGATTCACTTTCTTTACTTTTAACGAATTTATTTTATTTTATTTTTATTTCCAAACTACTCTATTGTCACTTTTAAATACACAATCCATCTACATACTCCTATCTAAGTACCAGGTAGGTTCCAAAAGTTGCCAGTCTAACATACAAATTTTGCGCCAATTTATGAACAACGTGCGCGACAGATGGCACCATCTATGGGGAGGTTAGTGTGCCAGTTTCAACTCTCTACCTGTGTCGTTCACTTGGAGGCACTCGATTGACTAACGCGTGGCAGTAAAGTTAAAAATTGAGTACCGTACTGTGATCAAGTTTATCACCAAAGAAGGGCTTTCTCCTTGTGCTATCAAACAGCGATTGGATGGGGCTTATGTGGAAGGTTCTCCTTCATATTCCACCATGAAGGAATTGGCTAAATAGTTTCGCCTAGGAAGAGAGAATCGAAGATGATCCTCGTGATGGTCGGCCTGTGGAAGTGATTGAGGAAAATGTCTCAATTTCAATGAAATCTCAGCGAGATTTCATTGAAATTGAGACATTTCAAATAAATAGAACATCGTCTGATTTGTTCCCACAAGTTTTTAGAGCTTCGCCAAGGAAATCAGAAAGAAGTGCTGGAATCCATTGTCACCAGAGATGAAACTAAGGTCCTTTATGATGCACTTCCCAAAAGGGAATCCATGGAGTGGAACAAACCAGGGAAAGCATCACTGAGAAAAGCCAAGATCACTTAGTCCACCGAGAAGATTATGGTAACATGATCTTCTTGGTGGACTTTTGGGATTGCCGAGAATTCTCTTGATTAACTTCAAAGAAAGGGACACCATCTTGAATGTAGAATATTATTGATGTGTATATTATGTCCAAGCTAAGGATGAACTACATTTTTACTTGAATCATGGAAAACATTTTCATATTCAGGTAAAAATGTAGTTCGTCCTTAGCTTGGACACCAGTTATAGTGATGATTGCTTTGGCAGAACAGTTAAATACACTGATGACCTCTTTTATTTACTAGTACGACTACTACTATTAATAATAATTTTTTTTTTTTATTTATCAACATACAGAGTATTTACATATATACAATAAAGTATACTATTACGTTTTCTGTTCAGTAAAAAATGTAGAGTACAGAGATTTATTTTTTAAATGTAAATGTGCATAATTTTTTTCAATATCAATATCATAGCTTATTATTATACAGCCTATTTACGTATACACATTTTTATTTTAATATCAGTATCATCATTATTGTTATACACTGTACTGACTGTTTTGTTACATAATCTGCAGTCTTTGATTATGAGGATTACGTGTAGATGCGCGAGGCAAATTAATCCCACCTACTTCGAAGCTTGGGTTAGCTTTTATGAAGAGAGTAGGATTAGCCTTCACTATTTATGTTGTTGCTACTGTTTATGTATGGGATGTAGGCAATGGATGCTGGTGATTTGTGATGTGTATATTAGTGTTAATGGTGTATTAACTTTGTTGGTATATTTTCCAGAGTTCGTGTTTTAATGTTCTGTAGTTATATATATATATATATCATAAAACTTGCTGTCATTGCATCAGACCAAGAATGTGTGTTCCTGTCACCACTATAAACAGTTTCGTGTGTAAAAGATGCTTGGTTTTCAAACAAACTCACAGATGCACCATCTTGTTTCTTGCACTTGTCGACCCACAGTCTTCGTTGAAATAGACACGCCCGAAACTCTGTTGAAATCTTCACTGATGACCTCTCCTCGAGTTTTTTTCGTACTTCTACGTTTTGTAGACGTAATTGACCTGTCTTTAACAGATCTTACCGATTTATCTTTGTCTTTCTGATAGAATTATTCTTTCTATTGAAGATTTTCAGAAGAGAAACATTGTGGACACTAACTTCACTGGCACAAGACCCACTAATGTCTGCCATTTCCACAGACATTGACAGATTGCCTTTGTGCAGGTGCTTTCAAGCTCAGCATGATGTATGACATGCAAATTTTCCATTTACTGCACACACAGAGGACTACCAGATTTCTCAGCTTTCATCTGGACACTTGTGATGAGGATAATATTTTAAGTATTTCCGGTTATCTCTTAAATTAAAAAAAAAAAAACTTAAATTTAATGTCAACCATCTGTAGAAAAACATATCCCCTAAATGTTTTATTTATTTTTATTGTGTGTGTGCCCGTGCGCGCGCGCGTGTGTGTGGGTGTGCGAATGCCTTTTCTTCAATGAGCTAGAAAACGTAACAATTCAAATAGTTATTCGAAAATGACGTCATACTTTATGAAGGTCAATGAAATGAGAAACGATATATAGGATCTTGATTATATTGAGATAGATCTAGAACATAAAACGTTAATTTTTTTTATTCGAAAATAATTTACACATTCTTGATTAGAAACGTAGTATCTTAATGCAGTAAAACAAATTAAAAATATATTACGTAACTTAATATATGATGCAGTGTACAAAATAAACTGCAATGAATCAAGTCAAGTCCAAATCGCTCGCTAATAAGCTTATAACAATGAATCGAAGTCATGCATTAGCGACTTATAAAAATCCTGAGAGTCGGGATATGTAATATTTCCAACTTTATGGAGAAAAGAAGCCAAGAACCTAAACATCTCCGTTTTTTATCTTTCCAAACACTGCTATAATAAAAGTAAGCGCGTGAAACATGATAAAAGAGCAACCCACACAAAAAATAGGAATATTGAGAAGCATTGCTGTTCAGCCATATGATTCTTCACGAACAAGATCTCCAAGACATTGCATCAACAAATAACAGTGGCTTTCTCCCCGGTTAAAATGGTCTCAAGTCTCCTTACCCTCCAAATCTTTTTCATTCGCCAATCAAAATTTCTGGAATATACACCCTCTGTCCAAAAAGAAACCGAACTTTTTGAAAATAGAAGAAACTAGTGGCACCACCTGCTGTATCGTTTTCTTGTCAAAAGCGGCAATCTTCATTAGTGTTGTGTCGACTGTTGTTGACATTTGTTTCATTAGAAGCCGAGTTATAATGCCAAGAGTGATAGTGTGTGCACAACATTTTGACCGAGAGTTTGGGCCTTCGTAAATTGAATTCGCGATTTGTTCCCCACAAGTTGACCGACGACCAAAAAATGTATCGAATTGAACACTGCAAGGACCTCATTAAAACCGCTCGTAAGGACTCAGACTTCCTTGTTGCTGGTGACGAAACGTGGTGTTTTGAGTATGAGCCCGAAACAGAGTGCTGAGTGGAGACCACCAGAAGAGGGGCATCCGAAAAAAGGTCGCTTGGAGAAGTCAAAAGTAAAGAAAATGCTGATTTGTTTCTACGATTCCAAGGGAATTATCCACAAAGAATTCGTTCCGCTTGGCCAAACGGTCAATGGTGAGTTTTATCTCGAAGTTTTGAAGGCGATTGATAGCGAGAATTCGTCGCGTACGGCATGAATATCGTGACGACCGACCGTTCGTCAAAACACACCGTCACTCTTGGCACTATAACTCGGCTTCTAATGAATCAAATGTCATAAACAGTTGACATAATACTAAGGAAGGTTGCCGCTTTCGACAGCAAAAAGATACAACAGGTGGCGCCACTAGTTTCTTCTATTTTTGAAAAGTTCGGTTTCTTTTTGGACAGAGGGTGTACAAGATCATGTGGAATTTGATCTTGTACACGGGCAGCATAGAAGAGATACGTATATCAGAAAACAAATTCAGAATAGTAGCTTGTGGAACATATTAAAATCATCAAGTACTATGAGACTGTACAGAAATGGCTTATATATTAATTACAAGACGTCAAAGTATTCAAAATCATCGGAAATATTAAAAAAAAATACATCAATGCAAGAAGAAACAGGTGATGATCCTGCATCAGATTTTCATCAAAAACCTAGCAAAAGTAGATTTGGACATTTTCTGAATTTAATCGCTAGTCTAATATCACGTGAGTCACGTGCTTAATCTATTTCAAATTTGATAGTCGCAAAACATAATCAGCGAAATATTTGTTGTTTATTTCGCTTTTATAAAATTAAATGTAAGCTATGATTGTTGATGTCAGACAATAACCAGAATGCTTTTGTAAAAAACACGT
Organism: Typopeltis vanoorti; assembly: GCF_054136105.1. Lineage (NCBI taxonomy): Eukaryota > Metazoa > Arthropoda > Arachnida > Uropygi > Thelyphonidae > Typopeltis > Typopeltis vanoorti. Next base: position 4,126,171 of record NC_143574.1, on the reverse strand, counting down.
TTTTTATGAAAATCGTTTTCATAAATGGAGCAGTTTTGATTTCCATTTTGGAGTGAATTAAACCAAATATTAGAGAAGTATAAAAAAACAAACACATTTCAAATGAAAACGTGTTTGGAATTCCATAGTTTAATATAAAAACCAACACGCATATTAGCTCAACTAGACTCTGCTTTCCTAAAAGAATGAGAAAATGTCAAAAGTAACCAGGGATTCATTTAAATATCCTCGCTTTAGAGGTACAAAAGTGTATCTTCGATATAAAGATCTTTTGGACTAAAAATAGCTTCTGAACTTGTTACAGAGAAAAAACGAAAGAGGTGTGGGACACTTCTGCATATCTATATTAGCATCTGCAACCAGAACACAAGCTGACGCCTTTTCTACTGAAGTTGCTATGACAACGCTAAGGAGAAACTGACATTTTAAAATTTAGCTCACACAAGTCTAGACGTTACATAAAATGTAATCAATGCCCAAACATATGTTCTAAGTCAGTTGATTTCACTTCTAAACCTGTTAAGGAAACATAAAAGCTTCAGAGAAGAGTGAGTATCGAGCCGATGTTATTTTGTTGTTCAGGAGAGCATCGTGGAGTTGAGGGGGGGGGGGAAAGAGGAATGAAATACTCAGGAAACTTTGGTCGTATACTGCTTTATCCTGTCTGATCACATTACTGTTCAAGAAATGGATTTAAGTACGTATGTCTTCGATGTTTGTAAATTGCAAAGAGAATGGAATTTCTTCAAAGTATGATTATGTAAGACGCATTTCAATGTACATATTATCATTCTTTTATAGGATAAGACATTATATCTATAATCCGGATGGAATACTGATGACTCTTATACAAGCATGGAATTCTAATGGACTTCATCTGGGAAAATTATTATTAAAAACTGTTTTCTATATTTGCGAAATATATATCTGAAAGAGCTTTTGATTCTGCAAATATTTAACAAGTTCAAAGGATACGGCTGGAATCCATTTAATGATAGGATCTTTTCTAAGACTCTATATATATATACGTACGCAATACTAAGCTAATCATTTTGCTCTTAGATACGTTTAAGGTAAGGGGATTTAACTACCAAAAAATCTCTAGCTTTACAGCTTCTAAAATAAACCATAAACCATTTTTCTTTTAATAAACTGTAATTAACTTAAGTGCATAATTCAAATGTTCGCTGTATTGCAAATTAATTATAATAATTTGATATGAAAAATTTAAAGGCATATGTTATATCTATAGAAATATAAAAAATTTTTGCAATTATTTTAAACAATTACAATAAAATTATAAATAAAATATCAGTTACAATGTTATTTTTAAGAAACATTAGTATATTTCAAATATAAACCGTATAAACCGTATATTGTGAATGACGTCATTTCCGGCCAAAACTCCGGCTATCGTTTATATTTTTGTTTGTTCGGATGTGTTTAGTTATCTTCACTTACCTGTGCAGTCACATCGATGATAGTTTACGACTATCATACGACTAGATACGACTGCTAATTCAATAGAAAGCGATTTAAATATTGTTGATGATGGCATTTTTGTTTTACACAAGACGCATGTGCACTAAACCAAACATGACGAACTTAGAAGCATAACGTCACTTCCTTCTTAAAGTATTAACGAAACAAATACAGTTATTTATGTATTTATATACAATGATATTAAGAGACAGTGTACCAAAATAAATCGATGTTCTTGGATAAAAATATTCCTAGAAAACAATTGTTCCAGAATAGCATCGTTCTTTGTTTATTTTATTATTTTTTATTATTTATTTTGTTATAAAAGTTTCTTCTATAAATGATTTTAATGTTAAACACCTTAAGTGCTGAAAAACGAACTCCTCTTACGTGTTTGATAAGGTGGACTTTTCAAAGCCTTTGAAAGTGCCAAAAAGCGGAAACTGTTCGCTCCAGCGAATGTTTCTCGCTTCTCTGATGTGCAATTCTCCTCTTTACCAACTAAAGTCTCAGGTGCAGACGATTCCGTAAATAATTTCACGGAACAAGCCGTTCTAACAAGAACCATCTTACTTCAAAGAAACGTGTAGGCTAGTGACAACTCGTTTCCTTTTTCTTAAGTGTTTGCCCAATCGAAATTGGACCTGTTTCGTTTATTGCATTCTTACCTTAAGTGGCTCGAACACACACACACACACACACACACACACACACACACACACACACACACACACACACACACACACACACACACACACACACACACACACACACACAGGTGATGTTGGGTGGATGGAGCGGGGAGAATGAGAAGCCTAAATTAAAAATTTAAAAGCAATGAAATAATCATAATAAACCTCACAGTTGAAGGTTGGCTTTCGAACTTTTTATTTTATTTTATTTATTTATGTATTCATTTATTTATGTATCCATGATCAGAGATTATAGCTCTAATATAGAGCTATAATCTCTGATCATGGCAGGAGGGTAACTGGAATAGTCGAGCCTCATTTAAAACTTCATTGGCTACAGCATTGCCATCCATTACCCTCCCTGGATACCCATTTCAGTCGCCTCGTACGACATGCATGGGTTAGTGGGGCTATTCTTATCCCGGCCATCACACGGAGTGGAGCCAAAGATTAACGATTAACATTTCGCACATAAACGGTAAAGCAAAATGCTTTTCATACTCCCCGTTATCTGATAGGGAAACAGTGAGTGGAAAAATTTATGAGCTAATTGCTCGCCATAAGCGGGCGTGGAGATTAACATCAGAATTGCTATAGTTTGCAGGAAAGTGTAAATATAGGGGACATCTGTGTCTCGATGGAGTTGCACATTTCTTACGAACCATAGAGCGTTTATGATCATTCGTAGACATTTATTTTGCACTCGTTGTAACTTGAGAATATGAGTATCAGCGGTATGGCTCCAAGCCGGAGGAGCATAAGTGAGTACAGGACGAACCATCAGTTTGTAGTTTGTTGATTAGAGGATAGAGTTGAGCAGTGGCTTTTGATGCCTTGATATGGAAGCTGAAAGATAGCCTTCTGTCCAGTAGTATACCAAGGTATTTGACTTCTGTTTGCGTGGGATTTTTGTCTTAAATAGGAAGATGTCCACTTTTGGAAGCATTGGTCTTCTGGTGAATAGCACGGCTACGCTTTTCTGGGGACTCATCTGCAGTCTCCACTTAGAGAACCATTTTTCAATCAATAGTAGGTTTTCTTGTAGTTTTTTGATGGCAAGATGTGGCTGTAGAAATCTGACTAATATTGCTGTATCATCCGCGTAGAGGGCCATGATAGATGACAATGGATTGTGCGGGATATCACACATGTATATGGAAAATAGAATCGGGACTAGTAAGGATCCTTGTGGGACTCCAGCCAAGATACGTTTCTGTGCCGATGGCTTTTGAAGTCTTATAGTCCTTATAAGGACTGGGCGAAGCAAGAATGCTTTTCATCTTCCCCGTTACTGTAGGGGACAGTGTAGGGATAAGGTGTTATTGAGCTATTAAAGCTCTGATCATGGCAGGAGGGGACTAGCAATAGTCGAGCCTCAGTTAAAACTTCATTGGCTACAGCATTGCCATCCATTACCCTCCAAGGGTATTAATCCTGATCACCAAGTCCTTATACCTTATAAGGACTGGCTTAAAGGGGCGAAGCAAGAATGCTTTTCATCTTCCCCGTTATCTGTAGAGGACAGTGTAGGGATAAGGTGTTATTGAGCTATTAATTAAAGCTCTGATCATGGCAGGAGGGCAACAGCAATAGCCGAGCCTCAGTTAGAGCTTCATTGGCTACAGCATTGCCATCCATTACCCTCCAAGGGTATTGGATTGAATGAATCGATCACCGCATCTCACGGTCGATTGATCCACTCATGATCACTAAGTCCTTATCCTTATAAGGACTGGCTTAAAGGGGCGAAGCAAGAATGCTTTTCATCTTCCCCGTTATCTGTAGAGGACTGTGTAGGGATAAGGTGTTATTGAGCAATTAAAGCTCTGATCATGGCAGTAGGGTAACTGCAATAGCCGAGCCTCAGTTAGAACTTCATTGGCTACAGCATTGCCATCCATTACCCTCCAAGGGTATTGGACTGAATGAATCAATCACCCATGATCACTAAGTCCTTATAGTCCTTATAAGGACTGGCTTAAAGGGGCGAAGCAAGAATGCTTTTCATCTTCCGCGTTATCTGTAGAGGACAGTGTAGGGATAAGGTGTTATTGAGCAATTAAAGCTCTGATCATGGCAGGAGGGTAACAGCAATAGCCGAGCCTCAGTTAGAGCTTCACTGGCTACAGCATTGCCATCCATTACCCTCCTGATCACTAAGTCCTTATAGTCCTTATAATAAGGACTGGCTTAAAGGGGCGAAGCAAGAATGCTTTTCATCTTCCCCGTTATCTGTAGAGGACAGTGTAGGGATAAGGTGTTATTGAGCTATTAATTAAAGCTCTGATCATGGCAGGAGGGTAACAGCAATAGCCGAGCCTCAGTCAGTACTTCATTGGCTACAACATTGCCATCCATTACCCTCCAAGGGTAATAATGGATTGAATCAATCCCTTCCTTAAATTCACGTCTGATCACTACGTGGTTTATTGCAAATTTATTGCAAATTAATTATAATAATTTCATATGAAAAAATTAAAGGGATATATTATATCTATAGAAATTTAAAATACCTTTGCAATTATTTTAAAGATTACATTAAAATCCTAAATAAAATATCAGTTACAATGTTATTTTTAAGAAAAATTAGTATATTTCAAAGAAAATCCGTATAAAAATATTGTGATTGACGTCATTTCTTACTTAATCATTACGCAAAACTATATATTGAAAGGCAGACAGTTACTTTCTTCCATGGAAGAAGAAATCGTTCACTGTGACATCATCTTAACAGTATTGATTAATTAGATCGGAACCGCATTCGTTTTGCGTCAACTGGCTTTACAAAACAAATTTAGCAGTTCGTTTGTATTAATTAACAGTGATTGCGGTAAAGTTAAAAAGAGTCATAAAAACTCGCTAACTTTGAATCGCACAGTAAATGATGAAATGGAAGAGAAAGTATACTTTCTTCCATTTCAAAGCGTTTTATTGCAAATTAATTATAATAACTTGATATGAAAAATTTAAAGGGGTATGTTATATCTATAGAAATTCAAAAAATCTTTGCAATTATTTTAAAGATTACTTTACAATTATTAATATAATATCAGTTACAATGTTATTTTTAAGAATGCACACTTCTCGATTTAAACATACCTGGATTCAAATCCCATCAAGAACGTGAAAGTTTTGTAGACCATCTTCTGATTATGTTTTCTCAGATCAAAGGCGTTTTTTTTTTTTTGAGTTATCACTGGAAAGAGATAAACCGCCATCACAACACGAGCATACACACGATAGCCACGGATTATTTGTGAATACCTTCGAATTTATATACATCAGCTTCACACGCGAGAGGTTTCGATAGTGTTTTTTTTTTTCGTGTTATTTTAATGCTTCTGACGTCATCAACCACTTCCTTTTTTTTTTTTTTTTTTTTTGCTGCTGCTCTTGTAGAAACAAGAACTCGTAAGTAGATGGAGTTAGAGAGAGATTCTCATTTATTTCGCATTTACAACGGAAGAGTAGAATTCCTTACAGTTGAAGAGTAAACACACAACAATATAATTCTCGTGGGTTCCAAGATTCTTTATTTAAACCAAGAAAGAGGGCAATGAACAAAGAAATATCAGTAATATATTTTTACTAGCGAATAAGTGGAATTATATTTTCGCTTTGTTTTCCAATAACAACTTGGATATTGTGTAAAAATAAATAAATTAAAGAACTATCAGTGGCTATAAGAGGTTGGCAAAGATGAGCATCATATTTTATGTTTATCTTTGCTAACAGGCTGCGGGTTGAATCCCACCGTGGACGTAGATGTTTTATTAATGTCTTTCGGCAAGAGATGGTTTTATCCACCAATGTCAAACCACCACCCTGCTTACTGGACGACCGAAGTGGCTTTAAAAAGTATCGATGTTTTTTCTAGAATTATCTAGATAAGATAAGAATTAGATAACTCTTAGTCCACTCGCGATACTAATAATAGATCGTTTTCGTCAATGGGATACACAGAGAATTAATTGCTATAATAGGAAAATAAAATAAATTCGATAAAACTAAGTTATCTCAAAGGTAACTGCAAAGTTACCTTTGAGGCGGTGCAAATGCGAATGACCTTTGGGGATGGAGGAATGATATTATCTTTCACAGTCATTGTCATTCAATATATGAGAGATTATGAAGGGGACACGATCAACTAGGCGACGGCAACTGGGCGATGGTGAACTAGGCGATGGTGAACTAGGCGATGGTGAACTGGGCGATGGCCAAGTGGGCGCCAGACATCTGGATGACAAAATAATAGATCAAATATGCAATGCTATTCTATTGATCCACTACCCGGTTAATTTAAATATTTTGTTTTGAAAAACAATAGCTGAAAGAATGGTATAAACATAAAATTTGAAAAACTCGCATATAAGTTTATTTTTATTGTGTAGAAGTACGTAATTGTAATTGAAATTGCCATTCATGAAGCTTCTCGTATAGTATTTCCACAAGCTAACATAAATGGTTGCTTTTTTCATCTCGTACAAAATATTCGTAAGCATTTAGCTTCATGCAGTCTTTTAACCAGATACAATTCTCATGTGCAATTCGCTTTAAATTAAAAATGATCACTCGCTCGCTATCATTCCAGAACAAGATATTAATTATGCTATTTATGAACATGACAATCATTTATCCAATGAATTTCAACCAATTTTAGAATGGTTTACGAACACATACATAGGTCGTCTAAGGAATAATAGAACCTTCGTTCCATAATATTGCGGAAGCCTCTCATCGAAAATTGCAATTGAGCTTTGGCAGCAGCAAAAGTCATCCAAATTTATGGATTTTTATAAATGGACTACAATAAATTAAAAAAATATATGATATTGATTATGAAAGAGCAGTAGCAGATGAAATATATATTTTGAAAAAATTTATAAATTACGATAGGGAAAATATAACAGAATAGTTACGTGGTATAACATATAACTAGAATCATCATCATCATCAAATTCCTGGTATATACCCTGAAAGGGTGTAAAGGATATGATAGTACAACATGAAAAAATTACATCATTACTAACTTCCTATCTACAATTTTCCTCCAAATCAGTCTGTTACTTGTCAAGACTCCAACATTATCAGATCTTATATTTCTATCGTCTAAAGCACTTTGTACCGTATCAAACCACCTATATCTTGGTCTTCCTCTGGGTCTTTTTCCTGCCAACCTGGCGGAGAACACTTGTTTTGCTAATCTTTCCTCTCCCATTCTATTTAAGTGACCATACCACCTGAGATTAGCTCTGCTAATGCATTCCTGGATGCTGGCAATGTCAAGTTCTTTCCTAATATCCTCATTTTTAATACGATATTGCCATTTATGTCATCTGTTCATGCCCCTAATCTTTCTCAGGACTCTCATATCTGCAGTTTCTAGTCTTTGGTCAAGTGTTTTACTTCTGACCCAGCTCTCAGATCCATAAGTTAAAACTGGCTTGAATACTGTCTTGTATACAGCTAGTTTAGTGTTCCGACTAATTTCTCTCTTATTCCATATGAATTTATTCAATTGACTTCCTACCATACCAGCTTTGTTGATTCTGTTGTCTATTTCTATATTTAATTTACCATCTTCACTAAAAATCGTGCCTAAATATCTGAAATGTTTTACTTAACACAGGTTCTCCATTCATAACGCAGTTGACATTTTCAATGATTCTGCCTATTTTCATTGTCTTTGTCTTTTTATTGCTGACCTTCATACCATATCTATTACAACAGTTATTCAATTTAGTCAGAGAATCTTGCAGACTTGTAGGGGATTTATTTAGAAGTATAACATCATCCGCATAAAGCAAAGAGCTGACATTAACATCTCCAATTCTAATATCACGTTTAATACCACTTTCCTTCATAATGTGATCCATATAGATAATGAATAACAGAGGGGATAATGTACATCTCACACCAGATTTAACATTAAACCATCTTCCTGTACTTCCTTCAATTCTAACTGCTGACTTACAACTCAAATACAGACTAAGTATTGCTTGATATAATGCCCCATTGACACCATATAACTGCAGTGTATTGAATAGCTTCTCTCTTGGCACCTTGTCATATGCCTTTTCCAAATCGACAAAACTTAAATACAGATCTTTGTTGTATTCCCATGCTTTCTCGACTATTTGTCGTAAAGTGAAGATCTGATCCTGACAGCCTCTATTTGGCCTGAATCCAGCTTGTTCTTCACCAAGCTTTTCTTCCACAATTCTTCTCAACCGTTTCTTGAGTATGCTTGCATAGATCTTGCCAGGAACACTCAGTAGGGACATTAACACTTCCCATATATAAAAAGGGAAATAAAACATGGGTACTATGAGAGCTCTACTCCAATCATCAGGAATTCGTCCCTCAGTCCAGGCCTTCTGAACTATGCAGTGCAGCCATGCAAGACTTTTATACCCCCATATTTCAGCATTTCTGGTCGAATATCATCTACTCCTGCTGCCTTTCCACATTTCAAGCCTTCGATGGCTTTTCTACTTCAAGTATGGATATGTATTCTTGACTGCATGCCTCCTGAGTGCTTTTTACCACTGTGCTGTCATCTGCTGCCATGTAACATGTGTAAATATGTTTGCTCATCACAAAATAATATTAATAGATGAATTAAAAAACTGTATTTTTTCTTTATTTTAATATTGTCCAATTATACCTTTTCATTTCTCAATCATTTTCGGACCACTCTTTTTAACCATTTCTTCGAAAATAATTTCTTCGAAAAAAAATATATATATATTAATTTATCGAAAATTAGAATATCGGAGGTAAATTCACGCAGGTAAGCTTAGGTCAGATAAATGGACTTTAGATCATTTCACTTACGAGTGTATCAATCTATCAGTTTTCCCTCGTAAGTGACGTCAAGGGATGTTATGAAATATCTTTCATATTTGCCACTTCGATGCTACACTTATAGTTTTCCTACAATAACAACAAAAACAAAAATCTATATCGGATATTTTTCAACTATCTAATCTAGAATGATGACCCAACACAAAATCGAAACTCCATTTATTTTTTACTATTTTTTTATTTATATTTATATATTTATTTATTTATTTATTTATATAAAAATGTGTTTTTTTTTTTTTTTTTCAGATTATAAACTCCTCAACTTAACATCTGGGAAATATTATTAACATGATTTAAAAAAAAAGGTGTCGGATATAACCATGTTATTAATGTTATTTATTTACCTTATTATGTTAAAATAAAATTCATTCTGGGTATTGTTATATAATTTCTATATCTTTTTATATAATTTGTATATCTTTGTATATAACCGAAATTTCAAATGCACACTTTATGTGTAAGCACTTCGATTTTTGTAAAAAAAAATTGAACTTAACAATATCTACAGAATACATTTATTTTTAATTTTTATGTTGATTTAATTTTTTAAAATAAAAAAATTGAATATAAAAACAGTATTGAGATGGAAACGGATATATTTTGAAAGATAAAAAAAAAAATTCTCACTAAAACACTTTAAAAGGTCAAATATTCATTATATGACACCCAAATTTTAATGCTTAGATAAAGATTTAAAAGAATAATAATAACAATGAAGCTCGCTTAACTAAAAACGTTACTTGCCTGGCAAGAACAAGAATACGTTGTCTTCCAGTACGCATGCGCATCTTGTTAACACGCACCAAAACACTGTGGTCTCGGGATCATTTGTTTGGTATATATACTTTACCTTCCACGTATCGTATCCTCAGAGAATGGTTCCCTTGGTAGACTACAACAATGTCTTCAATCAATCATCGCTGCCGTCAAAGTGACTGCTTTAATAATACATTTTCTCCTGCGTTCCTATTATCTACAACGCTGCTATTTTTGGCATCGCCGTCTCCCATTAATATTGATCTGTAATAGGGTCATACTCCAACGCAAAAGGAAGTATACATATGTATATACCTGTATATTATGTTTGATTATACGTAACCTTCTTGATGACAAACGCCTCAATGGTTCAATTTTTATTTGCGTTCTTAATAAAAACAACATCTCGAAGATGGAATCGATCCCACGCTACATGCGTCTCTGACGCGCGCGTTCCACTAATGGAAACCATGCAGACATGCGCGCTTGGTATAAAGCATATTAACACACAGAGAGAAATCCCATTTTCGAAAGGTCGTGAACCATTAGCGAAAGAGTTAACTCATACCTGAACAATAGCCTCTCGTGCGGAAACACGAGTATGATTACAACAGTGATATCTTTCATTATTTCAAAATATTGTTTACCTAAACTGACATTTTCATTGTTGTTCTTCTCTATTGTTATCGATATAGAAATAATGGATTTTTAACAATGGCACACACTCATCACGTGAAGCCATTAGCGCGTTTTAATTGAAATAGTCGATTTCACAACTATGATAAATTAATGCTAAAAGGCAGTCAGTTTATTCTTTAACGTTGTATTATAGATAGGTAGTTCACATCTAACGACAATTACAATTTAATTATTTATTTATTTTTATATTCGTTTTTCTTTCTTTATGTTCTATGCAATTGAACACTAACACTGCAGTCGGTTCTTTACTGTTTCGTGCAAACTATACATCCGAAAGATGAGCCAAACAGATAAAATGTAAGTGTACATCACTAATGTTGAACATAAATTTGTAGTGAAAATGCCAGCGAAGAGAATCCATCGCTCGTGCAGTACCTCAGTCAGTTGGGCAACCAGCTGCCGAGAAACTAGGAGGAAGTCGGTGCACAGCAGGCACCAACACCGTGTAAAGTGTCAAGTTTGTCAATTTATTTTTGACACAACATTAACTCAAAGCCATCCGAAACAGCAAGCATTTCACAGCAGGCGATGAGTATTCCCTAACATGTTGCAACTCTCCCAATGCGACATACGGCAGCTTTGGCCACCATGACTGCTAATCGATATCGCAGCTCTGTCTCTCTCTCTCTCTCTCTCTCTCTCTCTCTCTCATTCACTCACTCACTCGCACAGTAGCGCAGTATGTACGTTATATTGCTATTAAATATTTTTTTTTTGTTTTCTGCCTTATCTTTAAATAGTCTATTTGTCTTACAATCCGATTGACTTTCTCCGTTTTTCTTTTTTTTTTCTTCCAGATCCGTCGAAGTGGCGTGGGTGTGTACAGGAACCAAGACTATTATCCATCCTGCAACATCCCTCCTCTGCATCCATCCTCCCTCGTCAGCTACGATGATAGTCCGTTCCCATGGAGAACCAATAGCACTAAATGAGGACGGACTCGAGCCCATGAATGTAGAACGGATGGTGGAAGCTGTACTCATCCTGATCATCTGCATCACCATCATTTGCTCCAACGTCCTGGTCATTGGAGCCGTACTCACTTCTCCGAGCCAGAAGGAAGCTATGGACCTGTATATTCTGTCTGTGGCCGTAGCCGACCTGCTGTGTGGGGTTCTGATAGTGCCTTTGTCGGTCTACCCTGCCATCGCTAAAGAGTGGGTGTACGGGGATATCATGTGTCGCGTGGTCGGCTTCGTCGAGTTGACCCTGTGGAGTGTCTGTCTGTACACTTTCATGTGGATATCGGTTGACAGGTACTTGGCGATCCGTAAACCTCTAAGATACGATGCTATCCAGACCAGGACAAGGTGCCAATGTTGGATGGTGTTCACCTGGTTGACCTCGATGTTTCTATGCTGCCCTCCTTTGCTAGGATTTTCCAAGGGCCGTTTCTATAGTGACGGCTATATTTGCATGCTGGATCTCGCCAACATGATCCCTTACAGCATCACTCTGGCGGTACTAGTCCTGGCCCCGACATCCATCACAATCACTTACACTTACTTCTACATCTTCTCCACAATCTACAAGCTGCGTCAGTGCATGACCAAGGAAGAGAAAGAACATGCCTCAGCATTGAGCGAGCATCTATCGAACCCGGACCACGTCATGGCCTTTGTCGTCATCCTTCTCTTCCTCTTTTCTTGGTTGCCATGGTTCGGGCTTCACATCTACGAAGTCATAGCTGGAGTCACTATGAGTTCCCATAATCTCCATTTTTGCTTCCTGTGGTTGGGCATCTCAGACTGCATTTGGAAGCCGATTGTATATGTAGTTATGAGCCCAAAATTCAGGTTGGGCTTGAAGTTTTTCTGTATGTCCCTTTGTTGTCGATCCAAGGCAAGACAGCAACTCATAGTGTGAATGTATGCTAGCAGGGGGCGTCCCTGCTTCGCTCAGCCCCAACATCAAAGCTCTTCCAAAGTTGGTTTGTGATCTCAATGTTTTTGTCTTTAGTATTGTATAGATTTAAGTACTCTTTGCGGGTTCCATTTCATGTTGGTAGACGGAACACGGCCAGCATCAAATAAACTAAAAAAACAAAATGGCGATTTCTGTATAGAATGAAAAAAAAAATTGTTATTTGTCTAGGACGGATTAATCAGGTTAGGATTAGTGACCACATTGGTCGAAATACTTGACTGACATCTTGCAAACAACTCTTTCACATTCCGCTAAAAATGTTCTGCTATTCATAAGATAATAGACGATAGAACGTGTATGTAAATTAGCGAAAAGATAGAGTGAAGAGAACAATGCTTAAAGTACATGCAAAGATTCATCTTTCTAAGGAATATTAGCGCAAACTATCTTATAAATGCTTAGAAAATTTTCTTGCTATCCCATTAAATCTTAAAGGGGATGCTCAGTATGTACCTGAGCATCCTCCTGAACATGCTAAGAAAGAAATGCATGATGATGTAATTCTCAAAGTAAAAGAAATTAGTTAGCCCTTATCCATAATTGTATAAATTGATAATAAGATATCACCGTTTCCATGGTGACCATAAGCATTATCGTTCTTGGGTTTACAAGGACGTATTCTTAATTTATTGTAGGGGAAAGACATTAACTTGACACACGTGTTTTTGTGTTATTAATATTCGGTTTTTTTTTTTTTTTTTTTTTTTTTTTTTTTTTTTATAATCGGTTCGCAGAACCCTTTTGAAGTTAAACTTCCACAAATCATTCCAAGTATTTGAAGACAAAGAAAGATATTTCTTACGATGCAGGCAATGAGAGCGAAAACTTCAGCTATTTTGAAAGGTTATTTTTCCCTTCCACGATAAACGACGCAGATGTTCGTAATGACGTCAAAAATGGGTGTTTACAAAACTGCTTGTGTTTTTAAAGTCACGCAAGTACTTCGCTAAAAGCGCACTCTGTTTCCCTAGTTGAAAATCGCAATCTGCGTGATTTTGATTGGTGAATAGAGATGATATCAACGCGTACATTGTTACGTCACAAAGTAGTGCTTCAAAGCAATTGTAAATACACAGATTGTTATGGTGTGCGTGTGCTTATTGTTGAACTCAACAAAATGAAGCCACGTGTTTGTGCCATTTTGCTTTCTGAATCAAATGCGTGCATGTCAATTGACTTATCTCTTTGTTCGTGTATTTGTTTACATATCTGTTTATTCTGATGGCAAGTCGACCTGGTATGTAATTACTTGTGACATGCTTAATCGAAAGATATAATTTTTGTTATTAAAAAAAAAAAATTTGCTGATAAAATTTTGTTAGTTTTTATTTTATTTTTTAAAACATTTATTATTGTTTTAAACTCCGATAATATTCTTTAGCATTCTTCTCTCCCTGTTACTAAATCGTAACTGATTTAGAACATTGGTGTTCATCTAAACAATGCAATTTATTTCTATTGATAATTTATTCCAATGTATTTGTTAAACATCCCATTGTTTGCCAATTCTTTACTCTTATTGTTGGCAACCAATGGACTTTGTCTACGAGCAACCAACCGATAAAGAAGTACGACAGTCTGATTGGTTAGGAATTGTTTATTTGTGTCCAGTGAGTAGTATTAATACTTTCATGCAGTTAATATCTACTGGAGTGGTCTTGGAATAAATCTGTGACTTTTCTAGAAGTATTATATTGTTAACTGTATGCTAGATAAATTTTCAATTGCGAACATTACCGAGTTAAAGATATCACGTGATTAATGACGCATCAAAGCTCGTTGACCACTCAGTATAAATCAACAATCAGAATTCTAATTGTTTGATTTTTTTCTTAATTGTTCAAGCGATTTTTTCATTCCCATTGTTATCTCGCTTATATATTTCTCCTGGTTTAATTATAATTATATCGCACAAGGTTTTTTTTTTTTTTTGAAACGTAATTCTATCTAAAAGAGAAAATAAAATGGTAGACAACGCTTAAAATCATGACAATCCTTCTTAAGGCTTTACATTGTTGAGTTATAGTTTGGGAATACTTCATAAGGAAGGCTGTCCTAGAAAACAATGTCGAATAAAGAAAGTTAGGGAGTTAATTTCATTATTTGGATAGTAGGATTGCAGAAAGTCGGAGGATAAGAAGTTTTATTTTATAAGGTGAAGAAGTCAGAGTAATTTTGGAGATGAATGCTACTGGTGGGCAGGGAACCAGGGGTCAAAATCACAGAATTCTAAATCAGACACTCTGTGACGGACAATGTCTAACTTACAAAGACACCCTGGGGACGAAATGAATCATTCGGGGTTTAATCAGTGAGGGTGGGTTGTTGTATTTGCGTGGGTGTATGTCAAGAATAGGAGGATTGATCTGGATGCCTGTAAGTACCATCTGTCATCATGGCGTACGTCATTTATGTTGATGTTTATACTAAGGATACTGAAGTCGATGTAAAAGTGATTTTTTTTTATAGGGACGTTTGCATATTTTATCATCGTAGGCGTTATTTCATTGTTATATGTTTCATTGTTGAATGGATAATACAATAGTTGAAAAGAGAGAAGAATAATTCATTTAAAAGAATGACAAAATCATAGTGCAACCAACTTTTAATCTATGAACTGAAGCAACTAAGCCTCTGAGGTCAAATTGTCCGTAAGCTATGTGCGTTCTTCTGACCACTTTGCCGATGAAACTCAGGATAAAATAAACCGAGTTTACCGATTGGTCGGCTGTCGTGTGAGACTGACTAACTCAGTTTCATTCCAAATGTCCTTATAAAGGTGATGATATTTTAAAAGAGAGTTCTGATTCTTATTGAAGAATGAGTTTTTTTAATTCTTTTAATTTTCTTTTAATTCCATTAAAGAAAATCTTTCTTTTGAGGAAAAAAATCCTCTTTAGAAAACCTTGTATTTGAATTAATTCGTTTAAACTATTCTCCACGGTTGTTGAAATAGTTTTTATCGTTTTTATTTCGCACGTCAGTCGTGAGGTTCGTTGGGAAATGTTACGACAGTTAAATTTCGGCAATTTAAACAAACTTATGATGATCAAGTTCATACGAATGCGATCATTCAAATACTTAAAAATAAATTAGATTCGCCAGTGTCGTATCGTACGAGCATTTGGGGACATTTCCCGCAAATGGGTTCTTAAAATAGCATGCAAAGAGAAGTAGGTTATATCAAGTGTTACTTTTGAAGTTGGTGGCCACCTTGGCCACGTATTTCTTCTATCGTACGATCCCATTTAAAAAAATAAAGTAAACGTTATAAAGTTAGCATTTGTAAATGAAGAAGTTTAAAAGCATGAGTGGATGGAGTGAAAAAGAAATTCCAAGCGACACTCGATACAGACTATAAATCTCATAAACTGCTGGCTGTCACATGAGCGATGCGAGCAGAAAAAAAAAAAGCAAACAATGAATAAAAAGTCAAAAACGTGCGCTGCAAACACGAGAACGGAGCTTCAAGCGATGAAAGTGACATTACTATGTAAAATGTTGCGGCAAACGTGTGAGAGACGCACAACACTGTGGAACCACATTTTAAATTGCATTTTCGGAATACGCACATGGGGTAAAACGGACGTCAATCACTTTTCCGTCTCTCTGGCTAGCGTTTATAACACACCAAACGACCGAACATATCTGTTGAACTTTAGTAGCGAAAATACGACGCTTCTGAGACTACTTCATCTGCAAATCAACTCCTTATTTTTGAGTTCGATTCACTCTGTTCAACATAATACTCATGGCTGTCAGTTATCATTTTGTCCTCAAAGCAGCCGTTGACGAAGCGACACGTCGCTTGCTCTGAAAATTTCTCAGTCGAAGCCTGATTTTAATCAGGCTCAGGTATTAGAATATCTGAATATATTAGAATCATACCTTAACCTGATTAAAATCAGATTCTAATACCTGAGCCTGATTTTAATCAGGTTCAGGTATTAGAATATCTGAATATATTAGAATCATACCTTAACCTGATTAAAATCAGATTCTAATACCTGAGCCTGATTTTAATCAGGTTCAGGTATTAGAATATCTGAATATATTAGAATAATACCTGAACCTGGTTAAAATCAGGCTCAGGTATTAGAATATCTGAATATATTAGAATAATACCTGAGCCAGGTATTACCTAGTTTCTGAGGCTAAACTCCTGCCTAGTTTGGCCGAGTGGATGACACACCTTCTCTCCAACAGCTGATGGATTCAAATCCTAGCGTGGACATGAATGTCCGTAAAAGTAACATTCGCGAACAAGCTTTTTCTTCTCAAGAAGAGCTTGTATAGCTCCTTGAGTTTATTGTTATTATTATTATTGTTACGTGACACCTCCAGGGAGTCCAAAGACTCATCGAGGGAGGGCACCTACTCTACAACTCTCTGTCTCCACCAACTACAACGAACCGCAACTACACCAACGCCATCTACCGCCCACCACCACTACTATTTTCACAGGCAATCGCAAACATCCATGCCCTCAGCGGGAGTCGAGCCTACAGCCTTTTGGCTGGAGAGCGGATACGCTGACCACTTTTGCCAACCAGGCTTGTCTTTTAATAAATAAACTGGGTTTTTCCATTCAGCAAAACACTCATATCAGTCACACGCGAAATTAACAGACATAGCAAACTATGGGGCTTAGGGTTAACCATTCTGTCTCGACGGATGTGTTTCTGAAAGTGTACATGGTACGTTGTGATCTAACACGTCAATTGATTGCGATGAGTCACGAATACTTTGTTTTACCAATGCAGTCACGGGGATCTAACACCTGGTTTGAAAATATTTCCGCCAAAGGTTGCATTTCCGTATGATGGGTTACAAGTTGTTTCTCTGTTGTTATTATTACTTGATTGGAGGTTCAGTTCTGAAGCTAGACATAAAAGAACAAATGGTATCGTTAACCACACACACACACACACACACCAAAGTAAATTAATACCTCGTTACAAGAGTCCTTTCCGATCGGTGGCAAATATTGCTACGACCGAGACCATGCGCGCGCACCTACCTTTGCCGGTGTCCTAATGGGAGCATAAAATACGACCTTGATGGTACCTTCCACTGTTGCGTGTCACAGATGAGCTGGATGTCACGTTCTACATAATGAATGGCTGTCATTAGAGCAGGTGCGTGCTTCACTAGTTTCGTACCACTTCCGTCATTTTATTTCGTGCAACATTCGCGTGGAATTGGGTGGTTTGTTTTGTACTTCATGACAGCCCGGCGTCATCAAGAAAATTAATCGCCAGTAAGAGTGTCTCTGTGATCTTTATTCAGTGGAAATCTCATTAATTAGTTTTAAATCACCCGAAATCCTAATAAAGTATGTTGCAATTTTTTCTTTCTTTTTTTTTCTGTTTTGAATTATTAAAGTTCTAAGAGAACTCGTAAGGAGAAGTCTAGATCGTCTACTTTTTTTGAAGCGGATAAACATCAATATTTTCAATCTTGAAGCTTTAAATTAATAAATGCTATCATAAGTTTTTTTTTTTTAATTCATGACACGTATGTATTGGATTCAATTATCTCATACGCATTAGAAATCAATTTCAATTTTGATTTTAATAAATGAATTTGATACCGATAGAGGAGTTATTCTATATGTATATATACACACCCTTTGTCCAAAAAGAAACCGAACTTTTCGAAAACAGAAGAAACTAGTGGTGTCACCTGTTGTATCTTTTTGTTGTCGAAAGCCTTCATTAGTGTTGTGTCAACTGTTTATGACATTTGTTTCATTAGAAGCCGGGTTATAGTGCCAAGAGTGACGGTGTGTTTTCACGAACGGTCGGTCGTCACGATATTCGTGCCATACACGACGAATTCTCGCTATCAATCGCTTCATAACTTCGAGATAAAATTCACCGTTGACTGTTTGACCAGTTTGAGTCCTTACCAGGGGTTTTAATGAAGTCCTTGCAGTGTTCAATTCGATTATTTGGTCGTTGTTCAACTTGTGGGGAACAAATCGCGATTTCAATTTACGAAGGCCCAAACTCTCGGTCAAAAGGTTGTGCCCAGTTGATTTTGGAATCCCCAATTCATTTTCAATCAATCTCATGGACGATTTCGGGTTTTCTTTGATGAAATCACGCACTTTTTGAATGTTAACTTCGCTCAGTCCCGTTTTTGGATGGCCCGGCTTTTTGTCGTCCTCAAGCGTCTCACGACCACTTTGAAATCGCTTAAACACTCGCAAACTTAAGTACGGGATAAGCATTCATCACCGTATGCTTTTCTGAAGCATTTGATGCGTTTTGGTAAATCTTTTACCAAGTTTAACACAAAAGTCAATCGCAACTCTCTGTTTGAAACTTATTTTCCTACCGTTCTTGAAAACACACTCACTCTTGGCACTATAACTCGGCTTCTAATGATACAAATGTCATAAACAGTTTGAAGGTTGCCGCTTTCGACAGCAAAAAGATACAACAGGTGGCGCCACTAGTTCCCTCTATTTTCGAACAGTTCGGTTTCTTTTTTGGACAGAGGGTGTAGTCTTCTTCGTTTGTCAATATATGTGTGTGTGTGTTTTGGCTGGTTTGTCTATTTTGCAAGACAAAACACGGGTTTTAGAAGCTACTTTTGACTAAATTGCCTCGTTCTTGGCAAGATTCGAATCCAGAACTTTCACAGAACATTACAATTTAAGCGATTTAGAGTCATGACTATCCTGAATTTCTTATTTATGACTAATTACAATATTTTATAAAAGAAATTCCTTATAAAGACTTCTACTATTTCTTCAATGGCTATCGATCGTGCATCTTATTACTGTAATTTAAATATGCGGTGTCTGTTCGAAGAAAATGCCCCAGTCTTCATTCTTAACTGCTTTGCTTTCTTTTCATAAGTATTCTCTTACATGGAGTTGAATTACTCCTTCAGTATTTACTTTTTTCCTGTTTCTCCTATATCTATTGCGTGCTTTTGTTTCTTATATTGTGGTAGATAGGATGACAGAACTTATGAACGAAGCTCTCATTTCCATTTTTATTATTCTAAGTTAGAAAGGAGAATAAAAATATTGCTAAAATAATATTTTATTCTCTGACTCATAGCTAATGCGCTCCAGTGTCTCGTGGGATCATATTACACTCAAGCAGGATAGAAATCCACAGAGACGCGTCGGAAATAAGAGGTGAATTTTCACATGTGAAAAGTCGTGGCTCTCAAGTGGATTGATAAGGGTGAGATAATAAATAATACTTTTATTTTATCCTTCTACTTTCGGACAATTTCTGCGCTATATTGCTAACCGAATCCCAATGTCACTTTTCCATCCTTGCTTTTTTTTTTCATATTGTGTGAGCTTACTTGCATTTACAATAAATATTTGCTTATTCCACTCAGAGCTATCATTATCTCTGAGTGGAATAATGAAAGCTCTGAGTGGAATAAAAGTTAAGAGCTATGAAAGCTATCATTATCTCTGAGTGGAATAATGATAACTCTGAATGGAATAAAAGTTAAGAGCTATGAAAGCTATCATTATCTCTCAGTAGAATAATGATAGCTCTGAGTGGAATAAAAGTTAAGAGCTCAGAGCTATCAGAGCTATTGGTTGCTTTACCACCAGCTGTATTCTAGAATTACAGGTGTATTCGATCTGGTGGCGTTAGTCATATAATTTATTTGTTTGACTCATCATATTCAATCTAGCATTATCTCCAAATATGACATCATCGGTATTTTTAAGTGCGTTTTTTTCCCACCAGGTGTCTCAAGTGTTTCATGGATTACTTTGCTGTATTTTATTATAACTTTGGTTAGATTTCTAATGTTTTCCAAATTCATATTTTTTCAACGAATAAACAGAAAAAAATTTTAAAAAGCGGGTCAACAACATAGCCGACTAATATTGGAACTAGAAAAAAAAATTATCACCTATGAAACTCTTTTGCACACGAGACTATTACAAACTGGTCGGTATGAAATAAATTCATTTAAAATGACTTATAATGAAGCCTGCGAAATCTACTCCCATATTAACGCGCGGATGAAGTTTGATTACCAATTAAGAAAGCCTTTGTGGTACGAAATATCCAAGAGAAACTGAAATCAGGTTAAGCCTAATCCTTAGCATTATTTTGTTCTTAATCCTTAGCATTATTTAAATACAAACACAGATTTTGGACGCAGTCGTTGACTCAGAAATGATCCAAGTATCAGTAAATGACTGCGAAGATCATTGAAACGAATACAATAAATGATTCTTTCTCTTATTTTTCATATTATTTTGTGCTTCGTTTCAATTTTTGTATTTAACAAGAGAAACGCTCTTGTCAGAAAAAGCACGTGTGTCTTTTCTCTGTTTTCTATTTACATGAGAACCGTCTGCCTCTCCGAAGGTGGATCCATCATGGATTTATCTTAGTTTTTAACTAAACTACTACGTAGTGTGCATGCTTTAAAGTAGTCGTTTATTCCAGTTTTTAAGTAATATTCTAGATTTCATTTAGTAGTTTGTTCATTATTTTTTTTTACGTTGAAGAGTAGCTGATTCGTCAAAAGGACCCTAACTTACGAAAGACTGGTATTCCTCTTAGTGAGTATCTACCTGTTGACGTAACTGGTGTTAAGTCAAAAGAATGCCAGACATAAGTCTCATTGACCACTGGTGTCCACTTATACAGAACGACAGAGTGTTGCTTACAGTGTAATATTCAACACTGTAGTTAGAAGCTTGAACCGATATTTTCTCTAGCTAGAGTATGCCATAATTTGACAATTAGTTGTTTTTTTTTTGTGTCATCCCAGAAAGTTTTCCAGTGACAGTTGACTTACATCAAGGATCAGCATTAAGTCCGTTCCTGTTTAATATTGTGATGGAGGTGGTGATGGAGTAGGTGAGAGAAGACGCGCCTTGAACTATGTTGTATGCAGATGATATCGTGCTGTGCAGAATCAAGAGAAGAAGTGGCAACTAAACTGGAAAGTTGGAGGAAAGAACTGGAAGAGAGAGAGATATGAGACTGAACAGAAGTAAGACAGAGTATATGTGTTGCAATGTGGATGGCAACCAGGAGACAGATCTAAAGCTGGAAGGAGATGTCAGTGACTTTAGATACTTAGGTTCAACAGTGAAAGAGGATGGTGAGGCTGAGAAGGAAGTGGGTTCAGAATACAATCAGGATGGAGGAACTAGAGAGAGAGATGGCTGGAGTGCTATGCGATAAGAGGATGCCGCTCAATCTAAAAGGCGAAATCTACAGGACAGTAGTGAGACCAGCTATGACGTATGCTTTGGAAACTGTGGCCCTGAGGAAAAATAACCTCAGTAGGATGGAAGTAGCAGAGATGAGAATGCTTAGGTGGATGTGCGGTGTGACCAGAAAGGATCATCTGAGAAATGATTATGTAAGGGGTGAAAGTTACGAACTTAGGAGTGAAGATACAGAAGACAAGGTTGAGATGGTTTGGTCATGTGATGAGGAGGGAGGACGAATATGTGGGAAGAAGGGTCATGCAGATGGATGTGCAGGGGAAGAGGAAGCACGGACAGCCAAAGAAGACATGGAGGGAGATGGTGGAGGAGGACTTGAGGATGAAGAACTTGGATACAGCCCAAGACAGGGGGATGTGGAGGAGACTCATCATTAACAGCGACCCCACTTAAGTGGGAGAAGCTGCAGAAGAAGAAGAAGAAGAATTCCCACCTACGAAAAGTTAGAAACGTAGAGTATATTATTTATTAAGTTTTATTTATTTTTTACAGAATTGGGAAACTCTGTTCTAGTGAGGGGATGATCTCACATTGGACAATGAAATTCCGCTACTAACCCCAAGACAATCACAAACATCGATGGCCATAAAGGAATTCAAACTCACAGCCTATTGGCTGGCGCCAATAGTTAGTCGATACACTAACCATTCGACTAACTAGGCCAGCAAACTATTCCAGAGCCTAGACGTTGTTAAATTCTCTTGTCTGACGTACACAAAAACATTTTGTACGTGAGGATTAATAATTGTTACGTCACCATGAGAAATCTATTATTAAGAAACCAGATTTGAATTCTGGATTTAGAATAAAGAATACAGACTGTAAAATATCGATGGTAAATTGATGACAAACTAGGTTAAACTGAAAACCTTTTAAAATATGATCCCTGAAAGGTGGAGTTTTGCTCATTATATGGACTGAGATACCGAACTTAGGTGTTTGGAGTTCGTCCGGTTTTTTTTTTTTTTTATCATTGAATCCTCCTCTTGCAAATGCTAATCATGTGTTCTGGAAGCATTCTTTTTACAACCAGCTAATGCACGGAAACTTTTACACGCCAATCTATCGCATTTCGTAAACGATACGATACTCTTCAGGCGAACAAACTCGATCGTCCATTGCGAACATCGTTTGATAAAGACCGTATCGAAAGAGTAAGTGAATTCAGTATCCTTTTTCATCCCTGAATGTCGTCTAAAAGATATCATGTTTGAATTCTTCATCTAGTTGCTTTCCCATCATTGTTTGAGTCTCGTATTTTATTTACTTTTATTCTTTATTACTTTTATTCGCTGATTTTTTTTTTTTTTTTTTTTTTTTTTTTTTTTTTTTTTTACTCTGAATAATTCTGGATACACGAATTGATTGATTTTCTCTTGCCTTTCTTGTTCGTTGCCATCTGTTTACTTTTGATTTCATTCATTTAATTCTTCATAAATTTAAATGTCTTTTAAGGTGACGTTATATACGGATGGCTATAGACTTCCCACAGACCACAGAGAGATAGATGGATCTGTAAGGAGCCGAGAAATTCCATGGGCCATCCCAAAACTGTACCACGAAGTACACTGCAATTGTTAATTATGTGTCCGTTTTGTTGTTCAAAACCCTTTAGTAGAGTCGTTTTAATGTATCAATTGTTGAGAAATGGAGGTTTCAAGATCGTTACTATAGCAACGAATTTGTCCAATGAATAGATATTTCCTGTGTATGTATCAGCATTAGCCTAAAACAATAGATGTTAAGATGTTACTTGTTCTTCATCCCAACTACGTTACTTAGGGTGTGTACACTTCGTATTAAACGCTGTTTGACTGTTAATTAATAATTAATTATACGTGGAATGTCAGGGAAAACTACCAGAACATTTAAAATCGGTTGCTTCATCACTAAAGAGACATTAACTCAACTTTATGTAGGACTAAATCATAAACCAGCATTCAATGAATAAGACAAAGATAGAAACAAAGCTACATTGAAGATTGTAATCAATTATAGCAATTAAAGTGATTGATTACAGCCAAAGCAGGATTAGATATCTCAATACTAGCTAGACATAAGAGAAGTACAACCATACAGAAATATCACTGACAATCATAATAGCGTACTCTTAGCCAACTGGAGAATACACAACAAAATTCCATCACACTGATATGAATACAACCATGAAGTCGATGTATCGCATGGAATTAGTGCATATTCTTTTCATTTGTTTCTAGTGGATTTTTATGTACTTATGAGCTCTGATGATGGTCTTTGACTTGTTTATACCCACGGTCATTTACGTTCGTTCGTGTAGGTTGCAGTCTCCATATTTCATACGTAATCAGCCCAATCAACTGTAGTATCAGCCTTTATGAACAGTTCATCCAGTATACACGAGCTGCTACACACATTCGGAGACTAGCAAACCAGACAATCTACAATTTCACTTAGAAACTATTAGCTAGTTCTAAACTATCTAGTTGGTTTCTTGCAGTTCCAGATTTTGAATCATAGATGCGTTGAGAAACACAGACGTGTTCCTCCAGAGCAAAGAAACAAGTATTTCTTTTTAATTATTTTGAAACTTTTTTATAAATTCTTATACTTGTGTAAGTAGTATTAAATATCTCTGAGCTAAGAAGGTTTTAGGTAATTTCTATTTTTATGTATGTTAGTCGAATTAGTTGATTTGTATGAATAAATTAGATATTATTTTTATTGTCGAATTTATTACCAGGCCACATTCTGTATAACTGTTGAATTTTGATAGTAAATTTGCATTTCAATCGTATGATGTTGCATACGCTATCTTTAATAGCATTAGCTTATATAAAATCATCCTTTGTAGAATAGCATAAGGAAAGTGTTGAGAACTAAATCCTTATGCCACTTAGTTCATGAGGAACCATCAAGTTCCCAAGTCTATCCCAGTGACTCGATTTATACACAGAATATTAACTATATTCAAAGATGCAAGCGATTGTGAATGTCTCATTTAGAATGTTACAAGGGACACGTGCTTAATTGTCAAAAAAAAATAAACATTAATTATTACGTATGTCAGATACCTTCCTAAATCTTACATGTATATTACTGAAGAGGATTGTTAATTTTTATAATACATTTAAGATAGTTAGCCAACACCCAAACGTCTCTGAATATAGTGAATATGACTGTGTGCAGCAGAGGTATTTAAAACATAAAATTGTTCTAGAAAAATAATATTTTATTTTTCCTTTGATAGATCATTGATTGGTGATGTTATAGAAATCCTGTGTGCGAGTGGGAAATTTATTAAAATACAGAATCCTCCTTTGAATACCCTTCCCATTTGAATACAACTTTGTGGGTATTTTCACAATTAAAATATTAAATTTAATCTTGTAAATTTGTTTAACTTCGCATATCTTGGTATTCGGCTCTTCAACTATGTCTTATTCTAATAAATACCTTCGGTATTTTAGAGATTTGTCTGTCATTGATTTTTTCCCCCTATCCAACTACCAATTGATTCTCTGTTGCTATATCAGTGTCAACAATGATAGCTTATCTTGTGCTATCTTCGCAACTATACATTCCATTTAGAATTGATAGCTTATAAATATAATATTATAGTGGTTTTGTCTACGTAAACCTTTGCAAAATCAACCAAAAACCAGTGTGATATCCATGTTGCTATTCTGTTATGTACAATTAACAAGAATACATAACAAAGTTTGAAGATTTTATTTCAAATAACTAATATTGTGGAATTCTAGTGTTTTTTTGTGTGTATAGTACTTTTATTTAAATGGCTCTGCTTGCTGCAGACTGTGTAACTTTATAATATAGTTTGTATATACATAATATATATATAAATATACATATATGTTTTGTAAGTTGGGCTGGATGTAAACTGGCATTGTGTTGTACAAACAATGAATTTTAATTAAAAAAATATAAAATAAAAAGGTTTGTTTAGAGTGAGTTTTTTTGTAATATTGAAACCTCTGAAGTTTAAGTTTGCATAATTTATGTAGTTTAAAGGGTTAAAAAAGGGAAAAAACGAGGTTGGGCATAATCCAGTTGAGGCAAAATCTAACAAGATATTTACATAACATATTTCCGCGTGTTTTATTTAGAGAAACAGTATGTGCGATGATTTGCATCCCATAATTCATCTTTTGTCTTTTATTTATTTATATATAAATTCAGATTTTCAATCCGGCATGGACGGTAGCAAAGATGAACAGATTACATTATACCGTGCATGAATATATGTATACTTATCTCAAATCTGGAATAAATACAAGAGAATAATGGGATTTCTTAGTTTGGTAATTGAATATGTAAATTTTTAACAATTCTTATACAGTTGAAGATGAATTAGCATTTAAAAGAGAGTAGCCATCGTTTTAATAGAGTTTTTTCCAATTCAAAACATCGTAAAAAGAATTTTCTTTTAATAAATAAAAAAAACTCACTGTTTTTTGATTGATTTTTTGGGGGGTGGGCGGAGAAGGGGTTAGGGAACGCAGTGTAAATGTATCCAACACCAATTATCAACTTCTGTATAATCAGAACTTTTTTTTCTTTTTTTTTTGACAATTCCTTTTGCTGAGAAATTATCAAAAGAAAAAGCCACCATCCATTTGGGAGAACTCAGATAGATGATGGAGTTAGACGTGATGCTCTCGGTTTTTAAGCATTTGGAGTTTGATTTCATTCTCAATACATGGCTTATCCTGTATGAGCCTTTTTGTAGAAAAATTCTAATGAAGAGCACTGCATATGATTTTGCATCTAGGAGGAAGAAGAAAAAGGACGAAGGCATTATGGAATATTATCTTCATCCTCCACTCAACATCATATCAGAATTGGCAACTAAATTCATGACTGTCATCTTTACCAGTCATGATTTCGATAACAATGTTAAACTGTTATCTTTAACAGTCATGGTTTAGATTGTAGTTGTTAACCTTTAGTAGTCATGATTTGAAGCAAGCTGCTAAAGATAATAACTGAGATTTTAATTCCGAACTGTGATATCTACAACAGTTATGATTTTATTTCATATCTTTTGCATCCATGATTTCAATCATGACATTCATCTTTAATATCGATGATTTCAATCATGACGTTCATCTTTAACATCCATCATTTCAATCATGACGTTCATCTTTGGCATCCATGATTTTAATCATGAGGTTCATCTTTAACATCCATCATTATAGTGATTAATATAAAAATGATAGTTATGATTTTAATTCCAAATTGCTATAGCATATCCTTAGCATCCATGATTTCGATCATTATACTCATTAACATAAAAATGATAGTTATTATTTTAATTCCAAATTGCTATATATGTCATCCTTAGCATCCATGATTTTAATCATGACGTTCATCTTTAACATCCATCATTTCAATCATAACGTTCATCCTTAGCATCCATCATTTCAATCATTATACTCATTAACATAAAAATGATAGTTATTATTTTAATTCCAAATTGCTATATATGTCATCCTTAGCATCCATGATTTTAATCATGACGTTCATCTTTAACATCCATCATTTCAATCATAACGTTCATCCTTAGCATCCATCATTTCAATCATTATACTCATTAACATAAAAATGATAGTTATTATTTTAATTCCAAATTGCTATATATGTCATCCTTAGCATCCATGATTTTAATCATGACGTTCATCTTTAACATCCATCATTTCAATCATAACGTTCATCCTTAGCATCCATCATTTCAATCATTATACTCATTAACATAAAAATGATAGTTATTATTTTAATTCCAAATTGCTATATATGTCATCATTAGCATCCATGATTTAAATCATGACATTCATATTTAATATCCATGATTTCAATCATGACGTTCATCTTTAGCAACCATGATTTCAGTTTATAGTCATGACTTAAAGATTATCAAAGCACTTCACTACCTACTGATTTTTGGCAATGCTGTATATTTAAAAAAGAACTTTATAAGGACATTTCATGCTTTCTTTTTACATAAATCAGATATTTCATCTTAATATGTGATTTATTTATTAATATAATTTATTAATATAATGCTTCAATATCTTTAGCAGTACATATAAAGAAGCATTCAAATCGCCTTGCAAACCCTGAATATTGTCAGTGACGTACATTTTTAGATCCTCATATTTCAGTTATTGTTCCAGGAATGGTGGACTCGGGCAGAGATTATCTGAGAGCATAAAAACCGGAGACACAGCATTAATGGTGTCATAAAGCAGAACATAAACATTCTTGTAGCGTGAACAGCATGCTGTGAAAAGCGCAAATTACTATTCGCCACAGAATCAAGTCGTAACTCATGGATCTCGTTCCTATCAACAACTTCATCACAAAGACATATAACTTTGATGGTTCTTTACCATTCCAGAAATATAACTCAAGAGCCTTAAATGTCTACCGTAATAACCTTTCCTATATTTAAAACATCTCCACATTTTCTCTTTTTTAAATTTATCCTGTTTTATTTAGTTTATCTTTTATTCTTTCTTTCGCTTCTTTTTCCCTGTTTAGTTCGTAATAAAAATTATCAGCACGGACTTTCTTTCTTTTTTTGGAGAAAATGCTAAATGTGCTGACTCAATAACTTAGTCTCTGCGAATCACCGGTGATTTCAGTCTGCACTTGACAGCCGAGTCTCTCCTAGCTTGTCGATTCTGTCGACGACAGCGATTTTCCTAAGAACTAGGCAAAAAAAAAAAAAAAACTGCTACGGCTACGCTACCACTAGTTAGTAGTATACGAGAAGCACGTGGCTGTCAGCACCATCTGGGTGACAACATCATGTCTATTCATCGTTAGCCGAATAGAAGGCTGCATAATTACATCACACACACACACACACACACACACACACACACACACACACACACACACACACACACACACACACACACACACACACACACACACACAATCGCGAACAAAATATCATGGAATTCCGTCTAATACTAGTTTTATTATTATTATTATTATTATTATTATTATTATTATTATTATTATTATTATTATTATTATTAACGGAACATTAAACAAGTCAAATGATGCTTCCACCCGAACACGACAGGTTCCAAAATATTCTCAGCTTTATGCGCTAACAGAGGTCTTTCAGGATATGCTGTTAATCTTAGGGACCACGAGATGGCGGCTGTTGTCTGCCTTCTGATTAAAATCATTGATATTCTTGGGCCAGCTACCTGTGATTGGCTAGGGATGAAGACCGTCCCACCACCCCCACTTTTGATGGGGGATGGCGATGGTGGTGGGCGAGACCGTTTACCCCCTAACTTTAATTAGCCCAAATTTATGTATCCTTAATTTCTTTATTTATTTATAGGATTATGGCAGATGGCCCAAGGGTGGCTTTGTGTTTTACTTACAGCAGGATACAAACTGACAAAGAATTATTCAAAGAATAAATATTTTATTACACCATCTGTCCAAAAAGAAACCGAACTTTTTCGAAAATAGAAGAAACTAGTGGCGCCACCTCCGTATGCTTTTTGAAGCATTTGATGCGTTTCGGTAAAGCCTTCACCAAGTTGAACACAAACGTCAATCGCAGCTCTCTGTTTGAAACTCATTTTCCGACCGTTCGTGAAAACACACTCACTCTTGGCACTATAACTCGGCTTCTAATGAAACAAATGTCATAAACAGTTGATACAACACTAATGAGGGTGGCCGCTTTCGACAACAAAAAGATACAACAGATGGCGCCACTAGTTTCTTCTATTTTCGAGAAGTTCGCTTTCTTTTTGGACAGAGGATGCAGATCAAATTTTGGAGAATATTAAATGATGATCCTTGATTTCTTTTAGACGTTCTGATTAATTTTGGAATTAACCGAAGCACTTAACGCTGTAAGGACTTTGTCTTCCAGTTTGAGGGCTAAAAATGCCCCAAAATTACAGAATATTGAGCTCAACTCATCAAGACAGGAATAAATGAAGTTCTATCACTGTATGGTGGTTACAGTGAAAATTATCAAACGCATTTGCTAGGAATAAACTCTAATGAATACGGCTTAAGGAGAATTAAAAACTCGATGTATATGTGCGGTGGGAACTTCACAAGCAGTTCTTGGAAAATCACATTTCAGATCCAGTGCGCCTTATAATTTATTCTAAAAAAATCTCTTCGTAGAGCAAAAATTAAGCTTGGAGTGAATTTTTAAAAAGAATGTTCGAGTACATACACGTAAAAAATTGGAATTACTCATATTATAAAAGGATAATCATCTTGGGTGGACCTGATTGTGATTTGCATGAGCGTTAAACGTTTTTTAGGCAGCTTATGTCTTTATTATGATGAATACAATCATAAATTGATAATAAAATATTTGCAAATTCTTCCTAATCAATAGAGTGCAAAAAAGAAAACACACAAGGGTTTTTTTTTTATCTAATTCATCAGAAATTATCTAATCAAAAATATTCTTCATTCTTTTTTTTTAAATATTTTAACAGTTGTTTTACTGCTGTATATTTTGGCAGTTAGATCCAACAGTGGAACTGCTCGACGGACAGTGCCACATCACGCTAATAGCTCGCATCTCACTATGACGTGCATATGCTTGCGCGCGTAGCAATGACACTGTGGTAAACACAGTGCTGCTAGCGCCCTCTTAAGTGCTACAAGATGGATTTTTATTATTTTTTATACAAAATAAGAGAATTGTATAGGATTGTTGATGATAAAATTAAATATTACGAGCAAATATAAATAAATTAATAAATATATTTATATATCGAGAAAAATTGGGGGTGCTGCAGTTCCGTAGTGCCTATGCATGAGTCGTCCCTGTAACGACCCTTTCTTGATTATACAAGATACAAAAAACTGTTTGAACTATTTACAGAACTTAATATTGACATACATTTTTTAGTAAATAATTTCCAAAAACATCCAACGCATGCTCAGTGCATTGAGTTAAGTTGAGCTCAGTGTGCATTTAGTGCACAGTGGCTGGTGAAGTTAAAGTTAGTGAACGTCTCCATCTGAATTACAGAAGATAGCCTATTGTTATTATCTGGTGGCACGGGCGATGCTAAAAGTGACTGGCCTTGTTCGAGTCTGGGACTGTTTATCTCTTAGCAACCAGAAGATGTCTTTAAAGTAAGAGCAACATGAATGGTCCATATCATCCCTATAGTTACTTTTTCAAAATGTAAAAAAAAAAATAATAATAATAAATTCTTATGTTGATTTGACTGGATTTAGAGAGATGGATTTTTATCCGCTCCAAAGAAAATTGTTTTCCACAGAGTGGATAAAAAATAAGATCTATATAAGCAACTATAAGATCCCTCGCATTCTGAGTAATGGCACAAGCCTTAAAAACTTTCCAATGAATGTTGCTATGTAGTTCTATAACCAAACTGAAAACCTAATCAGAATGAATAAATATTATTATTATTATTATTATTATTATTATTATTATTATTATTATTATTATTATTATTATTATTATTTGACACCTCCAGGGAGTCCAAAGACTCATCGAGGGAGGGCACCTGCTCCCCAACTCTGTCTCCACAACTACACCACTATATTGATAAGTATGGTATTATTTTATGCAAATGATAACAGTATGATCATCACCTACTTAGTAGCATGTTGGGCCACTTTTGGCGAAGAAAACCGCTTGCATTCGACTTGGCATTGACTCCATTAGACCAAGGAATGTGTTGAGGCATTCCCAACCAACTAGACAGAATAACGTCCAGGTCAGCGACCGAGCGAGTCACTGGTGTCAATCGGTGGATGCTGTGTTCCACATGATCGATGGAATTCATATCAGGGAGAATTAGAAGGGTCAAGGTGTAGATGATGAAGGTAGTTGCAGTTGATGGAGACGGAGACTTGTGGAGTAGGTGCCCTACCTCGATGAGTCTTTGGACTCCCTGGAGGTGTCCCGTAATAATAATAATATTTTTTTACAGCGCTGATAAGGAAGATCTTGTTAAGGATCCAAAACAATTCTATCAAGGTAGATAAGATAATTAATACTACCATTTTTTTTAGACTGCTCATTATATGGTTTGTCAAACAACATTAGAAGAACTCACTTGTTCTGGTGTTGCTAAGAATGGAGATTCAGGATTGTTACATTGATCACTGTTGTATCTTTGTTTCTTACTGAATATGTTAGGGAAAAAAAACGTTCTGAGCTATCCTATCGTTTCTACTGGAATTTCCCTCTACTCATTGGACGAACAGAGGAAGAGATGGAGGGGGAAGAAAATTGCCTTTGCTATTGATTCTGCCAGTATCGAACTCCTGCTTCTCCCACGTAACCATGGCAACACTAAATTACCAATATATCTACGACCAGTGACAACATGTCGATAACCCGAACTGTGAATTAAGATGGTCAAAGAAATAAATCTTAGAAGAAAAAGTTTCTTTTAACATGTAGACACAGTTTAAATATTAATTTAAAAAATACATGGACGTATACATGATCAGCACCATTACGTTGGTTAGACTAGCGGTATCCTCGCACTAAGAGCCGTGACCTAAGTGGCGCCATTTGGAGTCATGGAGTAATTTTTTATTTTATTTGATTTATTACAGGCGCTAGTTCTGATCTCCATTCCAACTACGGCTCTTCATGGTCTTGGTTCTTAGTTGCATCTCTTCATAATACTAACCATTCCCAACTAAAGAAATTAATCGTGTGCAAAGATCGAGTAACAAGAAGCTTCCTTTCTTAATCTCCACAGTCAATGAGTTCGCTTAAAATTGATCGTTAATGATTTGGATTAAAACGAAAAGAAAAACTTATTTCTAGAAATTGCATGATTTAGAATCCATCAAAACCTGGCAAGACTTCGTATTGCTAATCCAGTGAACAACTATGGTCAACGAACATCTAATTGCTCCTAAACGCTCGTGAGTTTTTTACAGAATTAACAGTTATTATTATTATTAGACTAAAACCAGAGGTTCAAATATTGTTGGCCTGATCGGACAGGGGTTAACGTCCCCCCCCCCTCTCCAAACCATAGGCTGAGGATTCGGATCCGTAGTGAAAAGGACTGTTTGGGACTGTCTCTGTTGGAGATGAATGTCTTCTAGAAGTGTGAGACTATTGTTCTGCTTTTTGGAGGCTTGAATTGGCTTCAAAAAATGTTTAGTCTTTTGAGCACGGTTTGGGATTATGTAAGATATAAATAAAAACAAAAAATATATATAAAATAGATTTTAAAAAATCCTTACTTGAGCCTTCGTAGCTCAGTCGGTATAGACGAAGCCTGGGTTCGATACCTGCTGAGTTAGGGTCTGATACGGAAATGGGGTTTTTTTCACATAGAAACTCAATCGTAATATGTTTCGAATTTTTCAAGTCCGGAAAATGGCAATATTACTTCTCCCAAAAAAAAAAAAAAAAAGAAATTATTTGTACGTTCAGATAACCAGTGGAATTACTAGCTAGCTAGAGTCGTTTCTCTTTCTGTCTCTAGCTAGCTAGTAATTCCACCCCAAACTACGAACCCCAAACTACGAACAAAAAAGTTGTGGATGTTACCACTGATGGATTACAAGCTCATGTTTGCTGCAAGAAACTATTTTTCAGACAGCGAAAAACCTTGGAATTTGTAAGTGCAAAAGAAGAACAAGACAGCAGTGAATTCGCGTAGGGAAGATCTTACACACAAACATGGTGTGATATTGGTTGGCACGCTGTAATTCTAACCAATTGCAATCTTTAAAAAAAAATATCACTCGTAATATACGCATGCGCAGCTACTCATGACCTCCAAGCTATACACTGAATTGTGTAAGAATATTTATATTAAACATTTTGCATGTCAGATCAGCTGTGAGCTCCGCAGGGTTAAACAGGGAAGAGAAGCGTGTAATAAATATATAGAATAGTGACTTTTATATATATACTAGGGGGATCCGTCCCCCCTGACGCCTACGGCGCCCAACCCCTCGAGTTCTAGACTGGTAGGCCAGTTCTCCTTGAATTCTGATAACTCGAATTTTGAATTCTGATAACTCGAATTTTGAAACGTGAAACTCAGGGTAGTCCCTGAGTTTCACGTTTCAAATAACTTGACAAAAAACGTGACACCAAAACGCTACATAAAAAGGCTTATCATTATAACGTAGATATAAAAGTCACTATTCTGATTATGATAGAATAAAGAAAATAAAAACTAGAAATAAATAAATAATAAAACACACAGGAAGAGACAAGTCACACAGCAAATCCTGGAATGTCAATATTACAATAAACACGGGCATCTCAAACTCGGAAAGTAAACTGGTTTGTGTGCCTTGTTACTGGAATCCCCAATCTATGTCGCCTGTCGAAATATACGTTAATCTTTCTATACTACAGCGCCATCTCTAGGCCGCCTCTTTTCTAACTTTTGAATGGTAACAGTTTGGCTATCAAATTACCTCGTCATCTGCCATCCAGCGGATAATTCTTCCGGGAGATGGCTAATAGATCCATCCATTCTCGAAGATGTATTTGGAGGGCTTATCTCTGAAGTGGTAAATTGGCTAGCTCTCCTGTGGTTGGATAGTGTTGTGCACCGACGATCGCTGGAGAAGGCAGTTCGCTTCTTGACCTTTAACGTCTATTGATCGGAGGTGCCATTTGACACGCTTGACAGACGCGGTTAGTTTTTACTCTTTGTCGTCAATCGCCTTATCCTCCGACACACAGGATTTAAATGGAAGGGGTGAAGAAATCCAACAGTGAAGGAAGATGAATAAGTGTGCATTCACTCCATGTTAATTGTCTTATTAAGGAGGACAACTTCAGAACTTTTAGTCTGTCTACTTTGAACATTACTGACACGTTCTACATCTTGAGATCGCTAGACAGGGTTCTAGTAACCTGGACAGCACATTCTCAGATTGTTTTAGTTAATACGACTTTAAAAAAAAAATTTTTTTTAATATAATTTTTTTTATTATTTTTTTTATTTTAATCCTATTTAACCTACTGAAAAGGCTTTTTTTTTTTTCGTTAGAATAAAGCAGGTAGACTTTCTTCGGATTTTATTTTTATTCTGTCTCTCTGGAGTGCAACTCCAATCCTATTATAATTTTTCCACTGTACCCCATCCTCCTAATGGACTGCAAAGCAAACCAATAAATCAGTGATAGACAGAATAAAGACAGACTGCTCCCTCGAAGCTATGATCATCAGGGGCGAATGCAGGTCTTGAAATTCACGCTTGCTCTTGTTATCATTCAAGGAGTGAAAGGTCTGATTGAAGTCTGATTAGCGGAATAATGAATTACTGACCATTTAAAACTATATATTTAGAATTTATGTACATTTAATCATACAAATACAACATTTATTTTACAAATGATATTCTTTTTCAATTTAGCTACTTGAATACAAATTCTACCCTACAGTTCTTCTTTATGAACTGATCAATAACATCGTCATAAAAAGTTAGTTGTAACTTAATTTTTCCAAGCAACACGCACACTTTTAAAGGCTGGATAGAGCTACTTTCACTGCGTATGGCCTGTGTTTAAGACAACGTGAAGGGAGCGGAAATGGCTATGCGCGCGCATGAAATCACAGTGCTGCAGCGAGGACCTGGAAGCTCCACAACCGAGCAAGCCAAGATAGCTTTGACTAGACGAGCAAGCATCGGCCTTCGATACACAACGCAAAGCTTAATTATTGCCGCGCAAGCTTAAGACGTCTTCTGTCTACAAAAATAAAAGCCTAAATGGAATGCTTATAAATGCATGCATTTATTAACAAATAAATGTTACTTCTTTCTCAATTAATGAGCTTGCGCAGCAAGCATGGAGTTTTCGCCCCTGATGATCATGAGCAAAAATTGTCATACTTCATACATATTATGCGAGCAAATGACAGTCTGGAGAAGATGATGATGCTTGCTAAAGTTGATGGAAGCAGGAGAAGAGGAAGATCAAGAATTAGATGGGTGGATGGAGTTAAAGAAGCAACTGGAGTGCGCTTGGAGGTTCTGAAAAACATGGTCAGGGACAGATGTGAATGGAGAATGTTAGTTCATAGGATCACCAGGAGTCGATAAGGACTCGATGGAACATAACACACACACACACACACACACACACACACACACACACACACACACACACACACACACACCCTATCCTCCAACCCAGAAAAAAATTGTCAAGATTTTCATTTTATTTATTTTTGACAGGATCTCTGATCCTATGCTACTGTTTGATCAGAAATGTCGCTTTCGATACAGGCTCTGCTAATTAATTAAATAGTATAATTAATTTAATTAAATTAGTATAATTAAAATGATACTAACGTAGTCAATGAAATAAAAAATGCCTTCGTTCTTCAATCGGCTGTAGGATATTATTTTTTTTACTCCACAGTGAGCATTGATAGCGCTCAATCAAGAGTTGGATGAGAAGCTCTCACAGCCTTATTCAAAAAGGCTGATCGACGTTACCTAACGAAGCTGTATTAGAGATTGAAAGAGTGAGTTCCAGTTTGGTTACGTATGAGATTCTCAATCTACGAATATGTGAATCCTGGTAACCAATATAAGTTTATTAATGATGGATCCGATCCCTGTCTCTTCCAAAAAGAACAAACATCTCCGCTGCGCAATCCCCAATGATAATACGATGCTTTCCCTTCAATTGAAAAGACTTGGGAGGGGGTCGAATCCCTTTAAGATATGAGGAACCTCCAGAATGGTTTTTCAGATGAAAGTGAGTTAGCTGATCTCCTACAGATGAATATAGAACCTGGGATATAGCATTCGTGATACCGCAGAACGTGATAGCAACAATTAGCAATGTTCGAACACGTATACAGTAAAGAATTTGCCATTTGTATTCTTGTTTATCAATTATATATATTACAGTTGTGAAGCTATCAAAAAATATATATGTAATTAATTGTTAACAGACTTTTGTTGTAAAAATGCTTTTCATCTTCTCCGTTACCTGTAGAGGACAGTGTAGGGATAAGGTGTTATTGAGCTATTAAAGCTCTGATCATGGCAGGAGGGTAACAGCAATAGCCGAGCCTCAGTTAGAACTTCATTGGCTACAGCATTGCCATCCATTACCCCCCCAAGGGTATTAATCACCGCATCTTTTGTTGTGTAAAAAAATTTGTCGATTAGAATTTATTGCCCTATTGACAAAATTAGTTACAGTTCAATCAGATGGTATTGTAGGACTGGATGTTAGTAAGTTTATGTTCTTGTTCAAAAACAAAGCAAATTTTACATCACCCTAGTTAGCATTTTTTTTAACCTTTTGAGACTTACCAGTGTGCTGCGATGTTAGGTAGTCTCGACTTTTTAGTCGCCTAAGATTGATTGGCTTAGACAGATTGCTCTTGTCCACTTTTACACCACTCTGTGGATCTCGGCTTGTAAGTTGTTGTTTTGAAAGAGATGCACACCACATTTATTGTGAGGCTTATTCATAAAGGTGATTTGATGTTTGAGGCTGTTTCAGAAAACAAGTGAACGTATTTATTAGCATATTTGCTATCTTGTCTTATGTGAAGGAATTTTAAGTAGACTTTGGCACAAAAATGTCCTCTTAAACGATTCAACGATGACTTCTAAGGCCGGAACAGGCCATGCTAAGCCTAAATCCTTGATACGCATGATGATGATGA
This sequence comes from Typopeltis vanoorti, assembly GCF_054136105.1. Classification (NCBI taxonomy): domain Eukaryota; kingdom Metazoa; phylum Arthropoda; class Arachnida; order Uropygi; family Thelyphonidae; genus Typopeltis; species Typopeltis vanoorti. The sequence goes on along the minus strand of NC_143574.1, from coordinate 4,088,841 downwards.
TGAAAAATGTCGAAATGTGAATTTTCTCTCTCTTGCAAGTCCTACAAAGTAGTGGACCCTCTTCATGGTCTGTAAAGAACTAAACTATGAGTGTTGCATCTTAGTTCGTATAGTACAAATTCAGCACATTTTTCAGCCATTTAAAAATGACGTCATTTTTTTTGTATCTCAAACTAATTAATTCTTTTAGACTTTCACTATCTAATCTGATTAGAACTCTACTCTAATGCAAGCCACGTAATGAATAATGTATAAGCGTTTTGGTAATTAATAATCTATAAGAAAATGCCCCAAAAGAGTAACAGGTAATGGAAGAAAAAAATGAAGCTTACGTGTGACAGAATGATGGAAATATCAAGCAGATAAGAGAAGGGCTTTTTGTAGCCTCGAAATCTGTCATAATAAACAGGAAAGGTTATTTCAGGGCTACTCTTGGGGAATCTTTTTTTTTTTTGTGAAGTGTCTGAAGTTATTGAAATGAAAAAGCTTCTATTTCTACGGCGAAAATCTCCCTTAGCTTCAGTATCCTACAAGGGATTAAGGCAAGTTTGTTTCTGTAAGTTAGTGAAGACTTAAAAGCATAAACTAAGAATATGCGAACCCGAAGAAGATAGGACATTTTCTAAGCTATTCCAAATGATGAAGTGGATTGCATACAAGGAAGGGATGAATAAATAAAGAAAGAAAAAAAACGGACATTTCCTGCTTCTGGGTTTGAATTACTGTCATTAATACTACTCGCAGAACTAAATGAGATATTCACCATCTGTCCAAAAAGAAACCGAACTCTTCGAAAATAGAAGAAATTAGTGGCGCCACCTGTTGTATCTTTTTGTTGTCGAAAGGGACAACCTTCATTAGTGTTGTTTCAACTCTTTATGACATTTGTTTCATTAGAAGCTGAGTTATAGTGCCAAGGGTGACAGTGTGTTTTCACGAACGGTCCGAAAATGAGTTTCAAACAGAGAGCTGCGATTGACTTTAAATTTGGTAAAGGTTTTACCGAAATGCATCAAATGCTTCAAAACGCTTACGGTGATGAGTGCTTATCCCGTACTCAAATTTACAAGTCGTTTAAGCGAGTTCAAAGTGCTCGTGAGACGCTTGAGGACAACGAAAAGCCGGGCCGTCCAAAAACTGGACTAAGCGAAGTTAACATCCAAAAAGTGCGTGATTTCATCAAAGAAAACCCGAAATCGTCCGTGAGATTGATTGAAGATGAATTAGGGATTCCAAAATCAACTGTGCACAACATTTTGACCGAGAGTTTGGGCCTTCGTAAATTGAATTCGCGATTTGTTCCCCACAAGTTGACCGACGACCAAAAAAGTATCGAATTGATCACTGCAAAGACCTCATTAAAAGACTCAAAATACCTGGAAACGATCGTTACTGGTGATGAAACGTGGTGTTTTGAGCATGAGCCCGAAACAAAGCTCCAGAGTGCTGAGTGGAGACCACCAGAAGAGGGACATCCGAAACAAAGTCGCTTGGAGAAGTCAAAAGTAAAGACAATGCTGATTTGTTTCTACGATTCCAAGGGAATTATCCACAAGGAATTCATTCCGCCTGGCCAAACGGTCAATGGTGAGTTTTATCTCGAAGTTTTGAAGAGATTGATCGCGATAATTCTTCGCGTACGGCATGAATATCGTGACGACCGACCATTCGTCAAAACACAGTGTCACTCTTGGCACTATAACTCAGCTTTTAATGAAACAAATGTCATAACCAGTTGACACAACACTAATGAAGGTTGCCGCTTTCGAGAACCAAAAGATACAACAGGTGGCGCCACTAGTTTCTTCTATTTTCGGAAAGTTTGGTTTCTTTTTGGACACAGGGTGTACAACAGATGGCTGAAATTAAGACATCTGCATAATTTCAAGACCCACCACACACACACACACACACACAAGAGAGAGAGAAACTCAATGCAAATTCTGTACTTAGTACAGAAATGTTTATTTATTTTGCAAGACATACGAAAACATTGAGGATGTGTTGGAATATGTGACCACATGAATTTAAAAATATTCGTGAGAATATTTTTAAATTTAAAACATAGAACAAACAACAAACATTTTAGTGAAACTGGAGAAAGGGGCGTGACTACAATAATACAGTGCGACGCTTCAAGAAAAAGAATGTCAAAAGTTTAAAGGGACTTACAGGAAGGATCGATGATAAAGAAATTTATCTTTTATGAATTAGTTGGAGCACAATAACTAATGAACATTCTACTTTCAGGTCGACGAAAAAGAACAAAATTTTTCAGATTCAGATAAAATTTATTTCAATACAACTGTCACTGTTCAAGTAATGCCACAGCATCTCAAAAAATCGGTTTTTTGAGAAGCTGGGTTAAAACTCGAGTTTCAGGGAGATGGTAAACTCTACATCCCATGTCGGAGATCGATAACTCGGGAACCAGTCAAAAAAAAACTTAGATAAAGGTTTTCTAGTCGGCGACTACAATCGAACTTACAATAGATTATCTTTGGGTGGCCTAGCACTATGGATGCAAAGACATTTCCACAAACTACAGATACATCTATCGGGCAGGAGACAGAAAACGTTGCACGATGTGAAAAGCAGATGAATGATCAGCAAGACCAACAGATGTGCTATAAATGATCACAGAGCTGTGATCAACAAAAACAAACCCCCGTGACAAGGGGAAACCTCAGTTTTAGACACCTCTTATTTCAAGCAAAGCCTTGGATCCATTATGCTTGGTCTCAGCAGAACAAAGAGGGTTAGCAGGGTAATGATGTGGGTAGGTTTTGCTGTGGCTCTGAGCGATGAACTTACCGATACAGTTCATCCTTCATGTTATGTAAAAGAGAAATCAATTAGTTTACATACAAATCATAGCAGAAGTTTGTGACATTTCTTGCTACGACGACGCCTTTCGAAATCACTCGAGATATTCTTAACAAGCCTGACACCGCCTTGTCATGCATCCCATTATGAGTCCAACGTTCTTAAAGGAACCCTCTCTCCTAGCTATAAAAAATAAATAACAGATGCACTATAAACGAACATTAAGGTTATTGACCCTTTTAATAAACTGTTCTTCCATCCTTCGATGATTGGATTTTTCTTAATCCTAACGAGATCGTGAATGCCAGCGAGGTCATTTACACCGTGCATAAATGGGATCCGTAACAAGATGAGGAATTTGCTGTCTCGTAAGTTGTTTACCTAACAAAGTAAACTATCCAAGATAAAAAAAAAACAAACATTGTATTCCAATTTAATAAACATGTTAGTCTTCTGTTTCCGTGTCTGTTTATGAAATTAAATCCATACTGGAGTATGGAGGAGAGTTGATTATAACAGTATGCTCGTCTGGATCGTTGCTCGTAGAAATCTATGCTACGTTCTCGATAAAAAAAAGTCAAAGAACAGTTGGTCGTCCAGAATACAGTCATTTAGCAGTTTCCTGTGGCTTGGAGAAATCTGTCGCCCGCTTTTTTCTATTAATTACTATGGCTGTCACATGCTGGAACTACAAGACGACATCAATTGCTGACAAACTCTGGATATCGGCAAAAGGGCGAGCTGGTCTTGTTCCTTTTATCTGCGGTCATGGTGAAAGACAGTAATTTCGAGATCCTCGTGTAGTTTGGACTACTAACGATCCACACACGACTACACAAAGCAAAGTCAGACATACTTTACACTTGGCAATGTTTCACGGTAAATTGTGGTCTTCGTAAGCATGTACGAGTGTGCGAAGGAATGGGGGGATCGTATTTATTTTCTTAACGGCTAAAAACTAAATACATTTATTAATATGTCTCATTTAATAGTTTATGTTATGTAAAGGGCGTCTAATTTTGCCTTAAACATATGTACTACATCGATCCCTTAATAAGAAGTGGGGGAATGCTTTGTTTTCAAGAGCTTCAGGATTGGAAGAGTGCCAACTTAAATGTACACGTATCTAAGAACGAAGAAAATATATCAAATCTCCTGAGCTTTTAGGCTACTAAGTTTTCCGCTTTTATATAGTTAGGTAATCTTGTATTTCATATTTTATTTATACCAAGAAATCAAAGTAACTGCAAGAAAAAAAATACTGAAATCGCTTTTCAAAATCCAGCATGTTGTTTCATCAGAAAAACGAACAATACATTTGTGTTTCCTAGTTTTTAGCGCTAATTATAATGCCTGTTTCTATTTGACTCAGACAGGTTCATAATAAAACACGTGAAGCGACATCTATATTATAAACTGATTTATGAAAAATAAACTTCCATAAAAGTGAACTAGTTACTGCGGTAGAATTATTAACACGAAAATATTGTTTTAAAATTAGATTTAGAATATATTATAAAATAACTATTGTGATTCTGTAGCATCTCTGTAGCGTATTGGCAATAACGTTCCATGTTTACCCTTCTTTTGGAAAAATCTGTGTTTGTTATCTGCTGTTAATGTTATTATTGATACCTGCACAAAGAACCTTTATCTGGAATTTTTTTGAGTTTCAACTATTTCGATTTCAACGCAAGGCTATTGTGGCGCCATCTTTTGACATTAATGTCATTAAACAGTCGAAGTCGTACATTATTTTGAACGAATTGTACCCAGATCAATTTTGACATTTCTTGATCTGAAATGGACCAAAAAAAAAAAAAAAATTGTCCTTCGAAATTCCATGCAGACACTTGAATGTAAAATAAATTTAAAGGTGTCAAAATTAAAATTATAATATAAATGAATTACTAAATGAAATAAATTATTTATTATATTATCTTTGATTGATTGATTTGATGAAGGAGAAATTATTAATTATATTTTTCATGAATGAATAGTATTTATTGATCTTATAGAATATTTACGGATGCACATGAAGAACATTAACACTACATGACTATTCTTATTATTGGACACCTCCAGGGAGAGTGTGCCAACAGCATCGAGCGATTGGGCACCTTCCAACTACTAACCGCGCTCAAACTTACTTAACTGAGCCATTAGTAGCAGAGGCTCTACCAATCGACCAACCTTTGCCGGAAAATCAGTCTTATAAAACTGACATAATAATAAATAATATTGCTTCCAGTGACAAACTAACTGACTCAAAAGTATAAAAAACGAAATCGTAGAAATGTCACCATTTGCTTCTAAAGCACTCGAAATTAGACAGGTATAGTTTTAAGAGCTATTTTAATACACATTTTGAATACACTAAAACATTTAGTGTAAAAGTGACTTCACGGGAGTATACTAAGAAATAAAATTTAAAAAAAAATACTGTTTGCGCTTGTATTTATAACACATGTTGTGGCTTTTTTCCACTTAAAAGCAATTAAGGTTTCCTAATTCGCATATCACGTCTTTTTACGGATTAAATATGTAAAGAGGCATCGCCAAATTCGCTAGGTCTATAACACCCTTCCCCCAACACATACACACACGCACCATGTATTAGATCTTGTTAAACTCCACCTCACACCAAATATATTCAAACTCACCATTACACGAAAAATTGTTGCTAATATTGCAATCATAGCTTTTTACCCTAACTGGACTCAAGTCATCCGATTTGTTACTACTGTGAAGACGGTATGAATAACATCTATTAGCGATCATTGCAGATGCTCAGTCATAGGTCGTATGCGATGCGTAGTGTATATGCTCAAATCATCTACTCAACTCGGGTCCCCTCCAAGATTAAATCCTAAGTGCGCTACTGATACCATATCTTCTTTACATGAGTTATTCAGCAGACTATCCATTCCTCTCCCATAGTATACTGTACCCAATCAAATCACAATGCTTTGATAGAATTCGCAGTCAGCCCTTGCTATCTTTGAGGGTTATTCTTCAGGGTATGCATAGCGGGATTCCAGGTATGTGGGTATTGCCAAGGTCACAATTTGTAGCGTCTGGTGAAATTTTCCACGTTTATTATTTGGCAACGAATCCATCTGTACATTTGCTTTTCCTCCCGGTTTTAAAGAGAAATAAATAAACTTTGCAAAAGGATAAAGGAGTTAGATCAGACTCCAAAATTTCCCAGATTCACTTCACAAGTTCAACAATACCTTTTTCCTAGCAAAATCATCTTTAAGCTTCTGTAATCTACTCGTGCTACTCTCACTTGCCCAGTCACATGCTTTTTTTTTCTTCTCAACTGTGGGGCATAAGATTAAAAATGTTATAGCTCCCTTTTTCCCAAATGGATCTTCTAAAGCCAACAGTACTGAGTTTGAATTCGTCCTAGGACGTGAGGCATCTTTGTAGACTTTTCAAATGAAAGGGAATGTGAGTCCCTTAGGGTGGCAGGATTTTCTAGAGGAATCTTGGGTGTCTCATCCCTAAAACGGGTAAATTGGGGTATATCCGACAAGCAATTAACAGACATGATACACTTATCACAGTTTCTTCTAGCATTGTGACACTCAAATCAATCCAATTCTAAGCAGGTAAGAATATTTCTTTTTGATTCCATAAGTACTTCGGATCACAGCGACGTTCATTGTTTTCTATTTGGCAGCACATACCTAATCACTTCATCAAAGTGTGCTCTGGCATTATAAAATGGCAAGTGGAATGATCTTTGTAAAATCGATTATTCATTTTCGAATTATCGCTTTCAGACTCTTGACTCAAACATTTCTAGTGAAAGATTATTGAAACGATTCATAGGTATAAGACACTCATTTTTGATTCCCATTTTAAATTCTAATTTGTTACATCAGCTTGGGATCTCCAAGAAGTAAACCAAAATTGTTCAAGAGAGGAGTCAATTACACCGCAGATGGCTTTCTTCAAAAATCTCCCTCTTCATTTTCTGTCGATAATAAAGCTCGAAGCATTGCTAACTCTAACCGGTATTAATGTGTGACAGGTGAGTTATACGATCGCTCTATCTCTCTCTCCGAAGTACAGAATTAATAACCTGAATTTTCAGGGGGCGGAGGAGGCATGACTTCTTGCACCAACCATCGACTAACTGAAAGTGTTTAGGAAAAAGGTCAAGAAAGTTTTCCACTAGCAAGCAGCTGAAATCAAAACTATATAACAGTCTTTCCTCAATGTAACACTACGACGCTAGATCAACAGCAGGAGATAGGCTATCCAAGGTTCGATTCTGCTCAGGCATCGTCTTAAACTAGTAGAATGGAAATCGATAAGTATATCTAAAACCCGTTATTGACAGAGTCAAAACCAGAACACCTGAATCATATCTAAATGATAATCGCTTTCTGGCCCCATATCAAAGTTACTACTCATACATCATTTGTACAAGAGTAGTCTGAAAAGTTCTGGGCCTAACAATGAAAAAGCGAATTTATAATTTCAAAATCATTTTTATTTTTCAACATAATCTCCCTTAAGACCAATACATTTATTCCAGCGATGCCCCAGTGCCATTATCCGTCCCTGTAATGGTTCCCAGTAAGATCTGCATTACAGCTGCAATCACTTCTTGATTCGAAGAAAAACGCTGACCAGCGAGGAAGAGTTTTAGTTCTGGGAAGAGATAGAAGTCAGAGGGAGCCAAATCTGAGAAATAGGATGGATGTTTCAACAATTCATAGTGCAGATCCCTTAATTTTCCCATTGCCCAAACACCTTTGTGGGCAGATGCATTGTCCTCATGAAAGTTGATTTTTTTCTTCTGCAAACCGGGTCTTTTCTCACGAATTTTTTCGTCTAGTCTCGTTAAAAGATCGGAATAATATATCCCGGTTATTGTTTTACCCTTTTCAAGATAATTAATAAACAAAATGCCTTTAGCATACCAAAACACCGATGCCATGACCTTTCCTGCTGATGGAACCGACTTTGTCTTCTTTGACGCTGAACAACCGGCTTCTGTCCACTGTTTTGACTGCTGTTTGGATTCTGGTGTGTAATGGTGAATCCAAGTCTCATTCATAGTAATAAATCGACGCAGAAAATCAGTTTTATTCTTGTTAAAACGCTCTAAGCACCGTTCAGAGATTTTCATGAGAGTGCGATTTTGATCTGTTGTGAGCAAGCCCGACACCCATCTTGCGCAAAGATTTTTCATTTGCAATTCTTCATGCAAAATATATCCTACACGTTCTTTTGAAATGCCTATAGTCTCAGCAATTTCACGCACTTTCACTCGCCGGTCATCCAATATATCGTACACTTGATCAATTTCTGGTGTTGTTACATTTTTCGGACGTCCTTCACATGGATCATCTTGAAGGCTGGTACTGCCACGTTTAAACTCGGCAGCAGCTTTCTTAATTGTCGAAGACGCAGGAAAAGTGCCCATAAAATTTTATGAACTTCGAATGAATTTCTTTTGGCGTTAAACCTTCTTTTACAAAGAATTCTATAACCGCAAATACTCCACTTTTGCTTCAGACAGCTGTATAAAACAAACTACTTGATAGAATTACTTGCAATTTCATATGGATGCTTATGACAGATGTACTAACGCAGGGAAAAAAAATCTTACCGATAGTGTTGCCATCTATGGTCGAGAAATTTTCAAACCATCCTAGTATATGAGAACTAACTTCGACTCGTCTTACTGCATTTGTATATGACCATTCCAATCCTGCTTCTTTATCCACAGAAAAACGTAATATGAAATACAGAAGCATAAGAGGATGACATATTCTAAGCTAAATTACAAAGATTACTTAAAATGGAAAGAAATGTGTTAATAGTAAGCAAAATTTCGCCAAAATGGGAAGTCATCTCTTACCCAATTATCTTCCTTTTGATAAAAAAAATTCTTTTCGTGATAACTATTTCCTTAGAAAAAGCTAATCTGTTTTTTTTACTGTTCATTTAGTTCTTGCATTTATCTTGGTAAATCTCTCCCCACACACACTATTCTAAACTCGCAACAGTCAATGCCCTTGATGTTTAACCAGATGAATTTTATCTAAATCAGACACCAAAAATATCTTCTGATAGGATATTTCCTCGATTGTTGTAAAGCTTTGCGTTGCCGATTTGGCTCCTGTTTCTGTAGTACCCTTTTATACTCTTATATAGCACGGGTCCTATTTATTCCAGTTTGGAAATCACCCTATAGCCTAAATTGTGAACAAACTTTTATCAAATTAACATACTCTCACTTTGGTTATTTCAAAGGTAATGTAAAAATCCATGATCAGTCTGTTCTATTTGGAAGCCCAACTAATAAAAGTTGGCCCATTGACCACCATTCTCATATTTGGAAGTGTCCTTAAAATTCCTTTACTCAGTACAGAAGAGAGGAGTTAGGTTGATTAATGATCCATCTTTTACCAATTCACTACACCTTTCACATAGACGCTCAGCTTGTTTTAAAATACAATTACAGTGGCCCTCACACCTCGAAGACCCGCAAGAGTACAATCTGCCGATATTCGAATAATGCTCAACAAGTCTCTTCTTTGTTCCTACCCACGGTGATAATGTAATACAGGGTGCACATCTGTGATTACCATATAATAAAATCAAGTATTTTAGTGGTATGTGGGAGTTAATTATTTCTGAAATAGCAATTTAAGTACCAGGCGAAGTCGTCAAAATTTTAAAAAGGACTTTTTTTTTAGTCACAAAATCCACCATTTATTATTATTTCAGGTACATGATCATAAACCTAATTTTTATTTTTGATATATAAACTCGTACCTCCGTGCACTTTTCCCCGGCACACAAAGTGTAATCAATTTAAGTGACAGAAATGGTTAATAATTAAAACGCTCCCTTGTTGGCTTAGATGACCAAAGTTATCAATGCTTTCATAGACTTCCGAGTGGAAGACACATGAACAACGGCCGCCCACAGAGACAGGGCTGTGGAGTCGGAATTATTCTGCGGCTCTTTAATTTATCAAAATCTTAATTTAGTTTTGAACTGTTGAAGTGAGCAATGATCATGCCCAAATGAAAACGCTGTTGGAATATTTACATTATAAGCTAAAAACAAAAACTAATTATATCAAGAACCAAAGGCTTCAATTCGGCGACATGAACTTATTTAAGTTAAGGGATATTACATCCCATATTGTTTCTTAGCCGAATAAGAAACTCAAAGAGTTTCATGCCAAATATAGAAACTATATAAAGTTCGGCGATTCCAAGCGTAAGCAAATACCTGGATAGTGGCACCTGACTCATTTGGTAGTGCAAACTGAGGCTACTCAGAGAAAGGGTGGAGCAAGATCCGATCACTATTCTTGGTATTTACCCATAATGTGAACTTAGCTCCTAGGAGCTGTATTACTGTTCTACATTATGAGAGGTCACTACCCAGACTGGTTTCAACCTTATAAGTAAAGCTCTCTCTAAAAATTCGGACGATCCCTAGGCCACTCGATTGTGGGCAAAAGACCATCCATCTCAGCGTTGGCTCCACTCAGTGATGGCCTTCCACCCACCACCAAGCAGAACCGCTCATATTCCGAAGAAAAGCATTCACTGACAAAGCCCCTCACCGGACCGTGCTAGAAAATACTTTCCCCAGAGACTCAAATTGCTCCCTTAAGGCAAAAACCTTAAGAGAGCGAACTCATATTAGCAACCTCACCGGTTTCAGCCTTTATTGAGGCTTCATCAGTGAGTAGCTAGACCCTATCAGGTGCCACTATCCAGGTATTTGCTTACGCTTGGACTCGCCAAACTTTATATAGTTTCTATATTTGCCATGAAACTCTTTTTGAGTTTCTTATTCGGCTAAGAAACAATATGGGATGCAATATCCCTTAACTTAAAAAAAAACATTTGCCGTATAAAAACAAGCAAATTATTTTAATTATCTTAAAAGCTGAATTCTCACATTTTAATTATACACAGCAGTTTGTTCTCGAGAACAAGACTGTCTCAAGCAAGCAACTATTTCACAAATCTCATTTAATGATTTTTAGTGCTGAAAATGGATCCTCTATGCTGGTAAGTAGGAGGCAATGCACCCATCACATTTCTGAAAAAATAAAATGTGTATTATTCAAAAACGACTTACTGGTTTAGACATTAAAAAAAAAAGTAAACAAAAAGAACATGGCAACGAAAACTACACCATGAAGCATTAAAGCATATGCGCCACCCTCATAATCATGACTCGCTAAGTTAGTTTGAGCGGTGGTCCTTTTTTTTTTTTTTTTTTTTTACTGACAACAACACTGCTATACCCAGTACTCAACTGAAGTAGCTGGCTAAGGATAGAAATTAAACTACTTGTAATAAGTTCAATTTCTGTCAGCCTGTCCTGACACATGACTCACTGGCCCTGGAGTTGCACAGTGGATTCAAATATTATCAAACTATGGATAATCCAGAACAAATGATTATGAATAGCGTTCGAAGTACAGTGGTTCGTAAGAAATGCACATCTTCACCGAAAAGCTGGTATTTACAAGATCAAACCTTCCCTGTACGAAAAGATGTGAAAATCTTCATTACGCTATAAATTTATTAATCTATCATTGCATAAACAACCACTATGTAGACTCATAGGAACAGAATGACTTAACACTCCAAGTCGATGTTCTCAAGGGAGTGAAACAAGTTTATTTGTAGCATAGTTGTTGAAGATAAGCGTTTTTTTTTAATCTGTCACTGAATAAAAAAAAAAAAACTTAAAATATGTTACAACTTATGCGTTCAGCATTCGTGATTCAAGAAAATGCAACTGTAGACTACACGCAGCTCTTTTACAACAAAAGGAACAACCTTGTTACAACACGCACTTACGTAACGTGCAAACATAGATACATACACATTTATGTCCTATGTATGAAAAACATCTAAAAATAAAAATAACAGCTAATTGAAAAATTTCTGCAAAGATATTTTTAGAAAAACTGAGGAATAATTTAGGAACTATTTAATTAGTTTTAATGATGTTTCAATACCCTTTATCACCATATCAAATGGCACATATTGTAATTAGCTAGCTAACTCCGGTTGAAAGTTACTGGGAGATGTTTTGTTATTTCGTAGTATTACTGTTATTATTACACGACACCTCCAAGGAGTCCAAAGACTCATCGAAGGAGGGCACCTATTCCACAATTCTCTATCTCCACTATCTACCGCCGACCACCACCACCACTAGTATTTTCACAGACAATCACGAACATCCATGCCCATGGCAGGATTCGAAACCTTTTAGCTGGAGAGCAGATAATCTAACCACTCGGCCGACCAGGCTGGCATATGCATAAGGTAAGGCACTATTATCCAACATAATTAAAATTCAGTTATTCCAGTTTTCTATCGATGATAGGAATCTAGTTTATTTCATTATCATTCATTTTTTCTTATCAAATTCTCCTCTTAAAGATAATTTTCAAATTAATAATATATTTATTAATGTTTCAATAATAATCATTATTATGCCTCATCAGTTATCCAAAATATATAATCTTTTCTTGATTTTAATTAATTCCCTTCCTCTGTAAATTAACTATACCTTCCTGTCACTCATTTCGATCCACCATGATATGGTGAATTGAGATGAGAAACTTTATTAAGCTTCTTATATTTAAATTATGATAAAGAAACATAAGTGATTAGCCTCTGTTAGTAACTTACTACACACTCCATCTCAAAAAGGGGTTGCATAGTCATAATACATAAATTAAAGATGCCAAGAAATTATATTCTAATTTTATAAAAGATTATATAAAGCCTCACCCTATTGTATTTGCTGGTGGCATATTTTTTCACAAAACCGACTTTTTTTTAAAAATCAGGATTATCATTTGCAATTCAAGCTATAACTGAATTCCCAAGTACATATTTGCATATTTCCTCAGACTGGTGCATCAGTGACAATACATATACACACTATTCTAAATCTCAGTATATTCCTTTCTTGTTTATATTGATAAACAAAACAAACTAAAGAAACAAACACATCAATCTGCTTCTAACTGTATTTATTTGTACTTCAATGAACAGTGAGGTATTTTACAAAGGTTACATTCTTTAAGTCCAGAGATAACAGTCAACAATGTCAGAACATACCAAATACTAGAGCCAGTTATATATATCCATAAGGCAAGCTTTCTACATACCTCTCAAAACTTCTTGTGAAATCTTAGTTATTTTAATGAAACACAACCTTTGATTTTAGGCACTTTTACTGGTTCCTGAATTATGTGTTTATGTAATAATGTCTAATTGCATCTAAAGCATCCATTAGTTTATACTGATCAAGACATGATAGGGTAAGCACCTTGTAATTCCAGTTATTTCTGGATTACTCATGTATCAAATAAATTATACTCAGATAGCACTTGTTTTTTTCAGTCTTGTACTGATAGCTAAACAGCCATGAAATCTTCATAAATTCTTTCTTGAAAGTTGTTTAATATTTAGCCTGTAAAAGTATTCTATGAATAATGGCCCTCTAATAAAAGTGCAGTAAAAAAGAGCTACCTTACGTATATTGGATAAACTAAGATCAAAGAATTTTTGCACAACAAAAACCATGTTCTCTACCTTAGAAGAAAGCAAAGTAAAATTACAAATACTCTTAAATTTGCTAAACATGAATAATTAATATTTTTTTTTTTTTTTTTTTTTTTTTTTTCAGTATGCTCTTTGTTTTGCTAATTCATCTGATACCAAATTTGAATCACTTGTCTGGTTATACAGTTTAGAGTGGGATAGCTTCTTGTTATAAATGAACAATATATCTATACATCTCAAAAAAAGTATAGGTGTTCTATTCAGAGTAAATCTCTAGAAAGTGGTGCCTGATTTTTCTTTTTTTTTTAAATATTAATATTTCATATACATACATGATGCTAACAATTAAAAATCATTTTAAAACTTACTGACAACAAAAAATTGAAAATAACTTTCAATTACAGTTCTATCCAGCTTTGAGACTCGATTAAAAACTGGCATGAAAACTGATTGCAATAAATTGAAAGGGGGGGGGGGAGGGTCAGCAAAACATGGATAAACATATTTTATTATTTTTGATAATGATGAATAATACTTTTAATACTGAATTGGAAATTTTAAATCTGAATTCATAAGAAATTCTGTAAGTAGGACCTTTAATTAGAGGACAGTGGATCAAACTATTTTTGGTTAAAGCTGCATGAGATTTGTTGAAATTCAGAACAGGTAAATCAAGTCAATGGCATAGTATCATCTTACTAAACACTGGGAATTTAGTATGGGCATAGAAGAATAAAGATATTCTATTTTGTAAATTCCTGTTTTATTTTAAATTATAAAAAATTATTTTAAATACCAGACATTTCAAGCACATGGTATGTAGGCTAGATGATGTCCAAATCATCAAAAATTTCAAGCCTGCAACGTCTTTTATTATTCTTTTTCACGCTCCAGTGCTGAATAAAAGAAAAGCAGTTAAGTGTTTTTAGCTAATATTCTACATGACATCATCAATCCATCACAAATGACTACTAAATGTTATATTTAATATTTAAATTTGGCAAATATATACTGGTGTATGTGTGTGTATATAACTAATATGTATTTCACACACACACACTGGGTGGAAGCCTGAAGATGCCTGATAGGTACAGAATGTAACACACAATGGCTGTTCTGGACTCTTTTTTTTTTTTTAATTATGTTATTATTTTATGCTATGAAGTAGCCTTAAATGCTACTTTCTGCAGCAAATTTGGAAGCATGATGGGAAGAAGTGCACTTTTGGATTGAAAAAAATCTCAGTTTGATTCTTGTCATGAGAGGAATCTTGATATATATATATATATATATATAGAGAGAGAGAATTTTTCAATTGAAGGTAAGGAAGTGACAAGTTTTTTATTTTTATCCAAAAACTGATTTCTCATCCTGCAAATTAGCCAGAAAACACACACACAGTTAACAGACCAAAATACTGAAAGGACACAGTACATACGGGGATTATGTAGCATAGAAAGTGTACCACATGAAGTGCCCTCCCATGATGAGCCTTTGGAACAGGGTCACATAATATTATATCATACCCAGTGCAGTTTTTATGATATAAAATGAAAATAAACATCTCACTAGCCTGAGGGTTAATTATATGCTGTGCAGTGTTTCTGTTTTAAAGAATTATGATACAAAGCTGCAGAAACTGGAAATAGACAGTTAACTAGCAAGTAGAAATAAAACATTTCACCATACAGAACAAACCATAAATGTAATTTATGGTTTGTTCTGTATGCTGTAATTACCGGACTGGTTGGTCGAGTGGTTAGCATATCCACTCTTCAGCCAAAAGGCTGCAGGTTCGAATCCCGCCGTGGGCATAGATGTTTACGATTGTCTGTGAAAAAAGTAGTGGTGGTGGTGGTCGGTGGTAGATGGCGTTGGTGTAGATAATGAAAGTAGCTGTAGTTGGTGGATTGAGTGGTGGAGACTGAGAGTTATAGATTAGATGCCCTTCCCTCGATGAGTCTTTGGACTCCCTGGAGGTGTTATGTAATAATAATAAAAAATGCTGTATTTGATTCAAATATTTATAACAATTTGATTCATTTCATAATTTAAGATTAGCAGGTCTTTAATCTTCAATATGTAATTTATTTTTATATTATCCTTGTTAATGCTCAAATGCTTTCTTTTAAACAAACTTGTATCATAGTGATATGAATTTTTTGCAAAGGTAATATTTGATTATAGGGCCATATATTTTGGTCTGAAACTTACAGACCAATTTTGATGGCAAAATCAGTTGATACAAGGTAGAATGCAAACAATGGATTTATTTGAAATAGAATGAGCCACATGATTCAAGTAACATTATGCTATAACCGAGGAAAGGGTTAATCATAACTTTAAGAAAAATAAATAAAATAAAAAAAAAGTATGCTTGCTGTTAAAACCAAGAATGGTATTTTATGAAGTCATAAGGTCCCAAGAAACTAACAAGATGCTGTATTTATCTGTTGATCTGTGGAGCATGACATTATAAATTACACACACACACGCACATATATTTATTTATTTATTACAGTTATGATTAACCTTTTCCTCAGTTATAACATGTTACTGGAAATATAACATCATACAGCTCATTCTATTTCAAATAAATCTACTGTTTGCATTCTACCTTGTATCAACCGTTTCTGACACCGAAGATAGCCTGTAAGTTTCAGACCGAAACATATGTTATGGCCTTTTATAATGAAATAAATATTACCCTTTCCTTGTGTTTTCATGTAAATAACTCAAATACTTTATGCTTGCATATCTTGGATTCTTTCTTAGCACATATCAACAAATAGTGTTATACATAGTGTGTTTGCTTATTTGTATACCACTATGACCAAATAAGCACAATGCATATTCAAAGACCATGAAGCATTGATGCACTGTCTATAAAATGCAATATGTTCTAAAGATTAACATTTTTGCTCAATGAAAATCATATCCCCCCTCCCCCTCTCTCCTTAATGTGGAAAATTCAAAAAAGTCTTCAGTCAAGGCTGAATTCAACTTTACATCTTCTGTATAGTAGACTCAAATCGTTAATAACAAAGCCATAGAGATCTTTGTATGTGCCAAAAATTTGTGTATATATTCTTCTAACAGACCCAGCAAAGACCAGTTTGTCAGGGCCAAGAAATGACAATTCATTCCATCACATGAGAGAGAGATAAATCTCTGCCTATAATAAGAATCTGCAAGAGACACTTAGCTGTATTATCCAATAGCAACCCACAGCAAGAAAAAAATTGTTGTACTATATTATACATTCCCTTTTCCAACAGAAAACGTTACACATTAAGAAAACGACCAGCTATTTAAAATTTATATTAAGTCATTAAAATGAGAAAACAGATGATTTATAAATGTAATTTGGGCCCTTTACATTAGTTAAACAAAAAAGTTAAGCTACAGACAACAGTCACTACCGTCATAGTGAATTAAGTCACAGTATCCTATTTTAAATAAGAATAATTCACAGATTTCTTATAAACAAAGAGGAAGTCTTTAAAAACGTGTCTAATTTAATATCCATATTTAGTCACTAATTTGGAAGTGAATGTTTTCACATGCACTAAAACGAAATGTGCAATATAAATTTCTGGCAACAGGACGGACATTAGAAAATCATACATGTAAATATGCAGTTGACTTTGGATTGAAGCTGGACAAAGTGACACTGTTTGCTTGTATGGAAAACAAGCCTCATGGAAACAAATAACACTGGCAACTAGAAAGATATTACAAAGCATTATTCTGTTTTGCACACAGTGAACAAAATATATAACTACTATATATATATATATAGATATATATATACAACATGTATATAAAATAGTATGTTGTCTAAAAAAAAAAAAACATCTCGTGTCTCATGACTCTTTTGGGCAGTTAACTCTGACTTATATGGCTCCTTTAGGCAGTTTAACTCTACAAGTATGAAAGACAATGTGAAGTAAAAAATAAACATGCAGAGAATTCTCTCACATATAATTTTTGTACCAGTTTACATAAGCATGGCTGAAATAATGTTTTATCAATGACATTTAACCAACAACAGTAAACCGAATAATCACGTGATCTACTCTAATATTCATTTCATTCACTAGCTCTAGTTAACGAGTATAAACAAGGAGTACGTCAACTTAACAAGGTCACCTATTACAAGTATATCAAAGTATAAAATATAAAACGATGCACATAAACATATGGATACATACATACAAAGACTTTGTTAGAGCAGTTATCCTATGGGCTTAATATTTCTATGTACATTATATGCAAGATCAAGGATGAGAGCTCTGCAAGCGACAAAGAACAGCATCACTTCACTTCACATGAAAACTTTATGACAAGGTTGGAATGTGAAATTCAACCTTACTGCTCAAGTTTTCCCCTCCCCCTGTTACAAAACCCTTGAATTAACAATATGACCTAATAAAAGCTTATCAACAATCTATAGGAAAGTACCAATTTTATATCCTTTCCAAGTAGTTATCACAACACTGCTTCTCCCAGTTTTTTTACATGATACCAGCTAACAATAAGCAAATTATGTCTCAAAAGATAAACAACTGTTACAAAGAACAATCTGCTCCAACAATATCTATCAATTTAATCTAAACAAGAAATACATTTGCAAATTATGTAAAAAATATATTTATATATAATACATTTATACATCAGTCTAGTATTGCACACTGCCATTACATAATCTGTAAAGTTCATAGCTCTGTTTATATTCACAAAATAATGCACTACGTGAAAAAATAAAAAATAAAATACAGAAATATTATTCACATAATGCAACAAGACAGAGAATACATTTTTTCTCATAGATAAAAAATTTTGCTTAGAAAATACTAAATTTATACTATTTAACTAACAGACAAAATAGTTTGTGCTATTTCAGAAATAATACAGAAAATATTTTCTCTTTCTAATTTTATTAGTGTTTTCATGCACATTTATGTATATCAAGAACCTGGACCCTGCAAATTCAGTATCTCTTAGCATTTATAATTAAATATATTTTACAACACTAACAACAAACAGCTCAAGCATTTCTGTATTATAACTTATGAAAGTTGCACTAAAATTGATCAGCACAAAAGATTTATACAAGACTCAAAAAAACAAAAAACAAAACGAAAAAAACTACACTTTGCTAAATTCAGTAACACATATACTTACATATGGACACTTCAAATCTTTCTTCAAACTTTACTGCAATTCAGTCTTGCAACAGGTAAGACATTTTTCATAAATCCTATTCCTATCTATATTACGTTTACATGTGTGTATGGCACAAAAAATTCTACAAAAATCTACTTTGCCATATACATTAAGCTGGCTGAGTTTACATAGAATATCTAGTACTATCTGATGTTTTAGTAAAAACTGTGAATGAAGTCTATTTCATATGTAGTTTATAAGGATATTTCACAAAAAAAAAGTAACTCAAAAATACAAAAGTTCTATGCGTATATTCTTATAATGAAATGCTAATTACACATGCGGATACACACATAAAGCAAAACGATTCCATTAATAGTTTTTCTTGAAAAGTAATATTTACATCGCTTCTGCAAACATATTTACAAACTGATTACCCATTTGGCAAATACAGTTGAGTGATGGGTATGAAATATAGATATAGCTTTATTTATGTATATATGTACATACATGCATGTAAATACTTAACATAAGCATTTATCTACAAAATTTGTTTACAAACAAACATAATTCAAAATTAAAAACTGAAGATGAAAATGAGAGCATATTCTGATCAATTCACACTATTTAAAGCTGCAACCTTTTCATTTTTACCAAAATTTATTCAGAATTAAAGTAACCTGCCTATCAATCATATAATTAGATATTTTTATATGATCAAGTATTTCAGATTTTTGACACTTGCAAGGATTATTTTGCTAATGAATATAAACCTGCAATTACACAGGTTAATAACAAAAGGAAAGGTAGCTGGATTATATTAAGCTACAAAAGTTTGACTAAATCAGATTAATAATCCTAGTTATCCATCTGAATTCAAACTATTAATGTTTTTACTGAAATTAGACAGACAAAAATATAACACATATAAGATTCACAAAATTCATTTGAAGTTTCCACTTTAAATATTCTAATTGTGTATTCATATATCAAGCACGTTTGATACAAGAGCACATATGTCAAACTTCGATTTGAATTACAGCTCAAATAATTAAGTTCTATTTAAAAAGAAAAACACTCAGTTCATAGAAGTTAAAGATAACATGGAATGAGGGAAAAAAGATTACTTTTTCTTATTTAAACAACAATTAATTAAAATATTATAACCTTGTGCAAAGAAAATATTACTTATCAGCTATAAAAAAAAAAAAATATATATATATATATATATATATATATATATATATATATAAATAAAAATCATATTGTTATACAGTTGACTCTAACCACAGCAAACTTGAGACAGCAGATAGTTTCTTATAGTGGATGATTTGCTGTAGCAAATTTCTATTAGAACAGCACTGTGCTTAGATATTTGGGTGGAAATGTTCTTGAGTGACTTAAATATAAAGAGCTAATAAGCTTCATTTCAGCGATATAAACATTATTTAAATTAAGGGGATATTAAATCCCACATTGTTTTAAAACCGAATAAGAAACTCAAAGATTGGAATCAGAGTTTCATGCCGAATATAGTAAAACTATAAAGTATTGGCGACCACTAGCGAGAGCTAATGCAAGTGACCCTAGTACGTAGTACAATACCGGACAACTCACAGAAAGGCGGTAAAGTTCTGATCGCTATTCTTAGGTATTTTCCATAATGTAAAAACACATTTCCTAGTGGTCGCCGATACTTTATAGTTTTACTATATTCGGCATGAAACTATCTGATTCCAATCTTTGAGTTTCTTATTCGGTTTTAAAACAATGTGGGATTTAATATCCTCTTAATTTAAATAATGTTCTTGAGTGAGTTTGTTATAATCGTGCTTGTTATAGTGGGAGTCAACTGTACCTACTTCATGAAATGATGTGATATTTTTGCACAGGTACTACCAATTGCCTACTTTAACAATACTAACCAACTTGCTTGATACAAGTGCTCATGGCCACTTTGTCCTTGATTTCTTTTTGGATGGTTTATGCCTATGAAGCCATCCTAATTAAAATTGTATGCTTGCTCTTGTATAACTCAGGTCAATATTAATTTATGAAAAATCACTGAAACAATTAAATGTGCTTTAGTTTAAATTTACTTCCTTCACATGAAGAAAAGAATTTGATATTTATGTCTACTGAATTTCTCACTGGAACTACTGATCAGATAGCATATCATTACTGCAATTTAATATAGCTGAACTTAAAAACTTACAATACATAATGAAACCACAAAATTTGTAAATATTTAAAAATCTTGAAAACTTATATTTCAGAATTTATCATAACCAATTTGAAGCAGCACAATTTTCTTTCATCAGAACGAGATAAATTATTATCCACCAATCTATCTCCTTAACTATGAATTAAGTGGAGATCTATACCAATGGCTGGAAAGGTAAATTTACGCATTTATAGGATTTGAAAATCAATGGTTTCAGTAGGGAGAAATGTATGGCAGTTTTTTCTTTTCTTTTTTATTTATTCAGATATGAACTTATTTCCTCAATTTATCTATTACACATTGCATTTGAAAAGGTGTCAACTACAGTGCTAGACATGTTCTGGAAGCTTTTTAGTTTTTTTTTTTACTATTTTGATGTTGTATGAGTTTCCAAACTATATACATATTCCCTGAATTGCAATTAAGAGCAATAGGCTATTCATCTGTTGTTTAGTACATACTATAGTTTGTAAACTTATACATTAACTGATCTGTTTTCAGATAACATCAGTTATTCAAAAAACAGTGCATCCAAAAACAAAATGACTAAATTTAACAACTACGCTGTCCTTATTCAAAAACCACTACCACCTTCACAATCCTTGGCGATGTTACATCTCCAAGTAAAACAGGGCCTGTGAAACATTAGTATTCTCTATTATGGATCTGATTATTTGTGATGTATAAATAAACAGCTGATGTTAATTAATGCTGTTAATCACATCTCATATTTTAAGAATATGCAGCAGGTAAAACAGTAATGAGCAAGGATGAGCATGTGCCAGGAGTAGTTGCGGCAAGCAAGTTTATAAATATTCAATACAGAGCTTTTCTTTCCAAATATTGTACATCTGTTACATTTTATCATTATGCAATAATAAGTGTAATAAAAGTTTACTCAAGTTTAACTTAATGATAAATACTCCCAAATTGGACAATTCACAATTACTAAGAAGCTGTTTTATAAAGATATCAACAATGCTGTAGAAATATTACAGACAAAGTACATTTAAATTCTTTTGGTTCATAATTAGTTGTTTCTTTTGCTTCATTAATTTTCTGATTCTACCATAAGATTCTAAAAATAAATTAACATCTATGAAAAGAGCCTAAAAGATTACATCCTGGCATGAAAAACTATTAAAAGGAAGGATAATAAATATTCAAAATAGCAAGTGGCAAAAAAAAAAAAAAAAAGTGTTTGCCGTTAACTAAAAACATTGCGTATATTTCTCCAAAATTGCTTTCGATTTTTATATTACACGCTGTAAAAAATTACATTAAAATTACACAGCGTTTAGAAGCTCTGATTCTATTGTAAGATTATATAGAGGAGGGATAACAGGATAAAGCATTTGATTTTTTATGCCTAAAAACAAAATTGTTATATTTTGAATATAAAAATGATTCCATGTGTTGAATATATATACTCAACATCAAAATTAGTAAAAATAACCACTCAATTAAGGCAATGAACATTAATAAAACATATATAGAAAAAGGGCACCCACTAGATATAACAAACCAAACAAAAATTTATTAGTCATTATTAAAATAAATAAATTATACTGACTAGTTTCAACACCTTAAAGAGAACTGGTGGTGGTTTCTTCAGGTTAGACACATCAAAACAAAAATAACGAATTTGATTAAATGCTGAAAAAAATGTGTGTTAAAGATAGCAAAATCTTTCAGCCATGCCTTATTTAGAAGAGACTTTTATTCCAGACTTCTAAAGGAATCTGTTGCAGTCATCCATTCACACAGATCACTGAATAAAAACCGAGTAATATATGGAAATCTCTCATTAAATCTTTCAGATATCAGAGATATAAATATTAGAGATTTCCATTTCATTAACAGTCACTTTCTATCACTAACTTCAGACAACTAATGCATGACACATATTTTTATGTTTACTGTCTAGCATGAATTCACCTATTAATATTGTAGGTGTTTCAGTATTTGATCAACTTTGTGATCTTTCTATTTATATTTGTTTTGATGAGTCTAACCCTGAAGAAGTAAACAGCTCTCTTTTAGGTGGTGAAAGTAGTCAGTGTAATTTACTTATTTAAGTAATGACTAATAAATTCCTTATGAATTTATTAGTCATTACTTTTTTTATGAATTGTGTTTAGTCATAAAAAACTTTCTTCCCATTAAAATATAACCAAAACCAGTTAATTGGATTTTTTGGCAAATTTTAAATTAATATAAACTGGTGGATTATCTTCAGTTATTTTTTTTTTTTTAAAAGCATAGCAGAGAAAAATCTTTAGCTGAATATGTGGAATTAAACCTAATGATCCTCTTTTTTTTTTTTTTTTTTTTGATATTTTAGGAAGCACATGAAATGGTCAAAACCAGAAAATGAGAAAATCTTCTGTAATTTATTAATAGTTTTCACAATTCATAATGTACTTAATAGCTTTAACTATGTTATCACTCAGAAATTCTGTAAAGGAAGCATGTTTATATTTCTACATAATATTCATATATACCAAATTACCAGAAGAAGAAGATACAGCACTATCATCATTAATACGATCTTCAGAGATGGCATTACAGACATAACCCAGAATACTATTCTGTGTTACCTAATATAAAAATATCATTGAATAATGTATATGTTTATTATGCTGAGAGTGTTGACATTGTGAGTTACAAAGTAAGCCCCTAACGACCTTATTGTCCTCCCAGTTTCTCCCATTTAAGATCTTATACATTTTGCATGTTACTTTATATTCTTTTTTGTCATCAAAAAAGAATATAAAGTAACATGCAAAATGTATACTCTTTATACTCTTTTTGGTGACAAAAAGAGTATAAAGTGCTGTATAGTGTATATAAAGTATATTCCTTTTTCTGACTTTTCTTTGAATCCCAATGATCTTATCAATGGTTTCCTTGATACACAGACAGAAGCACTATCTTATTTTGCTGAGACAAAAGCATTATGAGACCTAAGAAGCCTGGGTAATGGACTGCTTTTCAAAAAGAGGGGGATTCAGCAGAATGTAAAAAATATCATGCAATTCAACTGCAGAGGAGAGTCAATGTCAACACTTGGTAAGTCACTGAAATCATAATAGTAATGTAAAAAAAGATGAAGTTCCCAATAATATGGTAAAATTAACATCAACTTCAAAACTGCTGGCTAAATGTGTTGCTCATGAGGATTTTTCAATCTGAGCTATGGTATGTTCTTCTAATGAGATTCAAGAATATATTACTAAAGAAGGGTTTCACAATGCCAAAGAATGAAATAATAAGAATTTAATTGTTGCAATTTTTTAAAGAAACACATATGGAGCAAACAAACAAACAAATTATCAGTGTTAATTAAAAAAAAGATACCTGATGAGTCAATACAAACTGCAACAGATTTCTGAATAATCTCATGCACAGAACTTAGTTTAATTCCCAAGGGTTATGTGATGCTGTTAAAATTAAAACATTGATAAAAGAAAACAAATTACAGAAATTTCACCTTAATTTAGAACATGATATTATAACATCCATCAAAGATGGTGTAAGCATCATGCAAAAATATAGAAGACCATTCAATATAGAAACTCGGAGAAAATGAGCTTTGCTACAATTATGCTTGGTTGTTTTAGATACCTTTTATGAGAAAGAAGTAAACTTAGTTCCTGTTAATAATGAAGATTAAATTATAACATTAGCAATGGTGAGAACAAATTAAATGATGACAACATTGACAATAAATACAATGTTGGTAATTTTTATGAAGACCATAACTGAAATGTTGAATACTGTTTTCAGATATGATTCAAAACATATTGATCGATTTCCAACAAACCATATAGTTTTTACAAAATCTTCAGTAAGAAATGACATTTTAGAAAATGTGTCATATGTGCAGAAAGCAGTGTTTCTGATATTAGATTGTAAAACTAGGTGGAAAAGCTTAATTCTTATGGCATGCCTAGCCTAAAACAAGTTTTAGAAGACAGGCTGTGAAGATTTTTTATGATGAACATAATTTTATGGTACTCCAAAATTTAATTCAAATTCCAAAACTGGTAGAAATAGTAGTAAAAAAACTAAACAAAATTAATATCAATCTTAACTAGCAAAGAAGGTTTAAATTTATTTGAAAAACTTCACCAAATGAACAATAATCTAAGTTCAAAAATGTATGAATTGCTTAAGAAAAGAATTACAAAGTGTAAGAATAATACACCTGTTTCCCTTTTTAAACATTTGCAAAATTTAAAAGTTGTTGTGGGGGGGGGGGGATAATTCAAATTATTCAAAAAATAATGTGAATTATTTTTCAAATATGATGATTGTATCATTAGTCAAGGGTATGACTAAACACCTGATCTAATATTTGGAGAAGAAACAGATTTAAAATGAGATTCAGAATTGCCCCATTTCCTCAGAGAACTCAAAGACTCTTTATGAAAGAAATGAAAGTCAGTCTATCATCTATACTGAAAGATGAATAAAAAATGTCAAGTGATTTGCATTTTTGCTAGCTTTTAATGAAATAAATTACTAATACTGAAATGCAAGTATGTCAACATGAACTTGATTCCTGAAAAAACTGAAGAGTAACAGAGCAATTTTAAGCTTGTATTCAAATTCACTTGTTAAAATGACTCATCTATTTTTAAGGCAAAACAAGAATTTTCAACTTATTTCTCAACATAAATAAAATAAAATAAAAATAAATCTGCCAATATAAGTATGTCTCTGTGTTTGTGAGTGTACACACACAAGTGCATGTACATGCGTACATTTGAAATGAACTACATTTCATAATGATTTCACTGGCCCTCATCACACACCCTCTCTAAAACTGTAGTATTAAACAGAAGGCAGGAGAAAATGTTCATTTTCCTTATTCGTACAGCAGAAACAGTATTAATGAAGTGAACTTTTTACATAGCTGCCCAGCAATAATCGGTTCTAATTCTTTTTTTTGTCAAATTTATAATGCAGTAGCAAATGGCTTAAATGTTAATGAATAATTTATGAAATAAAATGGTCAACTAATTGAACCTCCATAGAGCACTTAGTGCAAAGATATTTCTTGATTGGAAAGGTCCCAAATATGAATTCTATCTAGTATGAGAAAACTCTTATTTTTTTTATTTTTTTAAACTGAAAGTGAGTTAGTAAAGAAAGTAGTAAAGTCTATCCCTTCCATGCAAAACAGACAAATTAAGCTAAAAAGTTAACTACCCTATCATTATATTACCAAAATTATAAATGTAATTTTGGTAATATAAAGTCCAGTTATTTGCTAACAACAGGCAATTGTACGTAATATATAAAGGGAAATTTGAATAAACTTGTGTGTTTATACACACAAGTTTATTGTCGAATATAAAGTTGAATATACAGGTCAAAACAAGGTTATTTGCATATGAAAGCATCTTCAGAAGATGCTATAATTAGCAATAATTACAAAACAAAATCAAAGAAGCCAATAAATAAATCGAGATATATGTATAATGGAATTAAGATATAGTAAGAATAATAAGCACCACTGAAAAAACTCAGAAATTTGCTATTTATATCATTTATTTTTTTAAATATATGAAAAGGTAGAGTGTTCTTTAGATTTATTTTTCTTTAGAATTTCTATTTAGGAATATTTTAAATAATCAAAGTACCGAAGTTTCAGTCTTTACCCATATAAAAGAGTAGCATCATTTAGGATCAATGAGTAATGGAATTAGGTGAGAAACTAATTATTTCCAATCATAAAATACTTTGAATATTTGAGAGCAATTTCTTCCACTCAGTTTGTTCTTAACTGTACTGATAAATATTCCAAAATTTAGAAAAATTATAAAAAACACAAATGTAATTGCATTTGTTTGAATTATTACTTTTTGTTAATATTTATTTTTATGTGACCATTCCAGCTAATAGAGGTCAGTTATTAAAAATACATCTGTCATCAGAAATTGTTTTTAACTCGTATCTGTTTTATATACATAAAAAAGAATCCTATTAAAATATGAAAACTAGATTACTCTTGAAAAAGTTTATGTAATATAGTACTCTATTATTTATATATAAAAAACTAACTTAATTCAACTGAAAATGCAATTGAAGTGAGCCTAATGAATATACAACTTGAAAACTACTACACTAAAGCAAACTGGTTGTATGCCTGCTTGAGTAATATAATTGTGTTACGATATATGGATTAAAGTCTGGACTAGATATCAACATATGAGTATGAAAGATAGAATATTAGAAGAGAATATTTGGATTCATTTTCCATGGGATGGGAGTGGGTTGAAATAATAAACTTTTTTTTTTTTTTTTTTTTTTTTACAATAATGCTTACTTAAGAAGAGCAAAATATAATTTAGGAATAAAATAAGCTATTAAATTTCATTATTTGTAAATGAAAAAGAGTTCTCATCTTTTATGCTCATTTTAAAAAATCAAAACTGGACCAGAAAACAAAACACCACATATTTTTGAGAGTATCCTTCACAGTTGACATATTTATGCAGCTTCTTTGCAATTGTTATTAAGCATATTTCGTAAACAAGTCGGTTAATTTATACAGAGCTGATTCTGTTTACAAAATCGGTTGAGTACAAATTACGATAAATGTTTTCAATTTAATCATTGTTCAAGTTTTGCTCCATTCCGCACAGCATAAAATCATATAATCATTCAATGGACAATTTCGCAAACTCACAACATTATATAATGAATGATTCTCATATTTTGAATAATAAATGTGTTATTGAATGCACAATTACAGTTTGACTGCTAATTATCACTGGAACATTTCATATTATATACAGTTATTGCTATAACAGATAAAATCCTGCTATAACAACTGAACGTTTTCAAAAAAAAAACTGTTCAGGAAAAGTGTCAAGATTACTTTTCCCTTTCAGCTTTATATTCAACCAAATTATAAACATCTGAAAAGTGCTTTACATCACGCAGAATAATAAATAACCAAATAATACAAGTGAAGTTAAACTTCAGTATATCATAAAAAGAATTATATTCTTCACATGACCTCCTTCAAAATTATTTCTATTTCAAAATTGTGTAATCAGGAACTCTAGGAACTGCCAAAGCAGTCATTAACAACTACAGAGAGCACCAACACTGGATCAAAACTTCATGATCTAAAAAATTGCTATACAATAGAAGAGGAGTGAATTGAGCTTTGCTAGTGTTGGATATTTCTCCTCTTCCCTCCTTTGGTGAAGGCAGTTTAGAAGATTGGAGGTGTGTTGTGTGTCTATATGCAGTAGAGCTATCACAGAAGAATTCAAATCAGTCGAGAATTTCTTTCACATATGCTAAAGGAAAGTAACCAACCTGGGGACGGGGGGAGAGAAAGAGAAAAAAGCATAAGCAACTTAAAACATGGCAATGGACAACAAAATTCAAATTCAAAAAAAAATTTTAATCACAGGCATAGACTTCTGTGGCAAATTGGTTCAAAAGATATATTTCAGTGATTACACCACATTTTTTATTATTCAGTTGTACAAAATACTGAAATAATAGTTCCCGACAAGTTTTGTAAATCATAGGATTTACATCTTCAGGTGGTAAATAGTATAACTTAAAGTTTAAACAAGAGAATTAATAAATACAAATCATAACCTTCTGACTATTCATAAACTCAAATAACAGAATGCAGATATAAAACGTTATTGACGGTGAACAATACTGGACGATGTCACGTGTTCTTGTTCTCATTCATACAGTCTGAGCTCAGATTGAGGTAGAATTTTTATTAGAGCTGACCACACTTGGAGAATTAAACCTTGATTTTTACTGCATTGATTTTTATTCTCCATCAAGTGTGGTCAGCTCTAATAAAAAATCTACCTCAATCTGAGCTCTGACTGTATGAACGACAAGAACACATGACATCGTCCAGTATTGTTCAACGTCAATAACATTTTATATCTGCATTCTGTTATTTGAGTTTATGAATAGTCAGAAGGTTATGATTTGTATTTATTAATTCTCTTGTTTAAACTTTAAGTTATGCTATTTACCCCCTGAAGATGTAAATCCTACGATTTACAAAACTTGTCGGGAACTATTATTTCAGTATGGTGTAATCACCGAAATATATCTTTTGAATTTTAATCACATCCAATTTTTGTAATACTCATTAGATTAGTATTCTATATATTGCACATCCTATTTTTAATTGTTTATTATAATAATTTTTACTATTTTCTTGGCATACACATTACAGGCATAAATAGATATTAAGTAAAAAGCTCACCTTTTCTTCAATTTGACCTTTCCACCAACCTTTCTCTCCACCTGCTTTGCTAACAATGGCAATCATATCTCCTTTCCTCAGTGATAACATATTAGGTGAAGTGGCAGAAAAATTGTACATAGCTACAGCAAAACCTAA
This sequence comes from Typopeltis vanoorti, assembly GCF_054136105.1. NCBI lineage: Eukaryota > Metazoa > Arthropoda > Arachnida > Uropygi > Thelyphonidae > Typopeltis > Typopeltis vanoorti. The sequence continues at coordinate 4,059,626 of NC_143574.1, read as the reverse complement.
AGGAGCTAGAAGGAGAAAAATAGTATGATGAAATAGATGTGTTTCTTCAGATATAGGTCTATTTAAAAAACTAATTTTGAAAAATAAAATTTAAAACAGTTCTTTAGTTCCTCCTTATTTTTTGTAAATAAACATTTTTGCAAATTTATTGTGTTGCAATGAATTTATGAAAAGCATAAAATAAAAACATTTACTCAATTTTTTATCATTTTGTTACTGATCTAAGAACTATTTTTTCTCTTTTTATTAAAATGAAAGCGCAGATATAAATGATTACCCTAACCTTTGTACCACAGAAGAAACACCAAGAAATCACTATTTTATTTATGCTACCTCATCAAAACTCTACAAGTGTTGAATGTGAAGTTTATAAAGAAGGATGTAGTGCTGTGCATCCTTAACATATGCAATGAATATGTTAGTTCAAATCTGCATGATGGATACTACAAGCTACTTATTTACTGGAACAAAACATACAAAGTTAAGAAATTGTATTTTATTATTTAATTACGGACCAGTCTGTATAAGAGTTGAGAGAGTTGGATAATAATCAAAATAATTATAATTATAAATTAAATTAATAATAAATAATGATACTTCAAATGTAGATTAGCATGGGATGTGTTGCTGATCCCCCCCTTAAGGAAAAAGTTTTTTTTTTTTTTTTTTTTGAAAAATTAGATAATTGTTTTAGTAAGTGCAAGTTGCTGCACTCTGAAGTGCACATATACAGTGCTGTGTACTATATTAGTGAAGCTGTGCTCCTAGGGAATGAAAGATTCAGGACCTAAAATAAGGAGGCTACTACTGACAAGTAAAATAGGAAAATGATTGTACCACTATACAAATCATTGATCACAACACAACTGTATTATTCATATACAAATTTGGTTACCTCATTTTTCCTGTAAAGAGAAACCTCTAGAGATAGTCCAGAAGTGAGTAATCAAGATTGGCAGAACTGCCAGTATATTATGAGAGCAGTAAAGGAAATGTAAACTAAGTGTAGTGGAGAATGAGAAGGAAAAAACAAGAGACTAACCCTGAAAGTTGTGTGTGAAGTGGAGCAGATTTTTTATTTATTTATTTTTTATATGGCAAGTGGTTGAGAAGAACATTTTGTCAGGTATGTGAATAAGCCAACAATAAACAAATGTATGCAAGAGCATGACCGGTTATTTACTTTCTTTGTAATGTGAATCCCTTCTACAAAAGAATGCTAGTCTATAGTACTTTAGCATTAGTACTGTGGAGGACTAAATTTGTATAATAAAAACAATTGACTTCAGTATAAGTTGTTTAAAGTAATCTCATAATGCAGAGAACAACTCCTAGGAAGTATACTGCTCTATATCATGTAAGTCACTCCCCAAGACCAGTTTAGAGATCCATAAAGTATGATGCAGAAGTTATATTTCTTATATATATAATAAAATGTTTATTATACAAATAATAAAATGTCGAATAACCATAATTTTACTTAACTGAGATGATTGTAGAAAGTTTTACTCATTGAACTGGATATTATCATAACAATGTAATTATATTCTTGTTTTTATCCTAGCATAAGCAAACAAGTTTGTGCATAAAATATCTTTACAACTAATTCTTGTATAATGACAATAAATAACCTCATTAGTGGTAGCTGAAGTATGCAGGGCTTTCTAGAAAGTGTGCATTGCTCTATATTAGTCACAATCATTCCCCAGAATAGTATCAAACTTTATTGAGGTCTCATTCTCATTTCAGTGTAATTTCTTGTCAAATATAATATGTTCTTAAACTAGGAAACCAACTTGTTACAGCTATCAAAATCAAAAGTATAACCAAATGATTTACCATTATTTTGCTACTTGTATGCCAGAAGTTTCCGCAGGTTCTGATTTTCCATGAATGAGACCTCGATAAAGCATAAAATAATTATGAAAAGCTGAACGGAAAATCATTCCAACCAATTTTCCATAGTACAGCACCTCCAACAAACTGTGCTCTGCATTATGGATGCATGTACTGAAGTCAATTCTCTCATTAATGAAGTTATCAACACCGTGAAAATATTTAACTTGCAGACTTTATGTTTGCTTATATAATAAGAGAAAATATCAGTGAAAACAATAATATAATATCTATCTCAGTTAAAAAAAAAAAAAAAAAAAAAAAAAAAAAAAAAAAAAAAAAAAAAACTTGCTTAGCATTATAAGAGCCTTTTAGCTGAAGGTCCAGCCAATCTCATGTTGGGTTAGCAAGTTACTTACCCCAACTGGAAACTTGGGTTTTATTGCAAAAAAAAAAAAAAAAAGACAGACAATTAATTGGCAGAAAGCACACAAAGCATAAAAGTACATTTATTGGGTGGAATAAAGTGCCACCCCCACAATGAGTCATCCTGGAACTACATGGAGGTGTTATGTAATAATAATTCAAACTTTTTTTTTCAGAGAATCTGCTTTCAGTGACATTATTTCTCTACAGGTTCTTATTTCAGGTATTTATTAGATTCAAGCAACATCTTTTGATTTTAATCACGCTTTGTTTTGTTTGTTTTTTTAACTTTTATTATCCCTAGTTGTTAGTGCTGCTTTTATGTCTTTTCTTTTAATTAATTTATTTTTATGGTTCATTTAAGTCTCTAAATTTTTAAGAACTGCTGACTTATCATATAACAATCAAATTGCTGTTTTCGAATCCTTGCATGGTTTATATTTAATTCTTTATTTCTTCCTCATTTTCTGTTTGTTACATTGAAGCACAGATTGCATTTTAGAATTGTTATGCCTATGGCACTGTTTATTCTGTGGAGACTCACTTTAATGGGAAATATAAAAGCTAAAATTCTTTAAAATGCAAGTTAATAATTTCATTTTTAAAATTCACTTTTCATCTTGTCAGTATATCTTTGTGTAGCATTTTTTATATGCAAAGCTTGATGATCTTCAATAGTTACATCTGTACCATTAAATTTTCTGTTACAATTTGCATGTATAATAGAATCAGCAATTACAACCAACCACAATTATCATATTTATGAAGCTGAACGACCTTCTCTGCACTCCCCCCCAATCCAAAATAAGCAAATTAATGCACATTGTGCATGTGCTTCCAAGCGCATATACAATTCAGATTTGTGTGATTTTGTTAGACACGTGAAACAAAAAAGTAGCTAAATCTAAGCAGACAAAATAAATAAATAAATAAATAAAAATTAAAAAAATAATAATGCTAAAATCAGAATTTACACATGTTAGGGAAGCTGAGATGGTGTATAAAATATAAAACCACCTACAATGAATTGTATACAGTTGAATAAGTAGCTAGCTAAGAGTTATTGTCTAAGATGTATGAAGGTGAGCCAAATAATTCTAGAAAACAAGCAAGTGCTGCAGCACATCTGATTGGATAATTAACTAGAAAGAGAATTTATGCCATATGTAAGACAATGTCTACAAACAAACATGTTATTTAATCTAATATTTTACTTAACATCAACGTAAGGGGGGGGATGAACGTTTTTTTAGCTTCATACAAGTATGCAGACTGAAATAAATTTTCAGTAGGCACAAGACATTTATATTAACATTACAGTTTATTTACATTATCTAACACTGAAAACAGCAAAAATATTTTAAATTAAATAAAAAATTTCTCAGTATGCTACTGTTTTTGGCATTCATTTTTCTGTATATAATGAGCTTATTTCATAAGTCAACCTACAAAAGATATAAATAGTCTAAGAACAATAACATTTAAGTTGGTTGGCTAATTTGTGGTTTACTGGAACAAGGACAGCAATACACACGGTAATAATAAATGGATAAATTAGTAAATAACATGTACAAAAACAAATTAAAAAAAATTAAGCAATACCATATGCATACATAAATAGCATTTAGGACCAAATGCATTTGTATAAATTAATTCTTTCTAAAAGTTATAAACTTTCTGCAATTTGTCCAAGTCTGACAATATCTGCCTGAGCATAATTATATAGCTCAGTAAAATTAGTAAAAATCTCATTCCTTTCTCAAAGGAAGTGCTGGCACTCTGCCAGATTACGAAAATGTAGGCACATAAGGTAATATGAGTGTGTACTGTTCATACACATAGGTGGATCAACAGCATTCAATAGATAAGAATATGTAAGAAGACTGACCTATGCAAAACCTAGCAAGAACAACTTCCTCTCTTCGTTTCTACGTTGACTAGACTGCCAATCCTTAATTTTGCACTTAATCTCATGCAATTTATTAACTGTTTGTATATGGGACCAACAAACAGTAGATGGAAAAACTATGAGCTGATCTAGCAGCTGCAGTCCCATTTCCCTTAATTCTAATCTATGGCTGGGAATCCAGCAACCAAACATTAAAATTAAGTATCTTCATTTTATACAATAATTATAGAACAACATAAAGCACTGGATATGGATTGTACACATGAGAGGATACAGCCTGTAAAGAACTCAATGAATCAATATAAATCATATTTCTGGTATTCTTTCTTTTAAGGTTGCACAGTGATCAGCATTCATTGTGAAGAATTTATGGAGACAAAAACACATGTGTTGAAGTAATTACTTTACTTATAATTATGACAATAACACTTGACATTTTGACCTCTGTATCAAGGTCATCAGGAAAACATACATATGCACAGTACACAAACTACATGGGGCATCACACAAATGTAGGATAAATCTAAAAATGCTTTGTTAATTGTTTCCCCTGGCCTGACCTCTCGTGAAAAATAAAATAACAATAATAAATAAATTTTTTTATACATATCAGCATAATAATATATAGATGATTAATAATAATAATAATAATAATAATAATAATAATAAAAAAAAGCACCCAGAACATGATGGCAGAACCCCAACATAAGGAAAACTTAATATAAGAGGACTGAGGAGATTGTTATAAAACTTTATTTTTTATTCTTATTTCTTAAAATTTTTATCATCTGTATATTATTATAAAGATATCTATAAAAATTTATTTTATTTTGTTAATTTATATTTATGTATAAATTTATTATTATTATTAGTTTTTTTTTTTTTTTTTTTTTTTTTTTTTTACCAGAGGTCAGGCTAGGGTAAACTACTATATTAAAAAAACATTTAGATATATCATACTTTTGTGTAGTGCAATGTAGCTTGTGTCTTGTGCATATGTATGCTTTCCTGATGATGAACCTTGATATAGAGGTCAAAACATCAAGTGTTATTTCATAATTATAAGTAATTACTCCAAAAACACGTGTGTTTTTGTCTCCATAAATTCTTCACAATGAATATCTTTCTGGTAGCTGTTTTCTTTAATGTATACAAGACAAACTGAACTTAATACAGTAATTGTACATGCAGATCAACTGTACAATTACTGTATTAAAGTGGGATCTTGCTGGATATGTGGTCAGGAAACAACAAAGGTCTATCTTGAACCATCAGTAAAGACAGGTAAGAAATTAGAGTGCTCTGCTCTCTGCACATTAAACAACTGCAAGCAGCCTGATAACAGAGTACGTGACTCCCTTAGCATTGTAAGAGGCTGCATGATTGAGTTCAAATCTGCCATGGAGAAATGCTCAGTGCAGGTTATTGTCAGGCTAATAGCTTGCATAAGTTTTTTCACATATATAATAATGGGTGAATGGCCATCTGATATGTGTAATAATGGAACTTCCCAACGTAGAAAAAAAAATATGTCCATGTATCCATATAGGATGCTTAGGGAAAGACTATTTTTAGGGCATAGTTAAGAACCAATGAACCAGCTCTGTCACTGAAGAATGACAGAGCTGGTTCATCTGCTTCAACATAAGGACTTTGAATAGGTGATGTGTGAAATGCACTAGTGCTATTCATATATCTCGAAGAGGGATAGGATTCAACTATGGGAGGTGCTCTCCATTTCAGAACAGTAAACTTTGAGCAAATAATCAAGTTTGGATTGAACATGATAAAGGCAAAACAAAGAAAAATCAATCCACATCCTGTTCTGTTGAGGATAGAGAAGGATATTTAATGCTCTTCTGCCCCCCCCCCTCCCCCCAAAAAAATGAGTGTGAATAATTTTCCTTTTTTGTTTGGCTTTGGGGCTTGAGGGTTTATGCTTGTGTATTTAACTGATTTTGAAAGTATAGATAACCAGTGTTTTTCTCTTCTTATGGAAAAATGTTTTTAACCAAAGAAGAATTTAGTGAACAAAGAAGTATCCTAGGAATATGTTATCCAGTACTAATCCACAAAAAAAAAAAAAAAAAAAAAAAAAAAAAAAAGATACCACTTCATCAGAATAATTACATGCATAAACTGAAAAAGCCAGAAAGCAAGTAACAACAGTTAACAACTTTAATGAAAATATTTGAACATGATCAAACAATAGAAAGCATACATTCACTATTATGCTGGTTTATGGCAGTATACTACTGACAGATACGTGTGTTATGATGAATTAATGTAAACTTTATGTAAAACTCATCCATTGTTTTTTGTTGCACTGTAGAAGATGCTTCATCATTTCACAGCTGATTCTCTAAATGCGCCTGAGAAAAAAACGCCATGTGGAGCATTTTTGTTAGTTGCGATGCTACCTGATATTTTGGTTCTGTTGTATGTGCTGTAAGTCTTGATTTGCATTTCCTTTCATTCTCAATGTCTTTGAAGTGTTCTGATCAGCATACCTTTCCAGATCTGCTTGTCTGTGTAGCATAAACTACAACTGTAACTGAGCTTGTAGACACCTGATTTTTTAGTGGGGGATGTGGAGGTTTAGATGGTTTCAGATAACTAGAGATCTTGTTGAATGGGTAAAAGGCAATCTTTTAAGTTCTGTTGGAAAAAGAACTCCTATTTTATCTATGACTGATTGTATATATGGGAGAATCACTGCTCCTTTAAAGTCTTGTTTTCTTGTTTATCTGAATGCCAAACATAGTTGTGACTATGTTTGGTATTCAGTGGATGAATTCAAGGAAAGGTATAACAGGTATATTGTGAATAATGGTTATGGGGATCCTACAATGAGTCTCCTGACTTCATGGAGCCATACCGAATAAGGTGAAAGTGGGAATATTATATATCTCAGTTGTAAGTCAACTTCTTCTGCTTTAAGCCTTTTCCCACTTAAGTAGGGTCGCAGTTTGTGGTGAGTCTCCTCCACAACCTCCTGTCTTGGGCTGTATCCAAGTTCTTCATCCTCAAGTCCTCCTCCACCATCTCCCTCAATCTCTTCTTTGGCCATCCGCATTTCCTCCTCCCCTGCACATCCATCTGCATGACCTTTCTTCCCACATACTCTTCCTCCGTCCTCATCACATGAACAAACCATCTCAATCTCGCCTCCTGTATCATTGCTCCTAAGTTCGTAACTTTCACCATTCCTCTTACATGGTCATTTCTCAGACGATCCTTTCTGGTCACACTGCACATCCACCTAAGCATTTTCATCTCTGCTACCTTCATTCTGCTGATGTTATTTTTCCTCAGGGCCACAGTTTCCATAGCTTACATCATAGCTGGTCTCACTACTGTCCTGTAGATTTTGCCTTTTAGATTGATCGGCATCCTCTTATCACACAGCACTCCAGCCATCTCTCTCTGGTTCTTCCATCCTGCATCCCACTTCCTTCTCAGCCTCACCATCCTCTTTCATTGTCGAACCTAAGTATCTAAAGTCACTGACCTTCCTGATGACATCTCCTTCCAGCTCTATATCTGTCTCCTGGTTGCCATCCACATTGCAACACACATACTCTGTCTTACTTCTGCTCAGTCTCATCTCTCTCTCTCTCTCTCTCTCCCAGTACTTTCCTCCAACTTTCCAGTTTAGCTGCCACTTCTTCTCTTGATTCTGCACACAGCACGATGTCATCTGCATACAACATAGTCCAAGGTGCGTCTTCTCTAACCTCCTCCGTCACCACCTCCATCACAGTATTAAACAGAAACGGACTTAATGCTGACCCTTGATGCAAGCCAACTGTCAGTGGAAAACTTTCTGTCTCTCCCAGGCAGGTTCGAACTCTTGTCTTCACATTTCTGTACATCTCCTGCACCAACCTGACATATTTCTTCGGTACCTTCTTCTCCCTCAAAACACCTCCAAACTTCTTGCCTTGGCACTCTATCATACGCTTTCTCCAGATCAATAAAAACCAGGTGTAGCTCCCGTTGCTTCTCTCGAAACTTTTCCATCATCTGTCGTAACCCAAAGATAGCATCTGTCGTCGATCGACCAGGCAGGAAACCAAATGGCTCGTTTGCAATCTCCACCTCCTTCCTCAGTCTTCCATCAAGAACCCCTCTAGGATCTTCATTGTGTGGGACATCAACTTTATTCCTCTGTAATTCTTACAGTCTTGGGCATCTCCTTTACTCTTGTAGATGGGGACAAGAGTACTTTCCCTCCATTCCTCAGGTATATTTTCCTGTTGACAAACTTTTATGAACAGGTCCCACAGCAGGTCAATTCCCACTTCCCCTAGTGCCTTCTATGCCCCCACTGGGATCCTATCAGGGCCTACCAATTTTCCATTCTTCATCCTCTTTATGGCTTCCTTCACTTCCACTCTACTAATGTTCTGCACCATCCCCTCATTAGGCTCCCCATCTTCTCTGTGAGTCCTTGCATTTTCTTCATTCAAAAGCCCTGCAAAGTATATTCTCCATCTGTTTCTTATATGCATGTCTCTCCTTAATACCCTTCCTCCAGAGTCTTTTATCTGCCTCACATGTACAATGTCCTTTGATACCTTATTTCTACATTTTGCCAATTGATAAAGCTTTCTCTGTCCTTCCTAATTGATCATAAAGGTCTTGATATGCCATGGCCTTCGCCTGTGCAACAATTCTTTTGGCTTCTTGCTTTTTCTCTCTGTCCTCTACCACTCTGGACTGGTCCCACTTCTGCTTTGCCTTCCTCTTAGCCATCACTGCATCTTGTACATTATCATTCCACCACCAACCCTCCTTCTGCTCTCTCATCTTTCCGGATGTTTCACCAAGCACCTCAATTGCACAGCTTAGAATTACATTTGAATTATGTCTCCACCAGTGTTGTACACTTTCTAGTCCATCCGAAATCCTCTCTAATACCTTCTCCCTAAAACGATTCCTCACACCCTCTTCTTTTAAGCGAAACCACTTAATTTTCTTCCTCCCATGGCTTCCAAAGATTCTTATCTTTGACTTTATTTTAAAGTCTGCGCACAGCAGCCGGTGTTGCTGCGCCACCTGATCTGTTGGGATTACCTTATAATTTGCTACTGCCTTAAGATGTTTTCTTCTAGTCAAAATGTAGTCAATCTCTGAACTATTGTTGCCACTTCTGAATGTTATCAAATGCTCTTTCCTCTTACAGAAAAAGGAGTTCACAATTGCCAGATCAAACGCTACTGCAAAGTCCAAAATCCTCTCTCCTTCCTGGTTCATTATTTCCACTCCATGGCCACCATGCACCCTTTCACAGTCCCTATTCTGTCTCCCTATGTGTTCGTTCAAGTCTCCTCCAACAATCACCATCTTGTTTTCTTCCAGTTCCCTCATTTCTTCTGCTGTACAGCCAACTTGTGGGGCATATACACATAAGATGATCAGTTGTTCTTCTCCAAGACCCAGTTTCATTCGCATGATCGTGTCATTCCTCCTACCCACTTCCAGTACGTTGTCCTTCATTCCGCCACACACACCACAATTCCGACACCATTTCTTCCCTCTTTATTCGCTCCAGATTTATACCCGTCTCCTAGTTCCTTTGCCTTTTCCCCCTTCCACCTTGTCTCCTGCACGCATAAAATGTCCAACTTCCTCTTCCTCATCATGTTTGCCACCTCTCTTCTCCTTCCAGTCATGCTTCCAACATTCAATGTTTCCACTCGCAACATTCTCTCCACTTGCTAGGCTCGCTTCTTTAACCGCACCCGCCCTTGATGCGGTAGCCCTCGTCCACTTCTCGCAGCTGTAAGGCGATATGGCTGCACGTCGCTTAAGGGGTACACTCTAGTATCGCTTTCTTTTAGACTCATCTGATCACAGCTAGAGCTGGCAGTGAAGTTTTACGACCAGATGCCCTTCCTGACGTCAACCCTCGCCATTTATCCGGGCTTGGGACCAGCACCTATTGGAGCTAGCATGCCCCCTTCGGTGGCTGCAATAGACGCAATGACATAGCAAGATAGGAAAGAATCACCCCTAGCCCTCGAATACTCTAATAGCATTGGGAATAAGGAGCAAGAAGGGGAGAGGACCAGCCTACAGATGGTCCAGCATCAAGTACCCCAGGTTTGCCATGCCTGTACTCATTAAAGTGAGCCCATCCGTTGTAAGTCAACAGTTAGAAAAAAGATGTATGACATCCTGGTTAGATGTAAAATCAAAATGTAAGGCAAAGTTGCATGTTATCTACACTTTCATCTATGTGGATCATGTCATAATGTGGGATTGAGCTCAATAGCAGATATCTATATACACCTCCAAATTAAAAAATTAGAATAATAAAAAAAATGTCTTAAATGATTTGCAATTCTAATATATTGCATAGAAAATAATTATCACCAAATATGAATTAGCATCATCTAAATCTATGTACTTTGTAGATTATATAAACATGTAAACACATAAAAATGTAATGTACCGTATATTTTCACGTATAATGCGATCCATGCATAATACGAACTAGAAATTTTGTTCGAAAACTAGCCCTAAAATATGTCCACATATAATGCGATCTGCTAATCTTGTTCCATAACATTATAAATAATACAATATGAATTAACGAAAGAAAAATTCTAAAACAAAATGTCAAAATCCTTTAAATTCTTCATCTTTTGAGTCATCAAACATTTCATTTATAAATTCATCTGTAGGCATAGCATCATCAGTGTAGCAGTTGTCATAATCGTCATCCTTGCTTTCGTATATGACGTCTTCAGATCCATCCATTGAATTACTTATTCCACATTTAAGAAATGAGCGTTGAATCATTTTAAATGGTATCGAATCCCATGCTTCTTTAACCCAGCTGGTGACTAGGGGTGATCTCAGGCTTTGGTAACATCTTCAACAAACCAGATGACATCCATTCCCTCCATTTTTCACGTAAGTGATCTTTAAATGGCTTATTCCAGCTGACATCAAGCAGATGCAAAACGGAAGTTAGACCACCCGGTATGACTGCTAGGTCTGTACATAGCTCACGTGCTTTCTCTTTGTTTGCATCCGTTAAATGCACCCGGAACATATCCCAGACTAGCATGCTTTGTTGACGTAACAAGCTACCTGGACGTATGTTCCATACTTGATCCAGCCACAATTGTACACCTTCTTCATCCATCTAACCCTTCTGATTGGCACGAACAATTACACCTGGTGGAAATTTCATATGCTTCGGAATTTTCTTCCTTTTAAATATCACTGTCAGCTTTAATTTGGTTCCGTCTGCCATGCATGCTAGAACAATGGTAAAATGCGTTTTTTCATGTCCCATTGTTTTTATGAAGACACCCTTTTCACCAACTGAGTTTACTGTTTGATTCCCAGGCATATCAAAGTACATGGGCATCTCATCCATATTGCCAATTTGGGAAAGTTCATATCCGTGACACTTCCGTAATTTTATGATAAATTTACGGAAGGACTCCACTTTTTCTTCAAGCTGCTTTGGTAACTTCTGTGCAATTTTTGTTCGGTGTCGTAATGTTAATGCTTTGCGTTCCATAAATCTGTTGCACCACCCAGTTGAAGCAAGAAAAGATGAAATACCTGGTGTGTCCTTGAATTTACCATTCTTGAGTTGTAGAGCTCGAAAACGAATTGCATTTCTTCTTACTATAATGCCATCTTCTGGTTGCATCAAAATCCATTCATTTAGCTCTTCATCGAGTTCTAGAAAGGATGCTACATCTCCAACACAGGAACGTTTCGTTTTGGGGATTTTTCCAAGACTCTTTTTGCTTATGCCAAAGTCTAATATTACTTTCTGCTACTCTCTCATAGCAACACTGTTATTATGTTCTTCTGCAAACTGCACAACACGTAATTTAAATCCTGCTTCAAAAGATGTATTACATTTCTGTTGGCTCATTTTCAGGCTAGGTTTGTTTAACTAATAATATTTAAAATGAACTGTGGTTAAACCGATATACCTAACTGTGCTAATATCCCGCCAAGGGGGCGGGATATTAGCACTACTTACATTACTGGCTTTATGTGCAGATACGATGCGCTCTCGGTTGCCGAATGCAAGTGGGTCAAGTAGATTTGGTTGCATAAGCATTAGGTAGTATATATATTGTGTGTGCAAGTCTAATAAGATGTTATATTTTTTTAAAATCTGCATATAATGCGAACCCCTAACTTTAAGTAGTATTTTTTACCATAAATTTTTTGCATTATACGCGATATGGTAAATTATAAGAAAACTGATATTTGAAAACATTCAGAAAATTAAAATAATTTTTAACGTGGTTCAAAATATTAGAATAATGGAAAAATAAATGCACAAAAATTACAGTCAAAGGGAAACAACATAATAATTAGTACTTTGTTGCATCCCTCCACCTTAGCTTTAATGACCATTCGTAAATGGTTGGGCATTTTTTTTTTTTTTTTTTAAATAACGAAACCTGTGGTGCATTCAAAATTAGAAGAAACACGTATAAACCACAGTGAAAATTATTTAATTGTAAATATTTCATCCTAAGTATATTAGGACATCATCAGTACAGTATTTAAACAAAAATTAGGAATAACATACAGTTAGGGCGCATGATTTCAATAGAATCTCATGAAAACGTGCATAACGTGCTAAAGTAGTACAAAAAAAAGTTAATTATTTAACACAGTTTTGTATGATAAAGAAACAATAGAATTACTAACTCAAAAATTTCCGTCTGATATAGTTGAATTGTTCAAGTTTGTTATTGCATCAGGTTACTTCACCTGGAAAGGTCAAATTTACAAGCAAGAGGAAGGAACAGCAATGGGATCTCCTTTATCACCAAACCTAGCAAATTTGTTTCTAGAACACCTTGAGGAAAAAAATTCACTTTTGAACCCAAACCAAAAATTTGGCTAAGATATGTCGATGACGTATTTGCAGTATGGAATCATCCCGAACCTCAATTACAACTGTTTCTAGATAAAATTAACCTTCTTCATCATCGCATCAACTTTACGTTAGAAAAAGAATCTCCACAGGGTATCTCTTTTTTGGATTTACACATCAAAAGAAAAGAAGACAGTTCCATCGCCACTTCCATCTTTCGCAAGCCTACATTCTCAGGTCGCTACATTCACAATTCTTCTGCTCATCATCCATCTTAGAAATCTGGCATTATTAAATCACTAGTTTCCAGAGCACACAAATTCTGCTCCTCTGAAGAATCTTTAAACCAGGAATTAGAAGTTATCAAAAATACAGCCATCCTAAATGGATATAATCCCAAAACAACTCAAAAAATCATCAGTCACTTCTGCATACATCAAACCAGACAGGAAGAAGTGCATAGGATTCCCATACCTTACGTTAAAGGCATCTCAGAACGTCTTTCTAAAATTATGAAGAAATACAATTTTGCCACTACTTACAAACCTATCAACCAAATTTACAACTTATTACCTTCTCCTAAGGACAAATTCTCACCCTTGATGTTACCTGGTGTTTATGAGATTCCATGCTCATGCAAATTATCTTACTTTGGACAGACAGGTAGGTCTGTTCAGAAACGCATCTCGGAACATCAAGACCACATTCGTCTTCTTAAACCGCAGAAATCTGGCCTCTCTCAACACGGAATTGAAAATCCAAACCATAGGATCCATTGGGAAAAGGCTAAACTTTTACATAGATCTATATTTAAACATGAACGTTTATACAAAGAAAGTTCTGAAGCCCTACTACACAGACCAAACCTAAACAGCAACGACGTTCTTACTATTCCTAAAGTTATGGAAATTATCATACAAAACTGTGTTAAATAATTAACTTTTTTTTTGTTTTTGTACTACTTTAGCACATTATCATGAGATTCTATTGTAATCATGCGCCCTAACTGTATGTTATTCCTAATTTTTGTTAAAATACTGTACTGATGATGTCCTAAGATACTTAGGATGAAATATTTACAATTAAATAATTTTCACTGTGGTTTATATGTGTGTTTCTTCTAATTATATTATTATTTATTATTATGTGACACCTCCAGGGAGTCCAAAGACTCATTGAGGGAGAATGTGCCAACAATCGAACAGTGGCTCACAGTCTTTTTTTGAATCAAAACATGCCCATATGATCTGCAGACTAGAAACAAGTTCATTTTTGTTTCTTAGCACAACCTCTTGAAAGCATTTCTTCATAATCTCCCACAAATTCTCAATGGGGTTTAAATCTAGTGAGTTTTCCGGCCAAGGAATTACATTGATTTGCATTTCTTTTAGTCATTTAGTAGTGGTCTTGGAAGTGTAACAAGAAGCTGAATCTTGTTGAAAAAGGAAATCACCATCACATAAATCTTCTGCTACTGGTAACAAAAGTGCTCAAGAATTTCTTGGTACACTTTGGAATTGACTCTTTTGTACACAATACACAGCCTACCTGGACCCTCTGAAGTCATACAAGCCCATATCATGACAGAGGTTGCAAATTTCACTAAACATCTCATGCATTCGTTATCAAATGCTTCTAGTTTAAGATGGCAAACATGTATCCCTTGATGAGCATGGGACACACAAGACATACTTTCATTGCTAAAAAGTACTTTTTTCCAGTCCTCTTGACCTCACAACCGCTTTTGCCTACACCATCGCACTCTAGCTGCCTTTTGCTTGGCAGTCATAAGCAGCTTCATCTTAGGCACATGCGATTTAAAACCCAGTTTGTGAAGTAGTCTCAACATTGTAGATTTAGACACATTCACACCTAGTTCTTTCCATCTCCTGTGAAAATACCTTACACTTTGAAAGTGGCTTTTCTTCACAATATTCTTCAACCTCCTCTCATCTCTTGATGTAGTTATTACCTTTTGACTACTATTGCAGTGATTACTTTGAAAAATCCAGTTATTATAATACAGTTTCAATACTCTACTCACACTTGCTTGAGAACATTTCAATTCCTTAGCTTATGATATGTCACTCGTTCGACACACGTTTAGCAAATGGTTAACTGAAATCCACGTGCAAACAATTCCTCACACACAAGTCAGTCCCGCAGCTACTGAAATATATGCTATTTCTATGCTCTCCTCAAAACCAATCAGAAAAATTTGGAATATTCTAATATTTTGAATCACGTTAAAAATTATTCTAATTTTGTGAATATTTTCAAATAACAGTTTCCTTACAATTTATATTACATTTTTATGTGTTTGCATGGTTATATAACCTACAAAGTACATAGATTTAGATGATGCTAATTCATATTTGGTAATATATTTTCTATGCAATAAATTAGAATTGGAAATCACTCAACATATTTTCTTTCATTATTCTAATTTTTTGATTTGGAGGTGTGTGTGTATATACAATTCAGTTCTTACCTCGAGCAGATAACCGTTATACTACTAAATAAATCCTCTACAAGTCTACATAACTAATAAATTGAACTGCTAACAAATTTGGTGAGTGATTACACACTCTGCAACCATATGCCTGGGAAAGGAGTGTCCTGCGTTTGATTCTCGTCACTAATGTGAGGAGCAAAGGATCTTTCTCAGACATAGCCAAGTTCCCCGGTCTTGGGTGTGGACTGCAGAGTTTTTCTCTCCAGTTTATCTGGGGTTTTTCCTCCCACAAAGCCAGCAAACCGGTCTTAAGAATGCAACGCTTCACAGACAATTACATATGGTTGATCGTGGGGGTAACGACCCCACCTCGTAGTGAGTTATGAAACTCAAAAATGGGAGGCCAAGGCCCTACATGGGGCTGTAGTGCCGAAGAAGAAGAAATTTGGTATAAAATCAGCAATTAAAAGACAAACAATGAAAATAGGCCAAAAAATTAAAAACAACTGCATTCTCAATGGCACAACTTATATTACAAGTAAAATATTTAGGCACAATTTTTGGCAAAGAAAGCAAGTTAAACATGGAAATAAGATAACAGAAAGGCAGGCATGGAGGAAAAGCAGGTGAATAAATTTATGTAACACGAAAAGTAATCAATCACAAGGCTAAAGCAGCATTATATAAGAGAATATTTGAATCAACTTGAAATTATGGATCTGAGAGCTAAATTAGAAATAAAGAAACATTTAACTGACATTGACAGCTACAAACTTGAGCATTTCAAAAAATACCCCTTAGTAAGACCGAAATCTAAGAGCTGGCAATACTGAAGATCTGGTGTGTGTGTGTGTGTGTGTGTGTGTGTGTGTGTGTGTGTGTGTGTGTGTGTGTGTGTGTGTGTGTAAAAACAGATTAATTTGGGGGAAAAATTATTAATGTGAACATTGTAATAATGAAAATGTAATTGTGTTTGGACTTTATATCTTTTGAGGACACACATCAAAATACAAAGTTACTAATATGGATTTTTGGGGTCTACCTGAGATATACTGATATAATTGGAGGGGGGGCAATCACAAAAAAACATATGCAATGCACACAATCAAACATTTTAACTTACCAGAATTTTCTACTTGATTAGTGGCTAGTTGTTTTGCTTTTTTGAATGGAATCATAAGGGTGACATGAAGACCATTAAAGCTTTCAGCAAGACTGTTTTCTTCATACCATTTTATCAGTTCCTGCAAAACCCAGTTTAATGTGGGAAAAAAATAAATAACTACTTTTTATGTATAACAAAAGTTAGATTTATGTTCATCTCAAAAGTATATGTGAACAAAAATTTATGTAGCATATATCTTTTTAAAATTTTGTATTCAAACTTAATACCACTTTCTTTTCTTTATAAGATATCATTATTATTATGCAGGTATCTTCGTGAGTTAAAAGACTCATCACAGGAGACCCACACTAGCCTTTATATACATAATACCTATCATACCTATCCTTAAACTCATTGTTAGGGCATTCACAACTAATTATAGTAATCCATTCCAATCATTCACCATTCTCCAAGCAAAATACCTAGTCTACACACCCTTACTAACCACACTCTTACATGACTTCCTGGAATAACCCCTATTTCTCTCTATTTGTCATGCATCAAAAAACTTCTTTTGAGTCAATCTTCTAGAACCACTTTAACAACTTATAAGTTCCTATCATTTCCACTTATCAAGTAAACTTTGCAACCCACACACTTTCAACCTATCTTCTTAGCGGGCATTCCACAGATCTGTTACCAACTTGGTTACTTTTCGCTGAATCCTCTCCACCATCTGCTGATCCCCAAGAAACCAAATCTGTGCACAATAATCAAGATATGGCCTGATCATAGGTCTTATACAGAGGGATATTAATAACCTTTTTGCAATATGCCACCTGATCTTCAACTCTGCATTACCACTGAGTCCCTAGTCCGATAAATTTCCTATAATCCAGTACCACAATTAATATGATACATGGTATGTAAACTTTCAACACAGAAGTGTATAACCTTACATTTTGCAACATTAAATTGACAATGATTATCCATCAACCATAATGCCAATTTATTCACATCATCCTGCAAGATATTTACATGACCCCTATCAACTATTGCCCTCTCCAATTTTGCATCATCAGCAAACAACTAAATATCCCCCCCCCCTTGACCAAATCTTTCTCTATATCATTAAAATACAGAATTGAAGAGTAGCAGTCCTGGGATAGAACCCTGAGGCATGCGACAGGTCATCCTCATTCTCCAGATTCCACTCCACCATATCCCACTCTCTGGTGTCTGTCTGTCAGTTATCCATGCTACCAGCTTCAAATCCATACCCATTTGCTCCAACTTTTGTAATAGTATACCATGCAGTATTCTGTCAAATGCCTTTGTAAAATCCAGCAGTATCATGGTGTAGATGTGATATTCCAGAACATGCTATCTGTTCTGGGAGGTTGCTAAACATGTGGAATTCTCTGTCAAGAAAGGATTTATATTGAACTATAAAGTTGGTAATTATGAGACTTAGGTGTCTGTCATATTACTAAAATATATTGTAGGGTGCAGTTGGGTGCATCTCTATGTTGTACTATTGGCTTCTATCTTGCAACAGATAGCCTCAAATGAACCACTTAGATCAAAAATCCTCTAACTTCTAATTTTGTTGATAGATCTTCAGCTATCACATCATTCCTCTGAAAATACAATATCCTTTATATTCTATCCATGTAACTATCATTTTCTGTCAACCAGGTTTCACTGATGCCCATAATTTTGGGCCAAGTTGAGTTGACCGATGCCAAAACTCCGCTCCATTTCCGATACTTCTGGCATTCATGTACATACATTTCAACATTACTTTGGACCCACAGTTACCTTTCTGTAATGTCAATACCAACCCATTAGGATATGAAACCTGTGAAACTGCATTCAGCATTGCATAATCATTTTGTCCACCAAATCACAAACTCACAATCATTACTTTCTCACTCTTTCTTTTGATTCTATCAGCAACTCCTTCATATCTTCTCTCACTGCATATTTCTCACCTTCTAAATCATTTGTGCCTGCCAAAACAATCAATTCTTTCATTTCTCCCTGCAGCTTCACTAACATCTATTTGATCTTTATGCCTAGGAATCTTATACGGAATAATTATAGGAATTTACACTAAACATTACATAAAGCAGCCATTTACATTAAAGTCACTCATTTTTTAATGAATACTGTTGAAATTCCAGCTATATAAAAAATTCATTGAAATGGTGGTTATTATAGGTGTTTATTATTCATAATTTTAAGACCTAATAGCCAGAGTTCTCTAAATTAACTTTTGTAGTTATCCGACCCACAGAGAAAGCCATTTCAGGACATTGTGTGTCAGTTATAATTTGTTTGTTATAATTTATATTCTGTTTCAACAATTATTTAGTTTAGTGCTGTGTGCCTGTCACAGTTATCATTGTACTCTGATGATGCTAGGTAGAAAATCAGCAAAATATTCGTGAGTTTAATAAATGTATTTTTTTCTTCTGGGTGTTAGTTATACCATTAAGCATTATTATGAATAATGAACACCACCTAAGCCTTTCTTTATGTATTCAAATTCTAAATGGAGAAGAAACTGCACATAAAGCACATCTACTTTATGGAAACTGCAATTGTCAAGACAACTCAATCATTTGATCTTCCTTAAGAAGTGTTGGGACACAAATACCATTCCAGACTATTTAACATTCTGATAGCAGTTATTATTATTATGTGACACCTCCAGGGAGTCCAAAGACTCATCGAGGGAGGGCACCTGCTTTACAACTCTCCCTACCACTCAAAATCCACCATCTTCAACTAACTGCAACTATACCAATGCCATCTATCGCTGACCACTACCACTAGTATTTTCACAGACAATCACAAACATCCATGCCCACAGTGGGATTCGAACCTGCAGCCTTGCTGCAGAGTGATACGATAGCCACTCAGCAACCAGGCTGGCAAGTTTAATTCTGCAAAAGTTAAATGAATCTATATGTGAGCAAGAGTAGCACTAATCCGTGAACAGTTGGCAAAAATCAACACTCATAGTGAAGAATTTGTGGAGACACGCATCTTGGAATAATTACTTTACGTAACATTAAGAAAGTAATATTTGACGTTTTGACCTCTGTGTTGAGGTCATCATCAGGAAAACATACATATACAGGAAACAAGCTACATGACACTGCACTATACAAAAGTAAGATGAATCTACTTGTTTGTTAATCAGCTATTCTAGCCTGACTTCTGGTGTGTGTGTGTGTGGGGGGGGTTAACACTGTTACACCACATTACATGAAGAGGTTTGAAAATACTCAATCCAGAACTGTGGTCTATCCTAATCTCCATCTCTCAAAATACTGCTAGTAAAGAATTTGAAAAAGTTAAGAATCGCCATCTGAAAAAATCTTCAGGGCTTCAACAGAGAGCAGCACTGTTCCTGACTGCAACTATGAAAAGAATGCGTGGTAGTAATTCTATTGCCACAAACTCTCTCAGAGGATGCAGTCAATGCACTTAGTCATGGGCATAATTTTGCCATCATGCCCAAAGAAGTACTGTATTTAAAAATTATGACCAGCATAGAACGTGATATCTATGAACTGGTGCCAATAGATTTGGTTGGATGTGGCTAATTGTCTAAGTAAATACAAACCTCCCAAGAATAACAGTCCACCAAAAGAAATATCAGCACTTACAAAGCTATAAAAGAATAAACAAATTATAGTAACTAAAACCAATAAGGGAAATGCTATTGTCATTATGAACCAAGCAGAGTACAACAGAAAAATGAATCAACTTCTTAAAGACTCCTCCATTTATCAGATTATAGAGTGGGATCTTACAAAATCTCAAAAGAAAAAAAAAGTGTACATATTATTTTAAAAAGTTATATCCTAGCCTAAAGAAATTACCAAAAAACTTAACCCTTATCATGTCTAACCACTCTGGATATATGGGATCTTTAGAATTCAACCCCCCTCCCCCCCTCCAATAGCAGACAGCATAGACAGCCCCACCTATAAGCTGGCAAAACATTTAATCAAATCACTTTCCTTCCTTACAGGAAACTCTCCCTCATCCATTAAAAATTCTTTGCACTTTAAAAACATTAATAAAAAAATTTAACTCTGATAGAACCAAGTGGAAAACTTTCAACAACTAACTATCTCTAATCCAGAGTATTTTAATAACAAGGTGACACCTTTTGGCAACTCGTATATGAAAATATGACTTCTGCATTACTTCAACCTTGGTATCACTTCTGGGTCTGGCTCCCACTGAAGACCTCAATAAAGGTCGAAACCGGTCTGGGTAGTGACTCTTCCTATAATGCACAGTATTATACATGTTTGCAAGGAGATGTGCTTTGCATTCTGGGATACTAAGGCAAGTGATGTGAAGTCACACCACCTTTAACCCAGTCCTGAAAAATACTTTAGGTGTAAACTTTGTTTGCTTACACTTGGATAAAGAATTAAACCAAGTACTGTATATAATTTCTTGGTATCTTTAATTTTTAGATTATGACATTGTCAGTTTGGTATCACCTCACTTTTCACTAATGTACCTTTGATAGAGACGCTTGACCTTATTGAGCCACATCTCCTCTCCAACATAACCAAATTATTCAGATTCATCATATATGGAGGTCATTTCCTATGGAAAGTAAAAAAATATAAAAAGAGTTAGATGGGAATGCTATGGATTTCCTCTCCCCTCTAGCAAACTTCTATATGGAGCATTTTGAAAACTAAGCTTAGCCACGCTAAAACCAACAGTTTGGTTGCACTATGTTGTTGGTGTGTCTGCTGTTTGGCTTCATGGTCCAGAAACATTAAATACATTTTTGGTGCATCTTAACATTCGACATCCTAAACTAAATTTCACCATTGAAAAAGAAAATAATAACAGTCTCCCAGTTATAGATACACTAGTGACACAACTTCCTAATGGCTCAGTATTCTTCTCCATCTATAGAAAACTCACTCAATATTGGTTGGCATTTACATAAATAATCCCACCATCACCATTCCCGACAGTATGGCATCCTCAAACCTCTTGCTCACTGAGCTAGGACCATTTTTTCAAATGGCACAGCCCTTGTAACTGAGCTCAGAGCCCTTCACAACACCTTTTTAGCCAATGGCTACAGTCCATATAAAATAGAAAAAATATTACATGCATCCCCCTCCCCCATTCCTCCCAGCACACAGTGATCACAGTAAACCATTCGATTTCATTTGTTAAGGGTACATCAGAAAAAATAGCCAAAGTTCTCTGCAAATATGATCTCCATACTACTTCAAACCTTTCATTCGGCAAGCTACTTTCATATATTCTCCTGAAGATCAACCACATCTTCTTGAACATCCAGGAGTGTACAAAGTTCCTTGCGCCTACAGTTTAGCTTAATTTGGACAGAATGATAGATCAGTTAACATCCACCTGAAGAAGATCAAAGTTACATCAGAGATCATCTGTATTATGACAAGTCAGGACTAACAGGCTATGGATACTCTTTCACATAGATCAGATGGCGAAAAACATTAATCTTTCACATAGAAATCATTACAGGTTTGATTCTTAGAATCAACATCAGCTATGACCCTCCCAACCTCAACAAGCATGGCTGAATTAATTTACCAAAGATTTGGGAGACTATCATTTTACGACCTAATAGCCAGACTTCTATAAATGGATGCAGTAGTTACCTGACCCATAAAGGATGCAATGTAAGGATATTAGGTGTCAGTTACAATTTAAATTGTTTCTACAATTACTTAGTTTAATGTTAAGTGCCTGTCACAGTTATCGATGTGCTCTGATGATGCTGGGTAGAAAACTAACAAAATATTAGTGAATTCAATAAATGCTATTTTTTACCTCTTGGTGTTGGTTATATTGTTAAGCATTATGAATAATGAACAACACCTAAGCCTTTCTTGACATAAACTGGAGCAATGTCAAATAATTCTCTAAGAATTATGAACTAAAAAGCTGAGAAGTGTTTAAATGAGCATAGGGAGAAAAAGAAAAATGAACAGGAAAATAAGAAACAACAAAGCAAGGAAACAGGTAAGTCAGGAAATAACGGAAATCAGGTAAGTGACATTGTTAGTAAAAAGAAAAAAGTTATTTGGTATTGTGACTCTATATAAAACATGCTATAGATGAGAGAGTTATAACAACGAGTTTTCCTGGACTGAAAATTAAAAATATAATGCAAGCAATTCAAAAACAGAAAAGAAAAGAAAATGAAATCTTAGTTGCGGTAGGTATGAATGATTTAATTGGCGATAAGTTCAGTATGAGAGGGGGACCTGAAAGGGTTGTTGAAAGAAGTGAGAATGAAGAGTGAGAAAGTGAAAATCGTTAGTATTTTACCAAGCTATGATAAAAATGAATTAAGAAGAAAGGCTATGATGGCAAACAATTCCATGCATAGGTTGTGTAGAAGGAATGGATGCAAGTTTTTGGATGTGTGGGGTGAGTTTGAGGGAAGACTGGATTTGTACAAGAGGTACAGCCTACACCTGAATGTATTTGGTATCAGGAGTCTGGAAAAACTAAATTATAAAGGGAGGAATGGTGTGAATGTGAATGCGACAATGTTATATAACTGTGTTAATGATGCGAATGGGCTTTGTCATGGCGAGGAGAGAACTATTTTGGGTTTGTGTTCATCTTCGGACCCATCAAATGTGCGCAAAGATGTCTACATGTGTAAGGCATTAGAGAATAGAGATCTGCAAGTTGTCCAACTGGGTCAGGCAGACTGCAGACAAGACAATACCAAAGAATAAGCAGGTAGATTATTATGTCTGTACACAAATGCTAGGAGTATCAGAAACAAAGGGATAGAATTTGTCGCCTTAGTCAATATGTTGCAACCACAGATTATAGGCATTAGTGAGACCTGGCTATCAGCATCAGACGTACTAACTGGTATCGAGTGTCAAGGGTACAGTATTTTTAGGAAGGATAGAGAGGATAGGAGAGGAGGGGGTGTGTGCTGCTAATGATATCGGATGACTTGAATCCAGTTAGAGTTGAGTCCTATGATTGTAGTACTATTACTAACAATATTTCATGTGGCACTGTGTTTGAAGCCATCTGGTGTGAGGTGGAATCTAACAAGATCAATTACATAGTAGGGTGTTGTTACAGATCTGGTGGATCAGTTGCTAGTGATGAAGAAATGCATTACCAAATAGAAATGATGAGCATGAAAAGAGTAATCATAATGGAAGACTTTAATTATCCAAATATTGATTGGGTAGCAGAAGAATCTCATGAGAAGAATGAAAATGCATTTATTGAGCTGCTGTGGGACAACTTCCTCAAGCAGAATGTGACAAAAAGAACTCGAGATCAAAGAGTGTTAGATTTGATTCTAGTGCCAGAGGGTGTTTCAGTTAAAGACGTAACTATTCTGCCTCCGGTTGGTGACAGTGATCATGCGGTACGCATTTGGGAAGTGACTAAGTTTATGAATGTTCCATTCAGAAAAGGTTACGTGCTGAACTGCAAAGCAGGAAATTATAACCAACTGAGGAGTATGTTGAGTTCAGTGGAATAGGATCAGTTGCTGGATGGAAAGAATACCGACAGCGCATGGGAAGCATCCTGAGAGTTCGAAGAATAACTAGAGAAGAAGTCAACAAATGGATGAGCAATCTTATTAAGCAAGAAATTCATAAGAAAAGGATGATGTGGAAGGAATGCAGTTTGCATAAGGATGACTTCTGTTATGAACGTCATAAGCAGCAGGCTAGAATAGTCACGACTGTTGTACGTAAAGCAAAGTCTAAGTATGAAAAGAAACTGGCTCTGTGTGCTAAAGACAATCCACAGGAATTCTACTGATATGCTGCAAAGTAAAAGAAAGGATGAATATGAAAGAATAACTCTTATAAATCCAGATGGCGTGAGGGTTATCAACCTGGTGAACGCAACATCGAGCTCACTGTTACCTCTTCACTAGATGAAGAAATGCAGGTGTGTGAGGCCGAGGTTTTAGAGCTGTTGAATAAGAATTCAGCAATAGGGACTGATGGAATATCAACACATATGCTAAAAGAGTGTTCAGCTGAACTGGCCATTCCTTTGACCAGGCTGTTTAATATGAGTCTCAGAACAGGGAAGATTCCGCAAGAATAGAAGGAATATATCGTAATTCCACTGCACAAGGATGGTGCAAACACCAATGTATTCAACTATCGACCAATTAGTATCTCAGGAGTGTTGGTGAAGATTTTGGAAAAATTGGTTAGGGCTCACATTCAGAAATGGGTTGATAGTGAATCTCTACTTTGCAATGAACAATATGGATTTACTAAGGGAAGGTCATGTCTTAGCAACTTGCTCACATTCTATAACAATGTTACCATTGAACTAGACAAGGGGAATAGATACACCGTGATACTTTTGACAGAATACAGCATGGTAGACTGTTGCATAAAGTTGAGAAAATGGGTTTGGGTTATACAATATTAGCATGGATAAGAGGATGGCTGACTGATATATCAAAAAGTGGTATACGGGGGGATCTGAGTCTGCAAGGTTCTTGTTTAGAGGTGATCCTGTCATCAACCCATTTCTTCAAGTTCTCATCATGCTTGTTCTGGCGGTCAAGGAGTTTTAAATCTCAGACACTTTGTGTGTCAGGTCTGCGATCATGCATTCTCCATTGCAGTTAGCCTTGGCGTGCATCATACCTCAAAACATCCAACAGAAGCGAACGCTGCAATAAGAACTGAGCACATCAAAGCACATTGGACTGCAGAAGAAGAAAAGATCCTCGCTGCTCACGAGATCAAGTTGACAGCTAGAGGGATAAAGAACATCAATGAGGCTTTATTTAGGGTGTTCCCATTAAGATCTTTGGATGTCATTAAGTGTCATAGATGGAAAGCCAGTTACAAAGCCTTAGTTCAAGAATTGGCAGCTCATCTGCCATAGGTAGGGACAGGTAATATCTCCGTATCTCCTGTCCCTGCCTCTCCATCTTCCAGCCAAAATCCTGCTGTTGAAGAAGAGGCTTTAATTCTCAGACTGACATCATCTCTAGATGATCCTCCTCTTCCAGAATATAACCATCAAATTCTTAAATCTCTCATCCAGACTCACTTTCTGGGAATGGGTATCACAGATCAGTTAAATGACTACCTCCATGCTAAATTCTCTGAACACTTGATGCCTCGTCAACATCAGCCTATATTTCATTCTACAATGACTTTGTCAAATAGGAAGCAGAGGAATAGCTGCATATGCAGCTATGCAGGTCCTCTATAAAAGAAATAGAAGGCAATGTGCCAAGATCATCCTTGATGGTGCTTCCCCTCCACCTCTAGCAGACATGATGATTTTGTTAAATTCGGAGTACAGTCTTTTCTGCTTCACCTCCACACTTCCCTGATGATGATGACCAACCATTCCCACCCTTCAACTATACCAGCCTGTCTCCATCCAGGAGATCAAAGCAGCTCTTCCATTCAATTTCTCCGCCTCTGGACCTGATGGCTTTCCTGTGGCTAGGCTTCGGAAGGTGCTGTTGAACTTTCAGGTGCTGTTGAACTTTCTTCCAGACTTATTGGACATTCTCCTTTCCAATAAAGCAATACCACCATACCTATGCACTTCAAGAACCATCTTCATTCCAAAGAAAGAAACTTCAAACAGTGCATCAGACTTTAGACCTATTACCACATCCCCTGTGATACTTACTCTATCATAAAATCTTAGTTAAACAACTTCAGCAACATCTACAGCATGATTATAGACAGAGAGCTTTTGTCCCTTTGGACAGCTGTGCCGAGAATATATATCTTCTTTCTTCTCTTCTCTCTGATTCCCGCCACCGCCTTAAACCTCTATATATGGCATCGTTGACCTCCAAAAGGCCTTTGATAGCGTCTCCCTTCATAGGAAAGAAAGAACCCTTTCTTTCCTATGTTATGGAGCTATACTTGGGTAGCTCCATCACTATCACTACAGGGTCCCGTGCAACTTCTATTCCTGCAGTGCATGGTGTTCCCCAGGGTAATCCTCTATCTTCCCTTTTCTTCAACTGTGTCATAGATGAGTTTCTTCACTCTCTTCCTAGCCATATAGGCTACTCTCTAGGCACTTCTTCCTTTAATACTATGGCCTTCGTGGATAATCTCATTGTCGTAGGCGCTACTAAGATAGGCCTGCAGGAACTCCTTGACAAGGCAGGTGACTTTTTCTCTATTCGAGGCCTTTCTATTAATGTAGAGAAGTCCTGCTCTTTAGCTCTTGTCCCCTCTGGTCGTGACAAGAAGCTTAAGGTCAAGACTATAGAGTTTCCCTGCACGGGAGGCTGTTGCATTCTTTGACCATCCTGGAAGAGTGGAGATACCTCTGTATCATGTTCACCCCAAAGGAAAGGTCTTCTGTCCCTTCTATCCTAGAAGCTGGGATCGCTTCTTTGAGGAAAACTCCTCTCAAGACCCAGCAAAGACTGTTTCTCCTTTCCCAATATCTCCTACCTCGCTTTCACCACAAGTTGGTGCTTGGTAGGACATATATCTCAGTACTGTCCTGAATGGACAGGGCTATCCGTTCAGCCATGAGATCATAGCTCCGACTGCTGCCTGACACCCCTACTGCATATTTCCACGAGAGGGTGAAGGATGGCGAGCTCAGGGTTCCAACACTTAGATGGCTGATCCCACGCCTGCGGCTATCCAGAATCGCGAAGATAGAACTATCTTCTTTCCCTGTCTGCAGAGAGGCTTTCTATAGCCCATTAATACAAGAAGACTTTAGGCAGGCTAAAGGCTGGTCCCATTATCAAGGTATCTTAATTGAGTCAGCACCCACAGAACACAAGAGATGGGCATCTCTGCTGCACTGTTCTGTAGATGGTGCTCCTTTAAAAGAGTCATTTCTGTTGCCTCCCCAGCATGATTGGGTAAGGGATGGCGCCAGACTCCTCTCTGGGTTCAAGTATATTGATCTTATCAGGACGAGGATCAATGCCTTACTCACTCGAGCATGCACAGCTCGATGGGGGTAGTGACGACTCAAACTGTAGGACTAGCTGCCACTACAATGAGACACTGTCTCATATAGCCCAGTGTTGCTTCCACACCCATGGGGTCTGCGTGCGAAGGCATGGTGGCATGGTCTCCATTCTGAATAACCGCTTTAAGAACAAAGATTGGGAGACCGCAGTGGAAACCACATTATAGGACCTCCGCAGATTTGTGTAAGCCAGACTTAGTGATTAAAAGAGATGGTGATGTTTGGGCAGTTGATGCCTAGGTGGTGGGAACAGGGTGCCCACTAGCCTTTAGCCATAATAATAAAGTAAACTATCATAAGAATAACCAAGATCTGGTTAGCAAGATACAGGAGAAGCATGGGGAAACTCCGAGGTTTACCAGCGCCACCATCTCTTTACATGGCGTATGGAGTGCAGATAGCTATAAGGACTTAAAACAGCTTGGGCTTACGCAGAAGGATATAAAAGTTCTTTCCTTGGCATTGCTACCAAAGAATGACTACAATGATAACTAGAACAGGATTATGGTAAAAGACTTGTAAAGGCTTAGGCCTATATCAAGACTATATCACATCACATCCAGACGAGATGTCTGGATGTGATGTAAGGATAGTACTGGCCATATCAGCACAAAGGTTAATAAAAATAAATAAATTTAAAAAAAAATAACAAGTGGTGTACCACAAGGATCAGTACTTGGTCCACTGTTATTCAATCTGTACATTAACGATATTAGGGAGGATTTAACAAGCAACATACAGCTATTTGCTGATGATGCAAAGATAGATAAGATAATCAGGATATGCTGTGGATATGCAGTATTTGCAGAATGATTTGAATAGGCTGGAATTTTGCCGAGGTCAGCGTTTCCGCTCTCCAGCCAAAAGGCTGCGGGTTCAAATCCCACCACAGGCATAGATGTTTGTGACTGTCTGTGAAAATACTAGTGGTGGGTGGTAGATAGCGTTGGTGTATTTGTGGTTCGTTGTAGTTGGTGGAGAGTTGTAGATTAGGTGCCTCCCTCGATGAGTCTTTTGGTTCCCTGGAGGTGTTCGTAACAATAATAAAATAATAATTGTGGAAATGGGAAAATGGGTGTCAGTTCAATGTCAGTAAATGTAAAGTCATTCACTTCAGCATAATTAGATATCCAATGTCATATTATATAGATGGGATTAGACCAAAAGAAACTGATGAGGCTAGGGATCTTGGAGCGTTAATAGATAGGAAGTTGAAGTTTAGGGGCCATGTGGCAAATATATTGCAAATACAACTCAAAAGATAATTGCAATGCTGAAACGAACATTATGTAAAGATAAGGATGTTATTTTGCCTCTTTACAAGGCCTTGATAAGACCTCACTTAGACTATTGTGCACAGGTCTGGTCTCCTGGTTTCCATTGTGATTCTGATATATTGGAGAGAGTACAAAGGACAGTGTTAAAAATGATATCACGATTGTGGAATACTGATTATGAAGACAGATTGAGAATTTGTAGACTGCAACACTAGCAAACAGGAGAAAGAGGAGGTGATATGATTGAGACTTACAAACTTCTGAAAGGATCACACAAGATTTCAATTGATGAAATTTTTCAATTTATGGAGGGTGGGGAAAGAACGAGAGGCATCCTTGGAAGCTGAGAATGAACGCTGCCAAGAAAGGTATGAGACTAGATTTTTCTCTTAGTGGGTGATGCATGATTGGAATGGATTGCGATTGGATGTTGTGAGCGCAAGCAGTGTGAATGAATTCAAGAATAAGTATGATAGCTGATGTGTGTAGCATGTGGCCTCCCTCGATGAGTCTCTGACTCCCTAGAGGTCTCTCTTAATAATAATAATAATAAAAGTGGTTATGAAATGCAAGATTTTAACTGTGTAGCAAAACACAAAGTGATATGCAAGCAATAAATTCGATTACACCTGTAGGTCAATAAAATGCCAAAGCTATGCATAAATTCGAGTTAAGGACACCGAAATATGAGAAACAAGCAGCACATCAATCATACTAAAAGTATGATTGACATAGTATAATTTTCACTCCTTGCGACATGCATAATGCATACCAGTATACATGTCACAAGGAGATGTGCTTTGCATTGTGGGAGATACTGAGACAAGGAGTGATGAGATCTTGGTCCACCTTTGCCACGAGTTGCCTGCAGTCCTGAAGATACTTCAGGTGAACTTTGTTTGCTTACACTTGGACAAAGGATTAAACTAAATATATAATTTATAGTCTAACCAAGTGAAAAAACTTCCAACATCTTTCTCTAATCCAGAGTAATTTAATAATAAAGTGTGACACCTTTTGGAAACTCGTATATGGAAATACGACTTCTGCATTGCTTCAACCTTCGTATCACCTCTGGGTCTAGCTCCCACTGAAGAGACCTCAATAAAGGTCAAAACCGGTCTGGGTAGTAACCCTTCCTATAATGCAGAGCAGAATACATGTCAATGGGTGCTTAAGGGTCAAAGCTGTATAACTGAGAGAAGACCTCCACATAGCCTTTAAAGGAATGTGGAGAACTGACCAGGGCTTCTGACCTAATGTCCAATCCTCACCTTTTCGTGGTGCACCCTGTTGGGTATCTACTTTGATACTGAATGAACGAGGATAGGCTGGCAATTTGGGATTTAGCCGACCAAATTGTATTCTTATTGGTTAAACCAGAATAAAAAATGATGGTACAACATGACAAAATTTCATGCCGGCTGGGGCGTCGCCCGGTTAAACAAGGCCCCCCGTTGTTTTCGCCACGAAAGGGCGAACAGCGAATAGTCAGCTACTGGAACAAACTGAAAACAAACCCCAACTCTACACCACCAGAGTTAAAGATCGGCACTATCAACGTAAGAAGCCTGAATGGTAAAGAAATGGAGCTAGCTGAGGAATTAGATAAGTACCAGATCGACATAATAGGGGTGATTGAAACAAAAAAGACAAAAACTGGTGAGATCTTTCTGAGAAATAAATACAAAATGTATATTCAGGCAATGACAATCGAGGAAAAGAAGGAGTAGCCATAGTATTCAACACAAAATATGAGGCTCATCTTCTTGAATGGCAGCCAGTCTCAAGTAGAGTAATGTGGGCAAATATGAGAATGGGGAACTGGACAATGAGACTTATTTGTGCCTATGGTCCCACAGAAGGTTCTACTAAGGTAGAGGTGGAGGAATTTGAGGCTTTAGAAAAAGCAACTGACACAAGGAAAAGTTGGTCCTTGTTGGGGATATAAATAGCAGAGTAGGAAATGATTGTCAGACATACAAAAATATTTTTTGGGAAAATTTGAAGAAAAGAGCAAAGCTAATGGCAAATATCTATTAAATGGATAAGAATCCTATATTGTTATATAGCCAGTAAGTGAAACTCAAGATCGATAACTATGATCTATGAGTTTCAATGCCGAAAAACTATCGGCGAAGGCAATTTGAAGCAAAGGTGGAGCAAGCTCCCTCACTATTCTTGATATTCTCTCATAATATAAAACACAGCTCCTAGGAGATGTAATACTGTCATTACATTATGAGGGGAGGTCACTACCCAGACCGGTTTCAACCTTTTTTAATGTCTCATCAGTGAGTAGGTAGACCTGGAAAATATCAAAGATTAGTGAAAAGAACTTACATACCTTCACTATACGAATGCCATAAAGGTGTGCTTGTATTTTGTAATTAAAATAAAAAGCCAAAAGGCTAGCTTCTGGCAATTGAATAGATATTAAATGGATAAGAATCCTATATTGTTATATAGCCAGTAAGTGAAACTCAAGATCGATAACTACGATCTATGAGTTTCGATACTGAAAAACTATCGGCGAAGGCAATTCAAAGCAAAAGTGGAGCAAGCTCCCTCACTATTCTTGACCTCCCCTCATAATGTAATGACAGTATTACATCTCCTAGGAGCTGTGTTTTATATTATGAGAGAACATCAAGAATAGTGAGGGATCTTGCTCCACCTTTGCTTTGAATTGCCTTCACCAATAGTTTTTCGGCATTGAAACTCATAGATCGTAGTTATCGATCTTGAGTTTCACTTACTGGCTATATAACAATACAGGATTCTTATCCATTTAATATCTATTCAATTGCCAGAAAACAAGCCTTTTGGCTTTTTATTTTAATTACAATGCTAAATATCTGTTGGATTTCTGCTCAGGACATGGACTGGTTATTACTAACACCATGTTCCAACATAAAAATGTGCGCAAATTCACATGGAGAGAAGAGGCAAGGAATAATAAAAGTCTCATGACTATGTTATTGTTGATAGTGATGTTTTCTCCCTGGTGCAGGACAACAGAGTGTACAAAGGATTTGAAATTGGAAGTGATCACAATTTAGTCTTGAGCAGGATAAAATTGAATTTCATATCGAAAAGAATAACATGTAAAAAAGTTTTAAAGTGAATAAAAGTTGAACAGCTTTCAGATGTTAACTGTAGACTAAAATACACAAAGATTAATTAAGAAAAAATGAAAGTGTTTGAGAACAGGAATCAAACCTTGGAAATTCAGTGGCAAACTCTGAAGAAAACATTGATTGATTCTACCAGAGAGGCATGTGGCAAGGTTATCTGCAAGGATAAAAAAATCAGAATTCCCTGGTGGACACAGGAAGTTAAAAAGGCAGTGAAGGAAAAGAAGAAAGTATATCAAAAGTTCCTGTCAAATAAGTCAGCTTGTGCTCTTAGAGAATACAGAGACAAATGTAATAAACAAATGTAATTTTGTTTAGCTAGTTTTACACAGTGATAAACACTGTAAAACTAGCTAAACAAAAGTCATGGGAGGACTTTGGCAAGAATATAGAAAATAAATATCAAGAAGGTGGCAAAATATTCTGGAGGTTGTTGAAGAAGCTTAGGAATGGAGGAAAGAGTGCTGTAAAAGGAATTAGAGATGATAAAGGTGACATGAAAACTGGAGAAAAAGAGATATCCTTGAAGTACGGAGTAATTACTTTGAAAAACTGCTAAATGAAAGAAGCAGTGATAGCACAGTGGTAAAAAACACTGACCAGGCATGCCGTCAGGAATACATATCCATACTTGAAGTAGAAAAAGCCATCAAAGGCTTTAAATGTGGAAAGGCAGCAGGGGTAGATGATATTCGACCAGAAATGCTGAAGTATGGTGGTATAAGAGTCTTACAGTGGCTGCACTGCATAGTTCAGAAAGTCTGGACAGAGGGACGAATTCCCGATGATTAGAGTAGAGCTCTCATAGTACCCATATATAAAAAGGGAAATAAAACTGCATGTGAGAATTACAGAGGTATTTCCCTACTGAGTGTTCCTGGGAAGATCTATGCAAGTATACTTGAGAAACGGTTGAGAAGAATTGTGGAAGAAAAGTTTGGTGAAGAACAAGCTGGATTCAGGCCAAATAGAGGCCGTCAGGATCAGATCTTCACTTTACGACAAATAGTCGAGAAAGCATGGGAATATAACAGAGATCAGTATTTAAGTTTTGTCGATTTGGAAAAGGCATATGACAAGGTGCCAAGAGAGAATGCTACAGTTATATGGTGTCAATGGGGCATTATATCAAGCAATACTTAGTCTTTATTTAAGTTGTAAGTCAGCAGTTAGAATTGAAGGAAGTACAGGAAGATGGTTTAATGTTAAATCTGGTGGACAAGGATGTACATTATCCCCTCTGTTATTCATTATCTATATGGATCACATTATGAAGGAAAGTGGTATTAAACATGATATCAAAATTGGAGATGTTAATGTCAGCTCTTTGCTTTATGTAGATGATTTTATACTTCTAAATAAATCTGCTACAAGTCTGCAAGATTCTCTGACTAAATTGAATAGCTGTTGTAATAGATATGGTATGAAGGTCGGCAATAAAAAGACAAAGACAATGAAAATAGGCAGAATCACTGAAAATGTCAAATGTGTTGTGAATGGAGAACCTGTGGAACAAGTGAAACATTTCAGCTATTTAGGCACGATTTTTACTGAAGATGGTAAATTAAATATAGAAATAGACAACAGAATCAGGAAAGCTAGTATGGTGGGAAGTCAATTGAATAAATTCATATGGAATAAGAGAGAAATTAGTCGAAACACTAAATTAGCTGTATACAAGACAGTGTTCAAACCAGTTTTAACTTATGGATCTGAGAGCTGGGTCAGAAGTAAAACACTTGACCAAAGACTAGAGACCGCAGATATGAGAGTCCTGAGAAAGATTAGAGGTGTGAACAGATGGCATCAATGGCAATATCATATTAAAAATGAGGATATTAGGAAAGAACTCAACATTGTCAACATCCAGGAATGCGTTAGCAGAGCTAATCTCAGGTGGTATGGTCACTTAAACAGAATGGGCGAAGAAAGATTAGCAAAACAAGTGTTCTCTGCCAGGTTGGCAGCAAAACGACCCAGAGGAAGACCAACATATAGATGGATTGATACGGTACAAAGTGCCTTAGACAATAGAAATATAAGATCTGATAATGTTGTAGTCTTGACAAGTAACAGACTGATTTGGAGGAAAATTATAGATAAGAAGTTAGTAATGACGTAATTTTTTTCATGTAGTACTGTCATATCCTGCACACCCCTTGAGGGTACATGGCAGGAATTTTATGATGATGATGTATACATGTCAAAAGGAAATGTGCTTGTATTATGGGATACTAAGGTAAATGATGCGAAGTTAGTCCACCTTTGCAAGAGTTGCCCCAGTCCTGAAGATGCTTCAGGTGCAAACTTTGTTTGCTTACACTTGATTAAAGGATTAAACTAAATATATAATTTATAGTCTAACCAAGTGAAAAAACTTCCAACATGTAACAAGTGTATCTAGTAAAGGAAGTGTGTCCTGCTTTTCTATCTCAATTGTGAACCGTTTGTGTTGTTTGTTTAGGTGGCTGAGGAAAGTGTATAATATTTGGCAGCCAGACCAGATAGCGAAAACATCATCAACATATCTAAGCCAGACTGAGTTTTAAAGGAGAAGAATCTAGAGCACATCACTCAAGATATTCTATATAAGAGTTAGCAATTGGTGGTAGGGAATAATGGTGAGCCCATAGCTATGCCTTCTTTTTGTAGGTAGAAAGTGCGTTTTGCCTCATAAACTAGCCAGAACATTAATACATGTGCAAAGAGTGCTGTGATATCAGGAGGGAATTTGTCCGGAATAGAAGGATTGCTGATTGGGACATTTGTGGAGAGGGCAGAGACATCAAAACTGACTAATAAATCACCTTTTTTCAGTGCGATGTCTGATTTTGTTTAAAAAGTATTGTGTTTAATGTAAGAAGGGGGAATGACCTACCAACTCCTTGAGTGTTGATGCTAGGTGATAATTGGGGCTGTCTATACCTTCAGCTAATGGCCGGAGTGGTACATTCTGTTTGCAAATCTTTGGTAAACCATAAATTCTCAGGGAATGAGCATAGTGCGGAATTAATTTTTTAACTGTGTCTTCAAGCCAAGAAGTGACTGATTTAAGTAGCTTTTCCATTTTCTTTTTTATTTGATTGGTTGGGTGGGTTATAGTTAACAAGTTGATAGGTGCTGTTGTCTGAGACTATTAGATTCATTTTTTCTAAATATGTTGTTCAGTTTAAAATAACTGTGGCACTGCCTTTGTAAGCTCTAGTGATTACAATGTCCAGCAATTTCAAAGCTGCCAATTCAGATTTTGTTAGGTTGCTAGTTACTGTTTTCGTATAATTTAAATTTAAAATGGTCAAGGTTTCTAAACGTATTTTATCAGCTATGGTGGTTGGGAGAAATCTTAAACCTTTATCAGCTGCAAAATATCTGCATCAATACTATTAAGATCCCCTTACTAAATTGCATGTTTCTATCATATCTCCTCTATCTGTTCCTTAAACTCTGAAAATCACATATTTCTGAATATTTTCTATAACCACATTCTCTCAATCTGAGAGAATGTGGTTATAGAAAATATTCAGTGACAAATAACCAGGCCTATGGAATTGTGCACCTGAGGATTTTCATCTATCCCCCTCCTCTTCTTGGAACCCAGGTGACCGTATCTATGCACAGTAATCTGCGATCTTTTTCACATCTGAATTACTCTCCCGCTTTACAAGACTAATCTAGATGTGATCAGTCTTATAAAGTAGGAAAATAACTTTGTTATTCCTTTCACAAAGCACTGCTATCCGAAATTATGATTTAACTACCATAGCAATGTCACATCTAAATTTTACTTCCTTCATTACAATAATCCCTAAGTCTGTAACTACTTCTCCTTAATACGATACCCTGCCTGTACTCTGTTCAAAATGCATAACATTATTAGTACGCAACATTAAACTGACATTGCAACCTGTCCATATAGCAATCTGTTCAAATCATCCTGCAAGATTCTATATCATCACATTCTTTATCACTCTCCCTAAATTAGCATCAGCAGCAAATAACTGAAAATCCTCCCCCTCCCCCAAAAATATCATTAATATGCATGTTGAACAAAAATGGCCCAAGTATAGAACCTTGTAATACACTACTGATCATCCTTCTCTTCATAGACTCAGCACCACTATACATCACTTTCTAATACCTGTCGGTCAGTCAATCTCCAACTCACATCATAGTTTATTTGCAAATACATTTCTTTCAGTTTGAATAACAATTTCTAATGTGGAATTCTATCAAATGACTTGGCAAGTCACGAAATATCCCCTCCACACAGGGTACCTATATATGGCATGACAGAGGAAACCTCCCGATGATGTTACTGTCCCTTTCCATTCTTCCTCTTTTTCCATACTTTTCTTCCTATCTAAAGAGTTTTCACTAACAAGAAAACATCTAGTTAATACATTTCAATGCTGGGGTAAGTAAAGAAGGAAAGGAAGCTTAAGATGCACTGTTCACATTATTTAAATGAAGATTTCACAGGATCTCCATTCTTTTCTCCGCCAATTCTAATCTTGAAGAGCGTCAACACCAAATCGATTGGGATCACACGACCAATAAGTGGCATACCACAGTCAATTCTCATTATAGCAACAATAAAATGGCAAATTTACTCAAATGAAATACAAAAAGAAGTGCTGGCCAAAGTCCCATAGCACTAATACTATAATAAAGGAAATTCACTACAATAAACTTTCTATAATAAGCTATTTCTTTCATTTCAATAAAGTTTGCTATATCACAATTATGGAAGTAACTTTTATTTTTAATGTAAATATTACATAATAAAATCTTTCATACATGCACAGAAAAAAACTGATCATTATACTTACCACTATGCTTTTGAAATATTTAGTCTCTGATAAATAATACAACTGACCATCACTAGATGTATAAACTCGCATATGCTTTACTTGATTATTATAGCTGAAATATAATGCAAAATTATAAATTAAAGTGAATGATCTTAATGCAAAGAGAACAACAGAGCTATATTATGCTGAAGTGAAGTACTATGAATGTTCTGAAATACAGTGGATTAAAATTCTAAAAAAAAAATTCTGAAATTCAGATCTGTTATGTATATTTAATGGGAATTTTTATATCATGTTTTTCAAACCAAGCAAAACCTGACACGATGCACAAAATATTTCTCTTGTAAGCAATATATATATCTGTACATATTTTATAAAAGGAAAAGTTTTCTTAATTGAATATTTATGATGAAGAATAAAGTTTATAAAATCTTTAATATTTCAGCCACGTTATTCACATTTCCAACATGTAAATTATACAACATATATCCAGAGCTGAAAGAATCATGCGAGTCATGCAATGTCTAACTTTAAAAACAAGTACAAATCACATACTCGTATTGGCCAACTAAGAATTAAAAACGTGTAAATTCTACAGAATTATTTTTATTTTTTAGCTAACTTTTCACGATTTTACCTATGAACTATGAAAACTCTAAACACACTCTTCAAAGCCCTTCGGTTGGAAAGATCTGGGTTCAATTCCCGTCCATGATGTGAAGAGCCTTTATCTGGTCTCTTTTGACTAAAAGTGAATTAACCGGTCTCATACGAAGGTGAAGGGTTTTTTCCTCCTGGTAACTCGAGTTCTTCATCCCTCAAAGCAGGCAAACCGGTCCCATGAACACACATGGCTAGAGTCATAAATATTTATGGCAAGGAAGGCAACGGAAAACCACCTTGCTTCATAATCATCTCCCTAGTATAGTAGCATACTGCTATCCCACCAGCCATAAGGCTGAAGAGAAAACACGACAAAATCTGATACTCTCTTCAAATAGCTAAAAAATGACAAAAAATAAAACACTAAATGTTCAGGGTAATCCTTTAGACCAGGGATCCAGCAATAACACTTAAATCTACTGGTCACAAAAAATACTCGCCCATGGTATGAGTATGTGTGTGTGTGTAGAGATGCACATCACCATTTCATTTCAGCAACGGCTATAATTTAATTGTTATATAAGATCTGGCATATTTCTATTTAATTTTTTCACTAGTTAAATATTTTTTCTGCCAACATGCTACGTACTATTTCTTTTTCAATGCCTGCTAGCCAATTACCAGTCTTTTGATAAGAAATTTGTTCATTTCATTCTCTAATCTATCAAAATACATAGCAACTGAGTTTTGGAGAAGAATTATGTAAATAAATGCCTTTTCTGATTTTTTTTTTTATCTATAATGGATGAGTTTCTCCTCATTTGAACTATTTGTAGAAGTATCTAGAAGAAGAAGACTTCTGACGGGTCTGTGCATCAACAATAAGTGACACAAATTCTTTACATTTCATGCCATTTTGGTACTGTTCTACTACAGAGCCTATGAAGTTTTTGAAGTCAGTAAATGGCTAATTGAATTTAGCTTTATAATAGACCATATTAAAAAGGCATTTCAGGTGATTAAATATTTTAGAATCCACTTTTCTTTGGGAAACAGCTAGAGGTGTTATTCGGGTCATTTCTGGCAAAGTCTAAGTCACAGCATTTTTTTCGTGAAAACTGAATATTCATGAAATCTAAATGTCTCCACTTTAAAAAAGGCCTCAAAAATCTTGTAGTAATCTAGAGTTTCTGTCAGCAGCCCAGGATATTTTTACATATACAGTATAGCTCAAAAAAAGTAATAAGTACAACAATATATGTTCTGGAGTAAACTGGTTTATTAACAAAGCAATATATGTTTATACACATGATATGCACATCTACAACTATCGAAATCTTGGCAGAATAAAGCATTAATGGCTGTAGATTACATGCTCAAAATGGGCACCTTATCTTTCAAGACAGGTTTCGCAGCACATGCAAACTCTGTCATCTTGAAGAACAAGGGTAGGGACATCCACTGGACATATTGTGTAATTTTATCCCTTAGTTCATCAAGGTTTGAAGATGAGTCATGGTGGAATATCCATTCCTTCAACATATCCCAAATGAAGGCATCAAGCGATGTGAGATCAGGAAAACATGAAAGGAGTATGGGAATTCGGTGAACCTTGAAATGAGCCTCCTTGGGGAATATTCTGATAAATAGGCTCTTGAACCACGTGATGTGTGACAGGTTGCTCTGTCCTGTTGGAATACCTGTGCATGAAATGGAATGCTTTTTGTAGTGGTGACCTTCTCGCTGTGAAGAGGATTCTCTTGGACAAATTCAGGTCTTGAGAAACCAAGAAACCTGTTAGTTCATCTGCTTATGTGACCACTTAGATGGAAATGTGCTTCATCCGAGAAGCGAACACTATAGAGGAAGGACAGATCTTCGTAGATATTGGCCACATGCGTGCTGGCCAATATCCACACTGCACGGTGGGAATGCTCTGTAATCCATTGCTGTTAAACAATGACCCACCTGAATGATATATGAAAAGGCACCCAGCTCCTTGAGGATTCTTTGTAGTGACTGCCTTGTACCCCAAGTTTTACTGCTGTTCATCATTGATTGCATTTCAGAGACTATAACACTTGCTCCAACACATGCACGTGATTCTCATTTGTTTTAACAGTGCATGGTCTTCCTGATTGCTCCTTGCATTGTGGCAGAACACTCTTGGTATGTTTAAATCTCTAGATTAAGGCAGTGATGACACTATTGCTTGGGGTACACCTTATGGAAATGACAAACAAACTGCTCACAAACATGTCAATACCATTGCTACAGCTAAATGTAATAGCATAGACTCTACACATGCTTTTCTATTAATGTGCATGCAGTCGAACAGAATATCTCATAGCACATGTACTGAAGTGGGTGTCAAAGTTCAGTATTTTTATTATTTATTTCTTTTTCCACCATAGCATACAAAATGCAACTTCATCTTCAAAGCATATCCTGCTTAAATTCCTTTGAGCCATTTGCCTTAGAAAGCAGGTCTTAATTGATTTTAGTTAATGACACAACATAACTATTTTCTCCAATTTTTAATACTTTCTGCTTCCTTGGCCTTTGCTTTGGTTTTCCACCATTTCAGAAAACTAAAAAAGTGTAGTTTGCATTTCCTTTCATTTGTTGTGCATAGTGAAGAGTGAATTTATATAAATTATCCTTAAAAATAATTCAATAGTGCATTGCAAAAATGCAGTCTGCAAACTCTAGTTGATAAGAGGAGTGGAAGGAATATAATGACATAATAGACATTTAAGTTGGTCAGGAGTTATTATGACTAATATAGAAAAGGATTTTCATAGAATCAGGGAAATTTCAGGAGAGAAGAAGTCATCAATAGAAGAATTTATATAAATTATCCTTAAAAATAATTCAATAGGTAAGACAAATAATGAAGTTTACAAAAACAACAGAAAAGGGTCAGCACATGATCCAGTCTCTGACAGGTCTTTGCATGATTTTTTAAATAACACTAGTAAGAAACCTTTTCATCATGTAAAATGGTCAAGAATTACATGTTACACTAAGCTAATTGATGTGAATTTTGAAAACAAGCTTACATCAATACTACACTACTTACATCAATACTACAAGTGCATATCTTAAGAGACAAAGATGATGTTTGGAGAATAAGAAGAATATAAAGTTGTCTTATTTTATATTACAGGTGGCAGTGAAACAAATGAAAATCATTCTTCTTGTTAAGTTTTTATTTTTTTCCCCTTTAATGGTATCTTTGAATTTTATGCCAAATAAAATGTTGTTTGCGAATATCTGACTATTTCAAAATGAATCTGCAGATGTAGGATAGGCCTAAGTTTGACCAAATAAGGACAACAAATCAGAGTAGGATAGTTAATATAAGACATCAAGGTAGGGTTGGGGCTAATGGGGGTCTTAAATTCATGTACACTAATGCTAGGAGTATTAGGAACAAGAAGGAAGAGTTTTTGGCCATGGTTGGCACTTCCAGACCACAGGTTATTGGTATTAGTGAAACATGGCTGACTGTAGATGATATAGCTAGTGGGATTGAATGTGATGGGTATAGTGTGTTCAGGAATGACAGGGAGAATAAAATGGGGAGAGAAGTATTGTGGATGATAGCTGATGAGCTGCAGCCAAGGAGAATAGAAGTTGAATTGCAGGATAGAGAAAAGAGCACATTTGAGGATATTTGGTGTGAGATTGTGGCTAGCAGAACTAAATATACAATTGGGTGCTGCTATAGACCAGGTGATGGAAAAGATGGTGGTGACAGTATGCACAAGCAAATAGAAGAAATGAGTGGAAGGAGGGTGATTATTCTGGGAGATTTCAACTATGGTCGCATTGATTGGAGTGAGGAGAGGACACATGGGAGGAAGGAATTGGATTTTATGCGGTTATTAAGGGATAACTATCCTATCTGCGACAGCATGTAATGGAAAATACTAGGGGTCAGAGAGTGATTGACCTAGTAATTACATCTGAGGATTTGGCTGTAACAAATATGACCACATTGCCACCAATCGGTGAGAGTGATCATAGGGTCTTGACTTGGAAGGTGGCTAAAGGTGTAGAATTTTCAATTAAGACAGAGTACATGTGGAATTATCTGGCTGGAAAGTATGACAAGCTTAGGAGTTTGATTAGTTCAGTGCCATGGCATGTACAACTGCAAGGACTAGAAGTCGATAGTGCATGGGAGGTAGTTAAGAAGTGTGTGCATGAAGCAATGGCTGACTGTATACCTAGAGTCCGAATAATAAATCAACTAGGGGTTAAATGGATGAATAACACCATTAAGCTTGAGCTGCAAAAAAAGAAACAACTATGGGGGGAATTTAAGGAGAAAGGTGACCGGCAGGCACACGAACAGTATAAAGCGCAGGCCAGAAGGGTAACGAGTGTGGTAAGAAAAGCAAAAAAGGATTACGAAAGAACATTGGGCATGCAGGCTAAAGAGAATCCTAAACAGTTTTTTAGATATGTAGCAAGTAAAATGAAAAATGTACATGGCAGAATGATTTTAAAGAATGCCGATGATAGGGAGGTAACTGAATCAGTTGATATAGTTGAGTTACTAAGTCAGCACTTTGCAAGAATATATCATCCAGGTGGTAATATTGCAGAAACGAATGTACCAGTAGATTATACGGGAATTGTGGTGAATGAAGTGGAGGTGAGTAGTCTATTGCATAACCTCAATGTCGATACATCTGTGGGATTGGATGGTATACCAGCTCGTGTTGTACGAGCAGCAGCTAAAGAATTGTCAGTACCCTTGATCATTTTGTTTAATTTGAGTCTCGGGTCTGGGGTAGTCCCGAGGGGGTGGAAAGAGGGGAAAATAGTTCCACTGCATAAAGGTGGTTCCAAGACTGCTGTTGTAAATTACCGACCAATTAGCATATCAGGAATCAATGTCAAGGTCTTAGAGAAATTAGTCAAGAAAGGAATACAGGATTGGATAGATGAAAATGGGATATTGTATGGGGGACAACATGGTTTTGTGAAGGGTAGATCATGCCTCAGTAACTTGCTCACGTTTTATAACACAGTGACGGCTGAACTGGATAGGGGTAATGGGTTTACAGTAATACTACTGGACCTTGCCAAGGCTTTTGATAGGATACTACATAGAACCCTAATCAGTAAACTGGAGCAGATGGGGATAGATATAGGGTTGGCGAGATGATAGGAGGATGGTTGAAGGAGAGATACCAGAGAGTGGTTTATTCAGGAGTGGAGTCTAAAAGACGGCTTGTGACAAGTGGAGTGCCACAGGGCTCTGTTCTTGGACCACTGCTTTTCAATTTGTTCATCAATGATATAGGAAAGGATTTGAGAGGAAGTGTTCACTTGTTTGCTGATGATGCAAAGTTGGGTAGAGCAATTATGAGTGCACAGGATGTCAAAATTTTACAGGATGATTTGGATAGTTTGGAGGACTGGGCTAGGAAAAATGGATGTCAATTTAATGTGCCAAAGTGTAAGGTTATGCACTTTGGGGTGAAAAGAATAGCAGCAGTATATCGCATTGGTGGAACCTTACTCCAGGAGATTGATGAGGCCAGGGATTTGGGAGTGTTGGTGGATAGGGAATTGAAGTTTAGGGGACACATTACAAAAGTGACTAAAACAGCTCACCAAATCACTTGGCTTCTGAAAAATACTTTAACATGCAGAGACAAACAAGTTGTTGTTCCTCTGTATCGAGCCTTGATAAGACCCCATCTGGACTACTGTGCCCAGTTATGGGCACCAGGGTTTCTTCGTGATGGGGAGGAAGTGGAGAGGATCCAGAGACGAGTGACCAAAATGATAGTAGGTCTGTGGAATGAACCTTATGAGAATAGGTTGAAGATTTGTGGGTTGCACAAATTGGTCAATAGGCGAAGGAGGGGTGATATGATTGAGACATTCAAATTACTGAAGGGTTTCTATAAGATTGATCAAGAAGATATTTTTGAAAATATGACTGGTGGTGGGAGGACTAGGGGCCATGAATGGAAGCTGGGCAAGAGCGTGGTTGACAAGAGTGTTAGAGCTAGGGTTTTTACTTGGAGAGTAGTGAATGAGTGGAATAAGCTTCCAGAGTCTGTTGTGGGTGCTACGACTGTGAATGAGTTCAAGGCAAGGTATGATAGATACTGTGTGAATGTTGAATAGTTGTTCTTGACATGATGTTAGGGCCTCCCTCGATGAGTCTATCGACTCCTTGGAGTTGCCCGGAACAATAATAATAATAATAAGTTTATAACAGAGTGTGAGAGATAAACAGTGCCTGTTGTCATAGATTGGAAATAATTCATATTTCAGAAACAGCAGCAAATCCTATCTATGAGAGTATCTTCATGCAAACTAACTTTTGGCAGGGATGAAAATAAAACTTCTTTATTACATTCATTGGAGGCTACCATGATCAAATAACTTGATAGTGAATTCAATTTTTCTCCCCCCATTTTAAAGAAGTAAATTGTGAGAACAAAGGGAAGAAAAGTGCACAAAATTAAAAAACTAGAGCTTTATATTGCTGAATAAATAGTTTGAACTGTTTCTGCTTATTATATCTGCTGCTCAATTGGATAGTATAGCATTATTACAAATGAAGGAGATACTTGTAGAGAAGTTGAACTTTTTTTCAACTCATTTCAAAAACAAACATCTTACAATGTTTGTTTTTGAAATGAAAATGACTTTCACCTGTACTCTGCTAAATGAGAAAAGCTACAAAATGGGTAATGGAGGTAGAGACCTGTGCTATTGCTTATTGCAGTGAAAAGGAAAACAAACTGCGAAATAAGGGACATGTAAATATGCAAAGGATTTGTAAACATAAGGATTTGTAAATATGCAAAGTACATTTTTTTTAGATAAAAATATTGAAATAAATAAATAAATAAAAAGAAATTTATTGTCTTTGCAGAATAGCAGTTACTTCCTGGTTCAATGTAAGCTTAGTAATTTGTAATTAAATGACTAAGGTCATACCATATAAGGGTATAAATAAATAACAGCAAATTCATATTTTCAACATATCCCTCCCCTGCTCTTCCACAACACACACACACACACACACAGAGAGAGAGAGATGGCTCCTGCCATTTGGCTGTCTTTTTCTTCAGTTTTTCAATGTTACCAGAAAAACCATATGTAGTTATTAAATACAAAACACTGTGCTAAATGGTATGTTCTGTGTGTGTGTCTACGCATGCACGAACACATATAAAAGAAGGCTAAAAATATTGGATGAATCATGAGTTAGCAAACTAGCTTGGCAATGTCCCAAGAGTAGAGAGGGATGCATGTGTATCCATACACACTCTTCGTAGGACCATCTAGCCTATGATATTAGTATTTTATATGCATGTTC
Organism: Typopeltis vanoorti; assembly: GCF_054136105.1. Classification (NCBI taxonomy): domain Eukaryota; kingdom Metazoa; phylum Arthropoda; class Arachnida; order Uropygi; family Thelyphonidae; genus Typopeltis; species Typopeltis vanoorti. The sequence continues at coordinate 4,014,801 of NC_143574.1, read as the reverse complement.
ATGTCAAAACATGAATGCACCTGTAAGAGTTATTCTGTCTTTCTATCCATAGGCAAATTATTCCAGGTTGCTGACTGGACATATGTTACTCAAATTTGGTATCTGGGATCTTCACAAAAATTTGCTGAGCCAGTGAGATTTGTTGCAGTTGGACAGAGAAGCAAAAAAGAAGAAAAATATCAAAACTATATATCATGAAATGCTTCCCTACAAGGATTATGGGTTTGTTGGATACAGAAAAGAATATCACTCTTTTTTAAGTAATTAAATAATTTAAGTAACTAAAGGTTTCTATTATTGACAACAGGAGGAAGAACAACAGATCATCCCTGAGTAAGAAAATTATTAAAGAGGGCATTAGGACTTGCTTTTTTTTTTTTTTTTTTTTTTTTTAAATGGTGATTGAGTGGAATGGATTACAAGGGATCAGTTGTAGTTGCTTTATCAGTGAAAATGTTCAAGAAGAGGTATAATAGTTATTGTGTGAATAGTGTGGATCTCCCGTGACGTGTCCTTCGACTCCAGGGAAATCCCCATGCAATAATAATAATAAATGATACTCGCCTAGAAATTATATTCTTATTTAATCCTTTATCAAAGATTTTTTCTTTATCTTTATGCAAACAAAGTTTGCAAATCGAATATCTTCCCACCTAGGCTACTTGTACATAGAGGCTGATGACTTCACATCAATTGTTTTGGTATCCCATAATGTAAAGAACACCACCCCAAATTAGTCTCGATCTACCAATAGCAATAATGGCTGGTTGGGAGAGCTGGAGAAAAGCTGACTTAGTGATACAAGACAAAGTATATGGAAGAAATGGATCTCGGCCTTATATGCCATGAAGCAGGAAGAGGATAAGTAAGTGATAATAATAATGTGTCAGTTTTACAAAATCTAGATAATAAAATTAATTTTATATTATTGTGTGCCCGTTTTAAATCATTTCATCTGCAGAATTATAACCAAATGATTGTAATTCTTAAAAAAAAGTGACAACTTTTTATGGTGATATGATTTTCTTTTACTCAGGTGTCAGTATTATCCTCAATTTTTGTTATATTACTGATTTCACATAAATTAGAGCTTAGCACACTTCTGCATATATAAATAAGTGCACAGAAGTATGAGGTTGGTCATACTTCTGAGCACTTATTGTGCCATCTATCGGCCTCGACCATAGATGGCAACACTATTATCAGCAAGGTTTTTTTTCTCTCTAAGTTGGTACATCTGTCATAAGCATCCACGTGAAATTGCAAGTCATTCTATCAAGTAGTTTGTTTTATACAGCTGTCTGAAGCAAAAGTGTTATCTGTATCCCTTGAAATGGATAAAACTGAGTATCGTAAGGTTATAAAATTCTTTGTAAAAGAAGGTTTAACGCCAAAAGAAATTCATTCAAAGTTCATAAAAGTTTTTGGGCACTCTTCTCCTTCATTTTCGACAATTAAGAAATGGACTGCCGAGTTTAAACATGGTCATACTAGCCTTGAAGATGATCCACATGAAGGACGTCCAAAAGAGTGCAACAACACCAGAAATCATTGATCAAGTGCACGATATCGTATTGGATGACCAGCGAGTCAAAGTGCGTGAAATTGCTGAGACTATAGGCATTTCAAAAGAACGTGTAGGATATATTTTGCATGAAGAATTGCAAATGAAAAAGCTTTGCACAATATGGGTGCCACGCTTGCTCACAGCAGATCAAAAATGCACTCGCATAAAAATCTCTGAACAGTGCTTGGAACATTTTAACGAGAATAAAATGATTTTGTGAGTAGATTTATTACTATGGATGAGACTTGGATTCACCATTACACACCAGAATCCAAACAGCAGTCAAAACAGTGGAACAGAAGCCGGTAGTTCAGTGCCAAAGAAGACAAAGTCGGTTCCATCAGCAGGAAAGGTCAAGGCATCAGTGTTTTGGGATGCTAAAGGCATTTTGTTTATTAATTATCTTGAAAAGGGTAAAACAATAACCGGGGAATATTATTCTGATCTTTTAACCAGACTAAATGAAAAAATTCGTGAGAAAAGACCCAGTTTGCAGAAGAAAAAAAATGATCTTTCATCAGGACAATGCACCTGCCCACAAAGGTGTTTTGGCAATGGGAAATTAAGGGATCTGCACTATGAGTTGTTGAAACATCCACCCTATTTCTCAGATTTGGCTCCCTCTGACTTCTATCTCTTCCCAAAACTAAAACTTTTCCTCGCTGGTCAGCATTTTTCTTCGAATTAAGAGGTGACTGCAGCTGTAAAGAGGTATTTTGCAGATCTTACTGGGATCCATTACAGGGATGGGATAATGGTGCTGGAGCATCGCTGGAATAAATGTATTAGTCTTAAGGGAGATTATGTTGAAAATAAAAATAATTTTGAAATTATAAATTCGTTTTTTCATTGTTAGGCCGAGAACTTTTCAGATCACCCTCGGATAGGTGCTAAAATCAAAGATAATGACATTCGATTTGACTGAACACATTTGGATATCTCCTTATATCCAACCTTCAAAACTTTAGTCTCTCAATGCTCTAAACCTTAAGTTAACTGACTCCTGAAATTACACTTTGCTGGAATATGAGTGCTCCTGTAGATATCCAAACTCTGCGTGTGTGTAAACAACACCCAAATATAGACATGCATATACACACACAGAAGGAAAGATTTAAAAACAAACCCAGTTATAATAACAAATATTAGTTGAGAATTATAACAATACACTGCACACCACTGCAAATTTAATGAGTAATTTCACAGTTTAAAAAAGTGGACAAATTGGATGCATATCTTTTTTTTTTCTTTTTTCAATGCAACATACCACATCTGAAAGTACACACACACACACACACACACACACACACACACACACACACACACACACACACACACGGTCTCTTGTGAACAACTGACTGAATGAATACTCATTTCATTAATAGGTTGGAGGTGGTATCAAAAATGAAAAAAGAGCTTACTGTTAACAGACTTCTCCAATAAGTTATTCTTTTCTTAATGTCAATCCAATAAACGTTGGTTAAATAGTATAGTATGCTAGTGTCAATGAATAGACCAAGAGTGAAGTTACTGGGAAGTTGGAAATATCAACACTATTTTCTTTGCAAAAAGCTTTTATATAGGCTAATTTCCAACATATTCATTCTATAGCCATGTTAGTGATGTGAGCGTGAGAGGTAACACCCACACACAGCAATAATGTGCTACAGGTTTTTCTATCTCCCATGTGTGGTACTGATAAAACAATAATTCGTAAGAAATAACAGAAAAGGCATGTAAAAAAAAAAAAAAGGGCAATAAAACAATATCAACTTCACATCAAAAGGGCTCAGAGAAGTAAGCAAAATCCTACTTGCCACACAAAAAAATCAGCATCATCAAATTCCTGATATGTAACCTCTGAGGGAGTGAACAGGGTAATTATGATAGTACTACATGAAAAAGTTACACCATTACTAATTTCCAATTAATAGTTTTCCTCCAAATTCATCTGTTAAGTCTCCAATATTATCAGATCTTATATTTCCATCTTTTAAGCCACTTTTTATTGTATCAATCCACCTACATCTTGGTCTTCCTCTGGGTCTTTTTTCTGCCAACCTGGCAAAAAACACTTCTTTTGCTAATCTTTACTTTTCTATTCTGTTTAAGTGATCATATCCCCTGAGATTAGCTCTACTAATGCATTCCTGAATGCTAACAATGACAAGTTCTTTCCTAATGTCCTCATTTTTGATGCGACATTGCCATTGATGCCATCTGTTCACTCAACTAATCTTTCTCAGCATTCTCAAAACAGAGGTCTCTAGTCTTTGAACAATTGTTTTATTTCTAACTCAGTTTTTGGATCCATAAGTTAAAAGTGGTTTGAACATTTGAACACTGTTTATACACAGCTAATTTAGTGTTTTGACTAATTTCTTTTTTATTCCATATAAATTTATTCAGCTGATTTCTTACCATACCAGCTTTACTAATTCCGTTGTCTATTTCCATATTTAATTTATCATCTTCACTAAATTTTGTGCCTAAATAGCTGAAATGTTTTACTTGTTCTATAAGTTCACTATTAAGGATACAGTTGCTGTTTTCAATGTTTCTGCCTATTTTCATCGTTTTGTCTTTTTACTGCTGATTTTCATACCAAACCTATTGAAACAGTTACTCAATTTAGACAGGGAATCTTGCAGACTTGTACTGGATTTATTTAGAAGTATAATTATCAGAATAAAGTAAAGAGCTAAGATTAACATCACAAATTTTGATATCAGATTTAATACACCACTTTCCTTCATAATGTGATCCACGGTGATAACAAATAACAGTGGAGAAAATGTGCACCCTTGTCACATGCCTTATTTATCTTAAACTATCTTCCTGCACTTTCTTCAATTCTAACTGCTGACTTACAGCTTAAACAGAGACCATGTTATTTAAATCCCATTTACACCATATAATCGGAGTGTTTTGAAGAGCCTTCCTCTTGGCACCTTGTCATATGTCTTTTCCAGATCAACAAAACTTAAATATAAATAGTTATATTCCAAAGATTACTCAAGTATTTGTCGTAGAGTGAAAATCTAATCCTGACAACCTCTATTTGGCCTGAATCCAGCTTGTTCTTAGTCAAGCTTCCTTTCCACAATTTTTCTTAACCATTTCTAGTGTATACTTGCATAAATCTTACCAGGAACACTCAGTAGGGAAATATCTCTGTAATTCTCATATTTAGTTTTATTTTTCTTTTTATAGATGGGTGTTATAAAAGCTGCTCTAATCCTCTTGAATTTGATCCTCTGACCAGGCCTTCTGAATTATGCAATGCAGCCACTGTAAAACTTTTATACCTCGATATTTGAGCATTTCTGGCTGAATTTCATCTACTCCAGGTACCTTTCCACATTTCAGGCTTGATGACTTTTTCTACTTCAAGTATAGATACGTATTACTAACTACATATTCCAGTTGGGAGTTTTCTACCATCATGCTGACACTGCTTGTTTCATTCAGTAATCTTTCAATGTAACTAATCCAGACATCTAGAATATCATTATCTTCAGTATTTATTTTCCATGTTCTTACCAAAGTCTTCTCATGACTTCTATTTAGCTAGTTTTATACAGTGCTTCACTTTCTTACATTTTTCTCTATATTCTCTAAGAGCACAAGATGACTTATTTGCCAGGAATTATCAATATGCTTTCTTCTTTTCGTTCACTGTCTTTAACTTCCTGAGTTAAAGATGGAGTTCTGATTTTTATATCCTTACAGACAACCTCACCACACGCCTCTTGGCTGAATCAAACAATGTTTTCTTCAGAATTTGCCACTAATCTCCACGGTTTGATTCTTGTTTTCAAATTTTTTCATTTTTTTTTTTTTTTCTTCAATGATGTTCGTTATTTGAGTCCAGTTCACCTCTGAAAGCTGCTCAACCTTGATTCATTTTACAACTTACTTACTTTTCAATATGAAATTCAATTTTATCCTGCTCGAAACAAAAAAGTGATCACTTCCTATTTCAAATCCTCTCTGTACTCTTGTGTCCTGAACTAGTGGAAAAACATCACTATAAACCACAATATTGTCAATGAAACTTTTCTTATTTCTTGCATCTTCTCACAATGTGAATTTGTGCATATTTTTATGTTGAAACATGGTGTTAGTAATAACTAAATTATGTCCTGATCAGAAATCCTGTAGGTATTTACCATTATTATTAGCTTTGTGCTTTTCTTCAAATTCCTTGGTAAAACTCTTCTGTGGGACTATAAGTACAAATAAGTCTCATCCATTACCCCATTCTGATATTTTCCCATATCACTCTACTTAATACTGCCTGCCATTCATGAAGATTATCCTCATATTTAGTATTGAATACTATAGTTATTCCCTCTCTTCTATGATTGTTATTGCTGGAATATAAGATTTTGTGTTTGTCATTTAGAACAATCTCACTTGTGTTTGTCTGTATACACACACACACACTTGCCCGAGACACTCCCTCCAACCACCACCACCACCATTTTTTAAACAATGCTCCAATTAGTCAACAAGTTTCATAAACTGATTAATGTTGCTGTAACATCATATGGAGAACATTCCAAGAAGGAGAAGTCAATAAATAATAAGATTACAAAAAACAGTAAAAACAAGATTGATCTTTTGGAAAATATAATTCGTTACATTACTATTTTTTGCCTGGAATGGCCTTTTATATCGCAGATATTTTTCTATGCTTTGTTAAAAGTTAAAAAATTGTTTAGAAAGTTTTTTTCAATTAAATAAAAAAATATTATATTTTTCCTGTCTGCAGCTCTTTGCTAGCTGACAAAATCTACTCAATACAGGCAAGCGGGATGTGTTTGGTATGGTAAAAAGAAATCTGTTTTAGTCATGAGGCAATATGAATGAATGCAACAGAAGTGGAATTATAGGGTCTGAAGTTTCTTTTTTTCCATATTTCCATACAGTAGTTAACCATCTTCAGTTCAACTTCTATATAGAACACCATTAAATTCTGAAATTAAACTTTTTTTAAATTCCAAAAATAACAGAACAAAAAAAAATTTAATGGACACATAAAAATTCATGTATAACTAATATAAGAAGCCAACTGTTTTCATATTACATAAATTAATATCAGAAGATGTGAATCTTACTTGATGCTAATTGCATAACCACCATTTTGTTTGGGGCTAATCCGAAGGAGAAAAGTACCACTGGGAAGCGGTTCTAATTCTTTGGTTGCAGCATCCCTATCCATATTACCAGCAAACCTTTGAAGATTAAGTTTTCAGAAAAATGAATATGTTAAAAGTGTAGTCATTTTTATTTTACATTTAAATTATAAATTATATTTACTTAATAAAAGGATATGCATGAGAAAAGGTGCATGTCAATATTGTGATAGAGATCTCTTATGATGAATTCACTTGTTCTGAGTATACTGATCATAAGAAGACTTTTGTTTTCAAAGCAGCTAGCCTGAACTCAATTCAACCACTGTAAAAGCATATCATTTCTAATTAAAGAGATGCAGTCATGAAAATGTCATTTTCGCAATAAATATGTAAATACATGAATCTCTCTCTCACACACAAATGAATTCAGCATTTGGTAGTAAATGCAGCTCACCAGAATGAAATTTCTAAATAACATGGAATGGGGAGTTAAGCTATCATTTCTATTGCAGGACTCTGGACAAGACATTTCAGTACAAATAATGTTTCTTGATTCACTAAAACATTTGCACCTGATGCAAGATGGTAAAATATGAAAAGAACAATAAAGAGAGAATATCTCTTTTCTTCCAGTTGTTAAGGTCACGTATCAGAAAGTCAGCAATATTTTAAATAAATGTTGTATCTCTCTCTCTCTCTCTCTCTATATATATATATATATATATATATTATAAGAAAGTAATCAGATTGAGTGTCATAATAATCCATCATATGACAATAATAGCAGATACTTGATTATTTCACTGAGTCTTAGCACTATGCAGTTCATACTCCCTAATCTAATTTTAGTGTGCTATCATCTCTAATGGCATTATATAAGCAAGTTGTGTTGTGGTCTGAAGTTCTGTATATATCAAATCATATGTGTATCATAATTTACTTTGATTTTGAAAGCACATCTGATTTGCTTGTCTGGTATGCTGAGTGGTTAGGGATCCCTAACCATTCTCTAAACAAAACAGGCTGCAGGTTTGCATTTCACTATGGGTGTGGATCAGTGGCATCGCCTGCCCATTTCAGCTGGGTGTGCTGTCGCATGGGTTATGCAACCAGCGCTACAAATTTCATGTCAATTTGACTGTATGCATTGGCATCAGCACAAATGTTACAAAAATGCACAAAAGGTGTACCTCCTTATTATTGATTTTCTCTGGATTTAAAGAAAGATTGGAGACAAATAATTATAAAATTACTTCAATAAATGTCTTCTAGCATTTTTTGCTGTAATTATTTGTCGATGTAAACTATAAATACATTATTTTTTGTTGGAAGTTTATTTTCCACTTGGTTAGACTATAATAAATTTTGTTTAATCCTTTACCCAGATGTAGGCAAACAAAGTTTGCGCCTGAAGTAGTTCAGGACTGAGGCAACTCGTAATAAAGGTGGACCAAGCTCTCATCACTCCTTGTCGCAGTATCTCCCATAATGCAAAGCACATCTCCTTGCAGACATGTATAAAGCTATGTTACAGGAAGGGCCACTACCCAGACTGGTTTCGACCTTTATTGAGGTCTCATCAATGGGAGGCAGACCCAGAAGTGGTAATACTAAGGCAGAAGCAATGGAGAGGTCATATTTACTTGTACGAGTTGCTAAAAGGTGTACCACCTTATTATTAATTTACTCTGGATTTAGAGGAGGATGTTGGAAGTTTATTTTCCACTTGGTTAGACTATAATAAATCACTTCTGGGTATGCCTCTCACTGACAAGACCTGACCTCAATAAAGGTCAAAACTGGCCTGGGTAGTGGCCCTTCCCATAATGCATAGCTTTATACACGTCTGCAAGGAGATGTGCTTTGCATTATGAGAGATACTGAGACAAGGAGTGATGAGAGATTGGTCCACCTTTACTACGAGTTGCCTCAGTCCTGAACTACTTCAGGCGCAAACTTTGTTTGCCTACACTTGGGTAAAGGATTAAACTAAATATATTATAGTCTAACCAAGTGGAAAATAAGCTTCCAACATCTTTCTCTAAATCCAGAGTAAATTAATAATAAGGTGGTACACCTTTTGGCAACTCATATAAGTAAATATGGCCTCTCCATTGCTTCTGCCTTAGTATCACCACTTCTGGATCTGCCTCCCACTGACGAGACCTCAATAAAGGTCGAAACCGGTCTGCGTAGTGGCCCATCCCGTAATGCATAGCTTTATACATGTCCACAAGGAGATGCGCTTTGCATTATGGGGGATCCTGAGACAAGGAGTGATGAGAGCTTGGTCCACCTTTACCTCAAGTTGCCTCAGTCCTGAACTACTTCAGGCACAAACTTTGTGCCTACACTTGGGTAAAGGATTAAACTAAATTTATTATAAATACGTTATTTTCATTTTATCTTTAATTCTTGGAGAAAAAAAAAGTATTCCGAATGAATACAGTTTTTAGAACACTTCATCATCATCATCATCAAATTCCTGCCATGTACCCTCAAGGGGTGTACAGGATATGACAGTACTACATGAAAAAATTACATCATTACTAACTTCCTATCTACAATTTTCCTCCAAATCAGTCTGTTACTTGTCAAGACTCCAACATTATCAGATCTTATATTTCTATCGTCTAAGGCACTTTATACCGTATCAATCCACCTATATCTTGGTCTTCTTCTGGGTCGTTTTCCTGCCAACCTGGCAGAGAACACTAGTTTTGCTAATCTTTCCTCTCCCATTCTATTTAAGTGACCATACCATCTGAGATTAGCTCTGCTAACGCATTCCTGGATGCTGACAATGTCAATTTCTTTCCTAATATCCTCATTTTTAATATGATATTGCCATTGATGCCATCTGTTCACGCCTCTAATCTTTCTCAGGACTCTCATATCTGCGGTCTCTAGTCTTTGCTCAAGTGTTTTACTTCTGACCCAGCTCTCAGATCCATAAGTTAAAATTGGTTTGAACACAGTCTTGTATACAGCTAATTTAGTGTTCCGACTAATTTCTTTCTTATTCCATATGAATTTATTCAATTGACTTCCCACGATACCAGCTTTGCTGATTCTGTTGTCTATTTCTATATTTAGTTTACCATCTTCAGTAAAAATCGTGCCTGAGTAGCTGAAATGTTTTACTTGTTCCACAGGTTCTCCATTTACAACACAGTTGATATTTTCAATGATTCTGCCTATTTTCATTGTCTTTGTCTTTTTATTGCTGACCTTCATACCATATCTATTACAACAGCTATTCAATTTAGTCAGAGAATCTTGCAGACTTGTAGCGGATTTATTTAGAAGTATAACATCATCCGCATAAAGCAAAGAGCTGACATTAACATCTCCAATTTTGATATCAGGTTTAATACCACATTCCTTCATAATGTGATCCATATAGATAATGAATAACAGAGGGGATAATATACATCCTTGTCTCACACCAGATTTAACATTAAACCATCTTCCTGTACTTCCTTCAATTCTAACTGCTGACTTACAACTCAAATAAAGACTAAGTATTGCTTGATATAATGCCCCATTGACACCATATAACTGCAGCGTATTGAATAGCTTCTCTCTTGGCACCTTGTCATATGCCTTTTCCAAATCGACAAAACTTAAATACAGATCTTTGTTATATTCCCATGCTTTCTCGACTATTTGTCATAAAGTGAAGATCTGATCCTGACAGCCTCTATTTGGCCTGAATCCAGCTTGTTCTTCACCAAGCTTTTCTTCCACAATTCTTCTCAACCGTTTCTCAAGTATACTTGCATAGATCTTGCCAGGAACACTCAGTAGGGAAATACCTCTGTAATTCTCACATTCAGTTTTATTTCCCTTTTTATATATGGGTACTATGAGAGCTCTACTCCAATCATCGGGAATTCGTCCCTCAGTCCATGCTTTCTGAACTATGCATTGCAGCCACTGTAAGACTCTTATACCACCATACTTCAGCATTTCTGGTCGAATATCATCTACTCCTGCTGCCTTTCCACATTTCAAGCCTTTGATGGCTTTTTCTACTTCAAGTATGGATATGTATTCCTGACTGCATGCCTGGTCAGTGTTTTTTATCACTGTGCTGTCATCACTGCTTGTTTCATTTAGCAGTTTTTCAAAGTAATTACTCCATACTTCAAGGATATCTTTTTCTCCTGTTTTCATTTCACCTTTATCATCTCTAATTCCTTTTACAGCACTCTTTCCTCCATTCCTAAGCTTCTTCAACAACCTCCAGAATATTTTGCCACCTTCTTGATATTTATTTTCTATATTCTTGCCAAAGTCCTCCCATGACTTTTGTTTAGCTAGTTTTACACACTGTTTAGCTTTCTTACATTTGTCTCTGTATTCTGTAAGAGTAAAAGCTGACTTATTTGCCAGGAACTTTTGATATGCTTTCTTCTTTTCCTTCACTGCCTCTTTAACTTCCTGTGTCCAGCAGGGAGTTCTGATTTTTTTATCTTTGCACACAACCTCACCACATGCCTCTCTGGCAGAATCAATCAATGTTTCCTTCAGAGTTTGCCACTGAATCTCCAAGGTTTGATTCCTGTTCTCAAACTCTTTCATTTTCTTTTCAATAATATTTCTGTATTTTAGTCTACAGTTTACATCTGAGAGCTGCTCAACTTTTATTCGCTTTAAAACTTTCTTACATGTTATTCTTTTCAATATGAAATTCAATTTTATCCTGCTCAAGACTAAATAGTGATCACTTCCAATTTCAAATCCTCTGTACACTCTGGTGTCCTGCACCAGGGAGAAAACATCACTATCAACAATAACATAGTCAATGAGACTTTTCTTATTCCTAGCCTCTTCTCTCCATGTGAATTTGTGCACATTTTTATGTTGGAACATGGTGTTAGTAATAACCAGTCCATGTCCTGAGCAGAAATCCAACAGATATTTGCCATTATTATTAGCTTTGCTCTTTTCTCCAAATTTTCCCAAAATATTTTTGTATGTCTCACAATCATTTCCTACTCTACTATTCAGATCCCCAACAAGAACCAACTTTTCCTTTTTCATTGTGTCAGTTGCTTTTTCTAAAGCCTCAAAAAATTCCTCCACTTCTACCTTAGTAGAACCTTCTGTGGGACCATAGGCACAAATAAGTCTCATTGTCCAGTTCCCCATTCTCATATTTGCCCACATTACTCTACTTGAGACTGACTGCCATTCAAGAAGATTAGCCTCGTATTTTGTGTTGAATACTATGGCTACTCCTTCTTTTCCTTGATTGTTATTGCCTGAATATAACATTTTGTATTTATTGCTCAGAAAGATCTCACCAGTTTTGGTCTTTTTTGTTTCAGTCACCCCTATTATGTCGATCTGGTACTTATCTAATTCCTCAGCTAGCTCCATTTCTTTGCCATTCAGGCTTCTTACATTGATAGTACCGATCTTTAACTCTGGTGATGTTGAGTTGGGGTTTGTTTTCAGATTTGTTCCAGTAGCTGACTTTTCGCTGTTCGCCCTGGTTCCCTGGCGAAAACAACGGGGGTCTTGTTTAACCGGGCGACGCCCCAGCCGGCATGAAATTTTGTCATGTTGTACCATCATTCAATATTTTGGTTTAACCAATAAGAATACAATTTGGTCGGCTAAATCCCAAATTGCCAGCCCATCCTCGTTCGTTCAGTATCAAAGTAGATACCCAACAGGGTGCACCACGAGAAGGTGAGGATTGGACATTAGGTCAGAAGCCCTGGTCGGTTCTCCGCATTCCTTTAAAGGCTATGTGGAGGTCTCCTCTCAGTTATACAGCTTTGACCCTTAAGCACCCCCTTTTAGAACACTTTCATATATAAAAAAATTGACTGGCATATTTTATTAAAAATCAACTAATTAATTAATCCCAAAATTCTAAATTAAATTATTTCAGTTTAAAAGAAAAAAAAAAAAACTAACAAGTAAAATAATAACCTCCAGCCAATGTAGATGAAATAGTCACACCAAATTGCACTTCTTATCCATGTTATTCAATGGGTTTTAGAGCTTCGTATCCAGATTGATCTGGATGTCTATAGACGTCGTGACCAGTTCGGGGGTTAAATTACATACACTCACCTTTTAAAAATGTATTTTTCTGTTTAAATTTGTTTCACTATAAATTTACAATTCATACTTCACTCAGTGACTCACTAGACATAGGATAAACGAACTGGTCACTGTTCACAACAGTAACAAACATTTTTTTCACAAATCAGAAAAAGATGAACCAAAAACAGGAACACAGACCAACACATAATAAAATTTTAAGACAGATAAAGTGTCCCATGGTCAAGGATGTAAGGTCACATATCTCAATAAATTTTACGATAATGTGTACAATTTTTTTACTCGATCCCTGGAAGGTGCCCCGTTTATGGGATTAGGTTTCTGAAGACTAGAATAAAAATATCTCTATACCAGTGGTCAACTGCCTTTTTAATATGAAGGGCGCAATACTGCAGGCACCATTAAGCTCGCGGGCACTGCGTTTCTGACTTCTCCTGATTTAAATAATTAAACTTAAAACTGCATTTGGCATTAATGGTTTTGAAATGTCTTTCTATGTAATTTTTTTTTAGAAATAGGCACACTATTATTGCAAAATAAACAAATACATTTGCCATTATGATTGATAAAGCAAGGCGCTCGCATCTGATCTGGCAGATACAAGCTAATTGTTAACATGAATATTCTTTAACGGTTCAAGAATATTCATGTTAACAATAACATCTGTCAGATCAGATGCGGGCGCCCGAGTGGACGAGAGACCTCCGATCATAACTAGTTTGAGTTGTTGACATCATCTAGTTATCAATGCGACCGCTCTCACTACCAAAGTCACATAACAAACAAACAAAAAAATTAAATAAAAAAAAAGCTTATAGAGATCGATCCACTAGAAACACCTGATGAATGATGACCTTGTTTAAACAGAGAAAGATTAAAAACAGACAGGAGATGCATTCAATGAGGGATACTGATATAGACAGCATTATAATGGAAAAAATATCTATACTGGTGACTAAAAATCAAACTTTCCTTTTTATGGCATAAATATAAATGATTCTAGTAGCAAGGCTTATACGTTGGTCAGACATAACTGGCGAAGAAATACCTGCCGAAGAAATCATGATCCAGATAGAACGTGGGATTCGCAACCTGCCTAACCATATGACCAACAACGTTAGACTGGATGTAGTTGGTGTTCTCACTAAAGCCAAACCTCCAAAAACCAACTTATCCAAAAACGAATATGCAGCCCTACAAGAATTGAAAAACAACAAAAAAATAGTAATCACCAAGGCGGATAAGGGAAACGGCACTGTGGTGCTCAATCAAAAAGACTACAAAGGTAAGCTAACTGCTTTAGTACTAGACTGTACTACTTACCTCCCCATTGAATATAATCCGACCAGCTCTCAGATTAGAACTCTCCACAGACTCCTTAAGAAGGTCACTTCTTGGCCTGTGGAAGTCACCAGCAAACTAAAACCTTATAACTCTAGACCCCTCCGATTATATGGACTCCCAAAAATACATAAACAAAATGTGCCATTGTGTCCCATAGTGGATGGCATTGATTCCCCCACATATAAATTAGCCAAACATTTAGCCAAAACGCTCACACACTACACTGGCAACACACCATCACACATAAAACACTCAGCCCACTTTAAAGCCAGTATAGAAAACCTCACACTCCAACACGCTGACATAATGGTCAGTTTTGACGTCTCCTCCCTATTCACTAATATCCCACTCAAAGAAACCCTAGAGCTCATCCAAGCCAAGTTTCCTCCCGATATCTCAGCCCTATTTCAGTTCACAATGAACTCAGGCTATTTTGTTTTGCAAGGAAAGTTTTACAAACAGATAGAGGGGACAGCCATGGGTTCACCACTTTCCCCACCCTTGGCCAATTTCTTTATGGAGACATTTGAAGAGAAAGCCATAAACTCCGCCCCACAAAAACCCACTATTTGACTTCGTTATGTGGATGATGTGTTTGCTATTTGGCCACATGGCTCAGACACACTCCATTCCTTCCTAACACGCTTAAACAACCAACACCCCAGTTCACCTTAGAAAAAGAGGAAAACAACACCCTCCTCTTCCTAGACACTTTAATCACCCGCCAGCTTGATGGCTCTTTGGTTTTCTCTGTTCACAGAAAACCCACCCATACTGGCAGATACATTCACCAGCAGTCCCACCAACCACCCCTCACAACAATATGGGATTATAAAAACACTATATAACAGGGCAAAATTAATCTGCTCAGATGACAAGGCCCTAACTACTGAACTAAACCACATCCTCAACACTTTCTTAGCCAATGGCTATAACCCCAAAAAAATCCAAAAAATACTAAAACCAGTAAACCACAACCCCCCCTCCCCCCCCCCTCCACAATAAAGATTACACCAAGTCTATCACCATCCCCTACATCCAGGGCACCTCTGAGAAAATAACCAATATCCTCAAAAAATATGACCTTACTTCCTGTTACAGACCATATAAAAAGTTGGCATCCCTTATTCGCTCTACCAAAGACCAACCACTTCCCCTAGACCTACCTGGTGTATACCAGGTATCTTGCAGCTGCAAATTGTCCTACTTTGGCCAAACAGGCAGAACAACAAATATCAGGATTTCAGAACACCAAGACTACATCCGGGTTCACCAGTACAGCCGCTCTGGGCTGGCAGACCATGCCTTAAATACCCACCATAAAATTCGTTGGAAGAAAACAAAAATAATTCATCGCAGCAAGTTTAAATACGAAAGATTATTCAAAGAATCTTCAGCAGCTCTAAAAAATGTTCCTAACCTCAACAAATTTGGGTGCATGAAACTACCCCAAATTTGGGAGACTTACATTATGAGAACTTCAGCCCAACTGCCAAGATTACCAAATTAGCCCGCAAGAGGGCACCATTAGGACTTTAGGAACAATATTAGTTTCTTGCTTTCTTCATTTGCTTTGTGTTAGTGCCTGCATGCACATACCATATCTTTATGTTCCTGAAGATGGCAATGTGACGTTGCCAAAATATAGAAGTTATTCATTAAAGTTACCTTTAATTAATATACTTTATATCCGTTGTTAATTCCGTAAACTAATTACCAGTTAAATATAAATGATTTTTACACAGTGAAAATATAATATGAAATATATTTGCAAAACTCAAAATAATTTCAGTAAACACTGAATAACTGATGGATAAAAAGGGCAGTGGACAGTAAAATAAAGTAATAGATCTATACTCTTGTTAATGATTTTCATGTGAAAACCAGAAAAAAATTAGCAAAGAGTAGTTATTTATAATTCTCTTCATACAGCTAGCAGAGGGGAGATGTATCAAATTCTTAAAAATAAGCATACATTTTGAATCAATTTGTATAACATATATTTTAGAGATATTTTCATCACATCTACAAAGGTAAAGATTGGACATTATTAACAAAATGAGCGTTCTACAAAAACACATCTATTGAAATTTTATGCTAAATGTGAAAGTGATTGGGGTTCTACTGATATATTTATTTTTTAAAAATCTCACAGATGGAAAGCAAGTAATGAACTTTAACATCCATTGTTCATAAAAACAAACAAATGTTATCTAAAACTAAGTATAATAATAATCCATATAGTGGAAAAAAATAATTTCAAATCATATTTGTTAAATCAATAAATGTTTATTAATTATATGAAGAGTCAAAGGATTCAATTCGGCGACATGAACTTATTTAAGTTAAGGTATATTACATTCCATATTGTTTCATAGCTGAATAAGAAACTCAAAGAGTTTCATGCCAAATATAGAAACTATATAAAGTTCAGCGAGTCCAAGCATAAGCAAATACTTGGATAGTGCAACACCTGACCCATTTGGTAGTGCTACACTGAGGCAACTCATAGTAAGGGTGGAGCAAGCTCCAATCACTATTCTTGGTATTTACCCATAATGTGAAACCCAGCACCTAGGAGCTGTATTACTGTTCTACATTATGAAAGAAGGTCATTACCCAGACCGGTTTCAACCTTTATTGAGGTCTCATCAGTGAGTAGGTAGACCTAGCAATACCAAGTTTGTAGCAAACAGAACTTACATACCCTACTATGAGAATTGCCAAAGGCTTCGATTCAGCGACATGAACTTATTTAAGTTAAGGGATATTACATCCCATATTGTTTCACAGCCGAATACAGAAACTATATAAAGTTCGGCAAGTCCAAGCGTAAGCAAATACTTGGATAGTGCACCTGATCCATTTGGTAGTGCTATACTGAGGCAACTCATAGTAAGGGTGGAGCAAGCTCCAATCACTATTCTTGGTATATACCCATAATGTGAAACCCAGCTATTCTTGGTATTTACCTATAATGTGAAACACAGCTCCTAGGAGCTGTATTACTGTTCTACATTATGAGAGGTCACTACCCAGACCGGTTTCAACCTTTATTGAGGTCTCATTAGTGAGTAGGTAGACTTAGCAATACCAAGTTTGTAGCAAACAGAACTTACATACCCTACTATGAGAATTGCCAAGAATGGGTGGAGAGATTTGTCTATAATAAGGTGACAAATTTACTGGACAAGGAAGGTGCATATACAGTGGTATACTTATATTTTGTAAAGGCTTTTCATAGATTGCCACACCACGAGTTAGTAACTAAACTGGAGCAGATGGAATTAGATGATAGATCAGCAAGTTGGATAGGCAACTAGTTTTAAAAGAGGTAAACCATGAGTAGACATAACTATACATAATAAATAACGGAAAAACTCACGTAGAAATATTATTTAATGGTATAATTTTCGCCTGTGTGTCACAGGCATCTTCAGTACAATTAGGCACAAAAATTAAACACTAACTGACAATTCCAAAAAGCGCCACCTAAGTAGCTGGTGTAAGATAACTAAAAAGGTCAATAACTTTCCTAAAAAAAAAAAAAAAAAAAAAAAAAAAATTAATACAATAAAAAGTTAGGAAAGATTAGCTGATTTGTAAAGTACTATCTCCCATAAAGGGGA
Organism: Typopeltis vanoorti; assembly: GCF_054136105.1. Lineage (NCBI taxonomy): Eukaryota > Metazoa > Arthropoda > Arachnida > Uropygi > Thelyphonidae > Typopeltis > Typopeltis vanoorti. Next base: position 3,997,033 of record NC_143574.1, on the reverse strand, counting down.
TAGACGTAAGCCGTCGGATCTGTTTAAGTTAGGAGAATGAAGTAGAGTTTCACATGCTTCTTTATAAAGGCGTTCCATGAGAAACTGACTTTTGTGAAGAACTCTTGTCTTTCTCCAATGAACTCTGTGTCTAGTGAAGATGGCATGTTCTGCAAGTCCAGACTTTTCAGGTTTAAAGTATTCAATATAAGATTGGTGTTCTTCTAGCCGAATGGAGGCAGATCTTCCAGTTTGTCCGAAATAACATAATCCACAAGAGCACGGAATCTGGTAGACACCTGGATGATTAAGATGTGGAAGCTTGTCCTTTGGAGAAGCGAGAAAGGTGGAGATTTTTCTAAACGGTCGAAAGGCAACAAAAATATTCAGTGGTTTTAAAATTTTTGCTATACGTTCACTGATGCCTTGTATATAAGGGATGGTAATGCGCGTTATTTCCTCTGTGTTTGAAGAGGGAGACATATTAAATCTACTCAAAGTTCTTTTAATGAAGCAATTCTTATAGCCATTAGATAGAAAGGAAGAAGTTATATATCGTATTTCTTTCTGTAAAAGATCGTCTGTATAACAAAAGGAGTGGGCCCGATGAACCAGTGTTTTAATAGTTCCTGCCTTTTGACTGGGATGGTGATGAGATTCCGCATGGATATAATGGCCTGTATGAGTCTTCTTTCTATAAACTGAGAAATGTAGGTTACCATCTGGTTGGCGAAGAATTAGAAGATCTAAAAAGGCTAACTGCTTATTTGATTCTACTTCTAGGGTAAACTTGATCCTAGGATGAAATACGTTTAACTTATTGAGAAATTGTTGAAGTTCATCAGAAGAGCCATTCCATACAGCAAAAATGTCATCGACATATCTGAACCAATGAGTAGGTCTGGGAGAAATATTGTCAAAGATACGTTGTTCAAAATGTTCCATAAAGAAATTGGAGATAGCAGGAGAGAGAGGATTACCCATTGCTGTTCCTTCAATTTGTTGATACAACTTATTTTTAAAAGAAAAATAACCAGAATTTATTACAAAATCAAATAAGTTTACAATGTCTGAAGGAAATTCCTGTTGTAGTAATTCAATACTTTCCGAAAGAGGCACATTTGTAAATAAAGAAACAACATCTAAACTGATCATGATATCAGAAACGTCCAAATGAAGATCTGAAATTTTATTTTTGAAATCCAAAGTATTTTTTATATAAGTATCAGTTCTTCTAGTTGAAGAGGAGAGTAAATTAGATAAAAATTTTGAGATTTTGTAAGTTGGGCAACCTATACAATCTACGACTGGTCTTAACGGAATGCCTGGTTTATGAACTTTTGGAAGACCATACAATCTAGGTGGACGACCGAAGAAGGTTTTAAGTTTTTTCTTTTGATCTTCATTCCATGTAGATACATTATCTATAAGAGAATTAAGTCTCTTCAATTGACTCCGGGTAGGATCCGATGTAAGAGGCCTATAAGTTGAATAGTCGCGAAGTAAAAGAGACATTTTTCTCTCATATTCCTTCCTATCTTGAATCACTACAGCCTTCCCCTTATCAGCTTTCGTAATTATTAAATTATTGTTATTCTTCAGTGATTTCAATGCTTTAAATTCAGAGTAAGAAAGATTAGGACGAGGAGGCTTGGCATGAAAAAGAATTTGTGCACATTCAAAACGTAATCTGTTGGCTGTTTTTTGGGATAAGGATCGAATACCCCTGTCTATGTTATGAAAAAAATCCATAATAGGCACCTTATTCGGCGTAACAGCAAAATCATATCCTTTTGATAAAACAAAACGTTCACAGTCTGTTAGTGGACGTCCGGAAACATTTATGACTACTTTATCTATATCAATAGTATTATTACTGGATCTAGGTAAGCTGACTAGTGATTCAAATTTGCGTTTCAGCTTGTCACGAGAATCATTGAAAACCTTTAAGTAAGAACTCGAAGATATGCGCATTACAGTAGTAAAAGTTTCAACAGTTAAAATAGATTCCAGAGCAATTTTTATATCCATAATTTCTCTATTTAAGATGGCAAGAGATTTTTTAGCTTCGTGTAGCTGAATATTTAAAAGAGACTTACTAGCTTTGAAGTAGATCCGATGAGCTTTTGGGGACCTAAAAATTTCTTTTATTTTACAACAGGTTGGAATAACCTGGGCCATCTTACATCGTTTAAGGAATATTAATCTGTTAATGCATTTGGCCTTCTTTATCAATACTTTGCCGTATCTAGCAGATTGTCTGGAAATAGACTCTCTGTGAAGTCTAGCAATAAGTTTTAAAAGGTAAACCGTGAGTAGACATAACTATACATAATAAATAACGGAAAAACTCACGTAGAAATATTATTTAATGGTATCAGAATCAGAAAAAATAAGTTTCTTTTAAAAATAAGTTGTATCAACAAATTGAAGGAACAGCAATGGGTAATCCTCTCTCTCCTGCTATCTCCAATTTCTTTATGGAACATTTTGAACAACGTATCTTTGACAATATTTCTCCCAGACCTACTCATTGGTTCAGATATGTCGATGACATTTTTGCTGTATGGAATGGCTCTTCTGATGAACTTCAACAATTTCTCAATAAGTTAAACGTATTTCATCCTAGGATCAAGTTTACCCTAGAAGTAGAATCAAATAAGCAGTTAGCCTTTTTAGATCTTCTAATTCTTCGCCAACCAGATGGTAACCTACATTTCTCAGTTTATAGAAAGAAGACTCATACAGGCCATTATATCCATGCGGAATCTCATCACCATCCCAGTCAAAAGGCAGGAACTATTAAAACACTGGTTCATCGGGCCCACTCCTTTTGTTATACAGACGATCTTTTACAGAAAGAAATACGATATATAACTTCTTCCTTTCTATCTAATGGCTATAAGAATTGCTTCATTAAAAGAACTTTGAGTAGATTTAATATGTCTCCCTCTTCAAACACAGAGGAAATAACGCGCATTACCATCCCTTATATACAAGGCATCAGTGAACGTATAGCAAAAATTTTAAAACCACTGAATATTTTTGTTGCCTTTCGACCGAGAAAAATCTCCACCTTTCTCGCTTCTCCAAAGGACAAGCTTCCACATCTTAATCATCCAGGTGTCTACCAGATTCCGTGCTCTTGTGGATTATGTTATTTCGGACAAACTGGAAGATCTGCCTCCATTCGGCTAGAAGAACACCAATCTTATATTGAATACTTTAAACCTGAAAAGTCTGGACTTGCAGAACATGCCATCTTCACTAGACACAGAGTTCATTGGAGAAAGACAAGAGTTCTTCACAAAAGTCAGTTTCTCATGGAACGCCTTTATAAAGAAGCATGTGAAACTCTACTTCATTCTCCTAACTTAAACAGATCCGACGGCTTACGTCTATCCCCTTTATGGGAGATAGTACTTTACAAATCAGCTAATCTTTCCTAACTTTTTATTGTATTAATTTTTTTTTTTTTTTTTTTTTTTTTTTTTTTTTTTTTTTTTTTAGGAAAGTTATTGACCTTTTTAGTTATCTTACACCAGCTACTTAGGTGGCACTTTTTGGAATTGTCAGTTAGTGTTTAATTTTTGTGCCTAATTGTACTGAAGATGCCTGTGACACACAGGCGAAAATTATACCATTAAATAATATTTCTACGTGAGTTTTTCCGTTATTTATTATGTATAGTTATGGATAGGCAACTGGCACACTGCATTTGAGAGCCAGTTGCCAGTTGGATAGGCAACTGGCTCTCAAATGCAGTGTGTCACATGGGTCTGTTTGCAGACCATTGTTATTTAATTTGTATATTAATGATATTGGGATGAATTTACCTGGTGATATACAATTGTTTGCAGATGATACAAAACTGAGGAGAGTGATGAGGAATCAAGCATATGTGTTGTGGCCTTAGAGGAAGATTTGAATAGATTGTATGAGTAGGAAATAGTATGGAACTATCAGTTCAGTGCTGCAAAATTTGTTAGACAACAACAGAATGCAAAGTATACGCTTGGTGGGGAAATTTCGAAAGTTGAGGAGACAAGAGACCTTGGAGTGGTAGTGTACAAGGATCTAAACTTCAGATGTCACATTGTGCAAGTTGTGAAGTCATTACATCAGATTATGGTAATGATGCGAAGGACCTTTAACATGCAGAAATAAAGTGGTTCTGGTTCCATTGTATAAACATTGATTAGACCACATATGGATTATTGGGCACAGATTGGTCCCTTGGTTTTCATGGTGATGAGGATATATATTGAAAACAGACCAGACAAGACAGAATAAGGTGGTGTTTGGAATGTGGAATATGAAGAAAGATTGGGGGAATGTAGTTTACAAAGCCTTGTAAATTGGAAGAAGAGAGGGGTATATTTGAGTAAGTAAAGTGCTGTTACTGGGTTATTGTGGAAGAAATTTTCATAGAATGGGAGAAGGGAAAACTGTAAAAGGAGGTTGTAAACAGGTGCACAAGGGCAGGTTCTTTGCATGGAGAGGTTCTTCAGTGTTAATGCATTGCCTGATATTGTAGTGAACAGTGATGGGCTTTGTGTATAACTACCTCCTGTGATGAGTTTTTTGACTCCATGGAAATCTGGTGTTAATAATACTTGCTTTTATTTTCACACATGTAAAATTCATTTGTATCTCTTTGCAAACAAACAAAATAAATTGTACAAAAAAAAAATTAAAACACTGAAGAACAATTGCTGATAATTTCCTTTATAGGAAATACCAAGTAAAATACTATACTTTAAAAGTCATGTGAACTCGAAGGTCGCTCCATAACAGTCAATCCATTAATGGCTCTAAAATCACAATTAAGGAATTAACAGACAACACTTTTATGTGATAAAAGGCAAGACGTAGTTCATGTTTTGATTCTTGAAAAATCCTAAGGCATTTTGTGTTTTTCATCCACTTCAGCTAATAGAATTAGTCTACCTTCCAGCAATAATGTGTTTTCACATCAATCAAAACATGAATATGAAGCATAATAATGGCTGACATTTCATTCATATGAACACATGGGTGATTAATATATATACTGTCTGACCACAGATGCAAGACCCCCTTGACACTTCTGTGCATGGCAGAAAAAGGCGAATCCATTGCAATAATAGGGTAATCAATGCGTTTCGTGGGATGGGTGTTTATCATTACACATCAGAAAATTATCTTTTCTTTTATGAAAATTCTAGTTTTCAAAGTGCTAACTATTTTGTTTGTGCAACAGTTGGAAAATTTTACGTATAAAGTATGTGATTTCATGAGCTGGTGATGAATTCGTATATCACTTTATTCCTTTGTCTCCTTCAACATGAATTGACTCTTCTTGGCACTGTGCCAGCCAAGGTTCTCACACATGTCGTGGTCAGACACACACACACACACACAGAGAGAGAGAGAGAGTTTAAATATAAATCCCACCCAGAAAAGATTGTTAGCTTACAGTACATTTATTAGTAGTGTGGGTGAGCTAAGGGTTAGTTAATCTGAAATCCTGCTCTAGAGACTAAACATGGAACTTTTTCAAACTATTCAGGCATCTAATAAGCAGGATGGTAATCTCACACCAGATGATGAAATTCAACTATCATTTGAAGATATTAACAAACTATCCATGCTCAAGGTGGTATTCAAATACATATAACCTATTGGTTGGAGAGAAGATATGCAAACTGCTCAGCCAAAGTAACTAGATTACACAAATTTTTCATGAATATTTACTATACGTATCATTTGTATGAAAACAGCCTATTAGTTTGGAATACAGAACAAAGCAATAAAATACTGGATGTCAAGCTAACAGACAGCACAACTATTAGGATCCAGAGATGGAATAAGTAACACTAGTGTAAAATCTGGTATGAAGAAAAATTAGAACAAAATTTTTCTATACTGATTTTACTTGGAAATAGCTAATTATACAAAGTACTTGTAATTGAATTAACGTTTAACTCAATTTTTTTGCTTATAGTTAGTTAGCGTAAAGAACATTTTTGTGAAGTAGGAAAGCCACTCTTATAATTAATTGTTTACAGAGTTCAGAGAAGTTTGCTAACGTCATGTGATGAAAAGGAAATTGATTGTAAAGTTTATTTATGCCTAATTTCGTTTTTTGTTGCCTAGTTAAATCAAGTTAGAATGTGTAAAAGGTCTATTCACGTGTCTGATTGTTGTGAATATATATATATATATTGTCCTTGTAATTAAGCTTAAGAGTGAAATGCTAATCTAATCGATATGGAGAACCAAACACGTGCTTTTCTTTGTCTCCAATGTTATTTAGCTGAGTTAATCAGAAACAGATATTCTGATGTTTGTAGATTTAATCTTTGTAATTGCCTTGACTTAGAATGAATAAACTGTTTTGTTTGTTAACAGCTTGCCTGATTTTGCCTTACCAATGCCCTGTCTCATAAAAATAGAACCTGTGTGTTCTGAAGATAGAATAACCACGACTGACTGTTTAAACGTTGCTTGAATTAGGATTAAACTTTAGAGGCACTTCTGTGTTGAGCTGGATATTTCTTTTGCATGTATGAGAAAGACATACATTTCCTCTATGTGATCTTTAATGGTGTAGTCGAAAAACAAATAAATTTTTAAAGATTGTGCAAGAGAGAGTCAGCAAGATAGACAAAGGAATTGGTTCCAGCTGAAACACTTTCCGAGTCTTGACTACGTGCAGGTGAAAAATAGCATACTTACGACTTTGAGAGGGAAGGAGTTAAATTGTAGCCAGAGAGGATTAAGAGAGATTGAACTAGCTCAAGCAACATCTACAAACTCTGTAAATACGACTGATAGGCAAGAGAATATAAAGGCGCAGTTTGACGACTTCATAATAAAATAAATAATAATATCAAGTACATATACATAAATTAATATAATAATAAGAGTAAGGAAATATTATTATTGTACTAGTAATGCAATAAAAAGGCAAAGAGTTATGTCTACAATTTGAGAAAGTTCTCATATTTTTCAGAAATGTACACTATAATTCCCATTAAGATTCAAATTGGTATAGTAATGCTTCACTTTTTCTTTCTTTTTAAAACCCATACCCCCCCCCCTAATGGCCTTGTCGTGTGTGCACATCAATAATTAGATGGATACTATTGAAATAATATGGATATGAAGCATACATTAAATGAAACATTGCATCCATATGAATGTTTGAATTATAAAGTATTATGATGCAAAACCATCTTTTTTTCCCTTTTTTTTTTTTTTTTAAATCCTGCATATACAGTGTTAATTCCATGCTCAACAAGTCAAGACTCATGACATGAATACACTGCTTATGTTTACAGATTCTTATCTGAGCAAACATTCTGTTTGTCCAAAAATAAAAAACATAGATTTCATAAATTCCTAAGTGAGAGGGTAGCCAGCTTATCTTTAATTGTAGGTGAAAAGTTTAAGTTTTGTTGATGGACATATACAAAGTTTATAGCTGAATTTTTCTGAGAATTCTGGTGGCTCATTCAAAAATCTCTTGATATAGTGTAACGGATATTATTCTCTGCAGGTGTTGGTGGGAAGGACTCTGAATGAGTCAGCAAAGTTCTCAGAAAATTTTAACTGTAAACTTCCTATAAGCCTTTCAACCAAACCTTGAGTTTTTTACTCACAGTCAATGATAAGCTGCTTCCCTTCTCACTCAGAAGTTTATGCAATGCATGTTTTTGCAATCTTTATTATTTTGACAAACAGAAAGGATTATATCTGGTTCCTATTGGTGAATAACTTTGGATTTGCTGAGCATGAAACTAACACACCCAGCAGGATACAATGGGAAAAGACCTAAGTTATGTTCTATATTAACTTCATATATGCAGACCATTTAAAAAAAATGTGCTGCAATTTTATACTAACTGAACCTTAATAGGAATGATAGTCTACATTTTTCAGAAATATGAGAAATCATCATGAACTATTATATTTTACCCTTTGAGCTAATCCCCTTTTCTAAATAAGCTACTTTTAATTCTTCCTCTGGATCCAGTAACGTTTTCTAATGGCTTGGCATACCAAGTACTGTGTTTCTGCTTTATTCTGTAATCTAACAGTCTACCTTCACATTAAATAATACAAACATTCATGCCCATAGCACGATTCAAACTTACTGCCTTTGGTTGGAAAGTAGGAGGATATCTAATTTGAATACTGCTATGAGCACTGATGTTGAAAGTTTTCCCACTTAGTTATACTATAAATTAAAGATGCCACGAAATTATATTCTTGGTTTAATCCTTTATCCAAGAGTAAGCAAAAAAAAGTTTGCATGTGAAGTTACTTCACCACTGGGCAACTTGTATACAGAAGCTAATGACTCCACATCACTTGCCTTAGTATTCACAAAGCAAAGCACATATTCTTAGGGACATGTATAATGCTATGCATTATGGGAAGGATCAGTATCCAGAACAGTTTTGACCTTTATTCAGGTCTCATCAAATATGACTTTGGCATTACTTCAACCTTGCTATTACTTCTGGGTCTGGCTTCCACTGATGAGACCTCAATCAAGGTCGAAACCAGTCTGGGTAGTGACCCTTCCCATAATGCATAGCATTATACATGTCCGTAAGGATGTGTTTTGCATTATGGGATACTAAGGCAAGCGATATGAAGTGATTAGCCTCTATATGCAGGTTGCCCAGTCGTAGATTACTTTGCGCACAAACTTTGTTTGCTTACACTTGGATAAAGGATTAAATCAAGAATATAATTTCTTGGCATCTTTAATTTATGGACACCGATGTTTGTAAATTTCCTAGGTGGGAGATACCCTGCTCATGGGAGTTCTGAAGGGGCTTGAAAATGCTCCATGTTTGATCTCTAGAGCAGGATGTCTGATATAGTTTTCACATATATATTCAAATTAAAAATGAAAAACAGCAATTTATTATTAAAAAAAAAATTCAGTTCAATGAACATGAAAAATTCACAATTACCAGTAAGAAACTCACCAAGCATGTTCTTCTAAATTCAAGTTCACATAGCCATCATGAGAATTTGACAAATTTTTTACTGAATCTGGCCTAGACAGCATTGGATCCTCATATGAAACACGTTTCTGAAATATAAGATTATTAATTTTTATTGTTATCAAATTTCAAATAATTGTGTTTATATATATATAAGAACTTATCAATATAGAATTATTCACTCATTGTGAATAGTTTAAGAATACTGCAATAAAAATGCAATAATATACATAGCATTTCATTATGTATGTTTTCTTTTATTACACAAATCTAAACTCAGCAATGAAAAACAATCACTGTCAAATTTTACAAATAACATTTGTAAAATTTTCCAAAATACTATTTTATATATTTACAAAATACTAAATGATCCAAAATACTATTTGTCATCACTTCATGTATTTGCATAATACCTCTTTGCTGCTAAAGAGGAATACTATTTTGAAAAATAGTGTCTGCAGTGTCCATGTATGCTTTCTGTATTAATTGTTATAGTTTAGTTGAGAAATGATGTTGAGAATAGTTATCCTCTTTAAATATTCCCACATATCTCAAGCCATGAATGAACCAAGCTTTTTTTTTTCTAAGCTGGATCTTCCCATGAAAGACTGCAAGCCTATAGTATATACATTAGAATTAGAAAAGTTACAGCTAAGATCATCCATAAATCCTGCTCTAGAGAATAAACATGGAACTTTTTCAAGCTACTTCATGCATCCAATAAACAGGGTGGTGATCTCATACACCAATAATGAAATTTAAATACCACCTAAAGATATTCACCGACATCTATTCCCATAGTGGGATTTAAAAACACAGTTTGTTTGTCTGGAGAATGAATATGCTAAATACTTGGCCAACAATTCACATTGACTTAGGGAATAAGCTAAGTAGCTTCAAAGTTTCAAAGAAAAGTGTCTTCTCAAACAAAAAGAGCATTTCCAGAAGTTGTATACATAGATGTTTCATGGAGATGGCCAATGAGCAATGAATATGTGGCTCTATCAGGACTGATAATACTAATTTTAGAATACACGTTCATTTTATTGCATATTAACAAACCTTCCAAGATGAGATATGTGTGCTGTGTCAGTCAGTTTAGCACCAAACATTTTTCTCTTCATTTCTTTGAAGCAAATGGCAATTTTATTTCTTCTGCAAAACCAATACACCAGCCAGAGAATATACACACACACATAAGAGATATAACATTAGTCTATGAGATCAGTCTCATAGGCCTAATTTTCAACTGTAATTCCAACAAAACTGATTAGTTTTTTTGCAAATCATGGGTTGACTCAAAACAGTTTTATTCAATGCATGTGGTCTGGCTTGTATTCCTTTTATCTGGCTCCAGATGTCATTAGCTCCTTTTACAGTTACAATTCAAATTGTTTGGCCTATTTCCACAACTTCCTGGTTCAGCATTCTGTGTTCTGTAAAAGGTATATGTTTGTGCTCAAGTTAAAAATTCAGCAAAATAATAGTAATTTAATAACTAATACATTTATTTTATTCCTCTGGTGTTATTCATACCATGGAGAACTACTATGATAATCACCAACACTTAGGCCTTTCATTATGTCTCCTCAATTTTGCAAACAATGAATACACCTTGCAATGCCTACTTGCAAAGTAATAAATATATACTGTACATCAATGCCCTCTTCTTGCTACAAACAACTTACTAATCCCTAGCAGATATTCAATCTTCTATCCAACTCCCTCAACTCACAATTTAAATAACCTATCGTGAAATTTAAATAAACTACATCATGAAGTCTAGATATATATATATATATATATATATATACACACACCACTTTTTCTTAATTCTACATACAACGGACTGGAAACCTGTAGTACATTTGGTGCCAAATTAGGGATAAGAATTAATTTATTATTATTATTATGATGTTCATTTCTCAGGCATATTGTGTAGTCAAAGACCTGCTCTAACTTCTGTTCACACAGAAGTCAGCCTGGGTCTTAACGTCCTTGCTACCCACACTCTTACACAACTTTCGTGATGATCCCTTGTTCACTCTCTCTCCCTCCTCCCTTCAGTCATGTATTAAAAATGTCTTTGGCGTTAATCGTATAAAATCTTTTTAATAACTGATCAGCTCTGCACCCATAATTACATGGATGTGAAGTGTCCATTGAATTCAATATAATCTTTGGATATTATAGAAAAAATGATATGGATATGAAACATATATTTTTGATATATTTGATCTGTATGGCCGGTTGAGTGGTTAATCAGTTAGTTTTTGAAACCTCAATCCACTCCAAATGCCACAATCTTGGTTGCGTGCCTCGAAATAATCTTCATCCACATGGAATCCAAGCAACCAGATCTGCATGCAGTATAGTCCAGATGTGGCCTTATTGAAAGTAATAGTAACCTCCCTATCCCTAATTGTCTTCAACAACCACATAATCTGATGTGCTGTTTTGGCCACCTTGGTCCTCTAAACAACTCTCTGTCCACAATCATTCCCAAAATCCTGGCATCAATTTCTTGCAGTTCAGTAACATCAATATAATGCACGACTGTGATCTCTTTATCCCAAAGTGTCTAACCTTATACTGAGCAACATTAGACCAACAACCATTCAACTTTATCCACAATGCCAACTCTAAGTCATCCTGAAAGAAGTCTATATTGTCATCAACTATTGCTTTTCCTTCTTTCATCATCAGCAAGCAATTTAATATTTCTCCTAAATCATTTCCTATATCAATGATGTACAAATTAAACAGCAGGGAACCATATCTGACTCCTGCAGTATACTACTAGTTGCTTGCCTTCTGTACTCAACTCCCCTCACACACCACTTGCTGATAGATGTACAGTCACACTCTTACCAAACCTTATCCATCCCCATTTGCTCCAATTTATGCAACAGAGTTCTATGTGGAATCCTGTTGAACAATACGGGAAAATCATGCCACCTCCACTTGAGCCCAGATAGCCACCAATTACTCGATGATATGTCCATCTGGCACCCCTCTTTCCATTCTCATTTGCTCCAATTTATGCAACAGAGTTCCATGTGGAATTCTGCCGAATGACTTTGCAAATGTCACACACCATTACTGAATAGCCATTTTTTTTTTATTCAATTCAAGTGTCACTTTATTTTAAAAAGTAAGCAAATGACTAACGCAAGACATAGCTTCACAAAACCATGTTGTTCTCTATATAGTATATTTCTATGCATCCAGTATTGAATTCTGTATTTTACTAACTTCTCTAATACATTAACCACTAATCCAGAAATTCTATTCTAGAAACCAAACATAAATTTTTCACTTCATTGGGAGAGCATCACCGTTTGGCAGCCAAATAGTGATGCTCTCCCAATGAGTTAACGAAAAAAAAATCTCGCCACTTTCTGGAATATGTAAAACTGCAAAAACATTACCTCCAACTGACAAACACATGATGGTTCTCAAAGGATACTGCACCATCAACTCAATTTTAAATCCTAATCCAAACTAATCCTCTATCTCTTTCTCTGGCATCTCCAACTACCATTCCGGTATCACAAAGCAGCTTATAATTTAAGCATCTTTTGTCTGGTAATTGCTTGCACTCATAAGTGGCATTATTTTATCCTCTTTCAATTCTTTTGAGACCATCCAGTCTTGCTGTCTTATTAATGTCAAATAAATATTTCATATATATTGTTCACTCACTTCAAGTCTCTCCTATCCCACCAATGTGTAAAATGTGAATGAAATCACTCTCATCAGCATAACAATCCACCGAAATAATAATATCTTTAGCAGTAGTTGCCAATATACCACAATCAACCTTCCATAATCATTTTTAATCCTACTGTCTATGCAACAAAAGTATTTTCCTGTTCTGGGACGCACAAACACTCCAAAGAGAACTATAGGAAAAAGTAAATCCAAACTGTATTGCAAAAATAATGCAAAAATCTTAGCACAAAAAAGCTAAATCCAAAATTCCCACAGAGACCAAAAAAGAGATCCATTGTCTTTACAAAAAAAGGTTTTCACATCATGTCCTACATCTACTGTAGTAACTGTAGATGAAATTGATACAGCCCTCAAATAAAACAGGTAAAGTCCCTGGCATTGATGGCATCCTTCCAGATTTTCTTAACTTGCCTTGGCTAAGAGCAAAAACTTGGCTATCTCCTCAATAATAAATGACGAATGACTCCCAAAACTTTGGTATGAATTAAATCCTTACCAAACCCGTCAACTGTTAATCCTAATTATTGGCCTATAGCATTGCCCTGTACTCCTCACAAACTTTTTTGAAAGGATTATCCTTTCTAAGATTTCTCTAAAAATAGAAACCATCTTACCCAATGAATATGCTGGTTTAAGACCTGGCAGAAGCTGCTGTCACCAGGTCCTGGGCCCTCACAACCCACACAGAAGCTGGATACCAAAAGGGTTTATTCCTTCCACAAAGTCTGTGCATTGAATCATTTGCCATTATATCCCTTCATCATAATTCATTTCCATCGTTCATTTGTAGGTAATATACTAATGATTTTTGTTTCTCACTCTTCACTCTCACTTCTTTCGACAACCTTTTCATATCCTCTCTGATACTGAATTTATCACTATTTAGATCACTGGTACCTACCAGAATTATAACTTCTTTTGCTTTGCTTTTTAGTTTTTCAACTGCTTGCATTATATTTTTTATTTTTGTTCTGGGAAAACTTGACATTATAATCTGTGATCTTTCTGCTCAATTTATTGCAGAAAGTGAGTAAATTAAGAAGACAAGACATGCTACCATATCATATTCCTATACCCATTCCTGAATTCTGTGCATGATCAACTCTTCCAAATGCTGAATTACTAACTGGTCTATAATGTGTTATCGCTGTCTAGGGCCTCCTTTATGTAATGAAAATAACTATTTTATCTTCTTTTTGGCTCTCTTGGTGGTATCTAAGTAGTGAGACTTAAACATTCCAATTCACAATAATATGCATTTAGAAGTTTTGCACTTAAATTTTCAAAAATATAAATCATACTAATGCCTTTAATAAATAATTATAAGAATACATACCGATGAAGGTTCAACATGGTCAGCTGGAAAACGACCTTCTTCACCTGTCCTTTTTAACTGTCCCTTTAAAATGCAAAAAGTTGAAGTATTATTATGTAAGATGATTATTTTTCATTATTAAACATTATTATGACAAAAAATAATTGGTCATCTTTAGTATAATGAAGGCAGCATTCAAAGAGAATTACTATAACTGAAAAAATCTTCATTAAAATAATAAAAATATTACTCTAGATTAAAAGGAGTTAAAATCAAGGCTTACATGATACCAAGCATTGTTGACTTTCCTCGTAACATATATTATATCATCAATTTCAAAAGTTAAATGACCTGGACCACCATAATATGCACACTTGGCTCTTACTTTACCTGTAAATTAAAATTAGTGAATATCAACCAATCATTATCTTTATGATTTTAAAGCAATTACGTTTTGAAATGATAAAAATTATGTTTTAAAATGACTGATTGTACAATATCCATAATCTTCACAGAAATAATGTTTATTATGTAAATATTCAATTTAGTAAAAAATAACACATTTCTGTACATTGGTTATATGGTGTATTGAAATTAAAGGTACAGCTAGTTTAAAAAAGTACTGATACTTATTGCCAATAATAGACATACATAACTGCAAGAGAAAAATTTACTACACATGTATAAAAACAGTACAGTAAACTATTAATAATAGAATAATAAATAACTTCTATTTATGTCTTACATATCACATTGTCTATCAGCTGTCGATGCTTGTTGATAAATGCTGGAATAATTGAAACCTGCAGAATCTAGTAATCAAGTGTTGATTCTAACATGTTTAGGTGTTGGACATTATTCACAACTTACTTTAAGTATTACAATGCCAAACAAAAAAAAATAAATAAATAAAATAAATAAAAAAAATGCTTATTTATTGACTTATATTTTACTGGATTTCAAACCAACATGTTACAGTTTATGCATGACAATGAGAGTGAAACAATTCAAACTGCAATGAATAAAATATCTAAAGTCCTATTTGGCATCCTCTAGTGCTGCATAAAAAAAGTATTACAGTTCTGTAGGAGTTGATCTTAAGATGACAGTCTCCCAAATTTTTGACACATTAATGCAGCCATACTTGTTAAAGTTAGATCAATGCTTCATAGCCATTGCTTATGATTTTCTTCCATCTAATCCTGTGTGAAGAGATGTCCAAAATATGGTCTGTCAGTTTGGACTTGTCATAATAATGGTACTGAATGTATTTCTTATGTTCTTCAAGGCGGATGTTAATAGATCTTCTTATCTGTCCATAGTAGGACAAGTCACAGTCACAGAGAACTTCATGTGCTCCAGGATATGCTAGAGCAGTTTCTCAAAGTGTGGTATGCGTACCCACGGGGTACATGAAAGGTCGTTTGGGGGTACGTGGAAATTTTCGGCTATGCATAATTAAAGGAGTCATTATATTTTTCAACTAACAGTGCAATTAGAGACAACTGGGATAAAATGGCACTAACTAATGAATCACATCCCCTCTCCAAACAGAAACTGCTGTGTAGACCAAGCAAAACGATATGTTGCCGGTGGAACATATGGTTTTGCTTGACACCCCCCCTCCCCCGTCATTAATGTGTTAAAACTAAGAAATATATAGTGAATGTGTTTCAGATATTATAGAATTCGGTTGAAGGGAATTAGCATTTCAACTCAACTGTTGAAATGTTGAAATTAGCATTTCAACGGTTGAAATGCTAATTTCTTTTCTTAATACTGCACCAATCATATGCAATTCTTCGCTGCTCTACGTATCTCAAGTCTTGTAAATTACTGGTAATTTTTGCTTGAAATAATGGAAAAGAAGACAACACTATTTGGGTAGATGACTTTGACGATACACACAAAGAAACTGTTCTCGATAACAAAAGTTGTGATAGCGAGTAGGAGCTTCTTGGTAAGTTGCACCATTTTCAGTTTTTTTTTGAAAACTTTAGTTTCTGAAAATTTCCGCACGTATCTCGCAACACGATTTTTTAGCTTTAATTTTGGGAAAAAAATTTAGTTATATTCAAGTAAATACAGTATTTTTTTTTTTGCTTTCAAATCGTACGTATGGATGATTGGTTTTATTGGATTTATTTGATTGAATTTATAAAACGATTGGATTTATAAAACCCCAAAAGAGAGCATAGTAAATACAAGTAGCTGTAAGCAACAAGAAAATGTTGATAATGCATCTGAATCAAATGAAATTGATGAGTGTGTCGTCTGACATCTCTAGAGAACCAAAATTTAAAAATAAATCATTTTTTGTTTACATGAACATATAAATTCAAATAAAATAGATATTTAATTTTAATGAATATTTTAAATTAATTTATTAATTTTAATTAAATAATTTTTAATTAATTTAGTTATTTATTTTTTAATTAATTAATTAGGGGTACTTGGTAATAATGAAAATTTAAGAAGGGGTACGTGGATATCTGAAGTTTGAGAAACACTGTGCTAGAGGATGGAGTTTGTCCTTAGGAGAACAAATCAAAGTTGCTAATTTGATATCTGGTATGAAAGTGATGTGAAGATTATATTTTATTAGTGCTTCAACTATCTTATACCTCAGATATATGGAGAAAGAATAGTGATGTTTTTAAAACACTATTTTCTCACAAAATAGTATTTTATCTATTTTGTGAGAACTGTAACCAATCATTGTCTACACATAAATTGACTCCAAATCCAGATGTCATTGTTACTTTAAGGGAGAAAAATATAACACTACAAAAGCCGTTGTACCCCTTTCACCATTACTATAGATATATACAGAAAATAGATATATAAACACAAAGTACATCATAGGAAAAACACATTTATAAATCCACAACAAGATGAAGCAGTCCTCAACCGCAAACCTGAACTCTTGCTCATCACTACAAGTAAAGTCTTTAAACAATCTCTTATTCTACTTGTATACCTTGAAATTAACTGATATCCAGCCTACCATAAATTATACAAATGATTCCAGACAATCATAAAAATATGCATTTTGAAATCATTTTAATATTGTGATCTCACTTATACAGCAGCCAGCATATTTATTATCATCTGCAAAGTGAAATATTATTGCCAAGAAGAATATTTGTATCACTCATAAACATTTGGTCTAATTTAGTGCTTTAAAATTACCTAATTTAAACCAAAACTGAATCATAAATTCCAGTCCAATTCTAAACACCAATATTTCATTAAATTCTGCTTGGCCAGAGTGGAGCAAATTGAGTGTATGATTTTGAAATATCCAAATATGCGTGTGTGTATGTGTGAGAGAGAGAGAGTGCATGCATGAATGTGGATAGATGGACAGACACACTTAATAAAATTAATATAATATGTGTTTGGACACTTTACAAAAGGGACCTAAAATAAGAAAGAGAATAAATTTGTCAATCACTATTGGAGATCAATAGCTCTCTTATCTTAAAGCTTCCAAACTGATGGAGAGAAGTTTGCCCTTACCTAATTAGCCAGTATTATGTCAAAACTATTTCATGGGAGATGCTCTTGTCTATATCTTCTACCCTTTGCCAAATACTACAGAAATGCCCGGAGAGACTAAGGTTGCTCTTGACATTTTCAAGGTATTTGTTCAGGTCTGACACAAAAGTCTCCTGAGTGAACTCCTATCTTATGATTTTCTCCTATATTTTGCATTTGAGTGTCACAGCTTTTTCTCTTGTCCTCCAATGTCTCCTATTCTGACATGACTTGGGTCATGACTGACATGACCCAAGTTTCTCTTCTTTGTCCTCTTTTTTTTTATGATCTGTTTCCAGTCCCAATAAGATCTGAAGAATATTTATTGCAAATTGCTTAACATCCCAACCACAGCTGAAATAGGTTATTCAAGGATAAAAATACGAGTGACTTTGTCTTTTATTATGTAATTATTGTTTGTCATTATTCCTATAATGGCGATTGCAGAGCCATTAAATGTAATGGAATGACCTTTGAGATCGTGTGACTTGCTGGCATGGTTGACCAAGTGGTTAACATAACTACTCTCCAAACAACAGGCTATGGGTTCAGCTCCTGCAATGGGAAAGGATGTTTATAAATGTCATTAAGTAGGAGATGAATTTCATTGTCCAGTGTGAGTGCACCACCACCACCACCCTGCTTAATGGAAGCCTGGAGCAGCTTGAAAAAGTTCCATGTTTGGTTTCTGTTGCAGGTTTCCAGATTATTTAAAAAATAGAGAAATCCATAGTCTGCTCTAATATACTATATAGTGGAGTTTCCCAACTGTGAGGAGTACTTCCCTTGGGGGGGGGGGGGGGGGTACAGACAAAGTCCACAGGAGGTGAGAAGAACTTTTTAGTTGTATATTGTTGCAATAAATCCATCTTTCCCAAAATATTAGTTCCAAGTAAGTACCATGGGGGTGGTGTTTCGCTTATGGCCAGCGTGTCAAAGTCGTACACCAACAAATCAAATCAATTTGAATTTTATGGATTATGCTAATAAGAAGAAGGATGATCTCATCAAAGTACAGAGCAAATCTTTATTGAGACAAAATTTCATTAATCAAAATCTTGATGAATTCTGGTATTCCCAAATGGCTGCATACCCAGTTTTGGCAAGTAATGCACTTTTAACTTTAACCCCATTTTCTACAACCTATCTATGCAAATCTGGATTTTCAACATTAGTCAGTGTGAAGGCAAAGTTTAGAAATCAACTGGATGCCAGACATGATATTTGCCTAACACTGGCATAGACTGCTTCATCGATTTTCTGTCCTAGCTTGTGAAAAGCAGCAAAATCAATCTTATTAAAGTGGTTATGAAAAATTATATAATTATTTTATAATTGTTTAGGATAAATAATTAAATAATTATTTTGTTTCATTTGAACATTTTTATTTTTTATATCTTTATTAAAAATAAAGTTAATTGTATTGCTTTCATTATTCATTTGTGTTCATTTTAGTGTTTGGATTTTTTGAGAAGGTGTGTATATTAAGATTACACTAAAGGGAAGTGTGATTGCCAAAAGTTTGGGAATCCCTCCTATATAGGTTTACAACCTTTCATGAGTAGGAGTTACATAAAATATTGTTTTACTTGGAATCATCTATATCAGCAATTGTCCTGTCATATTTTAGCTTCACATTCTATTTTGTTGGTTTGCAAGAGAAATATAAAAATAACAAATTATATTTCAAAATATGATATTGGATCAAATTTAACATTGAACTTATTTATTAGTGGTAATGTGTCATTTTTTATTCTTCAGATCAGTACAATGGAAAGATATTTTATTCAGGTTTTTTTATTTTACTGAAAATACTGTGGAAGTTATCTTCCAATGTTTGCAGTGCCAATCAAAATTTATATATGGTAATATTTTAGAAGAACCTCAGACTTTCACTTTTAGCTACCGTATATTATCGCGTATAATGCGATCCATATATAATGCAAACTAGAAATTTTGTTAGATAACTAGCCCTAAAATGCCATGCCTACATATAATGCAATCTGATAATCTTGTTCCATAACATTATAAATAATACAATACGAATTAACAAAATAAATATTTATTTTAAAACAAAATGTCAAAATACAATACGAATTAACGACAGAAATGTTTATTTTAAAACAAAATGTCAAAATCCTTTAAATTCTTCATCTTTTGAGTCATCAAACATTTCATTTATAAATTCATCTGTAAGGGATTGCATCAGTGTAGCAGTTATCGTCATCGTCTTCATACTCTCCATTTTGTTGTGCGTCATCCTCGCTTTCATATATGACGTGATCTTCAGATCCATCCATTGAATTACTTATTCCACATTTAAGAAATGAGCGTTGAATCATTTCAAATGGTATCAAATCCCATGCTTCTTTAACCCAATTGGTGACTAGGGTGATTTCAGGCTTCTGAAAATTCCCACCCTCTGTCATCTTCACCAAACCAGATGACATCCATTCTCTCCATTTTTCACGTAAGTGATCTTTAAACGGCTTATTCACGCTGACATCAAGCGGCTGCAAAATGGAAGTTAGACCATCCGACAAGACTGCTAGGTCTGTACGTAGCTCACGTGCTTTCGCTTTGCTTGCCTCCATTAAATATGCCCAGAACATATCCCAGATTAGCATGCTTTGTTGACGTAACAAGCTACCTGGACGTATGTTCCATACTTGATCCAGCCACAATTGTACACCTTCTTCATCCATCCAACCCTTCTGATTGGCACGAACAATTACACCTGGTGGAAATTTCATATGCTTCGGAATTTTCTTCCTTTTAAATATCACCGTCGGCTTTAATTTGATTCCGTCTGCCATGCATGCTAGAACAACGGTAAAATGCGTTTTTTCATGTCCCATTGTTTTTATGAAGACACCCTTTTCACCAACTGAGTTTACTGATTCCATAACATATCAAAGTACATGGGCATCTCATCCATATTGCCAATTTGGGAAAGTTCATATCCGTGACACTTCCGTAATTTTATGATAAATTTATGGAAGGACTGCACTTTTTCTTCAAGCTGCTTTGGTAATTTCTGCACAATTTTTGTTCGGTGTCATAATGTTAATGCTTTGCGTTCCATAAATCTGTTGCACCACCCAGGCGAAGCAAGAAAAGATGAAATACCTGGTGTGTCCTTGAATTTACCATTCTTGAGTTATAGAGCTCGAAAACGAATTGCATTTTGTTAGATCCTGAATGGAGGATTTTCTAAGAAGTTGTTCATTCAGAATCTAACATAAAAATTTTAAACTAATTTGAGATAATACCTGCACACCAGCAGAAAGTAATAAAGACGTTGTTTGTTGTATATGAGAATGTGCATTAATATGTGTATTGTATTAGAAATATTTGTAGTCAAAAACAGAAAACTAAACTAGAGAATTATGTCAGATTAGTGATTCTATGTAAAAGAAATATTAGCTTAAATTTGTGATCTATTAAGCTATCTCAAACAACGTAAGTCGCCAGACAGTAATGAGAAACAGTTCAAAGGTCATGTCTGAAACGCACGTATCAGTCGTAACGCCAGAGGCTACAGCATATGCAGAAAATTTCCTTGAAGACAGCACCTAACAGCAATAGGGAGAGTAAGGATCATCTTAAGGGCATTAAAACTAAAGGGTCGTGCAGAAAAAGGATACAGCAAAAAGAGGGCACTAAAACATTGAATATAAGGCAATGTGCGCCATATTGCAAGGCCTCTTTTTTGTTCCGGATTTCATCTTGAGGATTCTTGACCGGTGGTCGGAGAAAGGACAAGGCAGGGTTCTATGACATCGGAGAGTGGGCTGTTTTCCTGATTATGCTGAAGAAGATTCCACTCAGAACCGTACGCAAATCATCAGCTTATGCAGAATCGTGTCAGTCGCTGGATGTCCCATCAGAAGGGAGCAGAGATAGCCCTCAGTTCATAGAAGAAACTTAATTCGAGTCCAGCAACAGTAGAAAGGATGGCATAGCCAAAAGCCAGGCACCGAGATAGCCAACTCGGTTACGAAGTTGGCTATCTCTGTGCCTGGCTTTTGCTTACGAAGGGTTCTGGTCATCCTTCATAAGCTAATTGCTTATGAGGATGACCAGAACAACATGTGGTAGTTAATAGACCTTTGGAAAGAACTGGGTAACGTAGAGATCTCCGTCATTTGTTACGGAAGTGATAGAAGATAGAAATTTGTGTTTGATTAAGTAATGTGGACAATCCTTAGAGAACTTTGATAAGATTTCGTATTTTGAGACAGCAAATTCTGTTGGACAAGGAATTGTCAGGAACGAATCTAATTGTACGTGACTGAAGTAATAAGTGTATTTTGTTTAGTATATAACCTTAACTGAGATAGGAACAAGTTGTGTAATATGTGCTTTATGAATAGCATGCATGAGAGGATCTTAATATAGTGTAATATTGTCATTGCTTTCTATTGTTATGTGTGATTAATATTTTGATCTGTCTAGGTGAACTTGATTAATTTAGAATTGTTTAACTAACTTAGCAAGAGATTTAGAAGTTTTAGTATTTTGATTCAATTTAATTGTAATTGTCATTTAGTTCCAATAAACATGTTTTATTGCATATGCCTGAGCCATGCCTGAATTCGAGATATCAAATTACCACTTACGAAATTAGATCCATAGTGGGAGAAATTTTAGATATATATGTTTAAGTAATAGATCACTGGTCACGACTGCAAAGTACTGATATCTAGTTAAGTGTGTGTTAGAGTGTATGCCAATGAATCTAGGAATGTTTCCCTGAACTTGAATAAATTCCTGTTATAGGATACTGCTGGTGCACTATAAATACAAATTTGCCAGTATCTGAAAAGGAAATATCCCTAGGTAGAATCTAGTTAGGCTACACATAAGAAAAGATAATAGAGGTTAAAGAAGTATATAAACTAAGAAAGTAGAGAGAAAACAATGACGTAACAATTTCTTGTTACTATGATGCCATCTTATCGTTGTGTTAAAATCCATTCATTTAGCTCTTCTTCGAGTTCTGGAAAGGATGCTACATCTCCACGACGGGCACATTTCGTTTTAGGGATTTTTTCAAGACTGTCTTTTTGCTTACGCCAAAGTCTAATATTACTCTCTGCTACACCAAATTCTCTCATAGCAACACTGTTATTATGTTCTTCTGCAAACTGCATGACGTGCAATTTAAATCCTGCTTCAAAAGATGAACGTTTAAGTTTCTGTTGGCTCATTTTCAGGCTAGGTTTGTTTAATGAATAATATTTAAAATGAACTGTGGTTAAACCGATATACCTAACTGTGCTCTATCATTCGGCGACCGAGCACGCATCATATCTGCGCATAAAGCCAGTACTGTAAGTAGCTTTATGCGCAGATACGATGCGCGCTTGGTCGCCGAATGAGAGTGGGTCAAGTAGATTTGGTTGCATAGGCATTAGGTAGTATATATTGTGTGTGCAAGTCTAATAAGATGTTATATTTTTTAGGATCTGCATATAATGCAGACCACTAACTTAAAGTAGTATTTTTTACCATAAATTTTTCGCATTATACGTGATAATATATGGTAATTAAGTTTTTTTTGGACTTTGATTAATTTCATTAATATTTCCCTTCCCCTTTTCTGGGCTTAGCATCAGTTGTTCAGGGAATAGCATACAGCTGAAATGATTATAATATTTGCAAATAGATTTCCTATTATATTTTTTCAACATAAAAATTATTTATTTTTATGTTGAAAAATAATAGGAAAAATATGAAATATGAAAAATATGAAAAAACACTCAAAAAAATTTTTTTTTTGAGTGTTACAATTTAAGTCCCAAACTGCTACTGGTTGCTGCAAGAAAAGGAAACTAGTAACTGAATAGAAATTGGAACATTATCAAGATTACTGCTACTGGCTGCTACAAGAAGAGGAAACTGGTAATTGAATAGAAATTGGAACATTATCAAGATTAGGAGAAAATGAAGCAGAATCATCCTTCTATGTGATAGGACAGGACTGTGTTTTGATACCATTGAAGTTCACTAGATTATCTCACCCTATCTGAGAATGGCTTCAAGATCTTCCATTTTCACTGGTTATGGAAATAGAAGATCTTGAAGTTTGTCATTTGAATAAAGTTCAGTAAATATGAGGGGATCAAATGAAGAAGAAGACTAAAGGAATTTATATTCTGGTTTTCTCTGAACTATTTCCTAGCATAAAATATAGACCAATCAAAGTCAGTTGTATACTGTATAATGTGAAGAGATAACTGCACAATGAATATCTAGCTACAACTACATTATGTAGTTGATGTTTTCTAAGTACAGTCAACTTTTTCATTACCAGAAGAAATGCCAGCTAATCAGTGATCATTAATAAGGTCTATTATGGTGTGCTGCCATTTAATACCCACAACGGATCTTGCCAATATCACCCACCTCTGGATATGTGTTATGAAAAGATGTGGAAAAACCTATGCTGTTGCACTAAACATTTTGAAGGCATTTAATGACATCCGGTATAGAGGGCTCTCTTTATAATGGGCCAACAGTTTTCTCTAGTGTTATTTGGTGTCTGTAATGGGAGTGTGTTCTTCAGAACACTCTACTGAAGGTATTCCTCAGAACTATTATATCATCTGCACTCGTATGCATCAACAACATTCTTGCTCAAACCTCATCCATAGTTTCCATTTTCCCTACTTATATGACAAACTTTGCAGCAGTCAAACATTCAGGCTTCAAGATCTTCTACGACCAGTGACCTAAACACCATCCATGTGACAAGGCTTAGGTGTCAAGAGGAATTCATGTTGTTGGAGATTTAATGGGACAAAAGAGCACTAAAAGATTAATACCCTGTAATTCTTCCAATATTTCATTTCTTATAGAAGCATCTTCAGGGAGTACAATACAAAACTTGTAATATACACACACGAAATTTCAACAGTCTGTTCAAAAAAGTATCTTCCTGGCCTGAAAAAAAAAAAAGAAAAACTTCAGTTCTTGTCCAACCCCCCCCCCCCCCCACACACACATACAGCTTACCTAAAATCCACAAATCCATTTTCCCAAAAACCTATAGTAAATGCTACAGATTCCCCTGCTATAAATTATCCAAACAGTTAGAAAAATCTCTTATACCCTTATTAACCATACCATCATACAGGGTGGCCATATTGTCATTTAAGGGAATACTGGTAAACAGTGAGATGATGTCAAAGCTTACCAATATATCTGTATTATTAAAAATTAGATTTTCATTTGAAATTTTTAAATGGATAACATTTATGTATAGGGTGGCCATAAAATAACTTTCCCTCTTTGGAGGCATCTGTAATTAAAACCAATAAATGGAATGAGACCAAATTTTATATTGAGACTTTTGAAGGCATGGGGATATGATTTCTGCGAAAAAAAGATTTAGTATCAAAAGTCGCCGATAGGGGAAATTTTGGCACTGGTGGAGCCGAAAACAAACGAATAATTACATTAAAGGCAGAAAAAATGGAATAATAACATTTCGACAGTGTAAGCGAAATTTCAAGGCAGATAAAATGGAATAATAACATTTCGACAGTGTAAGCGACAGCCGCGTCACTCATTCCAGCAGGTTCCCAACTTGCATATCTTGAAAGAGAACATAAAACGGGCTGTTATGAACATCCAATCCGACTCCTTACGCTCAGCTGTAGAGCATGTCGCACACCAGATGCAATTTCTTGTACACAAGAAAGATCAGCACATTGAAAATCGTGTATGTGGTTCAGGGAACTTGATTCTGATGAATAAAACATTTCCTGTGAGTTCAATCACTACATTAATTTCTGTGTCTCTCACAAGTTGTTGTTTTAGTTTAATTATTATTATTCATATTATCATTGTAATGCGCCACATATCCAGCTGGAATGAGTGACGCGGCTGTCGCTTACACCGTCGAAATGTTATTATTCCATTTTATCTGCCTTTAATGTAATTATCCGGGCACCAAAATTTCCCCTAATGGCGACTTTTGGTACAAATCCTTTTTTTGCGGAAATCATCTCCCCGTGCCTTCAAAAGTCTCAATATAAAATTTGGTCTCATTCCGTTTATTGGTTTTAACAACAGATACCTCCACCAAAGAGGGAAAATTATTTTATGGCCACCCTATACATAAATGTTATCCATTTAAAAATTTCAAATGAAAATCTAATTTTTAATAATACAGATAATATTTGACATCATCTCACTGTTTACTAGTATTCCCTTAAATGACAATAATGCTTTTAAAAAAAAAAGTTTTTCCTACTGATATCACAAATCCCTTGGAAGAACAAAATTTACAAACAGATACAGGGTACCTTTTATGGGTTCTGCTCTCTCTCTCTTTCTCCCCCCCACTCCCAGCAATTTTTTTTTTTTTAGATTTTGAAAAAAAACTCTTGACTCAGCTCAAGCCTTCTACTAAGATATACAATGATGTATTCTCTATTTGGAGTTATTACTCTTTCTTCTGTCATCTCAATAAGGCTATACCATAGAATCCAATTTACAATGGAAAAGAAAACTAATAATGGTCTATCCTTCCTAGACACCTTGGTAACATGCCTTCTTAATGGTAACCTCTCCTTTGGAGTACACAGAAAATCCAATTCCATAAAGAGTTATATTCACAAACTTCCCCATTATCTCCCCTCCCTCCCTCAACAATATGGTATCTATCATAAAAAACCCAAACCAATAGAGCATTCCAAAGAGACCTCACTTGCAGCAGAAGGCAATCATATATACACCATACCTTCCTATCTAATGGCTACAGTTCCTACAAAATTAAAACAAATAATCAATCCTTCCCCAATCCACAACATAACTTTCTCTTCAGAAAGATTTTAGTAATTATATCACCATCCTCTATGTCCAAGGAATATCAGAAAACATGGCTAAAATTCGAAAAAAAAAACTCTGCACAGCTTTCAAGCCACATTTCAAACTAGCCACCCTTATCCATTCTACTCTACCGAGACCTAACTCCCTCTTCTCTGAGGGAGTTAAGGTCTGAGTATAGTTCCCTATATACATCAGTATATAGGGAACTATATAACTGATGTATATAGTTCCCTATTCATACAAGTTGGCCTACTATGGACAGACAGGAAGAGCAGCCACCATCTGCTTAGAAGAACATAAAAATACATATGCAATCATAACTATGGTCACACTCTCAGGCCTTGCAGACCATGCTCTGGATATGACTCATAGAATCAACTGTAATAAAACCACCATGCTTCATCACAGCAAATGAGAATCTGCACTGCACTTAGAAATCAGCCTAACTTCATCAAATATGGTTGCGTAAAACTTCTTAAGAGCTTCTGTAGCTCTTAAGAAGTCGGTATAGACAAAGCCCTTTGGTCAGAAAGATCTGAGTTCGATTCCCTTCCATGATGTGAGGAACCTTTATCTGGTCTCTTTCGACTAAAGATGAATTAGCCAGTCTCATACAGAGGTAGAGGGTTTTTCACCTGGAAACTCAGGTGTTTCATACCTCAGAATAGGCAAACCAGCCCTGTGAACACACATGGATCTACAGTCATGAATACACACCCTTAGGGGATGCAGCAGAGGAGTGACAAGTCAGCTGCATTAATTCGTCGTAAACCCCTCATCACTTTACCATCCTAAGGGATGGATGAGAATGGAGGGAAGAAGGAAAACTTCTAAAAATATGAAATACTAACACCTGGAGATCCCAGTTTACATTGTAGAGCACCTCACCTAGTTAGGACTAGTCTTTCATCCATGTGTTTCATTTTGTTTTGTGTTGTGTGTGTGAGACAACTTTCATATTGTACTCCCCTAAAGATATCTGACTGAAACAAAATTTTGGAAGAATTAAATGGCATTTTTAATCCTTTCCCAGTGCTGTTCCACTCCATTAACATAGAACAGGCACATGCAAATAGCTAATCCTTTTCAAGGATTAGCTATTTGCATGTGCCTGTTCCAGCTTCGCTGGTTTTTCCATCTTGCAGATGGTCTCCCTCTTTGGTTTATATTTATCCAGCTCTTTTGATAACTGATATCTTTCCATCCTAAATATATGCACTTTCCATTTCTCTCTATATTCCTTGATCTTTTAATTTGTATTGTAAATACCTAACTCTTTTCAAATGGCTTTGTTTTTTATATAGTCTACTTTAACTGCTCTTAAAAATCTCATTTCTGCAGCATGTATTTTACTTCCATCTTTCTTTTTAGCAGTGTTTCTGAACTATATAACAGAGTGGAAGTGACCATTACTTTATAAAATTTAATTGTTTCTTGTCTTGTTATTTTATTCATTATCCTTTTAATTGTTACACAGATTTTCTGAAAAATTTATTTTTTCATCTATATTTTTATCTTTTAGGTAGGTTCTTCTTCTTTATCATATGTGAGATGACAGGTTGAGTTCCCTCCCCCCATGAACAAATCTTTGCCATCTGGCTCTATCTCTGTCATCTATCTGAAGCTCAATAATTGTCACCTTTCCTTCAGAGACTGTAGCCAAGTTCTTTTTGGTCTACCTCTTGATTGTCTTCCTCCAATGATTCTAGAATATGTTTTTTGATACCTTCATTGCTTTTTTTTTGTTTGTTCTTCCAATCTAACTGATTCTCTATCAGTATTGATTTCTTCATTATTATTTTTTGTTATTAAATTTGGATCATACCATAAATTCTTATAATGTTCTGTCCATTGTTTCTCTTGTGGAAACTTATGGGATTTGTGTGGGGGATTAGAATAAGAATATGATTTCTTGTACATTGTGACCAAGTAAAAAAAACTTTCTACAAAGATTATTTAATGTTATAATGGACATATCCAAATGACTAGGTAAGCACAAGAAGTATAAAGGCAGAGGAAACTATAAAAGGACAAGTTGAATAAAAGTGAACAGAAATCAGTTTGGTTTCATCTTTGCTAATTTCTCATGTTGCATGTAGCACTCTTCCCATAGTTGGAGTGAACTACAATGCTTCACTAGAAAGAAAGAAAGAAAGAGAACAGCAACCCTCACAACTAAGCCATCAAAGTCTATGCTTTCAATTTATATTTAATTCTATTCAATACATTATAGATGTATCACTGCTCCTAGAGTGATGCAGAATATGTCCATTTTAAGATATGTAATATAAGTTCTTGATTGTAGAGCAACTGCTGCCTTTATAGTTGAGCTAGAGGTTTAGGTTGTAAGCCTAAGAGTAGTTAATGGTGATTTAGTGCTAACATAAATTATGCAAATGATTCACCATAAGTTGGTTTCTGTAATTATATTAACTTTCAGTTCTGTTTAAAAAGTAAGAAAGTAAGAAAACATGAAGTAAGAATAACCTACTAAGTATTGCAAACTTAACCATATGTTCATAAATCAAACTGTTATCAATGTAAAGAAAATGAGAAGTTAAAAACTTACTCAAAGAAGGTTTATGACCATTTGGTAATGATTCCTGAGATACCATTGGTTCGTCTGACATGTGGAGAGAATTCTGGCTACTCCCGGTTGAGAGTAATGGAGGCCGAGGTGGCAAACTTGGTGCACCACAAGACCTTACTGTTTCAATACAGTCTTTGTGGGCTGCAATTCCACATGCTTTACAAAATTTAAAAAAATAAACATTTACTATGTGAATAATACAGATATTACATTAATTTACACAATGTTTTATATAAGACCATTTCTGTATTTACTACATGCTACACCACAATATTAGACACTATTTTGGAAATAAATATTAAAAGTGGCAGAACAGTAAAAGAACAGTTAGATGTCTAAGGTACAATGCAAGTTTTAAAACACCATAGGTTCTACAATTTCCAACAGGAGTACTAATGCAGCACACACTGGATGTTGCAAAATGGCTACTGAGGTGGGAAAAGCAAAGTGTGTTCTCTGAGACAAATAATTATTAGAGTGAAGAGACAGTTGCATCCTCTGTTGAAGAAGAATATTTACAAATGGCTAAGTGTACTCAAACATTGTGCTCTTGAGCTAGCACCTATCCTCTATCATATCTTAAATCTTCTATATTCAGCTGGCACTTATCCCAACACTTGAAAGCAAGCATGAATTCAACTAACTGCAAAAGAGAGGAAAAAAAAAAAGATAAGCCTGCTGTCCAACTGACTAATCACCATCACCACAATCATCTCAAAATAATGGAAAAGGTTATCAATGGTGAATTTCTCCACAACCTAGAGGCCCACCAGTTAATCAGCAAACCACTAGTATGGATTCCAATAATCTAGATCCACAGCTGATCTCTTTGCCTGCATCGCACACCAACAGATGTGCCATGGAAACATTTCGAGAAGGTTGAAGTAATGCAGAAGTCATATTTTTATATACGAGTTGCCAAAAGGTGTCTCACCTTATTAGAGATAGTTAGTTATTGAAAGTTTTTCACTTGGTCATGCTATAAATTAAAGATGCCAAGAAATTATATACTTGGTTTAATCCTTTATCCAAGTGTAAGCAACTGAAGTATAATCAGGACTGGGGCAACTCGTATATAGAAGCTAATGTCTTCACATCACATATCCTTATGGGTGTGTATAATGCTATGCATTATACACACCCATAAGGATATGTGATTTGCATAAGGATATGTGATGTGAAGATACTTCAGGTGCAAACTTCATTTGCTTACACTTGGATAAAGGATTAAACCAAGTATACAATTTCTTAGTATCTTTAATTTTTTAGTTACTGAGATAAAGAGCCAAAAAGGCTTCGCTTCAGCAATGCAAAATTATACAAATTAAGTGGATATTGAATCCAACATTATTTCCAAGCTGAATATAGAAACTCTAAGATAGAGACTCTAAGAGTTTCATGCCAAATATATAGAAACTATAAAAGTTTCGACGGATCCAAGTGAAAGCCAACACATGGTTCATGCTAGGGCGACTCGTAGTAAAGGTGGAGTAAGTTCTGATCACTGTCCTTAGTATTTTCCATAATGTAAAGCACATCTTCTTACAGACATGTATGACGCTATACATTATGGAGGAGAGGAGGTCACTACCCAGACCGGTTTTGACCCTTGTTGAGGTCTCATCAGTGAGTAGGCAGACCCAGATGTAAATACTGAGGTTGAAGTGAGATGCAGAAGTTATTCTTTACCAATAACTAGTAGGCTCAAAATATTTATCATCTTGGGGGGGGGGGAAATGCCCACCTAGCTACTAACTCTATACAAATCTCAAATCCACCCAACCCAAAATCTGCAGTTTACAAATTCTTAATCTGCACTCATGATCTACATTCCTCAGTCACAATATCATGTTTAACACTCTCCCCATTGTATCTGCATCATCTTGTACACCAGATCAATATACAATAGTCCAGGTGAGATCATATCGATGTCTTGTAAAGAGACAAAGTAACATCCTTATACGTCTAAGTTTGTTTCGACATTGCAATTGTCCTTTTAGTTTTATTATTTGCAATCTTTGTGATATGGTCCTTAGACTTCTATTTCTTATCTATTAAAACTCCAAGATCCCTAGACTGATCAGTTTCTTCTAGCGTAATCCCACCAGTATAATACGCTACTGGATATTTCATTACACCAAAGTGCATAGTTTTACATTTACTAACATTGTACTGACAGCCATTTTGCATGCCCACAATTCCAGCCTATTCAAATCTTTCCACAAGTACTGAATGCAGTTACACTCCTGATTACCCTACTTGTCTTTGCATTATCAGCAAATGGTTATATTTCACTTGAAAAATCCTTCCTAATATCATTACTTTAAAGATATCCATTATTAAATAATGGTGGACCAATGACTGATCCCTGCAGTACACCACTTCTAACCTTAATTTTGCAGACTCACACTTCCCATACACCACTTTTTGAGATTTGTCAGCCAGCCAGCCACACACTATGATAGCTGATGGTTAGATATCAAAAAGTGTCAGTGTCAATCATCACATTATCATACTATGTGAACAAGTTGCTAAACATGACCATCTCTAGTAAACCCACACTGCTGTTCTTTCAAAGTATAGATTCTTTGTCAATCTATTTCTACTCCTGTGGAACCTTACCTGTTCAAAGACTCAAATTATCCAGTCTGGTCAAAGGCATAGCCAGTTTCAGCTGAACATTCTTCTAGCATCTATACTGATAATCTAGTAGCACTTATTGTTAAATTCTTATTCAGTTTATGCAACAGCTCTAGTACTTCCTCTTGATACACCTGAATTTCTTCATCCAGTGAAGAGATAGATAGCACTGAGCTCCATGTTGCATGTACCAGGCTGATAGCTTTTACCAAAATGGGTACTAATTAGCTATCTTTTCTGCATCTGTTACCGCATACTATCTGCATTCAACAGAGTTAATCTTTGGCAATGATTCTTTTAATTGCAGCAAAATGACAGAATACTCTCTGGATTGTTTTTAGCTTGCAGAGCCAGCCTCTTTTCATACTTAGCTTTCTTTACAATACTTGTTCCTCTTTTTTCCTATATCTATAATTTTCATTTGCTTAATTAAACTGCACATTTTTTCACTCTTATCTTATTTATTCTTCAAACTCTAGGAACACATTCCAGTATTGTATCATTTAAGTATTTTTTAAATGCTTCTCATGCAGTGCCAATATCCTTCCCATATAGCACAATAATACCATGAGGACCAAACTTATTATACTCCTCAGGAGGTCAGATTACCTGCTTAGTAGTTCAGCATGTAATCATTACTGAATGGAACATCCACATGCTTAGATACTTCCTAGATCATCCAGCATGATAACTGTCACCAGTCAGAGGCAGAGTGGTCACATCTTTAACTATATTCCCCCCTCCCTGCATTAGTGATCTAACACTTTCATCTCTAGTTCCTTCAATTTCTTTTGCAAGATAACTTCCTCAAGTAGCCTTGCAAAAGTCCAATCAATTCAGTTTCATTCTTCTCGTGAAATTTCACCAATGCACAATCAAACATTCAAATAATTAAAGTCACCCATGATTAAAACTCATTTTGTAATCATTTATTCCTACAAGAACTATTCTCTTTTCTGCTGTTGAGTTACATTTGTTACATTTTTGATTTTGCACTTGGAAACTCAAAACTAATAACACAATCATTGACAGCATGTTTTAAAATTTAATCCCAGTACCAAATAACATCTTTCTTTTTAGATTCCATTTTACTTACCTGATTACCATTACTTAATATCATACCAATTTCAGTGCTATTCTGTCTCTCTTTTTGATGGTTAACCTCCTCATCCTTCTAAAATGCCTCTCGACTTTTTGTAATTCTTGTGTCATCTGTCTAATAATTTGCTTCAATCTCGAGATTTCAAGCAATAAAAAAAAAGTTCAATGCAAATAAAACAGTTCATAAACTAGTTTGCAATGAATCTACATTCAATCTTAGTAGATATGTGAACATGCATAATATCCAAAACTGGAATACCAAAGACACACGTGCTTAAACTTAAAAGAGCCAGAAGATTAATATATTTGTACCTTATCCAGCACAATTACAGACATCATGTACCTTGACCTTATAGAATTCTAGCTAATGGTGCACATAGTTTTGAAAGTTACAAAGTGCTAGTTTTGCCAGTCCTTTAACAAACACAAGCAACGTTTAGATCACAAATTTAATGTTCCTATCACAAAGCAAAGCCCATATCCTTTTGTTACAGATAACTACAGTGTAAACATCTCAGGATGCTCTTTAACTAAAAGGGAAATTCTTATCTGTCCAAAGGACATGAATTTGCTATAGATATTCAGAAGATACGTTACTTAGATTTCTTCTTTAATAATGAATGAAATATATCCACTCTTTTCAGTGTGGATGCCAACAAATTTCATCTGAAATTTTCATCTTTGCTACTGAAAGCAAACTTTGCTCCAGTAAACATTCCATCATCAAATTCCTGCCATGTACCATCAAGGGGATGTAAAGAATATGATAGTACTACATGAAAAATTTACATCATTACTAACTTCCTATCTAAAATTTTCCTCCAAATCAGTCTAATACTTGTCAAGACTCCAACATTATTAGATCTTATATTTCTATCTCCTAAGGCACTTTTTACTGTATCAATCCACCTATATCTTGGTCTTCCTCTGGGTCGTTTTCTGGCTGATCTGGCAGAGAACACTTGTTTTGCTAATCTTTCCTAACCCATTCTGTTTAAGTGACCATACCACCTGAGATTAGCTCTGCGAACACATTCCTGGATGCTGACAATATTGAGTTCTTTCCTAATATCCTTGTTTTTAATATGATATTGCCATTGATGCCATCTGTTCATGCCCCTAATCTTTCTCAGGATCCTCATATCTGCAGTCTTTGGTCAAATGTTTTACTTCTGACCGAGCTCTCAGATCCATAAGTTAAAATTGGCTTGAATACTGTCTTGTATACAGCTAATTTAGTGTTCCGACTAATTTCTCTCTTATTCCATATGAATTAATTCAACTGACTTCCTACCATACCAGCTTTGTTGATTTTGTTGTCTATTTCCATATTTAATATATCATCTTCACTAAAAATCGTGTAGTTGAAATGTAGCTGAAATGTTTTACTTGTTCCACAGGTTCTCCATTCATAATGAAGTTGACATTTTCGGTGCTTCTGCCTATTTTCATTATATTTGTCTTGTTATTGCTGACCTTCATACCATATCCATTACAACTATTCAATTTGGTCAGGGAATCTTCCAGACTTGTAGCAAATTTATTTAGAAGTATAACATCGTCCGCATAAAGCAAAGAGCAGACATTAACATCTCCAATTTTGATATCATGTTTAATACCACTTTCCTTCATAACGTGATCCATATAGATAATGAATAACAGAGGGGATAATGTACATCCTTGTCTGACACCAGATTTAACATTAAACCATCTTCTTATACTTCCTTCAACTCTAACTGCAGACTTACAACTCTAATAAAGACTAAACATTGCTTGATATAATGCCCCATTGACACCATATAACTGTAGCATATTGAATGGCTTCTCTCTTGGTGCTTAGTCATAGGCCTTTTCCAGATCTACAAAACGTAAATACAGATCTTTGTTATATTCCCATGATAATGGGAATATAACAAAGAATATAACATAACTAGTTGTCATAAAGTGAAGATCTGATCCTGATAGCCTCTATTTGGTCTGAATACAGTTTGTTCTTCACCAAGCTTTTCTTCCACAATTCTTCTCAACCGTTTCTCAAGTATACTTGCATAAATCTTACCAGGAACACTCAGTAGGGAAATACCTCTGTAATTCTCACATTCATTTTTATTTCCCTTTTTATATATGGGTACTATTAGAGCTCTACTCCAATCATTGGGAATTCAGCCCTCTGTCCAGGCATTCTGAACTATGTAGTGCAGCCACTACAAGACTTTTATACCACCATACTTCAGCATTTCTGGTCGAATATCATCTACTCCTGCTGCCTTTCGAGATTTTAAGCCTTTGATGGCTTTTTCTACCTCAAGTATGGATATGTATTCCTGACTGTATGCCTGTTGAGTGTTTTTTTTTTTACCGCTGTGCCATCACTGCTTGTTTCATTTAGCAATTTTTTGAAGCAGTTATTCCAGACTTCGAAGATATCTTTTTCCCCAGTTTCATGCCACCTTTATCATCTCTAATTCCTTTTACAACACTTTTTCCTTCATTTCTAAGCTTCTTCAACAACCTCCAGAATATCTTGCCACCTTCTTGATATTTATTTTCTAAATTCTTGCCAAAGTCCTCCCATGACTTTTGTTTAGCTAGTTTTACACACTGTTTAGCTTTCTTACATTTGTCTCTGTATTCTTTAAGAGCACAAGCTGAGAAATACTTATTTGCCAGGAACTTTTGATATGCTTTCTTCTTTTCCTTCACTGCCTCTTTAACTCCCTTTGTCCACAATGGAGTTCTGATTTTTCTATCCTTGCAGACAACCTCACCACATGCCTCTCTAGCTGAATCAATCAGGGTTTTCTTCAAGGATTGCCACTGAATCTCCAAGGTTTGGTTCCTGTTCTCAAACTGTTACATTTTTTCTTCAATAATATTTGTGTATTTTAGTCTATAGTTCACATCTGAGAGCTGCCCAATTTTTATTTGCTTTAAAACTTTCTTACATGTTATTCTTTTCAATACGAAATTCAATTGTATCCTGCTCAAGACTAAACAGTGATCGCTTCCAATTTCAAATCCTCTGTACACTCTGGTGTCCTGCACCAAGGAGAAAACATCACAATCAACAATAACATAGTCAATGAGACTTTTCTTATTCCTAGCCTCTTCTCTCCATGTGAATTTATGCACATTTTTATGTTGAAACATAGTGTTAGTAATAACCAGTCCATGTCCTGAGCAGAAATCCAACAGGTATTTGACATTATTATTAGCTTTGCTCTTTTCTCCAAATTTTCCCAAAATATTTTTGTATGTCTGACAATCATTTCCTACTCTGCTATTTAGATCCCTAACGAGGATCAACTTTTCCTTTTTCATTGCGTCAGTTGCTTTCTCTAAAGCCTCAAAAAATTCCTCCACTTCTACCTTAGTAGAACCTTCTGTGGGACCATAGGAACAAATAAGTCTCATTGTCCAGTTTCCCATTCTCATATTTGCCCACACATCACTCTACTTGAGACTACCTGCCATTCAAGAAGATTAGCCTCGTATTTAATTGACTAGTATGGCTACTCCTTCTTTTCCTTGATTGTCATTGCCTGAGTTTTCATTTTGTATTTATTGCTCAGAAAGATCTCACCAGTTTTCATCTTTTTTGTTTCAGTCACCCCTATTATGTCGATCATGTACTTACGTAATTCCTCAGCTAGCTCCATTTCTTTGCCATTCAGGCTTCTTATGTTAATAGTACCAATCTTTAACTCTGGTGATGTTGAGTTGGGGTGTGTTTTCAGATTTGTTATCGTAGGTGACTTTTCGCTGTTTGCCCTGGTTCCCTGGTGAAAATAATGGGGGCCTTGTTTAACCAGGCGACACCCCAGCTGGCATGAAATTCTGTCATGTTGTACCATCATTTTGTATTTAGGTTTAAGCCAATAAGAATACAATTTGGTCAACTAAATCCCAAATTGCCAGCCATCCTCGTTCATACAATATCCAGGTAGATACCTAAAAGGGTGCACTACAAGAAGGTGAGGATTGGACATTAGGTCAGAAGCCCTGGTCGGTTCTCTGCATTCCTTTAAAGGCTATGTGGAAGTCTCCTCTCAGTAATATAGCTTTGGCCCTTAAGCACCCCTATAAACATTTCCTTAGCAGAAATTGAACTTTTAAAATAATTAACAAACAATAGTCATCTTATTATCACAAAAGCAAAGAGGGAAAAGCCACTGTAGTTATGGACTCTGCAGAATATAAATGGAAAATATCTCTTGACAGATATTTTCCATTTATATTCTGACAGATAGATTTATCTGTCAGAATTGTGATCTGAAACTAGATCACAATCCCACCAATAATCAATTCCAAAAATTAAACTCACTGTTAGATGAAGTTGTAAGCCTTGATGGAGATATCACAGATAAACTTAACTTATTCTGCTAGAACTCCAACCTTTTATGGTTTGCAAACGATCCATAAGGAGGACATTACTCATTGCCCTATTATTGACTGTATATTCTCCTATATATATTGCATAGCTAAGTTTATAACTAGTCTAGCCATAAATACTGTTATAACTTGAACAGCACATAAACCTTTAATCTATCAGTAAATCATTTACAGCTTTCAGCATGCATAGAGCAGCACTCAATGTTCAAAATGCCCCTCCCCATTGTCTTCCATAAATACTGTTATAACTTGAACAGCACATAAACCTTTAATCTATCAGTAAATCATTTACAGCTTTCAGCATGCATAGAGCAGCACTCAATGTTCGAAATGCCCCTCCCCATTGTCTTCACGCATTTTCAAAGTCTGTGGGATCACATATTGATGGTGGCATGCACAACAACATCCAACAGAAACAATGCCACTGCTCACTTCAAATTCACCTTCATGCTGGCGATGCTAGGGTGTCTTTTCTTGCAGACTATTCTCTGACCTATTCTCAGACTACTCTATGCTCTGATACAATTTTTATCAAATTTATATCAATTGGCATGGATATGGTCACCTAGGTTCTGAGAAGAAGGAGAGACAGTTGAGAAGACACAAAAAGTGATAAAGTTGTTTATTGGAATTATGGCTGAAGCAACTATAGCTACAAGGCTGTGGCTTCCTTATGTCTGTAAATAAACTGTTCTTCTGGCCAGTTTACCTGTTTTGGGGGATGAAAAACTTCATATTTCTGGGAGGGAAATCCCTTCCAGCTCAGAACACCTTCAGTTGAGAAACAGAAAGTGGTCAAAGTGGAAAGTGGACTATGGAATTGTAAATATGATGACAGATTGAAGGAATGTGGTCTTCGAAGTTTGAGGAACAGATTGATAAGAGGAGATATAACAGAAACATAAGTTAGTAAGGGGGAACATATAATATAGATAGAAGTGAGATTTTGCAGCTTGGCTGGTGGCTGACTACAGATTCTTTTCCAGGGATTGGAGATGATGGTAGATAGGAGTTGAAGGTCAGAGGACATAGTGTTCAAAATAGCTCACAGGATTACCTTGTTCAAAAAAGCACTGCAAGAAGCTGCAATGAGGAAAGTTTTGATATGGTCACATCTAGACCACTGCATACAGATTTGATCACTTTGATTTCTTGGGAATGAAGAAGTGGCAAATATGATCCAGAAACAAGTGACTAGATGACAACCAGTTTGTAGACTGCTCCTATTGAGAACAATTGATGGTTTGTATGTAAAAAAAAAGTGGTTGGTATGGAATTGGATGACATGAGTGAGTGCATCTTTAGCAAGTGTATTCAAGCAGAGATACAACAGATATTAAAATATGAGAGAATAAAATTTTACTCATTCATACATGCAGAAAGTTTTTTACCTTGTGTGTAAAATTTTTACATTAAAGATACCAAGCAATTTTACACTTGATTTTAATCCTTTTCCCAAGTAAGCAAAACAAAGTTTTGCACGTGAAATATACGTATGTGCAAAACTTTGTTTTGCTTACTTGGGAAAAGGATTAAAACCAAGTATAAAATTTCTTGGTATCTTTAACATATTTTACAGCAAAGGTAAAAAACTTTCCACATCTTTCTCTCATCCAGAGATTTTTTATTAAGAAGATCATGCACCTTTTGTACTTGTATATGAGATATATATGACTTCTGCATTACTTCAATCTTGGTATCTTTCCTGGGTCTGGTTCCCACTGAAGGGACCTCATTAAAGGTCGAAACCAGTCTGGGTAGTGGGCCCTTCCATTACATTGCATTATACATGCCTGAAAGGGGTGTGCTTTGCATTATGGGATACATACATACTAAGGCAAGTGATATGAAATCATTAGCCTCTGTATACAAGTAGCTCAGAAGTGAATATATTTCACGTGTAATACTTTGTTTTGCTTACTTGGGAAATGGATTAAAACCAAGTATAAAATTTCTTGGTATCTTTAATATAATATAATTCCTTAACACAATTTTACCTACTTTGTAGGTAAAACTAAGTAGTATCACAATTATTAAACTGCTAGTGCTACCACAGCAAGTTAATTATGTAAATCTATTTTTTTTTTTTTAACTTAAAACATCTGGTAATCATCATGGTGCCACCACACACACACACCAAATCAGTGTGTTAAATCGGGAAAAAAAAAAAAAAATATATATATATATATATATATAACAAGAAAACTAAATCGCTCTTTCAATGGCACCAAAAGCATGCTACATGCAAAAAAAAAAAAAAAAAATTCTATGAAATTACTGAGTGATCTAGATTTAA
This sequence comes from Typopeltis vanoorti, assembly GCF_054136105.1. Lineage (NCBI taxonomy): Eukaryota > Metazoa > Arthropoda > Arachnida > Uropygi > Thelyphonidae > Typopeltis > Typopeltis vanoorti. The sequence continues at coordinate 3,957,599 of NC_143574.1, read as the reverse complement.
GACAATTAAAACTTTATTTAGGATTACTTCATTTGATAATATATATTTTTATCTCTGATTAATTTTTGTAAAAGATTTAAGATAGGAATTTTAATAATACTCACTTAAACACTTGTAACCTTGATAAAAAATTCCCCTGGATGGAGGAATAAAAAAAATTAAGTCAATATAACACTTTCCATACAATATGTTACCACAAAATTATGATTTTAATCAGATACAGTATTTTCCCACCTATCTCTGAGGGATATATACTGGAAAAACTTTGTAGATACAGTTGATTCTCATATAGCTAACTGCAAAAGACCACAGGAGCAGATGGTTATAATGAAGTTGTTCTAGCACAGTTTGCATCCAGGACTTTTCAGTAGTTATAATGGCATTTGCTATAGTGAGTACCAACTGTATCAACCTCACATTTAGATTACTTAGCATACCTAAATATCAACAACAACAAAACTGGAAAATTAGTGTTACTGTAGGAAAACCAAACCCTCTCCAATTTTTAGTATCCAAACCATCTCATCACCTCATTTTCCTTTTACCCTGTGGTGTCGAGGGTTTATTAATCATTGGACCTGAACCGTTCACAGGATAAGGTGGTCAAGCCCTATGCCCCAGTGTATCCTATGTCCATAGTGTTGAGTTCTCAAGGCTGATTTGCCTGCTTTGCAGGATGAAAACCCTACTGTCCGTGCCCAAGACCGGCTAACTTGGCTATGGCTGAGGAAGATCCTTCACCTCCTCACGTCACCAACGGGAATAGAACCTAGGACATTCCTTCCCGAAGCATATGGTTCGAAAGCACACAGCCACTAGGCTAACCGTGCATATCAAAACCAAATTATCTTTATATCACACACCACTGGTTATAAAAGAAATCTCTCAGTGTACTACAACAACACAGGAGCAGCACTTAAGTGACTTCCGGGAGGGTTACATCTGAGAAATCCATCAATTTGCCAAGAGGAACAAAAATAAATTTAACAAGAAATTCAATATTCTGTTATGTGGAAAAGGGAAGCTGTTTCCATAGTTCTAAAGAACTATAGATGCCAGTTCAGAATACAAAATAAGCATGCTGAAATCAATTTCAGGTAATTCAAATGTGTCAGCGATGTGTTTTCTGATAAGGAATTTCTATGCATTGTTAGATCTCTGTTTAGAATGGAACTTGCACTTTAGTCTTAAAATCTTATTTATAATATCATTATCCCTACATCTTAAGAGGAGAGAAAAAAAAGTTTATTAACAGATAATTTTCTCATAAGATGTAAGGATACTGATCACTGGAGAATCAATGGAGAAGTCAGCATTTTCCTGGATCTAGCACTGATGATATCTAAATAAAGGCTGAAACTTGTTTCAGTAATGACCCTTCCCAATAATACATGTAGCTCTGAAAAGAGGTATACCGTACATTATGAGATATTGAGGCAATTAATGTGAAGTAAAGCATCTATATAAAGTAGTCTTGTCATGCAGATGCTTCACATGCAAAATGTGTTTGTATATTTAAAGCAGTGGTTCTTAACCTGGGGGTGTGAGAAAGCATTTCAGGGGTGCGAGAAAAGTTTCTAAATTTTGACCCAGATTCGATGGACGACAGCTATTTAATAAAAGACGATCTTATTGAAATACAAGCCAATGCACGTATCCAAATGGAATTTGAAAAACTGGACTTAGAACAATTCTGGTGTACACAGTTAGAACCTTATCCACAGCTGGCAAAAGCAGCATTGCAGACACTTTTACCATTTGCCACCACCTACCTGTGTGAAATGGGATTTTCATCACTTTTGGACATAAAAACAAAAGCCAGAAATCGTTTAAATGCAAGTGATGATTTACGCATGGCTCTTTCAAAAAAGGAGCCTCGCTTCAAAAGTATTATGAATAAACAACAACATAGCCATTAAAAATTGAGATGTTGTTTTGTATGTATATGTAAATGTATGTGTTTATTTTTCAATAAATAAAATTATCTTGCAATAGATGTAATTTCCTAAATAAAGAAATAGAAACACATTTTTCAAGGGGGTGCAAGAACTTATTTTTAGATTCAACGGGGTGCCAATCACTAAAAAGGTTAAGACCCACTGGTTTAAAGGATAAAAACAAGAATAATTTTTTTTTGTCTAGAATAGTTTACTTTATTAAAACAAAGTAAGATATTCTGGAGAAGTATACCAAACACCTACAGTAACTGTCCCATCCTTCAATCTTTCACCTGCAAGAGAGATTAAGAGAGGCACATAATTCCATACTGTAAATATGATTTCAATTATGGGCAGCACTACACGCAATAAAATATTTAACAAGTTAATTTTTTTATTATTATTATATTCTATTGTTAATATGCTTCCTCTGTAGTAGTGTTCTTTGCTTGAAGAAATCTGCACTGCCCCACTCATGCTATTTGCTAGCTCTTACCATTACAATTTCTGGTATGCAATTTCACTTGCTCTCCCCCCCCTCCCCCCATCTCCCTTGTGAAATGTGTGCAAGCTCAAAGTTAATTCTGACATCATTAAATCTTAAACAGTGTTAAATTAAAATTAATGTTATTTTCAGGCTGTCCAAATTGGATATAATTTATCTAGTATGAAAATACGTTGGAAAAGTGATTGCAGTTCATCCAGAATCCATTTAAATAAACTGTAACCATCTCTATTTGTCTGTTGTCTAGGCATTCCAGTTTTTCGTGGATGTCTGAAATAATTATTTTATACAAACTGCAAAATATTTTTCTAACAAAGTAAAATGCATCTTTCTCTGGGATCTTCAGATAAACCATAAAATTTGCCATGTATTTGTCTGTTGGTTTTATTATTTTTAATTCATGTTCACTGAATATAATAGAAAATGATTCATAAAAATATTAAAACTAGAAATCCATATTTTATACTTAATTTGATACTTAAAAAATAAATGGGTTAAATCAATGCTGGTATAAAAAGACATTCGTAATGTGATTCAAAAAAATTTGTTGGTAGTATTCATCATTAATTTAATGATGAATTTTATCAACGAATGATTAGAACCACATGAGAATCTTGAACAAAAAGCACAAATAGCTAGTGTAGAGATCCAGAATCTTTTACTACAGAAATTAACAGTTTATAATGAACAAATTTATCACATTTCACGATACACACGCAAATACTGAATAAGAATGATTTCACTATTGTTAAAAAAAACTGGCAAATCATCTAATTCTAATATTATTGAATCTACTAGTGTTACTAAACCACTGCATCAAACAAACAAAAAGTTGGCAAAAAAAAAAAAAACATAAAAAACATGAGTAAATTAACTTTATTTTTAATAATTTTAAAAAAATGTATTATTGAGAGTAAAGATAAGACAGTCTGCCTTATCTGTCAGCAAGTAATTCTATTATGAAAAGAAAGATATCATTAAAAGAGGAAACAGAAAAGAAAAATAAAATAGTATTCTGAAAATCTCTGAATGATTAGCAAAACATCATTAAGAAATAATTAAAAATTACCACCACATTTCTAGCAGAAAAATAATACAAGCAAGCATTCTCAAGGATGAATTTTTGGAGGGGAAAAAAGCAGATTTTTCAAAAGTTTTCTACACAAATTAGAAGGGGGAATCTGACACAAAATCTCACAAAAGTTAGTTTTCTTAATAAATTTTAAGATATTAGATAAATGTTGTTTACATAAACAACATTTATCTAATAACAATTATTTTTTCTGAATTTATCTCAAAACTACTGTGTTTATTAGTTTCAGCACAAAATTAAATTACAAAAGTATTATCATTATTATGTGACACCTTCAAGGAGTTCAAAGACTCATCAAGGGAGGACACCTACTCAACAACTCTGTCTCCACCACTCAATCCACCAACTACAGTGAACCGCATCATCTACACCCCAGATGGCAAACCTATGGCATGTATGAGAATTTTGCTGGCACATCGACGATTTACAGGTGATATCCTTTTATACGCTTATAAATTATTCAACCTTCTTTTTTTTAACTGTTACAATACGTACAATTCAAATTTTGTTTTACACGAAAGAGCAGCTATGAAGATGTGCATATGATTGGTGTAGTATTATCAAAAGATCGATCATTTTGATAATACCACGTGACCCAAAGACAAAGGTAATCAACAATTGTTGAGTTGAAATGTAATTAAAAACTTGGACAATAGTTTTAGTTAGATACTGTGTTTCCTGTGCAGCATATGGTTTGCTTGAGTCTATACAGCACAGTTTCTGTGAGAGGGGACATGTGATTCATTAGTTAGCACCGTTTTTATTCCAGCTGTCTGTAATTGCACTATTTGTTGAGAAATATATTACACAGACTGCAATATAGTAAGCAGTCAATTAACATCTGTGTAATATTTAGAAACAATTAGTGTAATTAGAGACAACTCGAACGACAAACTTAATATAAAAAAAAAATACTCCACTCCCACAGACTATGCTGTATGCATGTGTCAGTTCACACTTCATGCATGCAAAACAAATAAAACTCAGAAAACAAAATCAGTAACTCATGACAACGTTCAATTCAATTGGCACAATAATCAATCACAGCCACTGATTCTAGGTGCTGCTGTCTGAGCGCTCACCATACCTTGCCTAATGGACAGTTCAAAACTATTGGAACACTATAAATTTGACCCACTGCATCATCTGTTGTGTGTGTGTGTGTGTGTGTGTGTGTGTGTGTGTGTGTGTGTGTGTGTGTGTGTGTGTGTGTGTGTGTATCTGTTCAAAGGGCTCAAAAGTGTATGTATTTATTTCTGACCACACACCTGGGCTATTAACACAAATGTGATGACTGATAGAAAACTGAAATTAAGGGAGCATATTGAAAAGGTGGTGAAGGTAACTCAGAGGATTGCTGCAATACTGATAAGGACGCTGACCTGCAGTGATAAAAGAGTTATCGTTCTGTTGTATAAGACCCTAATCAGACCACACTTAGATTATTGTTCTCAAATTTGGTCCCCAGGATTCGAAGGGGATAAATTAATTGTGGAAGGGTACAGAGGTAGATAACAAAGGTGGTTTCAGGACTGTACAATATTAGTTATGAGAATAGGCTAAGGGAATGTGGACTGCAAAGTTTGGTAGATAGAAGGAGAGGTGATATGATCAAGACTTTTAAGCTGTTGAGAGGTAGTTACAGGGTGCACACTGGGGAGTTCTTTCACTTGGTGGAGCAGCAGAAGGAGTAATGACAAGGGACCATCCCCGGAAGTTACGAAAGGAAGCTGTAAGCAGGAGGGTGAGGAGTGGTTTCTTTGCATGGAGGGTGGTGTAACCGTGGAATGCATTGCCTGATATAGTGGTGAGAGCAAGAACGGTCAATGAGTTCAAGGAGTGGTATGATAAGATTTTGTGTTTCTAGGAAGGACCTCCCACAATGAGTCTGTTCACTCCATGGAGGCCTGAATAATAATAATAATATATCCAAAGGCTTTTTAAGCATTGTTAATAATGCTAGTTATGACAGTCAAAAACAATAACTGAATAAAATCTCCATCATACCACTTTCAACCCACACATTCAACTACTGACCTTTATAATATTGCTTGTATCACACGAGCGGAATTTTCTCATTATTTCTTCAAAATCAGATTGATTACATTCTTAAAAATAACAGGAAATAATAAATTTGAAAGAAGGATTACATACATATAGCCAAAGGTGTTGTTTGTTTGTTTTTTCATTTGGAGAAGCAGGTAATGCACATGAACTTAATAATTTTAGCTACAATATACAAAAATATTAAACAAATAAAATACACAAACTTACATAAATTGCATCCAAAGAACATAGTTGTTCATGTTTTCCAAGCTAAGACAACTGATTCATTGTTGCCTCTGCATACCATGCGGTGTGTGTGTGTTTATTTGATATATGCACTATGATGAAAAAACCAAACTTTCATATGCCACGAAGCTAAGTATAAGACCAAATACTGCTAAGCATAATGACTTCATTCTGAATGTCAGTCTTTTCACTAAAATTGCTTGAAAAGCCTGAAAAGAAGTTCTTGTTTCCTATCACAACAGTAGAGTGTGATTGCTAAATCCTCCTTTTTTTAATTCTTTTTATGTGCAAAGTACACTATGTTCCTTGTTTCTAACCCCAAATGCCTATCCTGTTTGGCCAAAGTATACAAGCATGCAGGAAATACAAGTTATTTCCATACTAGGATCCTCAAAACTACACAAAAGAATGTGAGTACTTTGGTGATCAGAGAATTGCTATAGCACTAATCTTAAGCATTAAAAACAAAGTTGATTAAAAAATTAAGAAAAGCAATATCAACTTTTTAAAAGTCATAAAGGACAGTAGTAGTTGTCATGCTTCTGGTACATGCCTTGTATGTTGGGCAAAAAACATGGCAAGACAAGATAAAGGCAAAATTTAGCACAAATTAAAAGGTTAATTTTTGGAAAGTAATTGAACAGGAGAAGTCATATTTCTTTAACTGTCTCACAAAAAGTTTATAAATTTTTTTGCAATTTTTTTGTGAGACAGCAGTTACTTTACATTATAAAAAACAATATTGTGAGCATTTTTCACTTTCTTTAAAAATATTATATCCCATTCTATCTATAATATTCAAGAAAAATATAAATATTTAAGTTTTACCTCATCAACTTTTCACAGTTGGCACAACTGGTTGGCTTTTCAAAAGTGAACATCGTAAAATTGTGATCAGTTTGCCTCAAAGAAAAAGGATACACATTGTCCCTAAGAGAAAAAATATTTAAATATAAAATTGATATTTTCATGACAATTCATTCATATCAAAATACATGATATCACTCAGTAAAATTTATGAACCTTAATCAGAAATGCTTCTGCTATGGTGAAATTACTATTGAAACAGCATATCTTCTATTTGGCCCAGATCACGCTTCCCACCCTTCACCACTTTGTGATAATAGTCATGGAGTGTGGACCAATCTTCCTTCATCGGGTCCACTAGTCTATGTATGATTGTATGATTCAATGCACAGCTCTGGCCTATCTGATGTTCCAGTTTATTCCAAAGAAGTTCTACTGGGGTGAGGAAAGAATTATGTGCAGACCAGACAAGTTTTAAGACAAAATTTTCTTCAAACTATTATAATAGCAGGTGCAGCAGATATAATAGCAGCTCACTGAACAATGCCCATAAGAATCTGAAGAAGAGACATTGTCAGGGGCTCTGCAATTTCTTGAGAACTTGAAGTGCCTCTGACAAAGCTGTTTAAGTCTCAGCTCTAGCAAAGTTCCAAGGAGTGGGAGAAAGAGGGTAAGATATTTATATTACATAAAGGTGGCTCTAAGACAGTAGAAGCAAATTACAGACCAATTAGTATCTAATTGGTCTGTAAGTTAGTTAAAGGAAAAATCCAGCAAAGAGTAAACAGGAATACTCTATGATGGGCATCATGGCTTATAAAAGGTAGGTCTTGCCTTAGTATTTTACTCACATTTTATAATAGAGTGACAGCACAAGGAAAATTGCAATACCATAATACTGCTAGAGATTGCAAAGGCATTTTAACCACATGGGAAGCTGGTAGAAAAGATTGGGTTGTAAGGAGAGGGGGGGGGGGGGAGATAACAGACACCAGAGAGCAGTATATGGTAGAGTGGAATCTAGGAGAATGAGGATGACTGGTGGAGTACTTCAAGGTTCTGTACTGGGGCCACTACTCTTTAATTTGCATATTAATGATATATAGCAGAAAATTTAAAGGGAAATATTCAGTTGTTTGCTGATGATAGAAAACTAGAGAGGAATAATTGATAATGGTGATGCTTCTGCAGGTTGATTTAAATAAATTGGCATTATAGTCAAAGGATAATAACTGTGAATTTAATGTTGCAAAATAACAGACAAGGACAGGAGGTTGTTAAAACAGGTGGCAAATAAAAACAGGCTACAATCAGCCCAGACCATCCATGATGAGTTCCAGAGCGGCAGTAACACCATGGTGAGCACTAATACTGTACGAAAAGAACTCCATTTACTGAGTTTCCACAGAATTGCAGTGGCACATAAGCCGAACATCAACGAACAATGCAGCTCATCTGGTCTGGTGCAAAGAGCATGTGAGCTGGACAGCTGACCAGTGGAAAACGGTACTCCGGAGCAGTGAACAGTGAACCTGCCATCAGACTGGGAAGGTTCACCTCCCAGTCTGATGGCAGGGTGTGGAGGCAGCCTGGTGAACACTTGTTACCACAGTGTGTTGTATCCAAAATAAAGTTAGGTTGTGGAGTAATGGTGTGGGATGCATTCAGCTGGTTTGGAGTCGGACCAATGGTCACTGTCCGTGGTTCCATGAAGGCAAGTTAGTACCTTAATATTCTGAATAATCAGGTGCTACCTACACTGTGGAGTTTTTATGGAAGGGACCCCTGTTACTATCAAGACAACAATGCCACAAAGCTGCAGCTGTTATGGAATGAAGAGATGGGTGTTAAACAATTGCACTGGCCTACACAGAGTCTTGACCTCAACCCCATCGAAGAAACCACTCCTCACTCTTTTGCTCACAGCTTCCTTTTGTAATTTCTGGGGATGGCCCTTGTCATTGCTCCTGCTCCACCAAGCGAAAGAAGTCCCCAGTGTCCACCCGGTAACTATCTCTGAACAGCTTAAAAGTCTCAATCATATCACCTCTCCTTCTATCCACCAAACTCTGCAGTCCACATTCCCTCAGCTGATCCTCATAACTAATGTTGAACAGTCCTGAAACCATCTTTGTTATCCACTTCTGCACCCTTTCCACAGTTAATTTATTCCCTTCAAATCCTGGGGACCAAATTTGAGAACAATAATCTAAGTGTGATCTGATCAGGGTCTTATACAGTGGAATGATAATTCTTCTATCTCTGCAGGTCCTTCTCAGTATTGCAGCAATCTTCTGGGTTACCTTTGCCACCTTTGCAATATGCCCCCTGTATTTCAATTTTCTATCAATCAGCACCCCCCCCCAAGATCTCATCTCCCCTGCTTCCTCTAGTACAGCTCCTCCAATCGAGATGCAGCCTCCCATCAATGTATCCCAAACTTCAAGACTTAACATTTTGCTGTATTAAACCGACACCCCCATTCACTTACCCATCTGTCTAGTTTATTCAAATCCTCTTGCAGGGCTGCCACATCCGCACTATTACTAATAACCTTTCCCAGCATCATATCATCTGCAAACAACTGAATATCCCCTTGCAATCCATTGACATGAGGGTAAATAATACAGGTCCCAGTACCTAGCTCTGTGGAACCCCACTTGTAACCTCTTGCTTCCTTGATATTGCCCTTGATTCCATGATATTGTCTGATACCTATCAGATAGCTGATCCTGAATCCAGTCGACTAACCCAACATCTAAACCCATGTGCTGTAACTTAAATATCAGCTTGTCATGTGGCATCCTGTCAAATGCTTTTGCAAAAAAAAAAAAAAAAAAAAAAAAAAAAAAAAAAAAAAAAAAAAGGCAGTGTATGCCTTTCCCTCATCAACTGCTCTTGTCACTTTATTATAAAAGACAATCATAGAGCACCCCTTAACAAATCCATGTTGATTTACAGATATCATTACCCTCATCTGCCCAATGCTGTATATACTCCCTCACTAATTTCTCCAAGACCTTAACAACTACTGATGATGCACAAACTGGCCTATAATTAAACACTTCAAGTCTGCTACCACCCTTATGCAATGCCACTATCTTACCTTCCTCCAATTCCTTGGGTACCTTTCCCATAGCTAGACTTTTATTGAAAAACCAGGTCAAAAGAGCTATCAGTTTTTCAGCACATGCTCTCAAAACTCGTGGTGAAATACCATCCAGTCCCACATCTTTACTGACATCTAGAGTACAACATGTATTTGGAACACACTCTCCTCTTACACCTCTAAACCTTGAACCTGGCCTACCCCTCTAGTATTAAAACCTTCTTCTTCGGGATGAAATACTCCAATGAAGTGCTCATTGAACAATTCCACTATGTCCTCTGCATCAGTCACTCTATTCCCATTTTTATCCCACAATGTCATTCTTCCACAATCATTTCTCCTCCTACTGGCCACAAAGCTAAAAAATTTCCTAGGATTTTCTTTGGATTTTAGTGCAATCTCTTCTCATATTCAACTGCCTTCCTCACCATACTAGTCACTCTCCTGGCCTGAGTCTTATATTCTTCATGCATCTGGTCTCCACCCCCCTCTCCTTATATCTCTTCTATAATCTCTTTTTCACCTGCAGTTCTTGTTTAATATTGTTTGTCATCCACTTTATACCAAATTGTGTCTGCTTCTTCACTCGTGGAATACAGCTTACTATTGCTGCTAACAAATATTCTTTCAAAATTTCCCAAGCACTAATGATATCCTGGCTTTCAAAATTCCACCCTCCATGGAACTCCCAAGTTGATATCTAAGACTATTATAATCACCCATGTCATAATTCCACATATGTTCCCTTTTCTTTGATACACCTGCATGTCTATTAATCTCCCAAGTCAAAAACCATATGACCCACTCTCTCTCTCCAACTGGTGGGGGAGATGTCATCTCAGTTATTATTCCCTCTTGTTTCCTCTATTACATGTTGCCTAAGACATTTAATAGAGAATCCATCAAGAATTCCAGAAATTCTATTCCCTTTTACTACATGCATTTTCCTCTTCCCAGCTTATACTGCTGTAGTTAAAATCTCCCACAACAATCATTCTTCTTGTACTTGCCAAGCTCAACTGCCTAAACATTTCCTGCTCAGTTGAGAAAATTAGTTGAGATAATTAACAGTTAAGCAGAACTAATCTAAAATGCTATGGTTGCATTTTAGTTATTTAATTTAGATAATTAATTCATCTAAAAAGTCCACATAATAGTTTTTCACATCCAAGATGGGATCTAAATTCAAGTCTTTCTGAACAAAAAGTATCACTGATGCTATAGAAAGTATTTTAACTTGGGTATAGTTATGTTAAAGATACCAAGCAATTTTAAACCTGGTTTTACTCCATTTTTTCCAAGTAAGCAAACAGACAGAATTGCAGGCGCAAACTTGACATTTTGTCTGTTTGCTTACTTGGAAAAAATGGAGTAAAACCAGGTTTAAAATTGCTTGGTATCTTTAACATCACTGATGCTAAGTGAGCTGTAAAGATTCCTATTATAACAATTTATGAAATAATATCAAACCATATTCCTTATTCCTATTTACTTACAGTGCTTTTTCAATGGCTTCGGTCCATTTTTTCTTTATTTCTTCTGTTTTAGCATACATTGTGTAAGCAGTCTTGTTTTCTCGGTGCACAAGGTACCAATAATGACTCCACTAAAAAAATAAATAATATATATATATATATATATATATATATACACACACACACACACACACACACATTCTTAACTTAACAACCAAATAGTATGAGGAAAGAAAAGTACTTAAAATCGAAAATAGAAAGCACCCAGTATCACATTTAGAGTATTTTGATTTTAATAGCTAATGTTGAATATGGCATGATTGGGTTTGAGGTTATATAGTGAAAGGTCAGTGTATTTAGCACTCCTGTGAAATTGGTTTTTATCTCCCCCCCCCCACCCAGAATAATTCCTTTTTTTATAATATATTATTGCTGATTTTCACTTATTTAAAACACTTGGTATATTTCCTGATATTCTGTTGGAATATTGCAATATTAAAGTAGTAGTGAAACTGTAAACAAGAATCATGCCATTTGCCATTTCAGAAATAACCAAGATATTGAATATGAATTAACTTTGGAAATATCTAAACAAATACAAATTATTAGATGGATGATGAAGGAACTAGAAAAAGTCGAAAAGTGAATTAGAGAGTAAGCAGAAGAAACTGAAAGGTAAGCAATAAAAGAAAAGAAAACATAACAATGAATTGGGTAAGATAGTGCATAATAGCAATAATCTGAGATGTAAAATCAGTTATAAAAAGGATATTATACGGTATAGAGATTCAATTATAAAACATGATTGATGATTGTTACTACTCCAAGTAACATGCTGGAATCATAAACATGTGAAAATGGCTGTCAGTTCAATGTTATAAACGAAAAGTATAAAGTTTAGTTTAATGAGATATCCAGTGGCATATTATACTGATGGGATTATGCTAGAGATCTTGGAGCTTTGGTAGATAGAAAGTTGAAGTTCAAGAACCATATAGCAAAGATTGCAAATACAACACAGAGGATAACTGCAATGCTGAAATGAACAAAGATATGGAAGACATTTTACTTCTTTACAAGGCTTTGATATAACCTCACCTGGACTACTGTGCATAGATCTAGTCTCCTGGTTTCTAAGGTGATGCAGATACAACAGAGAAGCTGCAAAAGGAGAGTGTTAATAGATAGTATCAGGAGTGTGTAACATAAATTATGAAGATAGATTGAGAATTTGTGGATATTAGCAAACAGAGGGAAGAGGAGTGATATGACAGAGACCCATTAATTTCTGAAAGGCTCATACAGGATACCAGTAGATGGATGGAATTTTTTATTTTATGGAAGGTGGTAAGAGGAAAACAGTACAACAAGGGAAGTGAATGCAGTCAAGAAAGGAGTGAGAGTTAGGATTTTTCTCTTATAGAATGATATGCCTTTGGAGATGGTAAATGCAGATAATGTCAGGCATGATAGGTGAAGTGAGTGATATGTAGGTTCCCCTCAATGAATCCCTGGAGGTTACTTGAAATAATAATAATAACAACAACAATAACAACAACAATAAATAAACAGAAATGTTTTACTGGATACACACACACACCTGAGCTGCCCACAGCATTATGCAAACCATGTTCCATTAGTGGTGCTGTGCACAGCCAATGTGTGTTTATCAGTGGAGAGAGAGAGTTGTCTAGTTGTAGGGGTTAACATGCAGTGGTGAGATTATGAGGACTGTGTAGCTGTAAGTTTTAAAAGAGGTAAAGCGTGAGTAGACATATCGATACAAAATTAATAACGGAAAAACCTCGCGTACAAAGATTATTTAATAGTACAATTTTCGCCTGTGTGTCACAGGCATCTTCAGTAGATTAAGCTCAAATTAAACAATAACTGACAATTCCAAAAAGTGCCACCTAAGTAGCTGGTGTAAGATAACTAAAAAGGTCAAAAACTTTCCTAAAAATAAAAAAATAAAAATAAAAAAATAATAATAATAATAAAAAAATCAATACAATAAAAAGTTCGGAAAGATTAGCTGATTTGTAAAGTATATCTCCCATAAAGGGGATAGATGTAAGCCGTCGGATCTGTTTAAGTTAGGAGAATGAAGTACAGTTTCACGTTTCTTTATAAAGGCGTTCCATGAGAAACTGACTTTTGTGAAGAACTCTTGTCTTTCTCCAATGAACTCTGTGTCTAGTGAAGATGGCATGTTCTGCAAGTCAAGACTTTTCAGGTTTAAAGTATTCAATATAAGATTGGTGTTCTTCTAGCCGAATAGAGGCAGATCTTCCCGTTTGTCCGAAATAAGATAATCCACAAGAGCACGGAATCTGGTAGACAACTGGATGATTAAGATGTGGAAGCTTGTCCTTAGGAGAAGTTTGTTAATTTTGTATCAATGTGTAGCTGTAATAGCACTTCACAAGGCTGGAATGCAGCCACCTGTTATTTTCAACATGCTAAAAACACTTAGATTAGTAAGATGTTTGTGAGTATTGAACTATTAAACATTACATTGACACAGAAGATGTATCTGACCACAAAAGAACAGGTTGACCATGCTGCATTAGGACAACAGCTTGTGATGGCAGTAAGGGCACATTTTGCTATAATCTTATGAGAACACAGAAAGTGATGTCGTAAGAGAGGAATGAACATTTCACAGAGAATGATATCACACATATTACGTGATGACCTAGAGGTGAGAGCCTACTGTTCTACTAGACACTTCCTAACATTACAACTCGTGCATCAGTGGGTGATTAAATCAAAGGCTCTTCTTCAGAGGTATGTGAACAACAGACACAGAGATATTGTCTTCTCATTATTTAACATGTTCGCTGCCATGCTACTTCGGCATTGTCTGTTCCCGTACGCCGAGCGATTTCACTTCTTCAAGGTCAGTACAGTATTCTCATTGATGGTGGTTAGCATTATACGAGTATACTTGTAGCTGGCTTGTGTAGCTCATATATGAACTACTAGTATACTCGTAGTTGGCAGCGAACGTGTTAACCACCAAAATGATTGGGTATATGCCCTGGAGGGTCACATGGAACATGCCATAGCACCCAGGATTTAAAAAGGTCATCACCCCAGCATCAGTGATGGTTTGGTGACAGATGATGTATGTGTGTGTGTGGGGGGGGGGGGGGGGGGTAATCCAAGTTGATTTATATAAGAAATGGATCAAAACCTCTGCCAAAGTGTATCGACACACCATGCTGGAACATATGCTTGGCCCCTGAACAACACCATGCTTCACACTACAAGGGTAGTCTGAAAAAAAGTTCTCGGCCTAACAATGAAAAAAGAAATTTATAATTTCAAAATTATTTTTATTTTTCAACATAATCTCCCTTAAGACTAATACATTTATTCCAGCGATGCTCCAGCACCATTATCTCATCCCTGTAGTGGTTCTCAGTAAGATCTGTAAAATTGGATACCCCCCCCCCACCCACACACACACACACATACCAGCTGCAATCACCTCTTGATTCAGAAAAAAAGGCTGACCAGCGAGGAAGAGTTTTAGTTATGGGAAGAGATAGAAGTCAGAGGGAGCAAAATCTGGGGAATAGGTTGGATATTCCAACAACTCATAGTGCAGATCCCTTAATTTTTCCATTGCCAAAACACCTTTGTGAGCAGGTGCATTGTCCTGATGAAAGATGTTTTTTTTCTTCTGCAAACTGGACCTTTTCTAATTTTTTTTCGTCTAGTCTGGTTAAAAGATCGGAATAATATTCTGCGGTTATTGTTTTTCCCTTTTCAAAATAATTAATAAACAAAATCCATTAGCATCCCAAAACACTGATGTCATGACCTTTCCTGCTGATGGAACCAACTTTGTCTTCTTTTGTGTGAACAACCGACTTCTGTCTACTGTTTTGACTGCGGTTTGGATTCTGGTGTCTAACGGTGCATTCAAGTCTCATCCATAGTAATAAATCGATGCACAAAATCAGTTTTATTCTTGTTAAAATGTTCCAAGCACTGTTCAGAGATTTTCATGCGAGTGCGTTTTTGATCTGCTGTGAGCAAGTGCGGCACCCATCCTGTACAAAGCTTTTTCATTTGCAATTCTTCATGCAAAATATATCCTACATGTTCTTTTGAAATGCCTATAGTCGCAGCAATTTCATGCACTTTGACTCGCTGGTCATCCAATACCATATTTTGCACTTGATCAATGATTTCTATGTTGTTACACTTTTTGGACATCCTTCACATGGTTCATCTTCAAGGCTGGTAAGGCCATGTTTAAACTCAGCAGCCCATTTCTTAATTGTCGAAATCTAAGGAGAAGAGTGCCCATAAATCAGAGTAATAATAAAAATAATTAATAAATAATTATTATGTAAATAATAAAAACATTAAAACATCAGTGGGAACCAGACACCCATGAAGATACTAAGGGTAAATCAATGTAGAAGGCATATATTTCCTATATACAAGTAGTAAAATGGTGTATTACCATATTATTATATACTCCAGATCAGAAATAGCTATAGAAAGTTTTAGTTGGTTATAATGTAGATTATAAATGACAAGAAATTATATTGTTGTTTTAAACCTTTGCCAATAAAAAATTAAAACAAGAATATAATCTTTCGATCTAATAAAGGTCGAAACGAGTCTGGGTAATGATTGTCCTGTAATGCACAGCAATATACATGTCCAAAAAGAAGTGTACTTTGTATTATTGAATACCAAGGCAACTGATGTGAAGCCAACAGCTTCCATATACAAGTAGACTAGTCACAAAGATTCTTCATGTACAAACCTTGGTTTGTGCTCGTGTAGGTGAAGGATTAAAGCAAGAATTTGTTATTTATAATATACATTATTAGCCCTGTATAGATAAGTCCTTTGGCTGGAAAGATAAATTGAAGGATAAATTGAATACACCATTTATCAGGTCTTTTCAATCAAATATAATCAAAAATAAGAGTCAAGCCTTTTCCAATTACTTAATTCTATGACTTAATAGAATGTTGTAGAGACAAAAGTTTACATATATTAATCCACGAATTAAATATACCAAAGTATCAACTGTTTAAAGAAGTTAATTAATCTTATCTGTAATCTTCGCAATGTGTGCTTTCCAGAGCATTTCTGAAGCAATGGGATTGAGTGGAGGTTTCCTCAAGAAAAATAGAAAACAGTAGCAGCAAATGTTCTTATACACAGTCACACAAATAAAAATAAAAATCCATATCTTACCTTTAGTGACTGTACCTTAATGTAAATAGATTTAGTTTTCATTTAGCATGAACCAAATATATTAACGATTAGTCTGTCACAAGCATTAACTATCTCATGATGAACAAGATGAACAGAATTATTTTTGAACATTCCTGAGTTTCCATTTAACAAATGTCAGGTTAATAAATAACATTATACAGTTTTTCCTTTCCTTTCAACCACATAAGTTCACACTGCATCACATTTATTACTCAAGGAACATTTCCTCAATGAGTCTTTGGACTCCCTGGAGGCGTGATGTAATAATAATAGTGAAAACATAGAAAACCAATATTCCTTTCTTGCATTCATTTTTATGTGAATCCTAACAACTTTCCTTTCTCTTTTCGCATAGCACGATTCCTTTCTAACTTCTCCTAATGCATTATGTCTCTCAGCTGTTCTAATATGACAATACAGCATACTTAATGTATTTCATCACTGCAGATGTATGAATGTCATAACAGCAAATCACAAACAAAGAGCAGATCAATAGAAAACATGATAATGAATAGACTATATCTGATAAGATATCATGCTCATACAAATTCTAATCTATTTACATACATATTTTGTTATTTTAATTTATTAATTCAACTAATAATAAATAATTTGTCCATGGACAGATTCTAAAGATGTTTAAATGAATTCAGATCTTTTAAGTACTAAAAAACCAGTTAGATGACAAGAAGAGAGTGGAAAGATCACAAGACAGATCTAAGACCTAAGGCAAAAGAGGACAACAAAAAAGCTCGTAAAATTTTAATTGTATTATCTTAGTAAGACTGAATCCATAATAATCAAGGAAGGAATAATTTTAATAAATAATGACTTCAATGATATACCCTCTAGTGTAATGCATTTCATGGGTTACAAATATTTGCATACGTGGATATTATAACATATATGCTACTTAGTTTGATTTCATCATTCTCAAAATTTCTCAATTTTGAGGTTAATCAAGTGTGATAAATAGTTCATAAATGGTAACTTACAACATCTCTTCAGTAATGGTGTAAGCATCTCAATAAACCAATCGAATTTTTCTATGAAAATAAATTAGTGAATAATGATGATATATCATACACAGTTTTTCAGCCTGTAAAATTGTGAAAATTACTAATACTAAATATTTTGGATCTATTAAAATTTATCGATGGATTTCAAACTGGGCAAATTTTTATATATATAAAAATTTTCTTTCATTTTAAACAAAATGTACAACATATAAATATTTTTTTTTTCATTTCTCAATTGACTGCTGAAATTAATTTACCTTGTCTCTGCTTCCAATCTTAGCATTACTGATATCTTCGACTTTATAATCATGAAGCACTAAAGCCTCTTTATAACTATACTGTTCCCCCTTCAGAAAAAAATAAAAATAAATTTTAAAAATCACATTTATCTAAATTAAACTTTTAAATTAAAGATGCCAAGAAATTATATTCTTGGTTTAATCCATTATCCAAGTATAAGCAAACAAAATTTATCGTATAACCAAGCAGGAAAACTTTCATCGTAAGCTTTTAAACTTAACGTGTGATAACATAATATGCTGTTAGGTTTATACATCCACATGCATGAAAATTTCCAAAACACCTAACATTAACCTATATTCAATATAATTATTTTAGTTTATGTGTTTTATGCTCTACCTCTGACCCACTGGTCAGAGGTAGAGCACAAACCACACAGAATATGTTTTCATTTGTTGTGGAAATATGAAGTCAACTAGAATGTTCACACATAATATATTTATTAACTCTCTGATTCATTCATTAACTTTCAAGAAATGTAGTCAGCTATTCTGGAAGATTTAGTTGTAGAGACTAGATCATGAGGCTATAATCGTCTATCCTCATCATGAGGCTCTAATCTTCTTATAAGAAAGTTAGTTATATATATTTAATCTGTGCAATGATTATACATGCTATCAAAGCAATCTTCATATATGAAGGACAGTAAGTAACATAATCACATTGAATTTGAATTATGTTAGGTGTTTTTGAAAATTTTCATTATGCATTAAGTTTAAAAACTTATGATGAAAAGTTTTTTCATTATAAGTTTTCATCATAAAGGGTAGAAACCAAAGAGCAGTTAAATGCAGTTTCATTTTAATACATGGTTCTATTTACTTACATGTAGTTTAAGTTTGGGGGTGCTTAAGGGGGTCAAAGCTGTATAACTGAGAGGAGACGTCCACATAGCCTTTAAAGGAATGCGGAGAACCGACCAGGGCTTCTGACCTAACACCCAATCCTCAACCTCTCATGGTGCACCCTGTTGGGTATCTACCTGGATACTGAACGAATGAGAATGGGCTGGCAATTTGGGATTTAGCCGACCATGTATTCCTATTAGTTAAACCAAAATACAAAATGATGGTACAACATGACAAAATTTCATGCCGGCTGGAGCGTCGTCCGGTTAAACAAGGCCCCCGTTGTTTTCGCCACGAAAGGGCGAACAGCGAAAAGTCATCTACTGGAACAAACCTGCACCCCAACTGAACATCACAGAGTTAAAGATCGGTACTATCAACATAAGAAGCCTGAATGGCAAAAAAATGGAGCTAGCTGAAGAATTACATAAGTACCAGATCGACATAATAGGGGTGACTGAAACAAAAAAAAAAAAAAAAAAAAAAAAAACTGGTAAGATCTTTCTGAGCAATAAATACAAAATGTTATATTCAGGCAATGGCAATCAAGGAAAAGAAGGAGTAGTCATAGTATTCAACACAAAATACAAGGCTCATCTTCTTGAATGGCAGGTAGTGTCAAGTAGAGTGATTTGAGTAAATATCAGAATGGGGAACTGGACAATAAGACTTATTTGTGCCTATGGTCCCACAGAAGGTTCTACTAAGGTAGAAGTGGAGGAATTTTTTTGAGGCTCTAGAGAAAGCTACTGACACAATGAAAAAGGAAAAGTTGGTCCTTGTTGGGAATCTAAATAGCAGAGTAGGAAGTGATTGTCAGACATACAAAAATGTTTTGGGAAAATTTGGAGAAAAGAGCAAAACTAATAATAATGGCAAATACCTGTTGTATTTCTGCTCAGGACATGGACTGGTTATTACTAACCCCATGTTCCAACATAAAAATGTGCACAAATTCACATGGAGAGAAGAGGCAAGGAATAAGAAGTCTCATTGTGTAAAGTGGGAAAACTCCACTTGGTTATACTATAAATTAAAGATGCCAAGAAATTATATTCTTGGTTTAATCCTTTATCCAAGTGTAACAAACTTAGTTGCACTGTCATGAAGTTACTTCATGTGCAAACGTTGTTTGCTTACACTTGGATAAAGAATTAAACTAAGAATATAATTTCTTGGCATCTTGAATTTATGGTATAATCAAGTGGAAAAACTTTCAGCATCTCTAATTCTTGTGGTCATTATCTCTTCATAAATCTTCATATAGTGACACAATGTTATTCCTCTATAGTTACTTGAGCCTTCTTTATAAACAGTGTGCCTGTTAAGTAATGAGATTGATTCTTTACAGGACAGCCCTTTGAATAAAAGTAACAAATGTTTATAGTTTTGACTGCTAGAGTGTATTGTAATCACAGGTGCATATTTCAAGTTGGATGATGCAGCCATTAAAATAAGAGTGTGTGAGTGGAATGTCAGAAGTTGCTTCATGGAGCAAAGAGCTGTGATAAAAATTTACTGTAAATTAGGAAAAACTGTTACAAAAGTGTATCAAGACCTAAAAAAAAAAAGTTTACACCAATGATTGTCTGAACTGTGTACAGGTGTTCTACTGGTTTTCGATGTTTAAAAAAAAAAAAGGGGGGGGGGGGGAGTCCCTGGAGGATGAACCACACTGTGGATGGCTAGTTTCTGCCTTAGTATCCCATAATGCAAAGCACATATCCTTATGGACATGTATAATGGTATGCATTATGGGAAGGGTCACTACCCAGACGGGTTTCGACCTTTATTGAGGTCTCATCAGTGGGAACCAGACCCAGAGGTAATGCCAAGGTTGAAGTAATGCAGAAAACTTCAAACAACTATCTCTAATCCAGAGTAATTTAATAATAAGGTGTGAGACCTTTTGGCTACTTGTATATGAAAATATGACTTCTGAATTACTTCAACCTTGGTATCACCTCTGGGCCTGGCTTCCACTGATGAGACCTCAATAAAGGTCGGAATATGAGGCCAGAAATGTCAGTCTGGGTAATGACATTTCCCATAATGTATAGCACTATACATGTCCATAAGGATATGTGCTTTGCATTATGGGATGCTAAGGCAGGTGATGTGAAGTCATTAGCCTCTATATAGGAGTTGCTCCAGTCCTGAAAATATGAGGTATGGATATTAAATAACAAGACTGGTTGCAAAAATGTGGTTTATTATTGTTATCCCCTTTAACATATCCCCCTCCTCTAACTATACACTGCTGCATACGAATTTTGGAAGCAGTGCTGCAAATCTTCAGGTGTTATCTGCTTCGGCAGAGCTGCCATTTTGCCCTTTATCTCATCCACTGACTGAAAATGGGTGCCCTTCAATACAGATTTCAACTTTGGAAAAAGATAAAAGTCGCATGGAGCTAAGTCCAGAAACAAAGAGATGATTGATGCACTGGAAAACTCCCACGTCACCGAGAACGAAAAAAGTAAGAATGAGCAAATCAAAACTGAAGGCAATGCTGATATGATGGCACGGTAATGATTGAATGGGTACCAGAGGATCAGGCAGTTAACCAACATTATTACCTTGAGGTTCTGGTCAAGCTGAGAGAATGAGTGAGGAAGAAGAGGCCTGATCTGTGGAAGAATAACGATTGGATTCTCCATCAGGACAACACTCCAGCCCACAGTGAACTGTCTGTAAATCAGTATCTGGCTGATAAGAAGATTCCGGTGTTGGACCATCCACCTAACTCACCTAACTAACTGACTTAGCTCCACGCCACTTTTAACTTTTTCCAAAGTTAAAATCCGCATTGAAGTGCACCCATTTTCAGTCAGTGGATGAGATAAAGGAGAAAACGGCAGTGCTACTGAAGCAAATAATGTAACTGTGACCCAAATGTCTTTAGTGATGACTTGCAGCACTGCTTCCAACAATGGAAAATTCGTATGCAACAGTGTATAGATAGAGGAGGAGTATGTTGAAGGGGGATAGCAATTAAGTTGCACAATTGTAATAATAAAACACATATTTGCAACCATCTCGTTATTTAATAGCCACACCTCGTACTGCAGGTGCAAACTTTGTTTGCTTACACTTGGATAAGGGATTAAACCAAGAATATAATTTCTTGGCACCTTTAATTTATGAATTCCAGATCTTGGTCCACATTAACCTCTCCAACACTTTAACCATGTCTGATACACAATCCTTCCACTCCTTTGGATCTTGGCCCACTAAGGCTCATATTAAACAAGTATGTGAAAGCAGATGTCACCTCCCTAGCACATTTCCTCAAGACACATGGTGATATATCATTAATTTCCAAAGCTTTATTAACATCAAGTTTGCTCAATTCCCCCATATACCTCCTGTTCACTCAAAGTCAGTCTCTCCTCCTCCTTTTCCACTGCACTCAAACTCTGCATGATGTCACATTCCCAAGAATGAAATACCTTTATGAACTGCTCATTTAATATCTCAACTATATCCTCTGCAGTGGTTATCCTGTTACTTTCACCAACCAATGCACATCCTTCTTTCAAGTTGGATAATCATTTTTTTTTTCTTTTGCTGGCTACATATCGAAAACTCCCTAGGGGTTTAGCAGTTAGCTACTAGAGCCAAAAAAAAAAAAAAAAAAAAAAAAAAAAAAAAAAAAAAAAAAATCTTCATTAACTAACTGCTGCTCATACTGCGCTTCTGCTATCTTAACCAATCAAGTTGTCTGTTCTTTGTACTGCTCATGCAACTGATTATTACCACTCATGTTATGCTGCTTCCATTATGCCTTCTTCCTTAAGGTTACATGCTAAATATCTCTGTTGATCCATTTTGCACCTGGACTCTTGGAATACATTCAGACATTGTTTCTGCTAGACAGTTCTTGAATAGTACCCAAGCAACACTGAGCTTTCCACTCAACTTTTGATTCCATTGTATAGCTGCAACCTGTCTCATGAGCTTTTCATAATCACCAGCCTTGCAGTTCCACATACATCCTTTCCCCACCGAAGTGCTCATATAGCTAGCAACCATCCAGGTAACACTTCATGGTCACCAATGTAAGAAGAGAGAATGAAGTAAAGTTATTAAAAGATAAAAATAAGAACACAATTGAAGAGCAAGATGTCATCGTGGAAGGCATGATAATGTTTTAAACAATGTGCATTCTTGTAACTGACCCAAATGTCTTTAGTGAACAGACTGGTCCCAATTTGATATTAGGCCTATTACACTAACTGCAGTTAGATTGGCTATAAATATGCCATCATAAAATTTAATAAATCACCAAGGGATGCGGGAATGTGGTAAGATTAATGCAGAAATAAAAGAAGATGGAAAAAGTACTGTGAGATCCTGATCATTTTCTAACAAAATGATAAAATTCCCTAAGACTTCACCAAAAGTATAACAGTGTCCATTTTTAAGAAAGGAGATTATACAGAGTGAAAATTATATGGAAATTACCTTATATATTTCAGTTAAGGTCCTCTGCATACAACCAAATTAAAGATGAGCATAGTGGATTCTGGATTCAGGAAGGAAAAGGAGATGCATCGACTAAATATTTTCTGAAGCAGATCCTTGAGAAATGTTTAGAATTTCATTAAAAGGCTTTTCTTTGAATAGCTGACAAACGTAATAGTATTATTACTAATTTATAAGATGACAGCACAGGTCATGTTAAAACATGCAGCATAGAGTTGATTTCATGATGAACAAGACCTGGCAAAGAAGGACTAGGGACTAAAATGGTCTTGACGATTTTGGCCGTATTCACAAATAATGTGGGAGGAGAGAAATTATCTCCTTTATTACTGCAATTTATGATGCTAGAGTCAACAAAGTTTGACTATCAAAATTGAGAAAAGAGTTGATGAAAAGAGATGATAAAGATGAATCATCTATCTTTGTTAAAGGATGGGCTTCAGAGCAAATCTCTCACTTCAAGCCAGCTGTGTAAATGATATTGGTGAGGGGAGAAATGAATTGGGTTTAGAAGATTAGGAACTGCTTCTGAAGTGATTTTAAAGATAGTGAAATAACAGTAAGAACTTGAAATTACAATATCTCAGGTGGTATGGTCACTTAAACAGAATGGGTAAAGAAAGATTAGCAAAACAAGTGTTCTCTGCCAGGTTGGAGGCAAAACGACCCAGAGGAAGACCAAGATATAGGTGGATTGATACGGTTCAAAGTGCCTTAGACGATAGAAATATAAGATCTGATAATGTTGGAGTCTTGACAAGTAACAGGCTGATCTGGAGGAAAATTGTAGATAAGAAGTTAGTAATGATGTAATTTTTTTCATGTAGTACTATCATATCATGTACACCCCTTGAGGGTAAATGGCAGGAATTTGATGATGATGATGATGATGATGCTGTTTTGCATTATGGAGGTGAGATGTGGATATTATATAAGAGAGATACTCTGAGACTTCATGCTTTGGATCAATGGTGTTTAAGGAGTATCTTTGGAGTAAGATGGTTTGAATTTGTGAATAATGATATGTTGGAGGAATGGTCAATCACTCTTAGCGCTATCCTATTTAAGGAAATGCTAGAATGGTTAAGCCATGCTGCCAGAATGTAGGGAGATTCGCTTGGTCAACATGATTATATTATGTGACCCAGTGTAGGTAGTGAATGAGATAGACTAACATATCAAACAAGACCTTAATAGAAATAGCATATAGTGGCATGAAGGTGATTAGTACACACACATCTCGTCTGATCAGACTGAGCATCTTCAATCTGGTTGTCAAACTTTTGTAATCATTGATTGCTTCAGGATTATTTATATATATATATATATATATATATATATATATATATATATATATATATATATATATATATATATATATATCATACTAATTATGTATAGAGATTCTCTATGTTGTTCATAGTTTTTTTAACCTGCAGTGTTTAGTGTTTTTTCTTTTATAATGTCACCTGATGAAAGCTGTTATAAGCCAAAACTAGTCGTGTTTTACTATTAAACCCCCTTTTACCTTACTCTCGGTTTAAGTCATTCAACTCTTTTGTATTTCAACCGAGTCAATAATTCATCATACACACACACACACATATATATATATACACACACACACATGCACGCACACACAGTAAAACCCCGATTTTAAGTTCCTGCGATTAACATTTTCCTGTCATTTTCCATTGGTCCCGTCTTAAGGCCTATTCTTACGATATATTGTTTTCCCACCATTCACATCATGGTGAACGAAATAACGTTCACCATGATGTGAACGTTATTTCCCGTGATTTGCAGTTTTTTCTCGGGTGGCAACACTGATTTTTAAATCGATTTCTGCAGAAATCTGCACATTTATGTTCCCAGGTGGCATTGCTTTCAGCTGTAGTTACGTTTCTGCCATCACAGTGACTTGCACGTTTGCAGCAGTGATGTAGTGATGAGCGACACGGTGATTTTTCAATCACAGTACAAACTGATACCGTGAAATTTTCATATCAGTAATTTTAAACTATCAGTAGCTCGTGGCACCGTAACGTGTTGTGATGTGATTTCACATTCAGTGCTATACTGAAATCGTGAACAAGGATCATACACAAATTGTGAAATCACATTCATACTTCTACCAAGTAACAGTTGTTACTCGTGAATATTAGATATCAGTGAATAAACCACAGTTCATGAAATATCGCTTCAATAGCTTGCAGTGTTGGTGTTCGTAGTCACAATTCAGAAGCACATGGTATATTTCAGAATTTCTGTTATGTAATTTAGCATGTGATAGTTGCTTTCAAGTTGTGGTGGTGGATGATCCATGCTAGTAACATGAAGAAAAAAAGACAGAAAATGTATTTCGGTAGAAGAAAAGATGGCAATTCTGCGATGTGTAGATTGGCATGCCAGAACACATGTGCAATTAGCAAAAGATCTTGGACTCTCCATGTCCACTTTGAACACGATAGTAAAAAACAGGTCAAGCATTGAACTCAATGCAAAGCAATCTGGCCCTATGTCAAAAAAATGAAAATATATCCAGACATCGATATATAATGAATTGGATAGACTTGTGGCGGAGTGGTTTGTTTCTACGAGAGCGTCGGGTATTCCAGTCGATGGTACTATATTCCGAGTGAAAGCCCTTGAATTTGCTGCAAGGTTGGGGATTAATGGTTTTACTTCGTCAAATGGATGGATTGATCGTTTCAAGACTCGTCACAATATTGTGTATAATCAAGTGTGTGGAGAAAGTAATAGTGTTGCAGGGAAAACTGTAAACCAGTGGAAACAGGAACTATATTTTGTAATCTAGTATGTAGAGTCACATACTAGCAGTAAGTCATCTTTTATCCTTTTTTTTTAATGTTTTTTACATTTTCTGCTATTTACACTTTTTCCATGAGTCACCTGGAATGTATAAAAAAGGGGTTTTACTGTGTGTGTGTGTGTGTGTGTGTGTGTGTGTGTGTGTGTGTGTGTGTGTATATATATATATAAAACAATCTAAGGGCACTACTACATTTATACTTTAACACTGAACAATAAGGAAAATAAAAATTTTGTTTTCAACCAAAAAAACTTATTTAGCAAAATTTATACTCATCAAATGAATGCATAGTGCCATAACCTTAATTTTAAGCTTTGTTCCTTGCTTTGGCAAGAAGATCGATAAAATGCTGAAAATGAACTTCAAGTTACAAATCACAAGCACATATCCACAAAGTTTCTATGGATAATGCTTATAATTTCTTCAATACATGCTGAGAATAAATACACTGCTTGAAAAGATGTCAACAGACACCCTAGTGTGAGGAACAAACAGCCATGGCATCTACCTTAGTAAGATGCAGGACCTCCTTTCGCTACAATGACTGCAGCAATCCTACCGTGCATACTTTCCACAAGCGTACGATAGCAATCAACAGGAATTTTGGACCATTCTTCCTGTAGGCATGTAATAAGGTTCTGAACTTGTGGGGCAGATGTCCCTTGACCTCACTTAGTGCTCCAGTTGTTCCTGTTTGAACACCCCCCCCAAGATGTTCAAACAGGGTTGAGATCATGGCTCTGTGGAAGCCATTCAAGTGTGGTTATATTCTTGTCCACAAACCTTATGACATGGTGCATGTCATAAGGCTGCTGCTGTAATAAGGTTTCATTGTTGCTGCTGTAATAAGGTTGCATTGTTTCATAAGGTTGAAAGAAACAATGGTCAGTTCTGTAGAAAAACCACAAAGTAGGAAGCATTGCATTGTCCAGAATGTTTAGATACCTCTCAGAGATCAATGTTCGCAGTGCCAAAAACAGAGATCCAAGGCCAAACTAGGAAAAACAGGACCATACCATCATATTGCCAACTATGAATTTCATAGTTGGGGTTACGCACTCTTGTAAGAGATGTTCACCAGGCATCTGCAACACCCACACTAGTATCTACTTAGTACAGAGTGTAGCATGATTTGTTGCTCCATAACACAGCTTTCCAAGCCTCCATATTCCACTGTACATGCTCTTTGCACCACCGAAGACAATGCATGTTGGTTTGAATAATGTGGGATTTCCATATTGCAGTCCTACCATGGAAACCCATGTTGTGAGCCTTGGTTCTGAATTTTTTTTGTGCAGATTCATGTTCCAGTCCATGCTCAGAACTCTGCATTCAACATGTCAGCCAACAAATGGCAGTTTTTACATGTTATCCTTCGTAGCATCATATGGTCATGTTCAGTGAGTGTGGGTAGCACTGCAGTTGACTACCTGGGCTTCCATCTCAGTATATCACTGGCTGTTGACCTGGGATGGTCCAATTTGTCAACAATTTTCTGAACAGATAGGCCTGCAATGTTGCAGGCCTATCACAACGCCTCTTTCAAACTCCGTCGGTTCCCTTCTCATAGCCATTTCACCCAGGCACTGACTTGGGAACATCAATTCCCCCAATTTATACTGGATATAAACATGTATCTCATTACATGGTATGATGCACCTTGCCCATGGAAGTGTCCATTGACTTCTTTCCAAGCAATGTCTCATTCTGTGTTAACAGTGCTTGAATTAGGAAATATTAGTAGGATCATCGATTGTGAAGTGGCTATTGAAGCTGAAACAATTCCATGTTAGATACTATTGAAATAAAATAGATGTGAAGCATAAATTAACTTTGTCCAATAGTAAAGTGTTTTTATCCCTCTTTGCTACATGATATTTACAAAAAAAAAAAAAAAATCACAATAAACAGTTGTCACAAACTGCTGAATTTTACAGTTCATATTTTGAACTCTGAATACCTAATCCTATTTTATCTTATCTGTGCTGAATAAAACTTTTTTGGACCCATGGCCTGTGCCAGTCTCATTCCCTCTTTTCCTTGAATTCTATTATCCTCCAACTGGAAGATATTAGAGTATCATCTTGGGTATCGAGATGTCAATTCTTTCATGTTTTTTTTTTTTTTTTTTTTTGTACATTTTATCTATTACTGAATATACTTTTAAGTGTATTTCTGTGCTTCATTTTTCGTCTTAGCACACAGCCTGCTGGTTGCATGTAGGAGTTTAATTTCTACACTATTATTTTTTCTTCTACAGTTTTTATGGTCTATATTTCGCTTCCATAAAGTAGAGAAGGGCTTGCCAGGAATTATAAACTTTTATTCTTGTATACATTTCAACTTGGTTAGGTTTAATAATATGATTGATCATCCTTGTTATCTTTAATAATCTGGAAATTTTGGCATCGATGTCAGCTTCTTTTAGATGATATAGAGTATCCAAGGAATTTGAAGTATCTAATTTGTTTTAAATTGTTCAATTGTGATTTTACTTTACATTGGAGATAATCCTTTAAAAGCCACAGCTCTTGTCTTATCTTTTGATATCTCCATTCCAAACTGTACACTTATTTATCTCCACAGTATCCTTAAAGCAAGCTAATCAACTTCAATGCTTCCAAAATGCAGTTTAGTTTGTTTTCTCATAAAAAAAGACCTCAGATCTTCTCCACTTATTTTTGATAATGCTCAGCTCAACCGTTAAGAATAAATCTCTCTTCTTGGACTTACTCTTACTCCGAACCTTTCCTGGCACAATCATATCACTTCTATAGCATCATCATCATCATCATCATATTCCAAAAAACTTGGCATCCCTTTCTGCTTAAGATGGTACTTCTCTGCTGAAGAGTTACTTACTCTGTATAAATTCCAAATCCAACCAACATTTGAATACTGCTCTCATGTTTGGGGTAGTGCACCTGAGACCTCCCTAAAAATTCTTGATGCTTTTCAGAAAAGGGCAGTCCAGTTGAATAATGACACTTCTCTCAAAGGCTCTTCGACCACTTTCCCATGGAAGATCAGTTTCTGCATTGTGTCTTTTCTACAGATATTTCTATAAGCATTGTTCAGCAGAACTTGCTTCCATTATGCCTCCCATTTCTGCACGATGTACAGGAACTGGACAATAATACCCCATCTGGCATGACATTTCATTGCACTGTAATGAAATGTCATCATGTTGCTTTAATTTAAGCCAATAGAATGTAATCTGGATGGCTAAGTCTCAAATCGATAGCACATCCTCATTCATTCAGTATTCAAGCAGATATTACATTAGAAACCTTGGTTAATTTTCTGCATTCTTCTTCAAATATTTAGTTCTGACTTTTACGCAATCCCTTATTGTTATTATTACATAACATCTTCATAGAGTACAAGGACTCATCACAGGTAGACACATTCCACACCACATAACCCAAAATTTATGCAATTACTGAAAAAATTGGTATCACTGATCCATTCAAAGACCACTTATGATAAATTTGTTGGAGGGAAAACTCCATAGGCATTTCTCAACTTGATTCACATATGAACTTTCTTACTTTATAAGTCACAACAACATAGCCATGAAATAGTGGTAGTGAAGTCTGTGTATCAGTGTTTAAGACTGTGGTTATGTACCCCATCAAAGAGATAAGGGCCATACCTAAAAGGTATTATGGTAATATGTAAAATAAATTTAGTATGAAAATCAGCAATAAAAAGCCAATGAAAATAAGCAGAAACATTGTAAACATCAACTGCATTCTGAATGAAGAACCTATAAAACAAGTAAAACACTTTGGGCTATTTAAAAACAATTTTTAGTGAAGAAGGTAAATTAAATATGGAAATAGACAACAGGTATGTCAGGAAGTCGAATGAATAAATTTATATGGAATAATTAACAGTGTTCAAACCAATTTTAACTTATGGATCTGAGAGCTGAGTTGGATATAAACACTTGATCCAAGACTGGAGTCTACAGATATGAGAGTTCTGAGAAAGATGAGGAGAGTGAACAGATGGCATCAAAAACAGTAGTATATTAAAAATGAGAATATTGGGGAAAAACTTGGCATTATTAGCATTCAGAAATGTGTTAGCAGAGCTAATATCATGTGATATGGTCAACAGAGATTAGCTCTGGCTACGCTTAGCAAAACCCACCTTCCAGAGGAAGACCAAGATCTAGATGGATTGCTAAAGTAATAAGTGGCTTAGAAGAACAAAATATAAGATATGATAATATTGGCATCTTGATAGATAACAGATTCATTTGAAAATTTCTGATAGGAAGTTAATGATGTAACTTTTTCAAGAAGTATCATCATAATATCCTGTTCTTATGGGTAGGCTCTCCTTAGGAATAAATGTCAGAAATTTGATCATGATGACGACGATGTGAAATAACCTTTAATGAAAAGCACACAGGATTGAAATCCATAATACCGATTCTAGTGAACTGCAATCTGTAACTAAACAAAAAATCTTTTGTGTCTATATCATCATCATCAATCTCCTGATATATACCCCTAAAGGATGTTCAGGTTATTACTATGATCTCTACATGATCTCTTTCCTGCCATCTTGCCATCAATGTTTTACTAACCTTTCTTCACCCATTCTATTTAAGTGGCAGTACCACCTTAGATTAGCTCTGCTGACACATTCCTGAATTTTTATTTATTTTTATTTTATGTTGGGCTCATATACAGGAGGTTGGCTGGTCAACCTAGAGTACATTAGTACCGTATATGGGTGGTGGGTTGCGAAAGGAGAAACTTGTTTTGAACGTGATTTGAACGCCTGTATGTTGCATTCCTTGGGAAATATGTCTGGGGGAAGACTGTTCCACAGTACTGCAGTAGCA
The DNA here is from genome assembly GCF_054136105.1 of Typopeltis vanoorti. NCBI lineage: Eukaryota > Metazoa > Arthropoda > Arachnida > Uropygi > Thelyphonidae > Typopeltis > Typopeltis vanoorti. Next base: position 3,926,779 of record NC_143574.1, on the reverse strand, counting down.
GGGATGAATGAGGAGGAAAAGAAACTTGTTCTGTGGGTTTCAAGGTGTACTGTGAAAGGATGTTGGGCGGCAGCTATGTGTTCCAATGGGCTTAGTACAGGGTGGGGAATTATTGATGCTGTTTCAGATGAACATTTCCCATGGAAATATTTATAGAATATATAGATTGCAGAGATCAAGCATCTATGTGAAAGTGGGGAGAGTGAGTTGGCGAGGGATGGGTCATTTATTAGTCTTATTGCTCTCCTCTGTATTGAGTCAAGCATTTTGAGGAAGCTTTTTGCAGCCCCACTCCAGATGTGAGAGCAGTATTCGAGACCTGGGCGGATTTGTGACTTGTATAGTGTTAACAGCTGTTTATAGGTGAAGTAGCATCTTGAGCAAAAGAGAAAAACCTAGTTTTTTGGAAGCCGAGGATGCAATGGTTGTGATGTGTTTATGCCAGGAGAGGCTTGATGTCGAGGTAATTCCGAGAAGAGAAATTTCATCTTGTCTGAGAATTTGAGTGTTATCGAAAACAATGCTGGGGGAAAATGGTTCTTTTTTTGTGAGAAATAAGACAGAACTGGGTTTTACTAGCGTTGAAGTTGACGAGGTTATCTGAGCCCCATTGGAGGTCGGAATTAAGGGCAGTGGTGGTTGGTTGATGTTCTGTGGGTTGAGGTGAGTTGTGTAGAGTAGGGTTTGTCAAATGAAAGGGAGGAATGTAATGTGTTGTCATCTGCAAAACTGTGTATTGGGTTAGAGGTCAACTGAAGTACGTCATTGATATATAGAAGGAAGAGGGTCGGTGAGAGAACTGAACCTTGTGGGACCCCAGCATTAGTTGGATGATGAGAGGATAGGGAGCCGTCTACCATCACACATAATATGCATCCAGACAGGAAGCTGACAATCCATCTGCAGAAGTCCTGGGGCAGTCCAAATGATGGGAGTTTGCTTAGTAAGCCTTTGTGCCAGACTCGGTCAAAGGAGATATCAAGTGCAACTACTTGGGATTCACCGAATTTCTCCATGGTGTTTGTGATGGGTGATGTATGAGAGTAGATCTCCTGTTAAACGGCTTTGATGGAATCCGTACTGGTGGTCGCTTAATAGCTGGGTACCTTCAAGGTAGATTAGGAGTTGAGAGTTGACGATTTTCTCCATTACTTTAGATAGGACTGAAGTGAGTGAGATATTGCAGTAGTTACATGGCAGTGATTTGTCACCCTTTTTAGGAATGGGTTGAATATAGGCTATCAAGGTTTTGAGATATATACCAGTGGAATAAGAGAGCTAATAACACTGGCCAACAAAAAAAAAATTTTTGTTTTCTGCTGATTATGATCTGACACTTGTTTTTTACTAATTTGGGTGTGCTGATTTCAAATATCAAACCCATTTTTCTCTATCACGTCAGGTTTTTCCTCTATGGCATTTTCTTTTTGCTAATTTGTAAGTTTTTGATAGTTTCAAGGAGGCAGTACTATTTAGAGGATCAAAAAAATCGATTTTTTTAATATTATTTTCTGAAAGTATGTACTTTTAAAAATCTGTTCCTAACTTTTTATCAAGAAATTTGACGAAGATATAGCCTATTATTCAAAGTGGTGCGCAGATCAGAATCGGAGCACTCACCGCTCTCGCTTGTTAGTAAATGAATAAATGCGTAAGAACCTGCAATGGCACGTACTGGCACTTTGAATGCGAGAGAGGCCGATAATTAGATACATAACTACTTAACAATATTCATTAAAAATTACAAGAATATTTATAAAAAAATAACAATTTTACTTACACGAGTTTCAGGGAATAAATTTTTGTTTGTAGCAATTTCTGCTGTGTGTTCTGTTTTGGCAATCCCTTTGAATACACTAACAGTAGTCGGCCTTCCTGTGAGAATCCCATCTTCCTTGGTACCGATCTTCCATAGTTTTTAAGTCTTGATGAAATCTTTCGCCTTGTTCATCGCTTACAGCACCTAAATTCTCGGGGAACTCTATCAAGATGACTGTATAGGAAATGAAGCTTTGTGCTCATGTTGCAACTTAGGCGCTGGAAATTTTCAAGCATTGTTTCCACTAGATCTTTGTAATTGCACGCTTTTTTGTTTCCAAGAAAATTATTTGCAACCATCGTAAATGAAGTCCAGGCCTCTTTCTCAATTTCGTTCATAGAGTTGATGAAATTTGGGTCTCTCATTAAAGTTCTAATTTGCGGTCCATCAAATACACCGGCTTTAATTTTTTCATAACTAAGTCGTGGAAATTTTTCACATATGTATTCGAAACAGTCACCTTGTAAATCTAAAGCTTTAACATACTGCTTCATAAGACCTAGTTTGATGTGTAGAGGTGGAAAAATGATTTTTTCTCTGTCAATTAAAGGTTGATTTATAACATTCTGTTCTCCAATATTTAAGGATATTCTAAGAGGCCAATGTTTCTGACTCCAGTGTTGGTTTCTAGTTCGACTATCCCAGAAGCATAGAAAACACGGAAACTTTGTATATCCTCTTTGAAAGCCAAGTAAAAAGTTCACCATTTTAAGATCCACACAGATGATCCAGTTATGGTCTGTATATTTTAATAACTTCAGAACCTTTTTGTTTCCTCATATGTTTCCTTTAAGTGGACTGAATAGCTAATAGGAATTGAGCCATATACATTCCCATTGTGTAGTAAGACACACTTGAGAATTCTGCTTGAACTGTCGATAAATAAACGCCACTCATTTGGATGATATTGTACAACACTCATTTCAGTTAGTAAACCTGACACATTGTTACAAACCCACACTCGTGTTTAAAATATTGTACAAGATTACTTTCCCTGCTCCAATAAAAAGTTATCTTCGTATCTTGCTCCAGTAAGTTTTTTTCATTTAATCTTGAAGCTAACAATTCCGATGATTCCTTTGATAGGCCCAAATCTCTTACTAAGTCATTCAATTCCACTTGAGTAAAACGTTGCAGTCCAGAACTAGAAATTAAATTTTCATTGTCTAAATCAACACCCGGGTCTTGCTCCTCAAGAACATCTGGCATATCCCGATCATTTTTGTTCTCAAGTAAAGGAAGTCCTTTATAAATTGGCACGGCTATTTCATTGGAATGAGCAACTGGCCGAATTGCTGAGTCGAGATTTGGATACACAATTTTTTTCTTATTCTTCTTATTATAACCAGAAGTCTGAACTAAACAAAAATAGCAATCGTCTACATGATTTTTCGGTTCACGCCAAATCACTGGAATGCCAAAAACTAATTTTTGGCGTTTTCCCTTGCTCCACTGTCGTAAATTTTCTACACGACTTACACACTTTATTTGGAGCCCATAACATGTCCTGATCTGCAATTTTTACATCAAAGTATGCAAAGTACACTTTCTTAACGAAATCAGTGATATTTGTCCTTTGACTGGAAACAGTAAAGCTGCCACAAATGTAGCAGAAGGAATCTACACTATTGACACAATTTCGAGTAGTAGACATGATGTATTTTCTTCACTGCCGACTAACATGCAATTAACAAGACAAAAAAAACCAGAGACTTTATTGAAACATTATAAGCACTCATCATACTTTCACGATCGATTAACGATTGACTGATTTCGATCGTTTTTTGTCCGCTATGACGTATACAGCATTCATTTGTTTTAGGCAGTTGTCATCGCCTACTTTTCATCACCTAAATGTATTAGGTCGGTTATCGGCCTCTCTCACATTCAACTATCAAAAACTTACAAATTAGCAAAAAGAAAATGCCATAGAGGAAAAACCTGACGTGATAGAGAAAAATGGGTTTGATATTTGAAATCAGCGCACCCAAATTAGTAAAAAACAAGTCTCATATAAAAGTCAGCAAAAATTGTGTTGGACTGTGTAATGAATGCTAATAATGTCAAGTTCATTTTTAATATGATTCTGCCACTGATTCACTTCCCTAATTTTTTCCTCATACATGTGTGGTGTGGTCTGGTCTCTAGTCTTTGATCAAGTGCTTTATTTCTAATCCAACACTCAGATCCATAACTTAAAACTGGTTTGAACACTGTCTTGTACACTGCTAGTTTGGTGTTTTGGCTAATTTCTCTCTTATTTCATATAAATTTATTCAGTTGGCTACCACCATGCCAGCTTTGCATATTCTGTTCTCTATTTCCAGATTTAACCTGCTATCTTCACTAAACTCTGTGCCTGAATAGCTGAAATATTTTACTTGTTCTATAGGATCTCCATTCAGAATGCAGCTGAAGTTTTCTATGCTCCTGCCTATTTTCAGGGTTTTGGTCTTTTTATTGCTGATTTTCATGTCATACTTGTTACAGCTATTATTCAATTTAGTTAGAGAATCCTGGAGACTTGCACTAGATGTGTTTAGGAGTACAACATGATCTAGATAAAGCAAAGAGCTAAGTTTGACATCTCCAATTACAATGTCAGGTTTAATGTCACTTTCAGTCATAATGTGCATCCTTGTCTTACTCCTGATTTTACATGAAACCATCTTCCTATATTTCCTTCAATTCTAATTGCTGACTAACAACTTAAATATATAGACTATGTACTACTCTGTATAATGATCCATTCACCCCATATAACTGTAGTGTTTGAAAAGTTTTACTGTGGGCACCTTGTTGTATGCCTTTTCCCAAATCTACAAAATTCAAGTTCAGATCCTTGTCATATTCCCATCATTCATCATCATTTTCATGGAACATTCACATATTATTCTATGAAAATCTGATCTTGATTTTCTGAATTTGGCTTCAGCCCAGCTGGTTGTTCTCCAAGTTTTTCTTCCACAATCTTTCTCAACCTCTTTTCAAGTATGTTTGCATAAATTTTAATTGGAACATTTGTATAGAAATTCTTCTGTAATTCTCACATTTAGGCTTTATTCCCTTTTTTATAGAAGGATACTATGAAAACTCTGCTCCAATCATCAGGAATTTCACCTTCTGACCAAGTCCTCTGAATTATGCAGTGTAATCACTGCATGATTCAGATTCATTTCCTACTCTGCTGTTCAAATTCCTAACAAGAATCACTTTCTCCATTTTCTTTATGTCAGCTGCCTGTTCTGATGACTCAAAAAATTCCCCCACTTCTTCTTTTGAAGAACCATAGGCACAAATAAGTTCCATTGTCCATCTTCCCATTTTGAAGTTTCCCACATAACTCTACTTGAAACTGCCTTCCAATCAAGAAATTTATCTTCATGTTTGGTATTGAATGCTATTGCTACTCCTTCCTTTTCTTGATCATTACTGCCTGAAAATAACATCATATACTTATTACACAAATTGAAAAAGAATTCAGCAATAGGGACTGATGGGATATCAGCACGTGTGCTAAAAGAGGGTTCAGCTGAACTGGCTATTCCTTTGACCAGGCTGTTTATTATGAGTCTCAGAATAGGGAAGATTCCACAGGAATGTATGGTAATTCCATTGCACAAGGGTGATGCAAACACCGATGTATTCAACTATTGACCAATTAGTATCTCAGGAGTGGTGGTGAAGATTTTGGAAAAACTGGTTAGGGCTCACATTCAGAAATGGGTTGACAGTGAATCTCTACTTTGCAATGAACATGGGTTTACTAAGGAAAGGTCATTTTCAGATACTTGCTCACATTCTATAACAATGTTACCATTGAACTAGACAAGGGGAATGGATACACCATGATACTTTTGGATTTTGCTAAGGCTTTTGACAGAAACAGAGTGACAGACTGCTGCATAAATCAGAGAAAATGGGTTTGAGTTATAGAATATTAGCATGGATAAGAGCACTAGGGTTATTTTTTTGGCTGACTGAAAGATATCAAAAAGTGTATATGGGGGGGGATGTGCATCTGCAAAAAAAAACCCTAGTGGTGTACCACAAGGATCAGTGCTTGGTCCACTGCTATTGACTCTGTATAATATTGGGAAGGATTTGATAAGCGACATATAGCTATTTGCTGATGATGCAAAGATAGGTAGGGTAATCAGGATGCTGCCGATATGCAGAATGATTTAAATAGGCTGGAATTATGGTCATGGGAAAATGGGTGTCAGTTCAATGTCAGTAAATGTAAAGTGCTTCACTTTGGCGTGATTAGATATCCAATGTTGTATTATAGTGGTTGGATTATGCTAAAAGAAACTGATCAGGCTAGCGATCTTGGAGTGTTAGTAGATAGGAAGTTGAAGTTCAAGGGCTATGTGGCAAAGATAGCAAATACAACTCAAAAGATAATAGCAATGCTGAAACAAATGTTCACATGTAACGATAAGGATATCATTTTGCCTCTTTACAAAGCCTTGATAAGACCTCACTTGGATGACTGTGAGCAGGTCTGGTCTCCTGGTTTCCATTGTTATTCTGATATATTGGAGAGAGTATAAAGGAGTGTTAAACATGATATCAGGATTGTGGAACACTGATAATGAAGACAGATTGAGAATTTGTAGACTGCAGACGCTAGCAAACAGGAGAAAGAGGGGTGATATGATTGAGACTTACAAACTTCTGAAAGAGTCATACAGGATTTCAATTGATGGAATTTCAATTTATGGAGGGTTGGGGAAAGGACTAGAGGACATCATTGGAAGCTGAGAATGAAGGCTGCTAAGAAGGGGGGGGAGGGGCTAGATTTTTCTCTCAGAGGGTGGTGCATGATTGGAATGGATTGCCATGACAGTTGGTGTCCGTAATATGTGAACTCCCTCGATGAGTCTCTGACTCCATGGAAGTCTTGTCTTAATAATAATAATTATTATTATTATTTAGTAAGATCTCTTTTTTTTTTTTTAATCAAAACCTGAAGTCTGGTAATTTGTTTAGTCATTTATGAAATGAAACTTTTGAAAATCAATCTTTCTTGATCTTTGTGTTTATTAAATTTTATTTATTTGAGATGTCCCATATGGAGAGAAAGAGACAGAGAGAGGATTTCACCTCCATACAAGACAAATATTTTTCCAGAAACTTGGGATTTTTATCCAACAAAACAAACTGGCCAGAGAAAACAAACAAGAGAGAGGATCATCTGCCATATCAACGTATTAAAGGTTTATATGAAGCCAAATTACTTAGTTGTGACAAGCTACTGAGACTAACATCGAGAGGAAGAGAAGAAAAACATGCTTTTCTTGGGAACAAAAAATAACTAATGGATGGTAATAAGAAGTAGATGCCTTAATCAACATTTGTAAACTAGCCTGAATATAAGAGTTAATTTGTTCTATAACTTAAATGTAAGGTACAAAGGTACTTCATTGGTATCCTTTGTGTGTGCATATGTATTATTTTGAATTCTATAGTAAATAAGTTTAGTTATTGTTTGTTAGCATTATCAACTAAACAAATAAATTTAGTTGTTAGTTATCAAGAGTAACATGCTATTTCTCTGAAAACATACTGAGTGAATAATTCATATAAATCTTTATTCCAGTTATCTGAATGTTAGATGTTATGGTTTTTACATACAGACATAAATGTTGAAAAGAATATAAGTTAACCACCTGGTTAATATTTTATATCAAATATGCCTACCAAGGTGCAGTGCTACATACAAGCATTCTGTTATACAGGGCACATAGCAACATAGCAACTCATATGCTACATTTTGACTGCAGTAGTGAGCATTTCTCCTTCTTCCAAATCTATTGTTTTCACTTTTCTAGAATTTAAATTGCAACCACAATGCATTTTTTAGTCTGTCTTTTATAAGTGGTTAGAAGAAAATAGATCCTTTCAGAATTACAAAACAGCAAATAACCCAATGAAAAAACCAAATCACCTCAAAACTCCAAATCAATTAGACACTTATGCTTTACTTTAATGAGCCTCCACTTAAACTTTGTGTGGAGTTGAAAATTCACATTAAGTCGCTACTCTATCCGAAATGCAATTTCTAGTTCGAAAAAAAACCTGCTGATATCTCTAAAAAAATCAAGTTGTTAATATTATTATAACAGAAAGTATAAAGAGCAATATTTAACATAAAATTAATAATATAAAGAGAATTTGTTACACTATTCAGATATTTTGAAAAATGAAAAAATAAAGATATCATATTACCCCTAGTAGCTTGTCCACCATCTGCATCAGGAAAGAAAAAGGGCAGGCAGGCAAAAAGAAGAAAATGGAAGCCAAATTTATAAGAGTTGTTAGTAGGCTGAAAATATAGGTTATGTGTGCACTATTTCTTCATGCAATAAAATCATGCAATGAATAAAGGTTATAAAAGTTATATGATCATAATGACAGATTTAAAAAGATGTGCAATTTGACCCTAACTTATTTTCTTTTAATGTAATATATTATACAGTATTATATGATTAACTAAAAAAAAAAAAAACAAAATCACATGGGGAGAGGGGGACATACTATGCATTTAGTAAGATGGGAATGCAATCTGCATATATAATTTTTTTATAACAATAGTTAATTATTGGCTTACTCATAATTATTCATTAAAGTATACCTTTTTGTGGTATTAATTTTTGTGTGTAGATTATTACTATCATCTTCAGATCTCCATGAAGTCAAAGACTCGTCATGGGAAGTTCCTCTTATCACTCACTCACTCACACACACCTCATCATACCATGCCATAAATATATTCACATTCTCTGAGGTCACCATACTCACTGGCAATGCATTCCAATCATTCCCCACTGTTTATGCAAAATACCTGCTTTTCACTCCCTTGCTCCCATCCTCCTTTTACAGCTTCCAGGATGACCTCTTGTTCTCACCTCATCTCCAACCATTCCATGAAAAACCTCTTCAATGTTAATTTGAAAAAAAAAAAAAAAAAAAACTTGTCAACTTATATATCTATCACATCCTCAACCTTCTCTTCATATCCATAAGACTCTGTAAACTGCATTTTCTCAACCTTTCTTCATACTCCATATTAAAGACCAGGAAACCACCTTAGTCAATCATCTCTATAAACCTCAATAACCTAGATAGATATGGAAAAGGCTATGATAAGAAGGAAAGATGTCTGATGTAAAAGCAAACATCATTTCTCCTTACCATGACATGACAAGAGTGCATTCTACCTCCATTGTTATATCATCTCTATGGATCACATTATGAAGGAAAATGTAGCATTAAATCTGATACTCAAATGAGATATTAATTTTAGATCTTTAATTTATGCAAATGATGTTATACTTCTAAATAAACCCAGTGCTAAATCAAATAACTGCTGTAAGAGATTTCATGTGAAAAATCACTAATAAAACCAATGCTGACTTGGTTGGCAAAGTAGACAGCAAACTCACTATCCAACCAACAGGTTATGGGTTTGAGTCTCACAATGCCTGCTCTAGACAAGCTTATATAGCTCCTTGAGTTTATAAGGCAATAACATACATGGAAGATATCAGCTGTTCTCAACTTAGGCTCCCAATGGTGAACCTACAGTGCAAGTAAAATATTCAACTATTTAGGCACAATTTTTAGTGAGGGTGGCAAATTAAATATGGTAATAGATAAGAGAATAAGCAAAACAAACTGGTATGGTGTATATGAAGAATTTAATAAATTATTTGAATAAGAGAGAAATTAGCCCAAACTCTACCTACTACAATATACAAGATGGTGTAATCTGATTCTGACTTATGGAACTGAGAGCTGATGTAGAAATAAAACAGTTGTTCAAAGCCAAGAGACCACAGCCATGAGAGTTCTTGGGAGAATGAAATTATATTAATGGTGGAATTATATTGAAAAGGAAGATATTAAAAGAATTCAGAAAATAAAGTTTAGCAAAAGCAACTGTTTAATACCAGTCACAGAATACAAGATCCAGAGATAACTTGATGCAGTTAATAGTGTCTCAGAAGATATAAATCTGAGGTCCAACAATATTAGAAACCTATCAACTAACAGAATAATCTGAAAGAAAATTGTTAATAGTTAGTAATCATGTAAACTTATAACTGTAATGCTATCACAGTATTCTGTACACCAATTAAGTGTACATGTCCAAAACTGATGACGGTGGTGATGATAATTGACCAATTTGTAAAAAATATCTGTTGATGGAAACTAGTCACAAAAACTTAATACACAAGATGTTGATATCTGGTGTCTTTGATGATATCTGATATCATTGAAGACACCAGAAAAAGATGGCAATGAAAATAATGCTAAATGCTTGTATGTTAAAAAAAATATGCTTTTATACATTAAAAAATTATGTTTAATACTATTAAAAAAATTACAGCAAGTCATGGCTTTTCTCAGTTATGAAAAACTTCCAAAAATAACAACGGAAAACTAGGAAGAAAAAAACAACAACAACATAGTATGAAACATTCCAAAACACATTTAATAACGTTTACCAACATACCTCTGAAAGGAAAGCAATGCTGCCCACAATAATATAATATGTTCTCTTTGCTACTGCCAAATGAAAATAAATCCCCAATGAATATGATGAATATGAATAAAATCATAATATAAGAATGGAAGAAAAGATTTAAACAGAGAAATATCCTTTTTCTTCAACAGAGTAATTTATACCTGAAGATTGGAAGATAATATCTGTTAACAGATTTTTATTTAACAGTTAAGATTCTTAACAGATCTTCCAATCTGTTAAGAATCTGTAGACATGCAGATTTATTTAAAGGTATAACATTATCTGCATAAAATAAAGAGTGCATATTAATATAGCTGATTTTGATATCCGCTTTAATGACACTTTCCTTCATAATGTGATCAAATACAGTTGATGAATAACAGTAGAGGATGCACTCTTGCACTTGATTTTACGTCTTTCTGTATTTCCTTTAATTCTAACTACTGACTTAAATTTAAATATACATTATGCATTTCTTTATATAATGTTCTGTTTATACCATGTAACTATGGCATTTTGAACAGCTCTTCTCTTGGCACCTTGTCATATAGATCTGGATATGCATTCCAAAGATTTCTCACCTATCTCTCTTAAAGTAAAAATCTTGACTCGATAACCCAACCCCTATTTGCCTGAACCCTGTTTTTTGGTCCCATGTTTGCTTTTTCATAACCTCTTCTCAGGTATGCTCATCTTACAGATCAGTACTATGAAAGCTCTAATCATCTGAAATATGAGCTTATGACCATGTCTTCAGAATTATGCAGTGCTGCCACAGTAAACATATTTTATATATCCATATATGAGCATTTCTGGTTGAATATCATCCACTCCAGGTTGCTTTCCACATTTCAGGATTTTGACAGCTTTTTCTATCCAGAATATTGATATGTATCCCTGACTGCATTTCTTTTGAATATTTGCTACCACTGTTCTGTCACTTCTTGTTTCATTTAACAATCTTTCAAATTAATTACTCCAGACATCCAGAATATCTTAAACTTTCATGTAATCTTTATCATCTCCAATTCCTTTTAAAATACTCTTTCCTCCATTATGAATCGTTTTGAATAGTTTCCAAAATATCCTGCCATCTTCCTGGTATTTACATTTTTAGCAAAGTCCTCCCATGACTGTTGTTTAAGTCTTTTACATGGTGCTTCACTTTCTTATAATTTTCTCTATATTTTTTCAGAATACAAGTATATCAACAAGTTTGGTAGGAAGTTTTGATACACTTTCTTCTTTTCCAGGACTGCCTCTAACTTCTTGAGTCCACCATGAAGTTCAAAATTTTTTTTTTATCCTTGCAAACAACTTCACTACATGCCTTCTCTGCTCGATTAATACTTTCTTCAAAGTTTGCCACTGAGATTCCAAGGTTTATTTCTTGTTTTCAAATTCTTTTGGTTTTAAAACTTTCTTACATATTTTCCTTTTCAATATGATTTTCTTTTGTATCTTGCTCAAAACTGAATGATAATCACTTCCTATTTCAAATCCCCTCTACACTTGTATCTTAAACAAACATGATATCATAACCAGTAATAACATAGTAAGACTTTTACTTTTTGTCTTCACTTGATGCGAATTTGAATACATTTTAATGTTCAAATGTGGTATCAGTGATGCTAGCACCACATTGGATGGTGATGACATGGACTGGTCATCACCTAGTCCATGTCCCAGAAATCCAGCAGGTGCTTATTTAGCTTAATTATTAATTTTGCTGTTTTCTCCAACTTTTTCCCAAACAATTACATGCAGGATTCATTTCCTTACTCTGCTCTTGAAATCTTCAACAAGGACTAACTTTTCTTTTGTGTCATATACTTTATCTAATAACTCAATAAATTTCTTCACTTCTTCCTTAGTAAAGCCTTCTGTCAGACCACAGGTACAAGCAAATACCCATGGGCTAAATCAGTTAAAAGTGCTTTAAAAGACAGAAATTTTAGATACGACAATATTGGAGTGCTGACAAGAACAAACTAATTTAGATGAAAATCGTTGATAGGAGATTAGTAACAAATGGAACCTTAATCATGTAGTACTGTCTTATTAGGCTGCCCGCTCCTTGAGGGTGGAAAATTGAACATGTGCTATATCACACAGATCATATTGTTTAAACTCCATTAGTTTCTACCTTTTTGAATTGTCATTTCACTGAAAATAATCTGTTAGGGTCATATAGAAATATCTGATTTAATAAAGTTTTATTAACCTCTTATGTCAATGTTTCAATATCATAAAATGAGGAGGGGGGGAAGAAAAAAAAAAGAATGGACAGCAATAAGTGAAACACATTGGAAGAATGACTGACAATACAACTGTGGAGTGAAAAGGTCCAAATTCTATTCAAGCATGTATGCTGCCATGCATCATGGTAAGAGTGGCAGTATACATGTCTGAGAAAGAAGTGTGCTGGACATTACAGAATACCGAGCAATGCGATATGAACGAATTTATATCATCTTCTAAGAGAAAGCATCCTAGGATTTCCTCTGGCCTTTTCAACTAATTTCCTCATAATCTGATTTTGTCTTTCTTTACTCTGCCAATCACTCCTATTATAGACTGTGCTTTGTATGCTCACAAAGCTTGATCATCATATTTCTCCTTATATTCCTTCTGCAGCATTTTTTTTTTCTATGCAGCTTATGTTTAATGATGTTACAAATCTATTTAATTTCTATCTGACTTATCCTCTTAACTCTGGGAATACAGCCTGATGTAATCATGTTTAAACTTAGGTGCTGGGTTCATGATAGATGAAATCAGCACCTGAACTGGTTTCATGATAAATGAACAATGGAACGAAAACTGCCCGAGGAATGAACTGCTGAACAGTTTAATGCTCCCAATATTTTCTCTTTATCACAGAGAGACAACTTTGTACATCTTTGAAATACAATATAAATTTTAACACACATCCAAGTGACACAAAGAAAAGTGGAATTTAACAGATAAAGTTCAGGGTCCTAGCTAGGAAGATTGTGCTAGTCTTGGTTGTAGCATGGGATGCCTAAGAATTACAGTTTTCCATCTCTCTTCAAGTATTTCACAATATTTATTTCAATTAGGCTGGATTTTAAGGACAGGCAGAAGATTCTAAAAAGTCATTTTATTCATTTTAACTTGCAAAAATGAAGAATAGTAGGGTTTTATTTTTTAATGGTACAATTATGTTTAAACTAAACACTAAAAAACACTTTTACCTTTAAACTTTTCCCCCAACATCGCAGACCTCCTTTTTTTTCATTTATGCAGATTCCTTCTCTTGGAAGAATAACATATATAAACATATAAACTCCTTCAACCTTTCATAGCCAATTTCCATATGCTTTTGAAATTTGAAAAGCATGCTTTTCAAACAGCCACTTAAGTCTTCTAACCTATTACTCTAAACTCAACAGTCAGCATTTAAGAATCCACTTCATCCTGAGATTAACAAAGCCTTGCCACTGTGACAAAATGTTTTTGTACTATGAAGATGCTGGATATAATACTAGTGAAATATCAACAAATAAGTATTATTTGCTTATCATTCTGTGTTGTGATCAATACCATTGTGCGATCAATATCAATGCTAAGAATTTGACCTGCCGTACCATCTGTACATCTGTTCAAAGGGCTCAAATGTGTCTGTATTTATTACTGCACACCAGTCAAAAAGTGTTCTCTTCATTTAGAATTAGTATACTGTGTTTAATTTTAGGAATCACGTGAAACCAGGAAACAATTAGGGTAGTCTTTAACAGGAATAAATACAAAAATGTAATATCGGTGATGATATTGTTATTCTGTGGGTATCCAACTGCACACCTAGAATATTCAACTGATATATATATATATATATCGTGTGTGTGTATATACAGTAAAACCCTGTCTTTATGTTTTCCTGCCATTTACATCATTTTCCGTTGGTCCGTCTTAAGACATATTCTTACGATATATATTGTTTTCCCACCATTAACAACTTGATGTGGATGTTATTTCCCCTGATTTGCATTTTTTTCTCGGGTGGCAATACTGATTTTCGAATCGATTTCTGTGGAAATCTGTGCATTTCTGTTCCCAGGTGGTGTTGCTTCTGGCTGTAGTTTCGTTTCCACCATCATGGTGACTTGCACGTTTGCAGCAGTAATGTAGTGATGAGCGATACCGTGATTTTTCAATCACAGTACAAATTGATATTGCAGAATTTCTGCTACGTAATTTAGCATGTGAAAGTTGACTTCAAGTTGCGGTTGGTGGATTATCCATAGAGAAAAAAAAACAGAAAATATATTTTGGTAGAAGAAAAGATGGCAATTCTGTGATGTGTAGATTGGCATGTCAGAACACGTGTGCGTGCATTTAGCTAAAGACCTTGGACTCTCTGTGTCCACTTTGAGCACGATAGTAAAAAACAGGTCAAGCATTGAACTCAATGCAAAGCAATCTGGCGCATGTCAAAAAAAAAAAAAAAAAAAAAAAAAAAAAAAAAAAAATCAACAATTAAAGATTTTTTTAAATAGTTAAATGTAATTGTAAATTCATTTATTTTCAGTTATTAAATTTTGTAATCTAGTATGTAGACTCACATACTAGTAGTAAGTCGTCTTTTAGCCTTTTTTAATGTTTTTTACATTTCCTGCTATTTACACTTTTTTTCCATCAGTCTCCTGAAAAGTGTAATAAAGAGGTTTTACTGTACATATACATCCACTGCATAACCTACAGAATAAGTGAGTTTTTAATGGTACTTGTGACAGGGTAATGATTTTTTAGAGACATATTCATAAGAATAAACAATAACCATATCTATTATTGCAAATATTTCATTCAGAAATTAAGCCATCATTGGTGCATCAGTGAGGTGGTACTCCACTATGTGGCTCAGTTCTATAAAGAGGATTAATGTTCTTTGTTCTAGTTTCACCTTGTGATTATGCTGATGCACTGATTACATAACTGACAATTTGGAGGAAAAAGCAGGTACACATTCAAATTTTCGAATCACAAGCAAAGAGGAGTAGCACTCAACAGAATAAAAGGCAAAGGCTGCACTATGTGAATTGTCTTTGAAGGAAGCTCTTTTCATGAAAGAATAAAGTTGCAAACTTAGATATCTTGTGATGTCTCAATGACATCATCTAGATCAGGGGTTCTCAACCTTTTCCAGTGGTACACCACTATATTTAATTCAAGATATTAGATGTACCAGTAAGGCAGTGGCTCACGTACCACCAGTGGTACGCATACCATAGATTGAGAATCCCTGATCTAGATGATTTCATGCAAGGAAGAATCACTGGAAAGCTTAAAGAAGGCCACAGAATTACTGCTATTGCCAGAGAGTTTGGAATCTCACACAGCATTATATCCAGTCTCTGGGCAGCGTTTCAACCCAACGGAATGTGTTCCAGACAAAATAGGTCATCCTTGCTCTACCAAGTAAAATGTAACTGACACAAAATGGAAGGTTAGCTTGCAAGTTGGTTCCATTCAAGCACAGGTATGCAGATATCTAGACAGTGGCAAGATGTCTGTAACAAGTAGGCCAATACACCTAAAGACCTGTAGTCTGCATCCTTTTGTCCACAGCTCATCATAGAGCACATTTTCAGTGATGTTGTATTCACAAAAATTGGACAAGAAACCAATGGGGGATAATGTACTCTTTATGGATGAGTCATTTTAGTCTTTCCTCCAATTCTAGATGACACGTGATCTGGCATGAAAGTGATACTGCTTACCATCGCGAGAATATTCTTGAAAGGGATAGATACGGCGGTGTTGGGGTAATGGTATGGGAGGGGCATTATGCTTAATGGACATACCGAGTTACAAGTGCTTGAAAAATAAACTGACTGGTGAACGATAATACAATGACGTTCTTAATGTTTCTTTGATTGTTCCGTGATGCTGTAGGAGAAGAATTCAATTTTATGGATGACAATGCCACACCACATCGTACAGGAGCAGTGGAGATACTTCTGGAGACCGATGATATTAATCAAATCGAGTGTCCAACATGCTCCTCTGATCTCTGTCCCATATAACATATTTGGAAAGCAATAGGGAGGCAGGCAATTTGCTGCTTAAAATTTCCCTCCAGAAAACAAACAAGATTTTATCCTTGTATGAAGGAGGAGTGAGCCAGTTTTTCTCAAGAACTCCTGACACACTTGGTGCTAAGCATGGTATAATGTTATTAGAGCTGCATCACAGTTCGGGGTGGAAATATTCCACACTGAAATGTCTCTTTGCATAGTTTTCTGTAAGAACTGTACATTAATTCCTGAACTACATCCATAAGAAATTTGTAACTTTTGCCAAAAATGTATTGTAATTTAATTTGTACAAAATTTATAACATATTTTTTGTGTAATATAATTTATTAGTATGCTTGCAATAAATTTATGTCAACATCTGGCTAATCATGAAAATTTTTCATATGCCGATAAAAATGTAGTTCATCCTTAGCTTTTGGGCACTAGCGTAATATGCATATTGCTGCTAGCAATATTATTTTGTGTAATGCCCATCAGAAATGCAATGTTGGAATAAAAACTTTAGATTTCACCTGGGCAATTAAACACAAGTGTGTTATGCCTGTGAATTGTGTCTCCATTCAGATGGTTTGCATTTTCAGTGGAGGATGAAAATTTGAAGTTCAAAGAGGAAAAATCCTACACTCATGTATGAGACCAGTAAATTCATTTTAATTGAAAGGCCCTTATAAACATTTCATTCAATAATATAATAGGAATCAAACTTTAAAAATGTCTAATTTAAGTAAAAGCTAATTGTTCTAATCCCTAACCATCAGAGATATAGAGTTCAGTATGTTCCAGGCAAATGATGCATGACAAACTATTTAATCTACCTATCTGCTGTAGTCAAGAATCTGTTATGTTAGAATATTATAACAGAATCAGTTTCTTATAAGAAAGAAATAGCTATTGTATTTTCATAAATATTGAAATGAAAATGAATGTCTTACCCTTGTTGACTTGCACATCAACATCACTTTATCAAATACAAATATATATCTGAAAAAAAAAAATAAATAAATAAACAGAAATAAATAAAATACAATAAATGCATTACTTTAGATATATTCAAAAACACCAATTAGTAAGATATTCTAGATCTCTGAAGTAACTACACTGAAAGATTGCTAAATTAAACAATAAGATATAGAATGATAAAAGAAAATATCCAAGAGAATTGCAATATATATATATATATACAGGGTGGTTCAATATTCCACGTACAAACTTTGAGGGGAGGTAGAGAACATCAAAATCAACCATATTCACATAGGAAAGCATGACCGGAAATGCCACCAGAAGGTACTAACAGGGGCACAAAGATACAGAAATAACATAAAGCAGTAAGTAATGTAAAAAACTTTATTAGGCATAACTGAACATTTCAATAGTAGTTAGATACATAATATGGTAAACGAGGTGCATGTCTGCCATCTAAGCATTCGTAAAGTGATGCATATTCTTCATACGACGTCGAAAGCTTGAATGAGGAAGCCCCAATTGCTCACCTGGAGCGCTAGCAAACAGTGCCATCTATCACTCTCGGGTGGTGTTTCCGGCTTTCTGTGAATATGGTTGATTTTGATATTCTCTACCTCCTCTCAAAATTTGTACATGGAATTTTGAACCACCCTATATATATATATATATATTCATTTTTCTAAATTAACTGACTTAAAACCCGAGAATTATAACACAATGACATTTATTTGAAAAAAAAACGCAACATGTTTCGTCAAGAATGACTTCATCAGGCAATAAGAACATAGAAAGATATTAAAAGACACGAAATTAACATTGACATACTCTAAAGCTATACAATTATAAAGCCATAATATTCGACTGTAAATTATAATTGTATAGCTTTAGAGTGTGTCAATGTTAATTTCGTGTCTTTTAATATCTTTCTATGTTCTTATTGCCTGATGAAGTCATTCTTGATGAAACATGTTGAGTTTTTTTCAAATAAATGTCATTGTGTTATAATTCTCAGGTTTTTAAGTCAGTTAATTTAGAAAAATGAACATATCCCAACCCCGAGTTAATAGTACTAATCATATATATATATATATTGCATTTCTCTTGGATATTTTCTGGATATGTATATATATATATATCTAGAAATGCTCAAATATGGAGGCATAAATTTTATAGTGGCAATATTATTTTGTGTAATTCCCATCAGAAATGCAGTGTTGGAATAAAAACTTTAGATTTCACCAGGGCAATTAAACACAAGTGTGTTATGCCTGCGAATTATGCACTGTATAATTCGAAAGGACTGTCAGATGGATGAATTCTAGATGATTACAGTGGAGCTCTCATAATAATTATCTATATAAAAAAAAATAAATAAAAAAATTAAATTGTCCACAAGATTTACAGAAGAATTTCCTTGAGGTGAATTTCTAAGGTGAATTTCAGTACTCAGTAAAATTTTATACAAGTTCAGTATCAGTATTATATCAGTAAAGTTCCAGGTAAAATTTATACAAGCATATTTGAGAAGAGGTTAAGCAACTGTATAAAAGAAACTTGGAGAAGAACAAGCTGAGTTCAGGCCAAAAAAGAGGTTGCCAGGATCAGATTTTCACTTGAATAAATGCTGCAACAAATTTCATACGAAAATTAGCAAATAAAAAAGAAAATACTATGAAAATAGGCAGGAACAATTAAAACATTAGCTGCATCCTGAATGGAGAACCTAAAGAATAAATAAACAATTTCAGCTATGTACGCATATTAAATATGGAAATAGACAACAGAGTTAGCAAAGCTGGTACGATCAATAAGGAGATGAGTGACCGACTGAATGCATTTGAAATGTGGTGCTTGAGAAAAATGGAACATATCAGCTGGACTGAAAGAGTGAGCATTGAAGAGGTTCTTAAAAGATTCAAAATGAAAAGAGACTATATGGCTAGTATCCAAAGAAGAAAAATAGCATTTGCAGGACATTCGATGAAGGATTCTTCTGGAGAGCTACCCAGAATAGTATTGCAGGAGATGGTGGAGGGAAGGAGAGGAAGAGGAAGATCCTGATTGCAATGGAAAGACAACATCAAAGATTGGATGGGCAAGAGTCTTACAGAAGCAAGAGATAGAGAGGCATGGGAGCAGACTATTCATCAGCTGCAACCCTCTTCAAGAGGAGGCCACAGGATTAGATCAAATATTTCTCAAGCTACAAAAATGTTTAGGACTGACCCTATATTTTAATCTTCAGCAAAAATCCTGGTACAAGATATTAAAGGTGTGTAGATAAACTGATTATCACTTGCATGGTGTTGGATAAAGCAAAATTATTATGATGGCTGAAATCTTTCAGCAGAATTTTATATCATTAGATTCTCAGCACATTGTTTAAACAAACTAACACAGTATATCTAGTGTGTGTGTGTGTGTGTGTGTGTGTGTGTGTGTACACACACACACACACACACACACACACACACATTGTTATTAGGATTGACTCAGGATGTATACATTTATAAAATTAATATTTAACTGACTAGAACCCGAGAAAGTATAACGCAAAAAACTTTAATAAATCGCGACTAGTTTCATCGGTGTCCCGACTTCTTCAGGTGATTAAGAAATAACACAAAACTTATAAAACTAACAAGGTAAAAAACATGGACTTTCCAGCTTAATAAAAAGAAGAAGAACAGTAACAGTCATATTTGAATAGGTGACCGCATGCTATTGTTAGCATCAGTTGAATGTGTGTGACAGCTAATTTTAGAGCGCCAGTACTGGATTACTGCGCTATGGAAATCAGGCAAATTGTAGCTCAGATTGTTGTTCATGTGTGAAGGGTCAAGAACTATTTCTTTGGATTCTATAATTCGTCTTTCAAATTCATCCTTGCATATGTATAAATTGGTTGTGCGGTCCCAATCAACTTGGTGTTGACATTCTTCGAGGTTAGAGTTGGTGGAGAAAAGAACATGACTGGAAAGGGCACTCACTAGTGTTCTACTGTAGGAGATGTCACATCTATGCTCCTCAAGACGCAGTGAAATAGATTTATCCAAGTCTGGCCAAAATAAGGTCGACCACAGTCACGCATAACTTTATAAACACCAGGAAAATGCAGTTAGTTGTGTTTTGGTTGACTCAGAAAAGAACGAAGTTTTGGCAAAGTTGTATAGTCAGTCTTTATGTTGAATTTCTTCATAATCCTAGATAGTTTGGGGGTAAGAGAGCTAATAAATGGTAACTGTATGTGAGTGATAGGGTTGGATTCTCATTCTTTTCGAGGTTGTTGGCGTGGTCTCAAACGTTTAGTGATGTTACGAGATGAATATCCATTATTTAAGAAGGTGTTTTTCAGGAAGTTAAGTTCTGTTTGAAGGTCTTCTTCTGTGGAAGTAAGACATCTTGCACAATGGGCAAGGGTGGAGATGATGCCAAGTTTTTGAGGAGGGAAGTGATGAGAAGAGACATGCAAATATCTATCAGTGTGGGTGGTTTTTCGAAAAATTGAAAATTTAAGACAGTCAGGTAATCTACTGATCTTTAGATCCAAGAAGGGGAGAACCTCTAGTTCTGATGTGAATTTAATGTTCTGATGTTGATTATTTAAATGGTTTAGGAAGTTTTGTAGTTCTTCTAAACCATGTTCACAGATAAGGAAGATGATTTCATCTCAAAAATAAAAAACTTAAATCTCAAAGACTCTGACAGAATGGCGAGTTTTGACATCGTGTATCTTTTTACGAATGTACCTACAGATGAAATTCTGACTCTTCTTAAGGACAAGGTTTCTAAAAAAATATTTGCTCTACTAACACACTGCTTTAATTCTGGCTATTTCTGCTACGAAGATAAAATATAAAACAAACAAGCGGGTTAGCTATGGGCAGCCCTCTATCCCCAGTCTTAACTAACATTTTTTTTTACAAGATTTTGAAGAGAGAGCTTTTTCTATAGCTAGTTTAAAACATTAACTGTGGTTACGTTACATAGATGACGTTATCTGGGAACATGGTTTAGAGGAACTACAAAACTTCCTAAACCATTTAAATAATCAACATCAGGACATTAAATTCACATCAGAACTAGAGATTAACGCGTTCTCCCCTTCTTGGATCTAAAGATCAGTAGATTACCTGACTGTCTTAAATTTTCAATTTTTCGAAAAAACCACCCACACTGATAGATATTTGCATGTTTCTTCTCATCACTTCCCTCCTCAAAAACTTGGCATCATCTCCACCCTTGCCCATCGTGCAAGATGTCTTACTTCCACAGAAGAAGACCTTCAAACAGAACTTAACTTCCTGAAAAACACCTTCTTAAATAATGGATATTCATCTCGTAACATCAAACGTTTGAGACCACGCTAACAACCTCGAAAAGAATGAGAATCCAACCCTATCACTCACATACAGTTACTGTTTATTAGCTTTCTTACCCCAAAACTATCTAGGATCATGAAGAAATTCAACATAAAGACCGACTATACAACTCTGCCAAAACTTCGTTCTTTTCTGAGTCAACCAAAACACAACCAACTGCATTTTCCTGGTGTTTATAAAGTTATGTGCAACTGTGGTCGACCTTATTTTGGCCAGACAGATAAATCTATTTCACTACGTCTTGAGGAGCATAGATGTGACATCTCCTACAGTAGAACACGAGCAAGCGCACTTTCCAGTCATGTTCTTATCTCCGCCAACTCTTACCTCGAAGAATGTCAACACCAAGTTGATTGGGACCGCACAACCAATTTATACATATGCAAGGATGAATTTGAAAGATAAATTATAGAATCCAAAGAAATAGTTCTGGACCCTTCGCACATGAACAACAATCTGAGCTACAATTTGCCTAATTCCCATAGCGCAGTAATCCAGTACTGGCACTCTAAAATTAGCTGTCACACACATTCAACTCATGCTAACAATAGAACGCAGTCACCTATTCAAATACGACTCTTACTATTCTTCTTCTTTTTATTAAGCTGGAAAGTCCATGTGTTTTATCTTGTGTTTTGTGTTATTTCTTACTCACCTGAAGAAGTCGGGACACCAATGAAACTAGTTGTGATTTATTAAAGTTTTTTGTGTTATACTTTCTTGGGTTCTAGTCAGTTAAATATAAATATATATATATATATAGAATTATTTTTTGTTTACAGATTTTAATAATCATCAGCTTGAAGGAATGTTGCATGTATCATTGGGAAGCACTTCTCCTGGGGATAATGAATGTTTTTCACATTGTTGTCAAATTATATATAATCTGAAACTTTCAGTTGGTTTCTTCAAATAAAAAAAGTAATAAATAATTTTTTGGCATGACAGCTTTCTCAGAAGCAAACAAAAGAAGCTAGGAAAAAATAAATCACTCACAACACCCACCAAAAAAAATCCTAAAAATTACCAATACCCTTAAAAAAATTGCAAACAACAAAGATATCCAAAAATATAACAAAATTCCACGTAAAAAAACCACCTCACAGACTTTACCGACATCCAGGGACTCGATTCTAACCACTACTAACACACATGTAAACACGATATGTTATTCATCACTGAACTTAACTGGCATTCTGTGCAACTATTATCTGTCTTTAAAAATCAATCTCATACAGTTTAAATCACCCTAATATCCTAATATCAGTGGAATAATCCTCCCAGAAGACTTCAGCATCCATAATTCAGACTGACTTCCCTTTTCCAACTTCACACATCGAGCTGGAAGAAAACATGAGCTGTTTAGTTGTGGCAGTAATGCCACAAAATTTTAACAAAAATTTTCACCAACCCACCAGGATTCCAGATAATCCTCAACATTCTTTCAATCCTGGACTTTTCTTAACCAGCTCACCTTCAAAATACACTACTGATGTTAGTGCACCCCCCCCCCACCGGCAAATATGACCTTTAACCTTATTTCCTCAATTTCAGCCTTTTATCATATGGGGTACATACATCATGGCGGGGATGACCTTCAGAATTTCTATGCCTCATTTCCATGGTTTGATTATTGCTTCTACTCTTCTGATCTTTGGTCTGATCTAATAAGTGAAATTATTTCTGCTGGGATGAGTGAGTGCTTTTATCCCTCGCCCTACTTTCAGTCCTTATCCAAGCCCTGGCATTCTATAACAAGTGTGCTACAGCAGCCCAAGCCAAAAATTCAGGATATGCCCAATGATTCAAGGGGCAAAAACTACAGCTTCTCACCCTGATGGTACAACTAAGAAATCTAAAGCAGACTTTGTAAGGGCCAAATGCACTAAGCTTGCCACTTCTCAAATGGTAGTCAAGCCCTTCTGGTCTCTCACCAATGCTGCAGGATGCACACATGCAGATGTTACAATAGTAACATCTAAAGATAAGGCAGACCACTTGGCATTAGTCTTTTCCTTTAACGGTTGTTTAGATGACTAAGGCAAATTTCTTCCCAGTATTCCACAAACTACCCACAGTATCCTCTGATCTTTCATCAGAGAGGACATACTGATCACATCTTTCATAAGATCTTTCACTAGCTTCCTCTCTGAAAAATATTCAAACAGTCTTGATGCTAACAAGTCTCCTGGCACTGATGGTATTCCTCTAGTTGTACTAAGGCTTGTCCTCCAGAACACCCATGTTGTATCATCTCTATAACCTGTTTGTGTGGCATCAATCCAAATAAGATAAAGCGCTTAAGTCTTTATCCAGTCTGTTCCAAAAAAAAAAAAAAAAAGAGAGAGAGAGAGAGAGAGAGAGATAAAATCCAACTATCAAATTATCATCTTACTGTTCTGATTTGAATATTCTCAAAAATAATGGAGAGACAATCAACAGCAACTTCTTCACCACTTGGAGACTGGGCAGTTACTCAGTAATCACCAATATGGATTCTGCCACTCTTGCCACAGCAGATTTCCTAGCTCACCTTACTCATCCTTAGATAAAAGAAAACAGAAATATTTCCAAGGCATATGATTGAGTCCGGCATTATGCCCTTTTTACCACACTACCATCTTATACTATTTCTCCTAACCTTTGTGATGGGTTTCTAGCTTCCTCTCCAATTTTCATTGTGGGTAATAAATGGTTTTCTTTCATCACATTTTTTCAATCAATGCTGGCATATCTCAGGGCTCTGTGCTTTCACCCCATGCTCTTCCTCCTATACATCAATGATCTCTCTCACATCCAATTCTATTCTTAGTTTTGCAGATAATAGTACTCTCCATTCTTCTTCATTTACAAAACCTTATAATGCTCAGGTGATTCAAGCTCTTCTTTAATCAATGCTAAGTTTAAAACTGATTTCCTTGCAATTATCATGTGAGCTGAGGAAAACTTGGTGAGCTTTAATGTCACCAATATGAAATTCTGTCTCATCTCCTGGAAGAAAGATCATGCTTCACTCTCCCTCACTTTTCACAATATTCTGCTTGTTGATGAAGATCAGTTTTCTGTTCATGGGTTGACATTCACATCTAGTCTATCCTGGCAAAAATACATCATATGCACAGCTTCTTCTGCCTCCAAAAAGTTTGATATTCTTTTTTTTTTTTTGTTTTAAGCAATAATTCTCTTCTGCTCAACTCCTGATACTTTATAAATTTCAAATTAGCGTGACCTCAGAATATTGCTCTCAACATTTAGGTGGTGCTGCACCTAAAACTTCCCTCAGTACTTCCCTCAACACACGCAATCACTTTCTCACAGATGCTGTGTTGCTACATTATGTTTTTTCTGTAAGTATTTCCATGGACATTGCCAATCCTCCACTTTCTTCTAATCATGTATGAACAACACCAGTTTGGCTCCAAACTTATCAAATCAGCTTTTCATTCTATCCTTCATTCCATATACCTCTGCTCTTTGGAACAATCATCTCCATACTGTTTTCCCCCAATGATTACAACTTCTCTTCAAGAAATATATCAAC
The DNA here is from genome assembly GCF_054136105.1 of Typopeltis vanoorti. NCBI lineage: Eukaryota > Metazoa > Arthropoda > Arachnida > Uropygi > Thelyphonidae > Typopeltis > Typopeltis vanoorti. The sequence goes on along the minus strand of NC_143574.1, from coordinate 3,901,479 downwards.
AAATTTCTTTCTTCTCTCTAATCACTTGCTCACACATACATGACACTGTAATGTCATAGGTCTTGGAGCAGCTGATGTGTATAGAATCATTTCAATGTTTTACTAATACCAATATAAAAAATTTTCTTACTTTTTTTTTAAATACAAAGAACTAACCAAAAGTTTCAGTGATTATATTTTAATTCAACTCTACAAATGTTTTAACAGCAAAAGAACATTTATTAATTACTTTGAGTTTATGTTTTCCTGTATGCAGTGTACAAAGCATCACTTTAACAGAACTCTAAACTAATAAATTGATTTCTACATTGCAACCAAACCATCAGGAGATGTTTATATAATTCCCTCTTTATCCTATAATTGCCCGAGTTTTGACTCCACTGGGATAAACTAAAATCCATTATCACATATCAGTGTTCAAGGAAGTCAAATGTTGCATGGTTATATGCATGATCTACAGTTCAGAATATCATATTTGCTAGAATGCACTTATCAGTTCCAACACCTCAGCTACATTCTAGCATTTAGTATTTCTACTAGGGGTATAGTAAACATTAAAAAATCCACTATTCAACTCAGTGAATTAAAATACATCAGATCTTGTAAAAACAAAAACAGTCTATAAAAAAAAATAATAATAATAATAAATAAATAAATATATAATAAGCAGACAAAGTCAATAGAGGATATTTAATAACCAACCTGTTTTTCAGTCTATTATCATCATGTGATTTAATTTTTAGTTCTCCATCCTTTAATAATCTCCCATAGTCTTTTAACTCGACATTCTCTGGCTGAAAAAGCAAATTTAAATAAATAAATAAATAAAATAGATGATGATCAAAAACCACATTCAATACATAAAAAATAACACTAGAAACACTGTTCACAATGGCAAAATTAAGCAGAGATAAGCTATATCATACTCTGAACTAAATTATCAGTTTAAAGTTTTTTCAGTCCGCCTCTTCTTCCTTCAACAAGAGAGAGAGAGAGAGAGAGAGAATTGAAAATAAGCAAAATAGAATATTTACTGACAGAAACACTTACCACATCCATATAATATGAAGAATGACAGTTATCAATGCAACATAATAAAGGCAGATGTATTAAAATAGTTTCTGCTATTCCAAATAACTACAGACAAAAAATATCCACACAGTTTCATTACTCTCATCGATTAAAACAAACTCCTGTAAGAACTCTAAGAACATACCAAGTGCTTTTAATACACTGCATGTCCAAACCAATCTTAATAAAATTTGGATTTTATTTCTTAATTAATTTTATAGAAAGTCTACATCCATATTGCCCATTATATTCCAATTTTCCACTCTTTTCCTCTTATCTATGCTATCTGCTAACAGCTGTTATTCATTAGTACTCTCATATATAGTCAAGATATGTTGACTAACATCACAGAAATTTGCTGGCCATGTATGGGTCGTTCGGTCCCATTCTTGCCAACAATATGTCAAATTGTGCTGCCTTTTGACAGATAAATAACTACTTATAACTTATTTTAAAATATATACATTTAAACTTTTCTTCAATACCTTCTTGTACTGCTGGAAGTTTTTTCCCACTTGATTAGACTATAATACATTTAGTTTAATCCTTTATCCAAGTGCAAGCAAACAAAGTTTGCACCTGAAGTATCTTCAGGAGCGAGGCAACTCGAGATAAAGGAAGACCAAGCTCTCGTCACTCCTAGTCTTAGTATCTCCCATAATGCACAGCACATCTCCTTGTGGACATGTATAATGCTATGCATTAAGGGAAGGGCCACTAGCCAAACTGGTTTCAGCCTTTATTGAGGTCTCTTCAGTGGGAGCAAGACCCGCAGGTGGTGATACTAAGGCAGAAGCAATAGAGAAGTCATATTTACCTATACGAGCTGGCAAAAGGTGTACCACCTTATTATTAAATTACTCTGGATTTAGAGAAAGATGTTGGAAGTTTTTTCCCGCTTGATTAGACTATAATAAATTTAGTTTAATCCTTTTATCCAAGTGTAAGTAAACAAAGTTTGTGTCTGAAGTATCTTCAGGATTGAGGCAACTTGTAGTAAAGGTGGACTAAGCTCTCATCACTCCTAGTCTTAGTATCACCCAAAATGCAAAGCATTTTGGGTGATACTAATACTAGGAGTGATGAGAGCTTAGTCCACCTTTACCACGGATGATACTCAGGACTGGCCCCGTGAACATACACGGATTACAGTCAGGAACACTTAAAACCCAACTATAGGCCTGATTCATCAGCTATGCCGGTCCTGAGCCCGAATAAAATTAGGTGTGGATTGAGATGGTGCTGTACTTCTCTATAAAAGGGGCCTCACGGCCATTATATCACCTACGCTATAAATAAATAAATAATGTAATTATTTAAATAAATTTAGTTAGTTAATTATTAGCTTTAGACATGTTTTATTCCACATTTATACTAATTATACTAACCATATCAAGATCTGTAATGCTGGACTGGATATCACGAATGATTTGCAGTGTCTCATTATCTCTTTTGACTTCATTGATATACTGTGCAAGGTCCTGTTAAAACAATTCAGAAAAACTTAGTTAAAAACATTAACTAAGAAATGTAATTTTTATATAATAATCTTCTTATATGTTTTAAATATATCTTAAAATTATAGCAAGTCTAACATGTTTTCATTATAATTTTTAAAGAGGCAATATTTTATGATCTTCAGGAGTTTTTTTTATTTATTCTTTTTTTTAATGTGAATCCCAGCCATGAAAGGCTACAAAACCTACATGCAGCAACAGTAGTATTATATTGCTGCACAGTCAGATACGCCACTGTTGCACTGTGGCGTATCTGACTGACAATCATCAAAATAATATTAAACATTACTATTATTTTATATAGAGGGCAGTTCAAAATTCCACATACAAACTTTGAGGGGAGGTAGAGAACATCAAAATCAACCATATTCATATAGGAAAGCATGACCGGAAATACCACCGGAAAGTACTAACAGGGACACAACGATACAGAAATAACACAAGGCAGTAAGTAGTGTAAAAAACTTTATTAGGCATAACTGTATTCATATTATGTATTCAATAGTAGTTGGATACATAATATGGTGTGCAAGGTGCATTTAGACATGTTTTATTCCACTAAACATCATCATGAGTTAAATTAGTAAACTGACATTTATACTAATTATACTAACCATATCAAGATCTGCAATGCTGGACTGGATATGTCATCTCAGTGTTCGTAAAATGATGCATGTTCTTCGTACGATGTTGAAAGATTGAATGAGGAAGCCCCCACTTGCACACTTGGAGTGCTGGCAAACAGCGCCACCTATCCGTTTTGGGTGGCATTTCCAGTCATGCTTTCCTATGTGAATATGGTTGATTTTGATGTTCTCTAAATCCTCTCAAAGTTTGTACGTGGAATTTTGAACCACCCTACATACATCTCATGAATGCTTTCACGGTTGCAAGATATATAATAAATTTTTATGCTAAGATGAAAGAATACAAGAAATAGAGTAAACTATTCTATTTAATATTAAAAAGAAAAAAGGACAACTTTTGTCCTACTCTTGCACAAACAGAAGACGCACACACAAAACATTGGAAATATACTAACTGTCATAACAATATGGATTTGTATATGCCTGATAGACTGACTTCATTTGAATGGCCTTGGAGTTAGATGATCAAAGAGATTGTTATTCAGTGAACGGTTGAAGATGCAAATACAGGAAAACTAGAAGTATTTAGTGGGGAGGAGTCAAGTGTGAGCTCAGCTACCCCTGAGACAAATGAGTGTGTAAAGAAATCAGCATGCAATGCTGAATGCAGTTTTATGGATCTCACATCTGAATGGGTTGATAATGGCATTTTTTATTTATTTATTTAGTGTATGATGTACAGGTCTAAGGATAATACATACAAATTACATAAAACAGCATAAAAACAATTGTAAAAATCATATTAAAAGGGGTACACTAGGTCGAAATGATTAAACATCAAAATTAAGAATCAGAAGTCAGAGCTTAATCCTTAAATCCCAGATCCACTCCAGGGATTCTGGGGTCAGTTTAAAACCTGAGAATGAGTTGATAGGGTGCTCAAGCACAATGTGATTGATGGTCTGGATCCCTCTTCTGCATTAACAGTTTGGAGTATCGGACCAGTTCCATTTATGCAAGAGATGCTTACATCTCCCATGTCCTGTTCTGATCCAATTTAAAGTGGTCCAGACATGTCTAAGGAGATTGCAGCCCTTCAGACGAGATGTCGGATTTTAAATGGGAATTTGAAGATTCGAGATACGTTGAAACCAATACTCTCCCCATGATTCGCATAGGTCAACGTTCTGGTCGTTTATTTGTGTTGCACTCCTCCAGGCAGGGTGCCTGGATTTCAGTCTTTGTGAAGTATGGAAGGAAATGTCTTGGTGGATAGGCAAGGAACTGTTTCCAATTATTTTTGTCCACAATTTGCTCAAGGCTTAGGTCCTGCGGAGCGAGGGAGGGACTTGTTAGATCTTGAATGGGGAACTTATTAGATCTTTCAACAAAAAAAGTCATTCATTCAAGATTTAACAAGAAGCAAAATTCTGAGCTAGAAATGCTTGCACTATTGGTTAATTAAGAATAATATAAAAGAAAACCTGTTACAATTATCTTAGAAAGAAGTAAAGTTGAGGAGAAAATTGTATCTCAAAATAGAATTATATTGTTAAAATTATTGATGTCTAAATTATACTGTATAAGAATGTAAATCTAAGTGCAAACAAAGGTTCAAAGGTTACTAGCTAACTGCCTACGATGACGTCATGGCGCAACGGAAGCATTCGTGGAAGGCGTGCTGAACTTGCGTTCGGCAAAATGAATGCTCTTCAAGGAGCAGAAGTGTGATGCAATCACACAGGGGCGAATAGGAAGGCACAGTTAGAGATCCTCCATTACGAAAAGAGGGCGCGCGCTGAAAAGAAGAATAAAAAGCGAGTTCACTCGGGTTTGAACCCCCCTTTTTTTCTGTTCCTGTTTTCTTGTGTGGACAAGCAGAACGCTGACCGATCGACAGCACTGGAAGTATTCTCCTTCCCAGCTGCTAGCTGAAGGAGTCGGGCATGCTATACGTGAGCTGGCAGCAGACACCAACTAAGGCCATCGGTAAAAGTTTACCGATGCAAAACAGCGGAATAAGTTCCTCAAAAAGGACGGCTGAGATGACGATATCGATCCAGTAGACGAGCGTATATACAGCAAAGTGCAAGGAATGGCGATTTGCGTCGATCAGCGTAATCTCCACGTGGATGCGACTCGATAAAGCAGAAAGACATCTGACAACAAAGAATGGACGAAAGGAAGTGCGATATCCTCTCAGGACACTGGTAATGTACAGTAAATTCCTTATTCTTGTAACAATTAGTATTGCGGCAAAGTGAGGAGAACAGATTTCTGATTGAGAAGAAAGAGAACTTTTAAGTGACTTTTGTGCTCAGTAACGCATTAATCTAATTATATTGGACTAGTAGTCTGAAAGCCTGAGAGTATGCAACACTTAGTAAAATGTGAATTGACCTTTGTTAGCAAGTTTTACTTAGAATTTTGAATTACTATTTCATGATAAATGTGCTTACTTAATCTATAGGTGTAAAAAATTAGAGTGTTTAGATAATTAATGTGTTCCTTATAGCTCAGCTAATGAATTAGAATTCTGATATAACATACCTTGATATGTAAAAGTTTATTGTATGAAATTTTGATAATTAATAAACATGTTTTTCTATGTAAGTCTGAATTTGTCTGAGAATGAGATTGAAATTACCACTCACTAAAGTTCGAACCTGTGAGGAAGGGGAAATTAAAGAAAGTTTAGAAAGTTTAGGCCATGACTGCAATGTTGAAGTTTCTATAGGCACTTAATTCTTTAATAAGATTAGGTAATACTCTGGGAAAGTTCCTTTGTACAAGAATTCTTTTGTACTAGGACTCTGGCTGGCGCAGCTAAAATAAATAAATTTTGTCAGAGTTCCGAATAGAGAAGCAGCCCCAGAGAGATAAGGTAGAGATTTCAGGCTTAGTTAGTACGACAAGGATTTAAGATAGAAAACATAAAGTAAAGAACTAAAGACACGATTACAACCAAAAAAGTGCAGCCAGAAACAGAAAGAATATAACAATAGAAAGAGTCGGTAAGGATATAACGGACTATATTACTGAGAGTTGGGAGCCAGTAGCCAGGAGTGGATCTTAAAGCTCCAGAGATTATCCTCATAGTTTGATTCAGCTGGACATTGACTAAAGAAGCATGTGTGCTGTTCAGCCACACCGGAGCACAATACTCTTAGATAATTAGAACAAAGACAGTGTGGTAGTATGCAGTAGAATAGAACAAAGACAGTGTGGTAATATGCAGTGTGTTGGCATCAGCACCCCAAGAAGTTCCAGCAAGTTTATGCATTATATTATTATTAGTTTTTAATTTTCCGGCAATATTTTCTAGATGAGTTTTAAGATAATGACATTACACAAGGGGATGTTGAAATGCATGTACATTACTGCTAGAAGCATCAGAAATAAAGGAGATAAGTTCTTGGCACTGATAAGCTCAACTTGTCCAAAATTATAGGCATCAGTAAGACCTGGTTAACAGAAAATGATATGGCTATAGTGATAGAATAAGTGCAGGCAGAGCAATTATTATGGGAGGATTTCAACTGGAGGACATAGAATGGAGAGATGAAAGTGGGAATGGCAAGATGGAAATGGGATTTATAGAGTTGCTAAGGATTGGTTGGTTGGTTGATTGATTGCGAACAAACAGCAGAAGCAATGGCGAGGTCATCTTTACCTATAGGAATTACCCACCTTTTAGCAACTCCTATAGGTAAAGATGACCTCGCCATTGCTTCTGCCTGGTATCCACTATTGGGCCTGGCTCCGACTGAAGAGACCTCAATAAAGGTTGAAACTAGTCTGGGTAGTAGCCCTTCCTTTAATGCATAACATTATACATATCTGCAAAGAGATGTGTTTTTGCATTATGGGAGATACTGAGATGGGAGTGATGTTAGCTTGGTCCACCTTTGCTACAAGTTTCCCGGTGCTGTACTACCTTAACCCAGTCCTGAAGATATTTTCAGGCGAAAACTTTGTGTGCTCACACTTGAATAAAGGATTAAACTAAATTTATTATATTTATGATTAGAATAATCAATTCCAGACAGAGCAGCCTCATAGTCAGACATAGAACTAGCATTCAGAACAACATTCAAAACTACACCAGATCTGACTTTGAGCTGGTGTAGTCATCTATTCCAAAAAAAGTTTGAAATGAAAACCCTAGGTAGTACCAGAGAAAGTCTGTATATATGTTATTGTCTTATAATATTTTAGAGATTGGAAGTTTTTTCAATTGGTTAGACTATAACAAATTTTGTTTAATCCTTTATCCGCATGTAAGCAAACTAAGTTTGCACCTGAAGTATCTTCGGGACCGAGGCAACTCGTGGTAAAGCAGACCAAGCTCTCATCACTACTTGTCTTATTATCTCCCATAATGCAAAGCACATCTCCTTGCAGACATATGGGAAAGATAATTAAGGGAATGGTCACTATCCAGACTGGTTTCGACCTTTATTGAGGTCTTGTCATTGGGAACCAGAGGTGGTGGTGTTACTAAGGTGGAAGGAATGGAGAAGTCATATTTACCTCTACGAGTTACCAAAAGGTGTCTCACCTTATTAAATTACCCTGGATTTAGAGAAGGATATATTGGAAGTTTTTTTCACTTGGTTAGACTATAATAAATTTCGTTTAATCCTAAACACCATCTTCAGGACTGAGGCAACTCGTGGTTGTGGTAAACGAGTTGCCTCAGTCCTGACGATATTGGAGTTCTTGAAAGAGCTGTATAGGTCGATATGACGTCTCCATTGCTTCCATCACCTCTGGGTCTGGCTCCCACTGACGAGACCTCAATAAAGGCCAAAACCGGTCTGGGTAGTGGCCTGTCTCTTTACGCATAGCATTATATATGTTCGCAAGGAGACGTGCTTTGCATTATGGGAGAAACTAAGACAAGTAGTGATGAGAGCTTGGTCCGTCTTTTATGGCCGTTAGGGAAGAAGTATAAAAGGGTTAGAAATCCCCCCCCCCTTTCCTTCTCTTATCTCGTGTCCTGTGTTCACCTCTTGGTCGATCGGAGCTCTGGGTGTAGGTCCATCGCTGGCATGCGATCAGAGAAGTTTCAGTGGGAAATCTAATCCTGGGATACTGCAGCAGGCTATGCCGTGTGTACCGTTGAGGAATGTACGTGTCCAAAATGCTGTGATAATGGAAGTCAAGGAGATGATCGAGTTCAAACATCGACGATCAGAAAGAAGGGAACAAAGGAGTATAGATAAGTAGATAATTTATTCTTTGATATGTGTGAGAATCCAGAAATTAATATTGTGTAGAACTTTAATGACAAGAGACTCAGAGATAGCAATTAAGAGAGACTGTATGAAAAAAGACTTGTTCGTTGTAGAAGATTATGAAAGGTCAGACATTGTATGAATCTGTGTATTATGTGTATTTAAGAATGTTTAAACAGGATTTGATCTATAGAGTAAAGGTTGACTGAGATTGTAAGGACTAAGATTATAGTGAATAAGAAATATGTTATGTGTAGAGTAACTTAGTTAGATTGAAATTTGATGGGGTTTTATGTAGAAGGTATATTGTCAGATATGGATTATTCCTTAGCTAGATTTTGTAAGGAACCTTTTTAATTTTGTTTTGTTAGCAGTGTGTACATTATGCTAAATAAACCTTGTTTTTCTTTAACCAATTTTATCTCTTTATGGAATTCGATGCACCACTTGTAAAGTTAAATACGAAACTGGGCGGGAGATTTTTAGAACACAATTCACGGTCACGATTGCATATCTTGTATTATCTTTGTTCACTTCTTACCAACTTCTTGATTAACATTCTAAATAATCTAAGAGTCCTAAGTGGCACAGCTTAAATAAATAAATTTTCTTAGGACTTAACAAGCGGTTGGTAACGAAGAGTCTGCCACATAGGTTTTGGCTCAACCCTCGGGCTATTCCTTTGTGACCCAGGGATACCACATGCCACACACATTAGGCAAGACTTTAAGGAAACTCAAAAGATATAAGAATTTACAAGAAAACGGCACAACAGATTATTCTTATTGCAAAAATTCATAACTGAGAGTATTTATCTTTTGACAAGTACGAATAAAAGTTAATCAAATCTGTATCTTCAAATCTTTGAATAAGATTTATGTCACACTGTAAATTAATTAGCTCCATTTGTAGATTTTCTGGTGCGTTATTCACGTTCGTTTTTAATGGTAATAAAAATAATGTAAAATCGGACTCCAAATCATTAAAATCTTTAAATCTTTCTTCAAATTCTTGTCGTAATAATATTATTTTTCTTGCATATTCTTGAGATTTTTCATTTGAAATAATAGGGCAGGATTTAAGATGTAGGAAATGTACGAAATTTTTTGATTCCAGTTGTGTTCCCCATAATTGCAATTTAGCTTTAAAAGCTTTAATACAAGCATACATGTCAGCGATAAGTTTATTCTTTTCTTGTAGCTCTTTATTGAGAATATTTAAATGGCCGGTTAAGTCAACAAGAAATGCTAAATCTGTTATCCGTGTATCATTATGTAGCTCGATGGTTTTATTTTGTTGCGTCATGAAAATTTTGATTTCATTTATTAAATCAAAAAACCGTTTTAATACAGCTCCTCGACTTAACCACCTCATTATAATAAATCATTTCTCTGTACTCACTTTCAATTTCTTCAAGCAATGCAACAAATTCTCGATGATTCGGAGCTCGTCCATGGATAAAGTTTACTATTTTAGTTAATGTTTCCATAACATTATCCATCTGCAAACATTTGGCAGAAAGTGCTTCTTGATGAATAATGCAATGTATAGTGCAAAATGTATTCTGAAATTTTTCTTCTTTCACTATATTTCTTAATTTTACAGCTACTCCATTTTTTTTTTTTTACCAACCATAGCAACTGCACCATCACTTGCAAATCCAACCATTTTATCCCAACTTAATTTATATTTATCTATTACAGTTTTTATTTCAGAAAAAATATCCTGTGCACTAGTTTTTCCTTTCATAGAAATTATTTCCAATAATTCCTCAATTACTTCAAATTCATCAGTAATACCTCATACGAAAACAGCAAGTTGTGCTACATCTGTGATGTCAGTACTCTCATCAACTGCTATTGAGAATGCTGCAAATTCTATACTTTTTTCTTTTAACTGACATCGTAAATCACTAGCGATTTCGTTAATACGGTCCGCTACCGTGCTGGCTGACAAACTAATACTTTTAAATAATTGTTGTTTGTCAGAACAAAGAAGTTCAGCAGACTTAATCAAACAATCTTTAAGGAATTTGCCATCAGTAAATGGTTTTGATCATTTTGCAATGATGTGCACGAGAGCAAAACTTGCATGAACTGTTGCTTCACTGGATTTATTTGCTTCAATAAAAAAAATTTGTTGTCGATGTAAGCCAGATTTCAGAAACTAACTTTTCTCCCCTCAATTTGCCTTCCAACATTTTGAATTTTTCTTCATGATTCGTTTCATAATGGCAACGTAAATTGTATTCTTTTGGAACTGATATTCCCTTATTACAAATAAAACATACAATTTTATTGCACACAACACCACAAAAGTACATATCTTGAAAAATGCATACATATCTCTTACTCTTTGTTAAAGTCATAGCTTGCAGTTTAATCTCTTAATTAAAATCACTATTATAATTTTATTTACAACTTTAATTCAACAAGATGAATTTTCTTCTGAAAGCAACACTCAAAAGTTATGCACAATTCTAAACGATAGGTATTGATATAATGTAGATCTAACAACAAGCACAAATAAACATGTTTTATAAGCCATATATTAGTTTGTCTCCATCTATATTGCAATATGAGCTGCATAGCTGTGCATCGGAAACACCAGAATACTGAAGCGCCACCAACTGTCGGCTGGTGAACTAAATTTACTGATTGTAAATTGTAGATATGGACTGAGTTTATGTGCACATAAGCTAAGTCCATATCGCTACGTCTCTAAAACTATAAGCACCGTATTTACAACAAAGGCCATGTAAAATTGCTTTGAGGGCCAGATGCGGCCAGCCAGTTTGAGACCACTGATCTAGGATACATCTTTTTAAGCTTGAAATCAAAGCTGTGAACAACAGAATTTCCAGAATATAATGCTGTATAGTTTCTGCCATATTGCTGATTTTTAAATCAGTGTTTTTTTTTTAATTATAAATATCAAATTTTTTTTTTTTTTTTTTTTTACACTGCTAATTGGTGAAGAAATGAAATGCACAGTATGATACATTATAGCATAGTATATAGTCTGTTCCAAATATTCAGGAAAGAAGGTAGCTGTAAAATGCCTATTCTACTGTTTCCAATATATCACAGAGTGGATCTCTAATGTTTATATGAACAGGATTGCCTCCATATACAAGTAGCCTAGTCATGAGGTAACTTTGCATGAAAAATTTTTGTTTGCTCATGCTGGGATAAAAGATAAAAACAATATAATTTTATGTTAAGTACCTAGATATTATATAAGCTACTGTACTATGAAACGTCTTAGGTGTTTATGCTGAAATATACATGTCAAACTGTAACTATAGTTGTTGTTTTTTAAATTTTAACATTTAAAGCTGACATACTTGAAGAGACAGCTTTTGAGAAAATGTCCATACTTCTCTAGTTTAAAAGTAAATAAACCACAGGCAATCAGTAATAGTTAGTATATATATAAGCTGAATCACAATATAGCAAATTTGTAGGGAGTATAAAAATAGTTGGTAATAGTGGATAGTTTTCTACAGTGAACGTCATTTAGAATAGTAGTATGTCTATAGGTCTTAGGTTGGAACAGTCAACTATATATAGTAAAAATTTGAAAAAATGAATACATAAATAATAAACAGAATGAATATTCTCACCAGCATAGCATCGAGTGCTTTCTGCAGGCCTATATAATCATCATGAACTTTTGGTGTATTTTGCAAGAGAACCTGAAAAAAAGTATACTTCAATTACAATACAGAAAACAAGTAGAAAAAAAAAAAAAAACTTAATTCTAAACAAACTTACTTTTGGGAGTCCATCTAATTATTATTTTTTTATTTTTTTAAATATTTTGCAATGTGCCGAGTAATTTTTTTTTCTTACTGAGCAAACCAGCAAAATAAAATAACTTTTCTAGTTTTTAGGAAAGATTCCTCTCAGTAAAAAGAGCAAGAAATAATACATAAAAATTAAATGAAAGAATTTACAATAAAATGCAGAAATCAGTACTATGAAAAGAGTTGGCCAATCTCTCATGCACTGACCACTTCATTCTTCTTCTTAGTGCATCAATCTGAAGATTGAAGCGCTCAGAATAGAACACTATGACATACTGTTGCCATCCTATCCTGTGTTCTCCTTTTTATTTCTTCATAGCTCTTAGCTTCAGTTATTAGTGTTAAGTTGTTTATATCAGAAATTCTTGGTCTCCCCCTTCTCCAGTCCGTTCCACTATTTCTGTAAGCAGTTTGCCATGCCTCAAGTGGTAACCAATGAGGCATTTTTTTTCTTTTATTGATGTGGTTCAACAGTGATTGCTCTTCTTAAACCATGTTTAGAACTTCGTTAGTCTTTCTAATTCTCATCATTCTTCTCCAACACTGAAATTCAAATGCTTCCAACTTTTTTGGTGTCTTGTTTTGTTAAATTCTTCACAACCATATAATGCTATGCTCTATATTTTTGTTTTTGCCAGTCTCTTTTTTTTAGTTGAATGTTAAGTCCTGTACTAGTAAAGATGTCTCTCCTATTGTAGAATGTCTTTTATTAGCCAAGGCTAATTTTTGCTTTTATATCTGATTGACATCTTCCATATTCTGTGATGAAACTTCCAAGGCATTTAAAGAAAGTTACTTGTTGTATTGGGTTGTTACCCTTGTACCTGCTACTTGTACTTGCTACCTTTAGATATCCTTGATGTTTTTGTTTTGCTGTTTATTATTTCTATTTGGGTTTCTTAGTGCTTATAGAGATTAAATATGAGCCTTCTCTCTCTTCAATCTACCTTTATTGTTTTTAAGATTTGGTTCCAATCAAGACTATCGAAGGCCAGGTCAAGGAAAACTATCAGAGTATTTTTATTTTTCTCAAATCTTCTTTCTATAATTGTTCTAAGATCTCTTGTCCCGTATTGCTTCCTGAACCCAAACTGATTGTTGCTGATATATTCTTTGGCCTTATTTGTTAATCTTTTTGTATAACTTTTAGTAATATTTTTGAGGTATGTGATATTAGACTTATTGTTTGATGATTTTCAAGCATGTCTATATTATTTATTTTAGGAACAAGAATGACAGAGCATTGTGTAAAGTCTTTGTGAACAGTTCCAGTTTCATATATACAGGGTGTTCGGGATAAATTTGACATATTTATAATTAATTATATTTTTCCGTAAGTTACATGTATTAACACACACTTCTCTTCATTTAAAAGTTTGGACCCTTCTTCATTCATATACAAGATGTCAGAAAGGATGGATAGCTGGAACCCACCTGAATCATGGAAGAGAATAACTTGTATCATGATGATTCGTGCCCACCATCAAAATAAGGATATTACGACTGCTGCCCAATGCTCCCTGAATACAGTAAAAACAATCAGGTATGAACTAGAGACTTGCAATGGTGACTACGAGGATGTAGCAAGAAGAAAGATCCCTAGCAGACGATCTGATTGCGTTCGTACAGCAGAATTCCTCGCAAATCTGCAGGAACAGGTGTTGAAGAACCCTGGCATTGGAATTCGGGCTTTGTTCGTGGAGTTGCTAACTGTAGTCAAGCCCTGGATAACAAGGGTAGCCAATGGTAGGCCGTATGTATGGCAGCAGGATTCGGCCCCTTGCCACACCTCTGGGAAAAGTCAAAAATGGTTGTCTGAAAATTTCTACGACTTCACCAGTCCAAATGTTTGGCCTCCAAACTCCCCAGACCTTAACCCCATGGATTATTTTGTATGGGGCGCAGTTGAAAAAGACACCAATCGCACTTCCAGTAATACAAAAGCCCAGTTAATGGATAAAATTAAAACAGTTTTTGCGGCCCTTCCCAGGGAGACTGTAGCATCAGCTTGTTCAAGGTTCCGAAGCAGAATTGAAGCTGTGATCGATGCTAATGGTGGTTATTTTGAGTAAATCTTGTTGATAGTATTGTAATTAACTCTGCCTGTAATGTTTTTTTGTCAATTCATTAAATTTAATAGATACAAAGAAGATTTTCTTTTTCCTTACGAAACTGTCAAATTTATCCCGAACACCCTGTATATATATATATATCCTTTATGATCTTGAATAAGTATTGTTTCCTGAACCCAAACTGATTGTTGCTGATATATTCTTTGGCCTTATTTGTTAATCTTTTTGTATAATTTTTAGTAATATTTTTGAGGTATGTGATATTAGACTTATTGTTTGATGATTTTCAAGCATGTCTATATTATTTATTTTAGGAACAAGAATGACAGAGCATTGTGTAAAGTCTTTGTGAACAGTTCCAGTTTCATATATATATATATATCCTTTATGATCTTGAATAAGTATGGTTTAGTTATACAGTGGAACCTCGGTTGTCAAACATAATTCGTTCCTAAAGGCACTGTTCGGAAACTGATTTGTCTGAAAACTGAAACCATTTTCCCATAAGAATTAATGTAAAATGGTAAATTTAGTTTAATCCTTTATCCAATGTATCCATGTAAAATGGAATAATCCATTCCCGAACTCCAGATGACTGCTTATTTAAAGCTTTACAACAGTACTTCATGCATAAAATCTTATACAAAAATAATGAAAATGCATAAAAAGAATAAACACAATAAATAGATAAAATATAGATGAAAAAAGGTGATCTCTTTCCACAAAACTTAGCACCTCACCCCACTTCACACGCATTTCTTTGATCAAAGAACTAGGAATCCTCCCTTCCTTCCTTCCTCTGAAAACATTTCTTCAACCACCGTCTTTTGCTGCTTCTTCTGAGGGTGTCCAGTTCTTCCGTGGTGAGCTCATACCTGTGGTCCTCCACATCAGCATTGCCAACTTCCAAGCCTATGCTTTTGCCCAGAGACACAACATCATTGACAACAGCAACACACTCAGCCTTAAAGCCCTCAATGTCTCTGTGTGCGCTACACAGTCTGGCCACAATTTCTTCCAGGCCAAGTTTATGGCCCTGTAAGTCACTTGCACCCAGGCTTTGTCAAGAATATTAAGCAATAGAGGATATTGAAGTGATTTTTCCAGAATTCTCTGAGTGTTAATTCTGTGTCAGAGCTCACTTCAAAACACCTTTGAAACAATGCTTTGGTGTAGAGTTTCTTAAAGTTCGAAATGATCTGCTGATCCATGGGCTGGATTAGAGGAGTCGTGTTAGGGGACAGGAACTTCACTGTAATAAAAAAACTCCTCCACCAACTTGTCCTCCAAAGCTGGAGGGTGAGCAGGACCACTGTCCATCACAAGAAGGCATTTTAATGGCAAATTTTTTTCTTGAAGGTATTTTCTCACATTTGGGGCCAATGAATTGACCAACGAAGAATTGGTAGAAGTGGAGGAACAACTGTTGCAGAAGAGGAAAAACAAGAAAAGGAAGAGGGAAAAGAGAAACAGGGAGAGGTAGTTAAACAATTTACAGTGAAGGGTCTTGCAGATATGTTCTTTGCAGTTAGTGTTCTCAAACTGGCTGAAGACATGGACCCCAATGTTGAACGCTACTACTTAATAATAGAAACAAAAGTACATGATGCATTTGTTTGCTATGAACAAATTTATGATGAAAAGAAGAAGGGGAATAAGTAAAGCACATGGGACATTTTCAAAAAAAAACAAAGGTTACACCAGAAGAGCCACAGCCCGATTGTTCACACAGGGAAGGTAATGAAGATGTGGTTGTGGAAGAAGATTTGGGTGATTATTCTCCTGTTTTATAGTGGCAGTAACACACAGTACAGTTTTATGATAATGTTTAAAAATTAAAATGACAGTATACTCATTAACTCTGTTGATTTAATGCAGCATTTCTCAATCTTTCTGAACCCAAGGACCAGTAAAATGCCCAAAACAATTCTATGGACCACTATGTAATTTTTTAAAAAAAAAACCTATGTGGGAAAAACCTACCAATTGGAAAAAACTTTGCCATTTATAACATAATAAATCTAAAAGCATGTTTTGAATACATATGGAAACATAATTAAATTAGAAGTAAACGATTAAAAGTTTATCATCATTGAACGAAGTTTTAATTTTATTAAACAAATAAATAATATGATATAATTATGTTACTACTTTTAATCAGATGGTTAAGCTTCACAGCCCTTGCAGAGTTCCCTGATATCTGGCTGAATATTGGTCAACTTCAGTCGAAGATCGGCACACACACTAAGACAATTTCTGTATTGTTTTTATTTGAAGAAGCAATGAAAATCCTTTCTCAAAAAGATAAGTTGTAGAAAACTGCATAACGATTTTCAATGCTTCTTCAGATAATTGGGGAAATTCACTTCTCACTGAAGGCGAGATCCAGAATCAGGCCAAAATCACGGAATTGGATTTTAAGCCCACTGTTCGCTTGAAAGCTCAATTAGCTGTTCTGTTTTCGATAACTAAAGGTCGTTCTCGTGATTTTAAGCCTGAAATGGTTCGCAAACTCACAGAAATATCTTATAAAAGTTATTCGGAAAATATGTTTCCGAATTCTGTTTCTGAGTTTTGAGGCAGTCACAAATCCTTTCCAGAAACTCAGAATAAACAAAAATATCAGTTTCCACTGAAATGTTTTTCCAATGTTGGAAAAGGTGCAAGTTGTCTGTCTTTTACATAACTAATCCATAACAACCATTTTTTTTTCTCGAATGCCTTTATTTTGTCGTAGGCATCAAGAACAATTAAAGAATTTGCCTGGAGGGAGAGATTTAGTTCATTTAATTTCGAAAAAATATCTGAAAGATAGGATAATGGTGATAACCATGATTCGTCAACAAGGAGTCATGCAAAAGCAGAATTACTTTCATTTACAAATAATAAAACCTTGTGCCTTAATTGAAATAACTTTGTTAGTACTTTGCCCCTGGAAAGCAAATTTCGGAATTAAGGAAAAGTTGTATATATTCACTGCCCATTTCATCACAGAGTAATGAAAATAACCTGTTATTTAACGATCGAACCTTAATAAAATTAACTAGCTTTACAGCATTGTATAGCACAGTTTTAAATTCTGGTGGCATTCCTTTGGAGGCTAACACTTCCCTATGTATGAAACAATGTACCCAATCGTATCCAGAGCTACCTCCTTGACCTTAGAAACAACCCCACTATGCCTTATGCCTGCCTGTAAGGGCTCGAGCTCCATCCAAACAGAAGCCCACTACATTTTTCCCACTGGATCACTTTGTGTATAATGTAATTATTGAGAGTGTGAAATATTTTTTCTCTAGTTGTTCGGGATGACAAAGTTCTAAAAAACAGAATATTGTCATGAATGTTGTTATGTGCTTATCTTATGTATCATATTAACTGCGCATCATTTGTAACATCAGTATTCTCGTCTATTTGTAACATATAATAAGGGCTCTTCTTAATTCTTTCAATTAACTGAGATTCTACGTCACCTGCCATATCATTAATTCTGCTATCGACAGTGTCATTTGAAAGAGGAATCAAATCAACATCTTTTAGTAACTTGTTGCCAAACATAGTTTTTTACCACATCTTTTATAGCTGGAAATAGTAAATTTTCTCCGATAAAATGAGGTTTCCCAGTTTTCACTATGCACAAACTTAAGAGATAGGATGCTTCCAGTGCCTTGCTATTTAATTGAACCCATGACCGAAACTATATCTTTCCCATGATTTAATGTCCCTAAGAGTCACTGAAAAAATTCAATTGGCTTATTTTTCACATCACAATGTTTAGTTTCTAAATGTCGGAGTTTTGCAGGTTTCATGCATTCATTCAACAACACTTCATAACACAAAACACGTCGAGGTTTCTGTTCACTTTCATCTCCACACCAAGTAAACCCGAATTCCAAATATGAACTGTATATTTCCTACTGTAATTTTTCTTTGAACTGCTTGTTTATTCTACTTTAATAGGATCAGATTTACTCGCCATTACAACACATGTAATCACAATTAGGAGTGGCATCACCTATTTCATTCTTTTCTTTTCAAGGTCCTAGTTTTAAGGCCACTTAGAAGTATAATAAATTTAGTTTAATCCTTTATCCAAGTGTGTGCAAACAAAGTTTGCGCCTCAAAGTATCTTCAGGACTGGGGTAAAGTGGTACAACAGTGACTCCTTGCAAAGGTGGAGCAAGCTACCAACACTCCTATCTCGGTATCTCCCATAATGCAAAACACATCTCCTTGCGGATATGTATAATGCTATGCATTAAGGGAAGGGCCACTACCCAGACTAGTTTCACCCTTTATTGAGGTCTCTTCAGTGGGAGCCAGGACCAAGTGGAGATACCAAGGCAGAAGCATTAGCAAAGTCATCTCTTCCTAAAGGAGCTGCCAAACGGTGTGCCACCTTTTTATTAAATTACTCTGGATTTAGAGAAAGATGTTGAAAGTTTATTTTTCACTTAGTCAGACTATAATAAATTTAGTTTAATCCTTTATCCAAGTGTGTGCAAACAAAAACTCTCAACACTTTCTAAACTTTCAACACTTAGAAGTAAGTTCAGAATGTTCTTTTTATGAACATTCTGCCGTTATTTGTTGATTTTTTTAAGTATCCATTTTATTTCAATAATTTTTACTTATTTATTTAATTTTAATTTGTTTTGTTTGGATAATTAAAATATGTATATTTATTTATTTAAGTCTGCCTGAGGACCTCTTGCCCCATTGTTGTGGAACACAGGTTGAGAAACACTGATTTAATGTATCGACTTGCGTCCTGCCAGATGGAACGTATCCTGGATGTAAGTCTGATGAATGTATTTCAAGCTGAATTGGCTAGTCTCATCTTCTAAAAATTATATTTTATCCTACAAAAACAGACAAACCAGAGAATATGAAATTCTCCAATATAATACATATAATACAATATAATACAATGCATGTGGCTTACATGCATTATGTCAGAGATGTATTATATATCTTACCATTTTACCTTTAGTAAAATGGTAAGATATATAACAACCAAAACAATACCTAACTTTGAGAGCCTATTTTCACTATTATGTCATTAATTTTCATTAACAAAATACTGTAAAATCTCACACGATAAGTTATTTTATAACTTATTGCTTGGTTTTACAAGGGTCTTAAATCAGAATATTACATAATATATAATGTGAAGTTGATGTAATGTATAAATGAAAAATTTAGTTATAATGTATGTATGATTTAATATTACCTGTAAAACTATTGTGTTTGACACAAAAGAAAAGAATTATTCTTTGTTAAAGTAATGAGTCAGCAGGAAAGGTTGTCCAGATTAGTAAAGAGCAAAGGAAATGCCCTGAAGGAAAAGATTGCAGATGCCAAAGTTGAAAATCATCAAGAACAAAGACTTCAGTAAAGGTATGCAAGTGACGTCAACA
This sequence comes from Typopeltis vanoorti, assembly GCF_054136105.1. Classification (NCBI taxonomy): domain Eukaryota; kingdom Metazoa; phylum Arthropoda; class Arachnida; order Uropygi; family Thelyphonidae; genus Typopeltis; species Typopeltis vanoorti. Next base: position 3,881,764 of record NC_143574.1, on the reverse strand, counting down.
CACCTGAGGATAGGCGTGAAAATTGCAGAGGTAAAGACAAAGAACAGGAAAGGATATTTAAGCAACCTGGTGAGTAGGAAACAGTGTTCACTCATTCATGGAGGCTCACTGAAGTTCCCCCCAAGTTTCCCAGGAGTTCCTGAGTGTTCCAAGAGTTAAAGAGTTTTGAAGTATAGAAGTTGCATGTTCTCCACGCCCACCAACACCTGTGGACAGGAACAGATGGAAAGGTCTTGCAAACAAAGTCAAGGAATTTTCCCGATAGAAAAGTCTCCAGTCGTTGACAACAGAGAAAAGGAAAGGGAAGGACATCACTCAGAATTTGCATAGAGCCACCATTAATGATGAAGTGCATTGCTGCGATCTCCTAGTGAGAACAAGAAATGTCCTAATCTAATGGAACTTTCACTGAATACAATGGACTGCTTGTGAAGGAAGATCTGTGAATAGCTGTAATATGTTGATACACTTGTGCTATGGATACATGTAACTGTGTAAAGGTATGAAATAAATTGTTGTCTTAATTATGTATAATACTGAGTTGTATAATAGAGTAGTGTATAGTATTGTATTGTATAATAGTGTACGATAATAAAGATTTAGGTAGGCTAGGAAAGGTAGCCATAACTAATTATTTGTCTCAAATGAACATGCATTTCTTGGTTAGAATAAATGACTTGTAAACAGCACGCTAATCTGATAACTGTCAATGTACTATCTCCAGAAAAATTACAAGCCTGTATGCTGATAGGAATTTGCCACGACTAGCTTAAGTGTTGAGTAAGAAAATTTAGAAACTTCTGTTAAAGTTACGAGCCCTTGCATTGTCATTACTCCACATTTTCCCTCACTCTCGGAAATTCAGTCTGGCTGGCATAGTCGAAAATCAAATAAATTTGCCAGATTGGAGAGCATAAGGGACCAAATAAGTCGTAGACATATGGCTGGTGGCAATTGGAATTAAGACTGGTCACACATACGACAAGGATTAAGGCAAGGCGGAAAAGGGGGGGGGGGGTGTCAAGTCAGCATAAGTAAGTGAGTTAGAAACATAATGTGCATATATATGCAATAATAGAAAAATAACTAAGATAAAATTAATATAAAGAAAAATTTTACAGTACAATGTTTATAATTAATGCAAATGTTCAATATTCTCTGCCAATCTTCATAAAAAATGTAACTCAGAGGATATCGATTCAAATCCCACTGTGTCATAGGTGTTTTTCCAATTTTCTGTCATAAAAAGTCAAATTTTTTATGACAAAAAATTTTCAAAAGAAAATCAAGTTGGCTTATTGGAGGACTGAAATGGTTCAGAGCAAGATTTCTGGATTACCTAACCACTGTCCCATGCAAGGTGTGAATATTTTCCAAATCTTTCATGAGTAGAAATTCATTATGAATACAGAACATAACAGCACCATATAAAATGCATTAAACAAGTACTATCAACAGTATCTAATGAAGATTTATATTGATCTATATTGATAGGGAAAAAAAATTGCAAATTACACAATATTCATTATCTAGATAGTGCTCTTGCCCAGTTAGGTGGCACAAAATTTTTATTTTAATATATTAAATTGGAAAATGTTTATACATAATTTAAAATGTAATATTAAATAATTAAAAATTCATTCACTTTTACCTTTAATAATAAATGATACTTTAGCACCCTCTGCATAGGTACTGAGAGGAGGTCTCGCAGCTTAAATTTTCCATCATTAGCTTCAAGTTGACACCTCTAAAAGAAAATAAATTATTCTGAATTAAGAATAGCATGCAACTAAATCCAAATGAAATATATTTTAATGAAAAAATATTCAGAATAAAGTCGAGCTAAATTTCTTTAATATTTGATAATTTTTCTTTTCTTTACAACAAAAATTTTGTTACATCTTAGACAAAGTTGGATTAGGCTTTTTGGAATATGTGTCTCAAGAACTGACAAAAATCAACCTCTGAAGTAAGCAGCCAGTATTTTATTTCTGTCAATCACAATGTTCTTCTGGACAGTTTGCTTATTTTGCAGAAACTCAAAGTTATAATGAACTAGTTGTAACTTGTTACTCATATATGGGCACTGAAGTGCTATAGGTTTTGCAACCACTTCTGTGGGATTACTAAACAATGTAATGAACCTGAGCTACCAGTTTTATGTAGCATAAGCTTGAATTTCATAATACTCCCTATTCATGACAGTAATTATGTCTATCATCAAATTCCTGATCTGTACACTCAAGGGATGTAGATGATACCACAGCAGTACAATGTAATAAAGTTACATTATTACGAGTATCTTATCAAATTAATCCAAATTTGGGGAATCCAAAATGCTTCCACACTAATCAATTACTTGTTAGGTTCCCAATATAGTTATATTTTATATTTCACTCTTTTAAGACACTTAACTGCATCAGTCCCAAAATCTTCGATCTTTTTTCTGCCTTTCTGTTTAAGTGACCATATCACCTTAGAGAACCTTTGCTTGCACTGGGGTTTTTCAGGTCCAAGTACCCAGACTCAAACTTGGTGAATATTTTAATTTTTACTCATGTACTCCAGAAGGAGTTGCTTTCTTGATCCAAAAGAATATGTGTCACAGACTTTAAACCTGTGAATGGTAGACTTGCCGTAATAAGATTAAAGGGGTAAACCACTAAATATATTATACAAGTATATGCACAAACAGATGATGATCAGAAAGTGGATCACTTTTATGACCAAATCAATAACCTGATCCATGAAACACCTAAGAAAGATTCCTAACAGTATAAGGGAGTGTGGGATTGGAATGCACAAATTTGAATAAATATATGAAGGAATTTTATCCCTTTTTCTCCCCTTTGAGTAGGTGAAACATATCACAGACGAATGAAACTGATAGAATTTGCTTTGCAAAGATCTCACCAAAATTAACACTTTTCCCGCATAAGAAAGGATCACAAAAATGAACTTAGATCTCCCCAGATGGAAGAACTTGGAAACTAATTGATTATATACTTCATCATCATCCAATTCTTGATGTGTACCAGATATTATGATAGTACTACATGAAGAAATTGCATCGTTAATAACTTCCTATCAACAATTTTCCTCCAAATCAATCTATTATCTGTCAACATTACCAGATCTTATATTTCTGTCTTCTAAGGCACTTTCTACTGTATCAATCCACCTATATCTTGGTCTTTCTTTGGGTCTTTTTCCTGCCAATCTGGCAGAGAACACTTGTTTTGCCAATCTGTGCTCTCTCATTCTGTTTAAATGACCATACCATCTGAGATTAGCTATGCTAACACATTCCTGGATGCTGACAATGTCAAGTTCTTTCCTAATATCCTCGTTTTTAATATGATATTGCCACTGATGCCATCTGTTCATGCCCCTAATCTTTCTCAGGACTCTCATATCTGTAGTCTCTAGTCTTTGGTCAAGTGTTTTATTTCTTCTTTGGTCAAGTGTTTCATTTTTAACCAAGCTCTCAGATCCATAAGTTAAAATTGGTTTGAACACTGTCTTGTATACAACTAATTTAGTGTTTTGACTAATTTCTCTCTTATTTCATATACCATATTTTTCGATAGATAACGCACGTGCTATGTATACAAAAAAAGTCTAAATTCATTAAACATGAACATGCACGGTATACATTTGAAAGGTATGAGAGGTAAATCAAATGTAATAACAAAACTAAGGTAGAAGTATTACTTAATATTTATTGAACATTACACTATTCAAATCCAAAAAATTGTTCAGACTCAATATTGAAAGAATCAATTGCGTTAAAAATTTCGTTTCGTATTTCTTCAGCTTCATAATCATTGTCACTGGACACCACTGCATTCCCCTGTACTTTAATGAAACCATTTCTAACACAGTTTTCACTTACAGCAGCCCAACTTTCTACAATCCACGTAACTATATCTTTATATGACGTTCTTTTCATCTGTCCTGTTTTGATATATTCATGGATGTCATTCATCATCCAGTCTTCCCACTTAGCACGCAAATTGTCTTTGAATGGTTTATTTACTACAAGATTAAGGGGTTGGAGTTTTTTTTGTTAAACTACCTGGAATGATGGCCAATTTGGAATACTTACAATTGTTTTAACTTCTGCTGTCGTGCGTGCCCAACACGAATCCAACACTAACAAAGATTTTGGGTTGAAAAATGCCATTTTTCTCTTTCGCTACACATTCTCCAACCAAAATCTCATAACCTCGGAATTTATCTAACCTTTATCATTAGCAGTAACAATAATATCTTTGGAATAACAACCTTTTGGAACTGTCTTTCTTTTGAAAATCGCCATCGATGGCAGTTTGGAACCATCTGCAGTTACACAGAGAACTACAGCAAAGTTAGACCTTTCGTGCCCTGTTGTAGCAACTGAAACCGCTTTTGCTCCCTTCAGATTCACAGTCCTAGAACTAGGCATGTCAAAACTTGCGGGAACCTCATCCATATTTTCAAAGTGACAAGCATCAACTTCATACAAGTTTTCTCTCAGAATTAGTGATAAAGATGACATGAAAACTGGAGAAAAAGATATTCTTGAGGTACAGAGTAATTACTTTCGCTTCCTAGTCGCATGGCAAATTATGTCCAACACTAGTGGAGGAGCGCACACTTAAATAGTTTCTCTTCATAAATCCAAAAACCCAAGATGGGTTGGCCTTGAAATCCTTTATATTATCGTTTTGTGCAATTCTTTTCGATTTCTGCAACATACGGACAGTAGATATTCTCATACCTTTAGCTCTTTCACTAACAACCCAATCAAACAGTTTTTTTTTTTTTTCTATGGTTGGCCACAAGCACCTCATCACACGTTTCCTCGTATGTAAACATTTCAGGACTGTTTTAGCCTTTCACCATGCAGTTTCAATTCAAGATGCAAATGATATTTTCAATGTTTCTGCCTTTAATTGCTGATTTTCATACCAAATTTATTACAACAGTTATTCAATTTAGTCAGGGAATCTTGCAGACTTGTACTGGATTTATTTATAAGTATAACATCATTCTGCATAAAATAAAGAGATGGATTAACATCTCCAATTTCAATATCAGATTTAATAGTACTTTTTCTTCATAATGTGATTCATATAGATAATGAATAAATGAATAATGAATAACTTCCTGTACTTCCTTCAATTCTAAGCTGACTTACAACTCAAAGACAAAGTATTGCTTGATATAATGACACCATATAACTGTAGTGTTTGGAATAGCTTCTCTCTTAGCACTTTGTCATATGCCTTTTCTAGATCTACAAAACTTAAATACAGATCTTTGTTATATTCCCACAATTTCTGAAATATTTGTCATAAGGTGAAAATCTAATCCTGACAAGCTCTATCCGGCCTAAATCCAGCTTGTTCTTCACCAAGCTTTCCTTCTACAAGCCTTCTCAGCCGTTTCTCAAATATGCTTGCATATATCTTGCCAGAAACACTCAATAGGGAAATGCCTCTGTAATTCTCACAATTTTATTTTCCTTTTTTGTATATGGGTAATATGAGAGTTCTATTCCAATCATCTGGAATTTGTCCTCTGTCCAGGCTTTCTGAACTATGCAGTGCAGCCACTGCAAAACTTTTATACCTCCATACTTAAGCATTCCTGGTCAATTATCATCTATTCCTGCTGTGTTTTCACTTCAGGCTTTTTGATGGCTTTTTTTACTTCAAATATGGATACATATTCCTGATTGCATGCCTGGTCAGTATTTTTAACCACTGTGTTGTCACTAATAATTTCATTTAGCAATTTTTCGAAGTAATTACTCTGCACCTCAAGGATATCTTTTTCTCCAGTTTTTATGTCACCTTTATCACTAATCCCATTTGTCCATTTCTAAGCTTTTCAATAGCTTCCAGAATATATTGCAACCTTTCTGATATTTATTTTCTATGTTCTTACTAAAGTCTTTCCATAACTTTTGTTTAGCTGGTTTTACACAGTGTTTACACAGCTTTCTTACATTTGTCTCTGTATTCTCTAAGAGCACAAGCTGACTTATTCTCCAGGAATTTTGATATGCTTTCTTCTTTTCCTTCATTGCCTCTTTAACTTCCTGTGTCCACCATAAAGTTCTGATTTTTCTATCCTTGCAGACAACCTCACCACATGCATGAATGATGAATCAGTCAATCAATGTTTTTTCAGGGCTTGCCACTGAATCTCCAAGATTTGGTTTCTGTTCTCAAACTTTTTCATTTTCTTTAAAACTTTCTTAGATGTTCTTCTTTTCAATATGAAATTCAATTTTATCCTGTTCAAGACTAAATGGTGATCACTTCCAATTTCAAATCTTCTGTACACTCTAGTGCCTTGCACCAGTGAGAAATCATCACTATCAACAATAATATAGTCAATGAGACTTTTCTTATTCCTTGCCTCTTCTCTCCAAGTGAATTTATGCATATTTTTATGTTGGAACATTGTGCTAGTAATAAACAGTCCATGTCCTGAGCAGAAATCCAACAGGTATTTGCCATTATTAGCTTTGCTTTTTTTCTTCAAATTTTCCCAAAATATTTCTGTATGTCTGACAGTCATTTCCTACTCTTCTATTTAGATCCCCAACAAGGAACAACTTTTCTTTTTTCATTGTGTCAGTTGCTTTCTGTAAAGCCTAAAAAAATTCCACCATTTCTACCTTAGTAGAACCTTCTGTGGGACCACCATAGGCACAAACTCTCATTGTCCAGTTCCCCATTCTGATATTTGCCCACATCATTCTATTTGATATTGTCTGCCATTCAAGATTAGCCTCATATTTAGTGTTGAATACTACAGCTACTCCTTTTCCCTGATTGTTATTGCTTGAATATAACATTTTGTATTTATTGCTTAGAAAGATCTCACCAGTCTTTGTCTTTTTTGTTTCAGTCATTCCTATTATGTCTATCTGGTACTTATACAATTGCTCAGCAAGGTCCATTTTTTTGCCATTCAGGATTCTTATGTCGACAGTACCAATCTTAAACTCTGGTGATGTTGAGTTAAGGTATGTTTCTGGATTTGTTCCAGTGGCTGACTTTTTGCCATTCACCCTAGTTCTCTGATGAAAACAATGGGGAGGGGGGGGCTTTGTTTAACCAGACAATGCCCCAGCTGGCATGAAATTCTGTCATGTTGTACCATCATTTTATTTGTGGTTTAAGCCAATAAGAGTACAATTTGGTCAGCTAATTCACAAATTGCCAGCCCATTCTCATTCATTCATTCAGTATTCAGATAGATACCTAACAAGATGCAACCATAAGAAGGTGATGATTGGACATTAGGTGTCAGAAGCCCTGGTCGGTTCTCTGCATTCCTTTAAAGGCTATGTGGAGGTCTCCTCTCAGTTATACAGCTATGACCTTTAAGCACGCTGATTATATACTTATAAAAACTAAATATAAAACCTGTATAAACTCAGACACTGGAAGTGATCATAATTTAGTTGAAACAACATTTATGTTGAAATTTGGATTTAGAACCACAAGAAAAATAAGCAGACAAAAGTTTAACCTTATACAAATCAAATCAAATACCACTAAAGAATTATTTGAAACAAATCTTGCTTCTACTCTGAAATCCCTGCTGACTCTCTTGATTCTGATGTCTTACAAAGTTTCTAAGGGCATTCATTGAAGCAACTGAAAATATTCTAGGAAGAAAATGCAGTAATAAACTTTATTACAGCATTAAATAAAATATAAAAATAATTAAAAAATTAAATTTTTATTACATTTTTTAAAAAATTAAATAAACTTTGGATTACACAAGAAATATTACAGCTCTGTAATAAGCAGGGAAGATTATGACCAATTCAGCACATTGGGAACAACAACGAATATAATTACCTAACAGATAGATTAAAAAAGGAGATAAAGCCTGCAAAAAATAAATGGGTATCCAAAGAATGCGAAGAAATTGAGGAAAATGTTCACAAGAATAACCATACAACATATTAAGATATTAACAAAAATATTAATATTAAGAAATTAACAAAGCCTTTTATTTGTAAGAGCTGGATAATTGATGATGTGAATGGAACAAATATTAATTATGAAAAAAATATTGAAAAGATGGTATGATTATTCAAGTAAACTAGTCAAATGTGATGATAGCTTGAACCAACCAAATTTAGAGGGAACACTCCCAATGATAACAGAGAACAGTGATTATGCTATACTTACAGAAAAGGTAGGAGCCAGTTTAAATACTAGGGAATATCTTTAATAAAGGTGGAAGACCAAGACGGGATATTAGAACAAAAATTGCAAAAGCAACAACAGCATTCCAAAAACTAAAACCACTATGGACAGATAACAAGCTTACAATTACAAACAGATTATGTCTTACTAGCACACCAGTTAATTCAGTACTTCTATACAACTTTCACAGAACTTTTGTTTAATCACTTTTATACACAATTTACCTTACATTTTTTCCTGTATTCTTTCTGTACCTGCTGACTTACCTGACATAACTTTCAATATGATTATTTAAATTAAGGGGATATTAAATCCCACATTATTTAAGTAATTTCAATATGATTTCTGCTTTGCCAGAACAACTGCCTTTAAATTCTTTAGTCCAGAATGAAGTTTTGATGGGTTTTTTTTTTTCATTTTCAACCAACTTCATCTAAATCCTTCAATATTTTCTTCAGATTTTGCCAAAAAAAATCTTAGATTTGGTTCTTGTTCTCAAACTCTCATTTTTTTATTCACTAATATTTGTATATTCTTTCTTAAAAAATAACTCATATATTTTTCTTTTCAAGATAATATCTATTTTTATCCTGTTCAAAACCAAATGGCAATCATTTCCTATTTAAAGTCCCTTGTACAATCTTGTAACATAAATTAGTGTAAATCACATCAGCAAGCAACATAATAAGAATGTTCTTATTTCTTGAATGTGTGTGTGTGTGTGTGTTCTCTCCATGTCAATTTATGGAGATTTTTATGCTGAAACATGTGGTAATGTCATGTGTATGCCCTGAAATACACATGACAATTTCTTCCAAAACATTTCTATACATATTTGGGATTCATTTCTTCCTCAACCATTTAGGTTTTTACAAGAACCAACTTTTCCATTTATATAAATATCAGTTGTCCTTTCTAATAATTTTTTTTTTCTCTACTTCCTAATTCCCTTTTAAGAGCCCACAGATACAAAAATAAGTCCAATCTGCATGTTGAGTTTTGTCAACATGGACACTACTCTATTCAAGAAGTTTATCTTAGCATTTAGCATTGAATTCTATTAATACCTTGCTTTCAATGATTACTACTGCTAGAATAGAACATCATTTAGCAGTATCTCAGCTTTATATTTATATTCATATTAATTTATTTTATTATAATTATTCATATTTCCATGTCAATGCATAATGGCATTTCTTAAAAACACTTACCAATACAGACTGGTTAATTATTTCATTTTTATTACAAAGTTCATCAATTCGTTCCTGGGCTTTAGGAAGATTTGAGCAATACTCTCCATAAATGATAAACTTCTCTTTCCAATGTAGGAAGCAATCACTGATCTTGTACTGGCTAGATGTACATGCTTTGTATAACTCACTGTGAAATCCAGTGTGAATTTCTGCAAGTTCCTAGAATGAAAAATACAAAAAAGAAAAATTTAACATTACACTATATGACAGTGGTGTTCAACCTTTTTTACTACGTGAGCTACTTTTCTATAAAAAGTTATTTGGCGATTTACTCTCTTATATAGATAACGTTCCCCCAACCTGATATCTGATTACGCACAAATAAACAACTAAAAAAAATACACAACTAAAAACTTTGTGTATTTAAAAATTTATTTATCACTTTTAATTATTTTAATGCAACAAAAAAAAAAAAAAATATATATATATATATATATATATATTGGAATAAAGTATTTATTTCTCTATTTTGGAAAACCAAAGTTAGAAAAAACAACAGATTGATTACAAACTCACAAGTTACAGGAAATGCTAGTTGATTAAAAAAAGCTAATGTGAAATTTGGCATTGTTTGGACCTCACAATATTTTCACAGTCAAGTTGATATGAAGAAGTGGCCAATCACAGACAATCATCCAAATGATCATTTGTAATTTGGTTTCTTAATTGATTTTTTATGACGGTCATATTTGAAAAAGCGGATTCTGACAAGTATGTCGATCCGAAACACGACAGAATTTTTCGCGCAATATTAGTTAATATTGGGAATTTTTCACGTGCATACTTCCAAATGACTTCATTGTTTATTGATTTTAAATGTAAACTATTCTGAATGTTTATTATCTCAAGTTCTACTTCAGCTTGTTTATATCAAACAGCCCACTAATTTTATTTGAAATTTCTGTGATGTTCAAGTTTTCTTGAAATGGATTATTGATAAAAGTTACAATCATTTCAGTTTTATTAAAATCTTTAAATCTTGAATTTATTTCTTCCTCAACTAATTCTATTTCACGAATAAATTCTTTTAAATCATAACAAAGCATTTCTTGATTATGCTCAAAAAATTTTAATAAATATGTGAGATGTCTAAATTCACGGTCACTTATATTTTTCTTTAATAAAAGTAAGTATTGTGTAAGTATTGAGAAAAGTACTGGAAGAGAGAGGTATGAGACTGAGCAGAAGTAAGACAGAGTATATGTGTTGCACAGTGGGCAACAGCCAGGAGACAGATCTGGAGCTGGAAGGAAATGTCATCAGGAAGGTGAGGGACTTTAGATACTTAGGTTCAACAGTGGTAGAAGATGGAGGAGCTGAGAAGGAAGTGGGATGCAGGATACAAGCGGGTTGGAGGAACTGGAGGAAGATGGCTGGAGTGTTATGCGATAAGAGGGTGCCGATCAATGTGAAAGGCAAAATCTATAGGACAGTAGTGAGGCCAGCTATGACGTATTCTATGGAAACTGTGGCCCTGAGGCCACAGTTTCCATAGCATACGTCATAGCAGGATGGAATGCTTAGGTGGATGTGCGGTGTGACCAGAAAGGATCGTTTGAGAAATGACAATGTGAGGGGAACAGTGAAAGTTACGAACTTAGGAGCGAAGATACAGGAGGCAAGGTTGAGATGGTTTGGTCATGTGATGAGGAGGGAGGATGAATATGTGGGAAGAAGGGTCATGCAGATGGATGTGCAAGGAAGGAGGAAGCATGGGCGGCCAAAAAAGAGATGGAGTGAGCTGGTAGAAGAGGACTTGAGGATGACGAACTTGGATATGGTGACAGCCCAAGACAGGAGGATGTGGAGGAGACTCATCATCAACAGTGCCCCCACTTAAGTGGGAGAAGCTGCAGAAGAAGAAGATTGTTGGAAAGTTTTTATTGAACTTAACATGTCGATTAAATTTTTATCTCTACCTTGTAACTCTAAATTTAAATTGCATAATTTCTTACAGAAATCTACTAAAAATGATAAGTATAGCAACCATCTCTTATCACTCAATTGTGGATAAATATCTTTTTTTTTTCATCAAGAAAATTTTTTATATCGTTAATTAATACAAGAAATCTTTCTAAAAATTGACTTCTGCTGAGCCAGCGAACATTATTGTACAACAGAAGTTCCCTATCATCATCTGCCTGTAATTTAAATAACCACCTTTGCAGGGCTTTTCCTCGAACAGAATTTACAATTTCAAATGTAACATCCAAAACATCTTTTGTGTTTAATCTTTTACTACACAGTACTTGTTGGTGAATAATACAGTGGTACGTTAAAAAATCTGGATATTTGTCATCGTTATTACATAATGAAATGAAGCCTGATTTATTACCTATCATTGCAGAAGCACCATCAGTAGTAATAGACAAAAGTTTAAAAAGCGGAAGTTTGTGCTCTTGCACAAATTCATCAAATTCTGAAAAAAATGCCTTCTCCCCTAGTCCTTTCCAATAATGGTATAATTTTCAAAAGTTCTTTACTTGAATAATCTTGAAATACCATGTGAATAAATACCATTAACTGAGCAATATCAGTGAAGTCCTTTGATTCATCAAATTGTAATGAAAACACAACACACTGGTGAATGTCTGACATTAACCTGGCATGGAAACTTTTCTCCGGCAATTGGAACTCTTCCTTTCAGCAATTTGAAACCTTGTCTGCGGCTTAGAAGTAGTCTCTCTCAAGCGATGTCTCGAACCGAGAAGCTCCTTTCTGGAAGCAGGAAACTCCTCTCTCAAGCAACGTAGATCCGGGCAGTCTCTCTGATGGAGAATCAGGATCGGGCAGCCTCCTCTCCGACAGCAATTCTGGAATCAGGACCTCTTCTGCTTGCTTCAGTCCCTTTTTATTAGGCCTCCTCTGAGACCTCGCATGAAGTTTGGCAACCCCCCAAAAGATCGGTAAGAGTCTTTCATCTTAAGTTTCAAGTTCAGCACGCCTTTTGTTATCCTCTGCTTTCTTTTGATTGTAAGTTGCCGGCCATCGGAAAGTTGTTTGAACTCTTTCTGACTGACTTCGGAGATGTTTACACTTAGAGCCTGTTTCAATAACAATCTTTCTAATGCCGACATGTACAACTTCGGCAACAAAAACATTGCCTTTGTTTTTAACACTCTAGCATATTCTTATTAAAGCAGTATATACAGTTAGCTTCAAAAGAGTTATTTACAAAAACATCTAATACAAACTATACCGAGATAAACAAAGTTTATTTTTTTTTACAATATTCACATGGGACTTGACCTAAGTAAAAAATTGATGTAATGTGCTTTGGAATATTTAATATTTAAGCTACAATCAAGTTTTTACACTTTGCTTATAATCGCATTCACTCGGCTCGCTATTTGACTTCCACTGATCTAAATTAATTCATTACCCGGACTTATAAGAAAATTACTGATTTGACAATTTTAACGAAAAATAAATAAACATTAGCAATACACTTAAAGAAAATTAAAAATAATACAAAATAATGATAAATAAAATATTATGTTTTCAGTTTTAATTAAATTTGTAAGTAAGGAGGAATACACAAGAGATCGACCAAAAATCGCTCCGCGATCGACGGGTTGAACACCCCTGCTATATGACATACACAAGAAACCTAAATGAATGTAAAATATCAGACAAATGTCAATTGACACTTAATAAAAAATAAAACACAACATTTTATAGTTTATGTGATAAAAATCATATATGACAATTATGAAAATTATCTGAAGTATATTGTGGACTAATAGCATTTTTCAGTATTAGTCCTAATCTCAAGAACAATTTTTTAAGCTTACTGTCTATTAAAACTACTATTATGCATATTATTAAGCATATTTAATAAATGTAAGCATTTTTTTAAAAAAAAAAATAATGAACAGCTTTTTCTAGACTTTTCTCTTTGTGAAAAATAAACACATTCCTGAATTAAATTTTAGCTTGAGAAAGAAGCTTTAGAATTAGGCTGGGATTTGTTTTATCTTTCGCTTCATTATGAGGAACTAATGCCTTTTTTAAATTCCAATATTTTGTTTAGTAATATGCTGCCTTTAGTGACATGTGTAATACTGAGATTATAAAGTGACATTTATATTAGAAAATAAAATTAAAATAACTAATGTTAATTATATGAATAACATTCATAAGTGTCTTATTCTAGCCTGAGTATAGATGAATTAATTTGAATAATAGAAGAATAATGCAGAATGACATAACTGATGTAAATTAATATTCCATGTCATAGTCCTCCTCCACCTTTAATAACTACAGCTGCTATGACAACAAAACCTGTAAAATAGTCTCAGTTGTAAGAGCCTTTATAACACTGTGAATCTATCATTCCAAACCTCAATTAAGTTGAGTGATTCGTATACAAGAATTAAATTTCAGTCATCTACTTCCATGTTTAACAGAGAAGCAATGCCCAGAATAATAGTTGTGATTGTTTTGTGCATTTGAGCGTACGACTCCAAAGTTGGCCATCAAAGAAAGGCTTTATACTCTTAGTGATACACTAATGTTGGTGTCATCACATTTCAGTTTCTTTTTTAGAAGGAAATTATTCTAAAATGCTCAGAGCATTCTTGAAAGCAACTGTGATGAATTTCAAGAATTTCCATCCATATACCCTTATGAAACATACAGAACATTCATAAAACATTATGAATTTCCATTCATATACTCTTATAAAACATACAGAAACAAATTTCACATTGTCTAATGCAGTGTTTCTGAACCTGCAGTCTGCGGACTACAGGTGGTCCCCAATGATGGGACAGGTGGTCCACAGGCAGACTTAAATTAATTAAATAATTATATATTTTTTTGAATTATCTAGAAAAAAATAAATTAAAATTGAATAAGTAAAAATTATTGAAATCAAATGGAGACTTAAAAAACCCAACAAATAGTGTCAGAATGTTCAAAGGCAGAAGCAATAAAACTATATTGTTCACTTACCCCTCTTTTATTATTCGTCATTCTGCAGAATGACGAATTATAAAAGAGGGGTGAAGTGAACAACAATACAATTTTATTGCTTCCACCTTCCCTTGCTGTTTTATCAGATTTGAAATTAACATGTGTTATCCACATTTCAACCAATTGCTGGTTGTTAATTGATTTTTATTATTGAAGGTTTCTCTCCTTCAACCAAGGCTCAGTATATCCTCAGAAGTGCTAAGTGATACTTGGATAAAATGTGTCATGAGTTAACCCCATATTTATATATTTTTCGGAAACTTTTAATTATGGAAAAGTGGCTTAGAACTATGTCTTTGAAAAGAAGAGCAAATGAAACAGGTGATGCTAATCCTAATTGTGATACACGTGTTGTAACAGCGAGTAAATCTGATGCTATTAAAGTAGAAGAAACAAGAAGTTCAAAGAAAAAATACAGTAGGAAATATAACAGTTCAGATTTGGAATTCGGGTTTACTTGGTGTGGAGATGAAAGTGAACAGAAACCTCAATGTGTTTTGTGTTATGAAGTGTTTGTTGAACAAGTGCATGAAACCTGCAAAACTCCAACGACATTTAGAAACTAAACATTGTGATGTGAAAAATAAGCCAATTGAATTTTGTCAGCGACTCTTAGGGACATTAAATCATGGGAAAGATATAGTTTCGGTCATGGGTTCAATTAAATAGCAAGGCACTGGAAGCATCCTATCTCTTAAGTTTGTGCATAGTGAAAACTGGGAAACCTCATTTTATCGGAGAAAATTTACTATTTCCAGCTATAAAAGATGTGGTAAAAAACTATGTTTGGGCAACAAGTTACTAAAAGATGTTGATTTGATTCCTCTTTCAAATGACACTGTCGGTTACAGAATTAATGATATGGCAGATGACATAGAATCTCAGTTAATCGAAAGAAAGAAGAGCCCTTATTATGCATTACAAATAGACGAGACTACTGATGTTACAAATGATGCACAGTTAATATGCTACGCGAGATATGCGCATGATAACAACATCAATGATGATGTTCTGTTTTGTAAAACTTTGCCATCCCGAGCAACTGGAGAAGAAATATTTCATACTCTTAATACAGTAATTACATAATATACAAAGGGATCCAGTGGGAAAAATGTATAGGCTTCTGTTCAAGTGGAGCCCATGCCTTTACATGCAGGCATAGTGGGGTTGTTTCTATGGTCAAGGAAATAGCTCCATACATGAATTGGGTACATTGTTTCATACATAGGGAAACGTTAGCCTCCAAAGGAATGCCACCAGAATTTAAAACTGTGCTAGTTAATTGTATTAAAGCTCGACCATTAAATAACAGGTTATTTTCAGTACTCTGCGATGAAATGGACAGTGAATATATACAACTTTTGCTTTATTCTAAAATTCGCTGGCTTTCCAGGGGCAAAGTACTAACAGGGTTATTTCAATTAAGGCATGAAGTTCTATTATTTGTAAATGAACATAATTCTGATTTTGCATCACTCCTTGCTGACGAATCATGGTTATCACCACTATCCTATCTTTCAGACATTTTTTTCGAAATTAAATGAACTAAATCTCTCCCTTCAGGGAAATTCCTAACTGTTCTTGTTTAACTTTTCTCGAATTTTGACTATGACAAAATAAAGGCATTTGAGAAAACACTGGTTTTATGGATTAATTATGTAAAAGACAGACAATTTGACAATTTGCGCCTTTTCCAACATTGGAATCCTTTTTAGTGGTAAATGATATTTTTGTTGATTCTGAGTTTCTGGAAAGGGTTTGTGACTACCTCAAAAATCTGAAACGGAATTTTGAAATATATTTTCCGAATAACTTTTATAAGAAATTTCTGTGGGATCGTGATCCATTTCAGGCTTGCAAAAAAGAACAGTTAATTGAGCTTTCAAGTGACAGTTGACTTAAAATGCAATTCCTAGATCTTGGTTTGGCTTGATTTTGGATCTTGCCTTCAGTGAGAAGTGAATTTCCCAAATTATCTGAAGCATTTAAAATCGTCATGCAGTTTTCTACAATCTATCTTTGAGAAAAAGGATTTTCATCGCTCCTTCAAATAAAACAAAATACAGAAATCATCTTAGTGTGTGTGCCGATCTTCAACTGAAGTTGACCAATATTGAGCCAGATATCCAGCAACTGTGAAAGGGCCGAGAAACTCAACCATCCCATTAAAAGTAGTAACATAATTATATCATATTATTTATTTGTTTAATAAAAATTAAAACTTTGTTCAATGATGATACACTTTCAATCGTTTACTTCCAATTTAATTATGTTTCTGTATGTATCCAAAACATGCTTTTAAATTTATTATGTTATAAATGGCATAGTTTTTTCGAAATGTTGGTAATTCCTATATAGGTTTTTTAAAAAATTACAAAAAGTCAAAACGACGTATAGGGAAATAAATTAAAGACACTACGTTTATTTTTGAAGTAAAACTTTAATTTCGACATTTTAAAATGTTATTTTTCTTGCTTTTCTATTCGCAAAATCGATGACATTGTCGAAGTCTATTTCATCACTCAGTTGCTGTTTTATAGAGAGTATGGCAAGATTTCTTAAATGCCAAAAAAGTGCCACCCGGGCCGGATCTTTCCCCTACGTCTCTGTAACTTAGTGGTTCGTAGAATTGTTTTAGCATTTTACTGGTCCTTGGGCTTAGAAAGGTCGAGAAACGCTGATCTAATGTATACCATTAGACATTCTTGTGCTCTAGATGCATTTTTCTCTAAATAATTATCATATTCTCTTGTGAAAATTACAGAAACTAATTGCATGCTTTTAGTTGCATTTTCCTTTAAATGCCTTCCAAATTTGCTTGTAAAAAATACAGAATTAACTGCATGCTTCGCATTTTACAGTATGCCACAAAAAAAAAAAAAGTACTGAATAATGACATATGTTATGAAGTAAACAAGTTTATTAACAAATACATGTTTACACATGATAATATGAACATCCACAACTATCAGTGGAATCTTGGTCAAATAAAGCATTAATGACAGGATTAGATGCTAGAAATGGGTACTTTGTCTTTCAAGACAGGTTTCACATGTGCTATGAAAGTTCTCTGTCACTGTGGAGAACAAGGGTAGAGACATCTGCTGGACATACTGGGAAATTTCATCTCTTAGTTCATTAAGGTCTGAAGGCAGATCATGGTGAAATACCCATTCCTTCAACATACCCCAAACAATATGAGATCAGGAGAACGTGAAGGTTACGTGAATTCTGTGCATGAAATGGATTGTTTTTTGCACGACACATCCCATGCAAATCCTGGGGGAACAGAACTGATGCATTCTTGATGTAGCATTCACTATTCAATTTCATGGCTACACTGCCATCTTCAATGAAGTAGGGCCCAATTATGCCATGGCCAGAAACCGTACACCACTCAATGACCTATCTGCTGTGAAGAGATTTGTCTTGGACAAATTCAGGCCTCGAGAAACCAAGAAACCTGTAGGTTCATCTGTTTACATGACTGCTTAGATTGAAATGTTCTATATCCGAGAACCAGACATTATGAAGGACAGATCTTCATAGACTGGCCAGCACACACTGACCCACTTGAATGATATACAAAAAGGAACCCAGCTCCTTAAGGGTTGTAGTGCTTGCCACGGTATCCCATGTTTTGCCGCTGTTCAGCACTGACTCCATTTCAGACTGTAACACCTGCTCCAGCACACCCATGATTCTCATTTGTGTTAACAGTTCATGGTCTCCTGAAATGTCCTTTGCTGGTGATGCTCGAGTGTCGTTTCTTGGAGGCTACTACTCTCTCAAGCTCCAACCACAATTTGAAGTCCAACAGATTCAGACTGGGACTTCCAGACAGCAAATCAGATGGCGATATGTGGTCGGGCACATTCACCTCCAAGCACTGTTGCGTGGTCCTCACCCTGTGTGAGGGCTGAGTCCTGTTGGAAGGTCCACTGCTTACTGTGAAACAAGGTGCTATTAAGGGGCCACACGTTCCAGCACAGTGTCTTGATACACTTTAGCAGAGGTTTTGATTACTTTCTTACAGGAATGCAACTTGAATATCCTTGATATGTTTCTCTCTCTCTCACCCTCCACCAAACCATCACTGACATAGGGTGATTGTCTCCCCAAATCCTGGGTGCTATGACATGTGCTGAGCAACCATCTGAAACATATACTTGATCGTTTTGGCAGTTAAACGACTCTTCAATGGTGAAAATCTTTTCATATGTTAAGAAATATCTTTGCGTGATGTTCACATACCACCGGAAAAGTGCCTTTGATTTTAAGGAAAATGCAACTAAAAGCATGCAATTAGTTTCTGTAATTTCCACAAGAGGATATGATAATCATTTAGAGAAAAATGCATCTAGAGCACAGAGAATGTCTAATGTATACCATCAGACAACGTGAAATTTGTTTCTGTATGAACAAAGGCTCTCCATCCCACTCGGCCTCTTGTCCTTTAAGTAATTTTAAGTTCAAGTTAAGTTCTTTTATGTTATCCATCCATCTCTTTTTATGGTCCTCCTCCCCTTCTTCTAAATTGCATCCCATTAGGTCAACTTTCTTCGCAAATGATTTCAGTGAAGTCTTCATCAACAACTATATAATTCCCATCTCTTCCACTAAAAAAAAAAGTACTTTTATTCCACTGCTTTATTGTGAAATGAATATCGATGTACTGCAAAATTTTGCAAAGGGTAAAATTTTAAAGCTTCTCAACATGTACGTGGCATTTTGTCCTTTCAAAACATCCCAATGTTTTTCTACATCCCCGATGTAGAAAAACTGCCTTTTACATCCACTTAGTTTTCAAAGTGTCTCCTAGATTCCTTGCTCTTATGGCTTGTCTTATTTTAGATGATGTAAAACTGCTTTTTCTATCATAAGGAACACAAATCTTGCATCAAGTATCTTGAGCATAAACAACTATATCTGGCCTCACTGAACATGCCATGTCTAATAAGAACAGCATCCTCTGGAATAAGACTAAAATCTTAAATAAGAACAGATTTCTTATGGAATGTCTTTATAAGAAAACTTGTGCAATGCTACTTCATTATCCAAATTTAAAATCTGATTATCTCCTTTACAGTGTTTTTTCAATATACTAACCTTTCCTGATTTTGTTCATTTAATTATCTAGATAATTAGAAATTTCTTGACCATTTTTTTTTCTTATCTCACTATAGATAGTGGTACTTTTTTGAATCTTTCTTGTATATTATCTATTCCATTTCTGTACTGAAGATACCTTTCACACATAGGTGAAAATCTGATCATTAAAGCATATCAGCTTGTGTATTAGAAAAATGTACAAAGGAATTGGCATTGCCTCTAACTATTGGAGTTGAGTCTTGAGTTAAACAATCTAAAGTTCCAAGGGCAAAATAGTTCCAAATATAAAGGAGAATTTAAGACTGCAAGAGAAAATTATACTTACTCAGCATCTCAAGAACAGTGATAAATGTATTGAAAAAGTTGGTCAAAGACAAAATTCAGGATGAGTCAATAAGAACACGATACTCTACTGAGGTAGAATCGCTTGCTGAAGAGGAGGACTTGCCTTAATAGTTTATTCATTTTTTTAATAACAGTGACAGTTGAGTTGGATAAAAGGAATGGTTACATAATAATACTGCTAGACTTTGAAATGGAAGTTGACAAGATGCCACATGGAACACAAACTGGAGCATATAGGGGTAAATATGTAGCTGGTGATATTGATGGACAAATACCAAAGAATAGCAATAGCATATGAAGGAGCAGAATCCAGGAGAAAGTGTGGCATAGGACACTGTGCTTGAACCTCTGCTGTTGAATTTAAATGTAAATGATATTGGAAATGATGCAAAAGGAAATATTCAGTTGTTTGCTGATTATGCAAAACTGAGTAGGATAAAGTAATGAGTTCAAAGGATGATTTAAATAGGCTAAAAGTATGGACACAAGACAACTGGTGCAGTTTATTGTAGTAAAGTATAAAGTTGTGCATTTTGGGATGAAAGGTTTACAAGCTGTGTACTATACTGATGGAACTGTACTCCAGGACAATGATGAAATCAGGGACTTGGAATATTGGTGGACAGGGAGTTGAAGTCCAGAAGACATATTGCAAAAGTGGCCAAGGTAGCTGCTCATAAGATTGCTTGGCTATTCAAGAATAAACTAAGAAGCAGGGATATGAAATTTATCATTCCTCTTTATTTTTATAAGGATGTGATGCAACTACATCTGGATTACAGTGCCCAGGTCTGGTCACTCACCTACTTTCTCAAGAATGAAGAAGTGATGGAGAGGAAGAATGCAGAGGCAAGTGACCAAGATGATGAGTGGTCTGTGGAATGCTTCCCTACAAAGAAATATTAAGGGTTGTGGGATGCAGAAGTTGATTGATAGGCAGAAAATAAGAAAGGCTATGAAAGAGAGGCTGTGATTAGCAGGAGGGTGAGAACTATTTGTCACTTGGAGAGTGGTGAGCAGGTAGAATGGGTTACAGGTCTGTTGTGAATGCTGTCAAAAGACTTCAGTTTTTATTGTTCCATGCAACAATAAAAACATTACATAACCATCATCCTTCCCCCTCAACACACCTACTAAGTAATTATCTTTTCCACAGCAGAGCATCTTCTATCTTTCTCCCCACATCTCATGATTCATTCAGTAGAAGATTCTACATAACATATTATATATGTAAGAGCAGCATTTTCACAAATACAATATAGAAAAATTTAATTCCAAAAACAAGTATCTCAAAACATATATCTTGCAAGTGAATGACTGGTTAAATGGAGAAAATGAGATCAAAAATTAATTAACAGTTACTGAGATATGATTAAAACACTGGATCAATAACTCTGTTCAAACACCATTCATTCTCTCCAACTTTAAAACTAAATGAAAGGAACAGCAACATTTAGTGATTACTCAGTTTGCACTTTCAACTTGGCTAAAACAATCAAAATGAGGATTAGAACAGGTGGATGACTTTACAGGAGGATCTAAATAAATTGTGCAAGTGATGTTGCCAATTTAATCTTTATTTCAACAAGTTCAGAGGAAATAAGGGAATATGAGGTGATAGTAGACAAGGACCTGAAATTTAGGGAACACAATGCTAAAATTGTGAGGATACCGATATATAAGTATGGAAGGTATGGACCTATTATATAAGCATGATAAGGATTTGCATGCAGAAATTCACATGTGGATTTTTGCATGCAAATAGGATCACCTGGTTTTCAAGGAGATGAGGATGCACTGAATTGGATCCAAAGAAGCCTGAATTGGGTGGTGTCAATTTCTGAAATAGTGAGTATGAAGACAAAGAACAGGAAGTTTTACTTCAGGGTGATATATTATATCATATTTCATGCTAGTTGTGAGACCACTTCGTGTGCAAACTTTGTTTGCTTATGCTTGGGTAAAAGATGAAAACAAGAATATAATTTTCTTTTCAAGTATGACAAACAGAGAATTACATTTGTAGAACTTCATGAATAAGAGAAGAGGTGATATGATTGAGACATAAGATGTTAAGGGTAATAGATTAAATGTAGAAGTGATTTTTCAGAAAATACAAGTAGATGGGAATTGGAACAAGAGGCCATTCCTGGAAGCTGTATAAGGAGGGCATGAGAAGCAGGTTTTTTGTACAGAGAGTTAGTGAGTGAAGATTGCCCAAGAGCAGGTGACAGCAGAAATGTTGAATGAGTTGAAGATGAAGTTCAATGAGTTTTGAGTGTAACAGTGTGAACCTCCCATGATGAGTCATTCAACTCTGTGGAAATATGTTACTAATAAAATTGGATCCATACTCTAACAATAACTGAGACTATTATAACTATTTTAAACAAATGCATGATGAAACATTTTCTCTTTCAATCACTTTTGATTTATACAGTGATTTATTTATAAACATAAAAAGCAGTTAATTATGGGATTATGAATTATATTATATAGAACAAACCCTTATTATCCAGAACATCTTAAGTCCAGAAAAACTTTAGATATAATATGCAACAAGAAAAAATCACTATAACTCAGTCATTATCAATTCAAATCCCATCTAGGACACAAAGAACTCTTATCAGGACTTTCAAGTGGGAGTGAGTTAGCCAGTTTTATATGGAAGTGAGAAGGTTTCCCCTCTCACAAACTTAGGCTTTTCATTGTGCAGAAAAAAGCAAACTAGCCAGAACACATGCAATTACAGACATAGCAGACAATGCTGAATATATCCAATGAGAAATTTAAATATAAAAATTAAAAGAATTTTAAAAAAATAATAATAATAACCATATCACTTCAATTAACCACTAAGTTTAGTAATGGGTGGGTAAATTTTCCAACTTCCCAAACTATAGTCAATACATGTTCTCATTGAAAAGGTATATTCAAATTAATAATAATATTTTCAATTACGTCATTAACAAACCTACCTTAATATTCATAAAAATAATTTTCCTATCCTCTGCCTTAATAACTGTCTTCAGCGGCCTCATAAAATGCTGAAAAATAAAATAATTCTCAATATATATAAAAAAAACTACTAAATCAACTCTAAAACATGAAATTTTATTCTCAGTATGAAACACTTAAGGCCACTACAAACACTGTCCTAGAACTACAATTGCCAAGACTGATATTCTCTAATGATATTTTGATAATCAGAGGAACTAACATTCATTTAAAGGTATAGCTATACAACTTCAAGTATTTGTTATAGAAATATTTACATATAAACAGAAGTATTCTGGAGTATTTGTCTTAAATAAAAATCTGATCTGGCAATCCATCTTCAACCTAGCTTGTTCTTCAAAGTTTATCTGCAATTTTTCAAAATTTTGTCTTTTTTTTTTTTTCCCTTGATACAGCAATACCTTGAAACTTTCAAGCCTCCAATGACTTTGGCTGCCTCTAGTAATGAAATTACCTCATGCCTGCATTCCTCCTGGATATTTTCTACTGCTAAAGTGGTTCATTTCATTTTTTTTTTTTTTTCAAAGTAATTATTAAAAGATATTCAGAATATCCTTATTACTCTGATTTTTTTTTTATGCGGTTCTCTCACTTTAGCCAATAACATTACAACAAGCTCACTCACTGTAACAAACTACCAAAACATTCTAACCAAAGACATATCAGTTGAATTCTAGACTAAAAGATTATTATTATTATGTTACACCTTCAGGGAATCCATAGACTCATCAAGGGAGTGGGCACCAAGAGCATTGAATGATTGATTTCCTTCCAACTACTAACCACACTCAAACTTGGTTAACTTTTTTTCGTGAGTCAATTAATAGTAGACGCTCTACCAATTGACCAACATTATAGCAAATTATTCCTGAAGTCCCTACAAGTTTGCTATAGTGGGAGTCAACTATATAACCTATTATGTTTGATTCCTTCTATAATAACCTATTTGTTACCTTTTTCATATTCTTTGTTTGGAATTTGAGTCTGTCATAGGGTTCGGGGATAGAGAAACTGTAGAAAGGGTGCAAAGAAAAGTTACAAAGATTTACATTAGGATTATGGAATCCGGATTATGAAGAAAGATTGCGAATATGTGGATTATAGATAGAAATCTACAAACTTCTAAATGGGTGTTATGGAATATCATCTAATGAAAATTTTCATTATATGGAAGGTGGGAAGAGAACATGGAGGTATCCATGGCAGTGTTAAATTTATTTGCAGTTAAGAAAGGGGGTAAGAGCTATATTTTTTTCTCACAGAGCAGTGAGCAAGTGGAATAGTTTGCTTTTAGAGGTAGTGAGTGCATCTAGCTTGAATGAGTTTAAAGGAAAGCATGATAGCTGGTTTGGGTGATGTATAGATTCCCCCCCCCCCCAATGAGTCCTTGACTCTCTATCAGATGATAATAATAATAATAATTCCAAAAAATTCTACCATATTCACTTCAACATTAAATCTCTGCTGCAACAACAACAATAATAATAATAATAACAACATCCACAGCCTATCTTAACAATCCAAACTACACCATGTATACTTCCTTCTACCACGTGGGTGATAATTATGTTTTTATGTGATTCAATATTCCCTGAATCACATGACTAATCTTGAATCTCCCGTTTTTGACCTTCCATGGCCTAAGAGCTCCCTGCTTCATTATGTCTCATTCACCTGTGGTCTATACTGTTCTGAAAATCATATTAACCTGTAACTTCTTATCCCTATGTGGTTTCATACATCTAAATTACCTAATACCAAAGTTATCTATCTATCTTCTTTAGTGACTTTAATGTTCGCAATTCTAACTGGCTCCTTTTTCCAAATTCCACCACTCTGGATCCTTCCTTAAGAAGTTCTCCCAGGTACATTCTTCAGATGACATTGCTCTTCTTGGTAATTCAGATCACAATATTAAACAAGTGACAAAAAACTCCACTTTCAATCATGACCCACACTGAAGTCCACGGCACTTACAAAACCACCATTAAAAGGAGTAAATCTAACTTTGATGGAGATGTAGAAAACTCGTCACCTATACTAATATCAGTCGTGCTTTCTAGTCCCTCATAAACACTTTTGGGTGTAACTTTTGCCTATCTATGCTTCTCTCTCTCTCACCCAAATGGTAGCAATGCAACAGTATCTAAAGATAAGGCTGACCTCTTGGCATCATTCTTCTCATTTAACTCCTCTAGATCAATGCTTCCCCAACTTATGGATGTATAAGGCTCCTTTGGAAAAATTAAAATATTTCAGCGTCCTCATCGAAAAAAAAAAAAATCATAATACAGACATGTATTATTATAATATTTATTGTTTTTATATTCAATATAAAACATACGCAGCGAATATTGCAAAAATCAAATGCAAATATTACATTTTTAGCATCTTACATACACATTTGTCATGGTCTTAAAACATTTAAAATTTGTTTTCATTATTTCACAGCCCCCAAGGGGGCCAAGGCGCACAGTTTGGGAAGTGCTGCTCTAGATGACAAAGGCAGATCACTGCCTTCTTTATCTGGAACACTGTATCAGATGCTCAAATGCCTCTAGTAGCCTTCTGCCAGAAACATCATCAGAAAAATCTTTTGCACCCTGGATACCAAAACAAGCTTATGGTCCTGGTGGAATCCCACCAGTTATCCTCAGGAGATGTGCTCTTGAACAAGCACCTGTTCTTTATTGTCTATATAGTAATATTATACTCAGCTTGCATCTACCCTACAGAATGGAAGTAAGCCCATATACAGTCAATTAAAAAAAAAAAAAAAGTAAGTATTCACAAGCCAACTATTGCTCTCACTTCAATGTTGTCTAAAGTCATAGAGAAGGTCATCAACAGTCAGCTTCATCATCTGGTAAACTGTCAATTAATCAACAATTGTCAATATAGATTTCATTTATAAAGATCCACAACAGATCTAGCCTACATCACCTGCTTCTGGACTCATGCCATGAACTAATTGGGAGAAACTTATGCGGTTGCATAGGTTTCTCCACTTATTCAATGTTTTCTATTCTTGGACCACTCTGATACTTTTTTTCTTTTTTTTTTTTTTTTTTTGATAAACTATGGCTTGGATATATGGTGGGAATAAAAAACAGAGTTAGGAATGAAAACCTCTAGTTCAAGGCATATGATAAGATACAGAATCAAGAGCTTCTCAGCAAACCCACATTAAGGACCATCTTCCTTCATAATTGGATTGCCAGGTTTCACTCAGAATGTTCGCTACAAGAAATAGTGAAAGGTATTCTCTCTCTTTCTCTCAATACTATTGAGACAAAGAAAAGAATAAGAACATTAGTGTGGCCAGTTTTCACACATGGAAGTGAAACTTGAGTATTCAAGAAGAAACAGTAAGATAACAGATAATGGCCTTTGAAATGTGGTGCTATAAGAAAGCTCTGAAAATCTCATGGACAGATTATGCAACAAATACAGATGTCCTACAGAGAACGAGAACACAGAGATCTTTATTACAGGAAATGATCCAGAAAAAGATGAGATTGGTAGGACACGTACTGAGAGGTTCAGTAGGACAGAGGATACTAACAGTTTTAGAAGGAAAAATTATGGGAAAAGGATCAAGAGGTAAAAAACAAAGGACATGATTTTAAGATATAAGATCATGGACAGGATCACATGACTATGCAGAAACAAAAAAGGAAAGCCACCAACAGAAAGAACTGGAAGGACACCTCTCACTAAAGAAACATGATGACGATGATTCTCTCTCTCTCTCTCTCTCTCTGAAGAGAGTGTGAGACAGAGAAAGAACATTTGCTTGTTAATGTGGGCATTCTTCAGGACTTCTTTTACCCACTCTCTTCCTTATATGCATAAATGACTTACTCTCACTAACCTCAAATCTTATTCAGAGTTTTGCTGATGATAACATTCTCCACTCCTATAATGCACCCAACAAATCCTGCAGTGCTCAAACATCTCAGATTTCAAGATTGTCTATGATATTGCCCTAAATACTGACCTCCACAACATTCTTCACTGGGGAACAATCTACTCATTTTGAAATGAGTAGATTGTTCCCCTAAATGAGATGTATAAAAAAAGAAAGAAAGAAAGAAAAGAACTTAGTACTTCTCTGCTTACCTTTAATAATGCTCAACAGTTAAGATCAGATCTTTCTTCTTAGATTGACTCTTATACCTAGCCTTTCCTGGTATAATCACATAACTTCAGCTTCAAAAAACTTCAGCATCATTTTTCCCTGAAGATGTATTCCTTCTCTTCCCAAATCCTCATTCTGTACAAATCTGAAACCTCCATCCATCCCTGGAATACTGCTATCATATGGGGTGGTCCACCTAAAACCTTTCTAAAAATTCTTCATGCAGTTCAGAAGGGAGCAGTTTGATTGACAACCTCTTCTTTTTACATCCCTTTATAGTTGAACTGTTGAATCACCAAACGTAATACTCCCAGTCAATCTGTTATTCCACCTACTTTAGTTCCATCGAACACCCTTTCCAATTAAGTATTCCCCAAGAACTACAATATCCAACTCTTTAAGAAGAATATCGACAAATTGCTTTGCTCTTGAACCCAGCCCATACAGCAGTAGGAGTTATTTAAAAAAGTTATAAACATCTAACTGCATATGGTGCCTCCTATATATGAAGTATATGTATACTAATCTAGTAATGGAATTATACTCTTATTTGAAATGTTTACTATAATTACCTTAATTATCATATTTAAAGCCTCGATATAATTTTTTTCTGTTTCCACGAGTTCTTTAATACAATAATCTCGCTTTTCCACGGGTGCTCCTGGAGAAACTGCAGGAAATGTCTGGAGTAAAGAAAGATTGTATCATTAAAGTTTTTTTTGCTAAACTCAAGAATGCTTTAGTTCATTAAATAGATGAGATGTATCATCTCGATAATTATAAATCTTATATTTTCATACTGCAATAAATTTCTATCACATAAATAACTACTTAAATTTGTGTTAGTTATTTAAGAAATTTATTTTATTGATTACTAATAACCTCAGTCTTACAAAAAATCTTTACAAATCACAGGATGTGCATTTAACAATTTAAGCTATTAAAGATCACATATGGGGCTATAAGGGTTAGTGAAGCAAAGCACAAAATAAAGCCTCTCCTAACCAAATGTCACCCCCCCCTGCACTCGATATATATACACACACACACACACACATATATAAATAAATATACAGGGTGTTCGGGATAAATTTGACATATTTATAATTAATTATATTTTTCCGTAAGTTACATGTATTAACACACACTTCTCTTCATTTAAAAGTTTGGACCCTTCTTCATTCATATACAAGATGTCAGAAAGGATGGATAGCTGGAACCCACCTGAATCATGGAAGAGAATAACTTGTATCATGATGATTCGTGCCCGCCATCAAAATAAGGATATTACGACTGCTGCCCAATGCTCCCTGAATACAGCAAAAACAATCAGGCATGAACTAGAGACTTGCAATGGTGACTACGAGGATGTAGCAAGAAGAAAGATCCCTAGCAGACGATCTGATTGCGTTCGTACAGCAGAATTCCTCGCAAATCTGCAGGAACAGGTGTTGAAGAACCCTGGCATTGGAATTCGGGCTTTGTTCGTGGAGTTGCTAACTGTAGTCAAGCCCTGGATAACAAGGGTAGCGAATGGTAGGCCGTATGTATGGCAGCAGGATTCGGCCCCTTGCCACACCTCTGGGAAAAGTCAAAAATGGTTGTCTGAAAATTTCTACGACTTCACCAGTCCAAATGTTTGGCCTCCAAACTCCCCAGACCTTAACCCCATGGATTATTTTGTATGGGGCGCAGTTGAAAAAGACACCAATCGCACTTCCAGTAATACAAAAGCCCAGTTAATGGATAAAATTAAAACAGTTTTTGCGGCCCTTCCCAGGGAGACTGTAGCATCAGCTTGTTCGAGGTTCTGAAGCAAAATTGAAGCTGTGATCGATGCTAATGGTGGTTATTTTGAGTAAATCTTGTTGATAGTATTGTAATTAACTCTGCCTGTAATGTTTTTTTGTCAATTCATTAAATTTAATAGATACAAAGAAGATTTTCTTTTTCCTTACGAAACTGTCAAATTTATCCCGAACACCCTGTATATAAATACAAGTTACAATATATATATATATATATAGAATAACTGATCCAATATTCAGAGGAAATTGCTGAATATATATGCCCAGTCTTTGGACAACAGACAGCACTACCGTCAGACTTGCTGTTATAGCTGGTAAACAAATCAGAGGGCTTATTTCTTACTCCTAAGTCTGACACAAGTAGAAACTAGAATAGACAAATTGCAAATGAACCTTGGACCATTAAAAAATGATATAAATCAACCAGAATGATATAAAAATAACTGCCATAACAAAAAGAAAAGGAGATTAAAGAACTAAATGATTATATTCTCTGCCAGGTTGGCAGCAAAATGACCCAGAGGAAGACCAAGATATAGGTGGATTGATACGGTACAAAGTGCCTTAGATGATAGAAATATAAGATCTGATAATGTTGAAGCCTTGACAAGTAACAGACTGATTTAGAGGAAAATTGTAGACAGGAGGTTAGTAATGATGTAATTTTTTTCATGTAGTACAATCATATCCTGTACACCCCCTTGAGGGTACATGGCAGGAATTTGATGATGATGATGATGATATTCAAATATACAGTAGAGTAAAAGAATCTGAAAGACAAAATCAGAAACCATACTAATAATAACTATTTAAAAATAGTTATTGGAAAAATAAAAATAATTAGCTACAAATACTAAAATGAAAGAATAACAGAAGCAAAATTAAAAATACAAAGATGACAATACTGTTTTACGCCCCCTGAAGAAAATGAAGAATCAAAGGAATTTTACAAACAGGTTCAACAAATAATTAACAATGCAAACAAAGACAACTGCATATATCAGGTGATGTAGAATAAAGAAGGTTGACTTAACTGTATTAATAAATAAAACACTATATGGGAAATAATAGAAAACCACATCAAATTAAGATGGGATAAGATTAAATGACTTTGCCCTATTCAATAACTTGAAAATATCAAACTCCTTTTATAGCATAAAGAACACAAATACACATGACATGCAGAGGCCATTTTATAATTGATTACATAATAGGAAATAAAATAAAATAATAAACCTGATAACAGATGTTAAAGTTTACAGAAGCTTAAATTTAAATACAAATCATTTATGCAGTTACGGGAAACATAATATAGTAATGCCTGCCTTTTACAACAATCCACTCATACAAAGCTTTTCAGTTATGACCAATGCCCATTTATAATACTTTTCAATTATGATCAATGCCCATTTATACAATGCTGCATTCAGAAGAAGGTTCATGTCATGTTGCTAAAACCACAACACTCCCATGAATCAACCAACATACAGCTTTCATGAACTGACTGTTTATGATGTCATTACTCACTACATCTCTCTGTGTTTTAGTGTTTCACTATGAATTATAAACAGTTAATAATATTATTTTATTGTAGTTAATGACAGATAAAATTCAAACTAAGGGTGTTATTGTGTCCAGTGAAAAGAAGATGTGTAACCATATTACATTACATATTGACTAAAATTATTAAATTTAGTGACAATGGCATATCAAACAGTGAAATAGGCTGCAGGCTAAACTTAACTTGCACTACCTACTTTTGTTACAGTTGTTAAAAACAAAAATAAAGTTTTTAGTGAAGTGAAAAGTGCTGCATCAGTTAATACTATGACTATCCATAAAAGTGACAATCTTATTGTCAAAATGGAAAAATTTTTAATCGCGTAGATTGATGACCAAACTGATTGGCGTGTTCCCTTAAGCCAAACAATTCATAACAAGTTTTTTGTATGCAAAATTAAGTCTAAATTTTTTGTTTGCATATCTGACATTAATAAATGCTTAATTTACATCATGCATACATATATATATGACTATGTTATTAAGTCATATATATATGACAATGTTATTATTACATGCATCTACAAATCGGGAGGGGGGGAGAAGAAAAAAAGGCAGTGATTCACTATACCACAAAATTCTCTATATGATGGTGGTCTGGAACCTAATATGTTGTATAAGCAGGGTACCCCCTGTACCTCATAAATGGTTGAAGATGAAAGCAAAAAAAAATATTAGAAAGTGTGTTTTAAATAAAATTGTTACAGAAAGAAAATATTAGTAAACCATATCAAAGAAAACTTCTTTATTCTCACCTGTCAGATGATGCGTTGAGTCGCCTTTCTACAAATCTTTGCCATATTGTTCTATCTCTGGCCATTTCTGTCATTTCTTTGAAGCTTAATAATTGTGACCTTTCTTTCAAAGACTGTAGCCAAGTTCTTTGTGGTCTACCTCTTGATTATATTCCTCCAATGATTATATTTGGTAATCTTTGAAAGGACAGTCTCTGGAGATGTTCAAAGATCTTAATTGCTGTTTAAGAATTATGACTATGATATCTTCATGTTTGATTTGCTCATTTGTTTTGTGTTCTGACCAGCAAGTCTTACTTATCTTTAAGCATTTCATTTCAAATGCTCTGAATTTCTGTATTTCTTTCTGATTGAGTGTCCAAGTTTTGGCACCTGTAGGTATAATAATTGTTTTATAGAATTTTAGCTTAAGGCTTTTTGAAATGCTGTTATTTTTCCATATTTTGTTTAATTCATTCACATTAGACTGTCTTTTGTTAATTCTGTATTTTAGTGTTTCTGTGTTGTCAAGGTGTCAGTAATAAGACTGCCATGATATGTAAATTGCTTTACTTGTTCAAGTATGTGATTTTCTAAGTTTGTTGAAATTTTTTTCTCATTTCTTGCTATTTTCATTGTTTCAGTTTTTCTTAGATTGATTTTCATTCCAAAGGTTTTGCACTCCTCGACACCGCAAGGTAAAAGAGGGTAAAAGGAAGATGAGATGAGAGGTTTCGCACTCTTCGTTTAAAAATTTTATTGTTTTTTCCAACTGTTCTTTAGAATCTGCAAAAATAATAATATTGTCTGCATATTTAATGTGGTTGATATTTGCAAATTTATTTGCAGACCTGGTTCTTCAGCTATGGATTTGCATATTCCTTCAAGACAGATAATAAATAAATTTGGTAAGAGTGGACAACCCTGTATGACTCCTTTTTCTACTTTGAATTTGTCTGTTTTTATTTTATTAAATTTGGCAGTTGCCTTGTTATCTTTATAATAATTCATAATAAAGTATATTATTTCTGGGAAAACTCCCATGTTACTCCTCTTTATAAACTATTATAATTACAGCTATTTTGCCTGCTTCAATTTAGGAGTACCCCTGTTTAAATGTCATTGGCTATTTACTCATGGATTCTTAGGGCATTATGAGTGTAGATGTACTAAAAAGTATATGTAGCCTAAGGAATAGAAAATTTCACATACCTTTTTCTGGGTGTTGTGGATTTTCCTCAGTCTGCGATGTCGAAAACTGCAGAGTGTGTGTGTGGGGGAGGAGGGGTAGGCAGTTTGGTAGAATAAGTTAGAAAAACCCTGGTTTTTTCCGTAATATATAGAAACATACTTTTATATAGGGTGGGGAAAAAAGTGAAAGGGTTAATTTTTTAAAATAGGGAGGGGGAAGGGGAAAGGTGGTTGATGGGGTGTGGACCGTTTCGACTATTCGTGGTCGTCATCTGAACACATTGGGCTAATTGAGCCCAATGTGTTCAGATGACGACCACGAATAGTCGAAACGGTCCACACCCCGTCAACCACCTTTCCCCCTCCCTATTTTAAAAAATTAACCCTTTCACTTTTTTCCCCACCCTATATAAAAGTATATGTTTCTATATATTACGGAAAAAACCAGGGTTTTTCTAACTTATTCTACCAAACTGCCTCCCCCCCCCCCCCCCCACACACACACACTCTGCAGTTTTCGACATCGCAGACTGAGGAAAAGCCACAACACCCAGAAAAAGGTATGTGAAATTTTCTATTCCTTAGGCTACATATACTTTTTAGTACATCTACACTCATAATCCCCTAAGAGTAAATAGCCAATGACATTTAAACAGGGGTACTCCTAAACTGAAGCAGGCAAAATAGCTGTAATTATAATAATTCATAATAAAGTTTGTAGTTCTGAATCTAATATCACAGATTTTAATATGTTTATCATTTTATTCCTATCAATGAAATCAAATGTTGTTTGAGGTCAATAAAAATGTAGTATATAGGTAAGTTGTTTATATAAGTTATATCATCAACATATAAAAATCATGAAATACCTAAATAAAGAAATTAAAGAACAAAGTAATATAGATATCATAAACAAAAAGGAATGGAATAATTATTATTAAAACTCATGGAAAGATAATGACTTTGGTACTAAAAAAACTGGAAGAGAACATTTACTGAAGACAGAAGTAAATGAATTTTTTTTCCCAAGTAATTTAATATCAAGTAATTTACAATACTGAAACTGAAAGTTAAGAACTTGCATCATCTGCAAGTTCTTGAAGAGCAGAACAGATATGGCCTTAAAGGAGGATCTCAAGAGACTGTAATTGGGCAAGTGAGTGGAGCTATCGGTATAAGGTCTTGGAAATTTGGTAGAAAGTTGGGATGAAGATATTGAAGGAGATGGAAGAGATGGTAGACATTCTTAAAAACTAAGAATATCACAACAGATTATGGCAATGATGAGGAGGCCCCTGACATGCGAAAGCAAAAAGGTTATGGTCCCCTCATATAAGACCTTGGTCAGAATGTATATGAACTACTGTGGGCAGATCTAGTTGCCAAGCTTTCAAGGGGATGACGATGTATTAGAGATAGTCCAGAGAAGTTCACTAAGTCAGTGTTAGGTCTGTTGAATGTGGGATATGAGAATAAATTGAGGCAAAGCAACCTGCAGAGTTTTGTGAATAGTAGGAGAGAGGAGGATATAAACTGAGAGGTATAAGTTACTGAGGGATTATAGATTTGTAAGCATAGAGTGAAAAGGATTGAACAAGAAGCCATCTCTGGTAGTTATATAAGGGTCGTGTGAGGTAGGTAGGGTTGGGTTGAGTTTGGTTCAAAGACAGCAAAGATCATGCTGTGCCATAGTGAAGGTTACAGCAGTATACACTGTATTAATTAGTCAGATAAATTAGTAAATACTATGTATGGACTAAACTTAAGCTAAGCAAATACAGTATTTACATATAAATAAAATTTATAATCAACATGTAATATAAATTAATTCTTTGATAACATCTTCCTGAGTGTAAATGGCTTGGCTAGATAGGTAAAAATTTCATTCCTTACTCATGTGAAGTGCTGGCACTCCACCAGCATATGACAAATGGTAAGAAAGGTGTTGCATTTTTTGAACATAGGGTCGTCAGCTATCAGTAAATAAGAACTTGTGAGATGACTGTGACATAGCAATACCACTTCCTCTCTTCTGTTTCTACATTGACTAGACTGCCAATGCTTAATTTCAGACTGCCATGATGACTGCCACTCTGTAGTCTGCATTTGATGCTGTCAAACAGTACATGGAAAATATTGACTGGATTTTCACGGTATAGATATGAACACAGATTGATAAGAAAATAACTATTTATTAATTTAAACACTAATATTTCGCTGGTATCATATCCAGCATCTTCAGAGCATACAAACAAAGTTTGTTACAGTCGAGAGATAACCGCAATCCGGTGTAACAGTGGGACTAGTATGAGTAAATGTAGTGTGCGACACAAAGACTAAATAAAGTCCTAATTAGACACCATCTAAGTTCAAAAAAAAAAAAAAAAAAATCAAAACTACCAAAAAAAAAAAAAAACTTTCGCTATGGCAAGTCAGGTCTGGCAGACCATGCTTTGGATACCCCTACACACAGGATCATTTGGAAGAAAACAAAAGTACTGCACAGAAGCTTTTACAAGTCAGAAGGGTTGTTCCTGGAATCAACAGAAGCCCTGAAACATACTCCAAACCTCAACAAGTATGGCTGTATAAATCTACCAAAGATTTGAGAGACAGTCATCTAATGTCTTCTTTTTTTTTTTTTAAACTTAGGTGGTGCCTAATTAGGACTTTAGTCTTTGTGTTGCACACTACAATTACTCATACTATCCCACTGTTACCCCGGATTGCAGTTGCCTCGCGACTGTAACAAACTTTGTATGCTCTGAAGATGCAAGATATAATACCAGCAAAATATTAGCGTTTAAGTTAATAAATAGTTATTTTCTTATCAATCTGCATTCGCATCTACCATGAAAATCCAATCAACATGTGTGATGAACACATAAGCCTTTCCACACGATTAAGTACATGGAAAAAGAATGAGCTGATCTAGCAGCTGCATTTACAGCTCATTTCCCTTAATTACAAGGTCACTAAGAATTCAGCACAACCGAACATCAAAATTAAGTCTTCATTTTATATAACAGGTGTATGTTACACAGCACTAGATGTGAATTAGATACAGAAGAAGAGATAGTCTGTAAAGAACTCATTGAGTCTGTATAAATGAGAAGCAAAACAGGTAAATGTTTCACTCTAAATAATAGTCAATTCATTTGCTTCAACATAAAGAATGAGTGGGTGATGTGCAAAAGGCACCAGTAGCTATCCATATACCCTGATGATGGATGGGATCCAACTATTGCAAGTTATTCTTCCTTGCAGAACATAGACTTGAGATTCCTAATACAGCTTTGAATGTATAAGTGCACAATAAAGACAAAGAAATGAGGATCGAACCACATCCCATTCAGTAGAGGATAAAGTGAGAAGCCCAAGAGTGCATTTCTCTCTTAGTTGACAAATGTGATAAATGTTAATTGACAAATGCAAGGAATGCAAGTTTTCTGTCAAAGATGAGTCGCAAGGACTTGGCTTTTGTTGCTACTGGAATAACAGTTTCTCCCATTCTTAATTCAGGATCTAGGTGAAGAGTGCATTTTTGACAGAAACGTACAAAGACATTTTTAACTTCTGAAAACCTGAACCTATTGCTAAGAGCTCATAGAGAGCGTGAGAATTAATTGCTTGTTGAAGTTGTCTTTCGATTACCCTCCAGTTACGAAAGTCAGAGTAAATTGTGAAATCATCAACACAATGGGCATTCCTTACAGTGGGAAGAAGCTGTTCAGTGAGTGAGTTAACTCTGACAGCAAAAAAAAAAAAGTCACACTTAAGACAGAGCCTTGGGAGAACACCTAGTTCTTGATGGTATGGCCGAGGTAGTGTTCGCCCAGACAAAAAGTTTTTAATAAATACAGGAAGGTGTCCTATGAGACCTAGGTTATAGAGGACTTCTAACTTTCTAATGTTCTTACTTCAGGAATGCATCTCTTGGCAGAGCAAATGGTCCAAAGTTGGATGATGTCTACAAAAGCCATATTGCATATTGGAGAGAAAGTCGTTACTTTCAAAATACAAGAAATCTGGCATTAAACATTTTCTTCAATATCTTTTAAAGGCAGCTGATCAGAGCAATGGGTTGATAATTAATTATTTGATTCTGTTCAATCCTTTCCTGGTTTTGGAAAAGCAATAACAACTGACTTATATCAAGAAACCGGAAACTATTCCTCTGCAAGTATTCTGTATATTAAAAGATGGAGAGCAATAGAAAATGATGAAAGATATATTATATATTATGTGGCCCGTCAAAATAAACATTATCAAAAAAGTATCATCATTCATTATTAAGTTAAT
Organism: Typopeltis vanoorti; assembly: GCF_054136105.1. Lineage (NCBI taxonomy): Eukaryota > Metazoa > Arthropoda > Arachnida > Uropygi > Thelyphonidae > Typopeltis > Typopeltis vanoorti. Next base: position 3,845,101 of record NC_143574.1, on the reverse strand, counting down.
GCTGGTGTCACCATCTTACAGGATGGTGGCATTTCAAAAGTTCTGCACACGACATGCATGACAGTAGGATGATGTATTAGTCTCCACCTTTACAGGCAGACTGAGTGAATCTGATTCTGGTAGGATTATGCATTTTTCAGAACAATGAGAGGCAATTTTTTTTTCATCTCCCCAATCAGTATGCCCACTACAAAAGGATACCATCCTAGTGGGAGGAAATGCCAATGAGACCCACAAGATCAGCGCTTCCCAAACTGTGGGCAGCGGTCCCCTTGGGAACCAATAGTTTTGTTGAGGTGGTTGGTGAAATAATGAAAACAAGTTTAAAATTTTTTAAAGACGAAGTCAAATGTTTTAAGACCATGTCAAATGTGAATGTAAGATACTAAAAATGTAATATTTGCATTTGATTTTTGCAATAATCGCTGTGAATATTTTGTATTGAATATAAAACAAATTTTTCTGAGCAATAAATACAAAATGTTATTGCTCAGGAAATGACAATCAAGGAAAAGAAGGAGTAGCCATAGTATTCAACAAAAATACAAGGCTAATCTTCTTGAATGGCAGGCAGTCTCAAGTTGTGATGTGGGCAAATATCAGAATGGGGAATTGGACAATGAGACAAAAATTCCTCACTTTTACTAAGGTAGAAGTGGAGGAATTTTTTGATGCTTTAGAAAAAGCAACTGACACAATGAAAAAGGAAAAGTTGGCCCTTGTTGGGGATCTGAATAGCAGAGCAGGAAATGATTGTCAGATATACAAAAATATTTTGGGAAAATTTGGAGAAAAGAGCAAAGCTAATAATAATGGCAAATATCTGTTGGATTTCTGCTCAGGACATGGACTGGTTATTACTAACAGTATGTTTCAACATAAAAATGTGCATAAATTCACATGGAGAGAAGAGGCAAGGAATAAGAAAAGTCTCATTGACTATGTTATTGTTGATAGTGATGTTTTCTCCCTGGTGCAGGACACCAGAGTGTACAGAGGATTTGAAATTGGAAGCAATCACTATTTAGTCTTAAGCAGGATAAAATTGAATTTCATATTGAAAAGAATAACATGTAAGAAAGTTTTGAAGCGAATAAAAGTTGAGCATTTCTCAGATGTGAACTGTAGACTAAAATACACAAAGATTATTGAAGAAAAAAATAAAAGGGTTTGAGAACAGGAACCAAATCTTGGAGATTCAGTGGCAAGCCTTGAAGAAAACCCTGATTGATTCAGCTAGAGAGGCATGTGGGGAGGTTGTCTGCAAGGAGAGAAAAATTAGAACTCCATGGTGGACACAGGAAGTTAAAGAGGCAGTGAAGGAAAAGAAGAAACCATATCAAAAGTTCCTCACAAATAAGTCAGTTTGTGCTCTTAGAAAATACAGAGACAAATGTAAGAAAGCTAAACACTGTGTAAAACTAGCTAAACAAAAGTCATGGGAGGACTTTGGCAAGAACATAGAAAATAAATATCAAGAAGGTGGCAAAATATTCTGGAGGTTGTTGAAGAAGCTTAGAAATGGAGGAAAGAGTGCTGTAAAAGGAGTTAGAGATGATAAAGGTGACATGAAAACGGGAGAAAAAGATATCCTTGAAGTATGGAGTAACTACTTCGAAAAATTGCTAAATGAAACAAGCAGTGATAGCAGTGGTAAAAAACACTCAACAGGCACACAGTCAGGAATACATATCCATACTTGGAGTAGAAAAAAGCCATCAAAGGCTTGAAATGTGGAAAGGCAGCAGGAATAGATGATATTCGACCAGAAATGCTGAAGTATGGTGGTATAAAAGTGTTACAGTGGCTGCACTGCATCATTCAGAAAGCCTGGTCAGAGGGACGAATTCCTGATGACTGGAGTAGAGCTCTCATAGTACCCATATATAAAAAGGGAAATAAAACTGAATGTGAGAATTACAGAGGGTATTTCCCTACTGAGTGTTCCTGGCTAGATCTATGCAAGTATACTTGAGAAATGGTTGAGAAGAATTGTGGAAGAAAAGCTTGGTGAAGAACAAGCTGGATTCAGGCCAAATAGAGGCTGTCAGGATCAGATCTTCACTTTACGACAAATAGTTGAGAAAGCATGGGAATATAACAAAAGATCTGTATTTAAGTTTTGTCGATCTCGAAAAGGCATATGACAAGGTGCCAAGAGAGAAGCTATTCAATACGCTACAGTTATATAGTGTCAATGGGGCATTATATCAAGCAATACTTAGTCTTTATTTGAGTTGTAAGTCAGCAGTTAGAATTGAAGGAAGTACAGGAAGATTGTTTAATGTTAAATCTGGTGTGAGACAAGGATGTACATTATCCCCTCTGGTATTCATTATCTATATGGATCACATTATGAAGGAAAGTGATATTAAACATGATATCAGAATTGGAGATGTTAATGTCAGCTCTTTGCTTTATGAGGATGATGTTATACTTCTAAATAAATCTGCTGCAAGTTTGCAAGATTCTGTGACTAAATTGAATAACTGTTGTAATAGATATGGTATGAAAGTCAGCATTAAAAAGACAAGGACAATGAAAATAGGAAGAATTGTTGAAATTGTCAACTGTGTTGTGAACGGGGAACCTGTGGAACAAGTAAAATATTTCAGGTACTTAGGCACGATTTTTAGTGAAGATGGTAAATTAAATATGGAAATAGACAACATACCAAGATATAGGTGGATTGATACGGTACAAAGTGCCTTAGATGATAGAAATATAAGATCTGATAATGTTGGAGTCTTGACAAGTAACAGACTGATTTGGAGGAAAATTGTAGATAGGAAGTTAGTAATGATGTAAATTTTTCATGTAGTACTATCATATCCTGTACACCCCTGGAGGGTACATGTCAGGAATTTGATGATGATGATGTTATAATAATATGTCTGTATTACAATTTTTTTTTTCGATGGGGGCCATGAAATATTTTAATTTTTCCAAAGGGGACTTGACATCCATAAGTTTGGGAAGCACTGCACTAGATGATGGATGATCATCATTAGAAAAGTATCACCATACTATTTCTGTCTCCAGAGAAGGGGTTCAGGGTTTCTTAAGGGTCAAAACCAAATAACTGGGAGGAGACCTCCATCCTTAAAGGCTCCTTAGCCTATAAGGAATGAGGAAAACCAACTGGGGCTTCTGACTTAATGTCCAATCCTCACCTTCACATATTGTGCCCCATTAGTAGGCATTCACTCAGTACTGAATGAACAAGGATGGGCTAGCAATTTGTGACAGTACAAACTGTGCTCTCTATTGGTTTAAACCACAAATAATATGATGGTGCAACATAAGATTTCATGCCAGCTAGATCATTGCCCAGTTAAACAAGCCTCCCCCCCCCGTGTAGTTTTCGTCAGGGAACCAAGGCGATCAGCGAAGGGTCAGCTACTGGAACAGACTCAACCTCAGTATCTACAAAAAGAAGAACAAACCCAACTTCAGAGGAACTGACGATAGCAACAATCAGTAGAAGATTAGTAACAGAAAGAAAATCATTCATTTTTGAAATTATGGATTCTACAACTGTGTTAAAATAACTCTTTTTATTATCTCAACGTTTCAATCTTCATATCATCATCTGGAGCATACATAAATATACAAGACAAGCTGCATTACATTTCAAACCGTAAGCTAGAGAAACAATGATTTGATCACATGCTATTCACTGGTATGACCTCTCGTGAAAAAAATAAATAAAATAAATAAAAATAAAATAAAAATTTTATAAATGTGTGTGTGTATATATATATATATATATATGTACACATTTTTTTTTTTTTTTTTTTTTTTTGAAAAAACTACTGAAAAAGCTTAGAAATAGAGGAAAGAGCACTGTTGGAATCAAAGATGATAAAGGTGAGGTGAAAACTGAAGATATCCTAGATGTTTGGAGTAATTACTTTGAAAGACTGTTACATGAAACAAGCAGCAACAGAACTGTTATAGAAAATTTTCAAAAGAAATGCTAACCAAGGAAACAGAAATATATATCAACACTTTTTACTAGTGTCATCATCATCAAATTCCTGCCACGTACAGGATATGATAGTACTACATGAAAAATTTACATCATTACTAATTCCTATCTACAACTTTCCTCAAAAACAGTCTGTTACTTGTCAAGACTAATATTATCAGATCTTATATTTCTATCGTCTAAGGCACTTTTTACCATATCAATCCACCTATATCTTGGTCTTCCTCTGGGTCATCGTTTTCCTGCAAACCTGGCAGAGAACATTTGTTTTGATAATCTTTCCACACCCATTCTGTTTAAGTGACCATACCATCCGAGATTAGCTCTGCTAATGCATTCTGGATGCTGACAATGTCAAGTTCTTTCCTAATATCCTTGTTTTTAATATGATATTGCCATTGATGCCATATCATTTTTCATGTTCATGCCCCTAATCTTTCTCAGGACTCTCATATCTGCAGTCTCTAGTCATTTGTCAAGTGTTTTACTTCTGACCCAGCTCTCAGATCCATAAGTTAAAATTGGCTTGAATACTGTCTTGTATACAGCTAATTTAGTACTTTGGCCAATTTCCCTCTTACTCCATATAAATCTATTCAGTTGACTTCCCACCATACCAGCTTTGTTGATTCATCAAATTCCTGATATTTACCCTCAATGGGTGTACAGGATATGATAGTACTACATGAAAAATTTACATCATTACCAACCTCCTACCTACAATTCTCTGCCAAATCAATCTGTTACCTGTCCAAGCTACAACATTGTCAGATCTTATATTTCTATCTTCTAAAGCACTTTATACCATATCAATTCACCTATATCTGTCTTCCTCTGGATCTTTTTCATGCCAACCTGGCAGAAAAAAAATTGTTTTGCTAATCTTTCCTCTCTCTCATTCTATTTGTTTTACTTCTGACCCAGCTCTCAAATCCATAAATTTATACAGCTAATTAGTGTTTTGACTAATTTCTCTCTCATTCCATATAAATTTATTCAGTTGACTTCCTACCATACCAGCTTTGTTGGTTCTGTTGTCTATTTCCATATTTAATTTACCATCTTCACTAAAAATCGTGTCTAAGTAGCTGAAATGTTTTACTTGTTCTATAGGTTCTCCATTCAAAATACAGCTAATATTTTCAATGCTTATGCCTATTTTCATTATCTTTGTCTTGTTATTGCTGACCTTCATACCATATCTATCACAACAGTTATTCAATTTAGTCAGGGAATCTTGCAGACTTGTAGAAGTATAACATCATCCGGATAAAGCAAGGAACTGACATTAACATCTCCAATTTTGATATCAGATAATACCTTTTCTTCATGATGTAATCCATAGATAATGAATAACAGAGGGGATAATGTACATCCTTGTCTCACACCAGATTTAACATTAAACCATCTCCCTGTTCTTCCTTCAATTCTAACTGCTGACTTAAACTCAAATAAAGACTAAGTATTGCTTGATATAATGATCCACTCAAACCATACAACTGTAGCATTTTGAATAGCTTCTCTCTTGGCACCTTTTCATAAGCTTTTTCCAGATCGACAAAACTTAAATACAGATCTTTGTTATATTCCCATGACTTCTCAACTATTTGTCGTAAAGTGAAGATCTGATCCTGACAGTCCCTATTTGCCCTGAATCCAGCTTGTTTTTCACCAAGCTTCTCTTCCACAATCCTTCTCAACCATTCTCAAGTATACTGGCATAAATCTTACCACAAACACTCAGTAGAAAAATACCTCTGTAATTCTCACAATCAGTTTTATTTCCATTTCTATATATGGGTACTATGAGAGCTCTACTCCAATCCTCTGGAATTCATCCTTCTGTCCAGATCCTCTGAACAATGAAGTGTAGCCACTGTAAAACATTTTTTATCACTGTTCTGTCATCACTGCTAGTTTCATTTAGCAATTTTTTGAAGTAATTACTCCATACTTCAAGGCTATCTTTTTCTCCAGTTTTCGTATCACCTTTATAATTTCTAATTCCTTTTACAGCACTCTTTCCTCCATTTCTGAGCTTCTTTAACAACCTCCAGAATACCTTGCCACCTTCTTGATATTTATTTTCTATGTTCTTACCAAAGTCTTCCTATGACTTTTGTTTAGCTAGTTTTACAAAGTGTTTAGCTTTCTTACATTTGTCTCTGTATTCTCTAAGAACACAAGATGACTTATTTGCTAGGAACTTTTGATATGCTTTCTTCTTTTCTTTCACTGCCCCTTTAACTTCCTGTGAGGAAGTTCTGCTTTTTCTATCCTTGCAAACAACCTCGCCACATGCCTCTCTGGCTGAGTCAATCAGTGTTTTCTTCAGAGCTTGCCACTGAATCTCCAAGGTTTGATTCCTGTTCTCCAACTCTTTCATTTTTTCTTGAATAATGTTTGCATATTTTAGTCTACAGTTCACATCTGAGAGCTGCTCAACTTTTATTCACTTTAAAACTTTGTTACATTTTATTCTTTTCAATATGAAATTCAATTTTATCCTACTCAAGACTAAATAGTGATCACTTCCAATTTCAAATCCTCTGTACACTCTAGTGTCTTGCACCAGAGAGAAAACATCACTATCAACAATAATATAGTCAATGAGACTTTTCTTATTCCTTGCCTCTTCTCTCCATGTGAATTTGTGCACATTTTTATGATGGAACATGGTGTTAGTAATAACCAGTCCATGTTCTGAGCAGAAATCCAACAAGTGTTTGCCATTATTATTAGCTTCGCTCTTTTCTCCAAATTTTCCCAATATATTTTTGTATGTCTGACAATCACTTCCTACTCTGCTATTTAGATTCCCAACAAGGACCAACTTTAATTTTCACTGTGTCAGTTGCTTTCTCTAATGCCTCAAAAAATTCCTCCACTTCTACCTTAGGAGAACCTTCTGTGGGACCATAGGCACAAATAAGTCTCATTGTCCAGTTCCACATTCTGATATTTGCCCACATCACTACTTGAAACTGCCGGCCATTGAAGAAGATTAGCCTCGTATTTAGTGTTGAATACTATGGCTACTCTTTCTTTTCCTTGATTGTCATTGCCGGAGTATAACATTTTGTATTTATTGCTCAGAAAGATCTCACCAGTTTTGATCTTTTTTTAAGTCACTCCTATTATGATGTCGAACTGATACTTATCTAATTCCTCGGCTAGCTCCATTTCTTTGCCATTCAGGCTTCTTATGTTGATAATACCAATCTTCAATTCTGGTGATTATGAGTTGGGGTGTGTTTTAGGATTTGTTCCAGTAGCTGACTTTTCGTGGTTTGCCCTGATTCCTTGGCAAAAACAACGGGGGCCTTGTTTAACCGGGCGATGCCCCAGCCAGCATGAAATTCTGTCATGTTGTACCATCATTTAATATTGTGGTTAAAGGCCAATAAGAATACAATTTGTTCAGCTAAGTCCCAAATTGCCTGCCCATCCTCGTTCATTCAGTATTCAGGTAGATACCTAACAGGGTGCACCATGAGAAGGTGAGGATTGGATATTAGGTCAGAAGCCATGGTCGGTTCTCCCCAAGAATAAATGATACCAAATATTTTTTTTCTATGTATAAATAGAATATATGCATATTGTGCTTAATGCAACACTAGTTTTTTTATTTCTAAAATTAATCTAAAGATAAACATGTGGTCTACAATAAACCTTTTTTTTTTCATAATTTTGCTTGGTATTTAACTATACCATATCCCCACCCCCCTTATCAGCAGGCTCTCCATCTGCAGTAAATCCCGGTCTGAAAATATTAAATGGAAAATTCCAGAAGTAAACAATTTATAATTAAATTTGCAAAGTGGATATTAGATCCAATATTATTTCAAAGCCAAATGTTTGTAGAAACTATGAAAGTTTCATTAGTTGACCTTAGAGCTTACAAGAATACAATCTTCAGCATCCTCAAGTTGCCTTAGCTCGCACTACTTGACTTAAAGTAGGTAAGACAACTAGGGAATGCCAAGGATTGTATTTTTGTAAATTATCACGTCAACTTACAAAACGTTCATAGTTTCTACAAACTATGAACGTTTTGAAACGTTCATAATCAGCTTTGAAATAATGTTGGCTCTAATATCCACTTTGCCTATGTAATTTTACATTGCCAAAATGAAGCCAGATGATGGCTGTTTCTTTTAGTAGTAGGCAATTCGTAAGTTTTAAATTGTGTACCGTTCTGAGTAGTTTTCAGTTATCAGATCGACTATCGTGGTATTGCAGTGCTTGTATTCAAGTAACCCTTATTTTACTTAATGGCTGCAAAAAGCAAGAGTAGTGATGCTGGCAATTCAGATATGTGCCAAAGAGAAGCCGTAAAGTGCTTCCTTTTAAGTGAAAAAGGTGAAAGTTAATGACTTCATAAAATAATAATTAAATAATAAAGAAAAAAAATATATGCTGAGGTTGCTAAGATTCCATTCACGTTCAGATAACTTTTATTACAGTATGTTGTTATGATTGTTCTATTTTATTACTAGTTATTGTTGTTAATCTCTTACTGTGCCTAATTTATAAATTAAACTTTATCATTTGTGTATAGGAAAAAACATAGTACATATAGGATTCAGTACTATCTACGGGGTGTCTTGGAACATAGCCGCCATGGATAAGAGGGGAGGGGGGCTACTGTACTTTTTTTAGTGAATGGCAAGATTCTGTTTAGTAAAATATTAAATAAAAATTTATAGCATATAAACAGAAGACTATACAAAAAAAATATATCCCTGTATATTTTCACATTTGTTTTTGTTCCTTTTTTATATATCAGATTAGATCTACAATTAGAGACTAGATCATTTCCCATATTAAATATAAAACACAATGTTTGCAATATTTTATTTATTTTTAATGACAAGTTTACCTACAAAGAGCTGTAAACTTGTAGCATATTAGTACCATAGAGGATAATTAAGGATTATATAAGGATAGATAATTCAGGAATCCTATTCTAAAGGCCAAGCAATACTTTTCTCAAGTCACCTAGGCCGCAGTAAGCAGGGTGATGGGCTTCCACCAAACAATGAAATCATATACCACTGAAAGACATTTACAATATCCATCTCACAGTGGAATTCAAACCAAGCCGGCAACAAGAAACAATGAAGCACGAAAGCCAGGTAAAGTTCAATCATAACTTCTTGAAAAATAAAACTCCATTAAATGAAGTTGCAAAACTAAATGTATTTTAACAAACAAAATGTTCATATTTATATTTTGTAATATTTTTAGAATATGATAAAAAAATACATGCCAATAATAAAATATCAAAAATTAGGATATGACATATATAAACAACATATAGATAATATTCATCAATAATGCAAGCTTATTTAATAGCAAATAATTATATTAAAAAAAAAACTTGCAAAGCAAGCATAGCAGTGATGTCAACTCAGTACCTGTAAGCCACCTTTCCTTTGAAAGGCACATAAATCCTCATAGATACCCTCATCCTCATGTGATACTGAGGAGTAGTACTCATCATAATCACCATATTCGCCTTCACTGGATAGGCAAAAAAAAGCATGCAAAAAAATAATAATAATCAAAAGCAGCAAGCAATGCATGCAAACATGTACATTTTATCTGATACAGTAGATTAGTTCGTATGTAACAAAAATATTATTGTGTATATCAAACACATAAAGAACGAGCAAGTAAATACAAAGGTACTCATATAAAAAAATAAAATAAAACAAAAAATAAATAAAAAATATCAAAATGGCATTTCCGCAAAAACAGATTAAGAAACATAGGCAACCAACCTTAAAGACTGATGAAAATTTCAAACCCTCAAGATGTAAGTAATCTTTGTATTACAACACTTAATGATTATCATGCATAATGCAGGAAAAAAAAAATATGGATTATGCTATCTTGATTGATGAAATTTTTTTTTTTTATTGTATCTCTAATTTCTCTCACTTGCTACATATGCCATATAAGCATATAAGCAATAAATATTACATATAAGCAATGCAATAGCATGCTAGAGAAGCATTCTTGCAGCTTAATATTATCATAAAGATGCGTGCTCAAGCTCTTTCTTCCAAAATATACCTCATGAATCCTTAGTGTAACATAGCAGAGATCTTCATAAATATCTTCCTCTTTCGTCTTGCGTGGAGTGATAGGAAATTCTAATGGTACCATAGGATCTTCATTGTGGCTACAGAGGCATAAAATGGCATTATAAAAAAACAGCTTTTTACAGCTACAAGGTTTGTAACCCTTTACTTGAATTGTGCAATTTCTTATATAATATTCATATTTATACATTGCTTTACATCATTTACTATTACTATTTTAACCATATTGAAAAACAGACTTCAATATTGTCTCCCCCTTGTCATCTCTCTCTCTCTCTCTCTCTCTCTCTCTCTCTCTCTCACTTACACACAAATTATAAAAGAAAATATGAATTTTATTGAACTAAAATTTAAATGCAAGTCAAAATAAAACTGGCTTCAAAATTTAGGATAGTTTTCAAAATTTTCTCACTTTTTTTTTAAAAAAGATTAATTATGTCAGTGCAGATAAGGCTATTGTAATACTAGCATGATAACCAAGAAACTTTTATCACTATTATTAAAATCAGCCTGATATATCAGATGCAACTCGAAAAGTTCCTGGACTGGCTGAAAAATAATGTGCAGGCTTAACTTAAAGATTGTTGATGTTTTGATGTCCCCCCCCCCTTTATATACTGAATCTACCATTCCTGTGTTGCTGATGAATACCACTGGTAGTTTTCTTTCACAAATAGTGCTAAGCAATCTCAACTCAATCTGGACAGACAAAAATCAACTCACTCTGTCCTTGGGATGGAAATTTAACCTCACGGAACAAAAGTAACAGAGCTGGATCTGCAAAGTGCATACATAGATACAATCGTACTGAACAAACGTACTAGGGGCATTCACAGTGGTGGAGGTGAAAACAATTTGTGTGTGCGCACACACACACACCACTTTTCTGCTCATTTCTAGGCAGACATCATCTCTCAAACACCTATCGCAGTCTGGCCTGCGGGTACAAATTCTAGATATGCAACTTCTTTACAGTCAAAGACAATAATCATCATATTCCATCAGTCCCGGCTTGTGTGTTTTGTATGTGTTATTACAATTTTAACATTGCATTTCTGAAGATGTCTCTGTGACAGTGATGAAATATTGAAATGATCAAACTTGCTGTTTATTTGCTTTCTCTTTGTGCTGTAATTATTCCATTACACTGTATCATGAGTGTAAACCAGCACACAAGCCTAAATACTCATTTACTAACTTTCCTTTCCTAAGGACAGCTAAATGACAGAACTTGATGGAACATGATTGTTTACAACCTCAAAAGTCTCTGGAGTAGTTGTTTCAAGTTTTGTTTTAAATCTGATAAAAACATGGATTTGATATACTTTATACTCAACATACTTTTTCGCATTGCTCATTTTGCCAAACCTCATAATATAAATAATGGAGTATATAAACCATATTTACCAGAAAACATAATTTTCGTGACAATAATAAATTAAACTAAATGAAGACTAGAGTTATGAGGGGGTGCCATGTCCACCACTACCAAATTTCTAGGCATTTATCAGTTTCTTTCAGCGAATTCCATCAATATAATGCACAGTTCACGATCTTTTTCATTCCAACATTTAAAACTTTACATTTTGCTACATTATTAGGTGGGAGATGAATTTCATCACCAGGTGTGAGACCAGTGCTCCACTTACTGGATATCTGAAGTGGTTCCTTGTAAAAGTTCTATGCTTAGACTCTAGAGCAGGGTTTCCCCAGAGTATGTAAAAATAAATTAAGAAATACAAAAAACATACATAAAATTGATAACAATAGGAAAAAAATCATTAGTCCACCCATGGTATAAATTTATTGTGTCCAGACAATTCATTGCATGGAAAATTCATTGTGTAGAAAATTAATCATGGAGAAAATTCATTACAATAAAATTTGAAATCCTATTTTATGTCATTCCCATATATGAAAAAAAAAGAAATATTTTATGTATTATTTATTATTTCGATTATATTTAGCATTCTGAAATTTCTTATTCTGTATAAAGTTATTAATACAGGGTGTTTCAAAAAGAATGTCCCAATTTGAAAATTTTATATCTCTGCAACCACAAACCACAAATGAATGCGACTTGTACCATGTGAACAGCCTTGGCCCAAAGTTTGATATGACGACCGCTAGATGCCACTACTAGCACCCAAATAGCCACTACACTTAGTTAATGTAACTAACTTAGTTTGTAACTGTACCACATTTTCATTATTAAATATAATTTTTTGAAATTGGGTCATTCTTTTTGAAACACCCTGTATTCTTTCTTACTTAGATACTACAGGCTCTGTAAATGGAATATTAATTTTTACAAAACTGGGATAGGGAGAAAGGACACCATATTTAAGAATATTTAGGGATAATAGTTATTTCCAACATATTTATAACTATTTACATATTCCTATTATACCTATTAATTATTCTATTAATAATTAGAATAGTTATTAGGTAGAATAAAATATTTAAGCATAGTTAGGGAGAAAGAACATAGTATTTAAGAATATTTATTCTTCTAACCGTTCGCCATTTTTCTGTTCTGCACATTTAGACATCCATCCAGGAGTGATATGTTTTTTATCTGAACAAATTCAGAAGGTGAGGTGTTTCAGTTATTGAATACACATATATTTTGAAAATCACTGCACTTTTCCTGTATAATAAAGACATCTTGTATGCTGTTATCGTTTGCAGAGCTAGTTTAAGATCACAGGTGCAATTTTGAGTAATTATATTAAAGAAAAGGATAATAAAATTACGTAAATGCTGTCATAATAATGTAAAACAGCATAAGCTAAATTGCCATCTGCGGTTTAATACTAGTCTTTACCTTTTTCTCCAATACTAGTATTTTATGATACTAAGAAATTTTAAATTTTATATTTAGTCTTCTTTATTGAAAAAAAAAAAAAAAAAATCGTCATCATCTGAACAATTCATGTATAGGCTTTTTTTTATGTCCTGTTCCTGCTCTGAAGATGAGGTTGATCTTTTCATCTTAATCTTGGACATCAATGGGCTCTTCTTCCTGTAGGTTTATATTCTAAGTGCTAATTTAGGAATCCTATTGTTTTCATTCTTTCTATGTGTTGTAGCCGATTCTGCTGGTATTCTTCTATTTCTTGTATGTTGTTTTTTTGCATCTAATCCTTTTCTTATTTCTGTTTTTTCTTTATATCTAAATCTAGTGAGTCCCAGGAGAGGTCTTGGAAACTTCATCTGTGCTGTTTCCAATCTTTGTCTGTTTCTTTGTTTTTAGAATCCAGGTTTCACTTCCAAATTTGAGAGATGGCTTAGAGGTTATATTATGTAATCTTGAGTTTCTTCAGTCATTTGTTGTTCAAAATTTCTTTTAATTATGCCATTCTTTCTATTGTAAATTTATAGTCTTGCTTCCAATTGTGAATCAGTATTGTATTGCGATATTATATTTCCTAAGTTTTTGAATTCCGTAACTTGTTCTATTATTTTATTGTTGAGCATAATTTTGACTCTGAATGGTGTTTCCACACATTTCCATAGCTTCTGTTTTTGTTTCAGAGATTTTCATTTTAAATCTTTTTGCTATTTCATCTGGATAGTTGCAATTTGGAGTTTATGTAATGAATTTGAAATTAGTACTTGATCTAGCCATTCCCACAAGAGGCCACCCTTGCTACCATCCTCCCTGGGACACACTGACTCGTTCAGAACAGCAATCTCTCCAGATGCCTACGTCCTTCCTCATTCAAATGTAAGCGGTCTCTCGCATACAATTCCTCTCTGTCCTCAAACACACTCCAAGCATCCACATATTCCAGTCCTCTCTTGTCACACATTCTAGCTATTATATCATTCAATATTGTTTGAATGGTAAAATATTTTGGTGTGTTTTATTATATTTTTAAAATAATTTTAGCCCTTGTTTATAGTAAAATAATACAATGTAGAAAACATAAAATTACTGTATACAGAACCATACTGAAATAATGAAACATAGCAGCTGAATATAAAAAATAACCAGTTAGACACACAAGATGCAAGAGTAAATCTTCAAAGCTGCTGCTTTATTAAATGAAAGGGTCATCTTCAGGGAATGAGATGATAGCAGGAGTGGGCTTCTTTAAAAATTTATACATTGCATCCAACTTAATCTACACAGTTTGCTTTTTATTTTGTACATAAATTTCTCTGTAGCAAGCAAATACAGCTGAATCATTCTGTCTGCTTTGTTAAATCTCTTCATATCAGGTTCAATTTCCTCAAACAACTTAATTGCCTTATTAACAGAGGCAAATATCTCTGCCAATTTTTTTCACTATATCCTTTTTTTTTGCGGGGGGGTCGGCTTCTGCTTTCCCCCCCTCTTCTTTTGCAGCTTTCTGTATACTTCTAGATCTACGTGATCTTCATTTGAGACACCTTCTTCCACAGCCTCCACGAACTTCTCTACATCTTCATTGTCAATCTAATTCCAACTTTAATTAGCAGCAACACTATTCTGTCACCACTCTTCTGTCGGCATGTTGAATCCTGCAAATGTATGAACATATATTTTCAGCAGCTTCTTCTAAACACCATTCATACACTCTGCTGTATCTCATTCCATGCTGCACTACTATTTTTTTTATGTGTCTCTTATCCACAAAAGATTGATACTTATATTCTTTGTACAATGTAAGATATATTTGTAAGATATACATGTGTTAATAGGATGACTGTTGTAAATATAAGTGGTCATAAGTCTTATACGTCATAAGTCAAGGACTAACTGCATATTTTCCTAAAGAGAAAACTCTTTCCTAAATTTGTAATTAATCTATCAATGCTTACACTTAAATTTCTTCAACAGTTTTGATTTTGCTTAATTGTCATTTAGAAAAAACTAGGTACAGTTCTCTCTTGGACAATTCTTTCAAAGAATATCTGAATTTCTCCAGAAAGGCCTCATTATGTATGTATGTTTGTTTCTCTCACTGTATAAATTAAGATTTACAACAAAGTCCACTTCAATGAAATAAAGATGAATTTAACAGCTACTATATGCATAAATTTGCATAAGGACCCTCAACTGACTGACGATATTTTGGACGGAATTTTGCCAGGAGGTTCGGAGGAAGGAGATTACCCGATATCAACAGAAGAAGTCATTGCAGCAGTTAACTCCTCAAAAATAGGAAATTCACCGGAAGTGATGGTGTCACAATGGAACTGATACGCGAAGGAGGTGACATCATCACAGACACCTTGCTAAATTTATTCCAGGACGTATGGAACACAGAGACTTGGCCTTCTGATTGGGGAACTTCTGTCCTTGTACCTATTCCTAAAAAGGGAAACAGCAACTATAGAACAATAAGCCTTCTTAGTCATCCAAGCAAAATCTTGTTAAAAATACTATTGTCAAGAATCAAAAAGAAAATAGAAAGCAGACTATCAGAAGAACAAGCAGGTTTCCGGAAGTCCAGAAGTACAATTGACTATATCTTTACAACACACATACTAGGCGAAAAATACATACAGCATAACAAAATAATCTGTCAACTTTTCAGACCTTCAAAAAGCTTTTGACTCAATATGGAACAAGGCATTATGGAAGATTCTAGAACATTATGGTATTGACAACAAAATCATTAGGATTATTAAATCTCTTTATTCTTCATCTGATATGAGAATTGAAATTAAAAATTACAGCAGTGAATCATTCCGGGCAGGGGGGGAAGACAGGGGTGCATCTTGTCCCCTCTTCTTTTTAATTGTTTTCTGGAATATGTCATAGATGAAGCTCTTTATGAATATGACACTGGAATACTAGTTGGCGGACTAAGAATAAATAACTTACGTTTTGCAGATGATATCGATCTTCTGGCAGAAAGTGAAGAAGAATTACAAGAGATAACCAGCCATGTTTTCGAAACATAAAAAAAATATGGATTATACATAAACCTACAAAAAACAGTGATAATCTCAAAATCAGACATTAAATTCTTAAAGATAGAAATTGGCAATAAACAAATTGAGAATGTAAACAAGTTCACTTATCTAGGAAGCACGTTGAGTCAAGATGGTCGTTCAAAAACCGACATTAAATACCGAATTGCTAAGGCAACTGTGGCCCTACAAAAGTTAAAACCATTGTGGGGAGATATCACAACCAGACTAAGATTAATTGACACCTTGGTGAATTCTGTCCTCTTGTATGGGTGTGAGGCCTGGACTTTATTGAAGGAATATGAGAGGAGACTCCTGTCTTTTGAAATGAAAACTTACAGAAAACTTTTGAGAATCGCCTATACCACTCACGAAACCAATGAAAATGTCCGAAAACTGATTGATTCAATAGACGGGAGAAAAAGGGAAAATATTCTGACAATCATCAGAAGAAGACAGATGAAATGGTTCGGACATGTGGAGAGGGCTAATGACATTCCAAAGCAAGCACTAGAAGGAATTGTTCCGGGACCAAGGGTTAGGGGCCGACCTCAATTAAAATGGACTGATAACATCAAAAAATGGACAAATTCCTCCCTTTCTCAACTGACATCACGTAACAAGAGACCGAGATGACTGGAGGAGGCTAACCACGACTATTATGTACCAGCCATGAATGACCCAACGGTCCATTTAGGACTATGGGAGAAGAAGAAGAATATGCATAAATAATTGGAATTGCTGAGATATCAAATTTACATGCAACAGTATTACAATCAATAAGTGGGGTCTGTAAGAAATTTCTGAATGTGTAAGGCCATTTTTAGAAGGCTATTAAAAAAATGTGAATAGCAAGGTAACCGACTAATGAAAGTTGTTTATAAAAATTTGGAATTATAATATCTTTACTATTAATTTTTATTATTAATTTTATATATATATAAAACAGAAACTACTATGAAAATAGCAAAGCAGATTAAACACTTGAGAAAAATATAACAAGAGAAGAGGGAGGTGCAGTTAAAATGCATTTTAAATTTAGAAAGAGCAAAGAAGTTTTTTAAAAAATAAAATAAATAATAAATAAACTAATTATACACTAAATAACAAACCAATGAAATTATAGTATGCTAAAATGTAATGAAGAAACAGCATTCTACAAAGGTAGTCAAGCCCTTCAAACACTGTGGTGAAAAACATGCATCAATGGAAATAAATGACATATACCATATTCCATTACTTTTTACTGCAGAGTAAGGATGTTAAAAAAATAAATAAATAAATTTAACTCTTTTTAATGATTCAAACAAGAATGTGCAGTTTTAAACTAATGCTGTTTGCTGGTGAATTCTGAAGCTTACTGTAACTTATAAGAAAAAACAAAACATTTATATAATTAATACAAATTCAGGAAGTTAACATCATTAACATCACTTCAATGTTTCTGAACTGTACTAAGTGCATACATTAAAATTAAATGAGAGACCATTAAAATCTATATAATTTAAATTCAAAAATGTTATTTTTTCTGGAAATACTTCAGCACAGGTTTTGATATTAAACAAAATTCATTCAATATGCACTTACTTGGCTAAATCCTCAAGATTTCTGTATATATCATCATTGTAATATTCATGTACTTTGGTGTAGGAAGGAAAACCCCTGCAATATTGAATTTAAAATGTTTTCAAATACAACTATCAATCAGAAAGATTTAATAAAGATACTCTAAAACTTGAGTTTTTTCTTGGTTTTATTCATTGACCAGATATTAATAAATGATATACACAAATTGTCAACAAGTTTCACCAGCTATTCTGTCTGGCTTCTTCAGGACAAGTATAACGGTACACACTAACGTTTGCTAGTAAAAAAGAAGAATGGAGTAACACAGTCAAATAAATTAAAACTGACGAGTAACATCATAAGCATGGAACGTGATGTCTCAGTAATTGTTTATTGAGTGCGTTGTATAGTTTTTAGGAAAATGAAATTCTGATAAGCTGAGTGAATTTATTATGCTTTTCCAGATGTCTTTTCAAATCATTCCTCGTTTCTACATCGAAAATCTTCTATATAAGGCATGGAGCTGTTATCCCAATTGATGATGTGGTTAGAGATCGAGAAGTGATGGGCTAATCCTGAAGTAACTATTCTGTTGTTGTTCACGTCCCCTATATGTTCTTTTTTTTTTTGAATTTTCAGGTTTCTTGATGTTTGGCCTATGTAATTTAATCCACAGGAACATGGGATGTTGTATACACTTGCATATTTGAAGAAGACATTAATGTCCTTAGGGGATCTTAAAATGTGGCGTATAGTTTTGACAGGTTTGAGAGCAACTCTGATGTTGAAAGACTTCAGGAGTTTGGCTATTTTTATTGAAACTGAGCATGCATAAGGGATGATGATGGACAATGTATATTGTCCATCATCATAGGTTGTTGCTGTGGAGGGTTTCTATGAAGAATCATTTTGATTATATTTTTTGGGTAACTATTGTTTATTAGTGTTTGAGATATGAGAGTGAGTTCATCAAGAAGATCTTTTTCTTCTGAGATAATATTGGTCACTCTATTTTTAAGCATATGTATTATGCTGAGTTTTTGCGCAATGTGGTGAGATGATTTGAAGTGCAGGTAACGTCCACTGTCTGTTGGTTTTCGATAGATTGTGAGCTGGATTTGTCCATTCTCGTTTCTTTATTTATCTAGAAAAGGCAATTGGTTATTCTTATCAAGCTCTAACGTGAACTTTATTTTTTGGTGGAAGGAATTTTTGTAAGGAAATCAAATAAGGTAGTTTCTGTGCCTTTCCAAATTATGAAAACATCATCTGCATATCTCCACCAAACCAACGGCTTTGGATTTACTTTGGATGTCAGCTTCCAGTTTTTCCATGAACAGATCAGCACAGGGAGGTGATAAAGGACTGTCCATGGTTAGGCCATCAAGTTGTTCATAAATTGTGTTATTCACTTTGAAATAATTCGATTTGAGGCAATGGCGAAAAAGCTGAGCTGTGTCATGTGGACAGAGATTGTCTATGATCTGGATAACTTTTCCAACAGTTGGTGAATAACGAAACCAAGTCTAGTCTTGAAAGGATGTCTGTTTTTAGGATGGTGATGCCTTTTAATTTTTCAGTGAAATACTTAGATTCTTTATGAAGGAATCTGATTTTTTTATATTATCTTTCAAAAGACAGACTAGATATTTAGCTAGTAGATATGTAGGAGAATTTCTTCCATCGGCGATCGAATGGAGCAGAACTCCAATTTTGTGCACTTTTGGTGCACCATATAAGCATGGCATCGGTGGGTGTAGAGATTTCAGACTTCGTTGCAAGTCCAAAGACCACCTAGTCATGTTCCGTATTAGGATATTAGTCTCTTTTTAATTTTTTAAAGTTGGATCGACATCTAATATGCGACAGGTTGACATGCCTGAAACTAACTCAGTGATCTTTGTTATGTAGTCTTTGTTGTTCAAAATAACCGTCAGGTTGCCCTTGCCTGCCTTTAGGATGATTATATCTTTCTTCTTCTTTAGGTTTGAGAGGCTCGCTTCTTTTTAACCTTTATTAATATCAGGTCGGCGAATAAATCCAAGAAAAAACTCAAGTTTTAATGTTTAAGTGACCAAATACAAAACAAAAATAAAGATACT
This sequence comes from Typopeltis vanoorti, assembly GCF_054136105.1. Lineage (NCBI taxonomy): Eukaryota > Metazoa > Arthropoda > Arachnida > Uropygi > Thelyphonidae > Typopeltis > Typopeltis vanoorti. Next base: position 3,825,425 of record NC_143574.1, on the reverse strand, counting down.
CATTCATTTCAGATGTTACTTTTTTCAGTTTCTTCACTTCATCAATACAATATAAAAAACAGTCTATAAAAATGAATATTACTAATTGTGTTCGCATACATCAACAAATGCATGTTATTTATGTGAATAGTGATTTTAATTTTAACCTTAATATATCAATCCGTAATATATCTCCTTCAGTGGCAAGCCTTGAAGAAAATCCTGATTGATTCAGCCAGAGAGGCATGTGGGGAGGTTGTCTGCAAGGATAGAAAAATCAGAACTCCATGGTGGACACAGGAAGTTAAAGAGGCAGTGAAGGAAAAGAAGAAAGTATATCAAAAGTTCTTAGAGAATACAGAGGCAAATGTAAGAAAGCTAAACACTGTGTAAAACTAGCTAAACAAAAGTCATGGGAGGACTTTGGCAAGAACACAGAAAATAAATATCAAGAAAGTGGCAAAATATTCTGGAGGTTGTTGAAGAAGCTTAGAAATGGAGGAAAGGGTGCTGTAAAAGGAGTTGGAGATGATAAAGGTGACATGAAAAAGGGAGAAAAAGCTATCCTTGAAGTATGGAATAACTACTTCGAAAAATTGCTAAATGAAACAAGCAATGATAGCACAGTGGTAAAAAAACACTCAACAGGCACACACACACAGTCAGGAATACATATCCATACTTGAAGTAGAAAAATCCACCAAAGGCTTGAAATGTGGAAAAGCAGCAGGAGTAGATGATATCTGACCAGAAATGCTGAAGTATGGTGGTATAAAAGTCTTACAGTGGCTGCAATGCATAGTTCAAAAGGCCTGGACAGAGGGGCAAATTCCTGATGATTGGAGTAGAGCTCTCATAGTACCCATATATAAAAAGAGAAATAAAACTGAATGCGAGAATTAGAGGTATTTCTCTACTGAGTGTTCCTGGCAAGATTTATGCAAGTATACTTGAGAAACGGTTGAGAAGAATTGTGGAAGAAAAGCTTAGTAAAGAACGAGCTGGTTTCAGGCCAAATAGAGGGTGCTAAGAGAGAAGCTATTCAATACGCTACAGTTATATGGTGTCAATGGGGCATTATATCAAGCAATACTTAGTCTTTATTTGAGTTGCAAGTCAGCAGTTAGGAGTGAAGGAAGTACAGGAAGATGGTTTAATGTTAAATCTGGTGTGAGACAAGGATGTACATTATCCCCTCTGTTATTCATTATCTATATGGATCACATTATGAAGGAAAGTGGTATTAAAAATGATATTAGAATTGAAGATGTTAATGTCAGCTCTCTGCTCTATGCAGATGATGTTATACTTCTAAATAAATCTGCTACAAGTTTGCAAGATTCTTTGACTAAATTGAATAATTGTTGTAATAGATATGGTATGAAGGTTAGCAATAAAAAGACAAAGACAATGAAAATAGGTAGAATCATTGAAAATGGCAACTGCGTAGTGAACATAGAACCTGTGGAACACGTAATACATTTCAGCTACTTAGGCATGGTTTTTTAGTGAAGATGGTAAATTAAATATGGAAATAGATAACAGAATCATCAAAGCTGGTATGGTAGGAAGTCAAATGAATAAACTCATATGGAATAGAGAGAAATTAGTCAGAACACTAAATTAGCTGTATACAAGACAGTGTTCAAACCAGTTTTAACTTATGGATCTGAGTCAGACGTAAAACACTTGACCAAAGACTAGAGACTGCAGAAAGATAGAGGCGTGAATAGATGGCATCAATAGCAATATCATATAAAAAACGAGGATATTAGGAAAGAACTTGACATTGTCAGCATCCAGGAATGCGTTAGCAGAGCTAATCTCATGTCAGCTCTCTGCTGACATGAGATTAGCTGACATGAAATAAGTTTTCACACTAGTCTTCCTCTGGGTCGTTTTCCTGCCAAGTTGGCAGGAAAACAACCCAGAGGAAGACCAAGATATAGGTGGATTGATACGGTACAAAGTGCCTTAGATGATAGAAATATAAGATCTGATAATGTTGGAGTCTTGACAAGTAACAGACTGATTTGGAGGAAAATTGTAGATAGGAAGTTAGTAATGATGTAAATTTTTCATGTAATACTATCATATCCTGAACACCCCTTGAGGGTACCTGTCAGGAATTTGATGACGATGATATATCAATCCTCTTATTTATACTTTTTGCAAAAAATAAGTTTTCACAAAATATCTGCTCTGCAACCAACAGATTGATTTCAAATCAAATTATGGACATGAATGTTCAGTGGCTGTTTTTCAATTACTTCATTCCATTGCCGAGTGCAAGACCTATGAACCACCACATCCTACCTTATTGGACATCTGAAGTAGCTTGAAAAGGTCCATATTTGATTTATAGAGTACGGTTTGGTATTTAAGAAAATATTTAAGCATGTAAAGCCTTTTCAATCTTGGTTTGAAGCAGACCATTTTTTATTTGAAAATTTGACAAAACATTTCAAAATAGTACAAAACATTCATGCCGCTCTAGTTAGATGAAATTTTAAAAAATTGGTAATTCATCATGTAACGAAGTATTTTCTTTATTTTAATAATTAATACAGATAAGTTAGCTATATACTCGCATATGCACAATCTGCATCGATCAAGAACATTGTCTGTTAGCATTTCTTCCAATTAGGCAAGCTATGTTCTTAATGTGGCAGTGCTAGCCTCTCCAAAGCTCTGTTTGTAGAAACAGTTCATAGCATAAGAAGTGTTTTGGGAACAAAGACTTAATTTATTAGCAGAAATAGTGGCACTATTCTATGAATGATGACAACTGTCCATAACATATTTTGTTAATGTATGATCTTAAGTTTATGATTTTATTAAATACTTGGTTAAGCTTTTTTTTTCCCCATCATCACATCCTCTGATTATTTCTTCATTCATCACCAAACTTCTTCTGTATCATCATCATATATATATATATATATATATATATATATATATATATATATATATACACCCCCAAAGACACACACTTTTCATTAGTTTATGTAATTTATTGTTAATAGCCATACCCATAAATTTGTAACCCATTAACACTTTATTTTTAGAACTTACAATCATTTTATATATGTTCCACAGTGGTCCATAGTAAAAATGCAGCATATGCTCAATAGCTCAAGATAAAAACTCAATCCTCTTACTTAGCTTTACGCTACAACTGATAACTGCAAAACAACATCGGCAAATCTAAAGTCAACTTTGTAAAAGACAAATGCACTAAGACTATCTCCCACTCAAATGGTATCAAGCTTTCTGGTCCCTTGCAAAGACTACTGGGCAAAACTTCTGCCTTACTATGTTTCCACCGCTCTCGTCCTCGTGGAACAATATCTCCTCAAGACTGGGCAGGCCTCTTGGCATCAGTCTTCTCCAACTCTTGTTCAGATAACCAATGCAAATCTTCTCCAACTATTCCACAAACTATCTAATGGCTTTTCTGATCTATTATCAGAAGGACATCAGGAAAATATTCAATAGCTTTGATACTAATAAGCTCCTAGCCCAGATAGTATCCATCCAACTGTGTTAAGTTTGTGCTCCAGAACTAACCCTCCCATACCCCTCCTCCCTTTGCAAGATGTCATTCTCATCTGGAATCTTTCCAACAGCATGGAAAAAAGGTTTTACTAAGCCTGTTCCTAAAATAAGAGATACAGTCAGTCAAACTATCATCCCATTGTGTTTTACTTCAGTACTCTGAAGAGCAATAGAGAAGGCATAACTAGCCTCAAGAACCAGCTTCTTCACTAACTAAAGACCCATCCAGTTAATTAGTGATCACCAATATGGATTCCACCATTCTCATTCTACAGCAGATCACTTTGCTAACTTTACCTATCTTCAGACACAGGTCATGGAAAGATCTGAAAAATCTCATTTTTCGAATCTTTATATGACACACAACAGTTCACTGTGTGTCAGGGTAGATGGTTCCCTCTCATCTGATTTTTTTCATTTGTCTGAGTGCACCAAGGCTCTGTGCCTTCACTCTTTCTGCTACACTTCAATTATCTCACTAATGTCCAATTTTATGATAACTTTGCTAATGACATTAATAATAACAATATAATAAATTTAGTTTAATCCTTTATCCAAGTGTAAGCAAACAGTTTGTCCCTGAAGAATCTTCAGGACTGAGGCAAATCGTGGCAAAGGTGGACTAAGCTCTCATCACTTGTCTTAGTATCTTCCATAATGTAAAGCACATCTCCTTGAGGAGATGTATAATGTAATGCTATGCATTAAGGGAAGGGCCACTACCCAGACCGGTTTTGACCTTTATTGAGGACTCGTCAGTAGGAGCGAGACCCAGAGGTAGTGATACCAAAGTGGAAGTAACGGAGAAGTCACATTTACCTATACAAGTTGCCAAAAGGTGTCTCACCTTATTATTAAATTACTCTGGATTAGAGAAAGATGTTGGAAGTTTTTCCCCACTTGGTTAGACTATAATAAATTTAGTTGAATCCTTTATCCAAGTGTAAGCAAACAAAGTTTGTGTCTGAAGTATCTTCAGGACTGAGGCAACTCGTGGTAAAGGTGGACTAAGTTCTCATCACTTGTCTAAGTATCTCCTATAATACAAAGTACATCTCCTTTGTACCAACTTAGAAAAAAAAAATCTTGCTGATAGTTCTGCTATCTATGGTCAAGGCCAACTTTTCAGACCACCCTTGTAAATTAGCAGATTAAAGTGATCATCTGTGAGATATATATATCTATAGATAGAGAATGTAATCAATCTGATACTAACAAGAAATATCTTCTCTGCTTCTCCTCAAGACTAGGCACTTAGAATGACATGACGGTTGCATCAGACTTATTCAACCTCAGGCCTGATATCTGCTCGAACTCTTGCTTTGCAAAGCACTTTATTTCGCACGCGTGCACACACACACACACACACACACACACAAGCTTACTCATCCTTCCAAAAAAACGAGCACACTAGATGGATCACTCACACACACACACACACACACACACACACACACACACACACACACACACACACACACACAACACATTTAATACACTGGTTTTTTAGCTTTGTTGTTTTTGTTATAACCAATCCCATCACAACTTTGCATGGCATAATAACTGAAATTGTGTGAATATGTTGTTCCTGTTCTGGTCTGCCTATTTTAACTCTTATTCTTGTGCTTTTGAGCACCAGTTGCTATCTGAGATGCGACAAAAAGATAAATCTCAAACACCACAGAATAAACAAGTATGGAAATTGTGGATAATATGCCTCATAATTGTTTACATACAATAGTTTGAAATGCCTAAATGTTGATAGCATACTTCTCTATATGCTATATTTCTCATTTTTGATGTTGGACTCATTTATGTTATTCAAGGAATAACCACCATTTGCATAGTTATTCCTTACTAGTGGTACAAATTAGTTTCCAAAGTTATAGCATGTTTAACATGTTGATCCATTTTTTCTTTCATATATTCTAGATAGAAGTGAAGACTTAGCTTTTACTATAGGAGCAGTAAATTAATTTAGAGATTCAATTAAAAAGCAAAGCTATTTTTGGCAACATAGCAGTCCCTTTAACCACGCAACCAGCCACGACGTCTATAGACATACAGGTTATCATGGATGTGAAGTGCATATTAAAATTGTAATACCATTGATATTATTGTAATATATGATGGATACATAGCATATGAGGATGCATATTTGATCCATAATGGCCGATTAGGTGGTTAAACTAAATGTCAACAGTCAGTTTTCTGCATTCTATGAATTTTTAAACAAATCAGCTAGCACAATCACATGTTGCTGGCTTACCATGTATATAACAGTTTTGTTCATTATTAAAAATGATGGAAACTACCATGTTATAGCAAAACTTCAGTTTAATATAAACCAAAATAATCACCTGACATTTCGACCTTTACATTAAGGTCATAGAATATAAACATATATACAAAGAAAACAAGCTACATCACAATATATATGGTATGCTAAAGTTACATTAATTTGGTCAACAGTTAAAACTACTGGCATTACCTCTGGTGGAGGGGAAAAAAGAAAAAAAAAAACTTACTGCTCATAAACCAAATGAGAGCACAGCAGCTTTTATAGCTATGTTCAGCCTTACCAACCTCATTTTATCCTCCACATAAGCATTAATGTGTTACAGGTTCTGCCTCTCATGTGTAGCATAAATAAAAAAAAACACTGTACTTGACAATAAAAATTAGTAATATTTCACAGTTTACAATTGTATGTTTGCTGATTTGGATTTTTGTGATACTAGATTCAAAATAAAGCTTTTTTTTTTTTAATCATTATAAAATAATATAGACAAGAAAAGATCCCTATATAACATGCTGCTAGAAATATCATCATGCCAAAGTGCATAACTTTACACTTACTAACATTAAAACTGACAGCCATTTTCTTTTGTCCAAATTCCCAGCCTATTAAAATCATTTTGTAAGTGCTGCACATAAGTGGCATCCCTAATAGTTCCATTGCCCTGCCAATCTTTGCAATCATCGGCAAACAATTGCACATCTCCTGTTAGACCCTTCCTGATGTCATTAATATATAGACTGAACAGTAATGGCTCAAGGATTGAACCCTGAGGTACACCACCAGTCACCTTAAATCTGAGGGGAGTCACACCCACCATATACCACTTGTTCATTATGTTGGAGGCTTAATGGATTTTTTACAACACTCAAAAAGAATTAAAATAGAATTTAATACTTCCTATATTTCGTCCTAGTCACTAGGACATCTACGGGGATTACAAAAACAATTAATGTAACATATACACAAATAACAAACAATACTAAGCCCAACCACGTGGTTGACACTAAAGTCCTATCTAGGTAGAGCGCCCTCTAAGGGCAGTAGTAGGTGGCCTGGAATGTAAGGTGGGAACTCTGGTGATGAGTGTTTCCCAAATCTTCGGAAGCTTTGGGAAACACTCATCACCAGAGTTCCCACCTTACATTCCAGGCCACCTACTACTTCCCTTAGAGGGTGCTCTACCTAGATAGGACTTTAGTGTCACCCACGTGGTTGGGCTTAGTATTGTTTGTTATTTGTGTATATGTTACATTAATTGTTTTTGTAATCCCCGTAGATGTCCTAGTGACTAGGACGAAATATAGGAAGTATTAAATTTTATTTTAATTCTTTTTGAGTGTTGTAAAAAATCCATTAAGCCTCCAACATAATGTCCTCACAGCACTTAAGCCTCTACACACGTATACCACTTGCTCGTGCAGCAGCCTTGCGTGTGGTATCTTATCAAATGCCTTAGCAAAATCCAACATAATCATAGTATATTCCCTTTATCCAACTCAGCCATAACGTTGCTATAAAATATGAGCAAATTGCTAAAACATGACCTTCCTTCCTTGAGTAAATCCATGCTGCTCCTTGCAGAGTATAGCTTGTTTGTCTATCCATTTCTGTATGCGAGTTCTTATCAACTTCTTTAAAATAATCACTACCAACACCAGAGATACTGATAGGTCGGTAGTGAGACATTGATTTTTGCACCACTCTTGTACAATGGAATTATCATACATTCCTTCCATTCCTGTGATATTTCCTGAGCTGAGATTCAAGTTATACAAACGTGAAAGGCCTAGTCAATTCGGCTGAGCATTCCTTCAGGAAACGTGCTGATATTTCATCTGTCCCTATTGATAAATTCTTATCCAGGTTATGCAACAGCTCTTCAACCTCATTTTCATGCACCTCTTACTCTTCATCCAATGTTACAGTAGCACCATGTTGCATACATCTGGTTAATATACCTTAGCAAAGTGAGCACTCATTAATTGATCAATCTTATTAGCTTCTGATACTAGAGTACCATCTGCATTCAATAAAGTTATTCTTCCACATTCATTCATTCTTTCTTCCTTCCTTCCTTTTGCTTGCTGCATAACGATAAAATTCTTTTGATATTCTTTCCCCATCATCATCTTGTGGATCTCTTGCTTAATAAGGTTGCACATCCATTTCACTCCAGCATATTTATTTTTTGAACACTAGGGATACATTCAGATACCACCTCATTTAAGCACTTTTAAGATTCCTATGCATTGCTGACATTTTTTCCCATTCAGTAACTGATACCATGGGACTAGTATTCTTCTAGTATTCGACTAGTATTCTATAGATAGTATTCTTCCGAGTTGATCATAATCTCCTGTTCTAATGGGAACATCAATATAATTAGATACTTCACAAAAAAGAACAGCATGATCATTGTAACCAACTGGTGGTAAAATAGTCATATTCGTAATAGAGATCCCATATGATGCTATGAACAAATCCACTCTTTGAACTTGAGTTCCTTCTTTCACAAACTGCTTGAGAAAGTTGTCTTGCAACAATTCAATAAATTCCTCTTCATTGCTATCATGAGATTTCTCTTCTATCCAATCAATGTTTGTATAATTAAAGTCACCCATAATGATCATTCGTTTAGTGCCATAAGTCTAAATTGGCAAAGATTTCCGATTTAGACTTATGTTCTATTTCCAAAGATTTGCACCCCCCCCACCCACACACACACCTGCAACTGAGCTGCCAGGTCTATAGCAACATCTCACCATATATTTCATTTTGTTAGCCTCCACTTCACAGCAGATAGTGTCAAATTCACTGCTACTGTTACTATCATTTTTTTCCTTGATTTGAGTATAATGGGTATACAGGTATCCCTTGCTTAACACTGGATTTCATTAATGCGGCGAAATTAATTGCAGCAATCCCTTGATATACGCGGCAAGAGTTTTGATTAACGCACCTTTAACCCTGTGGAGCTTGCAGCTGATCTGACAAATACATACAAAATGTTTAATATAAATATTCTTGATCTCCAAGCTATACACAATTCAGTGTATAGCTTGGAGGTCATGAGTAGCTGTGCATTCATATGTTACAAATGATATTCGTACTGTTTTTTGCTGTCAGTTTGGTTTAACATATGTTATGTAAAGGTTTGTGATATTTGACAGTAAATTGTATCCAAGAGATACTGTGACCTCAGATGTCAGTATAGTATGGTTTAGTTGCAGTTTTTTTTATTCTTTGTTCAATAATTTCTAGATTGTAACTGAAAATAAATAAACCATCATGTATTACTGAAATAGAGAGCCAAAGGCTTATTTATCATACATGTCCTCTACGAGATGTGCTTTACATTATGGAAAATACTAAGGAAAGTGATCTGGAGCTCACTCCACCTTTACCACGAGTTGCCCATAAGGTTCCTTATGCTTGCATCCGCCAAAACTTTTAGTTTATATATATTCTACACGAAACTCTTGTAGTTTCTATATTCAGCTATGAAATAATGTTGGATTCAATATCCACTTAATTTGTACTATCATGTATTATATTTGCAGTGTATTTTCTTTATGTTTTATTGCTTGTTTGCCGAGATCGGGAGAGTCATTTTGCTTGTTATCATAGAATAAGAAAAAAAAAAACTAACTGTTCAAACGACTCTTGATAATTTCTTTTGATAAAAAAAAATTGCAGTAAATAATGTAGGTACAAGTATTTATTAAACATTTACTTTGCATTCATTTTTTATCTTTCCTAAAAGAGTACCATATAAAACGAATTATTAATACAGTAATTAATCATGGACGAATTGTAATTTTTACCATTGATTATTACATTTGATTAACGCAATTTTGATATACGTGGTAATATCAAGGGATTAATTAACCACGTTAATTGAGGGATACCTGTACTATTTTTTTTTTTTTTTTTTTTTTTTTTTTTTTTTTTTTTTTTTTTAGGAATGACAGAAGAGATAGGAGACGAGGGGGGGGGGGGGGAGTACTACTAATGATATCAGACGACTTAAGTCCAGTTAAGTCGTCTGATATCATTAGTAGTACTCCCCCTTCTCTCCTATCATTCCTAAAAATAGTATGCCCATTATACACTCGATCCCAGTTACCATATATGACTCTGGCCACATCATATTCAATAAAACAACAAACTCAATCCCTTTGTTTCTGATGCTCCTGGTAACTTCTACTTGGATTTTTGTTGTTTGCCCAATTTTTTTGGTATAGTTTCTATGGGCAATTTCTTCTGATTTGCAGAGTAATTCTTTACGTTGCATTTTGTGGTTAATGGGGAAGAAGAGTTAAAGAGTAGGGGTATGAAATAGAAACATGAGTAATATCATAGATAGCTAAGATAAAAAAAAATTCAGGAGCATAGGCAGATGTACAATAAAAAAGAAAATAAAAATTACTGTTAAAAATGAGACCTAGGAATAGGAATTGACAGATATGATAAATCTTGAAGAAAAAGTTGAATACTATAAAAGGTCACTAAAATAAGGCCAGGGTGAAATTTTGTGAATTGGACCAACAGTGTTCACTGGACGGATGGTTGGTGAAGAAATGAGTTTGAACAACTGTTAATAAAGACTAAGAGAAAGGCATTTGGTTCACATCAAGGTGTGAACGTGAGACTTAGGTACGGAGAAAATAAGAGCACCATTCTGATTATAAAATTGATAAACTGAATTATGAAAAGAGGAGATCCACAGGAAATTGAATTTCACTATATAACAATTTACAGAAATTTCTATTCAAACTAAGGAACAGTGTAGATTAACAGCAAACAGATCCTATATTTAAGGCAAATTTTTTAAACGTAGTTTAATAGATCAAGTAGGAATGCTATTGACAAAAATGATATGGTAATGTACCAAGAAATTTATTATGGGAAAATAAAACTATCAGCCAATCACTAATTATAACAGTTAAAAAAATACATCTAGAAAGATACTAAATGTATAGTAAAAACTGGATCACAAGTCAAGACAATTTATCATTTAAAAAGGAACTGCAAGGGTGTTGCATGTTATTAGCTGTTTGAGGACATAATTCTTAAATACCGGGCAAGGAAATGCGGTGAGAAGAGACATCTGGTCTCCAGCAGATGAATATATAATCTGTATCCACTTGATAATCAGCTAATGACAGTGCAAATGCAGTACATGTGCAGGAGGCTTACCAAAGGGTTTGGAAAATGGGAACTCAAGGTATACTTAAAAGCAGGTAACTTAATCAAAGTAGAAATGGATTACTGGTACACAGAAAGAATGTGAAGACAATACACTTTTTTAAAAAAACATCTGAGTTCATGGTCAAAATAAGTGGATCATCCATATTAGAAATCAAGAGAAGAGTATATTGAAAGGAAAAAAGATGAAAGAATGAATCTCATCTGGTGGGACAGTCATTGCAACACTTTCTGTACAGAGAAAACTCATTTGTGATGTCATAACACAGCAGGGCAATACCAACCCGAGGGTGCAAGGGGTGCATCGCACCCAGGCGGCAACATTGATAGGGCAGCATTTTATGTAGCTAATATCTAATTTGAATTATACAATGCAATATTAGGGGCGGCCAATAAAAGTTTGCACCCGGGCAGCAAATGCCCTTGGTGTGCCCCTGAACACAGGGAATAATAAGACTCAAAAATATGGAAATTAAAAGAATGGCATGGATCAGCTAGAAAGTCCAGAAAAGAAAATAAGAAGCAATATTAAAGGAAGTGCAGGATGTGAAAAATATTAATCAAGTAAGGATAAAGAGTGGAAAGTTATATAAAAAAAAAGATAAAAGAATGCATAGTGAACATACACAAATAGAAGGTCTTAAACACTGTCATAACTCAAAGATGTCAAAAGATGAAGAATGAGAAAACAGGGAAGCATGGATAAGATTCCTTTGAAATTAAGTTGAGAAAATGACTGAAAAATGGAAATTTCTAATAAAGAACCTGATTATGCCATTTCATACCACTAAATTGTGTTCTGATGTTTCTTCTAATAAATAACCATACTGATAATGTAAGTTAATAAATAAAGAATAATTAATAATTTACCAATGAATATTCAGATATGTTCAAATATGTTACTAGAAGGGAAGTGTGTCTTACAGATTGTGCAGAATATAAATTATGCCATGGCATATACGAGGGGGGGGGGGTCTGGAAAGTTTGATAAACACCTAGAACAAAAATTATATTAAAGCAACTGATATAACCACAAGAAAGAACATATGAGGATATAGGAATATATGTTAGTTACCTTCATGACTCTGCTACAAGTATGTTCTTTCTTGTGGTTATATCAGTTGCTTTAATATCATTTTGTTCTAGGTGTTTATCAAACTTTCCAATCCCCCCCCATATAATATTAAATATGTAATACACACTTCCCTTCTAGTAACATATTTGAACATAAGGCCGAAAGCAAGAACAAGAGAAAAATAGTTTCTGCTAGAACAAGCAATCTTCTACCAGCTGTGCCACTTATCATTAAACAAATATCTGACTACATTAATGCAACTTCTAGTTTTTATTCATTTATCTACTCATATATATTGAATATAAATATAAATACTGTACATAAATTTACAAAATAATACAAAGTTTACATGCCTTTGTTTTTGCCAAGAAAGTAGTGAGAAGTTACAGTATCCTTGAATATGACGATGATGAACAGTCCATTTCAACATTTTTAACACTGCTTACTTTTGACCAAGATGGTAAATATTAATCTTGTTATTGCTTGAAGCAAACAGCAGATTTTTTTGATATACAACATACTGTTTTCCATCAAAATACACCAAAAATGCAGAGCAGATCCACAGTGTGGATAACTATGAAACTGTAATAAGATACTAGAAACACTAAGTTTACTCCAAAAAAATAAAAAAATAAAATGAAAATTTAAACTCTACAATAACAGCCATTCAAAAGTAAGCATTACAGCAAAAACATTTCCACAAAAATAAAGACGATAAAAAGGAATGCACAATAAGCAGATAATGTGTAAACACAACTGGAGAAAATCTCTTAGCAGGAGAGAAAGAGAGAGGTTTTATTTTTAAACACACACACACACACATGCTACTGTTACTATCTAGGGAGAGAATTATAAAAACAAAGCTTATGGTTATTCCTTCTCACCTATTCTTCACAACAAGAAACAGTATCCCTGGAATCCTTCACTTATAATTGTTTAAATAAAGATTTAAACTGTTTAAATAGAGGTTTAAATACCTCAATTTAAACCTCATATGACCTATAAGTTTACCAATTATGTTATGAAAAAGTAAAATCATGGTATGAGCTATTGAGAAGAATGAAAAGTAACAAAAACTTCACATATTTCAAGCAACAAAAATAATAATAATGGTTTGTATCAATACAGTGAACAGTTATGACTATAAACTGCATTTTGAATTTAAAATAATACAGCTAATTATTATTCTACAGTCAAAAACATTTGCACATAATTAACTCAGACACACAAACATAGATAAGAAAAATAACTATCACAGAATCTAGAGAGTATCCTGCCTTGCTCTACTTGCATTACATAATATTACCTATGCAGGAACATATAGGAGTCAACTTGATTTCTTGAATTTCATATCTGGATATCCGGCAAAATCTTGACATACTGGATTTCACCATAATTTGACCATCATATCTGTTTGGTGTGATAAGGTTAATATTCACTGAAGTTACATAAAATAACTTCTTCAAGCAATATCTTAAACATTAATTCCTCCCACGATGAGTCTTTTGACTCCATGGAGGCCTGAATAATAATAATAATAATTAATAAAACCAACATCAAGTCATATACAGCAAACCAATGACCAGTTATATTTTTTTTAAATAAATTAAAACTTGCTGTAATTCCAAAGCTTTTGCATACATAAAAATTTCAATGCCAAGAATGTAGACAAAATAGCTTATAAATTTGCTAATTCATAAAACTTTGTTAATTTGCTAAAATAAATTGCCAAAAATAGCTTAGCTTTGAAAACCAACAAGATGGCATCAGCTGGTTAAATCTCATAATTCTGGTCTTATGGGGAAGTTCCAATACAGTTGATTATTAAATAACTGTCATTACTCACTTATTTCTCAAAGAATACTTAGTCAAATTATTTTTTTTATTTTATTTTTTTAAAGAATTCTTTCTAAAAAAAAACTATTTCGAGCCTCAATACCAGCAAAGAAATGAATGTATGCCTAAAAACATTCACAAACATATCCACAACACAGTGGAATTCTAACCCCGGCATTCGTTTTTAGTAAAAACGGATGCCATTCAACTAATTCCTATTCTAACTGTAGTTATATGCATTTCTCTTTTAACATTAAAGAGTAATAAACTGATTAGAAATACTCACCTGATTCCAGAAGATTCAGCTTTATTTGACTTTGATAATAACGAAAGTGTCTGAAGAACCTATTATGTTTAAATGAGTGTAAATAGAAAAATTTCATATACATGAAATGCAATTTTTTTCATCATAAACTTCCGTTCAATTGGTATTAAATAATAAATATTTAATAAAAATAAGTTTAAAAATGACAAAGTTTTCTTTATAAATGATTTAAACGTATCATAAAATTATGACTACCCAAAGCTCCTACCTACCAACAATTCAATGTACATTAGTGGCCAAAATTGTGGAAACCTTTTAGAAAAATTGTATTTCTGAGGTTTGATGGCTCATAACACCACTTTGTTTTGGAGTAATACCATAAAATTATATATCAATGGAAAGATAATTTAATCAAGAATGTAATGCAATAACTTTTATGAAGGATTTTTTATTAGGACAGCAGTTATAAAGAAGAAAAGTGAAACACATAGAAAAAATGAGATATACAAAAATTCTCAGATTGTGAGTTAATACTTAGTTGGGTAACCTTTAGCATCAATTACGGCCTTACAACGCCTTCCCATGGAGTGAACCGAGTTTTTTAGTTCTGCAGCTGTTATAATGTGAAACCAAGATTGAATTATTGCTTCTATTAATTGGGTTTTATTAGTGGGTTGCTTCTGACTAACAAGTTTCCTTAGTCAGCTCCATAGATTTTCGATTGGGTTAAGGTTGGGCTATTCCCAGGCCATTCCAGTAGTGGAATATGATTATTCTGAAACCACTTTTTGCACACAGCAGCAACATGACATGGAGCTGAATCCTGTTGAAATATAAATGTTTCATTATCTTGGAAAAGATCACGTGCGGAAGGCTTCAGTTTGGGCTCAAGTATTTCATTTATGTATTTTTGGGCATTTATATTCTCATTAATCACGCAAATTCTGCCCACACCTTTTTTATGTCATACAACCGCAGATCATAACACTAAGTGGATGTTTCACAGTAGGTGTAAATGCGATCGGGATGCAAATCTTCTCCGATTCTTCTCCTTACATATTTTATGCCATCACTACCAAACAGGGAGATTTTGATCTCATCACTCCAAATAACTGTCCCATTGTTCCGCTGTCCAGTTAACATGGGTTTCAGCCCAGTTTAATCTTTTCGACCTTTGTTTGAGAGATAAAAATGGCCTTTTTTGTGGAATTCTAGCATTTAGACCAAATTCCTGCAGTCTGCGGCGAACAGTCCTTGCACTCAACTTCACATTGTATTGCACTATTTCATCTTTTATACACCCAGATGATTTTCTTCTGTCATGTAGGCACAGTCTCTCAATTCTTCTAGCATCACTTGCTGTTGTGCACCTTTTGCTACATTTACCAGTCTGGTTTTGTAGTGACTGAGTCTCCTTATACCTCTTCAAAAATTTAGAAATGCAAAATTGGTGGTTAAGTTTCCACTAATTTTTCTTCTAATTTTTTCATAACTGTAACCGTGTTCACTTAATAGTACTATTTTACATTGCTTTCTGGGTGACCAGTCAACTCTTTGCACCATTTCTTTAATTTTATTACATTTTACAAGCTCACTAAATGAAAGAACACAAAAAAAAAAAAACCAACTTGATATCAATCACATAACACACTGACAAACGTCCTCCTCTCAGCTCCAATACATGAGATCAATAGCTGAATCCTACTGTGACCTTATTAGCTCATTGCCAAAACAAACAAGATGATACCTGATTGACTCTCTAAACACTCATGCTCATTGGCTACATTCAAATGAAGGAAAACTACTTCATATCGACCTAAGGAAGTTGTGCTTCTTTTTTCTGGTTATTTGGCTATAACATTTCATATAATATTGATAACTGAACAAACTTTGTTGCATTACATTCTTAATTAAATTATCTTTCCATTGATATATAATTTTATGGTATTACACAAAAAAAAAGTGATGTTATGAGCCATCAAACTTCAAAAGTACACTTTTTTGAAAAGATTTCCACAATTTTGGCCACTAGTATATGTGAGTGTCATGTTTATAAATAAATGAAATGATTATAAATCTTCCTCATAGAGATTACAAAAGGACCAATGGAAATAATTCTACCAAGCATTCTGAATCACATTAATCAAAGTTCACATCCGAATTTTGATTAAGAGACTATCTCACTAAACTTCCTATCTCAGAAGCTGAACCCTTTTGTTTGTTTTTAGATGGTGTGAACAGGATGCAAATGGATATTCCACAAAAATTACAAAGTACAGTAGAACCCCCGTATCTGCGGTCAAACCAGGTCCAAAGATATTAACATACGAAAGGTCAACTTATGAAACTTTCATAGTCTCTACAAACATTCGGCTTTGAAATAATGTTGGATCTAATATCCACTTTGCTTATGTAATTTTACATCACCAAAATGAAGCTGTATGGCTCTTTCTTTTAGTAATAGACAATTCGGCTGATTGCAGGGATTGTCCAACACCAGGGCAACTCGTTGCAAAGGTGGAGAAAGCAACACACATCTGAGGTTGCTAAGATTCCATTCACATTCAGATAACTTTATTATAGTATGTTGTTATAATTGTTCTGTTTTATTATCAGTTATTGTTGTTAATCTCTTACTGTGCATAATTTATAAATTAAACGTTGTCATAGGTATTTATGTATAGGAAAAAACATAGTATATATAGGGTTCACTACTGTCCGCGGTTTCAGGTATCCGCGGAAGACGATGGAGCCAAACCCCACGGATACGGGGGGCCCTACTGTGCTTTCAAAGGAATTTTTGTTACATGTTTTTTTTTTAACCTCACTCTCCTGATGAAGTGTACTATAATGCATACAAAACTGGTATAAGTTTTAAACTCAATAAGATAACTCGTCAACAGTCTCCATGTGGAATTTATCCAGATCCTGATTTATGCTTACGGATAGACTCACTTCACATTGCAGGCGTTCAAACCGAAATCCTATGGAATAGGTTGGCAAATCCTTATTCCAGGAGTGTCTTGTATCTACAGATGTTAGTGTTAACGTTGCCAGTTTGCCTGTTCTGAGAGACGAAAACCTGAATTTCTGGAGTACAACAAAACAGAAGTATTGATGTACAATAATGGTACATCAATACTTCATGGAACATTTTGAAACTAGTCTGGGTAGTGGCCCTTCCCTTAATGCTTAACATTAGACATATCCGCAAGGAGATGTGTTTTGCATTATAGGAGGTACTGAGACAGGAGTGTTGATAGCTTGCTCCATCTTTGCAATGAGTTGCCCTGGTGTTGTACCACCTTACCCCAGTCCTGAAGATACTTTCAGGCGCAAACTTTGTTTGTTCACACTTGGATAAAGGATTAAACTAAACTTATTATACTTCATGGAACAGAAAAACTTTTCCATGCTTTGCAACAGTTTTTCTCATTAAATTGCCTCAGAATTCCATAATTCTGAACATACTCTTTTGAATATGCATACTCCTATGCATTATGGGAAGGGTCACTACTCAGATGGAAACCTAACAAGCTTTGACTGTTAGGTTTCCATCAGTAGAAGTTATAACATATACTGCAATATACAAATCCAAAACAGGGAGATGTGCTATGCTCTACATTATAGGATAGTAATGATGACCTCTCATCAAGATACTCTGATGAAAGGTCAACATCCTACTTGATAGTTGTTGATTAATGGATGTTTTTAAGTGGACCTTCGCAATGAGTGAAGTCCCTGTATAATAATAATAAATACATAGCTATGCCATGGTGATACTTCATGCACAAATTTTTGTTTGCTTATGAATGGATAAAGGATTAAAACAAGAATATGATTTACTTATCAAGTGTAATTTACGTTGAGCCTCTGTAGTTCAGTCGGTATAGACGAAGCCCTTTGGTTGGAAAGACCTGGGTTTGATTCCCATCCATGGCGTGAGGATGGGAATTGAACTGGATGGGAATTGAAGGTTTATTTTTTACTTGGTTAGACTATAATAAATTTA
Source organism: Typopeltis vanoorti (assembly GCF_054136105.1). Classification (NCBI taxonomy): domain Eukaryota; kingdom Metazoa; phylum Arthropoda; class Arachnida; order Uropygi; family Thelyphonidae; genus Typopeltis; species Typopeltis vanoorti. The sequence goes on along the minus strand of NC_143574.1, from coordinate 3,807,190 downwards.
GTTTAATCCATTATCCAAGTGTGAGCAAACAAAGTTTGTGCCTGAAAATATCTTCAAGACTGAATATGGTGTTGTACTATCTTACTGGGTAAGGTAGTAACAACAACGGGCAACTCGCAGCGAAGGTGGATCAAGCTACCATTAATCCTATTCCAGTATCTCCCATAATGCAAAATACATCTCCTTGCAAATATGTATACTGTTATGCATTAAGGAATTGGCCACTACCCAGACTAGTTTCAACCTTTATTGAGGTCTCTTCAGTGGGAGCCAGGCCCAGTGGTAGAGATACCAGGCAGAAGCAATAGCGAGGTCATCTTTACCTATAGGAGTTGCCAAAAGATGTGCCACCTTTTTTTTTTTTTTTTATTAAATTACTCTGGATTTAGAGAAAGATGTTGAAAGTTTATTTTTCACTTGGTTAGACTATAATAAATAATAATAAAGGATTAAACCAAATTTATTATAGTCTAACCAAGTGAAAAATAAACTTTCAACATCTTTCTCTAAATCCAAGTCTACCATATCTATTACTGTTGTAATAGATATGGTATGAAGGTCAGCATTAAAAAGACAAAGACAATAAAAATAGGAGGAATCGTTGAAAATATCAGCTGCATTGTGAATAGAACCTATAGAAAATATAGAACCTATAGAAACCTATAGAATAAAATCTATAGAACAAGTAAAACATTTCAGCTACTTAGGCACGATTTTTAGTGAAGATGGTAAATTAAATATGGAAATAGTCAACAGAATCAACAAAGCTGGTATGGTAGGAAGTCAACTGAATAAATTCATATGGAATAAGAGAGAAATTAGTCGGAACACTAAATTAGCTGTATACAAGACAGTGTTTAAACCAAATTTAACTTATGGATCTGAGGGCTGGGTCAGAAGTAAAACATTTGACCAAAGACTAGAGACCACAGATATGAGAGTCCTAAGAAAGATTTTAGGCGTGAACAGATGGCATCAATGGCAATATCATATTAAAAATGATGATATTAGGAAAGAACTTGACATTGTCAGCATCCAGGAATGTGTTAGCAGAGCTAATCTCAGGTGGTATGGTCACTTAAAAAGAATGGGAAAGGAAAGATTAGCAAAACAAGTGTTCTCTGCCAGGTTGGTAGGAAAAAGACCCAGAGGTAAACCAAGATATAGGTGGATTGATACAGTAAAAAGTGCCTTAGAAGATAGAAATATAAGATCTGATAATGTTGGAGTCTTGACAGGTAACAGACTGATTTGGAAGAAAATTGTAAGATAGGAAGTTGGTAATGATGTAATTTTTCATGTAGTACTATCATATCCCCTTGAGGGTATATATATATATATATATATATATATCAGGAATTTGATGATGAACTGTTTCACAAGCCATTTCTGCTTCTGAAGGAAATTATCAAACTTTCATGCAATTCTAGAAAACATTCAATATTTATCATGCTATTAAAAATATTATTGTGATTTGGAACAAAGTGACCTCAAAGTGAACAAAGTGTAATTTGTAAGATTTTTCATGTAGTACTATCATATCCCCTTGAGGGTATATATATATATCAGGAATTTGATGATGAACTGTTTCACAAGCCATTTCTGCTTCTGAAGGAAATTATCAAACTTTCATGCAATTCTAGAAAACATTCAATATTTATCATGCTATTAAAAATATTATTGTGATTTGGAACAAAGTGACCTCAATGTGAACAAAGTGGCATCTGGAAAAAGACATTAAAATGGTTTGTGCACGATTTTAAAAATTTGTAATAGTGGACCTAGCAAACAATCTGAATGTCGGAATGATGATGACTTCAACTCAGAAATTGTCCCTGAAGAGTTGACCAACGAAAAATTAGTCGAACTGGAGGAACAACCTGTTGCAGAAGAGGAAAAATGAGAAAAGGAAGAGGGGAAAAGAGAAACAAGAAGAGGTAGTTAAACAACTCACAGCGAAGGGTCTTGTAGAAATGTTCTCTGAAGTTAGCGATGTTCTCAAAATGGCTGAAAACGTGGAAATGTTGAACACTATTTATTAGTAGAAACTAAAGTAAATGATGAGTTTGCTTGCTATAAACAAATCTATGATGAAAAGATGAAGAGGAATAAGCAAAGCACATTGGACATTTTCATCAAAAAACAAAGGTTACACCAGAAGACCCACAGCCTGACTGATCATTCATATAGGAAAGATAATGAAGATGTGATTGTGGAGGGAGATTTCAGTGATTATTCTCCTATTTTATAGTGGCAGTAAAAAAAGTTTTAAAGTTTTATAATAAGGTTTAAAAATTAAATTGACAGTATACTTTTTACGGTTAAGTCCCTTACCCCTATAACTCTGTTGATTTAATGTATCGACTTACGTCCTGCTGGATGGAATGGAACCCGGACATAAGTCGGACATCGAGGGATGACTGTATTGCATAATTAGGTTTACATTATTACCTGTTTCTGTCAATAATTTTCTTCCAAACTAATCTGTTATTTGTAAGATTTCCAATACTGTCAGATCTTGCATCAGTTTTCTAACACAAGACTATTGCATCAATAAATTTAGATCTTGATCTTCTTCCTGCACATCTGGCATTCAAAACTTGTTTTGCTAACCTATTGTTTCTAATTCAATTTAAGAGAGCACACCTCTGCTCTCTCACACTCTTGAAAGCTAACAATGTCAAGCTGCTTCCTTAATGTCTTCATTTTTCATATGACTTAAATGCCATCTACTCACTACCCTGATTTTCCATTGGACTCAAATATCTATGGCCTCTACTCTTTGATTTATTTACAACTAAACTTATTTCAATAAGTTAAACAGCTTTGATTAACAGTTTAACATTTCATAAGTTTCCTTATAAAGACATTCCATTCATTAACACTATCTTATATTCAATAACTAAATTGCTCTGAACAGTCCTACGTTCAATAAGTTAGACTGTTTAGAACACAATCTTATACAGCAAGTATAGTATTGCAGCTAATTCCAGATTGGAGTAGAGCACTACTCTACTCCAAACATCTGGAATTTGAACTACTGACCAGGCCTTCTGAATTATGCAGTATAGCCTCTGTAAAACTGATATTTCCATATTTCAGCAATATCTACTCCATATTTCAAGAAAGTTATATTTTAAATCTGGAAAAATGCAAGCTGGCATGCTATTAAAAATAAAGGAAATGGAAGACTCATTAAACAACTTGATTTTTAATGGTAAAAATTTTGCCAAAGTGTCAACGGCATCTTCAGCACAGAAATGGAAGGAAACCAAGAGAAGGAAAGGCCATAAAAAATAAAATGAAGGGATGATCTACAAAGCTTTTACGTGAGATGGTGGACATTTGCTAAAGTTCTTTCTGTCTTTAGAAATGCCCACCATCTTGCCAACTAAAGAAAAAGGTAACAAAACAATCAATAAATTCCTATATGTTTAAAAAACACAAATACATAATGAAATAAATTAGGATAGTTAGCAGATTAAAAAAGTACTACCTCCCATAAAGGAGATAAATATAGACCATCAAGATCTATTAATTTTGGACAATGAAGTAACACTTCACAAGTTTCCTTATAAAGATATTCATTCCATTCCACAAGATATCTGCTCTTATGTAGGATTTTAGTCTTATTCCAGAAGATCCTGTAACTCATGCTTTGTCTTCAATTATTTCTTTAAGCATCATAAAAGTGTCGACTGCTGCCATTTTGCTATATTCTACAATATCTTATTTTTGCTCATATACTATATTTTGCTCACGCCAGTTAGACTATGTATTGAGCGTGAGGCTATAAGATTCTAAACTGAAGACAAAGGCGATATTGTTATTATTGTCTGTTGATTGGATTTTAACAGTATACATGCGAACACAGATTGATAAGAAAAGAACTATTTATTAATTTAAATGCTATAGTATAGATGCGAATACAGATTGATAAGAAAATAACTATTTATTAACTTAAACGCTTATCTATCTTATCAATCTGTGTTCGCATCTATACTGTTAAAATCCAATCAACATGTGTGACAAACACATAAGCCTTTCCACACGATTGTTATTATTCTCTGCTAAAGTTAATTTTAATTTAGTCGTGGCTTGATCTTAATCACTTAATCTAAGATTGATAGTGAACTTTTCATTTTTGGGAATAGTGCATTAACATAATCAGTCCAATGTGTTGTTCACATACCATTTAATTAAATTAAGAATTCCTATTACACTGTTCGATTCACATTAGCACATTTATACAATTGGATCACAATTAATAGTTACTTACAAATGTTTCTAAATTAGGTTTCGTTCTCCTACATTTCTACTCTTAAAACCTAAATACAATTTAATACATCCTACTAATTATTCTTATACAATTTGAATGTAAAGCACACCTTGAGTGAGCTTAACTCAATATTGGCTAATGCTACCTCATACAGTATCCTTCTTACTCTTATAACATTAACCTACATAATCTTATTGTAATTATTTAAGTCATCACAAATGACTACGAACAGAGACACACTTGATGTGAATTTGTTCAGGATGGTCTCATATTGAGTAATAAAATTCATCTACCACCTAATGATATTCACCTACATCCATGTGAAAAATTTAATTCAAATCCACAGGTTATTGGATAGAGAGTGGAGATGCTATCCACTCTACAAATCAGGATGACAGATTGCTATAAAATGAGAATAAAAGCCAAAGAATATATATATATAAAAGAAAAGGTTCACTGAAATCTTTACTGCACATTTATTAAAAACAGTCCTACATTCTTTCAACACATGTACAGATAATAAAAGTTTAGAAAACTTTCTTCCTGGTGTGCTAAGCTTGTTCACAGTTGCATAATAGTAGCCAGATGTTTGTGTAAGTGTACACTTGTAAATGCATGCAAACATTTTCAAGTAGATTATGTATATTATTTCTGGGAAAACTCCCATGTTACTCCTCTTAATAAACTATTATAATTACGGCTATTTTGCCTGCTTCAGTTTAGGAGTGGCCCTGTTTAAATGTCATTGGCTATTTACTCACGGATTCTTAGGGCATTGTAGATGTAAGTTTACCAAAATGTATATGTAGCATAAGGAAGAGAAATTTACACATACCTTTTTCTGGGGTTTGCGGCTTTTCTTCTTTATGCGATGTCCGAAAACTATTGAGTGTGTGGAGGGGGGGTAGGAAATTTGGGAAAAATAAATTAGAAAAACCCGGGTTTTTTTCCCGTAATATACATATAAACATATATATTATATTACTACATTATATAGAATGATTATTTATATACAGGGGAAGGGGAAAGGGGGTTGATGGGTGTGGTCCGTTTCGACTATTCTCGGTTGTCATCTGAACACATTGGGAAAGTGGATGCTATGTCAGGTCGGGTAGGTGCTTCTGTTTTTGAAGTGTTTGTGTTATCGCCTATTGGTCGGGGTTGTGACCTCAATTTTATGTTGTGAAGCTTCCAAACCTCGGAGATTATGTAGGGCCTGTGTACGTTGATAGAGTTTGCGTCACATTTTATGGCTATTGTTTCCGATATTCTTAGCATTGTTTCATTGTCTTGTCTGTCTACTATGATGGCCTTGTCGATCTGCGGGGTATGTTTTTGTTCAAGGGCGTGAACAACTATTTCCATTTTTCCTGTGCTTTGTATTCGATTTTTCTTTTTGATGTTACGTTTTTTAGTGTTTAGATGTCCTGGAATAGGGATGTTACAATCACGGTAGTGTTCTTGTATTCTTGCCCATAAAGACCTGATGGTGGAACCTGTGTAGGTAATATCACAGTCTTTTTGGCAGGGAAATTTATAGACTACATTGTGATGTTCAAATATTTCTTTCTGTGTGTGAGGTTTGATGGATTTTAGGAGATTTGCCAGTTTTTGGTTTGTGGTGAATACCAATTTGTAGTCAGTATGTTTGAAGATGTATTTATAAGCTTTGTATGTGTTTAGGGTGTATGGTAGTTTGATAATTTTTTGTGTTGGGAAGTTCGTTTTGGTACTTGGGTTGTTTTGGTGGTTTTTTTTGCCGTCTTGTTTGCGTAGTTAATCAGTTGTGCAGGATAGTTGCGATTTATGAAGATCTGTGTTAGTTTTTTTATTTCTGCGTTTAGATTATTTTGATAAGATGACAGATTTTTTTAACAGAATATGGATGGTATGAGTGAAAATGGAGGTAGTTTCCGATATGTGAGGGTTTGTGGTATATTTTCGTGGCTATTTTGTTGTGTGTTCTGGTTTATGTCAAGTTTAAGAAATTGATGGATTTGTTCTGTTTGGTTTCTGTGGTGAATTTTAGTCTGTTGCTGTAACCATTTAGGGATGTTTTTAAGGTGGTGATGTGTGTGGGATTACACAATGCACAGAATATCATTCACGTATCTGCCATAAAAGGTGATGCCGGGGGGGCAGTAGGAGTGATTCTATATGTGCTAGGAATAATTCCGCTAGTTGTCTACTGATGTTTTGGCCCATGGGGAGTCCGAAGATTTGAATGTACATGTTGTTGAACTTGAAGAAGTTTGCCGAGATTATTAGTTTTATTTAAGTTAATAATGTCAATGGGCATTAGATTAGTACGAGAGTGTAGGGTGTGGTCTTCTGTGAGTAGTGTGTGTGTACGATGTCTAAAGTTCTGGAGACGTCGACGTTAGTGTATAAAGAGGCCGCATCCAATGCGGCATCACACCAAATTCGCCACGGTACGCGGCAACAAAAAAATTTGCTACCGAGCATCCCGTGCCCTCATAAAAGAAGCCATAAACAACAGGTTTAAAAAGAAACAACAAGCACATTCATACATTCACAAAACAAAAAACAGATTGAAAAAGCTACTAACCACAAACAAATGGGCAGTCTTTTGGGATAATACCCAATCTCACATCAACGACTACACGCTATTATTAGAAGATCGACATGCAAAGAAATGGTACGCACTAACAAACACCCAATACAACAATCGCGTTGCTTCCAACCCTTTGGATTTTTCCGCCTTAGAACCAACAAAAAACAATTCCATCATCAATCTATCGCACCACAACCTCACGCCCAACGAAATCACCATCCTGAGCAAAGGATTAAATTTTGGTGTATCCCCTAAGTACATACAAAATAGAGACATCATTACCGAAATGCAAGCGAAATTAGAATATGACTCTAACAAAGAAACAATATTAAACAAAATTAACAACATCATAAACAGTAAAATAATAATTAAACCAAACATCAACCCCAACTTACAAAAAGCCCTTTTATCCCTAAAGAGGAACCCGAACATTATTATCAATAAAGCTGACAAAGGACGACACTGTAGTCATTACAAACCAAACCGATTACCACAACAAAATAACAGCCATCTTAACCGACCAACACACCTACTGAAAAATACAAATTGACCCCACCACTGACCTCATAAAACAAATCAACAGTACCCTTCACATCCTAAAAAATGAAAATAAAATAGACAAAACCACACTGAAAAACACAACCCCCCCACACACACACCACACGCACCCCTTGTATGTTCGGACAAATAAAAACCCACAAAGATGGGTACCTGATGAGACCAATAGTCTCCTACAAAAATACCACCACAGCCCCTTTATCAAATTTCGTAGCGAAACTTCTCAAACCATTAATTACAACGTCTAAGTTCATGATAAAAAAACACAGACGACCTTTTCGAAAAAATAAAAAACCTAACCCTATCCCAAGATGACATCCTCACTTCTTTGGATGTGGCCTCTTTATACACTAACGTCGACGTCCCCAGAACTTTAGACATCGTACACACACACTACTCACAGAAGACCACACCCTACACTCTCGTACTAATCTAACGCCCATTGACATTATTAACTTAAATAAAACTAATAATCTCGGCAAACTTCTTCAAGTTCAACAACAACATGTACATTCAAATCTTCGGACTCCCCATGGGCCAAAACATCAGTGGACAACTAGCGGAATTATTCCTAGCACATACAGAATCACTCCTACTCCACCCTTCCCTTCCCCCCGATATCACCTTTTATGGCAGATATGTGGACGATATTCTGTGCATTGGTAATCCCACACACATCACCACCTTAAAAACATCCCTAAACGGTTACAGCAAACAGACTAAAATTCACCACAGAAACCGAACAGAACAAATCCATCAATTTCTTAAACTTGACATTAACCAGAACACACAACAAAATAGCCACGAAAATATACCACAAACCCTCGCATATCGAAAACTACCTCCATTTTCACTCATACCATCCATATTCTGTTAAAAAATCTGTCATCTTATCACAATTCATAAATGCCTACAAATTTTCAACCAATCAGAATAATCTAAACGCAGAAATAAAAAAATTAACACAGATCTTCATAAATCGCAACTATCCTACACAACTGATTAACTACACAAACAAGACGGCAAAAAAACGCCAAAACAACCCAAGTACCGAAACGAACTTCCCAACACAAAAAATTATCAAACTACCATACACCCAAAACATATACAAAGCTTATGAATACATCTTCAAACATACTGACTACAAATTGGTATTCACCACAAACCAAAAACTGGCAAATCTAATAAAATCCACCAAACCTCACACACAGAAAGAAATATTTGAACATCACAATGTAGTCTATAAATTTCCCTGCCAAAAAGACTGTGATATTACCTACACAGGTTCCACCATCAGGTCTTTATGGGCAAGACTACAAGAACACTAGCGTGATTATAACATCCCTATTCCAGAACATCTAAACACTAAAAAACTTAACATCAAAAAGAAAAATCGAATACAAAGCACAGGAAAAATGGAAATAGCTGTTCACGCCCTTGAACAAAAACATACCCCGCAGATCGACAAGGCCATCATAGTAGACAGACAAGACAATGAAACAATGCTAAGAATATCGGAAACAATAGCCATAAAATGTGACGCGAACTCTATCAACGTACAATGTGACGCGAACTCTATCGACAGGCCCTACATAATCTCCGAGGTTTGGAAGCTTCACAACATAAAATTGAGGTCACAACCACGACCAACAGGCGATAACACAAACAATTCAAAAATGGAAGCACCTACCCGACCTGACATAGCATCCACTTTCCCAATGTGTTCAGATGACGACCGAGAATAGTCGAAACGGACCACACCCCCATCAACCCCCTTTCCCCTTCCCCCTATATAAATAATCAACCCTTTCACCTTTCCCCCACCCTATATAATATAGTAATATAATATATATGTTTATATATATATTACGGAAAAAAACCCGGGTTTTTCTAATTTATTTCTCCCAAATTGCCTACCCCCCCCCTCCACACACTCAATAGTTTTCGGACATCGCATAAAGAAGAAAAGCCGCAAACCCCAGAAAAAGGTATGTGTAAATTTCTCTTCCTTATGCTACATATATGTTTTGGTAAACTTACATCTACAATGCCCTAAGAATCCGTGAGTAAATAGCCAATGACATTTAGACAGGGGCACTCCTAAACTGAAGCAGGCAAAATAGCCTTAATTATAATAATAATTTCCAAGTAGTTTATTTTTTCTTTTTCTTTTGGGCTTGTGGAAGCTAACAAAAAAATTAAATGACAGTGAGCTCATAAAAAAAAAAAAAAAAAATGCTGTCCTTAAAGCTAACCCAGTGTTAGCTTTAACGAGAACTTTTAAGCAGAACTTTTCCTTCTGCATTTTGGCAGAAAGAAAAGTTCTGCACTTAAACAACATTACAATATTACGTCAGCCATAAGTCACAATACAAAAAAGGAAATAAAAAATAAAGCGTAGTGCAGGGTCGCCAAAGTTATTTGCCCGTCGACCCCTTCAAGAGTTTGACTTTTTATCGACCCCCTATATTTTACTATTATGTAATTATAATAGGACAAGCAAAAAAAAAGATGCTTATGTGAGTTTTTAGATTGTTAATTTTATAGTTACAGTGTTTATTGTATGTATAATATAGTACATATTATTATATTACTATTACTACTACTATCACTAGTAATATCACTGGTATTACTAGTGATATTAATAAACTACTGGTATTAATATCACTGCTTTTACTACCAGCACTGCTCAACTCTTCAACATAGAGAAGTTTAGTTCGTGAATGAATAACGATTGAATTATAATATGTATGCTGATGAATTTTAGAACATTAACGCTCACTTGTATGTCGATGCTCAAAAATGAGACTGAGATCGAATACTTTAAGTATCAGTAAATAAGAACCACGCACGTGTTGCAATCTCGCTCCCACTGCGCCGGCCAGCAAGAACCACCAACATCTGTTTATTTTTAAATACGTCATTTTGGCCTACTTGATTGGCCTCAGTAACTATTTTCATGACCTTACTCCATCTTACAGGTCCTATTCATGGACCTGTAAGATGGAGGTACTGATCCCACGATTCACTCTTAATTGCGTTGTCATTACCTCCATGTCTTTTGTCATGGAGGTAATCCAAGGTTACCGAATTAAATATTACCCATACACTGATGTCTTATATTTTTCTGTCGACCCCCCAATCAACCCCTGAGCCCAAATCGACCCCCAACAATGTCATATCGACCCCTTTGGCAATCACTGGTCTAGTGTTTTGCTGGTGCTAATTTTGCAGAACTGCTTTACAATAGCCATGACCATACCACTGAAGCAGGAAGAAAGTGCTGAATATTCAAACAGATATTCAAGACTATCCACAAAAAAGTGCTAGTTAGTTGTATCCATAACTTATACACGATGATTATTACTTATACTAGTGTCTCTATAAACAGATAGCAATATGCATAGCATAATAAGTAAAACTAGAATTTAAAAAAATAATTATTATTATTATTCAGGCCTCAATGAAGTCAAGAGACACATCGCGGGAGGTCCTTCTTAGGAAACACAAAGTCTATCATGCCACTCGAACTCACTGACCACTCTTGCTATCACCACTCACTCAGGCAATGCATTCCACGGTTCAACCACCCTCCATGCAAAGAAACTACTCCTCACCCTCTTGCTCACAGATTCCTTTCATAACTTCCAGGGATGGCCCTTTGTCATCACTCATTCTTGCTGTTCCACCAAGCAAAAGAACTCCCCAATGTCAACCCTGTAACTGCCTCTCAAGTTTAAGTCTCGTTCATTTCACCTCTCCTTCTATTCACCAAACTCTGCAGTCCACATTCCCTCAGCCGATCCTTATAATTGATATTATACAGTCTTGAAACCATCTTTGTTATCTGCCTCTGTGCCCTTTCCACAGTTAATTTATCCCCTTCAAATTTTGGGGACCAAATTTGAGAACAATAGTACAAGTGTGGTCTGATCAGGGTCTTATACAACAGAATGATAATTCTTATCTCTGCAGGTCAGCATCCTTCTCAGTATTGTAGCAACCCTCTGGGTTACCTTCACCACCTTTGTAATATGTTTCCTGAATTTCAGTTTTCTATCAATCATCTTCCCCCCCCCCCCGGTCTCTTGTCTCTCCTACTTCCTCCAGTACAGCTCCTCTAATCAAGTATGCAGCCACCCATCAATGAATCCAAAACTTCAAGACTTAACATTTCGCTGTATTAAACTGACAACCCCATTCATTTGCCCATCTGTCTAGTTTATTCAAATCCTCTTGCAGGGCTGCCACATCTGCACTATTAGTGATAACCCTTCCCAGCTTCACATCATCCGCAAACAACTGAATATCCACTTGCAATCCATTGACATAAAGGTTGAACAATACAGGTCCCAGTTACGGAGCCCTGTGGAACCCCTCGTAACATTCTGCTTCCTTGATATTGCCCCACCATACACCACTCTCTGATACCTATCAGACAGCCAATCCTGAATCCAGTTGACTAACTTGACATCAAAACCCATGTGCTGCAATTTAAATATCAGCTTATTGTGTGGCACCCTGTCAAATGCTTTTGCAAAATCCAAAAAAATGTCAGTATATGCCTCTCCCTCATCAACTGCTCTTGTCACTTTATTATAAAAGGCAATCATATTACTAAGCAAGAGCACCCCTTAACAAATCATTGTTGATTCTCACAGATAACGTTACCCTCGTCTGCCCAATGCTGTATATAGTCCCTCACTAATTTCTCCAAGACCTTAACAATTACTGATGACACAAACTAGCCTATAATTAGACACTTCCAGTCTGCTACACCCTTATGCAACAGCACTATCTTACCTTCCTTCCATTTTTTGGGTACCTTTCCAAAGCAAGACTTTTATTGAAGAGCCAGGTCAATGGAGCTGTCAGTTCTTTAGCACATTATCTCAAAACCCGTTGTGAAATACCATCCAGTCCCACAGCTTTACTGACATCTAGAATACTCAGTATTTGGAACACTCTCTCCTCTTGCACCTCTAAACTCTGAACCTGCCCTATCCCTCGAGTATTAAAACCTTCTTCTCCAGGATGAAATACTCCAATAAAGTGTTCATTGAACAACTTCACTGTGTCCTCTGCATCAGTCACTCTATTCCCATTTTTATCCTGCAATGTCATTCTTCCACAATCATTTCTCCTCCTACTGGCCACATAGTTAAAAAATTCCCTACAATTTTCTTTGGATCTTAGTGCCAATCTCTTCTCATATTCCAGTTTTGCCTTCCTCACCATACTAGTCACTCTCCTGGCCTGTGTCTTATATTCTTTGTGCATCTACTCTCCACCCCTCTCCTTATATCTCTTCCATAATCTTTTTTCACCTGCAGTTCCTGTTTGCCATTCACTTTACACCAAATTGTGTCCTCTTCATCACTCGTGGAATACAGCTTACTATTACTGCTATTCATCTCCTTTATTTCTGATACTTCTGGCATTAGTATAAAGCATAGAGATGTCACTGCTTCTATACCTATCACTATCCCCTCTACATCCCACTGAACTCAGTGTTAGCTGATGTCATCCCCTTTCCCCCAAGCACCCATTCCCACAAGAGGCCATCTCTGCTACCATCCACCATGGGAATTCTAGTTTCCCTGTAATGACACAATGACTCATTCAGAAAACAGCAATTTCTCCAGATGCCTTCATCCTTGCTCAAATATTCCTTCAAAATTTCCCAAGCACTAATGATATCCTGGCATTCAAATTCTGCCCTCCATGGAACTGCTCAAGTTGATATCTAAGACTATTATAATCACCTGCCTTATAATTTCACATACGTTCCCTTTTCTTTGATACTCCTGCATGTCTATTCATCTTCCAAGTCAAAATCACATGGTCACTCTCTCCAACTGGTGCGAGAGATGTCATCTCAGTTATTATCAACTCTTCTCATGCTATGACCAAATCCTCTAGAACCTCTTGTTCTCTCTATTACATGTTGCCTAAGACATTTGTCCCTCAAGAATTCTAGAAATTCCATCCCCTTATTACTACATGCATTTTCCTCTTCCCAGCTTATACTGCTGTAGTTAAAATCTTTAATAACAATCATTCTTCTTGCATTTGCCAAGCTCAACTGCCTAAACATCTCCTGCTCTTCACCCTCTGTGCTCCTTGGCTTGTAGCAGCACCCCACTATATATCCTGTCTTTCCCACCTCACAACATATGCTTTCAAAACCATTAGTGTCACTGCCTTCCAAAGCCTCCACTCTTAGAGGACATAAGTCATCAATTATCATAAGCAGTACTCCACCACCCCGTTTTCCCTTCCTATCCTGCCGAAGAATGCTGTACCCTGCTACTTCTATTCCTGTTATTATATCATTTTCCGTCAACCACGTCTCAGAGATCCCAATAATCTTTGGCCAGGCTGATGCTATCAATGCCAACAATTCATCTCCTTTATTTCTGATATTTTTGGCATTAGTATAAAGCATAGAGATATCACTGCTTCTATACCTATCACTATCCCCTCTAAACCACACTGGACTCAGTTAGCTGATGTCGTCCCCCTTCCTCCAAGCACCCATTCCCACAAGAGGCCATCCCTGCTACCATCCACCATGGGAATTCTAGTTTCTCTGTATTGACACACCGATTCATTCAGAAAACAGCAATCTCTCCAGATGCCTTACATTCAATTGTAAACGAGAGACCATTTACATTTGAATGTAAGCGGTCTCTCGTAAACAGTTCCATTCTATCCTCAAATGCCCTCCAAGCATCCACATATTCCAATCCTCTCTTCTGACACATTCTGGCTATTATGCTATTCAGTATTACTGCTCTTCTGCTCAGCTCGTCACTATCATACCTGGGCAACACACACACACTCTTTTCTCTGTGTTTTCTATTGTACAACCTCAAGCAAAAATCTCATATCTCTTGCCGCCTGATTTACATTGCCTCTCAAGTCATTCGTGCCCACCATCACAATCATTTCGTCCATCCTTCCACCCCTCTTAACTGCCATAGCCACACTTTCTATCGTCCCTCCAAACAAACACTCCTCTGGTATCCTATCTTGCACACCACGAATCATTGAGTCTCCATACATCACACCTCTTACCACTCTGTTCCTTGAATGCTCACCTGCAATCCCTCACTCTCTCTCCTTTAACCCTTTCTCTCTGTTTTCCCCTACTTACCTACTGTCCTGGCATCACTCTATTCCTGGTTCCAGCACTCCCTTGCATTCTTCTCATTTCCTCTCTCTGACTGTTTCTATTCTCTACTCTTCTATCATTCCCATACCGCTTTCTCATTCTCTCTCTTCTATTGCTTCTATTCTCTCCTCTCCTCTTCTATCATTCCCATACCTCTCTCTCTCATTCCCTCTCTTCTACTGCTCCTATTCTCTATTCTTCTATCATTCCCATACCCCCCCTCTCATTCCCTCTCTACTACTGTTTCTATTCTCAACTCTTCTATCATCCCTTCTCTCCTACTGTTTCTATTCTCTACTCTTCTATCATTCCCATACCTCTCTCTCATTCCCTCTCTCCTACTGATTCTATTCTCTCCTCTTCTATCATTGCCATAACTCTCTCTCTCACTCCTACTCTCATTTGCCTTATCTCATCTTTCATACTTCTCATCTCATTCTCGAGATATTCCACCTCCTCTTTCAGCTCATCTATGTCTCTCTGCAAGTTAGTCACTCTTACTCTCCATTCATTCTCCCAATCAAGACCATCTCCGAACACTTCACAGACATTCAAGCCTTCCACACTCCCGACTCTTATTTTTTCATTCATATTTTTCTCATCATTCTCTCCTATCACACTACTCGTCTCCCGACATTCATTTCCCGTCACTGGCGTAACTAGGTTGTTTATCGAAATATCTAATTCATTAAAATTCCTCCCATTGCCTACATTTTGCACATATACGCACTCCCTCCCCCCCTCTCACCTGCCACATATCCAACTCACAGAACACATACATACCGCAAGCACTGAATGCCACAAAATCCTTTATGTTACGCAAATAGAGTCCTTATACAGTAGAGGACTTGGTGACATGCCATTTGGAGCTGCAGCTGCCATCATTCATTACTGCCGAGAAACTAGTAAACTAAACACTAACTATATAAATCCTAAATAAATACTATATTATATATATAAACGCTAAATATATATATAAATATAAACACTATTTTAACTATACTAAATAGCGCAAACTTATCTTCTCTTCCACCGCAGATGCGTCTGACTTTGACCTTGCCTTCTCGGTAACCCAAAATAACACAATATATAACAATGAAACTCCAAAAGCAGCACCACTAGAGAACACTTGTGTTACTGGGGGGGGGAGAATAATAGTAATAAATATTATTTCCAATATTTAGTTAAACTGGCATAAACAGAACACATTACACTAAAATACGGATGTGTATATGGATACCAGGATAAGATAGAGAAGAAGGAACTCACAGTCCTAATAGAGACTGCCTAATCCGCATAGTTATACATTTTCGGTTGCTAGGATAAAGGTCGGAGAATAAAACTTCTTCCATAACTGTGGTAACTTCATGCATCCAAATTCATTGAAGGGCGTGTATTTCTGAATTCACTGAAGAAGCCAATTAATGCAAAAAAAAGATTTTCGTATTTATATTTGCTTCTATGAAGAAAGATGACTCCCCCCCCCCAGTGAATTCTGTAATGAGTGCTTCATGCCATACTAGATGTAATCCTTGTGTTCTACAATTCTCATTTTTGACTGCCCTATCAACTCTGAACATAATAAGCAGGTCTACAACTGAAAAGGTACCTAGTAAACCCCAGAAAATCTAAGGATCAGAGAATCCTTAGAAAGCACATATAAATGACAATTTTAAATGTAATCTACAAGATGCTAAAATAACTTGTACTTCTTTAAGGCTTTACCCCCCACCTCCCTTTTTTCCCTAGAGGTTCTCTGGAAATGACCATGGACTTTCTGTAGGCCACAGATGGAAGAAGATGGTATGCTATGATTTTGGTGGGTATTGTAGCTAAGTTGTTGGATAATCAGTTAGCTCAGTAGTGGTTGATAACTTTTGTCCTACTCACTGCAGTTTTTAATAATGCTATACTGTTATGAGGTATGGTGGTAAAACCATTGATGCATGTACATACTTATAGATGTAGATTTTCTATAGGCTGAATGTTAATGATGGAGTCCGTTGTTAGTATCTACAAAAGTCAGGCTATTATTGTTTTCTTAATACTGTTATTCATACCTAACATCTCTGCTCTCAAACAAACAAACAAACAAACTGAGGGTTCAAATTTCATACTGGCATGGATGTTTTGTGCAAGTTTTCATGTGATAGATTTTTGTCATTCAGTATTAGACTGCCACCCTATTTACTGCAGGCTTGAAAAAATTTAAAGTTTGTCTAGAAACCGAACTATAAAACATATATAAACCTATTAGAACAAATACTAATTATAAAAACTGATTCAAACATAAATACAAGTGCCATGGTTCAAAGATATATAGAATACTATTATACTCACCCTTCCAAAATCTGTGTAATCAAATAGCATATGTGGCTCAAACAGATCTGTTGGTTTCAGATCAAACACATTTTGGCATGTTTGAAGAAAAGTTCGGATGTTCTTCAAGCACAGGAACTAAAAAAAGAAACACGATTTCACTATACTGTAATAAAATGTTATTACCTAATGCAGTAATAAGATGTAATAAGAATAATAAAATAATTTGTGAGGAAAAAAAAAAAAGATGTGATAACTATTATTTTCAGGAAATTACAACATCTACTGAATATTAATTATAATAACTTTAATTAAGTCCTCTAATATTTTGGCTCAAACTGCCATCATCAGGGATCACAGCAGAACAATGATATGTGCACCCAGACACTAACACATTAACGAGGCAACCAACGTTGGGCAGTCTTGGCAGTTTCGCTGAAGAATCTGAGGATGAGTGCTTCCTAAATTTGGGACCGTTTCATGCACTCAAATTTGTTGAGGTTTGGAAACTTTCTCAGGACCCAGGAAGATTCCACGAATAGCCTCTCATATTTGTATCTAACACGGTGGAGTAAAGTGGCCTTCTTCCAGCTTATCCTGTGGTGGATGCCCAAAGCATGATCAGCAAGTCCAGAGTGGCCATGATGGTGGAACCGGATGTAGTCCATGTGTTCAGAAATTCTGACCATAGACTACATCCGGTATTGGCCGTCCTGCCTGTTTGGCCAGACATTTTATTATTTTATTCTTTGGTAGAGCAGATAAGTAAACTTTGTAAACTTTTCATGTAGAGGCATACCTCAGTCATATCAGACATTAGGTTCTAGACCACTGTCATATAGCAAATCACTGCCTTTTATTTATTTATTTTCACTTGTAGATGCATGTAATGGATGACTACTTAAGTAGTCATATGTGCATAAACGAAATAAAGCATTAATTTATGTCAGTTATACAAATAAAATATTAACAGTAATTTTTGAAAACGTGTTATTGTTATCATTATTATTACATGATACACTATTCTACTTTGCCAAATACATCCATCCTCTCCACTGCTACTTAATTCTCCAACTATGATATTACTACAATCAACGGCATCTATCGCCTGTCATCACCACCAACAGTTTTTTGTCTGTAAATTGTGTGTTCTGAAGGCCAATTTTTCTGTACACAAGATGAAAAACCAGAGTTACCAGCAGAAAAAACCCTGCTATCACCATATGAGATCAGCTAACTCACTTTCAACTGAAAAAGCCCATATAAGAATTCCCCACTTCACAACAAGAATCAAACCCAGGTCTTTTCCAATCGAAGGGTACATTGTTACACTATTCTTCCAATTGCACCATGGTGGCTACAATTCTGAATAGAATTCTGGTTAATCGTAGTATTAACGTGTAGCATTTTTCATTTTATCTTGGTAAAGTGAAAAGTGCTACACGCTAATACTACAATTATCTGTAGACACAACAATTTTATTGCCAAAATGGAAAAATCTTTAATAGTATAGATTGATGACCAAACTGGTGGGCATGTTATTCCTTTAACCCTAACTATTCATTTATCACTAAATTAGTGAAAAATGATTAAATTTTTATGCCATCATCACCAAATTTAATCATTTTAATTTTAGTATCTAATATAATAGGTTTTTAATTGTAATCTATTTTAATTATAAAGTTGTTTTGGATAACATGTGGCATACTTGGGTAGTAAAATGTGTTCTTTTTGATACAAGATTATCACAACAAGCATGCATCAAAACACCACAACCTCAATCTCTCAATATAATGGAACAGTGCATGATGCACTCCTCTCTAAGATCAATGTAATACTGACAAGTTAACATTACTGCTTTCTGTTTACACTTCAGTTCATACTGTAACTGGAACACTATTTTACTTCCCCAAAAAAAGAGTTTACTCCTGTATGAGATTCCTATTGGTCGGTTCCTCTGAAAAACATCTTAAATGCCTTTCAACAAAAGCTTCTGATTCCTGAAGTAAAAACACTTCCTTTTCCACTAGCAATACCTCTTACAACTAATGAAAGTTGTATTTTCATTAGTTGTTCATCATTGGCAGACAACTTTAAGGTTTAATGTTTCCTCAGCAAAGGGAGAGGGTGATTGGGAGAGAGAAATGTGTTTTCTGGTACAATTCACTGCAACAGTTTGGAGGAAATTAACCAATTCTTGACAAGATTTCTCACAGTGAGTCAAGGGAGACCATAGATCACCCACATCAGCTGTCGTACCTTCTTAAACTCATTCACACTGGATGCATGCATGCACTCACTACTTCAGCAGGCAAATTGTTCCATTCACTCATGCTCTGTGAGAGAAAAATCTAGATCTCAGCACTTTCTTAATTGCATACAAGCTTCCATGGATTCCAGCTTGTCCTCTCCCCACTTTCCATATAACGAAAAATTTCATCTGCTGATAACCTATCTGATAACACCCTTTCAGAAAACCTCTATCATATCACCCCCCCCACACACACACACACTTTCTCCTGTTTACCGATATCTACAGTGTCACAAACTCTCAATTTGTCCTTGTAGTCTACATTCCATATTCCAGATACCATCTTCGTAATCTTCTTTATCTCCCACCAAACCCAGAGACTAAATCTACACACAGTAGTCCAAGTATAGTCATACCTATCAAGACCTTGTAAAGAGGCAAAATGATTTTCTTATCCTTATATGTCAATGTTCGTTTCAACATCCCACTAATCCACTGAGTTTATTTGCAATTCTTGCAATATGACTCTTGAACTTCAGTTTCATTGTTCATTCAAGGTATAACAGTTATTAATTTAGAAATCTCTCTATTAATACTTTTTTTTTATTCCTATTTGTACATGGAAGAGTGGAAGAGGACAGAGAGGAGTATAGAGAGAAAAAGCGAGAGGCCAAGAGAGTTGTTGCACAGGCAAAGGCCACAACATATCAAGCCCTTTATGATCAATTAGAAACAAAGAAAGGACAGAGAAAGATTTATTGATTGGGAAAATGTAGAAATAAGGCATGAAAGGGCATCGTACATGTGAGGCAGATCAAAGACTCGGGAGGAAGGGTATTAAGGAGGAATGTGGATATAAGAAACAGATGGAGAATATACTTTGAAGGGCAGTTCAACAATGAAAGAGGATGGTCAGGCTGAGAAGGAAGTGGGATGCAGGATACAAGCAGGATAGAAGAACTGGAGAGAAATGGCTGGAGTGCTATGCTATGCGATAAGAGGTTGCCGATCGATCTAAAAAGCAATATCTACAGGACAGTAGTGAGACCAGCTATGATGTAAGCTATGAAAACTGTGGCCCTGAGGAAAAATAACATCATTAGGATGGAGGTAGCAGAGATGAGAGTGCTTAGGTGGATGTGCAATGCGACCAGAACCGTCTGAGAAATGACTATGTAAGGGGTTCGGTGAAAGTTACGAACTTAGGAGCAAAGATACAGGAGGCAAGGCTGAGATGGTTTGGTCATGTGATGAGGAGGGAGGACGAATATGTAGGAAAAAGGTCATGCAGACAGATGTGCAGGGGAAGAGGAAGTACGGGAGGCCAAAGAAGAGATGGAGGGAGATGGTGGAAGACTTGAGGATGAAGAACTTGGATGTGGCTACAGCCCAAAACAGGTGGTTGTGGAAGAGACTCACTACAAACAGCGACCCCACTTAAGTGAGACAAGCTGCAGAAGAAGAAGATTCTTATTTGTACATGGCATGATGTACAAAACTAGTAATTACCATATTTTTTGCCTTATAAGATGCACTTTTAGTACCAAAATTTATCTGAAAATTAGGATGTGTTTCATAAGCCGAATGTGTCTTATAACTACTGCATCTTATACATGATGTGTTATTTATGTATGTGCAGCTATGGTGCATCACTGATTGTCAGTAATGCACAATCAGTTTGAATAATTGCATAGTCGTTAACGGTCACGCATTTAAACCAGTAATCAATACGTTATTATATATACATTTTTTTATAACCCATGGATTCTATGAAGTAGATATAGATATACATAAGCATAGTATGATTGAGTACACAAAAAAGAATGGCAGTAAGGCAGCAGAGTGGCACTTTGGGCCTCCGTCTACAGAAAAATGTATGCATGCAAAAATGCAAATATCACAAAAATTGCCAGAAGAATTTGAAAAGAAAATCATTGAGTTTCACAGATTCATCACAAATGCTAGACAACAAGACAATTTTGAACTTTTACAGATAGCCAATATGGATAAAATGCCTCTGACTTTTGATGTGCCCTCGAACAAGACTGTTGATGCCAAAAAGTAAAAATAAAAAAATATTACTGTTAAAACTTCTGGTCACAAAAATAAAACCAGACTACTGTTTTTTTTGTCATACTGTGCAGATGGAACAAAACTGCCATGTTTTTTTTTTTTTTTAATTTTTAAAAGAAACTTCCCAAAGGAGTTTAACAGTCATATTCATCCAAATGGATGGATGGATAGATATGTGGATGAGGAAGGAATGAAGTTATGGATAAAGAAGGTGTGGTCCTGACATACTGGCAGTTTACATCAGAAACCTGCTCATTGTATGGGATCAGTTTAGATGCCATAAAACCAAAACTGTTAAGAATGAATCTTGTAAAATCTCCAAATCTTGTAAAATGAACACAGAAATAGCTGTAATCACAGGAGGACTTGCTATGTGCTTCAACCTTTAGATGTATCAATAAACGGATTTATGAGGGGGGGAAAGGGATCAACTGGATGGAATCTCCAAATTTTGAGAAAACATCTACAGATAATTTTGCAGGTGTGCAAATTGGGAAAGAATTCATGGAATGAAGTGAAACCTAAAATTATTATAAAATCTTTTGAAAACTGTAGCATTAGTAATTCTCTTGATGGTACTGAGAATGACTTATTTCAAGACAGTGATGACTTGGTTTCTGATGAAGAATCAAGTTCAGAAAATATTGAGAGTGAAGATGAATAAAGATTTGAAAAGAAGATTAATGAAATTTATAAAAATTATGTTGCTTATATTATTATTATTTTCTCATGGGAAACCGGAGATACCCAAGCTAGACCTGATCTTACTTCATACAATATACACTTGGTATATCATATCTGGAGACAGGTCTTCAACTCTTCTTTCCTCTACTCTCTCTCTCTCTCTTACTAATAATTACTCCTTCTCCCCAGTGCTATTAGAGCAAGGGAGACCAAGGGGGCAAGTCTTTCCTCTCAAACTGTAATTTCCACTATCTACTTAAAAAAAAAAAAAAAAAAAAAAAAAAAAAAAAAAAAAAAAAAAAAGCCTAGTCTTAAGGTGGAAGCTCCACCACTAGGATACCTATCACCATGCTAGTCACCGGACATAGAGAAACAGATGTTACTTTCAAGTCTCAGTGAAATCCAAATTGGACAGAAAACATGGGAAAAGACTGCAAACTGGAAAAGGTTAAACTTTGGAAAAAGAAAAACGTGGTGAAATATGCTACATGGAACATTAGAAGCATAGCACATAAAGAAGAAGAAGAATTAGGTAAAATTTTAAATGACGAAAATAAAGAAATTGCAGTTCTTACAGAAACAAAAAAGAAACTTAAAGGAACCAAAGAAACAGCTAATTACAATATCATATATAGTGGAGTGCACAAACAAATACATGCAAAAGCTGGTGTAATGATTTGGATCCATAAATCAATTAAAGCAAAAATAACTCATTATGCATACTGGAATGAAAGAATATTAGAAGTGCGATTAAAATTAAATAAAGAAAATTTAACAGTTGTTGGAGTATATGCCCCTGAAGAAGGAAAAGAAGAAGTAAATGATTACTTTTACAAAGAGTTACAAGGAATATATGAAAAATTAAATCTTGATGCCAGAATGGAGATCTTGATGCCAGAATAGGAATGAAAAAAATTAACAATAATATACAAAAATTTGGAGAACCAACAGTAAACAAAAATGGAAAGTGACTCATTGATTATATAATAATTTAAAAATAATTAATACATTTTACAAACATAAAAATGTACATACATATACGTGGTGTGCAAGAGGACAAAAATCAATAATAGACTACTTTACAGAAAATTAAAAAGCAGCAAACCTCTTCCTAGACATTAAAGTTAAAAGGGGGCTAGAAATTGACACAGTTCACTATTTAGTACAGGCAAAACTAAGATTTCCACCAAACTGGTTACAAAAAATACAAAAAATAAAAATAAACTAGAGAAACAAAATCTAATTACAAAGTAAGACTACTAAATGATTCAAGTATAAGAAATTTATACCAACAGAGGATTAATAACTACTTAGAAAAAATACAAGAAAATGAAGACAGTGAGAAAGAATGGAATAATATAAAAGAAATTATCGCATCAGCAGCATATGAAAGTCTAGGAACACTCAAAAAATATCATAAAAATAAAAAATTACATATATGGGACAATGAAATAAAAACAATAATTGAAAATAAAAAGCTGGCTTTTAAAAAGATGGTTAAGTAGCAAAAAAAACAAGAAGATGAAATAGAATATAAAAAAAGATGAGCAATAACCAAAAGAGAAACCAGAAAGAAACACAGAGAAAGCTGGGAAAACTTTGTATCAAATCTAGAAAATGACATATACAAAATAAGACCCAGTGCGTACAAAATACTAAAACACATGAATA
This sequence comes from Typopeltis vanoorti, assembly GCF_054136105.1. NCBI lineage: Eukaryota > Metazoa > Arthropoda > Arachnida > Uropygi > Thelyphonidae > Typopeltis > Typopeltis vanoorti. The sequence continues at coordinate 3,783,603 of NC_143574.1, read as the reverse complement.
AAAGAAACTGCAAATATAAATTGTGAAATAGATGTAAAAGAATTCTTGGATTACTTTACAGATCATTGGACGGATAATACTACTGGCATCAAAACTAATTACACCAGAAACTAACAAAATACTTTAAATGATATAAATGAACGAATTAAAGGACAACCTAAATAAAATAAAAAATGACAAATCAGCAGGAGAAGATCGGATAAACTCTGAACTGTATAAATTTGCAGAAAAAAAAATTTCATCAAAAAGATTACTAAAATTTTTAAATAAAATATATACAAATGGACAAGTACCAATAGAATGGAATACAAGCATAGTAATACCTATATTTAAAAAAGGGGATAAAACAAAATCTGCTAACTAGAGAGGTATTAGTTTATTGCATACATGCTACAAAATATATAGCAGAATACTTAATGAAAAACTAAAAATATATGAAAAAATACCATTAGAATGTCAAAATGGATTTAGAAAAGGACACTCTACAATGGATGCAGCTTTCTGTTTAAAACTACTTATGGAAAAAAGAAGAGAATTTAATTTGGAAGCTCATCTTTTGTTTATAGATTACGAAAAAGCATTTGACAAAGTAAAAAGATATATACTGTTTGATATATTACAAAGAATAAATATATCCAATATTTTACTACATGCAAATATTGAATATATATAAAGATAATGAAATAAAAATAAATGAAAAGTTGTCTGAAAAACAATCTATAAACCAAGGAGTAAGACAGGGATGCCCTCTGTCTCCAACACTTTTCATTATTTACATTAATGAAATATTAATACAGTGGAACACCTTAAACAATCAAGGTATAGAAATTTCCTGGAATAGCAAAATAAATACGCTATTATTTGCAGATGATCAGATAATAATACTGAATAAGGAAGACAATTTACAAAGAGCAATATATAATTTAATAAACATTATAGTAGAACAGTTTTGAATGAAAATTTCCATTGATAAAACGAAATAACGAAAATTTGTGGACAAACTCCAGTTACAGGTAAAATAGTTATTAATAATAAAATAATAGAACAGATAAATACTATCAGTTATCTTGGATGCGAAATATCATATGAAGGAGAAAAATATATAAAATCAAAAACTTCAAGATTTTTAAGATTATAGGACTGATAAATAAAATACTCAACTCAAATATAGTACAAAAAGAAACACGCTTGAAAATATACAATACTTTGGCAGTGCCCACATTATTATATGGCAGTGAAATTTGGGCAATAAACAAACAAGATAAACAAAGAATAAAAACAAGCGAAATGAGATTTATGAGAAGAACTGCAAAATACACATTATTAGATCAAAAAAGGAACGAAGAGATTTTAAAAGAACTAAAAACAAAATCAATAGAAGAAAAACTAAACAATTATAAACAAAAATGGATTGAACATGTAAACCGAATGGCCAACACCTGACATTCTAAACAAATACTAAAATATAAGCCAATTGGAAAGAGAAGGCAGGGTAGACCTCAAAAAAATGATATTGGATGGATAATGAGACCTATACCCGTAATTAGTGTTATGATGATATATATATACCCTCTGTCCAAAGAGAACCGGAATTTTCGAAAATATAAGAAACTAGTGGCGCCACCTGTTGTATCTTTTTGTTGTCGAAAGCGGCACATTCATTGGTGTTGTGTGAACTGTTTATGACATTTGTTTCATTAGAAGCCGAGTTATAGTGCCAATAGAGACAGTGTGTTTTGACGAACGGTCGGAAAATGAGTTTCAAACAGAGACCTGCGATTGACTTTTGTGTTAAACTTGGTAAAAGTTTTAGGAAACGCATCAAATGCTTCATATATTAGATTGATGGATGATGAATGTTATCCCACACTCAAGTTTACGAGTGGTTTAAACGATTTCAAAGTGGTCATAAGACGCTTGAGGACGACGAAACGCCGGGCCGTCCAAAAACTGGACTCAGCGAAGTTAACATACAAAAAAGTGCGTGATTTCATCAAAGAAAACCGAAAATCGTCCGTGGGATTGATTGAAGATGAATTGGGGTTTCCAAAATCAACTGTGCACAACATTTTGACAGAGTTTGGGCCTTCGTAAATTGAATTCGCGATTTGTTCCCCACAAGTTGACCGAAAAACGTATCGAATTGAACACTACAAGAGCCTCCTTAAAAGACTCAAACTTCCTTGAAACGATCGTTACTGGTGACGAAACGTGGTGTTTGAATGAGCCCGAAACAAAGCGCCAGTGCTGAGTGGAGACCACCAGAAGAGGGGTATCCGAAAAAAAGTCGCTTGGAGAAGTCAAAAGTAAAGACAATGCTGGTTTGTTTCTACGATTCCAAGGGCATTACCAGCAAAGAATTCGTTCCGTCTGCCCAAACGGTCAATTGTGAGTTTTATCTCGAAGTTTTGAAGTGATTGATAGCGAGAATTCGTCGCGTAGGCATGAATATCGTGATGCAGGCAGTTGGTCACTTTTGCACGATAATGCACCATCTCATCGTTCGAACATTGTGAGACAGTTTTTGAGCAAAAACCAAGTTTGTGTGTTGGATCACTCACCGTATTCACCTGATTTAGCACCCCGTAACTTCTTTCTCTTCCCCCAACTTCATTTGTCGATGAAAGGAAAGCGATACGACACCATTGTTCAAGCGGCAGTAACCACGACCCTCAACAGTATCCCAAAAAAACGATATACAAAAACTCATTTAACGAATTAATTGACCTTGCCAATCGCTGTATCGAAGCTGAGGGAGAGTATATTGATTGAAATAAATGATTTGAATAATATAAAGTATAGTAACGTTTCGTACATCATTCAGGTGGATCAGCATTTAACGGCAAAGGATTATGCCTACACAGCAGGAATACTGTGCACACGTGCTGGCCAATGCATTACAGTACTTGAAAGAGACGAAATCTGTTCAAAAGCTAGTATGTTCGCTTAAAAAAAAGTTAGTGTTTTTGATTACAATTTCATTAGCCTGATTAGAAGCTTCGAATTGTTGGTTCTCAGAGACTAGGCTGTATTATGATAAGCTCTATGGTCAATTTTAAAGCATTTTAAGCTTCGCATTTCATTATTTCATAATGAAATTATTTATATCATCCATAATTGTAGGATGTCAAAAGGTCTTCTAGGTTCTTTTTCAAAAATATTGAATATAATTAGCTAAACAAACCATTCTAAACAACCTCAATAATTTTAAAACAAATACAGAAGGTCAGATGCAGATGGATCGGAGCGGCAAATATCTGGCACTAGAGGAACTCTGGCTATCTTGCAAGAATACCACACTAAGCGGAGATTGCCCGAAATATCCACTATCATAGGGCATCAAAACAAAACTACAATTTTTACTATTTAGGAAAATATTTTACTTACGAAGACAGCTACTGTTTTTATTTAGACTTGTTACAATGTAACAGTAACATTATAACACCTATTTTGCTTTCTCTGCAAACATTTCTCACAATTTAACATAGCAAAAGGGAGTGATTTTCTAGTAGAAAATAATAAGCAGAGAAAGATGCAGATTTACTTACAATTTTAAAGAGGAGAGCAGCGTAAAATGACAAGACACTTACGAAATCAGTTGTCTTCGTTTAGGATATGTTGAAGGAATGGATATTCCACCATGACCCCGCCTTCAATTCTCGATTAACTAAGAGGCAAAATTACATGACATGTCCAGCAGATGTCCCAACCCTTGTTCTCCAAGATGACAGAGCCATCGCATGTGTCTTGAAAGACTAGGTACCCATTTTGAGCACGTAATCTACCATAGTTAATGCTTTATTCGACCAAGATTACAATGATAGTTGTGAATGTACATATCATTATGTGTGAACATATTTCTTGGTTTAATAAACCCGTTTTCTCCATAATTATTCAGTACTTTTTTTTTTTTTTGCACCATACTGTACATACTTTACACTCGTGCGCACACACGTTCACATTCTATGTGAAGCCGAAAATGGAAAACTTGATGTGGTTTTTCCTAAATTAAAATAATAATAATAATATGCTATTAAAAAACATGCAGTTGCTTCACAAAGACGGGACCTTTCTACAGCATGTTCCATGACTAATTGGCGAGCTGTGTGTGTTTAAAAAAATAATAATAATAATCGCTCCTCTGCATTAAATCCTCAAAGACAAATATCGCAGAACCTAAACATCAATTGTTTCAGTAGAATAGAAATATATTTACAAAAAAATAAAAATAAAAAATGTATTGTTCCATTCCGGGATAATTATCTGAAAATCACAATGGATTCGTTTTTCGGACATTTATTTTAACCTCTGGTTGCAATATACAAACATGTCAAGTTATAGACTGCCCAGATGACCTTGTAAATGTGACATGTTATTCACGAGGCTTAAAGAATCTTAGAATAAACGAATCTAAGATCAATAAAGCAAATGGGTGGAACTGAACTGCGCAGATTTTTAATTGATCCTGATTATGGGTACCAAAAGAATACTGGTAAACAGCAGGCTAGATGAGCATTCATGAATAACGACGCAAAGAAAAAGAATGATGCCAGGAAACATCAGTCAGTCATTCCACGCATTTAACAGGAAAACGGTAGTGTTTGAAGGGAAAAAAAAGTCAACCAAATAGACAAGCTACAAAACAGTAGCCCAAATAATTTCAGTAAAATAAGGTCAGCATAGGTGACAGGTTTTTATGATCAGTGGCGAATTCTCCATGCTTGCTGCGCAAGCTCATTAATTGAGAAAGAAGTAATATTTATTTGTTAATAAATACATTCATTTATAAGCATTCCATTTAGGCTTTTATTTTTGTAGACAGAAGACGTCTTAAGCTTGCGCGGCAATAATTGAGCTTTGCATTGTGTATCGAAGGTCGATGCTTGCTCGTCTAGTCAAAGCTACCTTGGCTTGCTCGGTTGTCGTGGCTTCCAGGTCCTTGCTGCAGCACTGTGATTTCATGAGCGCGCATAGCCATTTCCGCTTCCTTCACGTAGTCTTAAACACAAGCCATACGCAATGAAAGTAGCTCTAGCCAGTGAGCTTCAGCCAGCCTTTACGTGTTGCTTGGGAAAATTAAGTTACAACCAACTTTTTATGACGATGTTATTGACCAGTTCGTAAAGAAGAACCGTAGGGTAGAATTTGTATTCAAGTAGCTAAATTGAAAAAGAATATCATTTGTAAAATAAATGTTGTATTTGTATGATTAAATGTACATAAATTTCTAAATATATAGTTTTAAATGGTCAGCAATTCATTATTCCGCTAATCAGACTTCAATCATACCTCTCACTTCCTGAATGATAACAAGAGCAAGCGTGAATTTTAAGACCAGCATTCACCCCTGTTTATGATTATGTCAAAGCTTACAAGGATTTCATGTGCGCATGAAAAACATTTTGTAAGAGTTTCAGTTTTCAATGTGTGCAGCCTATACATGTTCTTTGACGTCGGCGTTGCCTTTTCAACACATTTGTTCAGTAAAATCAGCAGCAAATGTAAACGAATTTGCCGCTGTAATTTTGACAGTGAGGTCTTAACGTACTAAAACCTCTAACTTAATATTTCTGATATTAATGTTGACCTTTTTGTTTCGTCTAGCTATAACCTGTAAAATTGCGGACGTCTGGTTATTAAAACTGCAGACGTCTGGTTATTTCCAAAGCCGAAAACTCATTCCATTTTGGAAATGACGAACAGATCAGTGCTGTTAAGAAAATTGTTCCGAAAATAACTTGAAGAGTTTTACTATTACGGTTTTGAAAAGCCTTGTTACGCGTTGTAGAAAAGCTATTGAAAGGAAGGGAGATATTGAGAAATCGTGTTTAAAAATAAAGTAGAAACTTAAAACTAGCTTTTTTTGTTTTCTTTCACTTTTTTTTTTCTATTTCGATGGATAGCACTCACAATAGAGGCCTATCGGAATTCCCCTCGTATAAGGACACGCATTGTGAAAGGGCTTGTACTTGTATGTACTGTAATTGCTCTGCAAACATTACCCACTCGGAACGCCCAAATACTTGGTATGATGATTAACATTATCGCCAGGGCCGTTTCTACATTTTACGGGGGTTCTGTGTGAAATGGAAAAGCGGGGCCCCTGAAAGTTAGTAACATTTATGGAAATTTTAAATGGAAGAATATCTTTTAATTAATTACACCAAATATGAAAAATATTTATGCACATAAATAAATATGCTCTTTAGTATCAATTTAAGTAAAGGGAAAAAATTCGTTAAAAAATAAATGTGTTTGTACGTACATGATATATTATTTTATTATGCAAGTACACATTATCATATAAATACGCCAGAATAATGATATTTAATAATATAAATAATAATATAAAAATATTTAAAAAAATTTACTATAAAGAATGAAATATATGTATAACAACTTATAAGATTTTAAAAAAAATCTTAATATATTAAATTTTATTTAACCTAATGCGCTTATCAATAAAATCATTTATAACGCTATCAAAATTCAAATTTTTTGCAATTTCATGCTCTACAGATATTATTCCCAGGGACGACAAACGTTCTTGAGACATAGAAAATTGCAGAGGTTTTTATTAATTTTAATTTGGAAAATGACCTTTCTGCTGATGCGAAGGTAACTGGACTGGTCAATAATATTTTAAATGTCGTAGTAATATTTGGATAAATATCAGACAAATTATTTGCAATTATGAATTTTAAAATAGTAATGGGTGCATCTTCTGGAACAATATTTCTAAAAATAATTCATTGTAACATTCAGATTCATCAATATCTGTATTTAATTTTTGATACAGCTGTTTGCAGCAAAATTTTAATTCATTTTCTGTCATTTTTCTTATTAATTTCATATCACAAAGAAATCCAAATGATTTTTCGTGAATTTCATGCAATTCAAATCTTTTTTTGACAGATCGTAGAGCAGTATCTAAAATTAGAAAAAAGAAATTTATCCTAAAATTATCTTTATCATCACCTATGTGTGATTCATCAGGAGCTTCATAATCGAAAAATACTTTTCGTCGACGTACTCGACTTTCTTTAAATTTAATTTCTATTTCTAATAGATTTGACAGTTCTTTAGCAATCTCAAAACAGCAATCAAATCCTGATATTCTCTGCTCTTCAAAGTACTGCACTAACTCTTTAATATGCTTAGTTGCTACGTCTATGGGAATTTTTGCATTTTGTAATACTTTACTTACTAAATTAACTTTTGACAAAAGCGCATATCAAATTACAAGGCTTAGTATGAACTCAAATGAATGTATTTGTTCATATATTTAAACCACTTCTACTTTGATAGTATTATCTGATGCAGTTTTAAATAATTCTTTTAGTGCATTTAAAAATTCTGGAATTTGAAAACGTACAGTTCTAACTGATTCTATTCTACATTCCCATCTTGTATCGCATAACGGTTTTGGAGTTATTTGTTTAACAAATTTCTTTAATATGTCCCAACGTGAAGTTGAGGCAGCAAATAATGTATATATTTTTAGTATAATATTAAAAAAAATTGCTATAATTGATGATTTTGCGACATCCCCTAAAATCAAATTTAAATTATGACCGGCGCAAGGAATATAAAATGCCTTTTCGTTTTCATTTAAAATATAAGCAGGACTCCCTTATATACTCCTTTCATATTCGCTCCGTTATCATACCCTTGCCCTCTACAATCTGACAATTTAAGATTTAATTTATTCAAAAGTGATTTTATATTTTCATATATACCTTTACCAGTAGTGTCATTAGTTGTTAAAAACGTTAGTGTTCACGAATTTCAATATCTGCTTCAAATATATGTAAAAAGCTAAATATTACTGAAATTTGCTCCTGATGTCTAACATCAGGAGTACAATCAAGAATTATTGAATAGTACTTTGCCTGTCGTATCATATTTACAATATTTTGTTGAATTTTGGTTCCCATATCAACAATTAATTCATTTTGCACAATGGGTGATAGATACGAATTTTGTTTCTTACCTATAATTTTTTTTCCCGAACATCGCATTAAATGATCTTTTAAAAGTGGATCAAATTCTGCAATTAATTCTATGATTCCTAAAAAATTACCATTATGGGCTGTGTACAAAGCATCAAAATTACCTCTAAAAGCTAAATTATGTTCGGATAAATTAAGAATTACTATTACTATTCGTCTTAAAACATTTCTTAACTGTTCTGCTTCAAATTTTATGACATTTTGATTTGCTAATCAATTGTATTGTGATTTTTAAATTACATTCCATTTGTGTCCATGAATACATGCATTTCATGTGCACTGGATTTCGTTCGTGCGACTTTAATCTTTCACACAAAAAACAGAGTTGGAAGAGTTTGAATATACAAGCCATCTTCTGTTTTGCTTATCTCCGTTGGCAATTGTCCTATATATAACATTTTTCCAGCTGTGGAAAAACACCTCTTGTTGTCATCTTTTGGAAAATCGTTTTCAGTCGGAGGAGACGGTGGACCACGTTGTACAATTTGTGTTAGTGTTGCGTTGTTCAAAATTTTGGGCCATGTTGCTGGACCATCAATAGTAAATAGTTCACCTTCCTCTGGTTTCTCAGTTTTAGGATCTTCAATACTCATTGTTCTCTGCTTCCTTTGAGTATTTCAGAACTCTCATTATTAATTAATGTTGAAGTCGAAGAACTGTTTGTAGTTATTTCAGAACTACGTTACCAACTGATATATCTGAACAAATATATGAGTTCAACTTCATAAATTTAAACAGTGAATTTCTTTGACGTCCTTCAGCCGCTTCTTTTTCTTGTTTTCGCTTTCCATGACCACTTGGATATTTTCTTCCAAAATAATCTCTCAAGACTAGTCATACTCTAGAATTAAATACGAGAGATTTAATTATAAAATAAGTTAATTAAAACAAAATTACTTACCTGATAAATAAAATATATCTAAAATAGATAATATTAGAAAATAAATAAATCTAATATAGATTGACTGCTATTGAAGAAAATTGAAGATCATTTTGTAACGATGTGTAAACGCGCATTTCCGGATAGCCAAATTGCTGGAAAGTTGGCAATGAAGAAAACTAAACTTCCTTATGTTATTCAGGATGGAATATCATTCCATGAAAAGTCTCAACCTACCGAAATATGCAAGAATCAAAATTCTTCAATTATAATAGAGAACAGATATCTCCGTCACTCAAATCTTGGCTGTTGTTGTACGGTATTTTGATACAGATAAAAAAGATGTAGCTGATGCATTACTAGACATAGTATACGTAGAGAACGGAAGTGCTAAAAGTCTTTACAGTGCTGTCAAAACTCTTCTGCTGGATCATGGCATTCCCCTTAGTAATATCACTGGGGTTGGTAGTGATAACTGTTCCTCCATGATGGGCGTTAACAGTGGATTTCAGAAACTGTTGAAAGATGACGTCCCATCTGTTTTTGTGATGGGTTGCGTTTGGCATTCATTTGTTCTATGCGCTAGTCATGCAGTCGGTGTTTTACCCTCATACTTAGAAGCTTTTCTAAAGGATTTAACCTCCTACTTCCCCCGCAGTGCTAAGCGGCAAAGAGATTTTATACTCATTCAAGAAGCTGCTGATATAGCTACACATAAAATTCCCAAACTTGCTCAAACCAGGTGGCTGTCGAGGGAAAAAGTGGTATCAACTATTTTAGAACAGTATGATGCATTAGTTCTATGCTTTCAAAATGAATCAAGGACAGATAAAATTGACAATGCCAAAAAAATTTATGATACACTTACTGACCTTGGAACCAGACCAATGCTTTTTTCCCTTCAGTATGTTCTTGAAAAAGTAAATACACTTAATACAGATTTTCAATCAGAGCATTTCAGGTTACACCAACTATTCCGAAATGTATCAACAGAATATCTCAATTTACTTAGTTGCTTCATTAAAGATGAGATTTTAAGAACAGCTAAATTATCAGAAATTGATCCAAGAAACCAAAACAACTATAAAAACCCTTTCGAAGATAACTCTATTTTGTTGAGATTTAAAAATGATTGTTTAAAGACTTTGGCTCTTCATATGTCTAATGATTGTTTAAAGGTTCTTGTGGAACTTAGTTCGCAAATAAAGAAAAGATTTGTCTTCGAAGAAGAGAGCACTGTTGCAAAATTACGAATCTTGGACCCAAAAGTTGCTAGTGACCTTAGCCAGTCACCTCTTGTTGCTCAATATCCCTCACTTGTTGATGATATTAGGTTAAATGAAATAGATGATGAGTGGAAAAGTTATCTCGTAGCATCAGATCTACCAATTCCTAAAGATATTGGCATTCATTGACTGACATAAAAGATGGCATGAATAATAATAAATATGGTTTACTGTCATATTTTATGACAAATCTTACTATTCTGCGCATTCATCTGCATGCGCGGAGCGAATTTTCTCATAAGTGAATTGTATAAAAACAAAATTAGCTAATTCATTAAAAACAGAAACTGTGAGAGACAGAATCCTAGCAAAGCAGTGCTTAGCGAGACAAAATGCAACGTGCACTTCTTGGGAGCCACCGAAAACATTAATCAAGGAGTTGGAAAATCAGACAGTTCATAATAGATATAAAAATCGACTTAATACAGCAAAGGGAATGTGATCAATTACCAGAAGATATTGGCGAAGAAGAAGAGGGAGGAAATGTCAATTAAAGGAAGTTAAGCATGTATTCTTCGTATAATACAAACTTTTTTTTTTTAAATGAACGTATACTTTGTTACAGGAAAAGAGAAAGAGAGAATTAATAAAAAAAAATTAATAAAAAAAAGAGCAAATTTTTAAGTCATTTTTCTGGTCAATTAGTAGGTAACTATTTAAATGTCAATTTTTTGTATTTTATATTGTTTTTAATTTATGTGTAATGTTTTAATTAAACCATGCAGAATTATAAATTAATAAAGGCATATTTAAGTGCATAGTTTGAGTTTTTTGCGTATTTAAGAGCATATTTCGGCTGTTTTAAATGTTTTTAGTGTATACTTGGACGCATATTTTGCACTTTTTTACGACCTAAAAATCCGAGCCCTAGTTATTACTACCTGGGGAATTTTTCCCTAACCTGGGGAATTTCGAAAAATGTGAGGGGCAGCCCTGGGTGAAGTGCCAACGAAAGAACGACGCGCCGTTATCAGTTTAATTTTAATGTATTTTCATGAAAAATTCGGTGTTTATTTGATTATCGCTTGCTTGTTTCCGTGCTGTTCTACTGTGTTCATCCTGATTGATTGCTGGAACGCTTAATTTGATTATGTTTTTAATTATTGTGCTTTTAGTAATGACTACGTATTACATTTACTTGGAAATGCCCTGTGGTTTCTGTTTATGCTGTTCTATGTTTCTGTTATGTTTTATCAACACCCCCTTTCTGGGGGTAAGAATAGTAGAAACTGTATAGTTTCCTAGCTGCGATATTTCGTTCTTGAATTATTTTAGTTGAGCGCGTAGAAGTGAATTGCGAATGGTATTTCTAATTAATGTGTAGTGGTTGTCTATGATGTATTAATATTGCTTCTGTTGCCCAGAAATGTGAGAATTGAATATCATGGGAATTGCGCATTCAATTAATGATTTCACAAGTTGAACTTAGATCGAGAAATCCCCACACATAGTGTTCATACTAGTTGAGAGGTTGTTTTCAACTTTTGAATGACGTTATTGAAAGGTGTCAAGGACAAATTCAAAATTATTTAAATTTCACATTTCCCCTGAATGTCTTTAGTGGTTTAAATAATAAATAACTGAGACCTGAAGTGACTTGAAAATCGTTTTTTTTTTTTTTAACATTTTTCTAAAAATCTAAAAAAGCTCTTTGGAGTCTAAAGCTGCTTAAAATGGGCAATGGTTGGTCTCAAAACAGGTTTCCGTATTATCCGAACAGTCAATGCGCGACAGGTTTAAAACTGTGAAAATCATTGTTTAAAAATCATTCACAATACTTATCAAACCTCCATAATGTATCCAAAATTTCACCATGGGAGTAAGAAACTAACCATTAACACACCACCTATCGCACCTCTCCTTAAACAGATTCGCCCACGAAGAACTGACAACCACCTCAGGCAACCCATTCGACTTATTCTCCACCCTTACAGGGAAAAAAGTCTAGATCTCGCATTCTTGCTGACTGAAACTTGACTCAACTTCCAATGATGACCTCTTGTTCTGTCACCCCCCTGCCATATACTGAAAAAGTTTTATATTCCGTATGCCCATGAACAGCACGAGCAATGTGTGACTTAACTGAGATAGCTGTGCGTGGATACAATTGAAAAATATTTAATTAAGGATTTAAAATTTTCCGTAAACATTTTTGGAATGAAAGTATTGGAAAAAAAATTAAAGTAATTAAAGATGAATCTTTAGTACATACTTTATATTTCGTTGTGGTGTCTTTTTCTTTTCCTTTAAAGCTTCTTTTAACTTTTTCTGTGAAATTCTTTTCCCAGGTCGTTTCTGTGCAACATCCAGCAATAGCCCGCCATCATGTTGACATTCCACTCCCGATACCTTCTTTCTATTACCTTGATGTCTTGGTAAAATCGTTCTTCTTGCTCTTCGCTGACAGTTCCCAGATTCTCAGGAAAATAGTCTAAATGAGAGTTGAGAAAGTGCACTTTTAAGCTCATGGAGCTTAAAATCCTGAATTTCTGTAGCATGTCTTCCACAATCATTTTAGTTGGGGTCCTTGTGATTTCCTAAAAATTTGGTCACCACCTCTTTTAAAGACTTTCCACGCTTCTTTTTCAACAGTTGCTATTTTTTATTTCTTCATAAGTTTCCTGATGTCCGGACCGATAAAAATATCTTTCAATTTTGCTATAGATAATCTCAGAAATTTTGTACAGATGTATTGAACACACTCTCCTTCATTCGACAAAGCTTTGGCAAATTGCTTCATCAATCCTAGCTTTATGTGAAGCCAGAGGTAAAAGGATTTTTTCCAGAGCAACCAAAGTTTAATGCAACACATTGTTACTTCCAGGTTGTAATGTGACTCTTTCTGGCCATTCCTTCTTGATTTAATGTTGCTGTCCCACTCGCACAAAAAGCTTGGTGTATCCTCTTTGTTAGGTGAATTTTTGCTACCTCTTTAAGCCATTACAAACCCCACTTAAAGCAGTAACGAATGACATCAACACTATTACACGACACTACGTAAAAACATTAAAAAAAAAACGCAAATACATTAAATTAAATGTGTTAACCTTAGTAGTCAACGACTAAAGTTCAACTAAAGAATCACACCAAAAAATGTGTCTGTGACAACAGGAAAGTCATTCGTTATCTCGGCGAATCAGATTCCAAGTAGCCACCTACGCTTTTATCTGCATTCCTTCCTCCCTCCCTCTCCTATCTTAAGAATGAGAAGTTTCGTAGAAATTTCTTTACTTACCATAAAAAGGCACTTCAAAAAAAGCACTTATACAACTAATTAGCTGTAAATAAAGGAGAATGAAAATAAATGCCAATGAGCTGAATTTAAATCTAAATACTACTAATAAAAACGATAAAATTAAAAACTGGGTAAAGGTTAGTGATGGAATTTTTTTACTATTTTTTCTGAATTCAGCACCTAAAAATCTATAAGAATGAATTGTTACTTCTCAGACAACTTTTCCATCGCAAGCCTCTGTAATTTATCAGATTTTTGGCATGGAGAGTCCATCATCAAGGCTGAGATTTGTTTCAGAACTGTAAAGAGACGCTGCCATTTATGGAAACATATACCTAGTAATCTGGCGTTATTCCAAAGGATCCCGTGGCTAGTATTAGTAATTCCATGTTCAGAAAGGCTTATAGAAACATCGGCTTGTTTATCCAAAGTAGAATAACTTGCAGTTAAATGGGTCTGTGTAGACTCTGGGTAGCATTTTATCTTGCGAAGATGGTATGATAGAGCCAATTGAATTAATACGCGTGAAAAGTTGTGGAAATATTAAACTTCTTTAGGGTACGAGAAATGTAACTCTAATATACGGGATGGGGCGATTCTGTGTGCGTTTTCTTTTCTAACAGAGGGTGGAGAAAAAGGGTTGATAATATTCTATATTGTTTTGGGGTTGCAACTGTTGAGAATGGTTTGTTTCTTTGATAGTAGATATTTCTTTTTGAAGTAGATCAGAAATCAAAGAAACAGTCATTCTTAACTGTCGAGCCTGAAACTGATCGAACCAAATTCCTCTGCCTCTTCTTTCAATCTATCTGCTACTGTTCTTTGGAACAGCCTCCCCATCTCTGTCTTCCTTAAAGAATACAATCTTCAGCTGTCCAAACAATAGGATTCTCTCTTCTTAACCTCTTGCTCACATACTGCACTGATATGCTATAGTTCTTGGGACCTTTAGTGCATGGGTCAAATACAAAATATACTTCCATATATGAACTAAAATCATGTCAACATAATTTATAAACAGCTTTATCAAATGGCCCAGATTGTCAACGTACAACCACACAATATAAACAAAAATAACTATATCGTAAATTTATAATATTCACTTATGTTAGCAATTACATGTTATGATATAGAACTAATGTGTAAATAGTGCTTAACTATTTAATAAATGCCATGAAACTGGGTGACAACCCGTTTGTTTGATCTAAAAAACAGGAAACAATTCTAACTAGTTTCAGACACCACTCTTATGTAGGTTGCTTGTGTAGCCTTGATCCACATCCTCTATTGAACAAAATAATGCATTTCATTTATATTGGCAAGGCGAACTCGATAAATTCGAAACTGATTATTATCAACCCACCCACCATGTAGACTCGTGCACTTAATTAGTAGTGAAGCTTCTAGATAGATTTTCAAATAAAAATATAAAAAGTAACACCAAAATAAATAATATCCTCTAATTGCCTTTCTTAAAAGGAAGGAGGCAGCTCTACAGCCAATTCTGCAGAGATGCGGGCTTAAAAAAAAAAAACGTATTATCAATTTAGCTATTAGTTTCGACTGCAGATTTTCTGATTGATATACTAGTTATATTCATTATTTTTGACGGCGGGAATAATTTATATTCTCAACACGGAATCAACATTGCTTTAAAAAGATTACTCAATTTATAAAATCTGCTGTTTCTCTGTGAGAGAACAATAACGACATAAAAAAAAAAAAGAATATAAACAATAACGACAACAAACCAGTGCTTTGTGTGTTTGCAAGTATTGTCTGTGCACAATATGATGCAGGTAGGAAGCTTGTAAATAGTACCTGTGACATCAACAATCTCACGGTTATTGTGACAGATGGCACCAAATCAATGCATGGTACTCAAACAGGCTTAGTTGGCTTTCTAAGGCTGGAATCTATTGCGCTGCATCAGGAGGCTCTGTGTGGTAAAATTCTGAAGATAGAGGATGTTATGAAAACTGTAATTAAATGTGTGAATCTAATTAAGAGCGGAAATCGGGCCTTGACACACCGCAAGTTTCTTTCTTTCTTTCAACAGAAATGAAGGTAGAATATGACAATGTAGTGTTGTACACAGAAGTACGTTGCCTAAGCAGAGGGAACTGTTTACGGTTTTTTTGCTTTGTTTTTAGAGCAACACGAGAAGACAAACAAAGAACTAATCCTAAAACTATGTGATCTTCATTTTAACAGCTTAATCGCCTTTCTAAGAGACATCACAGGAATGAACTCAACGTGAAGTTACTGGAACGTACCAAACAATCTCAGATTTAGTTGGACACCTAGATAGGTTCATAAGTCGACCGAAGGTTTTTAAATTCACCCTAGTCGAAGGAAGCTTGGTTCATTTCCCTTCCTGCAGGCAGTTGATGGAAGAGAGCCATGACATTGACCTCAAGTTTTCTGTGCCAATGTTAGACCAACTTTTGGAGCAATTCAGTAAGCGATTTTCTGACTTCAGTGACATGCGGTCACAACTCACATTATTTAACAACCCAATGAAATGCGACATTTCAGAGAAGCATGACACTATTCAATTGGAGTTGTGTGACCTTCAAAGTGACCCCTTTTTCCAGTCAAGGGTGGAGATAGTTGGATTACCGTGCATTGAGTGATTTCAGCTGACCACAGCTGAGTTGGACGATCCTTCGGTCACTCGTTTAGAGTAGTCTGGAGGATCGCTCAATAGTCTGCCTGGTCTCTGAGGAGAACCAATCAGTTCGAAGCAGCTGTCTGGCTAGTGAAACCTTATCAAATGGACTAATAGCAAATATGTATATAGAAGCTTCGGCAGCGTTTATATTTTCTAGGTAGTCCGCGCTAAGGCAACTCGTGAATGCTAGCGAGGGTATTCCCGTAAGCCCTCTGGTCAACTTATTTTTTACGAAACTTTCATAGTTTCTACAGTCGGCTTTGAAATATTGTTGGATCTAGTAACCACTTTGCCTATGTAATTTTGCATCGTCGAACTGAAGCCTTTTGGCTAGTGATGGGCAGTTATTTTTTTATTGTATTCAGTGTTCATGCAGTAGTAGCAATACCTTTGTACGTGCTTATTCTATTCTCAGATAATTGACATGATTATTCTTCTTCAGCCTCTTCCCATCCACTGCTGGATAAGCCTTCCCTATAAATTTCCCATTGTATGTCCTTAGCTAATATTCACCATCTTATATCAAACTTTTGTTTGATAAAAGACAGTGAATATTCTCTTGGTATCCACTCAGTGCTTACCTATGTAATCGTCAAGTGTCAGGCTGCTAGTCTGATAATATGCCAGCATATCTTTATAATACTTCACTATATCCATCTACTCATCTCGTATATTATTTCTTTTATCCACTTTTTTTATGGAAGAATTCTTCTCTTCATCAAGGTCCTTGTGCCACACGCATGAGACATCTTTACCCATGTCTCACTTCCACTAGAATAATGAGTATATTTAATCCTATTGAAAACAAAGAATAAAGATAAATCTAAATAATCTCTATTTAGCCAACATGCTTTGTGACCTAGCGTGATTCTTCTACTTAGAGGTATCCCTCGATGTTACCGCGTATATCAAAATCGCGTTAATCAAATCTAATAATCAATGGTAAAAATTACAATTCGTCCATGATCGATTACTGTATTAATAATTCGTTTTATATGGTACTCTTTTAGGAAAGAAAAAATTAATGCAAAGTAAATGTTTAATAAATACTTGTACCTACATTATTTACGGCAATTTTTTTTATCAAAATAAGTTATCAAGAGTCGTTTGAACAGTTTTGGTTTTTTCTTATCGGCATAAATTCTACGATAACAAGCAAAATGACTCTCCAGACCTTGGCGAACAAGCAATAAAACAAAGAAAAGACAATGCAAATATAATATATGATGGTACAAATTAAGTGGATATTGAATCCAACATTATTTCATAGCCGAATATAGAAACTACAAGTTTCGTGCTGAATATATAGAAACTAAAAGTTTCGGCTTATGCAAGCATAAGCAACCTTATGGGCAACTCGTAATAAAGGTGGAGCAAGCTCCAGAGCACTGTCCTTAGTATTTTCCATAATGTAAAGCACATCTCCTGGAGGAGATGTATGATAAATAAGCCTTTGGCTCTCTATTTCAGTAATACATGATGGTTTATTTATTTTCAGTTACAACCTAGAAATTATTGGACAAAGAATTTAAAAAAAAAAACTAAACCATACTATACTGACATCGGAGGTCGCGGTATCTCTCAGATACAATTTACTGTCAAATATCACAAACCTTTACATAACATGCGTTAAATCAAACTGACAGCAAAAAAAAGGGCGGAATATCACTCGCATATGAATGCACAGCTACTCATGACCTCCAAGCTATACACTGAATTGTGTAAGAATATTTATATTAAACATTTTGCATGTATCTGTCAGATCAGCTGCCAGCTTCGCGGGGTTAAAGGCGCGTTAATCAAAACTCTTGCCGCGTATATCAAGGGATTGTAGAAATTAATTTCGCCGCGTTAATCAAGGGATACCTGTATTTCTTTATCTTGTTTTTCCTTAAAAGTAAATTAATGTCAAAGGTAAATACTGTCATTCACAATTTCAAAAAGATTATCTGCTGTTCCAGTTCAGTTTGATCTGAATATTCCTTATGAGCTGCTTTATTTTCTGCTTATAGGACAACCCCATCTGGAATTAGCATCAGTGGAAGAATGAATGTTAATTGCAGCGATTCTCTAAATAATGGATACAAAAATTTGGCTCGTCTTTGTTTTTGTTTCTTTGTTGTCCATTATGTTTTGAATTGTCCTTCTATTTTCTGATGTTGTTTCTAACTTTCGCATGTCTACAAATTCTATTTTGTCTGTGTTACTTCCTGTGTTTCCTTTTCCTAAAAGGAGACTCTTGTGGGTACAGTTAAGTTGTTGGCTGGTAATAATTTTCGTAAAGCCTAGTAGCTTCACTGTCAAAGCTCCTCCATTCTCTCAAATAAGTCTCATTTATTCATACTTATTTTAACTTTCTGCCATTATTTCTTCAAACTTACATTCATGGTTAACTATATATCTTCGCCTTCCATTGTGGAATATTCATTACTATTTTCAATATTTATCTCTATTTTACCTTTGCTCTCACTTGGGGACTTTCCATAAATTGTTTAATAACAGGTATAGCTTCTAATATTTCGATGTTGCTCACCATAATATAATCATTTTCATTAAAAACTTACCCATTTGGTGATATCCAGTTCTATTTTCGTGCAAAACCCTACTAGTCATGAAAAAAATACTCGCCCCACCCCATTTTTAATATGTACCAATAAATCGATTAAGAGTTCCATAAAGTAATTAATGGCGCTGTATCTGTATTTTCTTAAAAGAGGTTTTATTTAGAATGTTGCTTTTTATAATAATAATAAAAGCAGCTACTCGTCAAGGGCAGGCGTGATTTGTCGAACCACGCCTACATACAAGTCTTGGCTCGCTGCAAATTCAATACGCTTTTGAATTTGCAGCGAGAATTTGAACTACTTTTGTTTCTTTGCCTCACACCTTAAAGTACTTTCTCCCTATTGCTTCCTTCCTAGTTTACAATTAAAGTGCTCGTTATAATTTTCCAATGATATCTTCATAGAAATTATCAATTTATGCATTTGGATGAGTGGAGATAGGTTCATGTATGCATTACACTCAAATCAAACTGCTCGTTGATTTGTCAATCTAAGGCGAAGTAAGTCTATAGGAAAAGAGAAAGGTTTAAATTTAAGGATGTCGTTTTTCCAACTCCTTGAGCATAATTTCCCCCCAGCAGTATGTAAAATATACTTGCTTGTTTCAGTATTTTTTTCTTCTTCTCTTCTAGTTTCAAAGAGAAGAAGAATCCCACTTTATTTTTCCTAGTACCTAACTCTTCTTTTTCTTTTCAAACATAAGTACAAATCTTCAATTTCTTATCAATGGTGATCTCCACGGATAACATTATCAAAGAGGACTGCTCGTCTCAGTCGATTTTATTATTAATCTGAGAAGCAGACATCACATTCGAAGTAACATGCCCGATTTTGGCCTTGAATGCTACGCATTTTTGTTAACTTCATTTCTTTAAGGGCGGGGTGAGGTATTAGGTCAATTCTCCCAATGCTAAGAAATACCCATATGGCAGACTCCCATTGTATGTAACGAAAAATACAGTAGAAATAAAGATTCGTCCCCTAGTCCTCGATTACTCTAATAGCATTGGTGGGGAGGAGAAGCAAGAAAAGAAGAGCAAGGATCAGTCTATAAATAATATATTTATATAACCCGAAGAAAAGCGTGTCTAGAATATGTATCTCTGGTTCCTGCTCCCATACTCATTCTAGTGAGTCCTCGACATGACTAAAGATTGATAGGCTAAGGGTTTTTCTATTTTTATCATTAATTTTTTTATTATTATTATTTGTCACCTCCAGGGAGAGCATCTGCTCTACAACTCTGTCTCCACCACTCACAATCCACCAGCTGACCGCAACTACACCAACGCCATCTATCGCCACCACCACCAGCATTATTATTTACATAATCTGGAAACCTTGCTCTAGAGATCAAATATGGAATTTTCAAACCCCTTCAAGCTCCAGTAAGCAGAGTGGTGATCTCGCATCTAAAGATAACCCCAAAACATCCCGAGCCGATGGCGGGATTCAAACCCGCAGCCTGTTGATTGGAGAGCGGACATGCTAACCCCACAGTCAATCACGCCAACGACCACTTAAAGTGGATACTTCTGTGAAATGGACGGAAGTCTTACATTTTAAAAATCATTCACAATTTCCGATTTCCAAGCTATGCAATGCATATGGACAGATACAGTGGTACCTTGGTTTGCAAGCATAATAGGTAATACTCGTATTGCAAGACTTCTCTCGTTTATCAAGTTAAAATTCATTAAAATTTTTTGCTCGTCTTGCAAAACACTCGCAGATCAAGTTACCACTGTACCAATGCATTGCAGTGGCGCACCCAGGTAGGGGCCCTGCCTCCTCCCCCCCAAAAAAATGGAAAAACACTAGAAAATTTCCCAAAAGTTCTTTTTTTTTATTTATGTTGTGTCGTGTCTTCTATTTCTATACTACTTATGAATTAGCGTTCACATAAGCTGGGAATACCCTATAGCTCTCGTCAATCACGGCGAACGAAGTAGTAATCGGGCGGACCGAGCTAGGCCAGAGGAGATCACGGGTTTCATGTATTGGCAATCACTGCCGATGCTCAGCAATAGATGTGATGCGTAATGTGTAATTCTCAAATCGTCTACTCAACTCGGTCCCTCTAAGATTAATTCCTGAATGCGCCACTGACGCATTGTATGTGTGCGCACACAACCCCATAATTCAATCCGATAATAATAGGTCAACAACGCGCGCAAGTGCGGTATCACTTGGGCGCGTTGAATCTGACTTGTAAGTGTAAGTATTATAGAAATTAGGAGTGAGTACTGGAACGGAAAAAATGTCAAACAACTCTGTTTAATGTGCTCCATGCTGACGGTAGGACCAAATATGGAGACAGCAATTATTTCATTATTATTACTTGGAAGTCATGACATAAAATAAGACCGACCAAGCTGGGATATTGGGGCGGATTTCCCACTAACAACCTGTGCTTCCTCGTAACTTGGATCTTAAGTCAGTTAGGAGGATGTTTTATTAGTAGTTATTTTAATATTTTTAGAGTATCTTGCTGCTGTAATTGCAAAGTGATTTTTAAAAATTTCACTAGTCATATCTCCAATTCTAATTCAAAATTAATCCTCGTGTAGCTGCTGAAATTCCTTCAATTAAGTGCGGCTTTCTTCAACACGTGTATGTTACTTTTGAATATCAATATCATCCCTTATCGAACTGTCTTGAAAGTTTTATTTTGAAAAGTATGGTGTAAATTCAGATAGCTTTGAATAGCTCAAATACAGTTGACGTCCTCAGTCTGATAGGAATCATCCAGTTAATATTTTCAACTGCAAGTTCTTTCGATTTTGAGTTTCGCATAAGAATCTAATGTAATGAGGTTTGGTCACCTCTCTTCTAAGTCTTTTCTGTAAGCAAAACTTTATATTATAAAGTAAATGCTACATCTTAATGAAGTTAGGTTGAATATTTAACTTCGTCAACTTACTCAGGAAATTTCTGAACAAACAAGGGACGTTTTCTGTATGAACACACACAATCTTTTATAAACAAATTAGTTTTCGTTCTTCATTAGTGAAAACTGTTTATAACCTTACAATATGCTTGCCATGTGGCTATTCCAACAACCTCTTTAAGACGGCTTGTCGTAATCCTCATCCCGGTTGCGAAAGTTCTGTTTACCTAAGTGTACAGGTCCGAGTAGAGTGCATGTTCTTGGTTGCGTTCGTCACAGCAAAAACTTCCACTCATTTAGTTTTGTTTGTCTTACAAGTAGGAGCGCGATAAACGAACGACCCTCTTCGCTACAAAGATTAATGTCAAGTACAGCAATTGTGATCCCAGCGCTGCAGACATTCTCGTGAAAGTTTTTTTTATCCTTTTGACAAACAATAAATGAATCTTTATAATTAATTTCCTTTCGATAATAAACTTTATTACTGCTGATCGCTCTCGAATATGTCTTGCTATTGCTGTCTCAAGGACGACACGACATTTGCACTTATGACACAAGGAACCATTATAAGGACTTTTCAAATGAAAGTGAATTAGTCGGTCGGTTCTAAAACTAAAAATTTAAATTTCATAATTTTTGTTTCCACTATATGTGTATTGAATTCGTATAACGAAAAACGCATTTGATAAGTAAAAAAGTTTCACGCGTTTTTAATTTATTATAAAGGATGTGTTAAAAAATAAATATCTTTATAATTATTCGTGTTGGAATGAAAGCTATTATAAATTCTCCTAAATTGCCTTTTTTCCTGAGAGGAATACGCCGGGTGGTACTAAAATTTTAAAAAGATACACGGGGTGTTGAAAGTTTGGGAAACACTGCATTAATTCAACGTCGTACCAACAGAGGTCGCTTTGAAGTCAGTTTAAATGTTCATTTAAGATGCATGAGGCAACCAACTAAAATGTTCTGCTCTGCGTGCGTAGGTCAGCAAGCACTGACGAACACGAGAGTTTAAATAAAGAATAGCAAGAGAAATGAAGATATAGATATATATATATATATACAGTACGTTTTATGCATCCATTCATGACGGTGCGTAATATCACATCATACACCTTCTTCCTCCCCCCCCCCCCCCCGAAAATTAGGATGTTTCTGCCGCTACTGATAAAATCACAAGATTTTACTAATAAAGCTTATCCAAACAATCATGTGGACATTCTAGTACATATTCTACACCCTATAAAATTCCAGGCAGCCACAGAGGAGGTATATAATTTGAACATGTTTTTGCAACTTTGTGTTCCTGCAAATAGTATGATTGCTCTACATAATTCTGTGAAGATTTCAAATGCCTAGAATCCTGATAACTATTCCTAGCCTCGTTAGATGTATTTCAATAAAATACATCCGCCTTAGTCCAAAAATAGCTGACGTACGTAGAAAACGAATAATTTTCTATTTATTTATTTAATATTCTCAATTTCCTCACTTGTTTTCCATTATAAGTTTCTCTGTCTGATAGAGAGAACATTACCCTATAACATTCACTCGAATATTATTGGGAACCAACAGCAAAACTAGTGTGCTGTGTAATATATATATACTAAGGGGGCTCTGCTCCCCCCTGGCGCCTACGGCGCTCAACCCCCGAGTTCCGGGCTGGTAAGCCGGAGACAAAAAACGTTTCAAATTTCGGCTTATCTTTTAATATATATATATATATATATATATATATATATGTGATTTATGCGACTCTCACCCACGAAAAGTTATAAACCTGTAATGTATTAGTACCGTGGGTCGGTTAAGGATTTTTATTACCATATTTTTTTATTTTGTTTTTTATTTTTGTAGCTTTCAACACTTAAAATAAAACTTTGCACTTCTCTATTAAATGGCATTTGATTGTTTACTAAAGTAGCTTTGGGGAGTTGGGAGAATAACTGAAATTTAGCCTTCGGGCCACATTCTATCTTAAATGGGCCGCACCAGGAGTATAGCTAGGCAAGCGTCAAATTTTCCCTCAGCGCTGAATTAAAAAGACGACGATTTATAAAATTTAATTTAGAAAGGCACCATATTTTTTCTCGGGTGTCAGTAACACTTTCGGTCTTAAAAAAAAAAAAGAAGTTACACGAGTAAAAAATATTGTAAATGAACAGTTTGGAGCGTGAATATGTGGGGCTGAGAAGGGGAGGTGTACAAGTTCAGAGAACTTGTGGCATGCATCCAACTCGGCTCTCAACATATGCGCTCATGCACTCACAACTGGAATAACTGTGAACATCTTTTGTTTTGTCTTTTAAAATTCTTGTATTGGAGTTACTTTTGATGTGTCTACTTTATCCTTGACACATTCTCACAGGAGGGAAGAAGTCTAAACACTGAAGTTTAAAACTGAGAATTGCAGAACACATGCCAATGCCTTGTCTAGTCATGTTCTTTTCTCGAACAATCCTGATGATGATGAACACCAGGGTCATTCAGTCTGCTGGGATAGATCCGAAAACATCTTTCGTTGCCATGATGAGTTTGAAAGAAAAATTGTGAAGTCCAGAGAAATCATCCTTAATCGTGAACATTTAAATAACAATTTGAGCTGCAATATCCCTGATAGTCACTCTGCTGTTGTTCGGTACTGGCGTTCACGAGAGTCTGTAAGCACGCACTCAACAAACAATGCCACGTTTGAAAGAACAACTTATATGTAGAATGATAACATTCTACATATTAAAGTCAAATAATAAAAAGCATTTATTATTATTATTTATTATATTAAATATTATTTAAACAGGTGTTTGTCCTCAACAGAGCCATGTTGCAATCCATTTATAATTTTATTGACATCTCTCTACGATATTTTCAAGGATAGACTTATTTTCTAATATTGACAACTTATAATAACAGAGCCAGGGAACCAGAAAGAAAGTAAAAATGCATTGCCTGAATAAAATGATTTGGTATAATGATCTGAAAGTATCCAAGACTAGACTGTCTAAAATGTCTCTGACACCTATTTAAATAATATTTAATATAATAAATAATAATAATAAATGCTTTTTATTATTTATGACTTTAATATGTAGAATGTTATCATTGTACACATTTTTTTTTCTTTTACCAATTTGAAAGAGAAATAAGTTCAAAATTATGCTAGCGTAGTGTTTCTCAACTGCATGTGCTGAGGAAATTTTAGGTAAGCAAGAAAAAAAGAGGGGGGGGGAGATGATATAAATTTGGGAAATGCGTTCCCATTTCCCAAATTCTGGACTAAATGGATTTTTTTTATTTAATAAAAAAAGTATCTATACAAAATCTTTTTAACTTTACGGGGGAAAATACAGAACGCGCAAAATATGAACAGCCATACTAGTAAAAAAATTAATGTAATAAATATTTTCCAAACAATGTGGTTTTATTATTTGACTTCTTGCTACTGGTTTCACACAAGAAAATGTCCTCCAAATAATGATACAGCACCATTAATCACTTTATGGAACTATTGACTTATTGGGAAAGGTCATTTAAAAATTAAAAAAAATAGGGAACTTGGGCGAGTAGTTTTTTTTTTTTTTTTTTCAAGGATTTTGCATAATTTGTGCAGCCTGGAATGACCAAAATTTTCGTTGTATCAATGTCTAAAAATCAATTTAATTATAGTTGCCGGCCTTGTTAAGCAGAAGATAAAAGTTTTTAGTCTCCAGAAAAATAGGCTGTGAATTCGAATCCCACCATATACACTGTGAATGTCTTTAGGCGGAAGATGAATTTCACTGCCTAGTAAGAGGCCGCCATCTTGCTTACTGTCTTAAATAGCTTGAAAAAGTACAAGGTATGATCTCTAAAACCACCAGTTATCATACTTATTCTTGAATTCATTCACACTGCTTGCACTCGCAACATCCAATAGCAATCCTGAGAGAAAAATCTAGCCTTCACACCCTTCTTGGCGACCTTCATTCTCAGCTTCCAAGGATGCCCTCTCGTCCTTTCCCCACCCTCCATAAATTGAAAAATTACCATCAACTGAAACCCTGTACGATCCTTTCAGATGTTTGTAAGTCTCAATCATATCACCCCTCTTTCTCCTGTTCGCTAGTGTCTGAAGTCTACAAATTCTCAATCTGTCTTCATAATCAGTATTCTACGATCCTGATATCATTTTTAACACTCTCCTTTGTACTCTCTCTCTAATATATCAGTCACAACGAAAACCAGGAGACCAGACCTGCGCACAATAGTCCAAGTGAGGTCTTATCAAGGCCTTGTAAAGAGGCAAAATAACATCCTTATCTTTACATGTGAAATAATAATCATTATAAGGAAGTTTTCAACTAACCGTGAGTTAGCAGTTCCGCACAGAAGCAGTAAGAATGCTGCTCTTTTGCATTCTGCAAAACAGGCAAACCTACTGGTGAACATGATTGACCAGTAGGTTAACATTTAATGTAATTTTGCCATGGTTAACATGACAAAATTACATTAATGGGATGGAATGCGCAGTATAGCATAGTGGCCTCCTGCAATGAGTCCTGGGACCTCATGAAGGTGCTAATTATAATAATATTTAAACAAAGATTTGAGATTATTATAGAAATTTCCACAGATTTCTAAATTAGCAAAAAAAAGTGTATTTTGCATAATGGAAGGTGGAACAATACCTGTCAACAATGTTTTTTTTTTTCGCTGCACAATGGATGCATTATAAGTGGACTGAATATATATATATATATATATATATGCCCAATAAACAAATCGAGTGAAAAGTAATGTCTTAGGTTATTTCATACATCATCATCATAAGACTAATTACGGGTATAGACCATATTGGTCTGTTCTAGGGTTGCCACCTTTTGTAAATCCAAAGAGGGATACACTATCGAATATTAATGTCTTCCTCTCCTCTAAATGTATAAAATGAAAAAGCCAAAGTTGAATATGTAATTCTAACCTTATAAAAAATTAAAAGATTGAATACATTAGTACCGGTATTAGTGATTTAATAATATTTGTATTTTAAATATATAAGTTGTCCCGCTTAGGTGTAATTCGGGACGCTGAAAATTTTCTTAAAATTCGGGATAGGTGGCAACCCTAGTCTGTTCCGATCTCATTATCCATCCAATATCCTTTTTTTGAGGTCTACCCTGCCTTCTCTTTCCAATTGGCTTATATTTTAGTATTTGTTTAGGATGTCGGATGTTGGCCATTCGGTTTACATGTTCAATCCATTTTTGTTTATAATTGTCTAGTTTTTCTTCTATTCATTTTATTTTTAGTTCTTTTAAAATGTCTTCGTTCCTTTTTTTTGATCTAATAATGTGTATTTTGCAGTTCATCTCATTTCACTTGTTTTTATTCTTTGTTTATTGCCTAAATTTCGCTGCCATGTAATACTGTTAGGCATTGCTCAAGTATTGTATATTTTTAAGCGTGTTTCTTTTTGTACTATATTTGGATTGAGTGTTCTATTTATCAGGCGTATAAACTGGGAACAAGTTTTTAATTTTGTATTTTTCTTCTTCATATGATATTTCGCATCCAAGATAATTGAAAGTATTTATGTGTTCTATTATTTTATTATTATTTCATACAGCTCACAAAAATATAAAATATTATGATAATCCGAGGTTCCAATTTTACTAATATGGGAAAGGAAAATTTTTAAATTTGCGGCTAGTCAAGAAAAAAAAAAAAACTGTTGTACATACACCCCTCCAATGCCAGTTACCTCTTTCATCCCCCCCCCTCTCTCTCTCTTCTAACCTCCACCAAAGACTATCGCTGCCAATAGCTACCACCAGCAAATCACGTAGTACAAGCAGACAACACAAAGAACCCATGGAACGATTTACGCAAATAACAGACGCCGTTAAATGCGATGGCACTTCCTTCATAAAGAAAGGAAACTGGCTCGGGTGTAGGGGAATTCCATTAAAAAAAAGTCACACTACATAAATAATCAACTGGAACCTAACTCAAACTTCTCGATATTTTTTTTATAATTTTAGTAATTCTGAATAATTTTTCTTGGTACAGAGAAACCTGATTATAAAAAAAAAAAAAAATCAGAATATATAAAAAAACTCGTAACTTCTATACAAGATGAGATCACGATTTCACTGTCTCAGCAGAAGTCGACAAGAACAAAAATTCAGAGGGCAAGAGTTTTCTTATGTAAAAGCTAATTACGGACCTAAATTCGATTACAGTAACTCCGGTTCAAGATTGGATGTTTTTATTGAACGACTTCTATTTGACGAAGGTATTCACAAAAAGGAACAATAACATTTTATGCTTATTAATTATTAGCATCATTCAACCAATTTTGACCTATTTCGAAATACTATATAATTTTGTTGCTTTAAGTAGCTTCACAATTTTGGACCAAAATGGAGGAAGTAGAAAGTACAGTAACATGCTATTGGTCGCATGGCTCCTTTCCAATTTCGTTGCGGATGATTTGTATCACGCAGTATGGCATGAATATTGTCTGTGTTTTACGGACAGGTTATAAGTTGAGGAATGAAGCCCGATTACAGAAGTGTGTAATGATGTACCCACCCGAGATGAGTCCAAGGACTCCATGGAAGTGTCACATGGAGGTGTGATAATAATACCTGCGACTGACCATCTCAGCTGAGATGATGATGAAATATATGATAACGCTGAATATCAGACATCAACATCCAATAATGATTTGAAGTGAGTCGAGTACATAGCTCAACGGAGTTCCAACCAATATTTGTCCACTTTTGATATTTCTATCGGACATATATCGAGATTACAACACAAGAAGTTTTGTGAATCATCGATCAAAGTGATTCTTCTGTATATCTTCAGTTTCAGAAAAGTAAAAATGTAGTATTCCATTTTATTGTAGGAATTACGCTTCAAAAGGATAAAATTTATTTTACATACGTTTTCGGGGAATTACACATCAACGCAAGACGAAAAATTGGAGTGGTGGTGGTGGCAGGTAGGTATAATTTGAGCCTCCTCTAAGCCTTTAAATCTGCTTTTTACACAGCATATATTAATCTATCGAGAAGTAGTCGGAGTTATTTCAGATTCTGGACTAAAGTGTCATCAAAAACAGCGTTATTTGTACTTCAAGAAAAAAAATCCGTGACTGTATTTCCAATTCGGTGGAAAGGAAACTGTCAAAAAAGATCAAATTCTCACTGTTTGAATTATAAGAGAAAGCAAAACACTTATTTCATGCTGCATCTTTAAATAACAAACACTAATTCAATGAATGAATGAATTAGTGTCAATCAATTATGTCACAAATATGGAGCGACCATCTCAAACACTACTTTTCGTGAGTTTAAATTCGCTTGCTTTCAAGCTCCGTTAACCGACCGACTGTGAAGGTTTAAAATTCATTTTATATGTTAGTTCAGGCTTACTTAGCTACTTCTTTCGCAACAATAAAAGGGGTAAAATCATTTATAAGAATATGATTTGGTAATCCAGGTCATTTGGAATGCTGAATCGCTCATATCTAACTTGGTTAGCGTGAGAGAACCATTATTAAACCTTGTATATATTTTTAACACGCAGAAGAAATCTGTGGATCTACTTTCGATTAAGAACCGCTGGTGCATTTGCTAGCCTACAATTCATACAATCTAAGGACTGAGAAGCTGAATCTAAGCATTATAAAGTAAACATTAACGGAGACCTATTTAAGAAATGTATGACGTTTAAAAAACTTGGGTGGTGCACTTGAACGAAAATCAACCGAGTGAAATTTAAAAAAAAGGAAAAAAAAACTTTTTCTTTGTTCCTTCTTGCCACACAGACACACATGCAGATGAGAGTCTCACAACACTGAACAGCAAGGCATTAGAAGTTTTTCATGCAGTTAATGCCTAACCTACACAACTTTAGACCATGAAATGGATGTCATCAATAATATTAATTCTCTTGATGACAACAGCCATTGAGATTCCAAAAAAACTGGCGAAACAAGCAAAGTACTATACTGAGTCACAGACTGTTATAACAGAAACATCAGGGGGTCCAAATTCGACCTGCTTGTAACTGGTTATAAATCGAACATTATCGATCCTCCACTTATATATTCGATACAGCAGGACAATACCTAATTTAAAAAATTCTCCGAATATTCTCTGAGAAAACAAGACGTTGACTGCAGTTTATAACTTTGCTGACACAATACACCTTTAACGGATACAGTTGCAGAGGTTAATTATGGTTAGATGTGGTGTTCTTTCTGAAGTAGCCGCACCAAGTCTTGGTTTTCACTATAGTGTGTGTGCCGCTTTCTCATGATGGGAGATAGTGAGTAGTGGCCCAGCACCCACTTGTTTAAATGAACTTGCTTTAAATAGATTAAAGCAAGCTGCTTCTAAACTGCAGTCAACGTCTTGCTTTCTCAGAGAATATTCGGGGATTTTTTTTCTTTTCTTTTCTCAAACGAGATACTTTATGGGATATCTCAACTTGTGTTTAGTTGAAATTATTTACAATCTATCGTACATGATAGAATCGATTCTAAGATTTTTTTTTTTTATTTTTTATGATTAAAGAACTTCGTTACCTACGAAGTCCTACTAGGATTACAAGAATCGTGAATTCAAACATACCAGCCACAAACATCCAAATAGCAGAGGAATACAACAGCGGTCTACAAAGATTACATTTTTTTTTTTTTTATGTTAGTACTATAGGTTGATCAACCTATAGTACTTTAGTACCGTATATGGGTAATAGGATGGGAAAGGAGGAACTTGTTAACATTCGCTTTGGAAGCCTGTATATTGGGAAATACCTCAGGAGGAAGACTGTTCCACAATACAGCAGTAGCAGGGATGAAGGAGGAGGAGGAGGAGAACCCTGTTCTGTGGGTTTCGAGGTGTACTGTGAAGGGAGGTGGCTGTACGTGTGTTCCAATGGGTTTAGTACAGAATGGGGGAATTATTGATGTTATTTCGGATGAGCATTTTCCATGAAAATATTTGTAGAATATACAAATTGCAGAGACTAAATGTCTATGTGAAAGTGGGGGAGTGAGTCGGTAAGAGATTGATCATTTATCAGTCTAATTGCTCTCCTCTGTACTGAGTCAAGCATTTTGAGGGAGCTTTTGGGAGTCCCACTCCAAATGTGAGAACAGTATTCGATAGCTGAGCGGATTTGCGATTTGTATACGGGATTTTGAAGTGAAGTAACGTCTTGAGCGAAAGAGAAAGCCTAGTTTTTTAGAAGCTGGGGATGCAATGGTTGTGATGTGTTTATGCCCGGAGAGGCCTGATGTCACGGTAATTCCGAGAAGAGAAATTTCATCTTGTCTGGGGATTTGAGTGTTATCAAAAATAATACTGGGGGAAAATGGTTCTTTTTTGTGGGAAATAAGACAGAATATGCCTATACATAATCTTCTGGGAAGCTCTCCAGAAGAACCCCTCATCAAATGTCCTGCAAACTCTATTTTTCTTCTTTGGATACCAGCCATAGTCTTTTCATTTTCAATCTTTTAAGAACCTCTTCATTGTTCACTCTTTCAGTCCAGCTGATACGATCCATTTTTCTCAAGCACCACATTTCAAATGCATTCAATCGGACACTCATCTCCTTATTCATCGTCCAGGACTCGCATCCATACGTCCCCACACTCCGGATCATTGTCTTGAGGATTCTTACTTTTAACTGTTTGTTCAGATTTCTGTTTCCTAATATGTGGTATATTTGGAAAAATGCTGCTTTTGCTTCAATTCTGTACTTAATTTCATAATTAGATCTACTGTCTTCTGTTATCCAACTCCCAAGGTATTCAAAACTTTTTACATTTTCTATTCTTCGTCCGTTCAAAGTGATTTCCCTCCCATCATTTCCTTTCCTTGAAATCTTCATCACTTTGGTCTTCTGAATGTTTATTTTCATTTTATATCTCTCATTTCCAACCCTGTTCAGTCTGTTCAAAATTCTCAGGTGTCCGTTTATCTTTATTCCATCCTTCGGATCTTCCAAGGCCTCCCTCTTCATCAATTCACTATAGACATTAAAAAGAGTGGGGACATCCCACACCCTTTCTTATGGGGATCCATTCAGTATCCTCTCCTTCAAATCTGATCCTGGCTTCTTGAGTTCTGTATATTCTGAACAAAATTCTAATATTTTTATCTATTCCTATTTTATGCAAAATATCAAATAAAACAGAGTGATTAACGTTATCGAAAGCTTTTTCATAGTCCACAAAGCATAGATATAAATCTTTATTGCACTCAATCATTCTTTCCCCCAATATCCATAGTGTTGTGATAGCTCTTCCCTAGTTCTCCTGAAACCAAACTGTGCTCCATTTAATTCCCTCTCTATCATCTGTTCCATTCTTCTATATATTATGTTGATTAGGACTTTTGCAACGTGACTAATCAAGCTGATAGTTCTGTGCTTGTTCCAATCCATTGTTCCTGTAGTCTTGGGAATAGGAATAAAAATAATCTTACGAAGTCTTTAGGTATTATATCCTCCTCCAGAATTCTATTAAAGATGGACAGAAGTTTTATTCCTTCCTTTCCCAATGCCTTCAGTAACTCTCCTTGAATATCATCCACTCCTGGAATTTTCCTATCCTTTATTCTTTTAATGGCTGCTTCAGTTTCCCATTTCTTAATTTCTGGGGCATCATCATTTTCTATCTGATCACATTCCAGATTATCTTCATCTCCATAAAGTTCTAACATACTTCCTCCATCTTATCATTTTTTCCCAACAAAATCTTTTCTCTTTCATCCTTCAAAGCACTGCTTTTTATTCTTCTCTTCTTCCCTGAAATCAAGTTCAAGCCTTCATAGACCTTTCTCATATCTTTTGCTGTATCATTTTCCTCTATTTCCTTGCAGACCTGATTGAGCCAGTCTTCCTTTGCCTTTTTAATCAGAATTTTTACTTGTTTATTGATCTCTTTATACCTGACTTAGGCTTCATCTTTGTTCTTATTCTTCCATTTTCTTCTTTCGTACATTTTTTCTATCACCTCCTCAGTAATCCAGGGCTTCCTTCCTCTCCTCTCTTCCTCAACCAGAATACCTTTAGCACATTCCTTGATTTTCTCTCTTAGATCAGTCCAGATTACTCCTAGGGGTCTACCAGTATCAATTCTGCTGATCTTATTTTCAAGTTCAGCTTGATATTTCTCTCTAATGTCTTTTCTTTTTTGTGCATCAATTCTTATTTTTCTAGTTGCATTTTCTTTATTTATTCGTTTTAGTCTGATTTTTATTTTAATTGTGAGCAGGTTATGGTCACTATTGCAGTCTGCTCCAGGATAAGTTTTTGCATTTTTTATTACATTTATTACTATATCTTGAGTTAATTAATATATAATCAATCTGATTTCTTCACCTCTCTGTCCAGGTGCTCTGCAAGTATCCAGTCTTCTCTCGTGTTGTTGAAACCAGGTGTTAGTCACTATCAATTTGCGTTTTCTGCAAAACTCCACCAGTCTGTCTCCCCTTTCATTTCTTTCTCGCAAACCCCAAGGGCCCATCAGACCATCCTCTCTTCCTTTCCCTATCTTTGCATTCATATCTCCCATTACTATCAGTATATCTCTGTTATTTTTCAAATGTAAACATTCGTCTATTTGTTGATAGATCTCTTCAACTTCATCTGTGTAATCTGTTGTTGGTAAGTATCCTTGAATTATGAAGATATTTCTAGCTTTGGCCTTTATTTTCAAAACAATCACTCTTTCAGATCTCTGCTGATATCCCTCCACCATATTGGCTACCCTTTTATCCAACATTATTCCAACACCCCTTTGATGTTCTCCTCCTGAGTAAATAAATCTAAATTCATCATCTGTTCTTATATCTCCTTTCCATCTAACCTCTGAGAGTCCAAGAACTGATATCTTCATTCTTTTCATTTCTCTGATCACATTGGCCATCTTCCCTGCTTGATAAATTGAATTAACATTCCAGGTGCCCATATTTGTATTTTCTTTGAGGTTCATTTTCTTATGTTGTGTCCTTACATTAGCTCCAAAACTTCCCAGAGGCTTTGATCCTGCAGCATCATTTGAGGTCTTATCCTCCTGGGACTTTAACATAGGCCTACAAACCCCCTCCCTGGTAGCACACTGCACAAGATCAGACAGAGGTCCCATCTGTTCTTGCGTATAACTCATTCTTCCATATTGACTTGTTCATCATTACTTGGAGAAAGAGAAAAAGTATGCATGGTGGTTCTCCATTGCCTTCCATGCAGCTTGGTGGGCAATAATATAGGTGCAAAATCTCAAAAAATAAAATAAAATAAAATAAATAAATAAAGAGCACTAGAGTTTAACTTGCAGAAGCTCGGAGAAATTGAAAATAAAACCAATTTCAGAACGAAAAAAAAATTAGAAGTCGAAAATATAGAAAGAAGTTGGACCTGCATGACCAACCAAGATTAAAGAAAAAAAAAAAAAAAAAAAAGATTAAAGAACTGGATGAGAAGTCTTTAAGGAAATGATATACACAACTGAACAAGAAATGAACAAAGGCAATCTTAGACAAGCTTATAATATAATTAAGCTTGAAGGAGAATATAACCTGGACTAGACATATGCAGAGATGGAAAAGAGAAAGAAAAAAAAAAAAGATGGAAAGAATATTTCTATGAATTGCTAAATAAGAACATTACCTCTGCAACTTAAAATTATATACAAACTATTATTGAAGAAGAAGACTCTGTACTGAGCTACCATTAAGGCAAGAACTTAATGATATAATGCATTCATTCAGGAACCAAAAATCCCCAGGAATAGACAATCCCTGCAAAATTACTGAAATCGGGAGGAAAGAAATTACAAGATGGAACAAAGAGCAAATGCCAAAAGAATGGAGACAGTGTGATCTGCCCAACATATAAAAACGAATGACAAAGGTATTCCTCTGTTATGTACAACATAAGTATTTACTTCTATTTTTAAGAACAGATTAAACTCTCTTATTGAGAAGTTAATTAGTGTCTACCAAGCAGATTTCAGGAAAGGCAAATCTACAATGAATCAGACGCATATAGTTAAACAGTTATTAGAGAAATGTTGGGAATTTGATAAAAAAAAAAATTCAGATTTTTGTTGATTTTCCAACAAGCATACGAAACATTAATAGAAAAAAAAATTATGATTATGATACACTTTGAAATACCAGATAAGCTAGTAAGAAATAACAACAATGGGAAGATGACATTAACATTATGTCAAGAACCAAACAGAAAACAGAAGAAACATTTACAATTAGAAAAATACTGGGCAGAATCAGTTAATGGTACAAGTGTGAAAACTGGGAACCTTCAAACATTTAGGAGAAATGATCAAAAGCCAACCAAATGAGATAGAAGAATTAAAGAATCAAATAAAGAGAAGTAATCAGTCTCTCTCTCTCACACACACACACACACACGTATTCAGCTAAAAAAAAAAAATCCATTGGAAGATATCGATAATTTGTCCAATTGTTACCTACAGATCTGGATATTTATGGCAAGGGTAGAGAATTTGATTTCACTTTTTGAAAGAAAAATCCATTAAAAAAAAAAAAAAAAAAAAAAAAAAAAAAAAAAAAAAAAAAAAAAAAATTTTGGACCGGTGAATGATAATGGTCTTTGGAGGATCAGATACAATCATGAATTATACCAACATTATAAAGAACCTGCAATCTGCAATGTCTATTATAATCAAGTTCAAAAAGTTGAAGTGAGCAGGACATTTTTTTCATATGGAAAATGATAGTATTCGTAAGAATGCTACAAATAGTAAAATTCTTGATAAAAGGCCGAGAAGAAAACCAAGAACAAGATGAATAGATACCATTTTATCAAGATAGTAACATCATATTGTTGACCTGGTTGGCTAAGTGGTTAATGCATCTGCCCTCCAGCTAAAAGGCTGCGGGCTCGATTTCCGCTGAGGGCATAGACATTTATGATAGTCTGTGAGAATACTAGTGATGATGGGCGATAGATGCGTTGCCATTGATGTAGTTGTGGTTCGTCGTAGTTAGTGGATTGAGTGGTGGGGACAGAGTTGTAGAGTAGGTATCCTCCCTTGATGAGTCTTTGGACTCCCTGCAGGTGTTACGTAATAATAATAATATTGCAATGTCTAAACTGGAGAAGAGTAAGGTCCTAGACAGGGCTGAAAGCAAAACAAATCCAGAAGGCCAAGGCTTGATTTGGGCTGTAGAGCCATAGAAAGAAGAAGATATTGTCTTGAACACAATTGAACTTTATCAGAAATTTTTATTGCATATGTTCAGAAGCAAATGAAAAATTTAAGATTTACCCTGTGGATTAACTGCAAAATTCCTATAGCCATTGAGTGGCTGGTGTACTTCCAGGTAATGAAAAGCTCACTGTTAATATGATGGTGGGAGTGAGATGGTAGCAATGGAATGATAGTCAAGGATTTATCTTCCTTTTTAGGATAGAAAGGAATATAGAGTATCTGCATAGTGAGTGAATGCAAGGGAAAAGATAGAGCATAAAAATATGGTAGCAAGGAATTAATTCTAAATTTCAATTCAATGGCAAGAGAGCACAATCAGAAATACTTTTTTGAAACTCCAGACCATTCAAGAATCTTCTGATCTCTTTTGAACAAAAGGTGGCATGCAATGAGTGCATCACGATATGTTTGGTTGGAGGTAACTTGCTAATATCAATGCAAAAGAGGAATAATGTCAGTTTTGCCTTAACCAAAACAGAAAGTATGATGAGAATAAAGACAGACAAAGATTGGGAAAAAGAATGAGAAAAATTTTGTAACTGTCTTATAAGGGACTAGAAGGCAATGGACATGAAGCAAGTTCTTTTTTTTTTTTTTTTTTAACAACTGAATTTTGCTTCTCTCTCCCCCCTCCCCACAGATCTTGTAAGCTTCAGCTTAATCCGAGAGGGAAATTAGTTTTAGTTTCATGACTTCATAGTCATATGTTGTAGTTTTACCTCTGACTAGCTTGATACATTTGTTGAAGAACAAGTTAATGAACAGACAATTACTCTGCATAAAAGAGAACAAAAACAGTATAATCAAACTTAGGAAAAAGACAAATTATGGAGTATATGCTGCATAATTATTTTTCTTTTGTATTAGCACTAGTATCAGCTGTATAAATAACAATGGTTTCTGGGAAAACCCTATAACTCCAATTTTGCTGAAAATTGAGTTAATGTTATCTGCATATGTAAAATACGCTCTATCGTCTGGGAAAACCCTCTTTCTCCTATGAGGTATGGTGTTGGAGTTATGGTCTTGGTCAATTTCACTAAGTCCAAAAATGACATTTATAGCCAGGGAAAAGGCTTTAAAATCACTTAGTGGATTTTCTCAGAACTTTTACATAATTACTCACAGTCTGTTATACATGGAAAATTCTGTAAGTCCGTGAACACATGAAGTCCATGAATTGGTAATATTTGATTATTTCACAACAATACCAGAATTAAACAGGCTATTATGCAATAAAAAATACAATTCGTATCTCAGTTGTTTTTTTTATTCTTGGATTGGTGCTTGAGTATTAATGCTTACTGCTTAAGAGTTTCACTCAGTTTATGTTTTAGGAAATGGTGAACCGTCAAATCCTTCTACTAAAAGGGACAATTCATTCGAGTTATATTATAATAATATGGGTGAGTATTTTTTATCTAGTTTCATGTGATTTCTGTAAAGAATTGTGATTTTCAACTTGACATTCTGAGGGAATATTATAACATAGTTCTAATGTTTGTGTTTCAGAAAATGCTACATCGGCAAAACCTTCCACAGAAGACGATGACACATGGAAAATAACTGAATTAAAACCCCTGTTGGTTTCAACTGAAGAAGCTATGCCAAGAAAAGTGAATAACAGAAATGTTTCAAACCAGGATGATGGTGATGGAAAAGCAGTTGCTGCAACCGTTCACAATACAACTAACAGTAAGCAAGATGAGAATGAAGAAAACAGTGTTGCAAGAGTTCACCAAGAATGTTCAAAATCTCCTAAGGAAGGTAGGTGGAAAAAATCTGACCCAAGCATATGGAAGTGTAATTTAGAGAAAAGGAAACACACTGAGGCACTACCTTATACAATTAAGAAGAAAGAAAGACCTGCTGAAGTCCCCAAACCTGTCAATTGTTATTTGTGTCGCTATAAGTGTGCAGAAAAAATATCAGAAGAGGAAAGGGTGAAGATTTGTGGTGATTATTGGAGACTGGCATTAAGATTTTATTCTAAAAACAGTAATCAGTTCAAGTCCAGATCTTTTGTCACTACCTTTTGTAGATCTTTTGAGACAAAAGATCAACAAAAGGGGTGTCAAGAAAATATTTTTTTGAGGTAAATGGAAAAAATATTAGTGTGTGTCAGGCATTCTTTCTGAAGACCCTGTGTATAAGTAATGATGTGGCTATTAACTGCTTTTAAGCATAAAAGTGACAGCAGTGTTTTTGTTGGAGAAGATAAGAGAGGAAAAACTCCACCAGCAAACAAAACAAATCCTAAAATAGTGGCAGACATTAAGTGGCACATCAAAAGTTTTCCAAGGGTTGAATCCCATTACTGCTGGTCATCAACCAAACTTTGAATATTAGCAAGATGTATGATTTGTATAAGATAAAGTGTAAAGAAAATAATGAAGATTGTACTGTGTCCCTGTTAACCTACAGACGAATTTTTTGTACCAATTATAACTTAGCATTTTAAGCCAAAAAAAAAGACCAGTGCCAAATGTGCTTCACTTTCAGCTTGAAGATGAATACCAAACACATTTAAAAAGGAAGGCCGAATGTAACAGTGCCAATACAT
Organism: Typopeltis vanoorti; assembly: GCF_054136105.1. Taxonomy (NCBI): domain Eukaryota; kingdom Metazoa; phylum Arthropoda; class Arachnida; order Uropygi; family Thelyphonidae; genus Typopeltis; species Typopeltis vanoorti. The sequence goes on along the minus strand of NC_143574.1, from coordinate 3,745,242 downwards.
TTGATAAAGAGAGAGTCTCTAAAGAACCTGACTTTGTATCAGTGACCTTTGACCATTTGTTTACATATTCTTTTCATTAATTGGCAATAAATGTAGTTTATGTTCAAAAATACTGTATGAATGATATTTCAATAAAACAATGTTGTAAGAAATATATATTTCAAAAAAATAATTACTACTTTGATATTTAGATTTTTTTAGAGACTTCAAAACTTTAACTCAGTTTTTCTCAAAACTTTGCAAATGGTCAGTCATAGGGTTTTCCCAGAAATCTCAACTGCATAAATATATAATTGCATTTGTAGTTGACACTGTAGGTAGCAATAACATGGAAGATGGATTTCAATGCCTGGTGTGAGAGTCACCCCTGCTTATTAGACAACTGAAGTGGCTTGAAAAGGTTCCCTGTTTGGTTTCTAGAACAAGGTTTCCAGACTATGGAAAAATAAATTTTAAAAAATACACATATATAATTGATAAAAATAGAAAAAAAAATGTAGCCTTAGCCTACCAATTGAACAATAAATACTACATATTTGCAAATAACTTTGGTGGGTGGGAGCAACATGAAAATATATAAATAAATAATGTGCAGTTCCAAACAGAATGCACTTCATATTTCAGTGCAACCTGCAAATAGTACAAATAAGTTGCCCGAGATGTCCAAGAAGTGACTAAAACATACTTAAGAACACTGTGAAGAAAAAACTAAAAGACTGTTATAAGTGGGTTGTTTTGTTATTCTAGTAGATGTATCAATATCAACAATTTACGTTAAACTGTTAAATCAAACTTGCCAAGAAATTATATTCTTGCATAATCCTTTATACAAGTGTAAGTAAACAAAGTCTGTGCATAAAATATCTTCATGACTAGACTACTTGTATACAGAAGCCAATGACTTCACATCGATTGCCTTAATATAAATTAAACTATGCTGAGAACAAGTATCTTGGTCTATACAAGTGGAAGAGAGTAGTCAGTTGATGTTAATATTACCAAATATGATTATGTCAATGTTAAGATAGCTAACTACAAGAAATCAAACTTCAGGAGTAGAAAATCAGAGTTCAAAATGATATGTAAGATCTGAAGAGCAAGATAAGTAGCAAATTAGTTGTACAGAATGTGGACCAAAGTAATTTTAAGCCCAAGAAATTTGAAAATAGGAGACTCCAGATCTCACATTTAGCAGCATGGAATGATGAACTGTCTGAATGCTCATACAGTTCATTTTTATAGTGAAATAAACAATCAATAGTGTCGTGTGTGTGGGGGGGGGGGAATTAAGATAAACTGTGGCTAGGGTAGCTCCTACTTAATATCCCACTAGGATACAATATCAGATATGGATGATGCAAATAAAAACATACCTCATTAACATTTATGTCTAACAAGTATAATTGTAAAATGTACAAAAGACTGAAAAATTCTTTTATCTACATATTTCTTTCAATATTTTTATTTTTCAAATACTTACACAGCAAAAATTCTAAAAATTGCATAAATATTAATATTTCCATATGAACAAAAATCCAGACTTTGTTCAACTTCAATATTACACAAACTGTCCAATTCAAAATTGATGATCATTTTCATCCTTTAAGACAGGACAACAAGGGGCATCCATTACACTGATAAGCATGCCTTTAGATATAAGTCCTCTGCAGATGTGACTCCTATTTACTTAAATGTATATGCATTTGAGTTATTTTAATTTGGCAACACTGAGGAATAAACTATTCCAAACACCAATACAATACAGTATCATTTTACTATAAGACTAATTTTTATTATTATTATTCGTGACACCTCTAAGGTGTCAAGAATAATAATTCGTGATGGGTGTCCTCCCTTCGAAATCCATTCCAAAGACTCATCGCGAGAGGACACCCACTGTACAACTCTTCGTCTCCACCACTACACCGAACCTCTACTACCAGTCATCAACATCAACGCCATCCACTGCCCACCACAGCTAGTATTTTTTTGTCTGTATGCAGGATGAAAAACCCTGCTACCTCCATCGGCTAACTCACCTTCGATTGAAAACATCCGTATAAAGATTCCTCCCATCATGACGAGAATCTAACTTCGGTATTTTCCAATCGAAGGGCGCAATATACCATCATTCTTCCGATTGTGCTACAAAGGAATGATACTGGAACTTTTTTTTTAAAATCCCAACTAGCCTAATTGTTGAGTGGTTTGTGTATCCATTTTCCAACCAACGCAGGGCAGGTTTGAATTCATGTACAGTAATGTTTTTGAATGTGGAGATGAATTTCGGTGACTAGAGCGAGACCACACTATCTTGCTTATTGGAGACCTGAAGTGGCTTGTTAAAGTTCCATCTCTGGTCTCTAAAGCAGAGTTTCCAGATTATGTAAAACAAATACCAGACCATAAAAAATTATATACAATTAATAAAATCGAAAAAAAAAAAAAAACCTTAGCCCCTTCACAATACTAATGCAATATGGGTTTACTACCTTTTGTGGGTGGGAGTCAAAAAAAAAATGAAAAAAAGTCAAACCTACCACACAGCAATAAGATAACCTGAAATTCTGCTCTAGAACAAATATGATACTTTTTCGAACCATTTTAGACTTCCAATAAGCTGCCTGTTGACTAGACAGCAGATTATCCATGCAGTCAAGCAGGCAGACTTTTTAAGATTTGGATACACAGTTGCCCGCATCTTAAATACGTGAGCATGTTATCTCTGTGTCTTGTGATTGCAATGGTTGCCAATGCATAAGGACATAAGATCATTATTTTTCTAATCAGGACACTTTTTTAAACAGCATATTTTAATATATATAAAAAAAAGAAGCTAACTACAAACAGTACTTCCAAACCATGGATCACAGGATTCTAGATGCTTAAGCACATAATTTATGAATAATGGATTTTTTCCATAATAATTTTAAACTGCCACAATCCGTTAGAACAATTTCAATATCATAATACTCGATAATAACTGACCATAAGGATTACTTTTACCTAGCTACTGAAGGATTCAAGTAGACCTGAAAGAACCATCTAGTTAACGAAGACTTAAAATATACTATAATGAAAGAAAATATATAGCTCTCTCTCTTGAGCTATATATTTTCTTTCTTAAAGAAATATTCTAGTTACATATTAATAAGTAACAGTAACTTATGTTAACTTATTCATATGAAAAAAAGTAAAATGACATAATATCAATTGCACTAATATTGTAAACAGGCCCGATATTATATGGGGGGGGAAGATGGAATAAAAGGATTAAAAATAATTTTTAAAAAATTTAATTACATCTAAAATGCTTGTTCAGCTCCTAAGTTTTAACCAGAAATCTGCATTTAAAAAAATAATAAAAATAAAGATCAGTAGTTCACAAAATTTAGAAACATGCAACCTTTCACAAATAAAAAATTTCACCATTTCAGAAAGATGTGAATATCTGTGCTACTAATATTCAAATAAGTAAAACAATGAACAGGATATTGAAAAACTATTTATACTACTTTATTTAATATGGTTAGGTTATATAGTAACAACTTTGGACACTCGGCACAAAATTCGATTTTTCAAATATATATTCCTCTCTCTCTCTCTCTCAAATCATCATTAAAATCACAAATAACAAAAATGACCTGAATGACAAAAAAAAATAATGTATACTAGTTTAAAATTTGTCCATTTATTTTCCTATAACATGATCTTTAATACCTGTAAAATTAATAATGGTGCTTTATTTCTTTTATCCAAGAACCTTCGATGTGTATCAAAAGGTTCTTGGATACACATGCATCAACAACAACAAAAATGTTCCACAAGTAAAACAGATGCTTGTAATGATAAACAGAGGAATGAACAGCATTAAAAAGGAAGTGATACTTCCTTTGCATTGGTCATTAATAATGCCTAGACTAGATTACAGAGCACAACTATAATCATCAAGGATATAGGCTTGTCCAAACCAAGAAAGAGTGTTTTATTAAAAAAAAAAAAAAAAAAAAAAAAAATGAAGCTTAACACAAAAGCTAAAATAGTATAATTCAAGAAACAATCAGGAATTCTTATATGGCATTTTTTGTGCTTTAATAAACCATGCTATTTCTTTAAAAAGAAATAAAACAGCACAGAGAACTCTGATCTACTACTGACTCATAAAATGCCAATATCTCATTCACTCACACAAACTTCAACTGCCATTTGTTACCTCCAAAAAAAAAGAATTGAGAAAGCACATATGAACATTAACTTCTATTGCAATTATTTATATTAATTTATATTATAAATATAAACAATATAAATTTATATTTATATTGTAATAATGAACATATGAACAAAATTAAAAATCCATCCGGAATTAAATTTTCCTACAGGATCTTATATATAAATTATCCTTCTTAGTGAAAAAATACATTCAGAACTGACTGCATCATTAAGTGAAAACCAAGTTGTTCTCTAATCTACATATTCCTGATACATCAAGAACACAACTCTTTGGAATGTCAAAAAATGACAAAAATTAGCATGTTCTTTTGTATAAAATAATTACTTTTTTTAAAAAAAGTTAAAATATTGAACCTTATATGTATTCCATGAGATATTAAAAAGAAAACAAAATTATAAAATATATACAATGACATCTAATCACATCAAGGACTAGCCAAGGTGAAGGAATGAAGTAATCAGATTTAAAAAAAAAAAAGAAGCAGAACTGAAGCTGGCAAAAGCCACAGGTATACTCATTATACAGGGATAACTGCTACAATAATTAATTTCACATTTTTAATTAATACTTATTTTGTGACACCTCTAAGGCGTCCAAAGACACATTGTGGGATGGCACTCCACTTATCACATCCAGGAGCATATAAAGTGCCTTGTTCATGTCATTGTGCCTACTACTACTACGAACAGACAGGAAGAACTGTGGACATCTGCCTCAGTGAACACAAAAAATATATCCGGCACTTTCGCTATGGCAAGTCGGGTGTGGCAGACCATGCTTTGGATATCCCGCCACACAGGATCAATTGGTAAAAAACAAAAGCACTGCACAGAAGCTTCTACAAGTCAGAGAGATTGTTCCTGGAATCAACAAGTCTTAAAACATACTCCACACCTCAACAAGTATGGCTGTATAAATCTACCAAAGATTTGGGAGACAGTCATTCTAAGACCAAATAGATTTTTTTTTTTTCTCAAAACTTTGGACTACTATTTTTCAAAACTTTGGACTACTGTTTTTTTTTTTTTGTTGTTGTTTTTAACTTAGATGGCACCTAATTAGGACATTAGTCTTGTGTTGCATGCTGCAATTACTTATACTAGTCCCACTGTTACACCGGATTGTGGTTGTCTCGCTATTGTAACAAACTTTGTTTGTGTGCTCTGAAGATGCTGGATATAATACCAGCGAAATATTAGCTTTTAGGTTAATATTTCGGTATTGATGCAAACACAGATTGATAAGAAAATAACTATTTTCTTATCAATCTGTGTTTGCATCAATACCGTTAAAATCCAATTTTAACATATATTTGGTTTAATCCTTTATCCAAGTGTAAGCAAACAAAGTTTGCACCTAAAGGATTTTCAGGACTGGGGCAACTCACGGGAAAGGAGGTATAACTTCTCATCACTTGCCTTAGTATCCCATAATGCAAAGCACATCTCTTTGAAGACATGTATAATACTATGCATTAAGGGAAGGATCACTATTCAGACCAGTTTTGACCTTTATTGAGGTCTCATCAGTGGGAGCCAGACCCAGAGGTGGTGATACTAAGGTGGAAGTAATGTAGAAGTCATATTTCCATATATCAGTTGCCAAAAGGTGTCGCACCTTATTAAAATTCTCTGGATTAGAGATATATCTCTAATCCAGAGAATTTTGCTTTGCATTATGGGATACTAAGGCAAGTGATGAGAAGTTATACCACCTTTGCCACGAGTTGCTCCAGTCCTGAAAATACTTTAGGTGCAAACTTTGTTTGCTTACACTTAAAGGATTAAACCAAATACATAACTGGTAGCATAACCTTATGAAAAAAACTTTCATCATCACATTTTAAGCATTAAGGTTGCAATCTAATAACTTAGTAGTTGTTGTTTTTTTTTTTAATAAAGTACTTATTCTAGATCTCCAGATTATTCTTATGTGTTTTTAGTGCTACTTAAGTTTTTTTCAATGGTCTCATAACATCTTGCTGATTCATATTACAAGAGTGATATGGCACTGGTAATATAAATTTCTAAATTTAGCATAACAATGTAATACAATAAGCCATCAATTATCCACCCACAGCAAGAAATCAATTTGCTGTTTAGAGTCTTAATTTTCACAAATCCATATAAAGGGATTTATATGGTACTGTACCAGAAATTGGTTAACCTCTTTAGCAGTTGATTCTTGAAGGTTAGAAAACTTAGAGATCACTGTATTTATATGTATATTTTTATGAAGGTTGTAAACCTGTAGTACATCAATACTATGAGTAATTAAATGCAATTACACATATATCAAAATCGTTCCCCCAACACACACACACTGACGAAGTCACGAAACACCTTTAACACAATACTGTTATATGTAGGCAAATGATTAGGAAGAAGAAATATATTGTTGTATTTAAATTAAAGATGCCAAGAAGTTATATTCTTGGTTTCATCCCATATCCAAGTATAAGCAAACAAAGTTTGCACGACTGAGCTACTTGTATATAGAGGCTAATGCCTTCACACCAATTGCCTTAGTATCCCATAATACAATGGACACATCCTTACGGACATGTATAATTGTTCGACAACAGATGCGAGACCCTCAAACACTTCTGAGCATGACAGAAGATGGCAAATCCATTCCTATAATAGGATAACCAATGATGAGTGTTTATTATTATACGTCGGAAAATTAGCTTTTTTTTTTTTTTTATGAAACTTCTAGTTTTTAAAATGGTAACCATTTTGCTTGTACAACAGTTGGAAAATTTTATGTATAAAGTACGTGATTTCATATGTTGGTAACGAATTTGTACATCACCTTATTTCTTTGCCCCTTCAAATGAATTGATTCTTCTTGGCAATCTACCAGCCACCAAGGTTCTTGCATCTGTGGCCGGACGGTAATGCTATGCATTATGGGAAGTGCCATTACCCAAATGGTTTCAACCTTTACTGAGGTCTCATCAGTGGGAGCCAGACCCAGAAGTGATACCAAAGTTGAATAAAGAAGTCATATTTCTATATACAAGTGTCAAAAGGTATCGCATCTTATTACTAAATTACTCTGGATTAGAGATAGATGTATATGGAAACATGACTTTTGCATGTTTCCATATACATCTATCTCTGAAGACTGTTCCACTGTTTTGATTTATGGTCTAAATGAGCCAGACCCAGAAGTGATACTTGGTATCACTTCTGGGTCTGACTCCCACTGATGAGACCACAATAAAGGGCAAAACCAGTCTGGGTAGTGGCTCCTCCCATAATTCATAGCATTATACATATCTGTAAGGATATGTCCATTGCATTATGGGATACTAAGGCAACCGATGTGAAGTCATTAGCCTCTATATACAAGTAGCCCAGTTGTGAAGTGACTTCATGTACAAACTTTGTTTGCTTACACTTGGATAAAGGATGAAACCAAGAATATAACTTCTTGGCATATTTAATTTATAGCATAACCAAGTGGGAAAACTTTCAACATCTAATGCTATATTTCTTGAATACCTGGAGACCATAGTATAAAAAATACAATGTTAGAAAGTCTGTCCCAGAGAGCTGATCACTACTATAGGCTGGGCAGTATAAAGGAAGATTTAGATGGATGGATTGCCAAATTAGCTGAATGAGCAATTATTGTGGCAGACTATCTATGAGGACATGACATGCAATGGAAGAGGGAAAAGACACATTAGCAAAGGAAATGTAATTTATGCAGCTTTTCAATTAAAAACATTGAAAAATTACATGAAATAGCATGTCATGGAGGAGGGTTTTAGAACACTGATCTGGTGGCAGCATCAGAAGATTTGCACACACAAAAGGCAACCAACTAGACATAGTGATCATGCAATCCTGACTGAAAAGTGGCCAAATACATGGAACTGTCAGTTAAGGAGGATATGTGTCTAACTACATATTGTTCCAAATTGCTCTGAAGGTTTATCATCAGACTGCATACCTAGTGTCAGGAGGATTCCACTGTTTTGATTTATGGTCTAAGTGACTAAGGCTAAGAGAACAATGTATTATGCCTGATAAGTGTGTGTGTACACAATGCAAGCATGCACACACAATATATTATTTACAGAGTAATTGAGTCGGTTAAATGACATGTTTAAATTTATTAACCGACTTAAACATCAAGAAAAAATACAAGAGATTTAATAAGATTTCACTAGTTTCATTTGAAATGCAGACTTCATCAGGTGAATACAGTACCAAGAAAACAACACCTTAAAAATATATTGTACTTTTTTCTTGGTGAATATATGGTTATTAAAAACATTGAAAACCAACAGAGTTGTGTTTGAAATTGCGTCCGAGTGTTAGTTCTAGCATGAAGCACTGTGCATGTGAATGATATCACGAGTGTGCCAAAACTGGATTACAGCACTATGTGAATCAGGCAGGCTGTAAATGAGATTGCTGTTTAGATGGGCAGGGTTGAGAGCTATTTCTTTGGATTCCAAGATACGTCTTTCTAATTCATCGGAGCATTTATGGATGTTTGAAGTTGAGTTCCAGTCTATTTGATGTTGTCATCCTTCAACATTGGTATTGGCCGAGAATAAAATGTGGCTGGATAGGGCACTAGCATGGACTCTGTTATAATATGGTTTGCCGCAGCTGCAAATGATTTTGTATACTCCTGGGAATTAAAGAATGTCGTGTTTAACTTTAGGTTGACTGAGGTAAGATCAGAGTTTTCGAAAGGTGGAGAAATATGTTTTAACATTAAATTTCTGCAGGATTTTCGCTAGTTTAGTTTAAGATAAAGAGAACTTATATACAGTAAGGAGATGTAGGCTGTTGGGTTTGAGTTATCTTCATTACTATGTTGATTACGTACACTAAGACGATTATAGATATTTTTAGGAGAGTAACCATTATTTAAGAAAGTCCTTTTTTTTTTGTCCTTTTTGGTACTTTTTTAAAATTCTACCTATAGGTTCTGAGATTCCTGGAATGTAGGGAAATGGAACTCTGCAGACTGTTGAAGAAACCTTAGGTATTGGAACATAAGATTCAGTTATCTATTAGAATTGATTAGGGTGGTAATTATTCAATTCCATTAACTTTTTAATGATTGAAAGTTCTTGTTGTAAGATTTCTGGAGAAGAGCAAACTTTATGTGCTCTATTAATTAGAGATTTAAGAATGCAAATTTTTGAGATGTGTGGTGAGCAGACTTTTTATGAATGTATCTGCCAGTAAATGTGGGCTTTCAAAAGACACCTTGTAGATAAGGTACCAGAAGAAGTTCGAGTAAGGAGGATGTCCAAAAATGGTAAAGTACCAGAATTTTCTTTTTCCATGGTGAATTGGATACGAGGGTGAAGGCTATTTATCTGTTGTAGAAAAGTGAAAAGTTCATCTTCAGTATGTGACCGACCAAATGGCAAAAACATCATCGACATAATGATACCAGAGAGATGGTTGAGGATGAATGGATGAAAACATAGTGTCTTCGAATTATTTCAAAAAATAGTTAGCCAAAGGTGGAGACAGAGAGCTACCCATAGCAGTACCTTCAACTTGTTTGTAGATCTTGTTTTTCCAACTAAAATAACCTGAATGAATAACAAATTCAAAAATCTTTGCGATATCTGGAGGGTAATCTTCATATAATAATTTGACTGTGTCGGTTAATGGAATATTGGTAAACAGAGACACAATGTCAAAACTGACTAGCAACTCAGACTCTTTGATTTTTTCCAAGGAAATCTGTTGAATTTCCTATGTAGGATCTTGAATGTCCAGTGAGAGCACTTAAAGAACATGACAAGACTTTTGCAATTCGATAGGTAGAAGAATCAATGCAATTCACGATAGGTCGTATTGGATAGCCTTCTTTATGGATTTTTGGGAGACCATATAGACGGGGAGTTCTTCCAAAGTAGGTGTGTATTTTATCAACGAAATTTGGGTCCCAACTGATAATCTCATCAAGTAATTTATTTAATTATTTATCCTATAGAAGATGTACTATTAGTTTTAGTATGAAATATCTGTACCTTATTAATTAAAAGTTATTACTGTGGTCTTACATGTTCCTTTAATAATATTTTTAAGATGTTTTCTCCATGATACTTTCACCTGACGAAGTCGGCATTTCCGATGAAACTAGTAGTGAAACCGTATTAAATCTCTTGTATTTTTTCTCGGTGTTTAAGTCAGTTAACAATTTTAAACATGTGTGTGTGTGTGTGTGTATGAAAGAATGATCATTAACTCGGTTAACATACATATTTTTATAAAGAATTGAATGACTAGAACCAAGATTTAAGTAAAAAGGTTTTAATATAAAAACATGACTAGTTTCGGCTTGTAACAGCCTTCATCAGGTGACATTATAAAAGAAAGAAAAAAGAAAAAACACTGAAGCTTAAATAAACTACGAACATCATAGAGTCTCTATACATAACTGACATTTAAATCATTGTGACTTTGTGACTTTGGTTTTCATCATTAGGATTAGCCGAGAAAAGGATATGACTTGATAATGCACTGGCTCGCTCTCTCTTGTAAGTAATGTCCTCATGTGTTCTTCCATACGCAATTTGACAGATTTGCCTGTCTGTCCAAAATAAGGAATATCACAATCACACAATATTTTATATACACCAGGGTATTTGAGTTGATGATGATAAGGTTTTAGGTGGCTTATTAAGAAACAGATCTTTGGAAGTGGAGTGAACAAGGTTTTGATATTATATTTTCTTAGAACTTTTGCTAATTTATATGAAAGTGTACTTATGTAAGGAATAGATATATTGCCTTTGAATCTATTTGTTTCTTCTGAGTGATGTCTAGGAGGATTAAAAAGGAATTTTTCAACGATTCTCCTGGAATATCTATTAACTTTGAAAGAAGTTTTGAGATGGTTTATTTCTGTAAGAAGTTCATTTGGGTCATCCAGAAGAGAACAGGCTCTATGTCCCAAGGTGGAAATTATTCCAAGCTTATGAGGAGGGAAGTGATGGGACTGACTATGCAGACATCTGTTGGTATGTGTGGGCTTTCTATATATCGATATTTTGAGTTTACCAGAAGAGCGAGTCAGTTTGACATCAAGATAAGGCAAGGAATTATCCGTTTCAAGCTCGGCAGTAAACTTAATACTTTGATGTCGGCTATTGAGATGTTCGAGGAAAACCATAAGGGAATCATGTCCATTGCTCCAAATAATGAAGACATCATCTACATAGAAGAACACATGAGGAACATTGCAAGAGACAGTGAGCCAGTGCATTATCAAGTCATATCCTTTTCTCGGCTAATCCTAATGATGAAAACCAAACTCACAAAGTCTGCTGGGAAAAATCTACTAACATCTTCCGTTGCAATGAGGAACTAGAGAGAAAAATCATGGAATCTAGAGAAATCATCTTCAATCCTGTTCATCTAAATAATAAGATGAACAGGATTGAAGATAAGAGCTACAACCTCCCAGATTGTCATTCAGCTGTAATCATGTACTGGCATTCACGAGATGCTACTGGCACGCACTTTCCCAACAATACAACTAACGAAAGAACAGCTTTAAATACAACCACAATGATTTAATGTCAATTATGTATAGAGACTCTCTCTATGATGTTCATAGTTTATTTAAGCTTCAGTGTTTTAGTGTTTTTTCTTTCTTTTATAATGTCACCTGATGAACGCCTTTACAAGCCGAAACTAGTCGTGTTTTTATATTAAAACCTTTTTTACTTAAATCTCGGTTCTAGTCATTCAATTCTTTATAAAATATATATATACATAATCACTTTTTTGTGTGTGCATGCATACGTTAGTTCTGTTCTTCTGGCCAGTTTGCCTGTTTTACAAGATAAAAAAAATCCAAGTTTCTGGAATGAAAAAAATCCTGCTACCTCCATATAAGACTGGCTGATAGGTAATTCCATCTTCAATAGGAAATCCCTTATAAAAGTTCTTTACATCTTAAATGAAACTCAAACTGAGATCTTTCCAACCAAAATGCATTGTCATTACTGAATGAGCTAGCTATAAAGGCCCCAGTGTCAGGAGAATAAATCAGGTGACTTTAACCTGAAGACTCAATTTTCTCTCATTATCCAGATGAAAGAAACTTAACTGAGTAGGCCAAAAGTAACCCTAAACAGTTCTTTCACTATGTAGTGAGAAAAAAAATAACAATTACTGAATGTTAACTGAGGTAGCTTGAATACCACAACCAGACTGTGCCATCAAAATTAGACAAGAGCACCACATTATTTGCCAGTGGGTGACGTAGTATGTTACAAAACAGTTCATAGCTGACATTTCTTGTATTCCAGATGGTGTGCCAAATACCTCTCTAAAAATTCTTCATGCTGTTCAAAAGAGAACACTTCAGTTGATTGACAATCCCTCTCTCCAGCCACTGTCTCAAACATTTCTGCATTTCTTCTTTCCTACAGATACTTCCAAGGCCACTTCAGTAGAAATGGTCATTTTCTCCCCTTTCTGCTAAACCTATAATAACATGACCTCCAGTTCTTCAAACAGAAGATCATCATATTCCTTCTGAAATCCTTGCCCATACATGGTATCAATTTGCTATAAGTTTTACAATCTTTATGGGAAAAACTGACTATAGAGTAATTGGTTTCCAATATAAAATGCTTTCCAACGTCCAGTTTTCAAATATCTTTAGCATCACTGATGTGTTAATTAAACAGTTCATGAATGCTGAAATTAGAAAAGTGCAAGCAGCAAAAGAAACACTTAAATTACTGAGTGATCACTGTGCAAGGATGGAGATATTACAGTAAAAAGGACTGGTGTGAAAATAGAAGTAGATGAATTAGAGGGGCTCATGATAAAATCTGAATGTGAATGCACCATAGAATTGAATATCAGCTTGTATGTTACAAAAAAGTGTAAAAGAAAAGAAATGACTGTGCAACTGAAGAGCCATTTAATTCTCAGCACTGGCAGCATTCCAAGAAAGTTGAAAGAGGACAAAATAGTTCCATTAAATAAAAGAGATGCTAGACAGATGCAGCAAATTACAGACCAATCAATATCTGAGAAATGGTGATTAAGGTACTAAACAAACTGGTCAAAGGCACAATTCAGATAGAAATATTATATTCTATAGGAACTTTGTGAAAAGTGGGTCTTGTCTTAGTAATATACTCACTTTCTGAGTTGGCTAAAGGAAATGGCCACATCATAATATTGCTGGCCTTTGCAAAGACATGATACTATATGAAACTGCCACATAAACTGGAACTAAATTGATATGGAGATGAAGCTAGTTACACAGATAAGAGGATGGTTGATGACAGACATCAAAGATAAGGCATGTCAGCTGTGGTGTGCTACTGAGATCTGTACTTAGCTGTTATTTAATTCATACATAATAACATTGGGAATGATTTTGAAAGTGAATGTTTGTTTGCATATGATGCAAAACGAAAGAGAGAGAGAGAGAGAGAGAGAGAGCAATAGTTAATAAAGATAATTATGAGAACCTGATGATTTAAATGGAGTGCTTAAGAAAAGATAAAAGTTGGTCACATGATATGACAAAGTGTAAAGTCATGGATTAATGGATGAAAAAAAATTACAAGCTGTATACTGGACTGCAGGAAACTGATGCAACTAGAAATCTGGGAATGGTGGCAGATGGGATTTGAAGTTCAGAAGACATATTACAAAAGTAGACAAAATAGGATCACTCAAATGTTGAAAAACACATTGAGAAGTAGAGATAAGGAGGTCATTATCAATCTTTATAAAGTTTTGATGCTAAGTTACAAAGTTTCATTATAACTTACAAATAGGATTTTTATAAGACTAGAGAAAAAATTTTTTCATTATGTGACAAGAAAGAATAGATGCAGCTGTGCAGGAGTGTGGTTAGCAAATGCTAGATTTTTTTTATTTATTGGGAGAGTGGTGAATGAGCAGAATGAACTGAAAGAGACAGTGCTTTGTCTATAAATGAGTTGAGGGATGACATGGCAGATATTGTGAAAATAAAAGTTTTGTAGGCCTCCTACAAGAAGTCTTTGGGCTCCATGGAGATGCCAATATAATAATATTAAGTAGATCAGTACTATGAGCAGGCCAAGGGTTAGATAATGGGGAATTTCTTATCTAGAATCCAACAGTACTTTTTCCAAGCTACTTCAAAAAGCAGAATGGTAGTCACACACTGGGTGACAAAAATTATCTATGACATAAAGGCACCATGAATTAGAACTGACAGCCTATTAGTACAAGTGTATCCACTCTCAAATGACAGGCTGTTGGGTCTATCAGTTTTACACAGGAGAGATACATTAAACAAAATTTCCAGCAATAATACAATATACCAGAATACCAAACAATCCTTACTCTTCCAACTCTCTGGACCTTTTCTTAACCAGCACTCCCTCTATATACAATGTCTGCTCTCCTCTTGGCAACTAACCATAATCTTTTCAAAGTCTCCTTTTCTACAGATCATTTTCACTGCCAATCATGGTCTATAGCAGAATTTTTATGCCACCGTTAGATTACTGCTTTTCACTCTCCTGATCATAACATCTGCACTGAAATATTAACCAAAACAATCCTCACTGGAATGAGGTCGTTCATTCCTCACTCCACTGCAAACTCCAACCCTTATCTAAGTCTAAAAATGTGCCTCTGTGGTCCAATGTAGCATATATTCAATAGCTTAAATCAAAAACCAATTTCTCATCCAAAATCAACTTATACTACAGTCCAAAACAAGTGTAAAAAATTTTGGAACAATTCCAATGCAAACTTCATATGAATGAAATGCAGTAAGCATACTTCCTGCTCAACTGGCAGATATGCTTTCTAATTTCTCACTAAGGCTGTTGAGTGTAACTTCTGCCCTTCCTTGTTTCCACTTCTCACATCCTGATGGTAGCATGAAAACCTCACTCTAGGATAAGGCAGACTTGGCATCAGCCTTTTCCTCCAACTCTTGTTAAGATAACCAAGACAAATCATCTCCAGTACTACCACAAACTGCCCGTTGCATGCCTTCGATCCTTCACCAGAAAGAAAACAGAAACTTGATACTAATAAGGCTCCTGGATCCAGATGGTATTCCTGCGTTTGCACCCCAGATTTAACATCCAATCTGTATCACCCATAAGGTATCATATTCATCTGGCATCTACCACAGCATGGAAGCAAGTCTTTATCTAGATATACCTAAAAGGAGAGAAAAGTTAGCCATCAAACTATAATCCCATCTTAGAACTCTCACAAGTGATGGAGAAGGGCGTCAACAACCAGCCTCTTCACTACCTGAAGACCCATCTAATTAGTGATAACCATTACAGATTCTGTCATTCTCATTCTACAACAGACCTCAGTAACCATACCAACTTTTGGATACAGGCAGAAGATATAGAGAAACCATGTGGTAGCCTTCAAATATTTAGTTGTCTGGCATTAGGGCCTTCTAACAAGTGACCAACTTAAGGTTTCTCTCTCTCTCTCTCTTGCCCTTTGTATTGCCAGCTTCTCTAGTCATTCGTTGCATGTCATAGTAAACAAATTCCTCTCATCAGATTTCGTTATCAATGCTAGAGTATCCCCATGGTTCTGTCTCATCCATGCTCTTCCACCTTAACATCAATGACCATTTCTCTCTTCAACTTCAAATCCTATGCACAGTTTTGCTGAATGGCATTCCTCATTCATCTTCTTCATTCAAGACACTGTAATACTCAAATGAGTGAATCCTTGTGATCTATGACCAATGACTTATATACTAATCTCATCATTCTCAAGTAGAGTGATGAAAACTTGGTGAATTTTAATTTATTAAACTCATTCCTGTCTTAATACCTGCAAGAAAGACCCTACCTCACTCCTGCCTACTATTTATAATAATCTGATATCCTTTGAAGATCAGTTTCCCCTTCTTAGGCTGAATGTCACATCCAACTTATCCTGGAGAACCAATAAAAAAACTTATTTTTTTGTTCAAAACCTTGCTTCTCTCCTGCTCAACCTGTAATATTTTATAAGTCTCAGATCAAACCAACCTTGTTAAATTGTTCTCACATTTGGGAATTCAGGAGATACAGAAGAGGGTAAGCTGCTTAACAGGTGACCTTTTCTCACGCTACTTTTACTCACTTTCCCCATGGATCCACAGTTTCTGCATTATTCCTGTTCTAAAAAGGTACCTTAGGCAATGTTCTGCTGAAATAGCCCATTTCTTCTTCTAATTATGTAAGAACTAAGCAGCCACTGTCCAACTCAAACAAACTTATCTTCCTTCATTCTATCTACCTCTGTTCTTTGGAACAATATTCCTCTATACTGTTTTTCCCAATAAGTACAATCCCAAACTCTTTAAGAAACATTAATAGATTACCCCCTTCTCCTTAATCATAACTTTTCATGTGTGAGATCATTATTAAAAAAATAAATAAATAAATAAAAAAATCTCACAACATTCTCCAAATATCTGGGTCAACTTAAAATAAATAGCCAGACCTTTAAAGAAGTATAATATCTGAAATATTCTCAAGTCTATATCAAGTTGGCTACCCGTGTTCCCCAAAACACTATCTCCACACAGTTCCTGATATATATAAAAGTTCCCTACCTGCAAAACATCCATCAAGGAGAGCACACCAAATACATCTGATTCCAGAATTATAGACATATATAATAACTATGCCATGGACACCACCCACACAGGTAAATAGAAAAATCCATGCCTTATCATAGCAAGTACAAATATTGCATTTTTTTTTTTACATCAGTAGCTGTCATTAGAAACAAACCTAACTTAAATAAATATGGCTGTATGAAATATCCCATGAAATGGAAAGCAATTCTCAAACTTCTCATTCCTACTAGCATTCACAGAAGATGCTAATTCTAGAACTTCAGGCTTTGTCTAATAATTTCCACTTTGTAGAAAGTTTTTTCATTTGATTATAAAGTAAATTATACTTAACAAGAAGTTATATTCTTGTTTAATCCTTTATCCAAGTGTAGGCAAACAGTGTTTGTATTTGCATGAAGTATTTTCATAGCAAAGCTACTTGTATACAGAGAGTGCTAATTTTGCATTGTGAAATACTAAAGCAACTGAAGCAAAGTACAATTCGTTTAAGATGTGTATATTACTATTCATTATGGAAAGGGATCACTAGCCAGACTGCTTTTGAAGTCTCATCAGTGGGAGTCAGATCCAGGAGGCTCTAAGGCTGAACTAATGCAGAAGTCACATTTTCCATAATACATAGCAATATACACATATGAAAAAAAAAAAAAAAACATGCTTTGCATTATGGGATAGATACTAAGGTAAGTGATGTGAAGTCATTAGCCTCTATATATGAGTTGCCCAATTGTGGAATTACTTCATGAGCAAACTTTGGATAAAGTTTGTGCATGATAAAGGATCAAACCAAGAATATAATTTCTTGACATCTTTAATTTGTGATATAATCAAGTGGAAAAACTTTCAATTTCACAACTATCTTTGATCCAGAGTATTTTAATAATAAGTTGATGCAACTAGGGAACTGACAGTGCCTTTAACCTGGCTTTTCAATGAAAGTCTGGCTTCAGCAAAGGTGCACAGGGAATGGAAGGAAGGTAAGATAGTGCCATTGCATAAGGGTGGTAACAGACTGGAAGTGTCTAATTATAGGCCAGTCTGTGTGTCATCAGTAGTTGTTAAGATCTTGGAGAAAGTGGTGAGGGACCGTATACAGCATTGGGCAGATGAGGGTAATGTTATCTGTGAGAGTCAACATGGATTTGTGAAAGGGCACTCTTGTTTTAGCAATATGCTAGCCTTTTATAATAAAGTTACAAGAACATTAGATGAGGGAGAGGCATATACTGCAATTTTCTTAGACTTAGCAAAGGCATTTGACAGGGTGCCACATGATAAGCTGATATTTAAGTTGCAGCACATAGGTCTGGATGTGAGATTGGTCAACTGGATTCAGGATTGGCTGTCTGATAGGTATCAGAGAGTTGTGTATGGTGAAGCAGTTTCAAGGAGGCAGTGGGTTACAAGTGGGGTCCCACAGGGCTCAGTACTAAGACCTATATTGTTTAACCTTAAATCAATGACATTGCCAGTGGATTGCAAGGGGATATTCAGTTGTTTGCGGATGATGCGAAACTGGGAAGGATTATTAGTAATACTGCAGATGTGGTAGCCCTGCAAGAGGATTTAAATAAGCTAGATAGATAGATGGGTAAATGAATGGGAGTTTCAGTTTAATGCAGCAAAATGTCAGGTCTTGAGGTTTGGGAAACATCAATGGGATGCTGCATATTCTATGGGAGGAGTTATACTGGAGGAAGTAGGGGAGACAAGAGATCTGGGGTTGATGATTGATAGAAACCTGAAGTTTAGGGGACATATTGCAAAGGTGGTGAAGGTAACACAGAGAATTGCTGCAACTATGAGAAGGACACTGACCTGCAGAGATAAGAGGGTTATCATTCCGTTGTATAAGTCTCTGATCAGAGACAAGTTGATCTCTTGTCTCTGATCAGAGACTTATCACACTTGGACTATTGTTCTCAGATTTGGTCTCCAGGATTTGAAGGGGATAAATTAACCGACTTCCTAAGAAACATAAAGTCTTGACAGACTTTATGTTCTTAGGAAGGACCTCCCATGATGAGTCTTTTGACTCCATGGAGGGCTGAATAATAATAAGAATAATAATAACTTATTGATATGGAAAACATATGATTTCTGTACTAGTTCAACTCAGTATCTTCCTGGTTTGACACCCACTGATGAGACCTCAATAAAGATCAAAACCAGTCTAAGTAATGATACACTTCCCATAATTGTCATATCCCCACGTGTC
Source organism: Typopeltis vanoorti (assembly GCF_054136105.1). Classification (NCBI taxonomy): domain Eukaryota; kingdom Metazoa; phylum Arthropoda; class Arachnida; order Uropygi; family Thelyphonidae; genus Typopeltis; species Typopeltis vanoorti. The sequence goes on along the minus strand of NC_143574.1, from coordinate 3,726,163 downwards.
CTCGAGGGTACAGAGGTCTGACATACGTCAGTTTAAAGGCCGAAGTTAACCCTGTGAAAATGGCCTGTCCTCAGCAGAGTGCCAACGGCATCAAACAATTGGTCCCCTTCCAACTACTAACCGCGCTCAGACTTGCTCAACTTGCATGAGCCATCAGAAGGGGAGACTCTACCAATCGACCAACCTTCACTGGCACCTTTCCATTATGCAAAGTAATATACATGTCCAGGAGGAAATGTGCTTTGCATTATGGGATACTAAGGAAACTGATGTGACGTCAGTAACCATTATGGATAAAGGATTAAATAAGAATTTCTTGCCAAGTATAGTTTAATTTCCACAAAGTGGAAATTAAACTATACTTTTATATTGTAAAGAAACACTTCAGTTTTTATACAATACTTCAATGACATCTACAGATAAAAATACCAGTCATTAAAAACTGTTGTTTAATTTATTCCCATACACATTAATTTCATTAAATTGTCAAGATAAGCTGAATTCTATTAAACTGTCTACAGTAATAACATGCTATAGGCTTTTAATATTTTGTGGGTAGGATCTACATTAAAAATAGAAAAATAAGTTAATTTTTCTTAAGAAATAAGAGCAGTTTGGTTAATCATTCACAAAAGCATCTTAATAAATATGTATATTTCTTCACTCATTGAAATCACTACAGTATATTTAATGTATAAAAATATAATTAGTGACCACCCTACTAGCCATGGTATGTTTACATATCAATCAAATAGATATAAAATGTTCATTGAAATTATATTCAGATATAATTGAAATAACACAAATTTAAAATGGTTACTATACAAGCAAATTAACCTAGGTAATAAACACGCAATTTACAGACAAAAAATAAAACCATGACTGTAGATGCAAACTGGGCATAGATGTAAACAGTGGATCATGCAAAATAAAGTGAACTCTCCTCTTGGTTTTCACCCATATGAATGGATGGTGTTTCTTCATAATTCATATATAATGATGTTAAAAATTATTACAAAAAATTACAAAGTACATGTAATTAACAACACAGTGTTTTCTTTTTAGATATGGTGCTTTATATTTGTAATATTTCTACAGTATGAATATTATACATCTCTTTATCAATGTATAATTCAACGTAAATCTTATAGATGATTTAACAAAAAGGATTGAGCATATGACCAACAGGCAATGCAATGATTTTGATTTGTTTTCCATGTGAGAGGCTACTCCAACATGGGTGTTTGCAAAACTATCCAGGTTTAAAAATTATTAGTTATCTAAATAAATAAAAAAAAAAAAAAAGCTTATATAGCAGATGATTTTCATCACACTGTCTGATCCTACTACTATACTCCTTACTGGAAGTCCATAATACAAATATCACCAAACAAAATACAGTACCATACAATTTAAAATGTATATAAAAACAGCTTACTAGCACTGTGTGCATACAAAATGCATAATGTAGATAAAATTTTGTTGAAAACTGACATAAGCAAAAGGTTTGCTTCTCACTTCTAGACAGCAAAATTATAAAAAAAAAATTTCTCAGCTCTCCACAGAATGGAGACCTGAGAAAAATCTTATGACATAAGGTTTCTCTTATCAACCCTTACTGTAAGAAACTAATACTAACCATTATTCACACATTACTTATTATACTTCTCATTCACCGAAAAATCACTCACAAATATTTCTGGCAATCCATTTGCCATCATCCAAGCAAAAGAATTCTAGTTCTCACAACTTTGCTAAGCACACTCTTATGCAATTTTAAGGGATGATTCCCTCCCCTCCCCCCATTCTCCTCATTGCAACTATGTATTGAAAAAAAGTACTGTGTCAATCCTACAAAACCCCTTTAATAACTTATGCTTCTATCATATCTCCTCTTTCTGCTATCAATTAGCCTTCAAGCCCTCAGAGGAATCATTCTATAGATGTGTCACAATCTTCATCACTCGCATCTGGATCCTCTCTATCTTCTACCCACAGAATCCAAGAGACCAAAACTGAACACAGTAGTCCAGATGGCCATAATTATTTAACCTAATAAAAAGGAATAATAACCTCCCTGTCAGTGTGTTATTTGACATTCGGATAATTTGATATGCTATTTTGGTTCCCCTTTGCAATAAGTCCTCTAAACTTCAACTCCTGTTGGCAATTGCCTTAAACTCATGGCCTCATCAGTTTCCTCATTTCACTTACACTTTATCATATTAAACTGGCAGACATTTCTGCTTGCCTTTACTACAAATCTAAATCATCCTGCAGGATCTCCATATCATATTATTACTACTATTATGTGACACCTAGTAGTCAAAAGACTTCATGAGTGGGCACACTACACACAACTCCAAACCACCACTAATAGTATTTTCAGTATCTTTAATGACTTCTGCCCTTCCTAGTTTTGATCATCAACAAAAAACTGGATTTCTCTTATACCATTTCCTATATCACTGATGTACAAATTAAATAATTTGCTTGCCTGGCTTTCTAAGTGGTTAGCACATCTGCTCTCCAGTACTGTTGTGAGCATGGATATTTGTGAGACTAATTTCATCACCTAGTGTGAGATCACCTCCCTGCTTAGTGAAGCCTGAAGTAGCTTCTAATAAGCAGGGAGGTGGTCTCACACTCAAATAACAAAAAAAGTGTTGCTAAGTTTCCAACCTTTCATGGATGGGATTAAAGAAATAAAAAATAAAATAAAATAAAAAAACAGCAGCTGCCCTGCAGTACAGCACTAGTCACTCATCTTCTCCTAAATTCAACTACCATATACTACTTTTTGTGTATATGGTGGAGTTGTCTCTGTCCATCAGCCCATTTCATCCATTCTCTCCCTAGGCCTCCTATGTCACATCATCTCTAATGACTAATATCATAAGTTTACATGCAATAGCAACTAACTTTGATCTTGCAAAAGAAGTGGATGTTGATAATTATAAGATGACAATCAAACATTTTGGATGAAAATTCAAGGAAATTACTAGGGATCAAGAGTTTAACTTGGTTGCAGAGGTACACAGATGTTGTCTACAAAGTCCAAGTAGAAAACTTATCCTGGGCAACCACATTTATATACATGACATGTAGATCAGCACATTGCATAATCATATATATATATACACACATACACATCAAATATTATTTTAGAGCCCTCATTCCAGAAAGAAATCATATAAATTAAAATATAAATAAAAATCTTGTTTTGTTATTTAACTGAAAATCCACAACTGCTCTGATTTTGGAGAAAGGTAACTGCTTAAATTTCTCCTGTCCTGGGATCTCCTGTGACTGGTAGACGAAGTTCTAATGCAAACAAATCCCCTACAGTCACAAGACATACAGGACAACTCAAACGGTGATCCATGTATAACAAATCTAAAAGTGTTTGTGAGAGGTGGGATGTATGTACAAAGACATACAAGCGAAATTCGTTTTCTTCCACATTTTCAATAACTTAAGCACACAACTGAAAAAAAAAAAAAAAAAAAAACAGTACTCAAAAGAAATATATATGTTTGGCGTTATCATCTAGCAGTCAGTTTAAATAACCACATCTACAGAAATGAAATAACTCCATCTCTAATAATAATAACCGCAAAACATAAATACCGAATTCAACTGAAGCCAACATAAATTGAGAAAAGATAAGCGAGAAGTGAATGAAAGAATTAATCAGTTTTCTTCATCTGTTCATCGTCTTCAATGTTGTTCAAAAGAAAAAGTGTAAATTTCTTTCATAAGGTAAGCCAAGCCTACGCTTCCTAAATCACATAATGCAAAAAAAAAAAAAAAAAAAAAATCGACTTTCCAATTCCTATAAACAACCCTCTAAATAGAAGTGATTTTATCTTTTAATAAACGATCCACTACTCATAACAAACTTGCCAGAAGGCCTATCAAGACAATCACAAGACGCTATCCGAAAAATGTTATTATATGGAATTGTCACAAGTTACGTAGTTTCATTTTAAGGTCGCTTTCATATTGCACAGCATCCTCTTCCTTGTATAGATTGAACCTTACTTCCAGGAAAATGTTTACATTCTGCAAATTACTGCTACTCATTTACAAAAAATATATGAGAGCTGCTCATCTGCCCTTTCCAACATAAATTAAACTTTGCATAAACGGCTAACTAGAAAATCACAGTTGAAAAAAAAAGAGGGGGAGATAAACTTTCAATACTAATGAACATTATTTCGAATAAAGAAATGCTTCATAACTTCTGACAATCAAATTATACATATAACTAATAATATTACCTATATGTCACTTAAGTTGTTCAATCCCAACAACTTCAAGAGGTGACAGATATAAACAAGTGCACATCAAATATGTAACCCTAATGATTCCTACCTGAGACATTTGAGGACGTAAACTGATTTCTTTGAGATCGATACATCCGGGAGCTAACTTGTTAAGAAGCTGACACAATGGCACACCATCTCGTAAGGTATTTGCTAAGTTAATAACTTGAGCACTCTCCCAAGTTACTCTATGATCTGGAGGCAAAACTTGACATCGTATTAACCAATTTGCACACTCCCTCCACAACAAGTCCGCCATCTTTCAAGTGACCAACGCTTACAATTGCTGCTGAGAGCATCAAAAAGGAACATCTGGGACAACTCCCGCCCTCTTATGACGTAGTTCCGCCAGTATAATGTCAATCATATGTAATAAATGACCAATGTCTTGAAATACAGAAGAATGGAAGGAGAAATGTTCCCTAAACTACAATGATTAGCAAATGAAATGTTCTGTATAATAGTCAAGTGTAACATCGGATAAGAAATACGAAACTAACATTCAAAGTTTCCGAAAATATAAGTATTCGTTATGTTTTGTTTTTATTTTGAACAATAAATAAAATGACCTCCATAATTACATAGGCAAAGTGGATAGTAGAGCCAACATTATTTCAAATCCAAATATTTGTAGAAAAAATGAAAGTTTCGTATGATTACATGAGAGCTTACGAGAATACAATACAAATGAAGCCTTATGGTTCTTCCTTTAGTAATCACTTTTACGTACCGACCGAGAATTCGCTTACAAAAAATACATTTCTCTGATATTTCGATTTCCTTACTGAACGAGAGTTTTTGCTCTCTAAGGGTTTTTGCCTGGTCGTTGAAGAGAACCAACCGGTTCGAAACAACTATCAGACCAGTGAAACCTTCATCAAATGCACTAATAAAATGCGTACATATGGACGCTTAGACAGCGCTCATGTCCAAAGTTAGGGCAACCTGGGGATGAAGAGGATTGTATTCTCGAAAGCTCTCAGGTCAACTTACAAAACTTTCATTGTTTCTACAAACATTGGGCTTTGAAATAATGTTGGATCTACTATCCACTTTACCTGTGTAATTTTACATCGCCGAAATGAAACCTTATAACTCTTCCTTTAGTAAATAACATCCATAATGCTTATTTTCTTGTTGCTTCAAGCTCGATGCTTATTTTTTTAATCTTATAACTGACCCAAATTTAATAAGCACTAACGATTTTTAGCAATGGTGTGTGTATGTGTGTAATGCGCATGAATTACAGACTCGCAACCATGAACTTCAAATTGCTAGCAAAACAGCTGACCTAAAGATAATCCTAAAGCAGATCCAAGTTACGAGTATGTTCAACAGCTACGTCCAACCAGAAATAATAAAAATCAGTAATGAGGAAATTAAACAAGTAGATCATTACATATACTTAGTACAACAGATATCAATAGAACAAAATATCATGGACGAAATTAAAAGGCGCACGATGCCTGGGTGGAAAGCATTTGGAAAATTACATTCAGTATTCAAAAGCTAACTACCATTATGCCTGAAGAGAAAAGATTTTAAACAGTGTAATCTTCCTATATTGACATGTGGCTGTGAAACATTGACACTAAATGCAAAGGAAATTCAAAAATTAAGAACAACAGAATTTAGTATGGAAAGAAGTATGCTTGGTATCACAAGACTGGATCACAAAAGGAATACTTGGATAAGAAACCAAACTAAAGTCTCTGACATCATAGGAAGAGTGAAACAGCTGAAGTGGCAATGGGCTGGACATATTGCTTAAAGACAAGATCAACAATGGACAAAAGAAGTACTGGATTGGATTCCACGAGAGGAAAAACTACCACGACACCGACCTAAATAACAGTGGATTAATGATATCCTCAGATTTGCATGAGTGACATGGAAAAGGAGAACCATGGACAGACAGTTTTGAAGTAATCTTGGAAAGGCCTTCGTCCATCAGTGGATCCACAATAGCTGAGAATGATAATGATGATGATTATCTGCATTTATTTCCGTTAAAGACTCCCCTAATTGTTTGCCGACTTCGCGTGATTCCTAAAAGTAAACACAAGAACTAATGCTTCATGAAGAGGAACATTGCATCACATTCGCGTTAATAGGCCAAGTGTGCGTTCAAAATACATATACCTTTGAGCCCTTTGAAGAGATGTATAGAGGGCGCAGCGGATCTAATTCTTAGCGTTTAGTTAATGCTCTAAATACACGTAAGGTTCTATTTAGAACCTTATGTTCAGTAGTTTTAAACCGCTCAGAAAGCGAGGCAGGGTGAGCTCAGAGACATTAGCACCTAGAGGCTGTGATTGGACAATGTGTTAACTAATTACAGCCTATAAGTGTGATTGATTTTCTGTTTTGGTGTGATTTTCTGAGTTTCATCTGTTTTGTGTGTGTGAAGTGTGAACTGGTAGGAAGTTTTTATATATAATTTTATACATAATATAGACAAGATTTAAATATATACTTTTCGATGTATTTATATCTTTTTTGTTCATATTTACAATGGGCAGTATTTTAGTCGAAGGAGGTAAGCCTCGTCCTCCTCTTCCAAATTTTACACCTTTGAGTAATTGAAATATATCAACCAAATATATATAGCATTTCCTTTCATTATTGTTTTCTAATATACAGTATCTTAAAAAAAAACATTGTCCTCCACTCTGTGCAGATTTGGTTACCATTAATTGATAAATTAAAGTATTCAAAGTTATCTTACAATGAATTGCATTAGACCAATTAAGAGAAGCACTGATGAGCTATAAACTCTTTAAACTTTCATACATTGATAAAAATGCAATCTTACGCTCAAACTGACGTGAACTTTGTAGCACGGGTTGCAAAAGACATGACAGTATATATATTAAAATAAAGTGAGCATTTCTTAAGCTTGAAAAACAACTACTAAAGAATTAATTTTCAATAATAGCAAATATATTCAGTTGCAATGACATACAGAAAGCAATCTATGCAGCAAACTGGAATTTTAAAACGAAATGTGTCTGCCTTACTCTTTTCACGGGTGCATTTAGAATCATTGATAGCCTTTGGCTAGCTATATGTGATTGGCTAAGGGTACAAACGGACTTCCTCAGGTTCCCTTAAGCCTAACTTTGTAGAATAAAAAGGTGTTCTGGAATTTATTTAATTTATGATAATGTTAAAACATTAATTCTTATAATAGCAATATAATTTAATTAGAATCTGAAGACAACGATTTGACTGAAACATGGAATCCTTACAAACATTTCTCGGCAATTTTATTTCGACCGTACTTTTTACAGGAACACATGGGGTAAAATGTGTTGAAATTGTATTTTGCACTATCATCTTGTAAAATTTCAGTAAAATTCGGAAGTTATGATGAACACTAGAATAAGTCCATGTGGCTCAGTTTTAGCTTTTATTTGATAATTTTTATTGGCAAGATTAAAGGGATTCGAACCGGTATTAAAAATTCTTTCCACAACTCTTAACAATGTTTCTAGTTTCATAATGACTCAATCAAATTTGTAATTATGATGTGTAGTAGAATATATCCATGCAGTTGGTTTCAATCGGACAGTTTTCACTAGCGAAGTGCGGCAATGCAGTTCCAACCATTTAATTCAACACTAGCTTGGATAGGTCGAGGCGTACACGGCGTTAGCTGTGTACTTTGTAGCAACGTTTCTACTCAGCTAATGCCTTTTTTATTCCCGTATACGGGAGTAGGCGAGGCCATTTAGCCCTATCTAACTTTTGGAGACTGAGTGGGCTGTTCAATCTCCACTGGTACCAATCAGAGACAGATGGCCCAAAGCTATCACTAATTATGCGGTACGCAGTGAAGAGAGACGGCTCAAATGTGCCGCCATCTCGTGGTCCCTAACCCTAACACAATATATTTAATGTCTGAAATAATGTGGGTTCTACGGTCGATTTTCTTGAGTTTACAGGACGAAAAACCCGAGTTTCCGGGAGGAAAAACCTGCTTGCCCGTGCCAGAGATCGACTAACTCGGGAACCGGTCGAAAAAAGGCTTAGAAAAATTTCCTCTAGTCGCCGACTAGACTCGAAATGAGGTCTTCCTTCGTGCGGCCAAGCGCGGTGGTATGCAAATGGCCACATCCACTGAGCTACACAGGCTCTTTCTACTGTAGTTCGATAATACAAACCCGCCAGAAGAAAGACCGTTCTAAATTCAATTTTAGATGCCACCTAAAGGAACTATGTCTCTTGTTTCTAAGGCTTCTATGAATAGGTAACATGTCAAACATTTAAGTCTAGTGAAAATTCCGCACAAAAGCGGCGAAATTCTAAAGTCGCCACATTCTGTGAAATGGCAACTTTAGAATGGTGTTTCTCTGGGTGCCCTAGTGCCCACGAAAAGAAACACATACTAAATTCGATTCCAGTTGGTGACTACAGGAACATTTTCTAAGCCTTTCTTTTACTAGTTCCTAATTTCGTCAATATCTGTGCCAGATATTGACGAACTGCTACTTCCATATGCGATTGGCTAACATGTCCTCAAATGAAAAAGAAAATACAGAAATTCCTCTTACCATGGCAGGAATCGAACTCAACTCTCTTCCAATCGAAAAACGCAATACACCGTCCTTCTTCCTATTGAGTTATGGAGGCATATAAAAAAACCTTTAGAAGCTAGAGTTTTTAATCATACAACTCAGTAAAACAATTGATAGACATTCCTTTTCTATCTGTATGGTTTTATCGACTTTCTAGAAAATCGGTAAAAACCATACATTTTACACAAAAATGTATAGTATTAGAGAACCACAGGATGCCCGCCTAGTTTGTTGAGTAGTTAGCGTATCCGCTCATGGATGTTTGTGATTGTTCTACTAGCTCTGTGTGGAAAGGGAATCTGCGACAAACCACTTCTAGCAGAAGTCCTCACTCCTGAAAAGCTAACATGTAAGGGATTGACCATACGGCGTACAATAGCGCCAAATGTGAATGATTAACTGAGACCATGCGATGACCACCTTAATCTCTTTACCAGATGCTATTTAAAATCATTCATTGTCTTGGACTGGTTATCAGTGATTGGCTTCTCCCAGTTTCCAAACGTTAGTTAGCTGAACGAGCTAGTTTACTCCTTTAGGAAATAAACTGGGTTGCGGATTTTTTTTTAAATTATGCATGAACATTTTGTTAACCAATTATTTTATTGTGTTTAGCACTCTACTAGTTTCTCATATATCATAGCACGCTTCATAGGAGAGCGAAATAAAAACAAAAATGACCTGAATCAAACAAGTCAACTACTGGAAACTGCATTATGGAATATTTGAATAAAGACTAACAATTGCGAGTACATGTGATTCATGTCGTGTCATGATGATTTGCCACTAAATGAGATGGGTATCTGAGATCTCATCAGAAGGTTAATGGAATGATTGCAGAAATGAGAAACAACTAAAGGTGAGTTTAATGAATTATATATTTCGTATCTGTCTCAGAGACATCATTAGGGATACAGTCTTCAATTCATAAAAGAACATACAGAAGCACTCGAAACAATCAGTAGAGAAAAGTTACAGCAAAAGCCAAAGTCCTACGAGGGGACGCCCTCCAGGGATGCTGTTGACTAATCTTAGCTGTTGGGCAGAACACAACCATATTTATTAAGATTAGGTTGATCTACTGCTGATTATAAAAAAAGGCTTTCAAATTTACATTTCTTACGATGAAGCATAGGAATTATGATGGCAGATGTATTTTTTGTATTCTTCCAGGCAGATGTTGGCAGATCCCCCAGTTTGCAAGAACATTGAACATTGTAAATACTTAGAATAGAGGAAGGAGTAAGATCCACTTGGAGGGAGTGGATCCCTTTAGACTCCTCCTTGGTAAGGAGGGAATGGATCCTTAGGAAAGTGAATAAGGGCGGCCATCATCAGATGAGGATTGAAAGCAGTGGAGAGATTATATTTCTTTAGAGTGCTGCCTGCTTTTCTAGTGGGTCCCAGATACAGAGAATAGTAATAGCACTGTTACCATGGTCTTTTTGCTGAGAGGAACAACCAATCTTTTTGTCACCTACAACCACTGAATAAGATGGCCTGACAAATAAAGGAGAGTTCAACTTGAGGTTGAACTGCAGGTAGAACAGTGGCTGAAGGCACTGTTTGACATTTATTGAATTTTATTGAAATTGTTGAAATTTATTCATTTTTTCATATTTAAATTTTCAGATTGAAAAGTTATTTATTCATTTTCGTCGGGGAAGACGCTTGATTAGAGTATCTAGATATGGCAGGCTACCATTTTTTTTTTCCTGTAGTGAACTGGAAGAGCCTGTGTAGCTCAGTGGAAGTGGTTTTTACACACCTCAGCACTAAACCGCACAAAGAAAGAGCGTCACGAGTTCGATGCCAGTCTCCGACTAGGAGAATTTTTTCTAAGCCTTTTTTCGACAGGTTCCCAAGTTAATCAATCTCTGGCACAAGCAAGTGGGATTTTCGTCTCGTAAACTCAAGAAAATCGACCGTAGAATCCACACTATTTTCAGACATTAAAAATATCCTGTTAGGGTTAGGTACCATGAAATGGTGGCACTTGTTATCCCTCTCTTCACTGCCAGCTGCTTATTTAGTGATAGCCTTGGGCCAGCTATCTTTGATTGGCTACGAGTGGAGATTGAACTGCCCACTCAGTCTCTAAAAGTTAAATAGGGCTAAGACTGGCATTTTCAATATATCTTAGCAAGATAGAAGGTTTGAGAATAGCAGTATCAAAGGCATGCTTTTCAAAATTATCCGTGTAGAAATTACTTAGGAGGTGGGAGTCCATAGCTGCATCCTCTCTTTTATATATGTTTATATTGCTTCTGCCCACCAAAGGTTATTCTGAAAACTATAGTACATTTTGTACCTTGGGCAGGTTAGTGATATAAATTTTTTTTCTCCTTTTATTAATTTTATATATGGATATGTATTTTTTCTTTATTTTTTAAATATACCAAAAACCCGACTCTAGCCTGATGATGGTATTCATCTCCGAAAGACGACCACAAACATCCATGCCTAACGGCGGGATTCGAACCCCCAGCCTGTTGTTTGAAGTGTGGGCACGCTAACCACTTGGCTAAGCAGGCCAAGTGGTTAGCGTACCTTAAAATAGCATAAAATAGTGGTAGTGTACGTTAAAATAGCAAAGAAGTGGCCAGCATTGATATCAAAACTGACATCCATGCTGTGAGAATGAACGATTTTGGTAAATTCAGGATCCAATAAACTTATTTTTAACTCTTTTTCTGTGCTGTATTTATTTCATTAAACTTAATAATGAGTCAGGGGCAAGCGGGTTTTTCATCCCGTAAACTCAAAAAAATCGAACGTAGAATCCACATTATTTCAGACATTAAATATGTTGTGTTAGGGTTAGGGACCCACGAGATGGCGGCACATATGAGCCGTCTCTCTTCACTGTGTACCGCTTAATTAGTGATAGCCTTGGGCCATCTATCTCTGATTGGGTACCAGTGGAGATTGAACTGCCCACTCAGTCTCCAAAAGTTAGATAAGGCTAAATGGCCTCGCCTACTCCCCGTATACGGGAATAAAAAAAAGGCGTTAGCTGATTTTTTTTATATATTTTTTAATAATGAGTATAAACGAGCATATAAGCCTCAATACTCGACCTTTAGCATCCGAGATCTGTATGTATCAGGTATTGCATGAAAAATGATCAAACTTGATGTAAGTTCATTTCTTGTTGCAACGATGGTTTTTTTAACATTTCGAATGACACCATGAATATGGTTATGAAAACATTGAAGTCAATATAAGCCATTTTTGTATGCTGCTGTGTAGTGCTTGATGTTCCGATGTTCTGTTGTTGTGCTGCTAGTCCTGATTTTTCCCCATACTTAATGTGCTCTGATATTTGTATTTCTCCTCCCACATAACAAATTCCACATGACAAAGTGAACACGCAGTTAGTTTTTTGAATGGGAAAGATTTGAAAGTTTGAAGGAGATTTTATCTCTCATGTAGTGGCAGAAAAAAATTTCTTAAATGTTAACGAAATCTAAATTTGAATTCTGAGGGGTGGGGAGTTCACTCTCCACCCATAGCTAATCAGAGATAGATAACCGAAAAAAAATCCAAATTCCAGAGAAGAGATGGCAAAGAGTGCTTTCATCACGTGGTCCCTAACACAATATATATTTATTGTCCGAAATGGTCTGGGTTCTACATTCGATTTTCTTGAGTTTATGGGAAGTAAACTCAAGAAATCCTCATAGAGAGCATTCCACAGAATCCTCATAGACCTCATAGGTAGTATTCCACAGACCTGTCACTAGCTTGGCTCGTCTCTGAATCCTCCCCACCACTTTCTTATTCTCAAGAAACACAGGTTGACCAAAAATCTGTGCACTGCAGTCAGCATGTGGCTGAATCATAGCCTTATAAAGAGGGATAATACCTTTTTCTCTTTACTTGACAGTGTGTTCTCCAACATCCAAATAATCCTCCAAGCTACTTTGCCAACCCTTGCAATATGTCTCCTGAATTTCAGGTCTTTATCCATCATCACCTTCGATCCCTACCCTCATCAATTTCCCTAATCTATAACTATCAGTATGATACAGTTTATGTAATATTTTCATCCGGAAGAGCGTATCCTTATATTTTGCAACATTAATTTGACAACTATTGTCCTTTGCCCACACTGCCAATTTATTTAAACTGGAATATCTACATCACTTATCAACTATTGCCTCCTCAGTTTTGCATTATTAGCAAACAGCCAAATCCGCCCTTCAAATTTTCCACTATATCATTAATGTGCAAATTAAAAAAGTAGCTGATTCCATTCCACCATATACCACCCACTGATGTCTGTTAACTAGCCACCCCATCATATCGCCAGCAAAAAATGCATTCTCATTTTCTTCAACTTATGTAATAGTTTTTCCCTGTGGTGTTCTCTCAAATGCCTTTGCAAAATCCATTAGTATCAGGGTGTAGCCATTTCCTTTATCCAATCCCGCTGTCACCTTATTATAACATGTGAATAAATTACTGAGCCAGAACCTACCTACTATTTTAAAATCCTTGCTGTTCCTTATAGAGTATCACATTCTTATCCACCCATTCTTGAATTTTACTTTTGACCAACTTTTCCAATATTTTAACCACCACTCCAGAGATACTAATTGGTCTATAATTTGATGATGATGAGTGCTCTAGAACATTGTAATCTTCTTGCCATATACACGATATCTTGAAGCATATTTATCACAGTCTTTAGACTCATATAGCAACTCAATCATTATTTGCCCGTTTCTACAAGGCCGAAAATAAGTTATATGTTTCATATTTCAGTAGCAGGGCCTCCATTATGAAATTCATTTTCAACATCAACAAATTATTTCTTTCCCAAGCAAACATTCCATATCTAAATTCTCTCAAACTTCACTTTCGCTATCCAGGAGCTTGTATAATCGATTTTATTAAAGCGTTTGGGTTTCGTGGGCATAACAGCTGATTTGTACCATTGGTTCTCATTAGAGACCAAGCAGAAATCTTAAGAGGACAAGTACTTTTATACATAGTACCTATGCAGAAAAGCACCAAATGCGATGAAATGTAATCTGAAATGTAAAAGTCCTAAAAAGGTCAATAAAACGAATATACAGGCTTCTAGGCAGAGTTCGTGTCTTTTAAGTAGTGCATGCCAAGGTATCTCCGAACCTAGTGTTGTATTTTCATACGCTCTCTCTGGTTCGTTTTTCGAAGCATTATAAATGTCTATGCATTCGGCTATGAAATAAGTTATAATGAAATAATAACTACTGTTTCTATTAATTCTCCCGTTATCTTTTCTATTCGGTTAGGATAAGTCTTTTGATGGGCGTTTGGTGTTAATAATAATTATTATACTAACTATTTAGTTTTGCCATAGTGATCCTGTGATTTGGGTGACATCTGTCTTCTATATAATGAACGTTAATCAAAAAATTCGGTATTTTAAATAAATAAATAAATAATAAAACGGCGAAAGTTTTATCGGTTGTTTCGGCATGCAATCGTCTTCCGGTTTGTAATCACAGATGGATGTATTCTATTATATGTGTATATATTTAAGTTGGTGTCCATTTCTTGTGAAGCTTGTTATTTTTTAGATTATTACAGATCGTCTCAGTCATGTTACCGCATAGCAAGAGGCAATTTCACATGTATGAATATGATGTTATCAAGATGTTTATACACATTATTTGCTCTCTGTTCCTAGGTATGTTGTGTTATCTCTGCCGGGCAGTCCGTTTAAATTCATGAATAACTTGATACCGATGAGAATTATCTTCTTACGAGAGTCATACATAGAGATGAATTTAAAAAATAAATTGGAAAAGCAATCTACGTTGCAACAACGGACAATTTAACATTCAACTGTTTTTGTTAGTGGCATAGCTATTGGAACCAGTTGTATACTCTTTTAAGTAGCTATAAGCGATATGAAGCTACATACATACAATAATGATATCAATATATATGTGTGTATGTGATAGAGAATATCATCACCATCATTGACAACTATTCTAGTAGTAAGCTTGCTAGGTTGTTCCAGCTGCTCACAGCTCGACATCTCATTCTGTTTTCTCATGTTATATCTTCGTGAACACTGTTCCTGCTCGAGTTTCTCCCTCTCCCGAAATCCTCTTATCCGATCCCTCCACATTTTCTGTGGACTTCCCTGTAATTTCTATTTCATACCTTCCTCTTGGTTTCGCTCTTTTTTTACATGGCCAGACCACTTCAAGTGAGAATTTATAAGCATTTCTTCAATTTTCTACTCGCACTGCGTTATTGATCTCCATATTTCTTATTCTGTTTGTTATCATTGCCCTGAAAATGTTTCATTTCCATTGCATGGATTTAACTTATATGCTTATTTGATAGTTTCTATGTCTCTGCTTCATAAAATTAAAAGTTGATCAAAAGCTTACATTATGGCCCCATCTTTCCCGAATAGACTACTTATATTATTATAGAAGCTTTTTCCCATTGAAATCTTCCACAGTATATTCTGATTTAAAGTTCCATCACTATTTTATGCATTTCCTAAATGTGTGAAAATTTCAACCATTCTCATGACCAAATTAGCACCATTTATTTGGACATTTTCTCTCCATTTGAAACTCATGCTTTCACTCTTCTTACTATTGATATGTAGCGTAGAGCTCTATGTTACACTGTTCCATTTATACAGTTCTTCTGAATGTATCCAAATCATCACATCATTTGTAAATACAGCTGTTTCAGCTTTCTGGTCAGTATCACCTTTCACCTTTCTTTATTAGTATTTAAAATGCTGTTCATCACCACAGTGAGTAGCAATGGAGATACAACACTTCATTATTAGAGCCCATTATTACTTCTACACCACTCTGAATTACAAATCTAATCTTCATAAAACTCTCATGTTTAACATACATATTCCTGATTATAACCATTTCTTCTTCAACTTTCTTTTTCAGATAGGCTTTTCCAAATCCAGAATGCTATGAATAGCATTCTGAGTGCCTCACAATCATTTCCTTTATAGAAAAAAATCAAATCGGCAGTTGATTTTTCCCACCCCTTTTCAAAAATCAAACTCCCTTCTCTTCTTTCCTTAGATTTTCCTTCATAAATCTTATTACTTTCTCTTAGAGTAATTATAGAGTTAATTTTAGAGTAATGCTATTACTCTATAATTATTACACATTCTCTTTGTACCTCCTTTGCATATTTGATCAATAATCTCCTTTATTCAGTCAGTATGTATAACCTTGTTCTCTAAGTTAGTCTAAAGATATCACGCAACCATTTCAGTTGTAAACTACCAAAGTTTTCTCATTACTTCAACAGGCAAAATCACCTGTCCAATGGGATTTTCCATTCTCCACCTCAATCCACCAACTACAGCGAACTGCAACAAACATCATCATCTACTGTCCACCACCACTAGTATTTTAACAGACATTCACAAACATCCATGCCCATGATGAAATTCAAACCCACAACCTTTTGGCTGGAGAGCGGATACGCTAACCACTCAGCCAACTAGGCCAACAAAAAATTGGAGGGCACCCACTCTACACAACTCTCTGTCTCCACTACTCAGTCCACCAACTACAGTGAACTGCAACTACCACCATCATCATCTACACCAACACTGTCTACTGCCCACCACCACTAGTATTTTCACAGACAATCGCAAACATCCATGCCCATAGCAGTATTCGAACCTGCAGCCTTTTGGCTAGAGAGTGGACACTAACCACTTGACCAAACAGGCTGGCATTCTGGTTTATTATACTTCTGTTTCATCTTTAACAGATCCTTAATGTAATGTTACATAATATTCTAGCCTCTTTTCCATTGGTCACAAACTTACCATCTCATTGCTTTTTCTATTCTTCATTAAACCATATAACATTTTCTTGTTCCCAACAATGTCCTCCAACTTATATGTAAATTCACTTCAACCTGTGAAACTAGTTTGAAAAACTGGCTAACTCAGCTGAAGGTGGGTTAATTGGTTTTTTTTCTCTCATGATAAACAGTTCGTTGTCATTTGACCTAGTCTTTATAAGCTTTCAGAATGCTTTATTTTTTTGACCTATCTAATTCTCATTCCCCTGTGTGTTTCTTTTAGTTTCTTCTTCCATCTGCACTTCCTTATACCCCTTTTGCTGTTCTGCCATTACCTCGCATGTTTCTCCTGTTCTTCATTAACTTATTAGTCTCCTTAATCTGAGTCTCAAACTCATGCTTTCCTTCACTGAGTTTCATCATAGGCCTAAATTTTTTGCCTTACCACATTTATTTCCCATATACAGAGTAGAGGTGGCTATAAGAAGCCCATGTTCTCCTTTGATATCCATGACCTTCCTTCTTAGTACTACAAAATAATGCTTTATGCTTAATTAAACAGAGTAGGCAAAAAGAGAAATTCTGAAGTGTTAGTTCTTAGATTTATATCTAATAAGAATAATAATTATGGAGGTCATCAAGAAAAGGTATATATGCACAGGACACAAGCTGCATGATGCTACACAAAAGTAAGATAAATCTAAATGCTTTGTTAATCATTTAGGTTGGTTGATTGATAGAGCCTCTGCTACTAATGGCTCACACAAAAAGTTATTATTATTATTATTATTCAGGCCTCCATGGAGTCAAAAGACTCATCATGGGAGGTCCTTCCTAAGAAACACAGTCTGTCAAGATTCATCGAGGGGAGGTACCCCCCCCCTTAAGAAACACAAAGTTTATCATACCACTCCTTGAACTCATCGACTGTTCTCACTCCATCAGGCAATGCATCCCATGGTTCAACCACCCTCCATGCAAAGAAACCACTCCTCACCCTCTTGCTAACAGTTTCCTTTCGTAACTTCCAGGGATGGCCTCTTGTAATCGCTCCTTCCCGCTGTTCAACCAAGCAAAACAACTCCCCAGTGTCAACCCTGTAACCACCTCTCAACAGTTTAAAAGTCTCAATCATATCACCTCTCCTTCCTCTATCCACCAAACTCTGCAGTTCACATTCCCTCAGCCGATCCTCATAACTATCATTGTACAGTCCTGAAACCATCTTCGTTATTCGCCTTTGTACCCTTTCCACAGTTAATTTATCCCCTTCAAATCCTGGGGACCAAATCTGAGAACAATAGTCCAAGTGTGGTCTGATCAGGGTCTTATACAACGGAATGATAACTGTTTTATCTCTGCAGGTCAGTGTCCTTCTCATTATTGCAGCAATTCTCTGTGTTACCGTCACCACCTTTGCAAAATGTTCCCTAAATTTCAGGTTTCTATCAATCATCAACCCCAGATCTCTTGTCTCCCTTACTTCCTCCAGTATAACTCCTCTCATACAGTATGCAGTGTCCCATCGATGTTTCCCAAACCTCAAGACCTTACATTTTGCTGCATTAAACTGACTCTCCCCCATTCATTTGCCCATCTATCTAGCTTATTCAAATCCTCTTGCAGGGCTGCTGCATCTGCACTATTACTAATAATCCTTCCCAGCTTTGCATCATCTGCAAACAACTGAACATCCCCTTGCAGTCCACTGGCAATGTCATTGATATAAAGGTTAAACAGTATATATTAACAGTATAAGTTAAGCAAGTTTGAGCGCAGTTAGTAGTTGCAAGACTTGACCAAGCCCCTACACCACTTGTGTCCTGTGTATCTATGCATATCTATGTTTTCCTGATGGTGACTTCAATGCAGAGGTCAAAATGTCAATGTTATTTTCTTAATTATAAGTAAAGTAATTACTGTAACACATGTTTTTGTCTCCATAAATTCTTCACTATGAATGCTGACCACTGTGTAACCTTAAAAGAAAGAATAATTATGGATTGTTGATTGCTATTCATGAAGAAGTAAGAAGATGACCTCAGCATTAAATTAAAGATGCTAAGAAATTATATTCTTGTTCAATCCTTTATCCAGTGTAAGTAAGCAAACTTTGTGCTTGAAGTATCTTCACAACCAGGCTACTTATATCAAGAGACTGATGGCTTCGCATTAATTGCCTTAGTATCCCATAATACAGAGCTCGCATTCTTTTGGATTTGTATAATGCTATGCATTATGAGAAGAGCCACTACCCAGACTGGTTTCGACCTTTATTGAGGTCTCATGACTTCAGCAGAAGAAATCTAAATATCCGCATACTCTCAAAACTGGATAGGTTCTTCTATATTGAATTATCTAGTTGTCATTTTTTCACTACAGGTATCGTTATAATTAGAATTTTCATTATTATTACACAGGCATCTCCATGGAGTTAAAAGACATGCATCAAGTTGAGCCACATGTGTTCTGTTGCTTATTCAACCCTTCATTTGCACAATGCCTGTCTCACCTCGCCTTAAATTCATTTACTGATAATCATAATTGCCTCTGTCAATTGATTCCATGCCAGTAGCACTCTTCAAGCAATAGTGCTAGTCCTTTCATGTTAGCTAAGATTGATTCATTCTCCTGTGTATTGAAAAATTTCCCTTGCATATGTTCTACAACCCCTTTAATAACATATACGTTCCTATCATTGCACCTCTTTTTTACCTAGCAACCAAACTCTGTAACCTACAGATCTTCAATCTGTCCTCATAGGGTACACTTCACTGATTCAAGTCACTGAATCATCTACCATTTCCTCATTTCCAGGCAACCCAAGTTAACATATTGGTGTACAATAATTTAGATATAGTCATATCAGTGGTCTTAAAAACAGGATAATAAGCTCCTTTATGTCACTGTGTTTCTTAACAGCCAAGTGAACCCTCAAGCTATTTTTTCCATTTGTGCAGTATGTTCTCTAAACTTCAATTCTGTCCACCATCACTTATAGAGAATCATATTCTTATCCATCCATTCCTGAATTCTCCCCTTAACCAACTTTTCCAATATCTTAAGTGCCTCTCTTGAGGCTCTGTCTGTAATGGAACTATTTTGTCCCCTTTTTCACCTCCATTGGCACTCTTCCAGTGCTGAGACTCAAACAGCCTGATTGGAATGCAGTCTTTTCTCTTGCATATGGTTCGTTATCCCATCCAATCCCATGGTTGAATTGTCATTGAAATTTAATAAATATTTTAAACACCTCCACTTCATCTGCCTCTGTTCTAACATTAGTGTCTATCACTTCTCTGTCAATACTTTTTGTAAATATGTTTGTTTCTTTGTTACTTTTATTTTGTTTACAGAAAAGGAAGACAGACTTTAAGTTTCAAGACAGATGGATGACTATTGGTTTTTCTGCAGTGTTAGAGGCAAGTTAGATTGTTGGAATTACAGCTAAAGCAGCCAAGGCTATGATTATGTGTATTCTTTCATTTTACAAGATGAAAAACCTGAATTTCTGGAAGAAAACCCCTCCCCATCTTAGTAATGAGAAATATGAGTCAGACTGATCATTAAAAATATAGACTAGCATCATTGAAGCAGGAGAAAGGAAGAGAGATGTTGCAACCCAAATACCTGTCTCATCAAAGCTTTTTATGCATTTGAAATTGAGACATTTTAGAGGAAACTTATTTTTGTTTCCTCAACATCAAGGAAATGTGTGCTTGAAAATGAATGTCTTTGTGGGTAAAATGTCTAAGTTAAAATTTCAGTTATTGGAAAATTGCATGTTATGCTTTTTTTTTTTTTTTGCAAAGTATGGGAAAATTCAGAAGAAGCTTGTTTATCCTCCCCAGTGATTTGTGTGTGGGGAGTACAGGCTGTAAAATGAGAGCTCGAGGCCACAGGAATGATCTCAAAACAGCAACAGAGTTAGATTGTAAATGATAAATTTGTGAGAAAGAATGATAAGTGGCAAGAAAGTGTTTAGATTTTGTGGGATTTCCTCTAGGGTTTGGAATCTTTATTTAACATTTATTAATGATTTAAGTTCATGTATAAATAATAAAATTTCTCTTTGCTGAAAGGTTATTTTGTTTGATTGTTTGAAATCATGGCTGAATCAACTAAGGCCATGAAGCCAGAGTATTTTGTCTGTAAATTGCATGCTTTCTTTTGGCCATCTTGCCTGTTTTGTGATGAAAAACCTTAGTTTCTGGCAGCAAAAACCTTTCCACCTCTGTATGAGACTGGCTAACTGCCTTCATTTGAAAAAAAAAAAAAAGTTCTCATCATAGAGATTTGAACTTAAATCCTCAAATCCCCTCAGAATGATCCCAGATCTCTTTAGACTGGAAGAGTGGACAGGGAAGTGGGAATTAAAATTCATTTAAAAATTGTAAATATATTCAATTTGGTAACAGAGTAGGATTGCGTGTCACCGTTGCTTACCTGATTTCACCGAAATCCTTCAGTTGGAAAAATCTAAGTTCAAATCCCATCTAGGATGTGAAGAACTTTTATCAGGGCTTATTAATTGAAGGTGAGTTAGTCTCATGTGAAGGTGGAAATTTCATCATGCAACCAGGCAAACTAGCCAGAATGCACAGAATTTACACACATATGAATATATGTTTAGGCACAACATGTGTATATGTTGTTTAGGCATAAGCCATGTCTACCTCCAAACTGATCCACCTATTGCTTCACAAAAATAAACAAACAAACAAAAAAAGATTTATGACAAGTGGTTTGAAACAAAAACTCCAGCTTCGTTCACAGACTTCATTAAAACCGCAACGCTTGCAAGTCCATCATTTAATAAAGCTAAGTCAGACTTTGAATGGGGTAAATGTATAAAACTTGTCACCTGTGTGGCAGTCGTCTGTTCCCTTGCAAAAGCTGTTGGGTACAACTTTTATCCATCTGTGTTTCCACATCTTTCTCACTCACATGGTAGTATTGCAACATCACTTAATAATAAGGCTGACCTACTGCCATCATTCTTTTTATTAAATCCCTATATTGATGATGAAGACAAATCACTTCGTTCACTTGGATATTATTGTATCACATGCCTCCTGTAGGCTTCTTCCAGAAAGACATTGGAAGAATCTTTGAAAACACCAAAAAGGCTTCTGGTCTTGATGGAATCCCAGCAGGTGTGTTCAAAATATCTGTACCAAATTTAACATCTGTTGTTTATGCACTTAGCTGACATCCATCCTATAGCACAGAGGCAATGTCCATGTACAACCAATTCAAAAAAAAAAAAAAAAAAAAAAAAGGTGACACGTGTCTACCTTCAAACCGACCCACCTATTGCTTCACTTCAATGTTGTCTAAAGTAAGGACTAAATGGAGGACTACCAATATGGATTTTTCCAATCAAGATCCACAGCAGGTCTCATCTCATCACCTGACTCTGGACATATGTTTGGAAAAGTTTATAGGAATGCTGTTGCACTTGGCATTTCCAAGGTGTTTGGTAGAGTTTGGCACCACGGTTTTTCAGAAAACGGCCATCTTATTGTATGTCCCTCCCTTTGTAATTGAATTGTCTTCCTGATATTCTTAAATGACCTGACCAGCTCTCACTGACCTCAAATCCTCTTCACAGTTAGCTGATGATACACTCTCCACTCACTACTCCTATGACAAACTTTGTAGTTCTCAAGCTTGAAGATCATCTACAATAATTGCCCTAAGCACTGATCTCAGAATCATTTAGCAATGGGGAAATAATAGCCATCACCTTCAATGCTTCAAAAGCATTGAAAGTGATGGCTATTATTTGGTGAAGGCCAATATGAGAGCAGTATTTAAAGGTTAGTTCTTCTTTCCTCATGTTTTGAAATTCTCAGCTTAACAGTCAAGATGAGATCTCTCCTCCAAGACTGACTCTTAATTTTAAACTTTACTTGCATAATTACTTCTATAGCATTCTCAGCTTCAAGAAAACATTACATCCTCTTTTGCTCAAGATATTATTTTTCATCTGTGCATTTACTTACTCTGTACAACTCATAAATCTGCCTAACCTTTAAATACTGCTCTCATATTTGAGATGGTGTGTCTAAAACCTCTCAGAAAATTCTTGATGTTGTTCAGAGAAGAGTAGTGATTGATTGATTAATGACTCCTCTCTCACAGACTCTTCGGTCACTGTCTCATATACTGTCAATTTCCACATCTACAGATAATTCCACGGGTGTAGTAAGGCTGAACTAGCATGCCTCCATTTCTGCTAAACCCAGAGCAACAGTCTCCCGACATTCTTTTACAGTTGAACTACTGACTCACCAAACCAGTTCCTCAGAACTGGAATTTCCATTCAGATTATTTCCTATATCATTGATGAGCAAATTAAACAGCAAAGGGAGCAGTTCTTCAACTGGTTCGATGAGTCAGCACTTCAACTTACCCCTGAATCCTTCACCTCATCAGTTTCCTTAGTTCAGTTTCATCAGTATATTGTGCCGAATATTTAAATCATGCAGGAGAAGGGGTTTGTTTCTAATGCAAAGCTAACTTAGTGTAGTATGCAGTTTGTGATCTCTTATTCCCAAAGTGCATCACTTTACACTTGGCATAGCCATTTATCTTAGTCCATGCTGCTAGTGTCAGTTTATATCATCCTGTAGAATCTCTATATTATCCTCATTGACTATCACTCTTCCCAATTTTGCATCATCAGCAAACAACTGAATATTTCCATTCAGATCATTTCCTATATCATTGATGAGTACTTTTTAACAGTACTGAGTCATGCAGTACACCAGTAGTTTGCCTTCTCCTGGGCTCTTCTCCATAACCTACTTATGAGGGTGGTCTGAAAAGTTCTTGGCTAACAATGAAAAACCAAATTTATAATTTCAAAATAATTTTTATTTTTCAACATAATCTCCCTTAAGACTAATACATTTATTCCAGCGATTCTCCCATCCCTGTAGTGGTTCTCAGTAAGATTTGCAAAATGCTCCTCTACAGTTGCAATCACCTCTTGATTCGAAGAAAAACGCTGACCAGCGAGGAAGAGTTTTAGTTAGAAGAGATAGAAGTCAGAGGGAGCCGAATCTGGGGAATAGGGTGGATGTTCCAACAGTTCATTGTGCAGATCCCTTAATTTTCCTATTGCCAAAACACCTTTGTGGGCAGATGCATTGTCTTGATGAAAGATGATTTTTTTCTTCTGCAAACTGGGTCTTTTCTCATGAATTTTTTTTTGTCTAGTCAGGTTAAAACATCAGAATAATATTCCTTGGTTATTATTTTACCCTTTTCAAGATAATAAACAAAATGTCTTTAGCATCTCAAAACACTGATGCCATGGCCTTTTCTGCTGATGGAACTGACTTTGTCTTCCTTGGTGCTGAACAACCGGCTTCTGTCCACTGTTTGACTGCTGTTTGGATTCTAGTGTGTAATGATGAATCCAAGTCTCATTCATAGTAATAAATTGATGCACAAAATCAGTTTTATTCTTGTTAAAATGCTCCAAGCACTGTTCAGAGATTTTCATGCAAGTGCATTTTTGATCTGCTGTGAGCAAGCACAGCACCCATCTTGTGCAAAGCTTTTTCATTTGCAATTCTTCATACAAAATATATCCTACACATTCTTTTGAAATACCTATAGTCTCAGCAGTTTCACGCACTTTGACTCGCCAGTCATCCAATACCATATCGTGCACTTGATCAATGATTTCTGATGTTGTTACATTTTTTGGACATCATTCATGTGGATCAACATCAAAGCTGGTATAGCCACATTTTAACTCGGCAGCCCATTTCTTAATTGTCAAATACAAAGGGGTTAGAGTGCCCATAAACTTTTATGAACTTTGAATGAATTTCTTTTGGCGTTAAACCTTCTTTTACAAAGAATTTTATAACCGCATGATACTCAATTTTATCCATTTCAAGGGATACAGACAACACTTTTGCTTCAGACAGCTGTATAAAACAAACTACTTGATAGAATGACTTGCAATTTTACATGGATGCTTATGACAGGTGTACCAACTTAGAAAAAAAAAAAATCTTTCCATTAGTGTTGCCATCTATGGTCGATGTTGAGAACTTTTCAAACTACCCTCATAAATTAAACAACTTGGTGAGAGGAGATGCTAATACCCTTTCACATTCTCATAATACATGGGCTGATGTTGCTATTCTTTCTGAATTCATTTGACTTATGTCCTAACCATTTCAAGCAGTAGTTAGTTCACAAGTATTTCTTCAATACTTTCTAGTCCTGAAACATTCCTTGTATCCTCATTTCTTATTCTGCCTTTCCTTGTTTTTACTAACACACCACAGGGAA
This sequence comes from Typopeltis vanoorti, assembly GCF_054136105.1. Taxonomy (NCBI): domain Eukaryota; kingdom Metazoa; phylum Arthropoda; class Arachnida; order Uropygi; family Thelyphonidae; genus Typopeltis; species Typopeltis vanoorti. The sequence continues at coordinate 3,701,130 of NC_143574.1, read as the reverse complement.
TAGCATTAAAGATAAGACACTTCCTTGTCACATCCATTATTAAGTAAATGACTCCAAATTACTAAAGTTAGTTTTCATGCAGCTCCTTATGTTTGAAATGCATTTTCTCATTCATAACTAAATTTTCAGTATACTGAAATAACTGCTTAAAAGTAACTGCTACATATTAAAAAAAAAACACACACTCATAAATAGCCCAAGGTCATAAACAGGGTTCATGTTACAAAAATGCCACGATGATATTAAGTAATAACCATCATTTAAAATAAAAGAATAAAACAAACATGCCATCTGTTGTGGAGTATAATTTTTGCACTGTTTGATATTTTTGATTTCTTCATCAAACCCTTTCACATTCTCATTATACATAGGCTGATATTGGTATTCTTTCTGAATTCATTTAGCTTATGGACATAAGTTGTGGACTTGTGTTGGAAAAAAATTAATTTTGAAAGAAAAAAAAGCTACTGATAACTTATTTTTCATCATGTTATCCACAAAAACTAATGTCATCAGCATTTCATGTTGATGATATAACTATTTTTTGTAGTTGATTCAGTATATTATGAAAAGTTTAATTACTTTGAAAGATAAAAACTGGATTCTTTATTTTCAGATCAGTTGATAGATGAAAATAATAGCAGCTCTTCAGTGTTCCTACAGTTGCTTATTTGAAAAAAAAAAAAAAAAAAAAAGCGAGAAAATAATGCAGGTATAGTACAAACATAAAAATTAACAGTTTCTATACGGTAATAATTTGGTTCTTTAAATCAGTAAATAAAAATAATGTTCTAAAATGGAGAGCCTTGACTGCCTTTGTATTGGCTACTGAATGCGTTTAAGCACAGGATATAGTTATTTCCTTTACTAAATTTAGATGGAATAGATTCTGAACTACCAATCACAATAAAGAATTATGGAAAGTCCTTAAATCAACAAAGAGTAATAGTCCTGGACAAAATGGTATATTACTCATAAAATCAAGAGTACATAGTGGTACATACTAGATATATGTTCAATGTTTAATTTACTTTTTTTTTTTTAACTTTTAAAGATGTTTCCACATCTCAGCAGCTGTCTCGTAATCTCCTTCGCCATTATGAACGGTGGTCCCAGAAGTCTTCTTGTAGACTCTAATCTACATCACTTCTACAACTTGTCCTCCTGGTGGTGACCAATTCATTACTGTCTTGGGCCTTCTCTCCTACGGGACCTATTGAACATGACCATACCACTGTAAAGATCTACACTCCAAGTGGTCCACTCACAAATTCAATCTCTCCATAATGGTCTCATTCTGAACTCTTTGAAGATGAGATATACTTTGTTTTAAGCCATCCATCTCTAATGCCCTTATATGACTCTTCTGCCTTGCATTTGAACTTCATTCTTCTCCCCTATACATCACAGTACTTTCTACTATCATTTGGAGTACATTCTTGGTTTCTTAGTGAATGTCTTTATTCCACAGCACACCATTCAGTTGCTTAATGTCATCATAGGCTTGGTTGACAAGGTCATCTATGTCTTTTTCCCATGTGCTTGGCTTCCGAATAATAGATCCTAAGTATCTAAAATGATCTACTGCTTTGACTTTACTGACTAGGAGATCTAAGTCTCTGCCATCTCCACCAAATGTTCTGTCATGGTAAGATTAACTTTTAGGCCTCCCATGCTATAAACATCAACTTTTCCTTATCATAAAATCAGTGTCACCCTCATCTTGAGCAATTATCACTCGATAATCTGCATACAATAGTGAACGAGTGATACTGTTTCCAGTCTCATTTCCCATAGATCTACATGAAGCATTCCAACATAGCAACACCACATAAACAGAGTCAGTGACATTCCACATCTTTTCTCAGGTCTTTGGATGTTACAAACTCAGATGATACCAGTTCACCACACTTAATCGCTGCTCTGCACCTTCTGTACATTCTCTTAATCAAACTGATGATTGACTTGCTCACATTCATCTTCCTCATTCATCCTCAGAGTCTATATTGGGAACTGAATAATAAGCCTTTTCAATATCCACAAAAATCAAATGGCAATTCATTTTTATCTGGGGTGTCTGTCTTATGATGGAAATATTATCTTTACAAGATTTTCCAACAGTAAAGCCAACCTGATCATCTGACACACAAAAGATAATACTCTTTATTAATTTTATAGTTATAATTTTACTTAACAGTTATAATAAATTTAGTTTAATCCTTTACCCAAGTGTAGGCAAACAAAGTTTGCACCTGAAGTAGTTCAGGACTGAGGCAACTCATAGTAAAGGTGGACCAAGCCTTAGTATCACCACTTCTGGGTCTGCCTCCTACTGATGAGACCTCAAGAAAGGTCGAAACGAGTTTGGGTAGTGGCCCTTCCCTTAATGCATAGCTTTATACATGTCTGCAAGGAGATGTGCTTTGCATTATGGGAAATACTGAGACAAGGAGTGATGAGAGCTTGGTCCACCTTTACTACGAGTTGCCTCAGTCCTGAACTACTTCAGGTGCAAACTTTGTTTGCCTACACTTGGGTAAAGGATTAAACTAAATTTATTATAGTCTAACTAAGTGGAAAATAAACTTTCAATTACTTAACAGCTAGCTCATGGAAGTCATCACGCTAATTCCTGTGCAATTTGAAGGGTTGTTCTTATTACCATTTTTGAAGACAAAAGTTATATATGTAATGAGCACTCGTCAGGAATTGTATTTCCTTCTAGTACTTGATTTTAACATTCATTCTTTTTATTATTCTTAACAGCTTGTCACCTCCATAATTCCATGGGTAATCCTCTTGGGCCAGCTGCCTTCCTATTACATGACCTTGCCAAGGCATTACACACCTCATCTTCCAAAAACAAATCCACTAGCTCCTGTTCCCTCATTGTATTCCTTCTTCTCTGTCAGAAGATCCTTAAAATGATTCCTCCATGCTGTCATTGGTATTTAACTCAAAAAAAGAGGATATAAATTTTCGTCTGAGATGGGAAGGGGATTCTCAAAAAAAATTACAAAATTTCGACAACCTAAAATTCACTATCTTGTCTACAAAAATCATTATTGCAAATTAGAATGAACTTAGTTATTTTAATAGTTTAAATTAAATTAAAATTTAATTTTTTTAGAAACTAATAAGTAATTAAGGAATAAATAGTTAATAAAACAGAAAATTAAATTGGCATTACATTTTTAATAAGTAATAAGTAAATGAAATTTAAAATAAAATACATTAACAAGTACCTCATTTCATGCTTATTATTATTATTTGTGACACCTCCAAGGAGTCTGTAGACTCATCGCGGGAGTCTACGGATATCAACATCATCTACCACCCCACAACTAGTATTTTTTGTCTGTAAATTGCATGTGTTCTATAGGGCCGATTTGTCTGTATGCAAGACAAAAAACCCGAGTTTCCAGGAGAAAAAACCCTGCTACCTCCGCATGAGATCAGCTAACTCACCTTCGATTGAAAAAGTCCATATAAAGATTCCTCCCATCACGATGAGAATCGAACTTAGGACTTTTCTAATTGAAGGGTGCAACATACCGTCGTCCTTCCAATTGCGCTATGGAGGCGCTAAATTCCAATCTCATATTCGCACCTTAAATTCCAGTAGTTTTTTTTTTGGAATTTTGATGAAAATGTACCTGAGGCAATTGTGGTCTTGTTTCTTATATACTTTTTAAGTGTGTCTTTTAGAGGATTATTTTTTTCTTTAGACACAAAATCATTGCACTTCATTCATTTGAAATAGGTTTTTACAATTACCATTGATTCCATTGTGTCAATATGCAATTGATTTTTTCAAAAATTGCTCCATAATATATTCACTAAAGAGAAAACTTTCTACTGAAACAATGGAACCAGTAGTGTCAAAATTAATTCCAGCAACGGTATTTATGTGCTGAAAAAGAATTGTTTCGTTATGAAAATGGCGAAAAATTTCTCTATTTAACACTAACAGAAGTGTTAAATGAACTCTCCAAATACAATTTTTCCTTCAGTATAACTTCATGTAGTAAAATTTGTTATATAGATTATTGGGGTCAACGACATTTGGTAACGTGGACATGAATATATAGTTGAGCTAGTGATGTGGTAATTTTTCCATTTTATAAATGTATTTAGTTATACTCAGGATGTAGAATTAAATTGTTCAAAAGGAAGAGTCCATTCTTGTATGTATTATAAAATTCACTTACATGAAACTTAAATTGTGAATGTGTTACAAACCATTATTACAAAGTTATGTTTGTAATAATGTTACAAACAGTTATGTTTGTAACTGTAATTCAGTTGTCTGACAATTCAGACAACTGAAACATAGATGAAAAGAGTTAACTTTAACTTTTTAAGTTCAAATGTATTGATATATAAGCAAAAACAGATTTTCACAAATATATATATGTGTGTGTGTGTGTGTGTGTGTGTGTGTGTGTAATTATATGCTTCAACAAAAATAGAAAAGGCAAGTTCACTCATTCCTAATCATTTGGTGAAACTTCTTCGTATTGAATCGATTTTCATTATAAATAATGCTAAACCTCCAACAGATAATATTTCTCTGGCTGAAAGACAAGCCCTAAAAAATCTAAAACAGAACAGTAACATTATTATTTTACCTGTTGATAAAGGCAATTCCACGGTCATCCTCAACTCCGAAGATTACCGCAACAAAATGCTTCAATTACTTGGAGATAGTTCGACATATTCAATTCTTCAGGAAGATCCTACAAGAGAATTACAAAATCGTACAACAAACTTGTTAAAGACTGCGAGTGAACTTCCTCATAATGTTCGCCTCTCTTTACGCTCTCTACATCCTCTTATCCCACGCATCTATGGAGTTCCCAAAATTCATAAAGAAAACATCCCTCTTCACCCAATTGTGGAAGGAATTGATTCACCTACATATAAACTTTCAAAATATCTAGCAAAGTACCTCAAGTGTTTCTCCAATAAATCTTCATCTTTCATCAAAAACACCACAGATTTTGTTTCGCATATAAAAGATATTCCCATCAATGAAAATGACATTCTAGCAAGTTTTGACATTATATTTTTGTTTACTAACGTTCCTACAGATGAGGTACTTACATTACTAAAGGACAAATTATCCAAAAAAATGTTTGCTTTATTAAAACATTGCATTCATTCTGGTTACTTCAAATATCAGGACTCCATTTACCAACAAAAACAAGGCCTGGCAATGGGCAATCCTTTGTCCCCAGTTCTAGCTAACATCTTCCTTGAAGATTTTGAAGTGAAAGCCATATCTTCCTTCTCATTTAAACCAAAAGTTTGGAAAAGATATGTTGATGATATTTTCATTGTTTGGAATCACGGGCACACATCTCTCATAGCTTTTCTTAATCATCTTAACATCCAACATCCTAATATAAAATTTACTGCTGATCCAGAAAATAATAACTCCTTGCCTTTCCTGGATGTCATGCTTATACGTTGTTCTGAAAGATTAAAAATCTCTATATACAGAAAACCTACTCATACCAATAGATATCTGCATAATCTTTCTCATCATTTTCCACCACAAAAACTTGGAACTATATCTACCTTAGGACACAGAGCACGCTCTCTCATTCTCTCTTGAATGAACAAGATGAGCTACAAAAAGAAATAAATCAACTCTCTCTCATCTTTAAACAAAATGTTTACTCTGAAAAAACGATTAAGAAATTTCTTCTGGATCCTCCTAGAGAGTGCCAGAGAAACTAGTAATTTTAAAGGCAGCATCTCCATCCCATATATTAGCACAGTCTCTAACAAATTAGCAAAAGTCCTTAAAAAATATAGCATCAAGACGTTCTTGACCACCCTTCCAAAAATCCGTTCTCTAATCAGCCATCCAAAGCCTCCTCATCACAACCTAAAATATCCAGGTGTATATGTAAATTATGGTGCAATTGCAATATCCCTTATTTCGGACAAACTAACAAATCTGTTGAGCAACGTATAGAAGAGCATAAAAGAGACATCTCTTACAAAAGATCTCATGCAACTGCGTTATCCAGTCATGTTCTTTTTTCAAATAATCCTAATGATGATCAACAAAGCCACTCCGTTTGCTGGGATAGATCAGAAAATATTTTTCGCTCTGATGATGAGTTTGAGAGAAAAATTATAGAATCAAGGGAAATCCTTCTGAATCCTGTCCACTTAAACAACAATTTGAGTTATAACATCCCAGATAGCCATGCTGCAGTTATTCAATATTGGCGTTCACGTTAGTCTGCACGCATACTTGCAATAAACAATGGCACGCCTGTTAGAACAACTTGAAAAAATACAACGTTTTTTATGTATCAATTATGTGTGGCGATTTTTTACCTGTATTTTCAAGTTTTTAGATACTTCAATGTTTATTACTATTCTCTTCCTTTAAGAATACCTGATGAAGGCTATTATAAGCCGAAACTAGTTGTATTAATCTTATTAAATCTTTATAAGTAATCTCGGTTGTTAAGTCATTAAATCTATTTTTAAAAATATATATATGTACTATCTGCATACTATATAAGTACTATCTTCAGTGTACTATCTGCAAAATGTACGCTTTGCGGAGTGCGGTTGGAGTATGGTTAGATGATAATAAAGGAGTGAATGTGTGTAGAAAATGTAAGGAAAATGAGGAATTAAAGTGTATGTCAGGTCGTGAGTGTGATATTTTTGTCAAACTTCAGAATGAAGAAAATAGTGATATGACAAGAAATGGCAAGGTTGTACCAGAGAACTGTGAGGGCGTGAATGTAGAAAGTGTGAATGATGGTATTAATATAGAGCAAATTAATGGTTTAACAGAAAATAAAAAAGATGAGATAGATGCTATGAGTGAGATCGCGTTGTTCAGCGGAGCGATACAAAGAGCAAAGCGGCAGCTAGAGCGTATGAACAAAAGTCTACTGAGTGTACCAGCCAATAATAAAAAGTATGATAGGAAAAATAAGAATATGAGTGTGAACTTAAACAAAATGAAGGAGAGAGTGCTGTATGGAGATTCGTTAGTATACATGGAAGCTGGGCAAGAATGTGGTTAGCAAGGGTGTTAGAGGTAGGTTTTTTACTTGGAGAGTGGTGAATGAGTGGAATAAGCTGCCAGAGTCTGTTGTGGGTGCTACGACCATGAATGAGTTCAAGGCGAGGTATGATAGATACTGTGTGAATGTCGAATAGTTGTTCTTGACATGATGTTAGGGCCTCCCTCGATGAGTCTATAGACTCCTTGGAGTTGCCTGGAATAATAATAATAATAATAATAATAATATATATATATATATATATATATTAATGAGATGGTGCATTTGTCTATGGAAGAAAAATATCATATAAGTTCTTTAAGAATTATTTTTTTTTTTTGTGAAAATCTGTTTTTGCTTATATATCAATACATTTGAACTTAACTTTAACTCTTTTCATCTACAATTCAGACAAGAAAAAGATAGAAACACACTGGCATATGAAATAAAAATTGAGAATAAAATCAGACAACATTAAAATAAAACAAAATGCATTCCAAAACAGATGATAAATATAACCAACTAGTGTATTATGGTGTGTCCTAATAGTTTTTATATTCATCAACAAAGTTGCAAAACAATTTTAGTTTTACACTGTTTAGAGTAGAAATATGGAAATGATAAATTTTCACCAGAATACTTTGAAAGTAGATTGGCACTGCAATAATAAAAACACTGCATGCTATATAGTGATTTTATGATGTGCAATAGCAGTATATCGCTTTTGGCTCGTGATTGGCTCCAAAAAGAAAGAAATCCACCATTTTGATAATAATAGAAATGAATCCATACATGACCTACAAGTTGTCAAAATATAATAATACCTTTTACTTCTGCAACAGTTGTTTGTTTTATGACTCCACATGAAAACATTTTATCCTTTCCCAAAAGCTAGTCTAGGGAGGACACTATGAATTGTCCTCCGTAGACTAGCTTTTGGGAAGAATGAGCACTCACCTATGATAATAGACTAAGGGTTTGTGGATATTAGAAGTTGGCTGATGGATGGAAAATAAGGAATATAATAGATTGACTCTAAAAGGAAAATTCCTGATATTTTGATAATAGAAATAAATGCATACATGATATACAAGTTATCACAATAATAATTCCCTCTATTTCTCCAACAGTTATTTGTTTTATGAATGTTTCATGAAAACAATTTCATATAATTGAAATTGGATATTGATAAACAGGACATTGGCATCCCAAAAGCTAATCTATGGAAAGCGTATGAGTGTTGACATGGATGTGAGGACTATATTTTTCATGTGGAAGGTGTTGAATGAGTGGAATGGGCTGCCAGAGCCTATTATGAGTGTTTTGTCTGTGAATGCATTCACAGACAAAACACTTATATTGTAGTGGTATAATATCTATTGTATGCATAGTGTAGTTCTCCTGCACTGAGTCTTCAGACACCATGGAGGTTCCTGTGCAGTAATGATAAATATATTCACTGGCATTATGTTCACACATTTCTGGGAGCCTATTCCACTCATTTACCCTTCCAAGTAAAAAAATATAATTCATATCTTTCACACTCATACTTAACTTCTAAAGATGATCCTTTATGAAAAAATTTCTTCTACATCAATCCTGTAAAGCTGCTTTATCATCTTATCTGTTGATGTTATATCCCCCCCCCCCTATTTTTTTATAATATGGTCAGAGAACAAATTCATATTACCTTTTTAGTATAGCACTAATGGTGGCCTAATCAATAATTTAACATAAATATTTGTTATATTAAGGCTAAGATCCTGGAGTACTACAGTCCAAGTTATAATTTATAATGAACTCTTAAAACAAAAGGTTTGTAGAATAAATGTTATCCACATTCTTGGAATTTTTAGGCCATTATTATTGTTAAGATTAGAGTGGTTGATTAGAATTTCACAGGCCTCTTAAATTTGTGCTCGTATCACATTTTGGCACGATTTAATGAACAGGTGGCTTTCCAGTCAATTCTATGTAGAGTATTCAGTGCATGATCAGAAGGGCCAGATTTACTATGGTAATTAATTTTAATGTGTTATGTCCCTTTTTTCAGATATGAATTGTGCATCCAGTTTCACCTATATAAGGCAAGTTACCGGTGCATTGAATATGACATACTCTAGGGTGGGCCATGGAAGGAAAGGGATCCTTAAAGGAGTTGAATAAGTTCTTTAATTCTGCAGGTGGCTTAAAGGTGACATTAAGGTTGTATTTGTGTAGTATTCTGTGTATTTTATCTATATACCTTTTAATGTATGGAATGGCTACAGTTTTATTGTAATCTAGCTTATTTTTATTATTAGGTGCAGTCATGCAAAGAATTTTGTTGATAGTATTTTTGCTGTGGTCATTTTTAGGAAACTATTGCTGATAATTTTTAATTCATGCTTAAGTACTTGCTTATTGGAGCAAATCTTTAAAGCCCTATTCTTAGTGTTGGGTACTGGTAATTCTACCGCTCATGGGTATGTTGATCACCTTTTTCTTTATATTCCCTCCACTGGACTTTCTTTCTTTGCAGCTGTTGCTTTATATCTTTACTCATCCACTGAATCCCCAGCTTCTCTCAAACAATCTCTAACCATTTCTCATTTGCTACTGATTCTTTCCTTGTAGCTTTTCGAACCATGGCACTGCTCCTAGATGCCTCCTAAGTCTATCATAATTGCAAACTTTATAGTTCAATAAACCCTTTCTTGACATATGTTTAACAACTTCCCATAACAAAACTGCATGGTCATGTGCCCTAATTGGAGGCAGAGTGGTTATGGAATATATCTTCTGATGCTATTATCAGATCAAGCATTCTCAAACCTTGGTTATGGAATATATTTTCTGGTCCCCTCTATAACATGTTGTTTCAAGTAATAGTCTCTTAGTAACTGTATAAATTCCACTTCCATCTTGCCATGCCTCCAGTCTGTTCCCATAGTTGAAGTCTTCTATAAAATTTTTCTTGGCCTCCGCTCTTTATACTATTCAGCCAATGCATGGTATCTGCATCTTCCTGTGAACCCCAGTTTATAGCATCAACCAACAATATATTTTGTCTTATTGGCTTCTATCTCATCGCAGACAGCCTAAAATGAATCATCCCCCCCCCTGTGCTCAAGACCTAAAATCCTCTTTAACTTCTTATTTTGTTAGTTGTAGTTCTTTAGCAATACCCCACCTTCTGTCCTATCCCCCAATATCCTCCATGAAAATACAATACTTGTAATAACATAATTTTCTTCAACCAGGTCTCATTGATGCCTATAGTTTTTGGCTAAGTTGGACTGACTAATGTCAAAATCTCTACTCCCTTATTTCTGATCTGTACATGCATTTCAACATCCCCTTGGTTTCGCAGTTACCTTTGGGTTATGTCATATATATATATATACAGGGTGTTCGGGATAAATTTGACAGTTTCGTAAGGAAAAAGAAAATCTTCTTTGTATCTATTAAATTTAATGAATTGACAAAAAAACATTACAGGCAGAGTTAATTACAATACTATCAACAAGATTTACTCAAAATAACCACCATTAGCATCGATCACAGCTTCAATTCTGCTTCGGAACCTCGAACAAGCTGATGCTACAGTCTCCCTGGGAAGGGCCGCAAAAACTGTTTTAATTTTATCCATTAACTGGGCTTTTGTATTACTGGAAGTGCGATTGGTGTCTTTTTCAACTGCGCCCCATACAAAATAATCCATGGGGTTAAGGTCTGGGGAGTTTGGAGGCCAAACATTTGGACTGGTGAAGTCGTAGAAATTTTCAGACAACCATTTTTGACTTTTCCCAGAGGTGTGGCAAGGGGCCGAATCCTGCTGCCATACATACGGCCTACCATTGGCTACCCTTGTTATCCAGGGCTTGACTACAGTTAGCAACTCCACGAACAAAGCCCGAATTCCAATGCCAGGGTTCTTCAACACCTGTTCCTGCAGATTTGCGAGGAACAGGTGTTGAAGAACCCTGGTTCTTCAACACCTGTTCGTATTCTGCTGTACGAACGCAATCAGATCGTCTGCTAGGGATCTTTCTTCTTGCTACATCCTCGTAGTCACCATTGCAAGTCTCTAGTTCATGCCTGATTGTTTTTACTGTATTCAGGGAGCATTGGGCAGCAGTCATAATATCCTTATTTTGATGGCGGGCACGAATCATCATGATACAAGTTATTCTCTTCCATGATTCAGGCGGGTTCCAGCTATCCATCCTTTCTGACATCTTGTATATGAATGAAGAAGGGTCCAAACTTTTAAATGAAGAGAAGTGTGTGTTAATACATGTAACTTACGGAAAAATATAATTAATTATAAATATGTCAAATTTATCCCGAACACCCTGTATATATATATAGAGAGAGAGAGAGAGAGAGAAAACATGTGCACACACAAACTTTTACCACCGCCACACTACAATTAGGTGTCATTAACACACTAAAAAACAGGGCTTTAATGATTTGCCCAAATGAACAAGCACTTAAGCATGAATTAAAATTTATCAGCAATAGTTTCCTAAAAAAAAAAAAACTGGCTACAGCAAAAATACTATCAACAAAATTCTTTGTAAGACTGCACCTAATAATAAAAATAAACTAGATTACAATAAAACTGTAGCCATTCCATACATTAAAGGGATACCACCTTTTAAACCTTTTAAAAACCACCTTTTAAACCTCTTGCAGAAGTAAAGAACTCCTCCAAGGATCCCCTTCCTCTGATGGCCCACCCTGGAGTATACTATATTCAATGCACCTGTAACTTGCCTTATATAAGTGACACTGGATGCACAATTCCTATCTGGAAAAAGGAACACAAAAATTATTAAATTTAATAACTGTATGATAAATCTGTTTTTTTCGCTTGATTATACTATAAATTAAAGAAGCCAAGAAATTATATTCTTGGTTTAATCCTATATCCAAGTGTAAGCAAACAGTTTGCATGTGAAGCATCTTAACGACTGAGCTACTTGTATGCAGAGGCTGACTTCATATCAATTGCCTTAGTATCCTATATTGCAAACTATACCTCCTTTCAGACATGTATAATGCTATGTGTTATGAAAAAGGCCACTGTCTGGACTAGCTTTGACCTTTATTGAAGTCTCATCAGTCGGAGCCTGATCCAGAAGAGATAACAAGGTTGAAATAATGCAGAAGTCATATATTTTTCATATACAGGTATTGCTCGATTAACGCGGTTAATTAATCCCTAGATGTTACTGTGTTAATCAAATCTAATAATTAATTGTAAAAATTACAATTTGTCCATGATCGATTACTGTATTAATAATCCGTAGGAAGCTGCGTAGGAGGAATGATGTCATCATGCTCACGCCGCGAGACTTGCATGTTTTTGCATGGTAAATGTAACCCTGCGGAGCTTGCGGTGGTAAAAATTGCAGCGTAGGTCGCGGTATATCTAAGAGAGACATTCATTACTAGTGTGTGCTAAAATACAATAAACATAAAGAAAAAACACTGCAAATATCATACATGATGGTAAAAATTAAGTGGATATCAAATCCAACAATATTTCATAGCCGAATATAGAAACTACAAGAGTTTTGTGCTGAATATATAGAAACTAAAAGTTTCGGCAGAGGCAAACATAAGCAACCTTATGGGCATCTCGTAGTAAAGGTGGGGTAAACTCCAGATCACTTTCCTTAGTATTTTCCATAATGTAAAGCACATCAAATTTATCTTATATATATATATAGCACATCTTATTTATCATACATATCCTAGAGGACATGTATGATAAATAAGCCTTTGGCTCTCTATTTCAGTAATACATGATGATTTATTTATTTTCAGTTACAATCTAGAAATTATTGAACAAAGAATAAAAAAAAAAAAAAACTAAACTATATACTATATATACTGACATCAGAGATCACGGTATATCTCTCAGATACAATTTATTGTCAAATATCCCAAACCTTTACATAACGTGTTAAACCAACTGACAGCAAAAAACAGTGTGGAATATCATTCGTAAGATATAAGATATGAATGCACAGCTACTCATGACCTCCAAGCTATACACCAAATTGTGTAAGAATATTTATATTAAACATTTTGCATGTATCTGTCAGATCAGCTGCAAGCTTCGCAGGGTCAAAAGCACGTTAATCAAAACTCTTGCCTCATATATCAAGGAATTGCTGCAATTAATTTTGCCGCGTTAAATCCCATGTTAAACAAAGCTGCGTTAAGCAAGGGATACCTGTACAAGTTGTGAAAAGGTGTATAATTTTATTATTAAAATACTTATTATAATACTCTGGATCAGAGATCTCTCTGATTTCTTCCTGATCTTTCTATGTTTAATAACATTCCATGAGCTTTTAGTACGGTATGCACAAATATTCAGTTTTAGAGGCCCAGTGTTCGTTATAATAAGTTAGGGAGAGAACTACTGTTTTTGAGCAATAGTCAAATATAGTCAATCTCATATAAACCAAAATAATCACCCTAATTTTCAACCTTCCCATCATTTGGAGTATACATACAAACAAAGAGACAAGCTACATTACACTACACATAGTATGGTATGCTGAAGTAGCACTAATTTGGTCAATTGTTAACGCTAGTGGCCTGACCTCTGGTGAAAAAAACCCTACTACATCAATCCTGTTATCTCTTTGGCTAGAAATTATTAACACAATAAATAAAAACAAAAATTATAGATTACTCACAGATAAACTATAACAAAAACAGTATTAATAGAGGGCTGATGTATGAAATAAGAGTTGAAATTATAATTAGTGATTTAGAATCCCAAAGTGAGGATGATGATGAAGTGAGGGTTTGCTGGTGAACTTGAAACAGAAGTTATGTGGCTCAATGTGTACCATCCATACTCTTGGGATTTTTAGACCACCATTATTGTTTAGATTAGGATGGTTGATCGAAATTTCATAGGTGTCCTTGAATTTGTATTCATATCAACTTCATACAAATTACCATTGAAATTGAAAAACCAAAACTCACTTCCTTTTCTGGATACACTTGTCCCACATCTTCTCTCAGGCAATATGTCTTCCACTGTCTATTACGATACACATACTGGACAATACATGCAAACATACCACCACCCTTCACAAAAAATTGGATTCATTAACACCATCATAAACAGAGCTATATGGATTTGCTCTAAGGAGCAAGCTCTTTAGCAAGAAGTACAAATTATTAGTAATACATTTATAAATAATGACTGTAGCAAAAATTCTATGCCTAAAAAATGGAAATAATATAGATTAAGATTATAGTAAACCAGGGATTCCCTACCTTTTTGTTTCCTAGAGCACATTCTAAAATACCGATAGGCAACGCACACCATCTATTTTTCAAGCAAATTTTTTGAATTCGTTTGTTAAATGAATACATACAAAGTTTACATTATAACCAAATGTTTTATTACTTAAAAGTTTACATTATATAAAAATTTAAATATATATATGTAAGTTAGTGTGATCTTTGGCATTGCATTTCATTAGCCAGTGCTTCATAATTAGGAGAATATGATGATATTCCGGTTCTTAAACTGGAATGAACAACTTCGAATGCGTGTCTACTTTACATTGTATGCGCTTAATAGTCATCATGCGTCATATAGCATGCCATGAATTGTTGCGTGATTATTTCAAACTATACGGCACACGGTTGAACAGCGGCGGGCACATACAAATTGGTCGATGAGCGCCATGGTGCCCGTGGGCATAGGGTTGGGAACCCCTGTAGTAAACCATAGCTATTCCATACATTGAAGGGATATTAGATAAAATAATCAGAATGCTACACCATTAAACCTCGATGTTATTTTTAAACCATCTACAAAATTAAAAAGCATGTTAAACTCCTCCATAGATCCCCTGCCCACAATGGATCCATTGCACTTTTAACTTGCCTTATATTTATGAAATTGGATGTACAATTACAAATCTGTAAAAAAAAAAAAAATAATAATAATAATAATAATAATAATAATATGAACAACATGTAATATTTTAAAAATTTGGTAATTCTCTCTCATCACTCTTTTAACACCCTACACCAAATTGATTGAAATGGAACCTGTTCCTTACATTTATACACAAACTTGGTTTGGATGCAAATCACTTGCCTTAGTATCCCAAAGTGCAAAATGCATATCTTTATGGACATGTATAATGCTATAATGATATAGGATGATATAATGCTATGCATTATATCATCCTAATGTAAACAATATTGGTGACTTAAAAATCCCAAGCATACACATTCAGCCCATATAAGGAATGGAAGGAAGGCAAAATTGTTCCACTTTACAAAGGTGGTGATAAGGCTACAAATTATAGGCCAATCTGTATGCCTGAAGTTGTAGTTAAAGTATTGGAGAGGTTGGTGAGAGCTAGGATACAAAAGTGGTTTAATAACAATGATATACTTTGTGCTTATCAGCATGGGTTTGTTAAAGGGTGGTCGTGTTTTACTAACTTATGTACTATAACAAGGTGACAAATGTATTGGAGAAGGGAGATGCACATATAATAGTATATTTAGATTTTACAACAGCTTTTGATAGATTGACACACCATGAGTTGGTCATTAAACTGAAACAGATAGGATTGGATAATAAACTAGTGAATTGGATAGGTGACTTTTTCTCAGATAAGTATCAGCAAGCTGTGTTGGAGGGCACCATCTTGAAAGAGTAAAGTCACTAATTTGTATATTTAATGATATTGGAATAGGCTTAACTGGTGATATACAGTTAAGCTTATTGATGCTAAACTAGGGAGAGTGATGAGGAATCAAGCAGATGTTGTGACCTTACAGGAGGACTTGAATAGATTGTATGAGTGGGCAGCAGTATTCTTTCAATTCATTGTTGCAAAGTGTAAGGTTCTGAAATTTGGTAGGTAACAATAGAATGCAAAGTCCAAAATTCTTGCTCTAAAATTTTGAAGGAAGGATTCACTGGGCTACTTGAATATAGAGACTAATGACTTCACATCAATTTCATTTTGTCTGCTCTGTTAATGCTAGATAGCTGTTCTGGTTTTTATGTGCCATGTATAGTGCTTCTATTGTCACTGTAAATTGTTGTGGTCTTTTGATGAGAGGTTTTGAGTTCTAATTCCTAGAGATATGTCAGGGAATAAATTTTAGGAAGTTGTTTTGCTGGTGGTTTGAACAGAGGGAATGCAGTCTTAAACAGTGTTCTTGTATAATGAACCAGTGGTGCACTCAGGATTTAATCTTGGGGAGGGGGGGGAGCCAAGTTGAATGGATAAAAATATTTTTTGAATAAAATAAAAAATATATATCGGGCGGACCAAGCACTACTTCATTCGAATTGCGTTCACAGCGGTCATGATTCCCGAGAGCTATACGGTATCCCCACCTTATGTGACAACATAAATTAAAAAAATTAATTTTAATTAGGAGAAGGTTTTTGGAAAATTTTATAGTGTTTTTTTTTTTTCCTTTTCTTTGGGGTGCCAGGGCCCCTTTCTCCCCCCTCTGGATGCGCTACTGTAATGAACTCTATGTAATATACTATGAGAGAACAACTTCTTTTAGTCCTGTTAGTGTATATATGGTATTCTCCACTTTCAGTGCTTTCCTTCTCTTTAATATTTGTTTTCTTTGCTGGGTAAGGCCACTTACTGTAGTGAACTGAAGTGAGAGTTTGTAGTCGTTTGGATCAATGTTGGCATTTCCATTATATCTTCTGGAAGTAACTTTATATATAAGACAGAACTGTTGCCTCATCAGGGAGGATTGGTGTTAGCCATCAATAACACAGGCTGCCTCGAAAGATATTGTCTTGAATCCTTTAATTATTTGTATGGCTACAAAGCATTGAACTCTGTTTAACTTTGTCAGTTTTTATTAGATTTAGTGCATCTTTCCAAGCAGGTGCAGCATAAAATATCAATGGTATATATTGTTTTCAGTACTTGTTGGTCCCCAGCTTATTCTTGCTGACTTCGCTAGAAGGTTTACTATTTGTAAGCTTTTTTTTTTTTTTTGGCAACATGTGAGATGTGCTTGATAAAGTTAAATTTGTTGTCTATTGTTACTCCTAGATATTTGAGCTCACTGGCCTCTAGAACTTCCCTGTTTAGGAAAACAGTTACAGGTTGTTTTGATTTTTTATGTAAGATGTGAAGCACTTTAGACTTGGTGCTATTGAAGGTAACTTTCTTTTCATGTGCCCTCTCAACAATTTTAAAAAGTTATTTTTGTCTGTTATTTCTAAGTGTAAGCTGTCATATCCCCTGATCATTATCAGCAAAAGCTGTGACTTTGGTTTCATTTGTGAAAGAGAGTCGTGATAACAAGTTGTATTAGATGTTCAGAAATCTGGTCCACAACCAAACCTTTGTGGGCAGCTCATTTGACTTACAGTTGCGGTTTTCATTGTCGTTGTCATGGTTGCTCTTCTGTCTGTGAAGTATTTTTTTTGTAAGGTAGAGTATGTTTTTTTCTTGAGTAATGATGGCTGGCTACCATGCAGCATTGAAGCCACCTTGCACATGGAGTGCGATCAATTAGTACGTCTTTTTTTTTTTTTTTTGCTGTCGACTTCTTGTGTGAACTTTTTAACCTCCATAATAGTGTTTATGGTGCTTGCTTGAAGTCTAAATGCATACTGATTACTGCTTAATAAGTCTCTTGAATAGACAAAGTGTATTTGGTTTATCAGTTTTTCTAGTATCTTACCAGAAACATTTATAAGACTGATTGGCCTGTATTTACTAATTTCATTAAAAGCTTCATTTCCCGTGTGTGTGTGTGTGTGTGTGTGTGTGTGTGTGTGTGTGTGTGTGTGTGTGTGTGTGTGTGTGTGTGTGTGTGTGTGTGTGCGCGCGCGCGTGCGCGTGCGTACGTGATGATGACCTTGATATGGAGGTTGTAATAACATTGGGTAATTATTTTGGTTTATATTAAATTATTAAATTGAAAGTATTACTCTAACACAGTAGTTGTTTCCATAATTTATTATGATGAATGCTGATCACCATATAGCTATGAAAAATAGAGCCCGGTGCATGTATTTTGTTTTTTTTTCATCTTGTAACTTTCCCAGAGAGAGAGCTTAATTACAAACTATGAAATACTTTATAATTCGGATTTTACTACTAAGCAAATGCTTATCACATACTGACAGGTGACAAGCTTAAGCAAATTATTCTGTTGTTTAGCAATTATATTAATTACATTGTCATATAATTATTACCTTATCATTGTGCAATCATTTAAGATATTGATTTGTATAATTCTCTTTCTGGAAATCTATAACGAAGCCTGAATCTATACGTTGTTTACAGTTAAGCCTATGTTTCAGTCCAAATTTACTTCAGATGTGATTTTCTCTTATGACTATGTGATTAAGAGGAAAAGTAGCATATTCCAATTTATATCTTAGTCTTCTCTAGTATAATTTGTATCCTGATTATGTTCTTAGTGGTTTTTGTCGTCATCAAATTCCTGATGTATACTCTCAGGGGGTGTACAGGAGTGTTTTTGTCTCATCTCTGATAATTATGTGTGCCAGTACTAATAAGAAAGAGGCAGGACTAACTATTTCACCTTCACCAAAGATACCATATTCTTTTTGTATGACTTGACACTTACAAGACCTGGTGGTTTCATTGCAGATTTTTTTGGAGGAAGGAAAGAATGCATTGAGACATACTACAGTGGATCTGACAGATTTTTGCCCCACATATCCCTCAGGTACACCTTTAGTTATGCTTCCAGTGGCTTGGCATATATACATACATGTCTACAAAGTATGCAGGTATATTTTCTTTACAATCATTACAATACAGCAATTTCTAAAATAAATAAAACTATATCTGTTCCATTTAATGTAAGACTACTTTGTTTTCATTCATGTGTAAAGATTTTTTTGTATCTCACTCACAAAGGGATGTAAACCTGCAATCTTTACTTCTTTGGGCAGACTAAGGATATTAAGTAATTCATTCTCTGTTTAACAACCAAACATGATATTTCTTTGTGTCACTTTGTGTCACTCCCATCTACTTATTGGACACCTGAAGTGTCCAATAAGTAGATGGGAGCCCTCTCACTTGGCAACAAATTAAGTGTGAGAATTATTTAGCATTTAGATTTATGCACGCTTGACAAGAAATTATGTTCTCGTTTTCTTCATCATCACCTAAAAATAAAATAAGATAAAGACCTTCACAAACCTCCATGGCACAGCAGTATTCGAATCCACAAACCTGTTGGTTTTGAGACAGACACACACACACACACACACACATTGTTCATTTGGTCATAGAGTATAGTAAAATTCTAAATAAATCAAATAATTATGTTTGCTCTTTTGTACCTGGTCATTTGATTAATTGACGAAGTAAATTGGAACCAAGATTGTGTTTGAACCAAGACAATTTTTGCTTTTGGTCATTTGATTAATTGATGAGGTAAATTGGAACCAAGATTGTTTTTGACTCTGATGTCTCACATAACGTGCTTTGGCCTGAGCATCCTTAAATGCTATTGAGTTTGATGTGATGGAGTATCTACAAAATATATCCTATGCTCTGTGTCGATCTTTTTTGACTGCATGGCATTCTGGGTTCCACCAAGGCTTTAGATAGAGTGGAAATCGTGATGATGTTCTTGGAATGGAGTCTGTTGCTGCTTGGACAATGCAGTCTGTTAAATATTTTACTGTTTCATTGATAGGTGTTTTACTGACTGTATCAGCATTAAATTTTGCAAGATGGGAAAAAGTGTTTCCAATCAGCCTAGTACATTTTCAATATGGACATTTGTGTAGGGAACATGGTTCCTGTGATGACGTGCAAAGAACAGTGATTGCTTCCATTCCATAAGGAGAACCATCTCAAGCTCTGTCCTTGCATACAATAGTGAAATTCCTTAAGGTAGGGTCCTCATTAGGTTTTAACTATGTTTCTTGTAGACAGAAACAGAAAGGTTTGTATTTCTACAGCAAAATCTTGATATTATTGATTGTTGGGTGACATGACAGTTCTATTGTAACAATTTTCTTATTGTTTTGGCTTTATAGACTTGTCTGATTTTCAGAAGGTTAAGGGCTTTCTTTGTCAAGTTTATATTTATCAGTTATTTTTGGGAAGTATGGACGGCCAATGTCCATCTCTTCCTCTGGTAAAATATTTAATAAATCTGATGTGTCAGAATCAGTTGGAAAGTTTAATTTACTTTTAGTGGATACTGAAGTATCCATTTTTTCAGTTGGGGTGTCTGGTGGTTTATCTTTAAGTGATATCTTGCCATAATTTTTTTTGACAAGTGGATTCTCATTGAATGGACCCATATTTGGAGTAAGACTGAAGGTCATGTGATTGGTGTGCTCATCAGAGAATCACTTGCAATCATAAAGTTCAGGTATGCTGAAATTATCAGATGGTGGACTAGATATACATGTTTGAGATATTGTTGACATTTTCTTAACTGCCACCTTCTCTGCATAAGAGGATCTCAAAACAGGTGTAGTGGTGGTTAACTTCTTTTTTTGCATCCTGATATAACATATTTGGTTCTGTTTTAATTTTTTGCATTTCTTTTTCATCTTTCCACTTCTTATATGCACGAGAGTAAGCTGGATGATCTCCCTGACTGTTTTTTTTGCACATCAAGATTTAGTATGCCCATATTTCTGCCATTGATAGCATCTTAGTGGATTAGAGATGCACACTCTAATAGGGTAACTGAGATACCCTGCTTTTACATATGTTGGAGGCTTAGGTAAGGAACATCAAAAGTAAGGATGATGTTCATGGTTAGAACCAGGTGACCAACCCTGTGTATCAGGATGTGCCTCACACCTGTCACTCCATGATCTTTAAGCTGTGAACATATCTCCTCATCAGGGAAATCCCATTCTGATATCACTCCTCTATAGGAGTTGAGTGTTTTATGAGGTGTTACTGATTGGTATTCCACCTGTGGATGTTGCTCCCAGTAGTTTCTCGGAATGTTGCTGATGCAATATTTCCAAAACAATATCACCAGAATATAATTTCTCAATGGTTTTGGGAGGTCCTGACAGTCCTTCTAAACCATTTTGAATAAAGAAGGATGACATTTTTCCTGTTGGCTTTTCACCTGTTGCGTGGATGATGAAAAACACTGGTACATTTATATTAGTATCGCATATCTTTTGTTTCTTATTTCTGTTACCAAATGCTGTATATTTACAGTATCAATACTTGATTGGGATTTTGCCAGTCTGCCGAAACATTTGAAGATGAAGAATTCATACTCAAGGATTTTTCATTGCCAGAACTTCCCACCACAAAGCCACACTTGGATGCCCACTGACCAGCAAGCAATGGCTGCACTCGGGAGTGGAACACCAGGGCCACTGGACACTGTACCAGCACCACAGCAAGCCTTGGATCCCAACCCCAGATCATGGGATGAGAGACTTACTGCAACACCATTGGTCTTTCAATGCATTCCCAGCAGCCAATGGATCCTAGCTAGCCAGGCCATCCAGGACTGCCTGTCTTGCTGAAGCAGAGGCCAGAGTAGTGTAAGACTACCAGGATTTCCTCCTTTCCAGATGTACATGGGTTGCACTGCACAGCAAACACTGCAGCAGGGAGTTGGATTCCAATGTTGAAGTCCAGAAGAAAGGATAGTAAAAAAGACTCGGGAGAAGTAGAGCAAAGAATATGGGAAGAAAAGTAAAGGAAAAATGAAAATGGCCAGTACTATCACTGGGAGCTCCCCTCCACCATGAATAGGTGCTCCACAGGGAAGGATATAATTATGAGAAAAAAAAATGATGTAGAAAATGCCCGTCATGTATGAAAAATAAAAGTGAGCAACACATACATTCATGCTAAAGCATTGATTAGAAAATCAGTCATAAATCAGGCAAAGAATGACTAAGAGAGTGTTGTAAAGAATAACTAACAGCACATCACATGCAAAAATCCCCCATTCGTATTGTTTTTGTGTGGGAGTGGGAAATCATGAAAAAAAATGAACATAATTTCTTCTTGAGAAACGTTTTTACATGTAAAATTAGATAATTGCATTAGAAAAGAATTTTATAATGATATATTGTTTTAAATGTGTGTGTGACATTTTTTTTTTTAATACACCTGCATTTTGCCTGTTGAGAAAGCCAATACACTATATAATTAATAATAATAATAATAATATACATATATATATATATATGTGTGTGTGTGTGTGTGTTAAAGATACCAAGCTATTTTAAACCTGGTTTTTACTCCATTTCCTAAGTAAGCAAACAGACAAATAAGTCAAGTTTGCGCCTGCACGTAATGCAAGTCTAAGTGACCCATAAAGTAGTACAAGTCTAGACAACTCGTGGTAAAGTTGGAATAAGCTCTGATCACTATTCTAAATGCAAAGCCCATCTCCTTGAGGAGATGTATGATGCTATGCATTAAAGGCAAGGGGCCACCACCCAGACTGGTTTCGACCTTTATTGAGGTCTCATCAGTGGGAGCCAGGCTAGAAATACCAAAGTTAAGTAATTATTATTATTTTTTTATTATTATTACAGGCGACTCCAGGGAGTCCTTAGACTCATCGAGAGAGGTCCTAAACATCATGTCCACACAACTATACGACATTCTCACAGTATCTATCATACCTTGCCTTGAACTCACTCACTGTCATAACACCCTCAACAGACTCTGGCAGCTTATTCCACTCATTTACCACTCTAAAAGTAAAGAACCCAGCTCTAACCACACTCTTGCCCAGCTTCCATAGGTGTCCCCTAGTTCTCCCACCACCAGTCCTAATCTCAAAAATATCCTCTGAATTAATCCTATATTAACCCTTTAGCAATTTGAATGTCTCAATCATATCTCCCCTTTTCTGCATATCAACTAATTTCTGCAACCCACAAATCTTCAACCTGTTCTCATAAGGTTCATTCCATAGACCTGCTATCATCATGGTCACTCGCCTCTGGATCCTTTCCATCTCCTCCCCATCAAGAAGAAATCT
Organism: Typopeltis vanoorti; assembly: GCF_054136105.1. Taxonomy (NCBI): domain Eukaryota; kingdom Metazoa; phylum Arthropoda; class Arachnida; order Uropygi; family Thelyphonidae; genus Typopeltis; species Typopeltis vanoorti. Next base: position 3,678,073 of record NC_143574.1, on the reverse strand, counting down.
AGGAGACCAAATCTGGGCACAGTAGTTGAGATGAGGTCTTATCAAGGCTCGGTACAGAGCTTGTCTCTGCTCGTCAAAGTATTTTTCAACAACCAAGTGAGTTGATGAGCTGATTTAGCCACTTTTGCAATGTGCCCCCTAAACTTAATCTCCCTATCCACCAACACTCCCAAGTCCCTGGCCTCATCAATCTCCTGGAGTACAGTTCCACCAATGGTATACTGCTGCTAATCTTTTCACCCCAAAATGTATAACCTTACATTTTGTCACATTAAATTGACATCCATTCTCCTTAGCCCAGAACTCCAATCTATCCAAGTCTTCCTGCAAGATTTTGACATCTGCATTCACTATTGCCCTACCTAACTTTGCATCATCAGCGAACAAATGAACTGTTCCTCTTAGATCCTTCCCTGTATCGTTAATGAACAAATTAAACAGCAGTGGTCCAAGAACAGATCCCTGTGGCACACCACTAGTCACAGGCCATCTTTTGGACTCTACTCCTGAATAAACTACTCTCTGATATCTTTCCATCAACCACCCACCTATCCATTTCACCAACCTTATATCCATTCCCATATGTTGTAGTTTACGGATTAGAATTCCATGTGGTATTCTGTCAAATGTCTTAGCCAGGTCCAGCAGTATCACTGTAAACCCATTACCCTTATCCAGTTCAGCCATCACTGTGTTATAAAACTTGAGCAAGTTACTGAGGCATGATCTACCCTTCACAAAGCCATGCTGTCCCCCGTACAGTGTCTCATTTTCATCGATCCATTCCTGTATTTTTCCCTTGACTACTTTCTCCAAGACCTTGACAACGACTCCTGATATGCTGATCGGTCGGTAATTTGCAATAGTAGTCTTGGATCCTCCTTTATGCAGTGAAACTATTTTCCCCTCTTTCCACACCTTCGGGACTAAACCAGTCCCGAGACTCAGATTAAACAACATTTAAGGGCACTGATAATTCTTTAGCCGCTTTACATAAGACCCGTGCTGGTATATCATCCAATCCCACAGATGTATTCACATTAAGGTTCTGTAGTAGACTATTCACCTCCACTTCATTCATCGCAATTCCCGTATATACTAATGGTTCCTTCATTTTTTCAATGTCACCACCTGGATGATATATTCTTGCAAAGTGCTCGCTCCGTAATTCCACTATATTGACTGATTCAGTGACCTCCTTACCATCGTCATTCCTTAAAATCATTCTGCCATGTACAGTTTTTTTTTTTTTTTTGCTTGCAGCATATTGAAAGAACTGTTTGGGATTCTCTTTAGCTTGCATAGCTAGTTTCCTTTCATAATCTGCTTTTGCTTTTTTTACCACACTCGTTACCCTTCTGGCCTGCACTTTATACCGTTTGTGTGCCTGCAGGTCACCTTTCTCTTTAAATTCCCTCCACAGTTGTTTCTTTTTTTGCAGCTCGAGCTTAATGGTGTTATTCATCCATTTAACCCCTACTTGTTTTACTATTCTGACCCTAAGTATACAATCAGCCATAACCTCCTGTAAATGCTCCTTGACCACTTCCAATGCTCTATCGACATCCAGCCCTTGCAGTTTTACATGCCATGGCACTGATCCAAGCAATCTCCTAAGCTTGTTATACTTGCCAGCATGGTAATTCCACATATCCTGTCTTAATCGAAAATTCCACACCTTTAGCCATCTCCCAGGTGGCTAAAGGTGTGGAATTTTATGATCGCTCTCACCAGTAGGTTGCAACATGGTCATATTCATTGCAATCAAAATCTCAGATACTATTACCAGGTCAAGCACTCTCAAACCCCTAGTATTTTCAACTACATGCTGTCTCAGATAGTTATCCCTTAATAATTGAATAAAATCCATTTCCTTCCTCACGTGTGTCCTCTCCTCCTTCCAATCAATGTTACCATAGTTGAAATCCCCCATAATAATTACCCTCCTTCCATTCATTTCATCAATTTGTTTATGCATACTATCTCCTCCATCTATTCCATCACCTGGTCTATAGCAGCACCCAACTATATATTTTGTTCTGCCAGTCTCAATCTCACACCAAATAGCCTCAAATAAGCTCTTTTCACTATCCTGCAATACAACTTCAATTCTCCTTGGCTGCAATTCATCAGCTATCATTAATAACACTCCTCCCCCCATTTTATTCTCTCTGTCCCTCCTGAACACACTATACCCTACACATTCTATCCCACTAACTATATCATCTTTCGTCAGCCATGTTTCACTAATGCCAATAACCTGTGGCCAGGAAGAGCCAATCAAGGCCAAAAATTCTTCCTTCTTGTTCCTAATACTCCTGGCATTAGTATACATGAAATGCAGAGGTCCCTTTATCCCACCCCTATCTTGATGCGTTATTCTAACTATCCCATTCCGATTTCTTGTCCTTAGTATTGGCTTGTACTAAGGACAAGAAATAAGGCTCGTACAAATACTTATAACACAGAGCTTATAAGTATTTTACCAAAACAAGTTACCAAAAGGTGCTTTGACCTTATTAAATAAAAATCTCAGGATGAGAGATAGATGTAGAAAGTTTTTTACCTTGGGTATTTCTAGCCTGGCTCCCACTGATGAGACCTCAATAAAGGTCGAAACCGGTCTGGGTAGTGGCCCCTTGCCTTTAATGCATAGCATCATACATCTCCTCAAGGAGATGGGCTTTGCATTAAGGGTAAATATTAAGAATAATGATCAGAGCTTATTCCAACTTTACCACGAGTTGCCTAGACTTGTACTACTTTACGGGCCACTTAGACTTGCATTACGTGCAGGCACAAACTTGACTTATTTGTCTGTTTGCTTACTTGGAAAATGGAGTAAAAACCAGGTTTAAAATAGCTTGGTATCTTTAACATATTTTATACTTAAAGTAAAAAACTTTCTACATATATAGAAAATAGTAATAAATTTAACTTATTGCAGTTTTAATTATCAGTACTTGTAAAACTATCTAAAAAAATTATCTACTGTGCAAAGTTATCAGGATCATAATGTGGGAATGATTCATGTAGTCAGTATGTAAGCATAAGATTCAGCATCATTAATTTCATGTTGTTCCAGTAATTTTAATCAATCTTTTGATAATTCCATCTCATATAAGCACAGCAGCTGTTCTATATCAGTCTCTTCTATCTTATCAGATTAATATCGTTGTTCAAGCCAGAAATCTGAAGGTCCACACTTCTTAAAATTAGTGAACTTGTAAATAAATTCAGGCCATATTTGCCGGCCTGACTGGCCGAGTGGTTAGCGTATCCGCTCTCCAGCCAAAAGGCTGCGGGTTCGAATCCTGCCGTGGGCATGGATGTTTGTGAGTGTCTGTGGAAATACTAGTGGTGTGGTCGGCAGTAGATGGCGTTGGTTAGTTGTGGTCAGTTGGAGGATTGAGTAGTGGAGACAGAATTGTAGAGCAGGTGCCCTCCCTCGATGAGTCCTTGGACTCCCTGGTGGTGTCAAATAATAATAATAATAAAATAATATTTGTTTCTGTTAGAGCTAAACCTGCACTTGCATGTAGTTAAAAAGCTGAAATGTTCTTTGAGATTAAACACTGAAATGTGATTTGAATTTGAAGAACAATGCCACCAAAATAATGGATCATGCTTGTGAATTAAACAGCAGTCTGTTAGCTTGCCAAATTGTTACAGTAATGTTTCCATGTAACATGGAAAAAATTCCTAATAAAAGAGAAATGCACAACAAAAAAACATCATACTACATAACTGTATAAAATGCACGAGTCTATTAAAGTATGTATAAATTTAGATGGTAAACCAGACCTCTTTGTTAGAGGTCTGCATTGGCTGGAAAAATTACTGGATTTAGTCTCTAGGGGAATTCAATCATCTAAACCAGTGGTCGCCAAAGTGGTCGATATCGATCCCCAGGGGTCAATATAACATTGTTAGGGGTCGATAGAAAAATATAAGACATCATTGTATGGGTAATATTTAATTTGGTTAACTTGGATTACCTCCATCCTGAACGACAATGCAATTAAGAGTGAATCGTGGGAACAGTGACATGAATAGGACTTGTAAGATGGAGCAAGGTCATGAAAATAGTTATGGAGGCAAATCAAGTAGGCCAAAATGATGTATTTACCAATAAACAGATGTCGGTGGTTCCTGCCCGGCCGGCGCGTACATGGTTGAAGCTGGTTTCAGTCATGTTAATTCCATTTTAACAAAACAAAGAAAAACGCTAGATATAGAATTCCGTGGCGATTTAAGGCTGAAACTTACTAATTTTGAACTCAACATTTCTAATCTTGTCGAGAGTCATGAAGCACACCCTTCACATTGACAATGTTAGTAAATTGTATACTAAGTTAATAAAAGTCTTATTTTCATTATTTAAATGAAGGGGATATTAAATCCCACATTATTTCAATCCGAATAAGAAACTCGGAGATCGGAATCAAAGAGTTTCATGCGGAATCTGGGATTTAATATCCCCTTCATTTAAATAATGTTACATCGCCGAAGTAAAGCCCATTGGCTCTTTTATTTAAGTCTTATTTTCATATATATAAGGAAGACTGTATTATTATTATTTTGTTATCTAAATTAAATTTTATATTTTATATATTATTTATCCCTCCTATCAAATATGTAATGTTAAGAAGGATGTCAAAAACAGAAACGTATCCCTTTGACGTTAAGCCAATATAATAATATATACTATATTATACATACAATAAACACTGTAACTATAAAATAAACAATCTAAAAACTCACATAAGCGTCTTTTTTGCTTCCTATTATAATTATGTAATACTAAAATAGAGGGGGTCGATGAAAAGTCAAGAAACTCTGGAAGGAGTCGACGGTCAAAGAAGTTTAGCGACCTCTGATCTAAACTAAATTTCACCCATAATACTAAATGTATGATAGTTTGTCTTTCATACTTGGGATCCACTCAAAAAAATAATAAATGAATAAAATAGCTACAAAGTTAGATATGTCTTCCAGTTGACTTAAGAAGAATTATCATACAGGTGAAGAAAATCAGGTGTTTGAAAGATTCTTTATCATCATCAAATTCCTGACATGTACCCTCAAAGGGTGTACAGGATATGATAGTACTACATGAAAAATTTACGTCATTACTAACTTCCTATCTACAATTTTCCTCCAAATCAGTCTGTTACCTGTTAAGACTCCAACATTGTCAGATCTTATATTTCTATCTTCTAAGGCACTTTTTTCCTCTGTTTAAGTGACCTGAGATTAGCTCTGCTAATGCATCCCTAGATGCTAAAAATGTCAAGTTCTTTATTAATATAATAATTTTTAATATAATATTGCCATTGATGCCATTTGTTCACATCCCTAATCTTTCTCAGGACTCTTATATTTGTGCTCTTTAGTCTATGGTGAAATGTTTTACTCTAACCCAGCTCAATCTCAGATCTCTAATCTCAGATCCATGAGTTTAAAATTGGTTTGAACGCTGTCTTGTATATAGCTAATTTAGTGTTTTGACTAATTTCTTGCTTATTCCATATAAATTTATTCAGTTGACTTCCTACCGTGCCATCTTTGTTGATTCTGTTGTCTATTTCCATATTTAATTTACCACCTTCACTAAAAATCATGCCTAAGTAGTTGAAATGTTTTACTTGTTCTATAGGTTCTCTATTCACAATGCAGTTGATATTTTCAATGCTTCTGCTTATTTTCATTGTCTTTGTCTTTTTATTGCTAACCTTCATACCATATCTATTACAACAGTTATTCAATTTAGTCAGGGAATCTTGCAGACTTGTAGCAGATTTATTTAGAAGTATAACATCATCTACATAAAGCAAAGAGCTGACATTAACATCTCCAGTTTTGATATCAGGTTTAATACCACTTTCCTTCATAATGTGATCCATGTAGATAATGAATAACAGAGGGGATAATGTACATCCTTGTCTGACATTAAAGATTTAACATTAAACCATCCTCCTGTACTTCCTTCAATTCTAACTGCTGACTTACAACTCAAATAAAGACTATTGCTTGGTATAATGTCTCACTGACACCATACAACTGTAGCGTTTTAAATAGCTTTTCTCTTAGCACCTTGTCATATGCTTTTTCCAGATCTACAAAACTTAAATACAGATCTTTGTTATATTCCCATGATTTCTCAACTATCTGTTGTGAATTGAAAATCTGATCCTGACAGCCTATATTTGGCCTGAATCCAGCTTGTTCTTCACGAAGCTTCTCTTTTACAATCCTTCTGAACCGTTTCTCAAGTATACCGGCATAAATCTTACCAGGAAGTAATGCTCAGTAGAGAAATACCTCTGTAATTCTCACATTCAGTTTTATTTCCCTTTTAATATATGGGTACTATGAGAGCTCTACTCCAATCATCTGGAATTCATCCCTCTGTCTGGGATTTCTGATTTATGCATTGCAGCCACTGTAAGATTTTTATACCTCCATACTTCAAAAATGCATTCGGATCACCATGCAAGCCTAAAAGGGAAATAATGATGTTAATATATGTATATAGTAGACAACACTAATAATAGGACTCTAGCGTTGATGTATTTTTTTATTTATTTTTTTATTTTATTTATTTATTTAATTTTTTTTTTTCCACCAGAGGTCAGGCCAACAATTGTTGTAGTGGTTGGTCAGTGTCTTTAACAAACCAGTTTGATTGTAGTATAGCTTGTTTCCTGTGTATAGTTGTATGCTCCAGAAGATGACCTTGACATAAAGGATGAAACGTCGAATGTAGATTTTAGTTATATTAAACTAAAGTTTTTATTCAAACACAGTAGTTGTCTCCATAATTTTCAAAAATGCAGAAAAATGTAATTATTAATAAATTTGTATTAATTATATCTGTTTCAGTCAGTAAATATCTCAGGTGTTATGATCACATTGATTATAAAATGAATTCAAGCCACTGCTAAGTCTTAAGACATTTTTTCAATCTAATTATGATAAATAAGTTTTCTTTTATGATGACAAATATTCTCTATTCACGGCTACATTTACAATAACAGACTCGCATTCGTTATGTTCATTTGATAAAATTCACTTTACAATATCCGGCCAAAAAACAGTTTTGCCTTTTCAAATGACATTTTGTTTTTATGAATTCCATCCATGAAGGGTTGTAAACCTGTGATAGGTTTACAGCCTTTGTTCATCTAACCATTAGCTCATCCTTGGTGAGCTAATGGTTAGATGAACCTTACCTTAATTGCACTTAACATGATGTTTAATATAATATATATTTTATAACAAATTCATAATAATCAATTCATTTTTTAATTTTTTTAATATTAATAGTTTAATATAATATGAAATTATAATTGTAATGTAAATGAAATGCTTACTTGTTCAACATGATAAGTCTTCCAAGACAAATATTAACCGGTATTAAACTTGCCAGCCAGTTATCCAGGTCGAATCTTGCGGTGGACATGGGTGTTTGTGAATATCTTCAGGCATTCACAAACAGCCTGGTATACCACACTTCTTTGGGGGGGGGGGGGGGAATCTGTACTTTGCCTCTAGGGTGAGGTCTCTGGATTATCTGACCCATAAGCCCATCCGCACTACTATTAGTTATGTACTCTATATAGGTTTACAACTTTTCATGGGTGGAATTCAGATAAAAAAAATATTTAAAAAAACTGTCCTTTTCATAAGTTATTTAAAAGTGATGTTTTTATTTTTCCTATAGTGCTCATACTGTGTTATCTTCTAAATGAATAAACCCCGCAATATTGGTGTTGCGGAATCTCTGGTAGCCATTAAACAGCGTTATGAAGATACAGCATTAGTTCTTTTTCGTGAACACCAGAGAAAGCCCAATCTTGTTACCTATCTTCATTTTGGGGAAACACGGAAAAGTTATGCATATTCTTGTTATGGAAATTCTGCTGTTATTGTTCAGCGTAGAGGAAACAATATGACGAGGACTGATGAAAAATCGGTGAATAGTCAGGTTTGTGTTATATTGTAATTACAGATATTCCATCTGTATGCTCAGGGCAGAGTACTACTCTGTTAACTTCAAATGCAATCTACCCCATCCAAAAGATGTAGGTTACTGCAACATATCTTTTACTGGAATTGTAAATAAATATTAGATGCAGCTTCAATTGTTAATTTATCTTTAATGTTAAACAGATGTTATTGTTGATTCTTTTCTTAATAGAAAGGAGTGATATATACATATGCATATGTATTTCTATCTTGGTGTCTTTTATTGTTGTATTTGGGGGAATATGACCTAAGTGTTGGCCTGTGACATTTTGTTAGCATAGCTTTTCACAGTTGTTATTCTATAAGGTATGTGGACAGTCCCTATATTATGTAGACAAGAAATTGCTGTCATTCCACTTAGTCTACCTCTTTGATGCTCAAGGATCCACATAATGTTTTATGTATGTATATATATCTGTATAAAGATTTCAGCTTCGATTATAAATTTTTACTAAGCTTCTGGTGTAAAACACAAACATATCTCTTGGAGTTATAGTATCACTAATGTAGTGTAACAGATTTTAATTATTATTTTATTCTGGACTGATATATTTCACTGATATAAAACATAGTATTTCTATTTATGAAATAGTTACCTGAATATACTGTTCTCCAGGAGGGCTGAAATGTGTGTTACTGAGGAGCCATATCTGCTAACCACTATTATCAGCCAGCTCATCTTTTATTGCATGTACCAAGTGTCTGACAACCAACATTTTACAAATACTTTGGCTTCTGTTTTGCACACTGTATTTGCTGATTAATAGCAAATTTTTTTTTTTTGAAAACTAATTTTGCAGCATACTGTTTTGCCAAATCATAATTTGGCAAAATGACTTGTTAAAATGTACTTTATATAAAAAGTATTGGGAAAAAAAAAGTGCTTGATTGTTTCAAACAGTATTGTCTGTGGTACTTGGGGTTTCAAGTATTTCATGTGCTGCTAAATGCTACAACTGTACTTGCACATGAAACAAGCAAGCACTTTCAAATTGTTGAAGCATTAATTAGATATTTTAAATATTTAATATACTTAAACAAGTACAAAGTACCAAGTAAAAATAAGAGTTCAAGTATGTACCTATTTTTTTTTTTTTTTTTTATTATACTTCCATCCTAAAGGTTGAACCTAAAGAACGTTAATATTATGAGATGGTCATGGATTAGATAAGCCAAGAAACTTATTCTGGAGACTAATTATAGTGTTTTTTTTTTTTTTTTTAATATTACTTCAGTCCTATGGTTAACAGAGTGATAGCATCATTCTGTGAGATCAAAATAGTACTAATGTAGTTGTATGATAATGCTCATAATGCTAGATTATGGACTTAATGCAGAAGAATGACCTTATAGGTTTGATCTAATCACTGACTAAACTTTTCCTAGATATTTTTCAGTTGGTTCATGAGTAAATCAATCTTTGGTGGGTAGTATATATATATATATATATATATATATATATATATATATGGTTTTTAACTCCCTACCCTTACAAGTAGTGACAATAGGGCTTGCATGATTTTACTTGATAATAACTAATTATGATTGAAAACACAATTTTTAATTGTGACAAACAGTTGAAAATTGTTTTTCATGAAGATATGGCAAATAATTCTGCTGGTCAGCAGAATTGTTTGCCATATCTTCATGCTTGTTTGTCTATACATGCTGGTAAGAGATGACACTAATCTTCTGGAGATGATAGATATGGAAATTGGATGCCAACTGATTTAAAAAAATTAGGGTTAGAGAGCTTCCTTGCTTCCTTTAGAGAATAAAGGAAGTGTTTTTCTTTGATATATATATATAGAGAGAGAGAGAGAGAGAGAGTAATCCTACTTCCACACGTGTTGTTTAACTTGCTGTACGTTAGTCTCATAAATGGGCAGAAAGGAGACTTGTTTGGGTTTGAAGATCTGCAGCTAAATCTTTAATGCATAACTTTTTGCTTGCATATTCTGAAGCATTTTATCTATTTTGCATGTAGTATGCATTTGAATGAAATCCATACTACAATAGATTACATAATGTTTACTTCCTTCAAGACCAAAGAAGATTCATTACAAAAAAACATTACGTTGATGGAGGAGAGATAACATGCACTTTTATTTACTTATCAGAAGTGGCTGCTTAATTATAAATTAGTGAATGCCGTTATGTCCACTAATTTCATGTTATTTTTCATAAAATATGACCACTGAACTTTCGTTTTTGGTTATATAAAATAAATTACATCCCATCTTATCTTCCTTTTCATGATAGGTTCAATAGCTTGCCAATTCCAAGTAACTTGGCATCTTAGAAACCCAATGCTGCATAAGCATTATAAGTGGTTAATCCTATCTTCATTGTTTGCTATGTCCATAAATTATGCGTGTATTTCTGACTAGTCTGTCTATTTTGCAGGATATAAAACTTGAGGTAAAGTACCATTTCTGTATAAGACTGGCCAACTAACCTTCACTTGAACTTTACATCTTACATGAGATTAAAACCTAGGCCTTTCTATCCAAAGGCATTATCTATACTTACTGAGCTATGAAAGCTCTTTTTAAACAGATGAATACCATAAAGCAAGCATTTAGTAAGTAAACATACTCGTGTTATTTGAGTTTAAACAAACATTTATATATGTGCTTATGTGTTTGTAATATTGCCATCTTTTAAATGGTAATAAATTTCATGGGATCTCCTAAAATTCAGAGCTAGATAACTGGGTAGACTTGTAAGGAATTCCATCTAGTCCTCACCTTCCCATTACTAGATATCCACCTGCATACTGAAAATGAAGATGAACTAAAGTTTGCAACTTAACCAACCCAATTGTATACTCTGTTGCTATTACACCCCACATGCAGATATCATGGTCCAATGCGAGTGTATGCATTACCCTGTTAAATGAAGCCCTTGCTGTTTCCTTTGGGGGTGGAATTAGGATGAGTAATGTTAGCTACTGTTAGAAGCATCATTGGAAAAAAATTGAAGCTAGCAGAGGAATTGCAGAAATACTGTGTTGACATAATTGGTATTATAAAGACAGGGCCAAAAGAGGTGAAATATTTACAAATAATGACTGTATAACATTATATCTGAGAAGTAACGATTAGAGAACAAAGATAAACTTCATAGGTAATTGCAAGTAAGTGATATGAACAAATTTCAATTCAAGTAAGAAATAAACAAATTTTTTTGAGTCATTACCGATGACAGCTGACATAAAGGAAAACTTAGTTTTTGTTCAAGGCAGAGAATGAATCCCAGACATATGTAAATGTTTTGGGAAAAGAGGAGTGATAATGGCAGTTATTGAATTAGTGTTCCTAACATGAACTAATCATTCCTAACTACAATGCACGTGTTCCAACATAAAGATTAGCATAACTTACTTGGAAAAACCCAAAAGAAATAATGTCTTAATGAAGAGTATACAAGAGATTGGAAATAGAACTGGATCACCATTTGTTTTTGAGAATAATAAAAATGAGTCGTGTTGGTCAGAAAAATATATTCATGAAAGTTTTAAGAATCATGAGTAGCTTTCAGAGGTGAATGGACTCAAATATTATTGCATAGAATTTGAATAAGTTTGAAAACAAGGACCAAATTTAGAGGCTGAGCAGAAAATTTTGAAGAAAACACTGAGAAATCAGATAAGAATGCAAGTGATGAACTTGTCTGCAGGGATCGAAAAATCATAAACTTCATGATAGATTCCTGAAGTTAGAGCAGTCCCAAAAAGAAAGAAATCACATCAGAACTCAAGAATATAGAAAAACATATAAGAAAGCTATAGAAAGAAAGAAAAAAGACTATCTGCAAAATGTAGATAGTCTTTTTTCTAGGTAGCTAAACATAACTCATAGGAAGAAGATTCTTGGGAAGAATAATATAGATAAATATGAAGGTAGTATAATATTCTAGAGATACTTAAAAAAAATAAATAAATAAAACTTAGAAAAGGATTTAGAGATGATAAAGGTCATGTAGAAACTGAAGATAAGGATATTCTGGAGGGCTGGAGTAATTACTTTGAGAAATTATTATATGAAATAAGTGATGACAGAACAGTGGTAGAAATAAAACAATGTAATTTTACATAGGAATTTCCTTACTGAATGAGCCAGTCAGGATTTGTGCAAGCATACATGATAAGGGACTAAGAAAGGAAGTGAAACCTACAAGAACCAGAGTTCAGGCCAAATAAGCAGTTTTCAGAACCAAATTTTTACTTTGACAAATAGTCATGAAATCAAGGGTATGTAACGAGAATTTGAATTTGTTTTGTCAAGCTAGAAATGACAGCTCTTCAAAACTCAACAGGTAAATAGTAAATAGGGCTTTACACTGATCAATATGCAGCCCATACTTAAATTATAATTCATTAGTTAGAATTGGATGTATAGAAAGATGGTTTAATTTAGTAATTAGCTGTATGATGAGGTTGTACGCAATCCCCACTGTTATTATTATATGAGCAACTCCATGGAGTCTGTAAACTCATTGAAAGAGGCCCTAAACATTATGTCAAGCACTATCCAATATTTGTGCAATATCTGTCATACTTTGTTTTGAACTCATTCAGTCATGGTACCCATGACTGAATGAGTTCACAGACTCTGGTGATTTATTCCACTCATTCACCAACCACTCTGCAAGCAAAAAATTTAGTCTACACTCTTGCACAATCTCCAAGGTTAACCCCTAGTTCTCCCACCACCAGACCTGTTCTGAAAAATTTCCTCTGTATTAATCCTGTAAAAATTCTTCAGTAATTTGTATGCCTCAATCATATTACCTCTTTTCTGCCTCTCAACCAATTTCTGTATCCCACAGATATTCAATGTATCCTCATAAAGTGCATTCCATAGATCTGCCACCATCTTGATCATGCCTCTAAATACCCTCCTCTTCCTCATTCCCAAGAAACTAAGGTGACCAGATATGTGCACACTAGTCAAGATGGGATCTTATTAAAGTCCTATAAAGAGGTATAATAACCTACTTATCACTGCTCGTCAGAGTATTTTTCAGTAACCAGGTAATTCACTGAGCTGCATTAGCCACTAACTCTAAACTTTCTCTCTCCACTAATATCCCTAAATCCCTGGCTTCATTGGTTTCCTGGAGTACCGTTCCATCAATATAGTAGATAGCTGGTAATCTTTTCACCCCAAAATGCATAACCTTATGCTTTATCACATTACACTGACATCCATTCTCCTTTGCCCATAATGCCAGTGTATTTAAATTACCATGCAAAATTTTAACATAATCTTTATTGATTGTTGTTGCTGTACTCAATTTTGCGTCAGCAAAATTGAGTACAGCAACAACAAACAGCTGAATAGCAGGTCATTTCCTCTATCATTAATGTACAAATTAGATAATAGTGGCCCAAGAATAGAACCCCATGGTACACTGCTAGTCAGAGGCCATCTACTGGACTCTACTCCTGAATAAACTGCTGCCTGGTATCTCAGTTCTGAAGTATTTTCAGGACTGAGGCAACTCATAGAAAAGATGGTATAAGGCCCCAGTCCTGAAAATACTTCAGGTGCAAACTTTGTTTGCTTACGCTTGGATAAAGGATTAAATCAAATATATAATTGGTTGCATAGCCAAGTGAAAAAACTTCCATCAACTTTTCTCTAATCCAGAGAATTTTAATAATAAGGCGTGACACCTTTTGGCAATGGTATAGGTAAATATGACTTCTCCATTACTTCCACCTTAGTATCACCACTTCTGGGTCTGGCTCCCACTGATGAGACCTCAGTAAAGGTCGAAACCGGTCTGGGTAGTGCCCCTTCTCTTAATGCATAGCATTATACATGTCTGCAAGGATATGTGCTTTTTCATTATGGGAGATCCTAAGATAGGAATGATGAGAGCTTGGTCCACCCTTACCATGAGTTGCCCCAGTCCTGAAAATACTTCAGGCGCAAACTTTATTTGCTTACACTTGGATAAAGGATTAAACCAAATATATAATTGGTTTTCTGATACAAGTTATATGTAAATTCAAAATGTTATATGAATATTTAAAAAAGGATAATAGCCCCATTCATTATTATCTATTTATGTTTTGCTGTCATGATGTATGTTTAATTTAAGCTTATATTGATTACAATTTGGGTGGCTGGGTCTAGTCTATGATCATTTGTTTAGCATCCAAATGAATATCTGTTAAAGGGACGTGCAATGCAAAATTTAGGATTGGACATTGGGTATTTTAAATTTCATCCTTTGGCAGCAATTTCATATTACTTGAACTATGAGTTGTCAGCTCTTTACCACTAACAAAAGTAAAACTGCTGATAACTGTAACTGAATTAAAGCACCTGTGTTTTAATATGGAATTAGCAAAGTAATATAATGCAGTGAAGAAAGAAATAACTGAAAATGCAGGACAGATAGTAAAGATTGTCACAAAAGGAGGACCGGTTATCCAAGTGGGTAATGTATTATTTTCTCTAACCAGCATGTTGTGGATTCTGTGTGTGTGTGTGTGTGTGTGTGTGTGTGTGTGTGTGTGTGTGTGTGTGTGTGTGTGTGTGTGTGTGTGTGTGTGTAAATTAGTGAATGTCTTTAAATGACTTCATTGCCTGATTTTAGTCCACCAACCTGCTCATTAAAGGCCAGAAGTGACTTGAAACAAACCAAATCATATTAGGTTTTTTTTTTTTTTAATGCATTTCTGGATTATCTAAGCTACAGACCATCTCTGATACTCATGTATATAGCTTTATTCCTTGTACGAGTGCAATTCATATTAAAATAACATATGTCAGGGACTTATCATTTTGCAAGTTGGTATGCTAAATCCCATTAAGTGCTATAGCTAGATGTTTTGAATTCCCACAGAATCTAGTACATCTAGTTACAACTTAATGGAGCATTATAATGGATAAATATTGGGTAATACAATGCAGCACTTCTCTTGATCCACTTTGCCAGGATACAATAGATTTCAAACTTTGAAGTGATTTTATATTGCAGTGTGACAGATCTCATTGTTATTGAAATAAAAACTGTAGTTACCCGAACATCTCCAATAAATAGTACTACCTTTGGTTGCTGTGTGAACAAAAAAGGACTGAAACTTCATGTTTTAGATACTTAGAGAGATACTTACATTCTATCTGCACACTGGCTGGATAGACAGATACTGCTTATGTCTTCCAGAGTGCTGCTATATATTGTTTTAAATTTTCATTGTACTAGTACTGTTGATTAGTTTTGTCAGCAACTACAAATGCATGTGCAGTAATATGACACTATTACAGTTAAAAACCAAGTGCTACTTGCATACTGGTAAAGTGGTTGAAACACTAAGTGTAATTTCTTGGATTGTTCTGAAACATGAACGAGAATTGCACAAAGAATAGTGTGTGTCTACATATAGTAGGAATGAACTGCTGAAATTAAGCTCTCATAATTACTTGTGTTATATTTTACACTTTTTCCCCTTTCCCAGTTTCTGTGAAATTGCTATCTATGTCCATACACTCTATTCACAAAGAACTTTGAGCATAATCATCTGATTTTACTTCCTGTTGTCAGTTCTTCTGTGCACTATTTGTCCATTTTCAGTACTGTTTTGTTTTCTCTACAAATAAAAATAGGATTTGCATGTCTTAAGGAAAGAATAATGTTTTAAATATATTCTTTATTTTGTGAGGAAAACAGATTAACAAAAATTACAAAATAACGACCATGTCTATATGTATCCTCTCCCAGCATCTAACTTGTCAGTTTTCGTAAAAATTTGTATGGATGACATGCTACTAAAGGCCAATCTCAGTATCAGATTTCATAAATCTCTTCTTTTAACAAACTTCGAAATTGAATTAAGGCAACATGGAAAGTAGGCCTCATGGGGGGGGGGGAGTTTTATATATATATATACACTAGGGAGGCTCTGGTGCCTATGGCGCCCAACCCTCCGAGTTCCGGGCTGGTAGGCCGGTTCTCCTTCAATTCTGATGACTGGCTCTTTGTACGACGAAGGACTATTGTCATCCGAACTATGATTATGTCTTCTTCTTTTTCGATAAGGCATTTTATCCCCTTAACTTATACCAACCTCGCCAGAAAAAAATAGCCTTTTGGCTTTTCATCGAAGGCATCATTACATTACCAGAATCTTAGTAAAATTTATAAATGTGCAAAAGAAAAATTAATTATTAAATAAAGGAGTCAAAATCACAAAATTAAAATAAAATATTTACTATATAATCAGTAATGATATGCGTGTTATGCTAATTTCAGTAATGAATACTGACACGTACTGTTCTAATGGTCGACAGCGAGTTTGATTGTTGTAATCCTGAAGCGATATATCATATATATTTTTAAACAAAATAACAAATTGTTGTCTCATGAAGGCAAACATATTGTTGGACATTTCAAAACAATGAAGAGACAAAAATCGTAACATAAAAACATTTCAAATTTTCGCTTATCTTTTTCTATATATATATAGAAATAGATATATATAGATATATACGATGATGATGATGATTTATTCCTTCAGTCATTTCTGATCTTAGGTGGCTTTGTAGGCTTGTCCACAAAGTGTTCCTGATGGGATTTTTACAGGATAGTTCACCATTGCTTCCCCCCCACCACACACACACACACACACACACAAACACACCAGTTTTATCCATGCTCAAGACTGGCCTGGCATATGGCCAGGGCATATTCATGTCTGTAATCTATGTTCATTCACAAAGCTGGTTTGCCTGTTGTGGGGGGGGGGGTGAAAACCTATGTTTCCAAGTGAAAAACCCCCTATCTCCATATGAGACCGGTAAAGAGATCATATAAGGTTCCTCATGTCGCTGACAGGAATCAAACCCATGTCTTTCCAACCAAAGGTTGGAAAGACATGGGTTTGATTCCAAATTTTTTTCACTTCAAAAAGAAAAGAATATTTGTTGCATTTTGTCACAATATGATATAAGAGTGCTAAATATATTTAGGTATTTATTTATTCTAAGGCATTGTAACCTAGAGTATTCTACAAATTATCTTTATAGAATTATATATTTTATATAATTAAACAAATATTTAAAATTCTAATAATGCTGAAAAATTAATATTAAGATTTATTATTGATAAGTTTTCTGTCTGGCTAGTAGCATATTTCTGAGATTATTTTTGTGTTTTCACTAGCTTGATGAACTGTATTGGAATTCAGAATTACTACAATTTTAATTTGCCTTTTTTGTGTGTAGTTAATGGGGGAGAGGCTCTGTAATGATGTTTCTATTATCTTAAAAAATTACTGTTTAATTCTTTTTGTCTGATAGTAGACCATTGTTTAGGTCTTTGTCCAATAATAGTACAGAGGTGAGAGAGTTCATTTATCAATATGTACTCTGCTTAAATTTTTAAACCAGTATTTAAAAAAATGGTCTGTGGTGCTGTGATTTAAAACTTAGAAGAAAGGAAGAGAGAAAAATAATTTTTTGATGTTATTTACTTATTAGTTTACTTAGTTGTTACTGTATTTGAATTCTTGTATTTAAATTCTGAAACAGGCTAATGGATTTGTAAATATATAAAGTAATTTCAGTAAGTTATATTTTAAAGGAAAAAAATATTTTTCTATATATTGTTGTAGTTAATGTATAGTTGTAAATTGATCCATATATTTATTACTAATTCCTAAGAACCAGTTTGTTTGCAATAGTGCAGTCAACTCTTACTATAGAAAACTTGTTCAACTGAACGCCAGAACTTTTTGAAAGTAAGGAACTGCACAGTGCTATTCCAGAAAAAATTCACTATATCAAATATAACTAATTATTCTATTCCCTGTGAGTTTGGTGAGAGTTGACTGTAACTGATTTGGTATTGTGATAATTCACAAAATAAAAATTAGGAAAATGAAATATTTGAGTTTAATAGCTGAACATTTACTTGAATTGAAATTTGTTCAATTATAAAAGTTAATATTTCAACTGTAACATGTGAAAAGACTTTTGAAATAATTAAGATAATTGGTAAAGAAATATTTTTCAATAGTTGTTGCATTCCAGATGTTCACGTCTGGTTTTTAAAGCAGCGCATTCACACATGCTATGTGTGTGTGGTGAAAAAATAAATGTTCAACATCAGAGTGTTATTGTTACATTTTGATTGTATTACAATATTATATTTCTCTGTTGACTGTTAGTGTGACCTTGAGCAATTCTGTTAAATGTTTTGACATACAGCTTAAAACTTTTCAGCCTACTCATACCTGTATGTATTTAGTGTTGGTCTTCTTTATCTGATTGTCTGTACTTTTAAGTATTATGCAGATAAGCACAAAATGTAAGACTAATTATTATGAAGTGTAATACTTGAATGCTTTTTTACTTCAATACCTAAACAGAGATTAAGAATCCTTTGTTTTACTTAGTTGAACAAATTTTTTGAAAAAATTTGAACAAATTATTTTGTTCAAATTTTAGTTCTTTTTAAAATTAACTGAGCACATTAAGTTCTCACATTTTGTTTAAATGAAAAACAAAATTATATTGTGAGTAATTCATCATCATCATATTCCTGCCATGTACCCTCAAGGGGTGTACAGGATATGATAGTACTACATGAAAAAAATTACATCATTACTAACTTCCTATCTACAATTTTCCTCTAAATCAGTCTGTTAGTTGTCAAGACTCCAACATTATCAGATCTTATATTTCTATCATCTAAGGCACACTGTACCGTATCAATCCACCTATATCTTGGTCTTCCTATGGGTCGTTTTCCTGCCAACCTGGCAGAGAACACTTGTTTTGCTAATCTTTCTTCTTTGTGAGTAATTCAGCTGTATTAAATGCTTTGAGAAAAATCACAATCTTTAGTCTTGATTGTGCACTCTCCATGTTAATATAAAACTCCAAATTTGAAAATTTGGAATCACCTCATTCATACTTTAGGAATGAGAAATTAATTCTATTTTCATTAAAAAAAAAAAAAAAAGAGAGAAATTTTTCAAAGTGAACAAACTTAGTTAATCTCTAAAATAACTAAATTTAAGAGTCAAAAAATGGATAACTGGAAGGAGATGTTTTCATATCCTCTAAGGAATGCATAGAACCAAGTTGGACTTTTGACTCAGTGTCCCATCCTTAGCTTCCTATGATTATTACATGACTCCTCCAGGGAGTCCAAAGACTCATCGAGGGAGGGCGCCTACTACACAACTCTCCGTCTCCACCACTCAATCCACGAACTACAGTGAACTGCATCATCTACACCAACGCCATCTGCTGGCCACTACCACTAGTATTTTCACAGATAATTACAAATATCCATGTCGATTTCAGGATTCAAATCTGCAGCCTTTTGGCTGCAGGGAGGGGGGAATACGCTAACCACTCAGCCAACCAGGCCAGCGATGTTCCTCGTTTGTAGGTA
Source organism: Typopeltis vanoorti (assembly GCF_054136105.1). Lineage (NCBI taxonomy): Eukaryota > Metazoa > Arthropoda > Arachnida > Uropygi > Thelyphonidae > Typopeltis > Typopeltis vanoorti. The sequence continues at coordinate 3,658,621 of NC_143574.1, read as the reverse complement.
TCTCCTCATGGAGGATGATGTTCCTCCATTAGTAGGTATCCTTGAATATTTCATGGATGAGGATGGATTGACTTTTTTCTGGCACCCTCACCCACAAGGATTGAAAGTGTGTAGTACAGCTATAGATGAGCCAGTGTTAGGATAAGTTGCATTTTCTCTCCAGAAACAAAACATGGCTATTTTTCTATGGACTTCATTCACTGAATTTGTTATAAAACTAAAGTCTCATTAACTTTAAATAAATAATCAGAGAAAATTAGCTGTTACAGGACTAAGAATAAGCAGGAGAACAGGATTTAATTATATTCTCAATACTGAACCAATAATAACACATTTTAGCTGTTTGCCAAAATAAGAGGAGAAAGTTGAGCATGGAAATGAATTCTATTATCTGAACTATTATCAGATAAGAAAATTATACGGTTTAGCTTTGCCTTTGATTTTGAACGTTCTTGCTACAGTCTGTGAGATAATGATTAACACTACTGCTTATCTGTGTGGCTATTTAAAAAAAAAAATTTATAATTGCAGATATTTTTTTAAGTAATACTAATTCCAATTTATAAATATGATCTACAAATATACCTGCCATTATATTTTAAGCCTGAAAGATTAGGAGGTTGCTCCATTTTAATTTAAAAAATCTGGTCTATTTTCTTTCAAATTTTCTTATCTGTAAAGCTTACTTATTTATTTTCCTGACATCCATTACTATTATTTTTGAACCACTTAAGTAGCTTGTGATAATTTCCAAATAGCTACTCCTCATAGGAAGTTATTCATGACTTCAGCCATGAAAGGTTTCATAGATCAAACTCACACTTTCCTCTTTTTTTTAACCATGCAGTATGAAAGATGCACCAAGTTATCTTGGAACATCACAATGAACCTCTATATTTCCTCTCGTTGAGGTTACAGCTTTAAAACATGATCTGTTTAGACATCTTGTGTGTGTGTTGCTGATAATAATACAATGTTTAATATATATATATTGTGATTATTCATTTTTACTTGGTAGAAAATATTATAAATTATTTTAAATGACTGTTACCGAGAGATAAAGAGATGGCATGGTTTATTTAAAAAGATACTACTAGTTTACTAGTTTCGTTGAATGGATCAACTTCTTCAGGTATCACAAAGAAATATATAAAAAAAAACAAAGACTTAAAAATTGCATTAACAGTACTAGTCCAAAAAAAAAAAAACATTAGTACATTTTGAAAACAGTAATGCAAGCTTGAGTTCCAAATAAAAGTTGACTACGTGCTGTCACTAGTGCGTCAGTATTGAACAGAGGCAATCTGTGCTAGCAGATTGGCTGTAGTATGGCTTTCCACGATCACATAAGATCTTGTACACTCCTGGAAACTGAGTTGGAAGATGTTTCTCTTTAAGTATATATATATGCTTAGCATACAACACTACCGTTCTGATTGTATGTAATAAATAAATTCCCTGGTAAAGTTCCAGAGGTATTGGAGTGAGACGTGTAGGAATTGAATAAATTGATTGTTGTGGATAAAAAACACATTGAAAAAAAAAAAAAACAACTTAATCAAAAAAAATTAACAGCTTTTATTTCTCTAGTACTCTAGCAATTTCAGAGCAAAAAATTGTGCCCCATTTTTGAGGCACAATTGTATTTGTCACAAAACAGTGCAACAATCAAATGACTAAAGGAAACTATTCAAAATTACAAAAAATTAAAAAGTAGCCTTGACACGTGCCTGGATATAATAGCTTATAGCCATTGTCTTAAATAAGTCATCCAAATTGTGATTAAATTTATACAGCCATACATTTTGAGATTAAGGAAGCGCTTCATTTTGATGCTGATTCCAGAGATAGTCTTTCAGATTTACAACAATTTCTTCTTCCCATGTAGTAAAAAGAACAGTACACAGCTTCTGTATATTGTTTTCTTTTAACCATATATCACAGTAGCCAAATCCTGGTTTGGATTTGGCTACTGTGATATATGTGATATAGAGAGTGACCAAATCCTGGTTTGCAAAGTTTTTCACTACAGCTTTCAAGGCAGTTTGGATTTTATTGTGTTTATCATAAAATAGAAAAATGAATTATACATATATCGTATTTTTCCTGAGTCAAATTGGAACCTATGGGAACAATATAGATATAACATGAAGGTACAACATAAGCACAGCCATCGCCAGATTAGATTATGCCCTGAGGCAAACAATTAAATATCGCCCCTGATGGATTATAAGACAAAAATATAAGAAAACCTCCAATTGCTATTTTGTTTTTATTACAAGAGAAACATTAATGCAAATCAATTACATAATAATATTAATTAAATGTTTGCTCTACAGGGATATCGCACAATGAAACTGTTTATAAGCTCTTCTAAATTTAAATTATAAGCTATGTTGATTGAGCCTCTATTGATAGAGTTGCTAGACCAACCAATCTTTCTTGGGTCATTGCTGTTTGCAAATAATTTTTAATCAGTTCAAGCTTGGAAAAACTTCTTTCCACACCTGCTACGCTAGCAGGAATTGTTAGCGTAGCGACGGCACCTGCTGCCATATGGCTGAACAAGTGCCCTTATTAAGCCGTACCATGAGGCAGGCTGCCTCTATGCTACACCCTGTCGATGTGGTACTGAACATAAGCAAACTAAAACTAGAGCATTGAAAAAAAGGAAGCCTACAGTCCTAAAGGAAACTTTCTGGTGGGCCTGACTGAGTACTCATGATTGTGTTTTCACATCATTTATGTTGTACAATTATGTGGTTTAAACAAGCTTATCTTCATTCACAAATAGCTACTCATTCTCATTTAGTTCTCCATGGATATCGAGACTTCTAATAGAATATTCCATGATTAAATTTTGAGTTAGAAGCCTCAGTCAACTAAAACTAGAGCATTGAAAAAAAAAAGAAGCCTAAAGTCCTAAATTATCTGCATTTCTTGAAAGTTATGAGGTCTTTTCCTAGTTCTCTAGCTTTGACTCTTAAACAATCCTTAATATTAAAAAAAATATATATTTTAAATTATGTTTGATAAAAATATATTGTGCATGTTAGAATTGGATTACTTATTTCAGAACTTCTCAAGTTTTTCATTACTATACAGACCAAGAAAAAAATTATGTGTATATATAATTCTTTAGCTGGATGTCAGTCTGTTGTTTTTATAAATGTAGGTTCTGGTAGTATGGTGATTGAATAAATTTCAGTTGAATATAAAAGTTCAGCCATTTTCAAATATTAGAATATTTTTATATAAATATAAAATACTTCTTGAATTAAAGAGCTTTGTACATTGTTTTTATATATACATGTTGAGAAGCTTAATTGTGAAGGTTAGCTATAAAGCACTTGTATTACTTTTGGGCTAATGGAATGTGCATGGTGTCTGTGTTTTACATCTCTTTGAACTTTATATTTCTGTTTACTCCATGAGTTTTCTGCAGAGTCATCATTATATCAACTACAATTGTCCATATAAATAAATCTCAGTTGTCCATAAATGTTCACATTGCTGATTGTGTCATTCTAATGCTTCGTGGTTAGATGCTCCATCACTAAGCCAACCAGTTAATCATTTTGTTCTTAGACTTTGGTACTCTTTTGTCAGTTTTTAGACATCTGAGCTTGCAGATATATTGTTTATTTATTTATTTTTTTTATTAAGCACCATCTATCATAAGATTCAAGAAGTTTATTTATTCATCATTGTTCATTTTAAAAGTGATCTTTGGCAGCATTAAAAAAAAATGTTTAATATATTCTACATAAAATTTAGACATTATTTAAAGGCTTTCTTGAATTTAGAATTTTATTTTAAGTATACGTATATTAGAAATATATCAAAGAAAAGCCAACATTTATTTCATACTTGTATTTGGTTTTAAAGAATGGTTACAAATAGGAAATTTGTCTATAGTAATGTATTTATCTTATATACTGCTATTTTGTTTTCTTTTTAAGAGCATATGCTTTTTATTCTTATAATTTTTGTGTATAGTTTTAGTATTTTTTAAAATATTTTTATGGTTATTTTTTCAAATTAATGTGCATTTTTAATTCAGGTATTCAGCTTTCTGTTTCAGCAAGCATTAGTGTCATTATTTACCAAATATTGTGCAAAACTGTGTGTTTCTCTTAATATTTTCTTTTGAAAAGTGTTAGCATTTTTTATTTATCTATAGACTTATCCAAGAAATAGATAAATTGATGTAATTAATTTTAATAGAATGAATTTGCATCACATTATAAAATTTTGAAAGTAGCCTGAATTGAAAATTTATTAGCACTAATGAGGTAGGTCATTGCATCTACTGGCATTGAATTGAGATCTTCCTGATTTTCTTTTCGTAATCATTATATTTTTAAGAATTATAAAAATACAGGTGCAGTTTTGTAATCATTAAATTTTTAAGAATTATTTTGCCAAGTGTTACGAGCAACTAAAAATACAGATGCAGTTATTTTTAAGTTAAAATGGCCAATTGAATTTTTTTATATAAAATAAAATTGAATTTAAAAAAATGTCTATTAACAATGCTAGTTGTTCCCATTTATTGGGACATCTCTTTAAATACCTTATATGATCAAACTTTGAAACCTGGAAAATTATGACACTCAGATGAAATGTTCATTATGTAATGTTATTAGTGAAAAGAGTGTGAACTATTTTGTCTTTGCTTAAAAAAATTTTGTTCTTCCCAAAAATCACAATTATAAATACTTTATATATCTTTTCCTAATATTTATTTTCCTAACAATTTATGAAATTGTCTTTTAAAAGAAATACTGTTCAGGATGTATATATGTAATTTATACACACGCATATATTTTGATTGTGTAAACAAATATTTTCATTTCATTTTCATAAGCATTTTAAATAACTTGATGGCATTTTAATTTACATTAAACTAAGCAAAATAATGTAGTGGTAACCATTGTTACCATATACAACTTGTCCATTTTGTCAGTAATAGTTAGATACTTTTGTAATTACACTGTCATTACTTTGTAAATGTTGCAAATAGACATAATTGCCAAATATCAGCAGAAGTTTTCTAATCTTTTTTGTAATAGTATATTTTTCTTCATGTATGTGTTCATTTCTGTCACAATTAAGTCATCAGATTAAGGAAAAAATCAATTTCTTTAAAGTGTTTTACTATATTTTGATGATGGAGTAGACTATGAGGTTAATCCTTCCTCTTTCGTAGAACATTTTTCATTTACATTTTTTGTAGTTTTATTTCTCGTAATAATTTGTTCAAAAGAAAAGCTCATTTGAAATCATTACAGAGCATTCTTTGTCATTACATTTATTGCTAAGTTTAATAAGAAAATTTTTCTTTTCATCTGTGCATAAAGTATTTGTACTGTGAATATCTAAAATATATATATATTTTATATATATATATGGTTACATAATGCTTTTCAAGAAGTTCAGATAACTTTTCTATCCTGTTCAAACGTTGGTTAAATGAGTTATTGATTATTAGGACAGACAATTTAAAGATCACTGCATTGATATTCAGATTTGAAAATGAAATGAAATTAAAACATGGTTTTTAACTTATCTGAAATTCAAATTTTATGACATCAAAGACGATGTGATTCGTATGTAGTCTCTCAGAAGACTTCATATATCCATTTTTTTTTATGAAGAATTACGGTAGAATCAAGAAAGGAAAAGGATGAGCTTGGTAGCCATAATATCGTTTTAGCTCTGTTAGCAAATGTCAAAAACATTTGAAATTAAATTTAACTCCGAGCATTGCATATTCAAGTGAAGGGCAAAAAAATAACTAAATAAAAATATGAATTAGTATTCAACTAAGTATTGAATAACGTTACTGCTAACAAGATCTTACTTTAGATAGCGGGTAGTGTATCATTCTGCACTTGGCAAAATAATTACATTGCTCCACACAATTTTATCTATTAACTTTCTAGACTAATGTGTGTTAGTATTTTGACTAATATGTGTATTATTTTAGTGCAATACTTAAGAATGAATGTTCACTACTAATGTATATTTACATGTTCCAATGGTTATAAATACAAAAGAAGTTATATATCCAAGCTACAATAAATATTTTATGATCATGAAAGTATTGCATGCTATATTTTTATAAATTTGTTATACTACATATGTTTTTCAAATAACTGATTATAGTGCTTTCCTTTATTTAATCAAATAGGCTTTTAATTTTGAAATATTTCTGTTTAATATTTAATTAGACTTTTAAATTTTTTCATAAGACTGGGATATTTTCTTTGTGAAGCTTGATTGTTATTTTATTAATTGTTACATGGTTGTTCATTAATTTTTTTTTTTTTGGTTAGTGGAGAAGATAGAAGTATAAATGTCTTTCATTTGTTCTTTTCGCTGATATCTCCTTATGTTAGAAAAAGCAGTATATTATATTTAAACAGATTATGATGTTTTAAAACTTGTATTGTCTATGTTGAAATAATGTTTCTTTCGCTAGTGCAAAGTTATATATTAAATTTGCAAGCAAAGTTTAATTTGAATATTAATAAATTGTTTCAGATTTCTGTGGTGGTCTGATATTTTTTATTAAATCTGACAGTTGAATTAAATTATATGAATAATTAAATGATTAAACGAATAATAGATATTTTGCTGATTTGAAAGTACATGTCATACAGTGAGATTTCATATACACCTTAAAAAAATTATTGTGAATGCTATAAATTGACATTTTCTGAAGTGTGGTCTACAACCCAATACATGGGAAAATAATTACTGGTCCATGGGGAAGGGGGAGGGATGTATATGTTAAAAAGGAGGATATTATGGATCTAGCAATATTTTATAGCCAAATATAGAAACATTTAGTTTCAAAAATTTACCGGAGAGCTTATGAGAAAATATAACCTTTAGTATCGAACTTGCCTTTGTTTGCACTACTTAAGACACAAGCTGTGCCCAGGAGCCATTATGTTTACCTTTTATTAAATTAGGTTCTCATCAGACAAGGCAATAAATTTGTTGAAAATGCCCAGGTTCCAAAAATTTGTGACTTGAAAAGGTCACTCTCATGGAGCTCCAAGATGGGAGATCTCTTATGAATCCTTACACTGCCAAGAATACTGAGCAGAACCTCAGCCCTGCACAGCCGCATACAAGATCCATCAGTTCAACTGAGGAACTGACAGGGTCTGCTGATGCACATGGTCGTGTCAGAGACTAGGCAGGAACAAAATATTCAAACCCTAGTTCCAAAAACTTGGAATGGACAACCTTTTAAAAGGCCACTGATCAGTATCTGCAAACCCATCAGTGTCCCAAAAAGAGGGTCACTGTCCCAAGCAGCTAACAACCAATTATTACTTGAAAGAATCACTGGAATCTTCCAACCCCACCTGAAAAGCCCAGCCTGGCAGAACTGTTGGTGCAGTGGTACCACTTGCCTAAACTTGTTGGCAAAGCAGCAGGTAAACCACCAACATTCTTCTCAAAGACAAGTAGAAACCTAAAGAGCAAAAACCTTCTGTTGAATACCATTGCAATCCAATGTCAGAAAGTCAAATTCATCATAAGTGAATTCTCACTAGAAGCATAATCAGTTACTGAAGTGTAGAGCCAGAAGTTTTCAATAAGGCATAAATGAGGTATTAAAATGAAGGATATTATGGATCCAGCCATATTTTACAGTGAAATAAAACTTGAAAGTTTCAAAAATTTACCAGTGAGTGAGAATATAAACTTCAGCATTGGGGGTTTCCTTAGCCTGCACTAAAGATACAAGCTCTGTGCAGGAGCTCGTATGTTTACTAATGCTTATATTGCATCTACTGAGAGTTCACTAACAAGAGCTATATATATATATTCAGGAGGTATCATTTGCATTATTGGTATAATGGCTGCCATATTGAGATTTGATTATATATTGATGTGAGAGTAAGCATGTTCTGAAGCATTATGCCTGTAGGAAAAAACAGGTTTGACTTTGCATTCAAGATGGTAGATCAAATATTAGATAGAATAGAGCCTTTTGATACTGAGAATCCCAGGAATTCCTGTACATTTTTTTCAAAGTTATCCTCTTTAATGTTGCATAGTTGGAAAGGATAATGCTATTTTTATCATATTTTGTTAACATATTTGAAAATATAAATAAATCTGCTAATGCCTTCTATTCTCCTATAAGGAGTAGGAAGCCATTTTAACCCTATCCAACTTTTGGAGACTGGGAGAGGGGGAGTTTATTCTCCACTGGTAGCCATAGACAGTTGGCCCAAAACTACCCAAGGAAAAAATGAAGAAATTAAATTTTGTTTGTGTTTATGAATAATGATAATGCTTACAACATTACATAAATGCAATACATGTCAAAGGTTACAGCTTATGTTTCGACATTGATTGAATAGTTAATAATTGGAATTGTTCAATTAACGCTTTAGATTACGAAACAAATGCACTGCGATCTAATGCAGTGTCGGAATTATCACATTTGGCCAATTGCAGCTAGACTCGCCGATATTACTTTGCACTTGTCACTGCATGTAACGAGTGAATCCGACATTCCTTGTGGAGCAGTGTCGCTACAGATAAATTGTATGCTTGCGCGTATTATTTGTGTACGAAACTTATTATTGGTGTGTGTTTGTGGTGAGGGTGATATTTTTAATAAAGCAATTTTGCATATGTAAATTTATTTATTAATAAATTGGTTACTGATTAGGAAAAAAATAATTATTTTTCTTATTTTGTATATACAACACCCCTGCTTAAAATTTTCACCGGTCGAGATGAAAAACCTGAGTTTCCAGGAGAAAAAAACTGTTTGCCCATACCAGAAATTGACTAACTTGGGAACTGGTCAAAAAAAGCTTAAAAAAAGTTCTCCAGTCGACAACTAGAATCAAACATGGGTCACTATTCTTTGGACAGTCTAGCACGGTGGATGCACTTCCACTGAGCCACATGGGTATCCCATATTTGAAAATTACTTTTAAAAATATTGAACATGAATTTAGTTATTGATTTACGATACCATTGATATTATTCTGCAATACTCTGTCATAGAGAGCATTCAAAAGTCTTCTCCCCCCAACACACACACACAATGATTTATGTTGCATTACAAATGTAATAATACTCATTTGTGTTGCTGATTAATTTTTGGTAATCAGCAACATTTTTGACTAGAACATTTTTTCTCAGTCAGTTCCTGTGTTAATTGATCTTTGGCATGAGCAAGTAAGTTTCCCCTCCAGAAACTGGTTTGAACCCTACAACTAAAGAAAATCGACTTTAAAACACTATTTCAGTCGTTAACATGTATTGTTAGGGACTACAGGATGGCAGCAATCATCTACTCAACTCCCTTTCCCCATGCCTTTGGGTCATATAGTCTTGGGTTAGTTATCTGTGATATCTAAGGTTAGAGATTGAATGGTCATTGATTATTAACACCCCCAACCGGCCATGATATCTATAGACGTCCAGCAAAATCTGGATACGATTCTGTAACACCTATTGAATAACATGGATAAGAAGTGCAATTTGGTTTCACTATTTCATCCACCACGGTCAGTAGAGAGGTTAATAATAATTACTAATAATAATAAAAAGTTAGGATGAAAACGTGCACATTCCTTTTCGGAAATAAAAAGAGTTAGCAGATATGTTTTGCCATTCTTGTATTTATTATTGTTGAGTAACGGATAAGAAGTATGATTTGGTCTCACTACTTCATCCACCTCGGCCAGTAGGGAAGTTAAACTGATACCCATTATTTTTTGCCCATACTGACAGCCTTTTTAAATCATCCTGCAAGTTCTCCACCATCACCTTCATTAACTTTTACTCTACCTAATTTTGCATTATCTGAAAACAACTGAATATTTCCTTTCGGGTTATTTCCTGTATCATTTATGTACAAATTAAACAGCAATTATCCCAGCACTGAACCTTGTGCACACCACTAGTCACCTGTTTTTGCCTCAGTTTTGCCTTCCATATACCACTTTTTTGATAACTGGCCAGCAGCCACCCTGTTATCCACTTAACCAGTGTCATATCCATCCCATTTGTCCTAATTTGTATAACAGAGTTTCATGTGGTATTCTCTCAAATGCCTTTGCAAATCGTGTAACCATTTCCTGTCTAACTCAGCTTTACTCCATTATGAAAAGTTATAATTTACTTAGGCATGACCAACCTCTCCAGAAAGCTATGTTGACCCTCATACATTATCATTTTTATCTACCCATTCTTGATTTCTCTTTTTGACCAATTTTTCTAATACTTTTACCACCACACTTGAGATACTAATTGGCCTATAATTTGCTACTGCAGTCCTAGAGCCTTCCTTATGCAAGGTGATTATTTTTCCCACTTGCAACTCTTCCAGAGCAAAAACTTAAAGAGCCTAGTCAAAGGCATTGCCAGTTCCCTTACGCATTCTCCCAAAACCCTAGCTGCTGGCCTGGTTGGCCAAATGGTTAGCATATCTGCTCTCCAGCCAAAAGGCTGCACGGTCAAATCCCCCCGTGAGCATGGAAGTTAGTGATGGTGGTAGACAGTAGATGGCGTTGGTGTAGATGATGTGGGGTTCACTCTAGTTGGTGGAGTGAGTGTTGAAGACAGAGTTGTAGAGTAGGTGCCCTCCCTCAATGAGGCTTTGGACTCCTTGGAGGTGTCACATAATAATGATGATATCCCATCTAATCCCATAGCTGTATTTACATTATTGAGATTCTTAAATATCCTAAGAACCTTCAATTCATCCATCTCTGTTTCACATTAGTATGTCACATAGGTTAAAGCAGTAACCTCACTAGGATGATATACCCTTGTGAAGTGGTCACTCAGTAAATGAACTAGTTTATCCACTCCTGTCTCCTCATGAAGATCATCACTTATTAACCTTAAGTGATGATAAACGAAATTTTTGGGATTTCCTTTAACCTGCTTGGCTAGATTCTTCTCATAATCTGATTTTGGCTTCCTTGCCATGCTGGTCGCCTTTCTCTTTATATTAAAATGCTCCACAGCATTTTCTTTTTCTGCAGCTCGTTCTTAATCATTATATACATCATTAAAATAATGCACGTAGACAGTAATATGAATGTAGGCTGTGTTGTTAGCTTTGGTGTTTAAATCCAATTTTGAGATTTAGATCCAACAAAATGCGAGCAGCTCAATAAATTATATCATTTAATTGCTCTAATAATGTCTTGAGTTAATAACCTTAAAGAGGCTTATATAATGAAGAATAACCAACATCTAAGCTTTGCCATAGGAAAGTCCAATGTTGTTATTATTAACTCGGCATCGGACTGAACTCATCATGTGAGGCCCACATTAACTATTATTCACACAGTGTCTATCATGGTGCCTCTTCTTAAGCTCATTCCACTTTTACCACTCTGAAAACAAATCTGACACTCACATTCTTACTAACCAACTTTAATACAACTTCAAAAAGCAGCCTTCTTTTTTTTGCTGTTCTTAGTATGTAATTGAGAAATTTCTTATACATCTGTCTTATAAAACCCTGTTAGTAACTTATGTTTTGATCACATTCCCTTTTTTTTCCACCTATCAATGAAATTTTGCACCCCACAAACCTTCAGTATATGTTTATATAAAGCATTCCTTAGATTGGCCAACATTTTATAGACACACACTGGATCTTCTCAGCACTTCTTTATTCCAACAAACTCAAGAGACGAAATCTGTGCACAGTAGTCATGATGTGGCCATATCAACTAAGGGAATTAATAACTTTCCTGTGTTATTAACCCTGTATTCTTCAAAATCTCTTCAGTAAGTCCTTCAATTTTCTATCCACCATCATTAGATCTCTAGCTACTCATGAACACTACTTGGAAAGATATCAACAGACACCATAGCGTGAAGAACAGCTATGGTGCCAAACTTAAGATGTAGGACCTCCTTTTGCTGCAATAACTGTGACGATCAAAGAGGTAGTTTTCCACAAGCGTACAATAGTAATCAATGGAAATTTTGGATCATTCTTCCTGTAGACATGTAATGAGATACTGGACTGTTGTGGAGCAGACATCCCTTGATGTCATCTGATGCTCCAATTCATCCCATAGATGTTCAGTAGGATTGAGATCAGGGCTTTGGGCTCTGTGGAGGCTAGTCAAGTGTGGTAACATTCATGTCTACAAACCCATGCAGTTACAACAGCAGCCTTATGACATGATGCATTGTCTTGTTGAAAGAGACAATGGTCAGTTCTGTAGAAACGTCACGAAGTAGGAAGCATTGCATTGTCCAGAATATTCAAATACATGGAGTATATGAACTGAGTTCATAAAGTAAAAATGTCTCATAAATTAAAGATGCCAAGAAATTATATTCTTGGTTTCATCCTTTATCCAAGTGTAAGCAAACAAATTTAGCTAGTGAAGTAACTTCAACTTCACGACTGGGCAATTCATGTATAGAAGCTAATGACTGCACATCACTTCCCTTAGTATTCCATAATGCAAAGTACATATCCTTATGGACATGTATAGGTCTGGGTAGACCGGTTTCGATCTTTATTGAGGTCTCATCAGTGGAAGCCAGACTCAAAAGTGATACCAAGGTCGAAGTAATGCAGAAGTCATATTTCTATATACACACAAACTTTGTTTGCTTACACTTGGATAAAGAATGAAACCAAGAATATAATTTCTTGGCATCTTTAATTTATCGCATAACCAAGTGGAAAAACTTCCAACATCTTTTTTTTTTTTTTTAATTAAAGGGATATTAAATCCCACATTGCCCTAGTGTTGAACTACGTGCTTTAGCTTATGCTACAATCTACCGAAACTTTTATAGTTTACTATATTCGGCATGAAACTCTTTGATTCTGATCTTTGAGTTTCTTATTCGGCTTTGAAATAATGTGGGATTTAATATCCCCTTAATTTAAATAATGTTATATCGCTGAAGTGAAGCCTATTGGCTCTTTTATTTAAGTAACTTCCAACATCTATTTCTAATCCAGAGTATTTTAGTAATCATTTATGACACCTTTTGGCTACTTGTATATGAAAACATTACTTCTGCATTACTTCAACCTTGGTATCACTTCTGGGTCTGGCTCCCACTGATGAGACCTCAATAAGATAAGATATTAGTTATTAGTCTCTATGTGCAAGTTGCTCAGTCGTGAAGTTACTTCACACGCAAACTCTGTTTGCTTACACGTGGATAAAGGATGAAACCAAAAATATAATTTCTTGGCATTTTTAATTTATAGTATAACTACAGTATAATGCGAACTAGAAATTTTGTTTGAAAACTAGCCCTAAAATGCCATGTCCACGTATAATGCGATCTGTTAATCTTGTTCCATAACATTATAAATAATACAATACGAATTAACGAAAGAAATATTTATTTTAAAACAAAATGTCAAAATATACGAATTAACAAAAGAAATGTTTATTTTAAAACAAAATGTCAAAATCCTTTAAATTCTTCATCTTTTGAGTCATCAAACATTTCATTTATAAATTCATCTGTAGGGATTGCATCATCAGTGTAGCAGTTGTCGTCATCGTCTTCATGCTCTCCATTTTGTTGTGCATCAACCTCGCTTTTGTATATGACGTGATCTTCGGATCCATCAACTGAATTACTTATTCCACATTTAAGAAATGAGCATTGGATCATTTCAGATGGTATCGAATCCCATGCTTCTTTAACCCAGCTGTGATTAGGGTGATCTCAGGCTTCTGAAAATTCCCACTCTTTGTCATCTTCACCAAACCAGATGACATCCATTCTCTTCATTTTTCACGTAAGTGATCTTTAAACGGCTTATTCAAGCTGACATTAAGCGGCTGCAAAACGGAAGTTAGACCACCCGGTATGATTCCGTTAAATGCACCCAGAACATATCCCACACTAGCATGCTTTGTTGACGTAACAATTTACCTGGACGTATGTTCCATACGTGATCCAGCCACAATTGTACACCTTCTTCATCCATCCAACCTTTCTGATTGGCGCAAACAATTACACCTGGTGGAAATTTCATATGCTTCGGATTTTTTTTCCTTTTAAATATCACTGTCAGCTTTAATTTGGTTCTGTCTGCCATGCATGCTAGAACAACGGTAAAACATGTTTTTTCATGTCCCATTGTTTTTATGAAGACACCCTTTTCACCAACTGAGTTGACTGTTCGATTCCAAGACATATCAAAGCACATGGGCGTCTCATCCATATTGCCAATTTGGGAAAGTTCATATCTGTGACACTTCCGTAATTTTATGATAAATTTATGGAAGGACTGCACTTTTTCTTCAAGCTGCTTTGGTAACTTCTGTGCAATTTTTGTTCAGTGTTGTAATGTTAATGCTTTGCGTTCTATAAATCTGTTGTACCACCCAGACAAAGCAAGTAAAGATGAAATACCTGGTGTGTCCTTGAATTTACCATTCTTGAGTTGTAGAGCTCGAAAACGAATTGCATTTCTTGTTACTATAATGCCATCTTGTCGTTGAGTAAAAATCCATTCATTTAGCTCTTCTTCGAGTTCTGGAAAGGATTGCTACATCTCCAGGACAGGTACATTTCGTTTTGGGGATTTTTAAGACTGTCTTTTTGCTTACGCCAAAGTCTAATATTACTCTCTGCTACACCAAATTCTCTCATAGCAACACTTGTTATGTTCTTCTGCAAACTGCATGACACGCAATTTAAATCCTGCTTCAAAAGATGAACGTTTACATTTCTGTTGGCCCATTTTCAGGCTAGGTTTGTTTAACAAATAATATTTAAAATGAACTGTGGTTAAACCGATATACCTAACTGTGCTCTATCATTAGCACTACTTACATTACTGGCTTTATGCACAGATACGATGCGTGCTCAGTTGCTAAATGCAAGTGGGTCAAGTAGATTTTGTTGCATAGGCATTAGGTAGTATATATTGTGTGTGCAAGTCTAATAAGATGTTATATTTTTTAGGATCTGCATATAATGCGAACCCCTAACACTTTAAGTATTATTTTTTACCATAAATTTTTCGCATTATACACAATAATATACGGTTAGTGGAAAAACTTTCAACATCTATCTCTAATCCTGAGTTCAATATTCATGGCACACCGCAAAACAGAGATCTGAGACCAAACCAAGAAAAATAGGACCATACCATCTCGCTGCCATCACCAAATTTCATAATCGGGATTATACACTCTGGGAAGGGATGTTCACTAGGCACACAGCCATACCTGTCCATCTTCTTGGTAGAGGGTGTAGCATGATTCATCACTCCATAACACAGCTTTCCAAGCTTCCACATCCCACTGTGCATGCTCTTTGCACCACTAAAGATGACTGCATGTTGGTTCGCATAATGTGGGGATTGCATATTGCTATCCTACCATGGAAATGCATGTTGTGAGCTTCGGTTCTGAATGTTTATGTGCAGATTCACATTCCATTCAATACCTGGAACTTTGCATTCAATGTCTTGGCCAATGAATGGCAGTTTTTATATATATATTATTCTTCGTAGCATCCCACCGTCATGTTCGGTGAGTGTGGTAGGTCATCTACTACAGGTAGCACTTGCAGTTGACTCTCTATGCTTCCATCTCAGTATGTATCATTGATTGTTGACCTGGAATGACCCAGTTTGACAAACAGATAGGCCTACAACATGGCATCCTATCACAATGCCTCTTTCAAACTCTGTCAGTTCCCTTCTTGCAGCCATTTCACCTGGACACAGTTGCACTGACTTGGGAGCATCATACTCCTTCAATTGATACTGGTTATAAACATATGACTTGTTACATGGCATGATGCACCTTGCCTATGGAGATATCCATTGACTTCTTTCCAGGCAGTGCGTTTCATGCATCCACTTCCATCAACGTAATACACAAATTGTAATTTTTTTATTGCCAAAGTGAATAACCTTTTGCACATTGCCATATTAAACCAGTAACCATTATGCATGCTGCCAGTCTATTTAAATTATTCTCTATATTGCCTTTATTAATTATTGTCCTTCTCATTTTTGTCATCAGTAAACACTGGATATTTCCTCTCAAATCATTCTCAGATCAACAGTACATATTAAAGAACATCAGCCCAAGTACAGAGTCCTATGCCACACCATTAATCACTTCCCTTAATTCTCCATTGTATCCTACTTAATGTCTGTCTTTTAGCCATTCCACCTTCTGACATGTCACTGCCTTCATATCCATCCTCATTTTCTCCGATTTAAATAACAGGACCTTGTGATATCTTGTCAGATGTTTTTTTTTTTAAATTCAGCATTTTCATGATGTAAAATTATATGATTTATCCAGATATATGTTGTAAGAAGTTTTTATGTTGTATATTATCACTAAAATATATTAAAGTTATTATTATTATTATGTGACACCTTCAGGGAGTCCAAAGACTCTATTAAACTAGTAAATAATATTATTTTAATATGTTGATTTGTCTTTTTTAAAAACTTTTAAATACATTAGAAATTTTCAAAATGAAATGTTAATATGCAAAAACACTTATCTTCATATTAGCACATGGTTCCATGTCAGTGACCATCAATGCAGAAATATGATGCTGTTAGAAAAGCAAAGAAATTATGTGTACTTCGGTATTAAATTTAATCATTTCTTTTGTTTTTGGAATTTGTTATGGTATATTTATTGTCTGAGCCTCTGTAGCCCAGTTGGTTTCAACAGTGTCCTTCAGTTGGAAAGACCTGGGTTAGGATCACATCCAGGATGTGAAGAACTTTATCAGAGCCTTTGAGTTTAGGGTGAGTTAGTCAGTCTCATATAGCAGTGCAGAGCTTTGTTTCTCCTGGAAACATAGATTTTTCATTCTGCAGTCAGACAAACCAACCAGGAGGTGATTTACATACAAAATGTACTTACAGGCACAGGACTGACCACTTTATCCTAGAATTCCTATAACTATCCTTCCAAAGTCATTGGTTCTCAAGGACCTGTTAGAACTACTGATGATGTTGATGATATTTCATGATTTCCAATGAAGATATTCTATGTGTTTGTGAAATTGCTGTCAGCTGTTTTTTTTTTTTGTATTAAAACTTGTTTACATGACTGACGGTGTTATGATGTCACACTAGAAGGCATGTTACTATTATACACGTGGTAACAGCGAGGATGTAGAGCAGAAGAAAAAAGAAAACATTCGAAATAGGGTACTCAAGGTGGAATGTGTTAAATTTTTAGGATAAACTTTTATTAATGATTTGTTTGTATTATATTTGCGAAGATTAAGAAATCCTATCTAAAAATATTCAGATTACCAGATAATCATTCAGTATTTGAGCTTTAAATAGTAAATAAAGAAAATATTGGCTAGTTAGAACCTAAGGTTGTTTAAAAAAAAAAAAAGTTAAGTATAGTCTCTGGGAAAAATTCCCATGTTACTCCTCTTAAACACTATTATTATAAACAACATTATAAACAGCAAAATAATAGTAAAACCCAACTTACAAAGAGCCCTATTATCTTTAAGGAAGAACCCAGATATCATGATTACAAAAGCTGACAAAGGAGACGCTAATCATCATCAACAAAACTGATTACCACAACAAAATTATGGCCGTCTTAAACGACCAACACACCTACCAAAAAATCCATAATGATCCTACCCCTGACCTCATAAAACAAATCAACAGCACCCTACACACCTTAAAAAGTCAAAACAAAATAGATAAAACCACAATGAGACACACAACCCCCCCCCACACACACACACTACATGCATCCCCTTTATGTTCGGGAACATCAAAACCCACAAGGACGGTTATCCGATATGACCCATAGTCTCCTACAAGAACACCACCACAGCTCCTTTATCAAAATTTGTTGCCAAACTCATCAAACCACTATTAACAACGTCTATCTGTTGTATAATCAAAAATACGGGTACCTATTCTGGAAAATAACACTACTCCATCCCAAGATGACAACGAAACGATGCTAAGAATATCCGAAGAATTAAAGTATTTAACACAGGTTTTCAAAAATCGCAACTCCGGCCATGTAGCGGCAACTAATGCCCTTATTTGGCAGTTGCAACTTTGCCCTGACATAGCCCTACACTTATTTCCGACAAAGTTCCGAGGACAGTCACATGACCAAAACGGTTCCACACCCCGTTAACCCTGCCCCAGTTGCCACATAAGTATACCCCCCCCCCCACAAAAATGCGCCTTAATTCAAAATAATATATGTATACATTTATATATATATATATATTATTAATATTAACCCGGGTTATCCAAACTTATTTTCCCGTGTCAAAACACACCCCCACGCTCCCCCCCTTTTGTAAAAAACCTTCAGCGAGATCATGGAAGTGGAAGACATCGTAGAATCAAAAAAGGTATGTACCAAATTTTTCCACCTCTTTTATTCTACCTTAATTGCCTTCTATACTGACCAATAATGCCCTAAATATATATACCCCTCTTGAGTATTGATAGCCAATGTATTTAAAAAGGGACACTCCTAAACAAAAACAGGCTATAATAGCCATAATTATAATAAAAAAAAAACTTTTTTAGAAATACTCTAACTCAGATCTCAGTAAAATTAGCATCATTCACGAGAAAGGTCATTATTCCATGTTATAGTTGAACACATGAAGAATGATAGTCTGACAGTTAAAGAAATTAATATCAGAAACATTGGACTGACACATGTCATCTGTGCAAAGAAAGCAAGTAATTTATGTAACACGGAGAAACCCTTGAAAAATGGTGACTTAATTCAGCTGTTTCTGTCACCTCCCTCCATATAATCTGTATTCATTCAAGTTTTCCATCTTGCTGCATAGTGAAAAAGAGCCATTGCTGTTTAACCTGCATGTTAATGATATTGGGGAAGATTTGAATGGGGATATTCGGTTATTTACAGATGATGCAAAGTTGGAAAGAACTCTAAGGGAATTAGAGATGTGATAATGAAAGAAGATGGGAGTGGGAAGTTCAGTGTTGTGAAATGTAAGGCTATAAAATTTGGAAAACAAAGATAGGATGTAGAGTTTATACTTGGTGGGGATATATTGTTGGAGGTTGAGGAAATAGATCTTGGGGTGATGGCAGATAGGGATCTAAAATTTAGAGGACACATTGCCAAAATTGTGAGGACAACACAAAGAATTCTGGCACTGATGCAGAGGACACTGACTTATAGAAGTTAGGAGATTCTGGTTCCATTGTATAAGGCCTTAATTTCACCACATATGGACTACCATGCACAGATTTGATCAGAAGGTGTTCAAAAAGGATGAAGAAATATTAGAAAGGGTCCATAGCAATTGGCTAAAGTAGTTTCTGGTCTCTAGAATGTTGAGTACGAAGAAAGGTTGAAAAGATGCAATTTACAGATTCTATAATCTGTGTGGTTGTGCTATCCTGCTTCACAAGTAGACTTTGTCATTTATCACATTAACTTTGATAATTAACTTTAATTTTGATACCCTTTATGTATTAAAATACCTCATCACATGATGTTTTTTCTTGTATTTATTTTGTTCTGTATGCTGCAGTTTGTTCAATGGATTCAGATTCAGGTGTTAAACAGGGCTATCTAAACAGCGTAAGAAGAGTGTGGTAAGAAAAGCTTGTATATTATTATTATATACAAGATGGATGTTTATAGGACAATACTGGAATCTCTACTTCAGAACACCTACAGGATTTTGAGTTCACCTAATATTGACCACACACAAAAACTCATTCGTATTAAAGACTTGTGCAATTTTGCCCAAAGAACTAAGATCTTAACTTGTATCCAGTCATTTCAAGAATCTAGTATACCTAAAATTGACAAACTGAAAGTGGCTAATGAACTAGTTATAGATGACAGATCAAGATATTTATCCAAATCATTAGTCTCACACATTGGAAATGTACTTATTCGTTAAAATTCCCAAGATTTTATCAAAAAAAAAAAAAAAAAAGATATGACCTTAGAAACCCACAGATGCATTAACCAGTTTGAATGTGGTCAGTCTATTTGCATGCACACAGATTAAATTTTATTATATGAGCTTTTCCTAGAGCTGCATCATCTGCATTGAAGAAGCCAGGAGTTTACAGGATATACTGTGTTTCACTAGATTTACATTGGACAGATGGACTACTCTAAAAAAAATGCAAATAGTGAATATATGAGGGTGGTCTGAAAGGTTCTCGGCCTCCACTATAGATGGCAACACTATCGGCAAGATTTTTTTTTTTCTAAGTTGGGACATCTCTCATAAGCTTCCATGTGAAATTGCAAGTCATTATATCAAGTAGTTTGTTTTATATAGCTATCTGAAGCAAACGTATTGTCTGTATCCCTTGAAATGGATAAAATTGAATATCGTGTGGTTATAAAATTCTTTGTAAAAGAAGGTTTAATACCAAAAGTAATTCATTCGAAGTTCATAAAAGTTTATGGGTACTCTTCTCCTTCGTTTTTGACAATTAAGAAATGGTCTGTCGAGTTTAAATGTGGCCATACCAGCCTTGAAGATGATTTACGTGAAGAATGTACAAAAAGTGTAACAACAGCAGAAATCGTTGATCAAGTGTTTGATATAGTATTGGATGACCGGCGAGTCAAAGTGTGTGAAATTGCAGAGACTATAGGCATTTCAAAAGAACGTGTAGGATATATTTTGCATGAAGAATTGCAAATGAAAAAGCTTTGCGCAAGATGGGTGCCGCGCTTGCTCACAGCAGATCAAAAATGCACTTGCGTGAAAATCTGTGAACAGTGCTTGGAGCGTTTTAACAAGAATAAAACTGATTTTGTGCGTCGATTTATTACTATGGATGAGACTTGGATTCACCATTACATACCAGAAGTCAGAACAGTGGCGGCCAGTGAAATTTTTAAGTGGGGGTGCTGCATATACAAAAAAAAAACACTTTTTTTTCCTAATCAGTAACGAATTTATTAATAAATAAATTTACATATTAAAAATTGCTTTATTAAAAATATTTCATCCTCACCACGAACAAACACCAATAATAAAAGTTTCGTATCAATAGCAATGACAAGTGCAAACGAATATTGGCATTTGTTTCATGTAACGATAATTGAAAAAATATAATTCTTTTCATATTTTCAACAGTGACACTCATCATAATTCAGCCTTGTATCTATAATAAATAAATAATTGTGATTTTAACAAAATAAAATAAGATTTACAAAAAAATAGTTTATCACGAACACACGCCAATAATAAACGTTTCATATCTCACAGAAATAAGGCGCGTAAGCATACTAAAAATACACTGCAGTTTGAGCAGTTACAGTTGGGAATGACGTAACGTGCAATGACAAGCGCAAACTATCAGCGTTAGATCGCAGTGGATTTGTTTCGTAATCTAAAACGTTAATCGAACAATTCCAATTAGCTATTCAATCAATGTCAAAACATAAGCTGTAACCTTTAACATGTTGTACTGCATTTATATAATGTAAGCATTGTTATTATTTACGAACAGAAACAAATTTTAATTTTTTCATTTTTTCCTTGGGGGTGCTGCAGTGTCGCAGTGCTTATGTATGGGCCGCCACTGGGACAGAAGCTGGTTGTTCAGTACCAAAGAAGACAAAGTTGGTTCCATCAGCAGGAAAGGTCATGGCATTGGTGTTTTGGGATGCTAAAGGCATTTTGTTTATTAATTATCTTGAAAAGGGTAAAACAATAACCGGGGAATATTATTCCGATCTTTTAACCAGACTAGGCGAAAGTATTTGTGAGGAAAGACCCAGTTTGCAGAAGAAAAAAAATCATCTTTCATCAGGACAATGCACCTGTCCACAAAGGTATTTTGGCAATGGGAAAATTAAGGGATCTGCACTACTAATTGTTGGAACATGCACCCTAATTCCCCAGATTTGGCTCCCTCTGACTTCTACCTCTTCCTCACTGGTCAGCGTTTTTCTTCAAATCAAGAGGTGATTGCAGCTGTAGAGGGGTATTTTGCAGATCTTACTGAGAACCACTACAGGGATAGGACAATGGCGCTGGAGCATAGCTGGAATGAATGTATTAGTCTTAAGGGAGAATATGTTGAAAAATAAAAATAATTTTATAATTATAAATTCGTTTTTTCATTGTTAGGCCTAGAACTTTTCAGACCACCCTCGTATTTGACATGTTGATATATGAAGGAGGTGGGGGGGGGGCCTATCAATCTGATTTAGCCTTCCACATAACCAGAGCAAAGAACATAATGTTATTTAGCAATAAACAGAAATGCCTTACATCTCTTATAATAGTTACATTTAGAAGTACAAAGAAACATCAGAAATGATTCATCCATTCACACAGTGCAATAATAACCAACATTTAATACTCAAGTATACACCTGGCTAACATATTTATTATTATTCGTGACACCTCCAAGGAGTCCGAAGACTCATCGTGGGAGGACATTACTATACAACTGTCTCCACCACTACACCGAACCTCTACTACCAATTAGCGCCATCTACCGCCCACCACCACTAGTATTTTTTGTCTATATTTCTGTTCAAATCCTCTTGAAGTTTAACTTAACAGAGAGAGAGAGAGGAGATTGGAAAATATGTTAGCCAGATCAGCATTGACACTTATGTTTGACCTAATTAATATGAAGTTTAATTGTATGGAAGCTATTTGTAATGGATTTTATGTTTGGAATAAGCCTTGAACTGTGTGTATATTTATTGTCATTTAAGTGTGTTTTATATAAAAAAAAAAACTTATTGCTTGTTGATCCAGTGTTGCTTTGTATAAAAGCTAGTTTCATTTTCTTGTTTTGACCACTTGATATTCTCAATATTCTTGGATCTAAATTATGCTTGAGAGGTGTTGTGATACCAAAGTTGTGTTCATATAACTGTAAAATTAGTTGTTATTATTATAGTTTGGAGGTTTAAGGAAATTGAAAAAAAAATATTATATACCTCAGTTTTATTCTACAATTTACTTTTTTTCCTTTTTTTTATTTTTTCACAAATCTGCCCTAAAGGAGGGGTAAAGCTGATAGCACAGCATCTCTGTACACATTTCTATATAAACATTCATTGCACATTCTCGTTTAAGTTAAAAATTAAATGAGTATTGTATACAGAATGTAAATTAACTTTTTTTTTTTTTTGACTTTAGCTCTCCCTTACTGAGTTTGTTGATTCCATGTATCCTTATCAATAATGATAACAACAAACTCGAAATAAGACAAACCTCAGATGACCAAAATTGGTTTAGGAATCACAAAAGTATGGTCTATGCTTCATTCTTCTTTGCAAATTGGGTTAGTGTCTCATTTTAAAATTCTCTTGGAATATTTTACAATGTATTTAAACACGTTTTCCATTAAATAGTTTAATTAGCTTCTACTTATTCATTAAAAATATAGTAATACATATCGCAGTGAAAACCTTGATTGCTTTATATATGTTCCTCACTGTCCTGAACACAGTTTATGTTCTTTCTTGCACTCGAGAGAGTAAATGTTGAACTTTTGCGA
This sequence comes from Typopeltis vanoorti, assembly GCF_054136105.1. NCBI lineage: Eukaryota > Metazoa > Arthropoda > Arachnida > Uropygi > Thelyphonidae > Typopeltis > Typopeltis vanoorti. Next base: position 3,635,094 of record NC_143574.1, on the reverse strand, counting down.
TTCCACTTTCCACTAAGATACCAGCACTGGATGCTGGTGATATACCTGCCATCCTGGCATTTCTGGAGCTGAAGAAACCATCAGATTCTCCTGTTGCAGTCGAAGTGGCTATAGATGCTCGACGTGGTAGCCGTGAACGTGCATAAGGTGAAGGTTTAATTGTATTTGTATATGGGCAGACTTCAATGATTGGATCGTTAGTCCACAGTTTCTAGAAAAAATTAATTTGGTATGCAAATTTAATGATACTGTTATTAATAAATTAATATTAATATTGCAATGAAATGATTGCCTTTGTAATAAAGGAATATGCCCTATTCAAAATTCAAGGTTATAATTAACATTGTTTTTAAGCAAAAATTCAAAATAATTACAATTATAAGTAAAGATACCGAGAAATTATATATTATTATTTGACATCTCCAGGGAGTCCAAAGACTCATCGAGGGAGAGTGTGCCAACAGTATTGAACGATTAGTCCCCTTCCAGCTACTAACTGCGCTCAAACTTACTTAACTGAGCCATTAGTAGTAGAGGCTCTACCAATCGACCAACCTTTGCCGGCAATACACTTGGTTTAATTCTTTATCCAAGTGTAAGCAAACATTTTGTGCCTGAAGTATTTTCAGGACTGGGTCAACTCGTATATAGATGCTAATGACTTCACATGACTTGCCTTAGTATCCCATAATGCAAAGGGTAGGGTAGTGATCCTTCCCATAATGCTACTCATCCACCGTACTAATGTAATGATAAATTTAGAATGGATGGGATGCATATATAAAAAAAAAAAAAATTCTTTGGCACTTTCATGGATTCATTGAAAGTGCCAAAGAAATTTTCCCAATTGATGCAGAACTTATCGCACCTTTTCTGAAACCCATTCACTGAAAAGGCACTCACCATCATCAATCACTTCTACTGATCATCCCTCCTCCATGTGGTGTGCTTCCACACACACACACACACAATAAACTGAGAACGTTCCTTGCATTCATACACTTACTGACCTGATGCCTATTTCATCCATTCACATCATTATTTTTTATAACGATGTGTTGGTTGCAAAGATCTGAGTTAATCCTGTCTAGGATGCAAGGAGCATTTAAGGGGTTTTTTCCAACTGAAGGGTGAATAGCCTCATGGTGAAGTGGCAGGGTTTTTGCCTCCTGAAACTTGGGCATTGGGTAAACAGGGAAACCAGTGAAGATGCCCTAGCTTCTGCATAAACTAAAGGCATTTTTGTAGTTTCTTTGGTTTGATAGTAATTTTAGACAATTCCATTATCTCATTTCATCAGCCTGCATTACCACGACTGTTTAGACTTTACACCACCATCCACACATGCACCTGAATCCTCTCCACTACCTCACCATCCTTGCAGAACATTCCTGCAAGCAAAAGTCCTATGAAAATCTCTGAAAGAGGAAAAATAACTTCCTCATTCAAGTTTCACATGAACACAGTTTCAAGCTGCTGAAATGTTAATGAAATTTGGGGTCCACCAAAATTGAGTAATCCCAATTATGTTTCAAGTAGTTGGAAGTTGATCTTCCACTTGGTTAGACTATAAATTTAGTTCAATCCTTTATCCAAGTGTAAGCATACAAAGTTTGCACCTGAAGTATCTTCAGGACTGAGGCAACTCGTCAAAAAGGTGGACCAAGCTCCCATCACTCCTTGTCTCAGTATCTCCCATAATGCAAAGCACACCTCCTTGCAGACATGTATAATGCTATGCATTAAGGGAAGGGACTCTACCCAGACCGGTTTCAACCTTTATTGAGGTCTCATCAGTGGGATCCAGACCCAGAAGGGGTGATATAAAGATACTAAGTGATACTAAGGCAGAAGCTAATGCTTCTGCCTTAGTATCACCACTGTGGGAGCCAGACTTAGTATTACCACTAGTGGGAGCCAGGCCACTTCTGGGTCTGGCTCCCACTAAACTGGTGTGGGTAGTGGCCCTTCCCTTAATGCATAGCATTAAGGGAAGGGCCACTACCAAGGAGATGTGCTTTGCATTATACGAGATACTGAGACAAGGAGTGATGAGAGCTTGGTCCACCTTTACCACGAGTTGCCTCAGTCCTGAAAGATACTTCAGGCGCAAACTTTGTTTGCTTACACTTGGATAAAGGATTAAACTAAATTTATTATGTTTCAAGTAGCTTATTTTTAGTGTTGAATTAGGCAAAACTAATTCTGAGTCTACATTATATAAACCAAAACAGCCTTATTTGAATTATGATAAGATTATTTTTTCATTGAATAAGAACTAATTTGAAAGTCAACTTTTATGACTCTCTGATCAGTTCCATATTGCAGGAAATGAACCCAAAGCAAGTAAGTGTTATGATTATAGTTATTTGAAATTAGCCAAAGCCACTAAGGATGTAAGGCCTGTGTATCAGTTTGCTGTTTGTGTTCTGGTTGAATTGTAGTTTTGTGAGCTGAAAGACAAGTTCTGGGGAAGAAAATTGTGCTATCTCCATATGAGACCAGTTAACGTGCCATTATTTCTTCATCCACTGAAATTCCCTCATAAAAGTTCTTTGCATCCTACGCAGAATTTAAACTTGGGTCTTTCAGACTAAAGAACATTATCAATACCATCTTAACTATGAAGGCTCCCAAAGCAAACAAGTAATAAAAGAACTGGATTTGACTGGAACCAAGGCCACGAGGCCAGATTAAGTACATACTAGAGGCTTGAAGTGACTTTACTCTAGACTCTCACAGATTGTGTGAAAACATAAATAAATAAAATATTAAAAACTCTTAGCCTACCCATAGTAATAAATGAATTTTGGGTTAGTAACCTTTTGTGGATGGGAGTTGCATAAATAGAAAGAGTAGTAACATTAACCTAACTGCCATACTGCTAAAGAAGCAATACTTGCATGGGAGGGGTGGGAATTAGCCCAAGTGGCAGTGCAGCCACAGCACATCGAAGTTAAAATAGTTTGCAGTGCACCTAATTTTATATAAAATGTCTTCCAAATACTAATGCGGACCATAACTTAGCTCCTGAGATAGCTAACATTAGGCTTGATGTTCCTAGTTTACTTTCTAGATCTTTGCCTCCTAAAAGAAATTATCTTCCTCCCAGCTCATAGTCAACACCAGGTCTGATAAACGATGTGCTACTTATCCTCAGCACCAGTAAATACAATAAGAAAATGGATATCATTCTTAGAGACTGCTCTACCTCATACCTTCAGATTATAATCCTACTAAAAAGTACTCAGTTGCATTTGTCCTGTAATCAGTGCCTTAGTAAGGGCAATTAGTATTGAGAGAGAGAGAGAGAGGAGGAAAGTGCCCCACGTTCCCATAATTGGCAGAATTAGGATCCCACGAAGTGAGTGCAAAGTGTATAATTCCTTGTTAACATTATTATACCTGGTTTGCCGTTTCATGAGATGAAAGACATGAGTTTTCAGGAAAAAAAAACACGCTATCGCCATACAAAACCAGTTAATTTGTCATGCGTAAATTTTTATGTTATTAATTCATTTCTAGTGCTTTCTGTCTACTACTACTATCTTCACTGGGCATCTACAGATGCTGTATGGTCACTCCGATGCTCAGTGATGTGCCACACCAGGCTTCGCCATGTAGTCCTGTTATTTGCTTTTCCGGCAGCCTCAACTCTCTGAAGATCAGTCACTCCACACACGCCATCCATCCATCTAATTGATGGTCTACCCCCTGCCTCTTTTTCCAGGAACTTTACCTTCTATTACTGTTCTGAGAAGTCCGCTTTCATCCTTTCTATGTGTCCAAAATATTTTAACTTTCTTCTGTTGATATCCTTAAGGAGCATTGTTCAACAATATTTTCTAATACCCATTCATTTGTATGCCTTTCAGTATATGATATCCTCAACAGCCTTCTGTAACACCACATCTCAAAAGCAGATATCCATTTCTTATCTGACTTCTTTAGGTTCCAAGTCTCACATCCATAAGTCGCTGTTGGAAAAACAACTGCATCCAAAATCCTCAACTTTGTTTCCATGGAGATAGATCCATCCTTCCAGATTTTAGACAGGTCTCTGACTGTTGTTTTAGCCATTCCTAACTGATGTCTCTAAACAGCAATTCTTCACATTAAGGTACACTTGTTTCTCAAGAGCTTTTCTGTTTGTATTCCCTTTGAGGACCATAATCTTTGTCTTGCTAGGATTGAGTTGAAGTCCTCTGCTATTACTGATCTTGTTAACTTTGTCAAGAATTAGTCCTAGTTCTTCCATGTCATTACAAAGGAGTACTGTATCATCAGCATACCTTAGATTACTGATCAATCTGCCTCCTATCTTAATTCCTGTCCTGATCTCATCCAATGCTTCATGCATGATGTCCTCTGCATATATACTAAACAAGTGAGGGGAAAGTAAACATCCTTGCCTAACTCCTTTTCCAACTTGAAGCCAGTCAGTCAATCCACCACCTGTTCTTACCGAGGCTTGTTGCTCCTTATACAAGTTGGCTATCAACCTGATAGTGTGTTGAGGAAAATCCATTCTTTTCATTACTTCTCACAGTTTCACATGCTCAACACAGTCAAAAGCTTTAGAGTAGTCTAAGAAACACATTACCAGAGGGAGTCTGAATTCTTTATATTTTTCTATTATATGTCTAAGGCAAAGGATCTGATCTCTGGTGCCCTTGCCTTTCCTAAAACCTGCTTGTTCCTCGGGAATCTCTGCCTCAACTTTGGCCCCAATTCCATTTAGCATGATCTTCAATAAAATTTTGTTTGCATGAGATATCAAACTAATAGTTCTATAATTCTTGCATGCCTTCATATCACCTTTCTTATGTAGTGGTATGAAAACTGACTTCATCCAGTCTCTAGGCCATGATCCTGTCTTCCATATCTTTGTAATCAATCTATGAAACACACTTTTCCCTCCGTCCCCTGTGGCCTTAATTAACTCTGCTGGGATTTCATCTCTGTTTTCTGTAAGAGTGTTAAATTTCGTCCTTATTACAGCACTGCTTGTAATCACTGCTTTTCTTGCTTTTTTAAGCATATGTAGTATGCATAACGAATCTAATATATGAAGCATTTGATGCGTTTCGGTAAAACTTTTACCAAGTTTAACAAAAAAGTCAATCGCAACTCTGTTAGAAACTCATTTTCCGACCGTTCGTTAAAACACACTGTCACTCTTGGCACTATAACTCGGCTTCTAGTGAAATGTCATATACAGTTGACACAACACTAATGAAGATTGCCGCTTTAAACGACAAAATAATACAACAGATGGCGCCACTAGTTTCTTCTATTTTCGAGAAGTTCGGTTTCTTTTTGGACAGAGAGTGTACAAAGAATGGCACAAAAGTAAAACCACCCGATTTTTCTTGAAAAATATTTATTTAGAAATTACTTTTACGTGGATTAATCCTCCATCTTTCACAAGGATTCGGTCATTTCTCATCAGTCTCCCTCATTTTTAATATATTTTTCCTGTTGCTAAGTGCGACATTGTATGCAGCCCCATAAGTCTTCACCTCCAAGAGCTCTTCCATATCAGTACTCTTAAAGCGTCTAACTCCACTCATATCAACAGTATTGTCTCCATACACATTTGTAGTTAGGACGAATTTCCATTGGACTCACATCTGTAATAAAGAATTCATTCGCTACTCTGTTTAGTGGCTGGCTATAACAACCACCATTTTGAATTACTTGTGTGCTGCATGTGTGACAAATTTCAGAGCCTCACTGGTGTGACGTGGGACTAATACTGTCCACTCAGTGACATGGAAAGTTTTCTCCTTGCACTAGAATCAAAAGTCAAAAGAACCAACTGTTATACAAGTAAAATAGTTACCAGTTTAAAAACTACAATGTTCATAAAAGAAAAGTTAATTTTCCGACATGTAATAATAAACAACTCATCCTACCAGACGGATTGATTACCCTATTATCGGAATGGATTCTCCTTCTGACATGCGCGGAAGTGTCGAAGGGAGTCTCGCATCCGTGGGCATAAGCCTAAACATGTTAACTCGAGTGTTGCACAAAAATTGGAACTGATGTCAGAGCTTTAAGGTGGTGTAACCATTGTACATGTGTGCGAGATTAATCAAAAACGTAAAACAATTTCTCACAAGAAAAAATGAGTTTCTATTAAAATTTAAATGTAGATCATTGTTCTCAGACTGCTTGTACAGTTGGTAGTAGAAATTATGAAAGTGGCCGAAGATAAAATCCTAGAGGAAGCAGTGTACAAGAGATTTGTTCAGTAGTGCTAAAGTGGCTGTGTTAGAGGTGTTGAGTTAGTCAGCTGCTGAAAAGCTTAAAGCATATGGGCCTAAAATTTCAGGGGTATAATGAATGGTCGTGGAGTTTTCGAAAGCACCATGGCATTGTTAATAAAAGAACATGTGGAATCTTTAGGTGCAGGTGAAGAGTAAGTTAAGGCCCTCATTAAAAACGAGGGCTTCTTTTTTTATGAGGCTTACAAGCATCCCTGGTTATAAGCTCAATAAGGAGCGAATTTCAGCGTTATTGTGCAAATGCTGATGGCTTGCATTGGCATTAAGCCTATGGTAGTTGGTAAGGCAAAAAACCTCGTGCTTTAAATGATTCAATGAACCAGTTACTGGTGATATATTCCCACTAAAAAAATGCCTGTGGTTTATAATGGATATTTTTTGGAACTGTGCTACGCTACCAGACATTTGGGCTGAAAATTTCTTCCCATTAAATAAAGGCTGCTTTACTGCTAGATAATACACCTGCTCACCCTAATGATGAGAGGTTAGTGAGCAGAGATGGCAGATTTAAATATCCTTTTCTGCCTCCTAACACTAGTTCACTGATACAGCCAATGGATTAGGACGTAATGTTGCATGTAAAAAGGTTTTCGAAGAGGTGATGGTTGCTTTGGAAGATGCAGGAGGCAGGACACTGCAAAATGAAATGCATACATCAGATCTGCTTTCTTCGACTTAGCAGCTGCATGAAAAGATAAAGATTTTTATCTTAGTCGATGCTTGAAAGAAGTTCAACAATGCAGAATCTAAATTTTGGGACATTTCCGAGGGCAGCAACAAAAATGCAACTGAGAATGGTGTGGAACAGTGGCTCAAAAATGATTACATTTTTTCAAATTTTCAGTCAAATTTTTTCTTAGGTAGAGATTGTGGAGAACAAGAGGATGTGATGAAGAAAAGAATCAGTTGCATGTCATCTTAAATTGTGCATGTGATCAGGGCAGAGCTTTTCTCTCAAGAATCTTGGGTTTTAGATTCTCAAAACATGCAAACTGGCCAAGAATAATGCACATATAAGCAGAGTCCTTGTTGGTTTGCCCTAATTCCAGACATAATCCTTCCTATAAAACAGTTCGCTTTTTGGGGGATGAGAAATAACTTTGCTTCCACTATGAGATGGATTCAATGACCATCTGAGAAACATATAGGTACTTGTCATCCCAGATGGGATACGAATCTAAGGATGCTGTCGCTATTGATTGAGTCAAGAAGGTGCTCCATTTCGTTTTATTAATATTCAGTATAAATAATATACAAACCAAAGTCAGATGTTTATGACATCTCTCACGAACATCTGCAGTGTAAATGAAGAATAAACACAATTAATAATTGTAATATAGAGAATGGTACTGATAGCATAAACAAATTAATTCAAGCAAAATTTTATTTAAGAAATTACTTTTCTTACCTCTTCTCCCTCTTTAATCCATTTTAAAACAGCTTCGTCATCTCCATAATAACCAGCACAACTAATTATTGTTGGTTCTCCGTTGCAGCTTAAAAAAAGTCGTAAATTTTGTTTTAGAAATTGTAATTTATCATGCACACATCTATATTTCTCAATATATGAAAGAGATTCATTTTTAAAATGATACTATATATCGAATCATAATAATGCACTACAGCAATAAGTAACTCAGTTTTGTTCAAAAATTATTTTAATATGATGTCACAGTTTAGGGGGAAGTTAATGTGAATAAATGTGACATTTCATGATGGGCCGGAGCTAACAAGACTATTTGTAGAATACTAAGTGAACTTGAAATCAAAATGTGTAATTAAATAGCGACGTTATTAATAACAGTAAAACAAAGAGAATAAAAGTAAAAAAGCAATATAACTAAGAATGTAATTATTATTATGTAACTATTCTTATGTAATTAGAATGGTAAAACCAAAGTGTCACAGATGTAATAAGAAATAAGTCGAATATAAAATACACAGTGTCCGTTAAATGATATTATTCAAACGGCTATCCTGTAAAAAATCAAACGAACGTGTTTATAGTTTTGACCGCTAGAGTGTGTTGTAAACCATACACTGTAGTTGTTGAAGTAATTTTCAGTTATCATAAACATGTTTCTGTAATATAAACGCTCGTAATTATTATACAATAACAAATAACCCTCTGAATTTAGAGTCTATATTAATTTAAATACCATTTTTTCTAGTGTATGATCATATTGTTTTGTAAATCTATGGTACATAAGCAAAATTACGTTTTCAGTTGAACTGATATCCACGTTGATCGATTTTGTTAATGATAATAATATAGTAAATAAATAAATGAAATAAAATTCTTCTAATGCATTTTTATTTCCAAGAATTAGTAAGCAGAACACTTTTAGTCCTAACTTTGTAAAATCAGCAGGCAGACATTACCAATAGCATCTCTATTTTGTCTCCATGACAAAATACAGTAGATAGTTAGTGTGGAAATGTGTGAACTTTAACTGAACCATGTTAAGTGCTGGTACGATTAGCCAACACCAGAGAGACTTCTAATGTCAAAAGAACGAGGCTATACAATTAGTTTACTCTTTCCAGTGCAGGCATATACTATCTGGATATCCCATGATTATATACACCCACAAGCATGGCTCATAAAGGTATAAAAGGAAGCATAAGGTCTTGCGGGCTTCATAGACAAACATTAACAGTAAAAAATTCCGTAGTGAAGAGCTCAGTGACTTTAGGCGTGGTGCTTTTAAATAGAATGTTACCTTTACAACTCAGTTGGGAAATTTCTACCTTGCTGCAGCTATCCTGATTGACTGTAAGTGATGTTATTACGAAGTGGAAACGCGTAGAAGCAACGGCAGTACCATAACAGTTCATTGGGAGTTGAAAAAAAGGGGTTTCCATAGATGCGTAGATGCACACAAGCCTAGCATCACCAAGGACAATGCCAAACGTTGGGTGGTTGCGGCCATTTTAGACTCTGGAAAAGCGAAAACGGGTTCTCTGCAGTGAATCACGCTTCACCATCAGGCAGTCTGAAAGATGAGACTTCGTTTAGCAGATGCCAGAACTACCTGCCCGAATCTAATGTGTCAAATGTGAAACTTGGCAGAGGACAGATCGCGGTCTTGGGATGTTTTTCGTGGCTTGACCATGCACTATTTCTCCACAAAATATCCAAATTTATTGATGCACTTTTCTCAACGATAGATCGGTTTGTTAATACCAGTACTGAAGAAAGCATTACCAACACCCACTAACCAACATCGCACCACCTGATGAACTTCCTCATCCATAGTGAAATGCCTTCTGGAACGGTGTGTCTTGAGGCAGAGGAAATAAATTGAAATCTGAAGGTGCTAAGCCTGGGGGGGGGGTGATGTAGCAGGGTTTCCCAACGATTACAGGGCAACCACACGCGAATGGTGTGTGTGGAGTAGCGTTGTTGTGGACCAAAATCACGCTTGTCAGTCCTGGTCGTTTGGGTCGAATGTTGGCTTTCAGTTTTTCCAACTTGCACAATAAAGCTCTGCATCGATTCTTTTTTTTTCCTTCGGCAAGACGTCCACCAACACAATGCGATCCTTAGCGATCCCAGAACATTTTGGCCATCACTTTTCGGACAGCGGGAATAGTTTTGAATCGTTTGTGCACAGGAGATTGTGGATGCTTCCAGTTCATGGAGCCTTGTTTGCTCTCCAGGGTAAAGTGATGAACCCACGTTTCATCTCCTGTCACTAGGCGAGCGAGAAATCCTCACCTTTGGCAATGTATCACAATAGTCCTCATGCGTATTGCCTTGTGTTCCCATGATAATTGTCGGTGCACCCATACCTTTCAAAAGCCAAAGACATCGTGAACAATTTCCTGAACATTGAACTTACTCAAGTTCATGTCTTGTGCAATTTCACTCGCTGGTCTTCAAGAATGATGCCCTTAATGCATGAAATGTTGTCTTCTGTTTTGCTCGATGAAGGCTTGCCAGCCGGATGTCGATTTTCAATGTCACTACGTCCCACTTTAAATTCATTGCACCGAAAACACCTGCGTCTTTGATATCACATTTTCGCCATATGCAGCAACCCGTTCACGGTAAATGCCACTTGGTGAAGTGCCTTTTGTTTGCAGAAAACAAATAACTTCACGGACACTTGCTTTAGACGACACTTGTACGGTAGCACCATCTTGCAACTGGAATTAGCTGTGAGGCCACAGAAGCGCCATACTGCAATGGCAGTCTTTTTGAATATAATTAACGGATTTGTCCATCGTATTTTATCAACATCCCCGTCCATAACACAATTTGTGCAGCAATCATTTAATGAGATGGGTGTTGAAGACTTTGACTTGCCTGCACAGACCCCTGATCTTAATCTCGTTGGATACCCACTACAAGCCAAATCTCGCGTCATCCCTGACCAACCTTTCTAATGCTCTTCTAGAAAATGTAAACGAATTATCGGAACAATGTATCAAAAGCCTTCTCAGAAGACTGAAGGCTGTTAAACTAGCAAAAAGCAATCCTTACTCTCGCATATTAATTTTATTAGAGTGACAGTTGGGATGATCAAGTGTCTGGAGATTTGTGATCGGATAGTGTACTAATAAGGCTGTTCTCACTGGGCGATGCGTCTGACACGCTTCCTCACTGACAGCCAATCTAAATCTTAATAAAATGCACCGGCATAAGCCTTAGTTCATGACTGGTTGATTATGAAAGAGTGATAGTGAAATGCTACTTACCTAGTTTGGAGAAGACACTTAATTGGCTTGTCCGATATTTTGATTTTTTCTTTCAGGATTAACTCAAAAGCATGTGGGACTTCAGCGCTTCCAAAAGACACATTACTTGCACTGTCGCTACCTTTACGAGATGTTCTTGTCCAATCCTTCAGTTGTAAGAGGTCACCTTGTGTGCCATTTGTATAACTGTCGTCGGTCTGCAAAGTGGAAAAATCTTCTTGTACGTTTAACAAAGTTCGGCTTTCATCATTGACTACGTTGGTTTCTCTGACAAGATTAACATCGTTGGAGATTTCTGTGTTCTCTGCTTCTTGAGAGGCAGTGTCAGAAGTGGCATCAACTGTAATTTCAATGGCAGTAGTATTTTCAGAGAGATCACTTCGCGTTGCCGGCTGTTCGGTCTTTTGACAAGGCGCTTCAGTGATCTCGATTCCAATTATATTTTTGCCATCTTCTGTGACATCGCTGTGTGATGAATTCATACCAGGACAGATGTGGGAAGATGAGTTTATTCCCTGAGCATGTACGGAAGGCACACCCTTTGTCTTAACTCCATCAAACATTTGATTTTCAGATAATTTTTGGTCGGATTCGTTTGTTCTTAAAAAGTTAGCTAGTTCAACTGCTTCTTTCTTGATAAAGTCCTTTAATGAGGGCAGGCGAGACGATTTTCTAGAACTGAAACCAGAATCACCTTGAAAGGAAATGACAGGCTCTGGTTTTTCTCTAGTAATCCATGTGGGGATATCCTCAGCACTGAGCGACTGGAAACGGCGACTAGCTTCTTTGAGCTTCGCTCCCGTTTTACGAAGATGAAAGAACGATATTCGACCAGTTTTTCCTTTACTGTCTCTTCGAAGTTTCGGAGAACCCTCCAGTGTTCTGTTCGGATGGAGGGAATTTCTATCAAGTTTAGTATCTTTTGGAAGTTTTACAGAAGAGACCGAAGTTTGTCCCACATGTGCTTTCTCTGTTTGATGCAGTGGTGTTGGCTGTTCTTGGTGAACATTTTTTTGACAAGATAATTCTTCTACGAACTCAGACGTTTTTGTTTGATGTGAAGAAGATATTTCTGACGCTCTTAGATGTTTCAAACTATTAAAGGGTTCGTGGTGGGTATTATTTATACTTCGTTGATTGGATACTTCACCATTCGCTGCCACAATGCTAACAGTAGAATCACGTTGGATTTTTTCATTTGACTTTTGATTGTTTTCACTTTCCACATTAGCAATGTCCTCATTAATAATATCTTTACCCGTAAGTGGCTCGCTTTCCTCTGTTGATTCTTCTTCCACCAGGGTTTCTGACAAGCGACTTCCAGTAAACGAAGTTAGTGAGGAATAAACAGTCAGATCCTGTTGAAGAGGATTCTTAACGATCGCTGAGGCTTTTGGAATGGGAATTTGCGTATTTCCTTGTTCAGGTATCACTCCATCATGAGTAGCATCAGACAGTACATTATCTTTAGAGATTTGTTCTTCATTTTCTTCGATTTGTTGCTCCAGGTATAGTTTCTAAATTAAAAGGAGAAAAATATTTGTAACATACATAATAATTATGCATAAATATAATAGTATTAATAGTATAGTACTACTAAGAGTAATATAAATACTATTACGATGCATCACTATGGAGTGACGATATAGATTAGGATACTTAAAGAGGATTAGGATAAATAAGGAAATAGAATTATTTAGAATTATATAGAAATATTAATTATTAATAAAATAATTAATAACGCAGACAAATTTTCTTACTTCATTCTCAACGTATTTAACTAAATTAAAAATCAAAATTTATTTGCACATAAAATTTTATTTATACTGTAATTCAGTGTTTGGAGAAAATAACCACGAGGGGGAGTACTTCATTTATTACAGAAAATCATTCCACACGTTGGAGAGGTTTATTGACTTTCATGTAATGTTTTAGATGAAATCTAGGTCTATCTGTGTTTATTAAATAGCGTTATATTCCTTCTGGACAAAGGCTTTTTTTATCCTGGAATAAATAAAAACATAAGGTATTCTTTTTTGGATCTTATATTTTGTAGACAAATCTAGCTTTTACTTAAAAAGCATAAATCCAAACGATAATGTTTAGCGTTAGAGCAACGACACAGACTGGCTTCATGCTCTTGAAATTCTAGAAAGGGAAGTTGTAATATCGAACTAATAGAAGACACGACTTTCAAAGAGCCCGTATAATTAGCTAAGTTTATTTTTAAGGTTCCATTACCAGAGAGTTTATGAACTAATGAAAGGCAATTATGTAGACTCTACGGACACAGTTTGTCTTCTGCAATGGCCAAATCCTGGCTAGCGAGCCGCATGCGTCTGGCAAGGTTGTTCGCTACAAATCGAGACAATTTTTGGCGTTATTATATTTATCATAAAAAAAAAATATGCTAATTTATCAAAATTATGGTAAAAATTAAAAAAAAATTAAATGAAAAAAATATTGTTTATTATCGATAAAATTATACAGTTTAGTATAATTCAAAATTCTTGCACGAGTCACCCCTGGTTACTTGTATAAAGGAAACAAGAATATATTTTTTTTTATATAAATAAAAATTTTATAATTTAATAAAAAATTTAATATAAGAATGTAATTTTTTCAAACAAATATCGACAATTAAATACAGATTTAAAAAAAAAAAGAAACGATTTATGTAGAATTAATGGCTTTATAATATCTAATGCAAGCAAAAAAATAAGCAATTAAAATCTGGTTTTATCAAAAATTTAACTGTCACGGACCTATGATATAACACAAGTGATACCATCACGTGATAGCAACAACTAACAATGTTCCAACATGCATAGTAACGAATTTAACGTTTTTATTCTGTTTTCTGATTTGTATGTAACACTTGAAGTTATCATAAAATCTAATATTAATTGTATAATTAATTATTTATAGTCTGTTGATATTATTTATAGTCTGTTATATTATTTATATAAGACTTTTTTAGTGATTTTAATTGCTTATTTTTATTAAACTCTTTATTTACATCATAATGCCGAAAATTATCCACAGAAACTTACGTTTTCAAAAAGAATATTTGTTTTTGAGACTAAATATATAAAAAAAAAATTGATTTTCAGAAAGTCGCCATTGAAAGGCCACCACTAACAGTTGTCAAACGAATTGAAATCTTTGTAAGCTACCTCTAATCTTTCCTGGATTTGTGCTGGATTAGCGGGCCTTGCACTACTCGGCAGTGGACAGGGGGAACTTGGAACACTTCCTAGTGGAGACTTGTGGGCACTGACATCGTAAATAATGAGGGTTCCATCCGCAGTGCCTACTAAAATGGTGCCATCAAAAGGAAGAATCGATGTTATTCGGCCATGGTTGGTGTAAGAATCATCTACCTGCAACGTGATAATACCATTATACAGTGCAAATAAATCCAATGAATATCAATAAGTGACTGAAGGGTGGTCCGGTGTCACTGGTTGTGATTTTTTGCTTTAACTACAGTAGTATCAACACGAATTTTTTTAAATTGATCCTTTCTAGGAAGATTCTTGTAATATTGTCATGTGTGGCTGAGTGTCTGTAGTTTGCATTTGCCAGGAGACGACACGAATTATTTGATTTTTTTTTTAATATCAGATTAACTGTGTATAGTTAGGAATACCACGTCTTTCATAGACTGTCTTAAAAATATAATTTACTTAAAGAGATAATGAAAGTACATAAAAGATAAAAGAGGTATGTACAACCTCCCCGCTAAAGTCAAGTTTTATTTGAAGTCAGCCATGTTATTACAGTTAATATAGTGTACTTTATTTACGTAGTTAGTTTATACAGTATAGTTGGGCAAGATACTTTAAAAATATACGACAGGAATTCGCAGAGTAACGAAATTTAAATATTACAAATCACTTTCAAGTACTTGCTATTTAATAACATCGATACACAAGTCTAAACGTGTCTTTCCAATTACCGGGAATTATTGACATATTTTGTTCCTAATAATTTATCTAATATTTTTAAAAACATACATAATGTATACATTTATGATTTACCTTTAAAGTTCTAGAACAACAGTTATCTCTGACGTCATACAACATCCGACAGGTAAGAGTGTGGGGATCCCAGAGTTGGAGCATAGAAGATCCTCGAAGGGTAACCCACACTCCTTGGTCGCCAGAGATCATCCGAAAAATGTATTCTAGACCATTTGACGAGGTCTGAAACTGGTCCAAGAGATCTAGCGTTCTGTAAAGAATAAAAGAAGAAAAAAAAATTACTAGAATTAGAGATCTTCACTGCTTGCATGAGTTCGAACTGGTCTATAATTTTAATTTCAATTTAGTTGAATGTGTAGAAGAAAACTTTGGCACGCAGGTCTGTCGGGTGACTTATCAGCTTTCACGTCTGTATGGAGTTAACAGGCTATGTAAAACATAATAAAAATATTAATAATATAAATTTAAAGGAGAGCTTGTGTAGCTCAGTGGATGTGGCGTTTGCCAACCACGGCGCTTGGCCGCACGAAGGAAGACTTGGTTTCGAGTCTAGTCGGCGACTAGAGGAAATTTTTCTAAGCCTTTTTTCGACCGGTTCCCGAGTTAGTCGATCTCTGGCATGGGCAAGCAGGTTTTTCCTCCCGGAAACTCGGGTTTTTCGTCCTGTAAACTCAAGAAAATCGAAAGTAGAACCCACATTATTTCAGGCATTAAATATATTGTGTTAGGGTTAGGGACCACGAGATGGCGGCACATTTGAGCCGTCTCTTTTCACTGAGTACCGCTTAATTAGTGATAGCCATGGGCCATCTATCTCTGATTGGTACCAGTGGAGATTGAACTGCCCACTCAGTCTCCAAAAGTTAGATAGGGCTAAATGGCCTCGCCTACTCCCCGTATACGGGAATAAAAAGGCGTTAGCTGATTTTTTTTTTTTTTTTTTTTATAAATTTAAAAAAAATAGAAAACTTCCTTAACTCATCATATTATTGTCCTATAGGTGCCTAACTTTTCGTGGGTAGGGATGACATAAAGAAGTGGCATAAAAAAAAAACATATTCACACAATTATACATTTTGTGTTTAGGAGCAGTGCATTCCATATCGCTCTAGAGGCAACGCTACTTCTTTCTGGTCAATGCGAAAACTGCAATAAATACAAAACCAAAATCTGCAGAATGCATTATGGACATTATCCTGTTGAGTTATCCTGCAAGTACCCTCGTGGAAAAACTAACCAATCAACAAGCATATGAGAGAGAATAGTACTTCATCTAAACTGGAAATAGAAGGTTATAAATATCGTAGTATTGCATCTTAAATGGTACATGGGTGCGATTAATTCCCCAAAACAGTGGTTTACCACACAAAAATACTTCATCCTCCATTTTAAACTTTCTAGTAATACGAAGGGACTCATACTAACGCTAATAACGCGGGAATAAATAGCTAACGCCATTTATTCTCGCGTAGGAAGTAGGCGAGGCTGTTTTAGCCCTATCTAACTTTTGGAGACTGAGTGGGCAGTTCAATCTCCACTGGTAGCTAATCAGAGATAGCTTCCCTAAGGCTATCACTAATTAATCGGCACTCAGTGAAGAAGGCGGGTAGTAAGTGCCGCCATCTGGTGGTCCCAAACAGTAACACAATATATTTAATGTCTGAAAATAGTGTTGGTCCGACGGACGATTTTCTTGAGTTTCCGGGAGGAAACACCCGCTAACCCATGCCACAGATCGACTAACTCTGGAACCGGTCGAGAAAAGGCTTAGAAAAGTTCCTGTAGTCGGTGACTAGATTCGAACGCCTTTCGTCGTGCGGTCAAGCGCTGTAGAGTGCAAACGCCACTTCTACTGAGCTACACAGGCTCCTGCAAGAAAAATAACATTTTCGAATGTTGAAATATATGTCATTCTACTTACCTAGCACTTAGGATCACTACAAGACTCCCACAAGCACACCACAGGCGTCTTCCCACCAGCTGCAAACATGTGACGGAGCTTGAGCCGATAACAACATAAAATACGTCAGGTTTGGGTGCTCTGCCTTGAACATTCTGCAAAACAAATACCTTTTCAATTCGAGGGATTTTAGTTTGTGCTTCTTAATTTCTAAGGGGAACTAACAATAACCTTAAATTGTCACTAACTGGAAATGTACTATTTTTAAAATTATGAAATCAATTCAAATGGCTCAAAATTTGTAGTCTTGTAAGTCCATATCCAAAACTGACCTCTATAACTGCCAAGGTCCCATCAGCAAGTCCAGCAAACACCTGTTTGACCCCATCTCTTTGATGAGAACAAAGACTAAACACACTGTCATTGAGGCTAATTTCCCATAGTAGCTTCCTGTAATTAGCGAACAAAAAAAAATTATTTTAAGACAGTAAAGCCAGCTAAAATACACTGAGATTCAAACTACAGTTCTGTCTTACCTGGAGATGGTGTGGTAAGCGTGAACGAAACGGGAAAGTGTTCCAAAAAGCATTATTGTGTCGTCAGGGGCGTGCATGCACATCACCCGAGAATCAAACTGAAAAAAATAAATAATAAATTAATAATACGTGGCAACATATTATTAATTTGAGAGGGTAACTCATATTTGTAGTTTTTAGATGCTGTTAAAAAAAGCATCTATTTAAACGAAAACGTCTATTGAATATATTTTTTCGATGGCTGAAAAATAAATAAATATTTACCTCAACGTTCAGCCTATACATGATGTTTTCTACGCAGTTCACCATAGATACTCTGGAACCATGTTTGTAACCATGGCAAAGCCACATCTTATCTGCATAATCAGGGAAAGCAAACGTGTTATTTATTATGTGTGAAACAGCAACTCAAACTCATGAGATATTTCTAAGATTTGAAAGAAAACGCGTAACACAAAATAAAAAGGCATTCCTATTTGAATGGTTTTGTACGAGTGCACATTTACCTTCAGATACTTACCTCTACCAAACACTGCAGCACATTCAATGATTAGATTGTGAGGGCCTTCGAGTTCCACTTGGGCCATCTGAAAAATAATTCACAACAGTGACATATTGGGTTACATTTTAATGCTTTAAATAATTGTGTAATAATGATAATTATTGTAGTATATTATAGGTTAATTTCTCAGACTTGCATGAAACCGTATTTGCAGTCATGACTCCAAAATATTTAAATTTAGGACTTTGTCTATTTCAATGTAAATGCTTGTGTAGCTCAGTGGAAGTGATGCTTGGTCGTTTAAAATCAGGCTTAAGTTCAAGTCTAGTTGCCGCTTGCAGAAATTTTCTCTTAGCCTTTCTTCGATTGTTTGCCGATCTCTGGCACGAGTAAATGAGTTTTACCTCTCGAAATCTCGTTTTTTTTTTTTTTTTTTTTTCTCGTAAACTCAAGAAAATCGATCGTAGTATTCCACGTTATTTCAGAACGTAACATATCTTGTTAGGGTTAGGTACCAAGAGATGGCAGCACTTGTTTGCCAGCCTCTTCATCGTTGGCTGCTATAATTAGTGATAGCATGGGCCAGCTATCTCTGATTGACTACCGGTTTTCACGCCTATATCAGCTAATGATTCTGTCCTTTTATTAATGATTATTATAGGGGGGTTTGGCTGATTGGTTTTTGTTCCTATTTACTTTCTCTTTAGTTCTCGATATGTCTGTGTCATCTGTATATTGTATCATTTAACTAAAAGATAAATTACAAAATTTTTCCTGCTTTCTTAGCATTGAGATTTGAATCAATTGAAATAACTCACCATTCTTTCTCTTTCCCTAATAGCCTGCTTTTCTCTTTCTTTTTTCTTTGCCTTTTCCTGTAGAATTTTGTAATAGCAGGCCTCTTTTGAAGCAATTTCTTGTCTCCTAGGAAACGGTTCAAATTCTTCAAATGCCACCTGGTAGTGTAAAGATGAAACTTGTTGAGATATTGAAATCACAATAGAATGGTAAACTCATTGATAATGTCTTAGAAAAATACAACAAAGCACGAAGTACTAGCTTAGCTTATTAGAAATTATCAAAATTGATATTTGCTGTATTAAAAAAAATTACAAGGTTTTTGTGAATTAACTGGAACAGTAAAAAAAAAAAAAGTCGCGTACAGTGCACGAAATCTGATTAAAGTGCTTATCTAGATGGCCACTAGATGACTCTACTGCTGTTACTACTAACTAACCTTCGCTTGGTGTAGTTAGAATAGAAAACATTTAAACTATGAAACAAATACATAGTATAAAATTATAAAAATAACAAATTTTACGTAAACTTCATTGCACACAATACATAAATGTTTAGGCAAAATAAAAAAGTTCATATTTTAATCATCATCACTGTCTTCAAAAGAACATTTCGTAGATGTTTTTTTATTTATGAGTGATCGGACGTTATCATCGCTCGAAATCTCTTGGACATCATTCGTATAATTCTCATTGCATACTTCGGCTGGTTTAGTTATCAAGAAGTCACTAATAAGACCTTGCTTACCACTATGCTGCAATTTTTTATTTGGTTCGACGCCATCTATTAATTGTACCAGTTCCTCCGCATTTAAATCTGTTTCCCCATCAATTAATTAACTAATGAAAATGAAAAGATAAAGAGTTACTACAGTTTGTAGACCGTGTTAAATCGAAACTGCGCTGTATAAGTACCGCGTTATACGAGGGTTACCTGTATTTTGTAAAGTATGATGAGTTGTGGTCGTGCAATTTCCGTTCCATCAAAAATGGCAAATTTCAATGAAGTTTGCATCAGGGAGGACAGCACAGACTTCAAGGAAAAACAGTTATGGATTCTTCGAGATGTTACACTTTGATTTAGGAGAGGAAACAACAAGCAAAATACATATATTTGATTTTTTTTTAGTTCAAAAGTTCGTTCCAGTAAAATGGATACTTGTTTCTTTATTTGTTATTTTTTGACATGCGTGTAATTCATTTTCAAGGATGAAGCTGTGAGTCAGTATTTTCATTCTATTCTGCGGTGATATACGACAAGATGCGTAACAAAAACGACCAGTCATCTTCTAGGAATTGAGTTCTTCATCACGACAATGATCCCGCTCATTCTACTTTGCCTATGCGAACATTTTGGACCCTAAATGGTATTACTGCTTGACATTCTACTCACTCCCCAGATCTTGAATCATTTTTCAATTAAAATTTAAAAAAATTACAATTAAAAAAAAAATCAGGCCACACTTGACAAGTGAAGCTTGAAAATGCACCGAACGAGGTTTCCTATACAAACTAAAAGAACCACTTTAAATTGACAGCATGTATTGTCACTATAACTCGGCTTCTAATGAAACAAATGTCATAAACAGTTGACACAACACTAATGAAGGTCGCCGCTTTCGACAACAAAAAGATACAACAGGTGGCGCCACTAGTTTCTTCTATTTTCGAAAAGTTCGGTTTCTTTTTGGACAGAGGGTGTATTTATGATAGGCAACTACGGACGACGCCAAATCGTAAAAAGTGAAAAAAAAAAAAAAAAAAAAAAACGAAACATCGCATTGCTTTTTTATTGCTTGTAATTTAAAATGTTAATATAATTTTAATTTATTATTATTATTATTATACGAAATCTCCAGTAATCCTAGTACTAATCCAGACAGGTTACAACATGACTTAATCTCGTATCCCTTATGGATCTTCAATAATTTACGAGGCGTGCGTGCGTGCGTGTGTGTGTGTGTGTGTGCGCGCGCGCGCGCTGAGGTCGCACAAATGTAAAATGTATTTCTAGTGGGTGGCCGCATTCAAAATAAAGTTTGAAAATTACTGCTGTGGAAAGTAGTAGTTATGAGCACCGAACATAAATCCGTCACTGCCCTTGACCTACCCTCCTGCTTACTTTTATTTTTCCATTTTATAAATATTACTTCAAAAGTTTGTCTACAGTGTACGCTGTCATTTTGACTATTATTATTTGTAGTTATTCTGTTATAATCGCAGGAATTAAGAAAAATAAACATATAAATGTACGAATAGCTAAAAATTACAGTGGAAAATGGTTCTGATTTTTATTATTCTCGCCAGATGGCAGCACAGTATGACTAATACAAATAATGCTTAATGGTATACAAGTAGGAAACTCTATTACATTTGTAACATTATTACATACCATTTGTTTCAGTTAATTAACCAAATAGGAGCCGAAATGTGCCTTCAGTTCATAAATTATCTGTTTATTCTAACAATCAGTGTTGCAGCAGCAGCGTTAAGATCGCTTGCTATCCATCCTCAATTATATAAGCGACTGGTAAATTTCTGCGTCTCTCATTTAAAGTCCGCAACCAAACTGCAACAGCAGATTAGAACAGGATAGATCATTTATAAATTAATAGGTGTACTTGATACAAATTCGAAGAATATACTCAGATTATAAATACCAACATGAAAAACTGATATAGTACTGTATACACCACTCATATTGTTAAATAAATTAATCATATAAATCAGTGTCAAAAGCTAATCAATGTAGTTGTAATTAGATATTATATGATATTATACTGTCAAATTATGTACTAAAAGTCGAATGTACTTTATTATATTATATTATATTATATTATAGTGGTAGTGGGCAGTTTTACCGAGACTTTTTTTTTTTTTATTGGAATAAAATGAAAACTTCAATGGATCGCCAAGTTTTGTAATATTGATACTAAATAGTATCAGTTTAGCCAGAGACCAAAAAGCAGTGCGCATGCGTACAGGCAAACCGAATTTGAAAGATGCTTAAGCAGTTTTTGCGATACATGCTAGACAACTAATATCAGAAGACATGATAGGCATTGGCATATATTTTTTAAATTCGTCTACAGCTTCCCAAAGTTCACATTTTTTTCTATTATTTTATGGGACTCTGGCCTACGAAAGAGTAAACTAGGATTTTTTATTTTTTAATATTTATTTATATTTTTACATAGTAAGAAAAATTTTCTTCTATAAACTAAATATATAACTTTTAAATATCACTTCAGACGTCCAGTAAGCGTAGCAATGATCTCACACCTTCCCGCTTTTATTATACATGTTCATATAAATAACTGTATACAATAGTTTACAACTGTATACAATAGTTTGATATGTACATTCTGCTGACCATAAAGGTCAGCAGAATGTACATATCAAACAAAGCCCCCCTATGCCTCTGGTATTAGTGGAAATATACAATATCTATAAAATACAATATCTATAAAAATATTTATAACTTGAAGACAAAGCTTAAGGTCTCGCTGGAGCCACTTAGGAAGAGGGCCTCTTCTGGGCAGTGCCATAGATGCCAAAAATTTGGTCATGCCCAGAAGTTGTGCAAAGCTCAATACAGATGTTTAAAATGTGATGACACTTACCCCACACATACCTGCTCCAAGCCAAAAACCACCCCGACTAAGTCCGCTAATTGTGGTAGCCCCCACCCTGCAAATTACAGAGGGTGCATTTGCCACCCAAAAAACAGGCAAACTGAGTTAATCCGTCAATCTACCTCACTATCAGAAACGAGAGCTCCAGAAGCTCAAGTTCATCAGGCTCCTATTAGTTTGAACAAGATGACAGGTGTTCACCCACCATCAACTGAGCCCCCCCAAGAAAATAAATCTTCAACACCACACAATAACATATCCTGACGTGGCCCGCCCCCAAAAAAGCAGTCCATGATCAGAACATGCCAAATTCACATTCAAATACAACAGCCATCATCACCTCTTCTCTTGTAAATATGTTACAGGATTTCAGAAACGCAAATCCATCACTAAGCACTACAAAAAGTTTCTTGAAGCAGACACAGTCCATTTTATCTGCACTCTCCAATGCATAGGAAAAAAATTTCCCCAGATTCTCTAATGATTATTGCATGGAATGCCAACGGCCTTAAAAATAAAATACTAGAAGTGCAGGAATTCAATGACAGATATAATCCGGATATATTATTAATTAATGAAACTCACTCGAGACCTGCTGACAATTCTAAATTCAAAGGGTATCAACTTTACAGGAATGATAGGCTGGATTATAGAGGTGGTGGTACAGCCATCCTCATCAAAAATCACATCAACCATCATACTGTAGCCATTCCTACAACCACTAATCTCGAAGTCACAGGTATCAATGTCATCACAAACTCTGTCGGAAACATAAAAATCTATGCTGCTTATCAAAAACATTGCTGAACACAGATCTGGATGCTATCCTCGGCGTTAAACTACCGGTTATTATCGCCGGAGATTTAAACGCGAAACATCACGCCTGGAGCAGTAGGTCTAAAAATATGATTGGCCGCATCCTCTTTAACTACACAAGCTCAAATTGTGCAGTGGCTGGCCCTTCAGTGCCAACTCATCACAGTCCGACTGGCTCATCCGACGTCTTGGATATAGCTGTCCTTCAGAATGTCAACCTACAGTACTCCCTGGAATCATTGAATGAATTATCATCAGACCACAATCCTATTCTGCTCCAAATGGGTTATCAGAGGGGACTTCCCCCTTCGCCTCACACCTTCATTCTCTGGGAAAAACTATCCAAAATGCTTCCAAACTACATTGATCCCGTCCCTCATATTAATTCCAAGGAAGAAATTGATTCTTACTGATCAAATCAACACATAGCATCTATCACCTCAAATTCAATTGCTTTTAAACCTACCAGATGACATAATGAACTTAATCAGGGGAAATTAAAGCAAGAAAAAGATACCACAACACTGGAGGCACCCCAAGACAAAAAATATCTCAACAAAATGAACAGTGCAGTGAGAGATGCACTTAAAGCCCACAGAAACAAACTACGGGAAGACAAATTAGCCTCGATATCACCTGGTGATCAAACCGTCTGGAAGTTCCTGAGAACCATAAAAAACAAAAACAAATCTCTTCCTCCTCTCAAATCTGACCTGAACATTGTTTACACAGATGCAGAAAAAGCCGAAACTATAACTAAAAATTTAGAAAAACAGTATAGCGCTTCTTATGATAATCTGAATTTCAATCATATTTACAAAGTCCACTGCCACGTCAGACACGTGTTAAAACGGCCTGACACCTGTACCAGCCAACTCACACCTACTTCTCCAGCTGAAATTTATGACATTATAAAGAACTTAAAGAATAAAAAAAAGCTCCAGGGTCTGACGGCATATCGTACAACAATAATAAATGCTATGTTCAGGTTTAAGTACTTTCCCTCTGCATGGAAGTTGGCAGACGTAGTTCCTATATACAAGTTGATTTTAGCTGGCATTCCATTAGATGTAGTCCAAATTATAAAGTCATTTCTTAGTGACAGACGAATGCAAGTCAAACTAAATGATATATTATCTACCCAGCGACCAATCTTGGCAGGATGGCCTCAAGAGTCCCTACTGGCACCGATACTTTTCGCGATTTACATGGCGGACATTCCGCACAATCCAATGTCATCTATCATTGCCCTATACGCAGAGACACAGCTATACTAACCAGATCTATTAAACCCACCTTGTCACCAAGAAACTGCAAGAAAACTTGCAAAGATTAGAGCACTGGTTCTCGGAATGGAGACTGCAAGTAAACCCTCAGAAGAGTATTGCCATGCTCTTCACTAAAAACTCAATACTCCCCAAAGATGACATCTTCTATTTAATACCAAGATTCCCTGGAAAGCAGAAGCCAAATATCTGGGTGTACTGCTGGACAGAAAACTAACTTTCAGTTCACATATAAAAGCCTCATGTTCAAAAGCATCAAGAGTCATTGCACAGCTTTACCCTCGTACCAATAGGAATAGTAAGTTGGATACCAAAATAAAACTGCTCCTTTATCAGTTGATGATTCGACCCATTATTACTTATGCATCCCCAGTCTGGAGCCACAGCTCAAGTACAAATATCCTCAAACTACAGAGAGTGCAAAACAAATGTCTCCGCATGATCTTAAACGCACCATGGTATATCAGAAATGTCCAATTCCACCAGGATACAAATATCCCCTACATCTACTCTTTCCTGCAGTCTTCAGCAGTAAAGCGTCTTGCACCCTGAGAGGGTAATGGATGGCAATGCTGTAGCCAATGAAGCTCTAACTGAGGCTCGGTTATTGCTGTTATCCTCCTGCCATGATCAGAGCTTTAATAGCTCAATAACACCTTATCCCTACACTGTCCTCTACAGATAACGGGGAAGATTAAAAGCATTCTTGCTACGTCCCTTTAAGCCAGTCCTTATAAGGACTCTTGTCCTGGCTATTTGCATTAAAAATATTTGAAGATTATTTTTAATGCAAATTTCATTAGCATTAAAAATATTCGTTCATCAAAATCTTTAAAGATTTACAGATATGTAACGTACTTTGGAATTCTAATCAGGTTTTACTACAGGTTTTATGCTAGTAATAAATATTCTGATTTATTAAATACTGAATTAAATGCGACTTCTTAATTTCTTGTCAGAATTAATTTGATATTTTAAAAATATATTATCAAATACACCATTTTTATTTTTGAATCATGAATTTTATAATTGACTTCGAAGAAGTTTTAGATCACCTATCATAGGAATCTCATTTCTAGACATTTCTTCATAATTATTTTATAATTATGAAGATTAATTATTATTATTCATAATTATTTTGTCCTATATCTTAAATAATTAATTTCTCTATCACTTACCTTTACTAGCCCTTCTAGGTCAAAGCAAAGTTTCGCTGCTGCCTTTAACTGCCGCATGATGGAGACAGTGTCGTGCTTTGCCAATATGGCTTCTTCCTGAAGTTTGAAAATAGCCAATGCAAATCGAAATAGAACTTTGGGTCCCTCCAAAAGAAAACAGTCCCAAATTCGAAGCAATGTCTGGAAAAGAACAAAAACGTTACTAAAACAGAATGACAAATGAAACTGTGGAATAAATTGTAAAAATATTGACAAACGTGTTTATGTCAGTAAAACAGTACCCCACCCCTAAAAATTGCAACAATGAAATCTTATAAAACCCATAAATAACCGGCATCCAAAACTGCATCTCGTGTGGCTGTGCCCAGGTGTTCCTATACTTTTGAAACCATAGTGTATTTGATCTATTTTATTTTGAACAACTTCATTAGCTTTGCCATCGTTGTCCTCTTGCTTAAGCGGCAATACTCACCTTGAAAAATATTCCAGTAACTATGAGGCATCACGCGAACTCGATATAAAAACATCCCAGACGATAATTAATGCACCGTAGTCATGGAAACCTAGAGGTACCTTGCAGCTAAGCAAGTATCGTAACGCCAAGTTAACAATGTAACATAAACATTACTTCCGTTACTATGACAAATATGTAGCACGCCATTAGCTAGAGAAACAAGCATATACATGTTCCAGCAGTCGGATTGTAAATAGTACTTTCGTTGCCAAGGGCAACTCACGTGATTACTTATGAGCAACTCATGCAATCCGTTAGACATTAATTAACAATAGCTAGTCTTTCGCGCGAGTTGATGGTGTTTGAAATGTGCAAGATACCGGATTGGTATGTTGCAACTTAGCAGACGATGGAGAGACAAAACTTTTTTTTTTTTTCTTTCTTTGGCTATTTTTTTAGGCGTCTGCTAAATAAAAAATCGTCTCGGTTGCAAATTACAGGCAACCGTAATGATAATAATGTTGGAAGTTCCCCTGCATTACTGACGCCTGGAGGAGACTTGTGAAATCATCAGAAGTGTCACAGAAGGTGAAAAAAAAAAAAAAAAAACTTTCTACACACACACACACACACATATATATATATATATTATATATATATATATATATTTTTTTTTTTTTCGTCGTGCGGCATTTTCTGAAGCGTCATAAAAAGTGAAAGGTCACACTAGAAATGTTTGCTCACGTGCTACAGCTTTCCAGTGGTCGTAAAAATCTTTCGATGTAGTGCGTTAGAATAGGTACACGACAGATGCCTCGGGCAACTTTTTTTTTTTTTAGAGTACACTTAAAAAAAAACGAAGTTCGGATGTTTGTTATTTTGTGTCTTTTGAAGCGGCGATGACGTCACGAATCGAGGGTCTGGAGAAAAGAGACAGTACAGGTCGGGAACCCAATTTCCTTTAGTTCGTTGTTATTCTTTGAACTGGTTTCGAGCGGTAGGGGGGGGGGAGAAATGCGGAGAGACGGAAGCCACCACCTCTAAACCCTCAATGTTGAATTCCCCCGTCACCAGAATACGGAAACACACTCTTTTGGCAGCTGTTTTCTCCCTCTCATCTACCCCCCCCCTCCCGCCACTTTACGCTTCAGCAAGTTTCCAAAATTACTGAAGATGCCGTAAGTTGATAGGCGGCACGCGGACGGCGACATGACCATTAAGCGCTCGCCTGCCTGTCTTCTTTCCTAGCGATTATAGCACTGAGTGGGGGCGACAAACAGCAGCGGCAGATAATGCCAGCTTAAAGACACATTTATAGGCCACAAGATGGCGCTGAAAGTTTGGAAAGCGTACATTTGTTATAGGGTGTTCATAAAATGGAGCGAACTAATACGCCCGAATTTTTTATACTGTCAATAGTTAAACGTCGATATATATATTTCTTTACAACCCGCCCCCTCAAAAAAAAAAAAAAAAAAAACTCCCTTTAGCTTTATAGTCGGTTTTAAAACAAACCTATTATTAATGTAAAAATATCTATAAAACTGCAAATAGACAAGAAAAACTAAACAATTATAAACAAAAATGGATTGAACATGTAAACCAAATGGCCAATACCCGACATTCTAAACAAATACTAAAATATAAGCCAATCGAAAAGAGAAGGAAGGGTAGACCTTGCTAAATTGCTAACATTAGCTAAATGTTAGTAATTTAGCTAACATTTGCTAAATGTTTGTAATAAATATTCTGATATATTAAATACTGAATTAAATGCAACTTCTTAATTTCTTGTCAGCATTAATTTGATACTTTAAAATGGTGTGTTATCAAATACACCATTTTTATTTTTGAATCATGAAAGTATATTAAATCATAAATGGATATTGAATGGATAATGAGACCAGAACAGTATGGTCTACACCTGTAATTAGTGTTATGATGATGAAATTAGTTAAATATTATATTTATTTCATTAATTATTATTTTATTTTTTATGTTTTTTATTATTAAACTATTATAAAAATAAATAAAAAGCCACGGACGATATTAATACTACAGATTTGCAAATCTTTCACAGATGAGTCATAAAAATAATTATTTTAACTAAACAAAATATAAATTAGCTTAGTAAAAATAGAGTAAATATAATAACCATACAAATTAATATTTTACGAACAATTTATTATTGTAATTTAAAATAAATAGGAAGAAAAAGATCATAACCATAGAAGAAAACATTTTACCATTATAAATTTATTTAATTGTTTTAAATTATGTTTTATTGGTAGGGAAATCATTTAAATAAGAAATTTGTCCCTAAATATTTCGCGCATGCGTGTTATTTGATAATGTTTATGTATTTAGGAATTAAAATTATGTCTTCTAAGTTTTAAACGAAACTGCATTTAGAAGTTAATAAATAACAGACATTTTGCAATTTTTGGGGGGTGAGGGGTCAAAATTCAAGGGTCCCTCGCAACTGTTGCATTGGTCGATTTTAAATATTCACTTATACTTCGTTCAGTATTTTACTTCCGCAAGTAGTGATGTTGGAGTGGGATTGTAATGACAACTTTCGTCTCACATGGGGAGAAAAAAAAACGTGAATAATATAGAGTAAGCACGCATGCTCATAGAAAAAAAAAAAACTTTACGTGGATTTTTGCTTCTGAGTCGCAGGCTGTCTATCACATAAATCTTTAGTTTTTTCTGTTTGTATTTTCTTTCACCCCGTAAAAATTAATGCTAGTACAAGAAAAACTCTTAGTTTTCTTGGAAATATATTTGCTGGTTTTATTTTGCTTTATTTTTTAAATCCTGGAAGTGGATGCGTATAACCACACGTTAGTTGTCTTGGCATTTTTCTTGTACTGTAAAGAGAAGGAACTTTTAATGGAGTTAGCACTGGACAATTCCAAGACTACATTATGAAAAATAAAATAAAAATCTTATCAAATATGCTTCTTTGCAATTGTTACTTTTCTTTCATATCGGGCCTGCATCGTTTATCAACGTTACAATTTTATTCGGAGCAGCATCCAACATCACTTCGTTTATTTCATTGTCTGAATGAAGGATGAGTTCAAGAAAGCAATTTTTTTGTTTTTCTTTTCAGTTATATAATTCATATTAATGGGCAGTCGTTTTCTCTAGAAACAAATGATAAAAACTAATACTCATTTCAACCGGTAGCTCTTGAAAATTTAGCAGTTTACAGATAATCTACAACCAACATAGCTAAATGTATACACCCTCTATCAAAAAAAACAACCAAACTTTTAGATAATAGAAGAAACTAGTGGCGCCACCTGTTGTATCTTTTTGTTGTCGAAAGCAGCAACCTTCATTAGTGTTGTGTCAACTGTTTATGACATTTGTTTCATTAGAAGCCGAGTTCTAGTGCCAAGAGTGACAGTGTGTTTTGACGAATGGTCGGTCATCACGATATTCATGACGTACGCGACGAATTCTCGTTATTAATCGCTTCAAAACTTCGAGATAAAACTCACCATTGACCGTTTGGCCAGGCGGAACGAATTCTTTGTGGATAATGCCCTTTTAATCATAGAAAAAAAATCAGCATTGTCTTTACTTTTGACTTCTCCAAGCGACTTTTTTCCGGATGCCCCTCTTCTGGTGGTCTCCACTCAGCACTGTTTCGGGCTCACTCAAACACCACGTTTCGTCACCAGTAACGATCGTTTCAAGGAAGTTTGAGTCCTTACGAGCGGTTTTAATGAGGTCCTTGCAGTGTTCAATTCGATACATTTTTTGGTCGTCGGTCAACTTGTGGGGAACAAATCGCGAATTCAATTTACGAAGGCCCAAACTCTCGATCAAAATGTGCTCAGTTGATTTTGGAATCCCTAATTCATCTTCAATCAATCTCAAGGACGATTTCAGGTTTTCTTTGATGAAATAACGCACTTTTTGACAAAGTAAAGTCTAGTTTTTGGACGGCCCGGCTTTTCGTCGTCCTCAAGCGTCTCATGACCACTTTGAAGTCGCTTAAAGCACTCGTATACTTGAGTACGGGATAAGCATTCATCACCGTATGCTTTTTGAAGCATTTGATGCGTTTCAGTAAACCTTTTACCAAGTTTAACACAAAAGTCAATCGCAACTCTCTGTTTGAAACTCATTTTCCGACCGTCCGTCAAAACACACTGTGACTCTTGGCACTATAACTCGGCTTCTAATGAAACAAATGTCATAAACAGTTGACACAACACTAATCAAAGTTGCCGCTTTCGACAACAAAAAGATGCAACAGGTGGCGCCACTAGTTTATTCTATTTTCGAAAAGTTCGGTTTCTTTTTGTACAAAAGTAAAGGGATTCCCCCCCCCCCTAGAATGACATATCGTATACAATAGTCTCCGTAGCTGAAGTCGTCAACAATGATGTAGTACTAGAGGTCACGAAATAACAATAATCGTGTCTATTTCTTCAGTGCTCCAGCGACTGTCTGTTGCAATAAAAGACCTTTCGAAATCCTTCCCAACAATCTATCGAAGAAACTAAATAAAATATTGTTAATCAGGGTAATAGCTACGATCTTCTTTCCATACAGTTAATCCTTTGAGAGCTTTTAGATGGGTTCTCCTTACAGCGCTAAGACTTAAAGCCTTCGTCCAATTATCCATTTTTCGGGAGATAGGTAATTCAGCCATCACAAAGCATTGGCAACAGAAAAATATGAGGATGTCTTGGATGTTGCTTCATGCCTTCGTTTCGATTTTTCGAAGTACAATTGAAAAAAAAAAAAAAAACTGGTCTCGTTATCCCAGACTCCTTTCAAAATAGCTTGGCAGATTAGTTATAACTTATACTGAAAAAGTCTGTCTATAGAACTCTTCAGAACTAAAATCAACGTTCCCTCCTCCGCAATCCTCTATCCACCGTACTAACGTGATGATAGAAACTGACACAGTCTTTGGAATCACCAGATTTTATAATAGTTTGAATTTTGTTTTTCAAAGTGTGCTATTTTCGTGTATACACCTCCAAGAACGCATGGGAAAGCACTCCAATCTAGACCCCTTCGTCTCCACTACTAAATTTTCCATGTACATGCACCCTACCATAAATAAACACACAGCGTCATCTATTGACCACATTTTTATCTAAAAACTGTGTGAATTCTCTGGCCGATTTGCGTGTATGCGGATTGAAAACCCGAGTTTAAGAAAGAAAAAACAATTACTACCCCCCCCCCCCCGTATGAGATATTTAGTTGGTGTCATTTATATTATTTTTTAGTCTCGTCTACGGGAGACTAAAAAATAATATAAATTTTTTAGAATTATCTGACTTTTGTGTGCCGACAATGAATGTCAGGGGTCAACATACCATTACGATTTTTTTTTTTTTTTTTTTTCTTCCGAAGAGTCAGAAAATCCTGTTACAAGAAATAAGCACACAACTAAGCACACAAGGTCAACGAGACTAGCGGGGAGGGGGGGGGTACTCTAGGAATGAGAATCACGATGAGGGTAGAGGGCAACGTTGGCGAAAGTGCGTCACGAGAGCTTCTCTAATGAATAGGCCTGCTGTAATAACGAAGCTGCTGTAGGCAAATATCACCGACGCACAGTAACTGTCTCATTCCCCAGGGGGCGCAACGGGATGTCCTTCGAGGCATTCTATTCTTACGTTTCCAAGCAACACATGCAGGGCGATAAAAGCAAAACAGAAAGGCAACTCTACAATCATTAGTGTGGCAGGATCCTGTTTTGTTGTACGGTGGACCTTATTCTATCTGTTTTTCTGTTTTCATAATAAGCATGCTGACATTTAGCTTGCCTTATTTCTATATGAACGGAATAAATAGGCCAAAGTTTCCTTTTTTTTTAAATGTATTTCACTCAACAGATGCTCGTGGCAGCTGCACGCGCGATCTTTCTGTCGAAGCTTACTCGGGTCGAGTTTGAATCGAGAAATTGTTCAAAATATTCTTTTCTTATACCGGCCCGGAGGTATGTTGCGGACCGCTAATAACGGGTGAGAGGGGGGGGGGTGACCATCTGCCTCTCGTTCGCAAGACACACACACACACCGTCCCGTACTCGCGCGTGCGTAAGTCTGGTAGCTTTTTAAGCGAACCAGGTGCAATGACTCGGATGCAGCGGTGGGCTCGCAGGCACGTAAGATCGGGGGGGGGGGTGAAGAAAACATCGGCAAGAAAACATCTCAAACATGTGATAAGTTTCCTTCAGTGAAAAACTATGGTTTCATACTAAGTGACATCGTGTGTGCGTCATCCACATAGGGCATTAGAAATCAATGACGAATCCATTGCAGTTCTCAGTATGCTTTTAAAACTTCAGACTCTTCTCCTAATATTCCTTAAGTTAAAACATACTAATGGAAAGTTTTTCCAGTTGGTTTTAATTTAAATTAAACCTGCCAAGAAATTAGATTCTTTTTTAAAGAGGCTAATGACTTCAGATCGATTGCCTTAGTAACCCATAAACAAGGAGATAATTTATTCGGAAAATTTCATTTAAAATATAGTCCGTTACTCATTTGTTTATTTTGAGGAGAGATTTGAAAAAGAAATTGCATTAGTATAGTTCGCCCACAGTTTGTAGATCTCTGCTTGGCGTCTTGCCAAGAATAGTCGATTCATGCTGAAGTGGAGAAAGAAATGAAGGACTTACGAATTGGTCGCCAACAAGCGAAATCACGTGCTTTATAGGGTAAAATTTCCCAACGATTAACTGCGAAGTAAAAAAATAAAATAAGTAAAGGTTGGTCGATTGATAGGGCCTTTGCTACTAATGGCTCGCAAAAAGTTAAGCAAGTTTGAGCGCGGTTAGTAGTTGGAAGGGGTTAATCTTTCGATGCTGTTGGCACACTCTCCCTCGATGAGTCTTTGGACTCCCTGGAGGTGTCACATGATAATAATAATAATAAGTACAGTAAGCGGATTATTTGTAGTTGCAAAATTAGGCTAAAGAAAATTATATTTTAACCATTTTGAATGGCAAAATTAGGAGAAAAAAATGTCTATTGCATATATTGGCAGAAATCAAAAACAAAGCTCCTCTAAGTTCAGTTATTCTGCTAATGACCCATACAAGAATGTGTTTACTAAACGTACTTATTATTATTATTATTATCATCATCATCTCCAGTTTTTAAAAGACTTAACCTTACTTGTTAAGTCTTTTAAGAATGTGTAGTGGATTTCGGTTTTATATAAACGAAAATCATACCCTTTTGTATGCCTCCCACCTACGAAAGGGTTTGTAAACCTTCAGTAAATTCGTATTTTTAGCCAGCCAAACATGAGATCTTTATCAAGCCACTTCAGGCCCTCCAGTAAGCAGGGTAGTGACCTCACACTGGGGATGAAATTCATCTCCCACGTAAAACTGCTTATTGAAGAACAATACAGATATATAACATTATTAAAAATAAATCTGCAAACACCTTTTACGCACCAAAGGGAACAGCCGAGGCAGTTTAGCCCTGATTAACTTTATTGAACATTGCAGCCAATCTCCACCCTTAGCCGTCACTGACAGCTGACCCAAGGCTGACATTGATTTCCATTGGCATCCAGGGAGGAGAGTCTTATGATTCCTAACCCTATCACTATATTTATACATTTACGTCTTTGTACTTGGTCCCACTAGTCATGTCACTTAACTCCCTTGATTTCTTCTGGCAGATAATATCCATCACCCCTCTCACCTATAAATCCACTACTGAAGGATCGGCACTGTTCGTATAGCGCCGATTCTTCAGGGGATTTGCATATTTCTTTATTACGAATAATACTTTCTTCTAAAAATAGTGAACACTTCTTCAGGCAGTCAAGAGGGATTAAGTAGATCCCATTCACCATCATCTTCTTTACTATGACAATTATTCCATAGCCCTGAGTGATCATGGTCAAAGTCGTGAAGGCCAAAACCTGCTTCGGGCAGGTTGATCCACGTGCGAAAGTATGGCTAGGATAAGTTGCACTTAAGTGACTGGCCTTGGATGTGCTCGCACATTCAAACAAGACGGTAATAATGGAACTCAAAGGATGATGATAATTAACACAGAGAAGTGATGCTAGTGAGCACAAAAAGTAAGCAACAGGCCACAAAAAAAAAAAAAAAAAGGAGGAGCGGTGGGTAGAGAGGAAATCAGCGAACAGATGGACCGTATGCAAATCCTTCTACAGATAATTACTTATAGAAGCCCACTGCGCGAGCATAGTAGGGCACGCGTCGGCATTGTTATGTTCAGGGCCACATTTCGTAGTACAGTTACTGGGCACGCGAATGCAGGGAGTTCTCTAGAAAACTGCTGCACGAACATGCGCGCACACGTC
Organism: Typopeltis vanoorti; assembly: GCF_054136105.1. Lineage (NCBI taxonomy): Eukaryota > Metazoa > Arthropoda > Arachnida > Uropygi > Thelyphonidae > Typopeltis > Typopeltis vanoorti. The sequence goes on along the minus strand of NC_143574.1, from coordinate 3,600,673 downwards.
GTCCGCCACTGCCAAGTGCCCCTTTTAAAAACGGGGGGGGGGGAGATACACGGGATGGTACAAAAGCCTGGGTCTTTTCACGACTTACCACCGGCGAAACGATCACCCCCGTTAAAGATCATTTCTCACCGTCATGGCTGTAACGTATCTTCATAGACAAGGATCTGTTTTTTGCACCCATACAGGGACCGGCTTCGTGCAAAAAAATTATGAACTACGGTTTTTTTTTTTTTTTTTTTTTTTTTTTTGGCGCACCAACGGACGGGTGCCGCTTCTTGTAGTCCACACAAAGAAATTTCTAACGGTAGGAACGTCAGGAGACCAACACGTGCCAACGAGCGATAAGAAACGTGTGCAAACGTATGACTATAAATGAATTGATACCAAAAGAAGAAAAGCGAGTGAAAAAAAAAAGTTAAAAGTACGCTTTTTTTGTATTTTTTATACTTCCATCTTTCGCATTTTTTATACCAATAAAAGCAACTGCTTTGCTAGTAAATATAATTTGCTACAAACAGCAAAGAAATGCGTAAACAATGTTAAATCTGCACTCTTTGAAGCTATACAATTTCAACAATATTTTCCGGTTACTCCAATTCATTATTCTGTTCACGATCAATAGTTGACTAACACTGAAAGCAACATGCGCCACGAGCCCAACTAAAATAGAAAACACGTGATACGCATGCAAGATATGAAAGTTACAACTATCACGTGTAGCACTAGATAGGAGGCGCAAGGTGTACTTGTCCATTTGCTGTGAATAACACGATCTGTGTTGTCTGATAAGATCGTATGCTATTCATTTATCGCTTTTCAAATCAGTTTATTAATACAAAATAAGGGTGTGAATTTGTTTGTTTCTTTATTTATTTAGATAATGAGTCTCTATAAATTATCATAAAATATATTTCTAACATTTTATATTGGAAACTTTGTTTTTAATTAAAATATATTTAAAAGCATTTCGCAACGATCGATTCTAAATCTAAATAATGACCTTCGCAAAGAAGGAATCCAGAGATGTAATTCAAATTAAACGCTTCTTTCTGAACTTGCTGCCATAATTACATGAACACTAATCACGTGAAGTTGCAGCGGAATGGGGCAGGGTCGTGTTGGAGCTATCCGCTAATGAGCGATGAAGCAGCCGGTTGGGAGCCGACTTGCCTTTTGTACTGGCAGCCCTGCGGCCTTTGCTACTGTCCTCTGGTGTTGCACCGCTTTGACGGTACGGGTGGTCTACCACAAGGGGGCAGCAGCTGAGCGGCACTGGCCGCCAGCCGTAGGCACGTGGGGACTCAGCAGGGAGAGACATAAAACCGAAGTCGGAGGGGGTTGAATCAGTGTGTGTGTGCGCGCAGGTTAGTTTACGGCGACTTCGTACAGCGGGAGAGAATTTGACGGACTGCGTGTGCTACCGGGTTTTTGGTGAAGGATTGCCCACGGGAGTTTTTTTTTTTTTCTTTCTTGTGTGTAAAGTGATGAAGGTAACTACCGACATACGTGTGCTGGCTGTCGTCATCTGCATGTGCCATGGTGTAGCGTTTGCCGGCAGCGACCTCGACTCGGGTCAGCTGACGGAGGTGGTGTCCATGTTGAAGGAACAAGTGGCCGCTCTGCAACAAGATCACGAGCGAAATCAACAGATCGTCCGGGAGCTGGAGGCCAAACTGGACGCGCAGTTGCGGTTTATGGACCATCGGATTACCGCTTCCGGTCGGGTGCCAGCGAGAACCGATTCCAGTAATCCCGTGACCCTAACCGGAGGTCAAGTAGATCGGACGCTTTTTCAGAACTCGCGCACCATCCACGAACTGGAGAAAGATCGTCGAAATTTGGCTCGTTTGGAAACTCAGTTGAACGTGTTGCGTCAACAGTTGGCGGAGGTCACCGCCATCCGAGAACAAGAAGTGTTGGTGGGCGGAGAGTTTAAGGATGTTCAGCAAGTGTCGGAGGGACTGCGGTTGGAAATCCAAAGACTCCGTCACGATCTGGAAACTCTGCGAGCGCAACGCGAACAAGATCTGGCGTCGCTGGGTCAGCTGCGGTCCAACCAGATCACCACCAAGTGGTTGCAGAAGACCGTCGAGGAGTTGCGGGGAGAAATTTCCGAGCTGGCGGCCGTTTTGAATATCTCGTTAGCGCTCCGTCAACGTCAACGGTTCGAGTCCGGATTGTCTTTGATGCGCACGGACTTCTTGTCGTTGAGGAGCGACTTGGAACAGTTACGGGCCATCCAAGAAAAGGAAACTTCCCGAACGAACCAAATGCAGCAAGATGTCGGCGACATTCGCAAGGTGGCGCAGGAGTTAATGGTCAACCAACAACGGCTGGAAGAACAAGTAAGTGAGGGATCTGGAATTGTGTCTAATTACTGCCGTTTCTATTATCGATCTTACTCCGTACCATTTTCGACCTTTCAAACATTCATGCCCGCTATGGTGGGGGGGGGGGGTTCAAATCCATTGGAATTAGGAAGCTGAAATGCCATTCACTCTCAGCCTAGCATGTCATACGTGCGAAGTTTTGTCATAATATAGTAATACTTCTCATAGTAATAACTGTATTATTATGTCTGTAAACGGTCCATTAATAGCTATGAACAGTTCGATAATAGTTGTGTTTATAAATGACTCAGTAGTTAAAGAAAAATTTGCCTGTAAATTTTACTAACACCTTATAAATGGTTCGGTTTTTACAACAGTTATGCTTGTATTGCCAATAAGCATATATATGTTATATATATGTTATAAGCTACTCGTTTATTGTTTTAATCATTTTCGGATCAGTTTATTAATAAGAAATAAAGGTGTAAATATGTTTGTTTCTTTATTTATTTAGATAATGGGTTTCTATAAATTATAATAAAATACATTTCTAATATTTTATATTAGAAATATTGTTTTTAATATAAAACATATTTAAAAGCAAAATAATTAATATAATAATAATTTCGAGGCTTTGATAAGACCTCACTTAGACTATTTTGTGCAGGGCTTGTCTTCTGGTTGCTGGTGTGTGTGTGTAGTAGGTGTCCTCCCTCGATGACTCCTCGGAGGTCTCTCTTAATAATAATAATGATAGTAATATTCAGTAATAGTTATGCCAACAAATGGTCAGTAATAACCACATCTACATCTCATACACCTATATAGAGTTCAGTAATAGTAAACGATACAAGTAATAGTTATGTCCGACTAGTTTATTAATAGTTATGTCTATAAATAGTGTATTAATAGCCGTCTATAAAGATTAGCTAAGATATTTTAGTTAAAATTCAGAAATAAACAACTAATGGTTTCCTGCTGTGGAAGAATTTTCACTGCCGAAGATAAGTTGCGGCCGTAGTCGTACACTACTGGCGTTCTGCTGCCAATAAAAAGGAAGAGAACCCTCAGTAAGTAATACATCAAAATGCAATGCAGAGTATTTAATTTTTTCAATAGGAAATCCGGATTAGCAATGCCCAAACCTGTATGTCATCCACTTTGTATTGACGTTTTGCTGCGGGCCAAGCCCCCCACTCCTCCCATTGGGGTCATTAACACCACCCGAGGTTACGAAGCGGGATAATTTGATCAATGAACAGGTAGGATCACTTACTCCTTTGTCTACAGGAAAAAAGCAAGCCACATTTCTCCGCTGAATAATGGAGATCATCTCGAACTATTACAGGAATTCCAATCTCGCTTTTCAAAGGTCACACTTTGAACTCTGCACAGCGTAGGAAGGCGCCATCGAAGAAGGGTTATTCGCAAAGCTTTACTACTGTTAATTTATATCTTATTTTTGGTTGCATTTGTATTTTATTTATCCAGCAAATCGGCATCTTGCAGCCTTCACTTGTAGCAAATCACGTTTGGATTTTTATATCAGAAGGTGATTTTTTTTTTTTTTTTTGCTATGATGAGTTGGTAAACGTATAAAATAAAATTATTTAGTACGTGTCCATTCTTTGAACTATTTCTTCTCTTACTTTTTTCAGTAGCCAACAGCACTGGGACTTTGGGAATCCGTGTTATATTCATCTATTTATTTTCTCCCTTAAACCTTTGTTTCAACCCACTTGAAATCACCTCAGGATCGTGAAGTGTGAATTATAGACGAATAAACTCTGTCTTAGTTAGAAGGGCCAAATTAAAGAGGAATGGGTGAAAAACGCGAGCTTTCAAATTTCGAACGTCCCAAAATTTAAAAAAAAAAATGTAAAGTACTACATTATTTAAATAATAATAATAAAACATCATTAAATAAATAATATATGCACTAAATATTACACGTCACAAATTTCTTAACTAAATCATATTTATCAAGAATTAATTTTTAATTAATTATACCCACAGTGTATTATTATTAGTTAATTTATTATTATTATTATTCGTCACCTTCAGGGAGTCCAAAGACTCATCGAGGGAGGGCATCCACTCTACAACTCTGTCTCCACCACTCACAATCCACCAATTGACCGCAACTACACCAACGCCATCTATCGAATATATTTGAATGTTTACCTGTTTTTTTTTATATTCAATCCAAAGTAGTAATAATAATAATAATTGAAATATTGGTTCAATTAAATTTAACAAACCTATTAATATGTTATTATTATTATTATTATTATTATTATTATTATTATTATTATTATTATTATTATTATTATTATTATTTGTCACCTTCAGGGAGTCCAAAGACATCGAGGGAGGTCATCCACTCTACAATTCTGTCTCCACCACTAACAATCCAACTGACGGCAACTACACCAACGCCATCTATCGAATATATTTGAATGTTTACCTGTTTTTTTTTTTTATTAAATCCAAAGTAGTAATAATAATAATAATTGAAATATTAGCTCGTTTAAATTAATTTAACAAGCCGATTAATATGTTATTTAATTAAAATAGCCATCATTTAAATAATATAATAATTAATTTTATCATATTAATAGCATAATTTATTAAATAATCCCGCCGTCAAATTTTGCAGTTGTTAATCGACTGTGTTTGTCGAATCTAATTCTCTCCTCGCGTCCTCCCCCCCTATAATTCTATTGCACGGATGCATAGACTCGCAATCTAAAAGCACATCAACACGTATAAATCTACCTGTAAAACCACCTTCGATGGCTTGTAATTGACATGCGCCAGACTCTGAGTTGAAAAACGTAAAACCCGTTGTCATGGCAACAGAATTCACGATTGTTCCTAATACAGAGGCATATATAACAATGGATTTAGCTCGCCTACAGTTACAGAAACTGTTTACATTTTTCGTGTGTATAGAAGAAGGGATGTAGACATTGAAAAAAAGGCGACTTTGACAACACCTCAACGCTATGAGCTGGAAGCATGATGTAAAACATTTGTTAGGTCGCTGACTCATGAGCAATTAACCAATTATCAATTTTGCGTCCTTTCACACTCAGGAAAACTTCGTTAACGTATCAAACGTCATCGGTGACGTCACGAACACGTATATACAATGTCACAAAAAATTCTTTTAAGCATTTTGTCTTCTAAATGCATTTTATTTATTTATTTTTTTTTTGCTACCGAAGCATCGTTTTGTGTCGGTGACTTCGTTTTGATAGACTTCACAGCGGACTTATCGACGTCAAAAATTGCCGGTGTAACGGTACGGGTGAAGGTCGGAGACTCCCTACGGTGTTGGCCTCCAGGAATTTTCGCATTGTAGTTGTAATAAGAGGCCACCTTGCGCTACTGTTGTGATGGGCTTAATTTAGTATCGTGTATTTGCTCGCGATATTCAATCTCCCGTCTTTTAAATCAGATATGAGTCGTATTAGGCATTCTTGTGGGTTATTTCCTATCAAAATAATTTGATAGAGTTACTGGAAGATAACCCGATGTGTTTTAGTATTTTGGACATAATTCTATAAACACAGAAACGTGAATATGTCAAATATGTGATACAGTCGAACTTAACTCAATAGATTCCCAAAAAGAATATTAATTAATTTTTTTTTATTTTTATAAGCTGTGATTATCTTCATGTTATAGCATTTTGTGACTGTAAAACGAATAGTTTAATAATAATAATTTAAGTAAATAAAAGTAATGATATATTTAATGTGGACGTAAAAATGCTATACAAAAAAGGATTAAATATATGAAAATAAATATATGAAAACCCTTCGTCATCCTAACAAAAATATTAACAAATCTTGATTAAAAAGTTAAAGGATTTTTTTATATAAAGACAAGAACGAGTTATATTGGTCGTATAGGTTAAGTTAATCTGGTATGTTTGATGCGATTATAATAATACAAATATTCACATAACATCCATAGTGAATAAGAACAAAAACGAATGCTTGAAAATACACAAATACTTGTATAAATCTGTTTTTCTGGGTTTTAAATGATTTAATGCACGGTTTCATAAATGTTTCTTTTACTCAGAATCCACCCCCCCCCCGTGAAAATTTTCATTCCAAAATTACCGGGAAAGAAATTACGACAATGCACTGTTAGGAAAAAATATTTTTATAAGGAAAAATAAATTTGATACGTAATATCCCAAATAATAAATTCGGAAACTGTACATCTAACAAGTGATGGACCTTGTAAGTTTTCTTGGAAATCTAAGGTTTCCCGAAACATGTTAAGAAACACTAATCTAAATCAGAAGCAGTGATGATCAAAGTTCGCCTAGCATGGTACTTACGTCTTGAATGATGAAAAGCGAAATCTACTATCCCTAATGGGTATTTAACTAGTTAATACGCTAGCTACATGATGTAGCATGTTTTTTAAAAAAGAAATAAATAAATATTCAACCTAACAGGACAAATATAAAATAAGCTGGTTAAGAGTGCATGCCCATCACCCTCTTAAGATATTGTTAACCTCAAAGTTAGTTTTAATTTTGGGAAGCTTTTTTTTTTTTTTTTAAACCCATCATTGAGCAAGTCGGTCTCGAACTAAGGCTATAGAATAGATGCCCCCACCCAGATGCTTTTGTTTTCCCCTTAAAAATATAAAACCGATCTCGACAAAGTTTGGACATGCAGATACAAGCCTAGCATTGTCTCCGTAGATAAACTGAAGTCTCCTGATGGAAGATTGATAATAATTATAGTAAATACTAGTTTAACAAAGGAACTGTACACCAATCCTTTATAACCAGCAGTCGTTTTTGTTTTCAAGATTTCAATAGCTTTAAAATGATTATCAAAGAGAAAGGAAAGCGATTTTTCCACATCGAAAACGCACGCAGAGGTTCGTATTTAGCAAATAAAAAAAGACGAATAAGCGTTAACTGCATTGTCTGCGTGCGTGTGTCAATGCTAAAATTCATTAACAGTACTCTATGTAGATTTATTTCACTCATTTCGCATCCGCTTTAGCCCGTTCGTTGTACACAGCCTAACCTCTATGACCTTCACCTATTATTGTTATTAAGCAAGCTACTAGTTTCCCGTCACTGATGTTCTACGCTCCTTTTTATCTTCCCAATGGTGTGTTGATTCAACTCCTTCATTTTGTAATACTCAGAATAACTTTATCTTGAGTTATTTCCTCACTAATATTCTGTGTTATTTTATTATTTGCAGACTGCAGCAGTTCGTGAAGAACTTCAAGATCAAAGCCCAGTTACTTCTAACACGAGGATGGTAAGTTTTTGATTTAAAATCGTTAATTTCCTTCCCTACAGAATTTTTACATAACTACAAATAACTATCAATAAATCACCATGGAAACAGTTGACGTAATGAAAATATTTTTAATAATAAGCACTGATTTTAGAATACATAAATTTTTCTTAAACAAACAATTACAAATAATAAAACTATAAATAAATAACTACGACCGAGAGATGGCGCCACGGCGCATCAATTAAATTGTTTCTCAAACTACCATGATAGTGTGCCGCATTGGAACTAATGGATATTATACAAATGTTTGTTATATAGAAAAAAAATCAATAGCAGATTAATCGGTTGTTTTTATTTTAGCAGCGGCTTCTTCCCGATCATGAAAACGACCAAGCAAGTGCAATGATGGAGGAAGGATCAGGAGACATGATGGAATTTCTCTTCTATAGCAGTGAGTTCTTAAAAAATTTCCCCGTTTTATTTTTTTGTAAATTAACATGAATTAAAGAAATTTAGAGGACAGTAAATTATGTTTATTTTTTGATTTTTATTATTTATAAAAATCAAATTTTTATAAATAATAAATTTGAAAAAAATTGAAATTTTTTTCAAATTTTCTGAAAAAAATTGAAACTTTTTTCAAATTTTCTGAAAAAAATTGAAAATTTTTTCAAATCTTCCTTTTTCAAAATTTGAAAAAAATAATTTTTTCAAATTTTCTTTTTTTCAGAAGATGCTGGAAGTGATCTCCGACATCATAAACGCTTAAAGGCCGAGGTTAGCCTGCTGAAAAATGCCCTTCAAAAGGTCCGAAACCATCAATTTGCTATGCAGAACGACTTTCGCTCCCTGAAACATACTCAAAGTTTATTAAACGTATCTTTAGTGAACTCCGAATCTTTAATCAAAAGATTAAGCAACCAATCCACAAGAATAGAAGAAAATCATGCAGATGTGCTCAAAGATCTCAGAGAACTCGATGATCGACTTCATATTGCAGAAGATGTGACGGCTCGTAACGTTCATCACCTGTCTAATATCAGCGAATCGATGTCTGGGATGGAGAAGGTACAGATATCGACAGTGCAACTGTTCAAAGCACTGGAGAGCATGGACGAAAAAACAAGACAGAATACTGGAGAATTGCAAAAAGAAATGTCCAAATTGGAGTTCAACATGGCCCAGATGCAATCTTCTCTGGAGGTTCTTCGAGAAGAGCAATCCAGAAACTACGAAAACATGAAAACACTAAAGAAAGACATGTCCAGTCTCCAGGCTACATCGCAAAGAGACCATTATAGAATCATCTCAATCCAAAACGAAGTCCTCAATCATTCCTTGCTAGAGTGTAGGAGAGATAATGAAGAGATGCTCCAAGACCTCAAGTTAGCTAACCTGGAACTCCGACTTTCCAAGCTAAGCAGGAAAATAGATGAAGGGCGCGAACAGTTAGATAGATTCCATCTGGAGATGAAACAGAAACTAGATGTTAGTGTGATGTCACGCTGGGAAGGACTGTACAAAGGTGTGGTAGGAGAATTACATAATATCAGCATTAAATTGCCCAGTCTTCAGGAAGAACAAGGGCGCCTACTGAGAGAAGTGGAAAAATTTGTGCGTCAGTTACCCACAGGTAGGTTCATTTTGGCAATCCTTCAAAATTTACTGTTTGTAAAAGAAATGGTAATTTTTATATATTAAATTGCGCCTCCATGGTTCAGTTGCAAAGGTGTTTTAGTCAAATCGTGAATCTCATATGGAGGGGCAGCGTTTTAGACATGGTCTTTTTATATTTTTATTCATTTTTATCGTGGTCATGATTTTTTTTATGCTTTAATACCATTATCTCTAGAAACAATTATTGGAATTTTTTTCCCTATTTTCTATATATGATTATTCCAAAAAGTTAAAAAATCACAAAAAAAAATGCATTTCGTGAAAGAAAAAGGAAGAATAAAAATTACAAATAAAAAAAACGAAAGGAAAAAAGAAAATTCAGTTGAAAATTGATTGTGTTAACCACTCCAACTCTTTTACAACCCATAACTGTAATTAACTATAAAATATATATAATAAGAACAAGATGAATTTCTTTAAAAGGTGTTGGAACATCGCCCTATTTATTGAAGGTTTAAAATGGTATAATGAAGATTTTTTTTTGTTTTCTAAAAATAAATAAAAGATTAAAATATATATAAAACAGATAATAATGAAAAATAAATCTTTAGTGTGTATGTCGGTCTAGATCAGTGATGGCGAATCTTTTTACCCAGGTGTGTGTCAAACTTTTTTTTTTTAATATTGAAGTTGTTGATGTGCCACTTGCATACATGCATTATAAATGTAACTACAGTTTTGCCGGTTATTCTTTGTAAGGGAATACGAATGTATAAAAAAATTAAAGAGAATATACAGCTGTCTGGGATGCACATAAATTAATGAAAATGTAAATAGCTCTCTACCAAAGCAAGAGGATGAATCAACAAACAGCTGTTGAAACAGATCTTCAATTCACGTATGTGGAGAAATACGCCAACAACCCAATAGACATTCTCTTCCATCGTAGGTAGTATGCGACTGTTCTAGCCCTGTCGATTGTCATTACGCCTACATCAAAACAAGGTTTTCACCACTTACCACTCAAGAAGCTTACAGGAAGAGGCAGGGGAGTTCAAACTTCGTTTCTGAACTACCGAGGGATTATTTTATTTATGTTTTGTCGTGTCTTTTATTTCTATGTGCACAGAAATGTCTACCTACATCGTTATGCAGAAATAAATGTAAGATTTTCTCCAAACTCATCACTCCTAGTTGATGCAAAATTAAATATCGATTTATCTTATACTTGCCAAAGCTTAACTCAGTTGAGGTTATGAAACCATCATGGAACTTCCTTCATGGAACCATCTTTGGCTCAATTTAAATTGAGTTGAGGTTATGGAACCATCATGGAACTTCCTTTATGGAACTATCTTTGGCTCAATTTAAATTGAGTTGAGGTTATGGAACCATCATGGAACTTCCTTTATGGAACTATCTTTGGCTCAATTTAAATTGATTGAGGTTATGGAACATCTTTGGCTCAATTTAAATTGAGTTGAGGTTATGGAACATCTTTGGCTCAATTTAAATTGAGTTGAGGTTATGGAACCATCTTTGGCTCAATTTAAATTGAGTTGAGGTTATGGAACCATCATGGAACATCTTTGGCTCAATTTAAATTGAGTTGAGGTTATGGAACCATCTTTGGCTCAATTTAAATTGAGTTGAGGTTATGGAACCATCATGGAACTTCCTTTATGGAACTATCTTTGGCTCAATTTAAATTGATTGAGGTTATGGAACATCTTTGGCTCAATTTAAATTGAGTTGAGGTTATGGAACATCTTTGGCTCAATTTAAATTGAGTTGAGGTTATGGAACATCTTTGGCTCAATTTAAATTGAGTTGAGGTTATGGAACCATCTTTGGCTCAATTTAAATTGAGTTGAGGTTATGGAACATCTTTGGCTCAATTTAAATTGAGTTGAGGTTATGGAACATCTTTGGCTCAATTTAAATTGAGTTGAGGTTATGGAACCATCATGGAACATCTTTGGCTCAATTTAAATTGATTGAGGTTATGGAACATCTTTGGCTCAATTTAAATTGAGTTGAGGTTATGGAACATCTTTGGCTCAATTTAAATTGAGTTGAGGTTATGGAACCATCTTTGGCTCAATTTAAATTGAGTTGAGGTTATGGAACATCTTTGGCTCAATTTAAATTGAGTTGAGGTTATGGAACCATCTTTGGCTCAATTTAAATTGAGTTGAGGTTATGGAACATCTTTGGCTCAATTTAAATTGAGTTGAGGTTATGGAACATCTTTGGCTCAATTTAAATTGAGTTGAGGTTATGGAACCATCTTTGGCTCAATTTAAATTGAGTTGAGGTTATGGAACATCTTTGGCTCAATTTAAATTGAGTTGAGGTTATGGAATCAACATGGAACTTCCTTTATGGAACCATCTTTGGCTCAATTTAAATTGAGTTGAGGTTATGGAATCATCATGGAACCATCTTTGGCTCAATTTAAATTGAGTTGAGGTTATGGAACCATCATGGAACTTCCTTTATGGAACCATCTTTGGCTCAATTTAAATTGAACCAAAGATGGTTCCACGAAAGAAGTCAACAAACATTACCGACCTGGTTGGCCCAATGGAAGTGATCCCTCTCTCCAACAGGCTCTGAGCATGGATACTTAAAAACTCTTTCCATCCCTTACGAAGCCGGCTAGCTCATCATCGAGTGAAAAGCCCTTAGAAAAATTCTTCACATTCCCGACGGGGTAAAAAAGACGTCCAACGTCTTTTTCCAATCAAGAGACATTGTCTTGTATTGACCGTTATACAGACATCTTAGCTATTTTCCTTCGTGTAAGGTTTATATCTATATAGTATATAGGCAGACGCCGAAAAATTCATTACTAGTTGGGCGGATGGTATCATAAAAGAAAAGTTATAAACATGTGTAGACAAAAATTAGGATTTTATTATGATACAAACAACAGTCGAAAACAGATCTTCGCTTTGAATCTGCGATTAAACTCGAATGGTCAAGTGTTTCAAGGTTATGCTCTCACAGATGCAAGCAGTGGCGTACCCAGAGGGGGGGGACAAGGGGGCCTTCCCCCTAAAGTAAAAAAACCACTAGAAATTTTTCAAAAATATTTTCCTAATTAAAATTATTATTATTTTATTTATGTTTTGTCGTGTCTTTTATTTCTATACGACTTATGAATTAGCGATCATTGTTCTAAGTGGATAATAACAGGACCATTGCTAAAAAAAATAATTGCATCAACGACACGCAAGTATTTTAGTTATTTAATGTTTCAAATCTACTTCATGTTATCTACTATGTCTGCCACGGATTAACAATCCAGGAATCATGATTGAATCCAGTCATACCAACCTAGCATGTAACAAATCCGTACCACAAAGCAGCTATGACGTAACGTGGGAAGGCAGCGCTATCTTGATTGTTGGCTGTCATTCACACGCAGCTAATCAGAAGCGACAATTGACCTTTGCACTGTTATCAGCCCGCTCATGTCGAGAGGCACTTAGCGGTATAGCAAAGGCCAACAACATCGCGATCTTAACTTAAATTTCTCTTTCATCTTCGACAGTGATAACGTCTTAAGTATTCTCGGTACTGTAATTGCAATTCTTAGAAACACATCGTCCGTTTGACCTTTAACCTTTGTCTTTTTATCTCCCTTTCAGATTGCTCCATGCGGGACGTCACCGTCTCACCCGTCAGCTACAGAAGCGGAGTTTATCTGATCACCCCTCCGTACATGAACGACGCCGTGGAAGTGCACTGCGACATGGACACGGCCGGCGGACGATGGACGCTGATTCAGCGGAGGGAAGACGGCAGCGAAGATTTCTTTCGGAACTGGACGGACTACAAGCTCGGATTCGGAGACCCTCACGGGGAGTACTGGCTGGGGAATGACGTCATCCACCTGCTCACCTCCAGCGACAACTGCACCCTCCGCTTGGACATGTGGGACACCTTCGGACGCTACGTGTTTGCGGAGTACTCCTCCTTCGTGGTGTACTCCGAAGACGAGCTCTACAGACTCAAAATCGGCGGTTACCACGGCAACGCCAGCGATGCGTTGTCGCACCACGATGGGATGGCGTTCAGCACGCTCGATCGAGACAACGACGCCAGCAGCACCCACTGCGCCTTCTTTTATTCGGGGGGATGGTGGTATAATCATTGCCAGTACGCGAACATTAATGGCGTCTACAACATTGGACTGACGTGGTACGATAAGGAGGACCATCAGTGGGTGCAGCTGGAGCGTGTGGAAATGAAAATCAAGTCATCTTAGTGTCCGGAGTGACAAACAAACCTTCTTTTGTGTTCCTGATTTTTCGTAAGATGCCAAAACCAATGTTTACCTCATAGGATGGAGACCAAAATGATTTAAAAGTGGGAGAAAAGGACGTATGCAATAACTTATTATAAAAAATAAATACGAATGAAAAAGACAATTACTGCTAGTTCAGCAACTCCATCTGGTGGCAGTTTAAGTAACTACTTAGTGTCAGTTCAGAAACTCCATCTAGTGGCAGTTTAAACAATTCCTTCAGAAACTCCATCTGGTGGCAGTTTAAGTAACTATTTACTGTCAGTTCAGAACTCCATCTAGTGTCAGTTTAAATGATTCTGTACTATTCGTTCAGCAACTCCATCTGGTGGCAGTTTAAGTAACTATTTACTGTCTTAGAAACTCCATTAGTGGCAGTATAAATAATTCTCTACTGTTCGTTCAACAACTCCATCTGGTGACAGTTTGAGTAACTATTTACTGTCAGTTCAGAAACTCCATCTAGTGGCAGTTTAAACAATTCCTTCAGAAACTCCATCTGGTGGCAGTTTAAGTAACTATTTACTGTCAGTTCAGAACTCCATCTAGTGTCAGTTTAAATGATTCTGTACTATTCGTTCAGCAACTCCATCTGGTGGCAGTTTAAGTAACTATTTACTGTCTTAGAAACTCCATCTAGTGGCAGCTTAAACAATTCTCTACTGTTGGTTCAGCAGCTCCATCTGGTGGCAGTTTAAGTAACTACTTAGTGTCAGTTCAGAAACTCCATCTAGTGGCAGTTTAAACAATTCCTTCAGAAACTCCATCTGGTGGCAGTTTAAGTAACTATTTACTGTCTTAGAAACTCCATTAGTGGCAGTATAAATAATTCTCTACTGTTCGTTCAACAACTCCATCTGGTGACAGTTTGAGTAACTATTTACTGTCAGTTCAGAAACTCCATCTAGTGGCAGTTTAAACAATTCCTTCAGAAACTCCATCTGGTGGCAGTTTAAGTAACTATTTACTGTCAGTTCAGAACTCCATCTAGTGTCAGTTTAAATGATTCTGTACTATTCGTTCAGCAACTCCATCTGGTGGCAGTTTAAGTAACTATTTACTGTCTTAGAAACTCCATCTAGTGGCAGCTTAAACAATTCTCTACTGTTGGTTCAGCAGCTCCATCTGGTGGCAGTTTAAGTAACTACTTAGTGTCAGTTCAGAAACTCCATCTAGTGGCAGTTTAAACAATTCCTTCAGAAACTCCATCTGGTGGCAGTTTAAGTAACTATTTACTGTCAGTTCAGAACTCCATCTAGTGTCAGTTTAAATGATTCTGTACTATTCGTTCAGCAACTCCATCTGGTGGCAGTTTAAGTAACTATTTACTGTCTTAGAAACTCCATTAGTGGCAGTATAAATAATTCTCTACTGTTCGTTCAACAACTCCATCTGGTGACAGTTTGAGTAACTATTTACTGTCAGTTCAGAAACTCCATCTAGTGGCAGTTTAAACAATTCCTTCAGAAACTCCATCTGGTGGCAGTTTAAGTAACTATTTACTGTCAGTTCAGAACTCCATCTAGTGTCAGTTTAAATGATTCTGTACTATTCGTTCAGCAACTCCATCTGGTGGCAGTTTAAGTAACTATTTACTGTCTTAGAAACTCCATCTAGTGGCAGCTTAAACAATTCTCTACTGTTGGTTCAGCAGCTCCATCTGGTGGCAGTTTAAATAACTACAAGGTGTGATTGAGCGGTGTAGAAACGAACTCAAGAGGCAATCGTGAATTTCAAGGACAGCCAATGGAGAAAGACTTCAAGCATCAGCTGTTGCACAGATAACGTCACAAGATGATGAACTTTGTACTTGAGAGAAATGTTAGTTCAAATTTGCTTTTAAACTGTGAAAATTATCGTGGTGATAATAAGTGTGGTGCTACAACTCACTTAATGGTAACAGCAGAATATTTCATGCACTCTACAAGCAAAATGTTACGGGTTTCTTCACAAACAAATTAAAAATGATTTCAGGGTAATTAATTCATAGCTACCTCCTTATGAGAACATTATCATCTTTTTTATTCCTTATTTAAATGTGTATAAATCGTAAACCACGTTTTAAGTACAGTTTAGTTAGTTTAACGTGTCATTACAATATGTTTCCCAGTTCAAAAAGGATTTACACAATCAACACGTATTTACAATCAAGGTCGTATAAGCTTTGATCCATGAGACCACTCAGCGCCATCTATCGGCGATTATTACAACTGCAAAGTTGTGGGCAGTCATTTTGTACGTACAAACTTGTAGTGTGCTCTACTGTACATAGTTAAACAATAGAAAAAAAAATTATTTGGACTTCACAAAGTTTGTATGCATTTTTTGAATAAATAGTTTTGTAAAAAATGTTGAGTATTGTATTTTAGAAATTAAGTTTTCCACTTGGAATTTAGTGGATGAATCCTTATACAGTATGAGTTTATAATAAGCATATAAGGAGCAAATATTTGCAATCCATGCAACTCAACATCGGTGGTAAAAGTCAACAGGAGGTTGCTGATGTCACTGATAGTTTTAAGTCTGTCAGTGACATCTTGAATTACGTGATTCAGGATATGCTTTTAATTTTTAAACAAAAAACTTGCCACCTTCGTATGAGAGACCAGCTAACTCACCTTCTGTTGAAAAGTCCTAAGAAAGATTTTTCACGTCCTTGACAGGAATTTAACCCAAGTCTTTCCATCCAAAGAATATCATAGTTATCGATTGAGCTACAGCTCTGAAAATGCAAGCTAACAGTGGCCATGAAAGGTGTATTTTGAAGTACTTATTCCATAGAATAGGAAAATTCTGAAAAGAATATTATCTTCTTTTATTAATATTAACTCTATTAATTATTTTCCAAATTATCTGCAGAATTTTCGCAAAATATCCTGCAAATGCGTACAGTAGTGCTGATCAACTTAGGAACTACTTTGTTTGTTTCATTAAGTGGCCAGAGAAAGGTACCTTAGTTCCTAGAAAAAGGGGCTCTTCAAACACTTAGCACCGAGATCTGATTTAAAATGTGTTAAATGATCTTACCTCAAATGGTACGGAGTCAAAGAAAATAGAGAGGAACCAATTCAGGGTGATTGTGCACACTTCGATGTCCATGGCTTGTAGGTGTCGATGTAGCTTTGGCAGTTTATCTTTCAAAAGGTCCTTTAAAACTTCCTGGTCGGCCTGCGCCATGATTAAATGCTGGTCAAAGTAGCCCGCTGTGAAGTATTTCTGCACGATAGCGACTAGGCACCTGGAATAGTTGCATTACAGGAGATTAATGAGAGCTGATAGACAAAATAATTTTTTTTTTTGATAGTTTGAAGATAGGAATCAGAAGCCCACAAATCAATCCGGTATGTTTAGAAGGCTATAATATAATTTGTGTGTGTGTGTGTGTGTGTGTGTGTGTGAAAGAGAAGAATTAAGCAGAACACATTTCTTCCGCGCATTTCAAAAAATCAATCCCCTCCGGTTTTCATAATAATTCAAATTCTCGATAGATGGCGGTACTTACAAGCAAACCATAAAATGCAATTTCCAGTTATTGGAGTAAAGGTTTGACACCACGCAGGTACAGTAAGATGATGTTTACCAAATTAGACATCAATCTGTTATTATTATAACTCATAATGTTATTAGGGGGTTATTATAATATTTCTACAAAAGAAAGCAAATCATGAAATTACGAACGTACCAAAAGGCATCCTCTGTCTCCATGTGGAGTAGACACATTCCCACCAGGAAATTCATCCCTTGACAGTATCCCACAGAAGGATTATGAAGACAAAAAGCGTGAAGCACCTCTTGCATCCTCTTCACCTGAAAAACACCAAGAAGTAATGTGAAATATATAGAGTGCTCTTGTATATTCAAAGTGTTAACTATTTGACTTGTTTCATACACTCAAAATTCAATAAAACCCAATTTTACTATATAATAAACGATGTTGTGGAAACACGCACGCTGAGAAGGTCTGTGTGTAACAAAATAGTTGTTTTATGACGAATGCCATGTAACGTTTCCGTGTTTCCATGGTAACAATAACTTACGTCGTCAAGAACGAAATAGGCGAACAATACATTATCTTAGTGTGGTAAGATAAGCTTAGTTATCACCAAACGGTTGTACTTTATCAGAGAAGCTATACTTTAGCCTTCTACGCACGCCGACATTACTCTTCTAATACAGCTACTTACCCCTGGAGATTCTCTGTCATAGAAGTTGATGTTGCTTGGCATAGTTCGAAGAAGGTCCAAAGAGATCTGTCTTTTATGCTCGGCAACGTGCTACATAAAGAATATACAACAATCAGTGGTCTCATTACCAGGAAATTTGAAAAAAAGACTATTATAGTGAGCTTGAAACGGAATATGCAGAAACTTACCTCGAATTCTGGTGTTGCACTACACAAATTTGCATAATAATTGTGCCCTTTGGCTTCCTTGATATCACGTATCCTTATACGATAGAGATCACACCAAACTCTGCTCCTCATCTGAGAAGGTATCCCACTTCTGACCAAGAATTTTAGTTCTTTCTATAGTAAAAAAAAAACCAGATAGTAACAAAAAAATAGTTATAGAGTTTGTTTAAGGCGAATGTGACGTCATGCATGGTACTTTACCTGGCTTGTCTACGTAATTTGTTTAATTATTCTTAGAAAAAAAAGGCAATTTAATTATTCTTAGAAATAAAAATGTAACTTATATTTTATTAATAATTTTAGAATACTATTTTAAATTATTAAAATTTTTCTAAACAATTTTAAAAATATTAAAGACACCTTTTTATATTTGATATATTACAATGGAAGTAAGAAAGTAAATTTGAATAATTAATGTTAGATATAGTATCCACTCTGCCTGTGTAAATTTGAATAATACTTCTAACATATTAACGCTGTTTGCTTCAAAGTATTTCAAGAACAAACAAAAATAAAGGAAGATTAATTTTCTAAAATATTTATCCTTCTGTGACATCTTAATATCTTGAACAGCAAAGCGCCACCTACCGTACTATGAAGATTATTGCCATAACGGTGAAGATAGTGTTTCCATAGAGATAAGTGACGTTCAAAACTACGAATAATTTGTTTAATTATTCTTAGAAATAAAAATGTAACTTATATTTTATTAATAATTTTAGAATACTATTTTAAATTATTAAAATTTTTCTAAACAATTTTAAAAATATTAAAGACACCTTTTTATATTTGATATATTACAATGGAAGTAAGAAAGTAAATTTGAATAATTAATGTTAGATATAGTATCCACTCTGCCTGTGTAAATTTGAATAATACTTCTAACATATTAACGCTGTTTGCTTCAAAGTATTTCAAGAACAAACAAAAATAAAGGAAGTTAATTTTCTAAAATATTTATCCTTCTGTGACATCTTAATATCTTGAACAGCAAAGCGCCACCTACCGTACTATGAAGATTATTGCCATAACGGTGAAGATAGTGTTTCCATAGAGATAAGTGACGTTCAAAACTACGTAGTTGACACGTATAGTGCTGATGGAGTTGACGACACAGGAAGTGAAGGATGAGGCTGTCATCCACAAAGCAATGCTTGAACCCTAACCGGTCGATGTGGCAGATGGAGTTTCCCCTGAAAAATTTATCAAAACGTCATCGACTATAATTTTTAAACCTTATTGTATACTTTATCGAGTACATTGCCATCTGGTGGCTAAAGAAGAAACTATTCAGTAAATGTGTACACTGTTACCGGAAAGGTGCACTCACCCGTCATAGCCCGGAAGAGACTGATTTGTCTTCTTAGCTTCTTCCAAGAGAAGGAGAACTCGCTGTTTATGCTACAGACAAGAACACAAAATTGCATTCAAATGATCCGAAATAAGTGTATGCGAATAATCAGTTCTTGGAAAAAAATTAAAATAAAGTTCAGTATTGCTTGGTTGTGTATATAAAAATAATAATACTAAATTGAAATAAATAAATAAATCGATTACATGATTTCAAATCATGTAATCGATATTAATAGATGCTATCAGTATCTACTTGTCATCGTTATAAGGACTGGCTTAAAGGGGCGAAGCAAGAATGCTTTTCATCTTCCCCGTTATCTGTACAGGACAATGTAGGGATAAGGTGTTATTGAGCTATTAAATTAAAGCTCTGATCATGGCGTGAGGATAACAGCAATATCCGAGCCTCACTTAGAACCTCATCGGCTACAGCATTGCCATCCATTACCCTGATTAGTAAGTAAAGGGTAAAATCTCAAAAAATCGGACGATCTCTAGGCCACTCCATAGTGGGCGAAAGACCGTCCATGTCTCAGCGTTGGTTCCACTCATTGACGGCCGCCCCGTCCAAGCACCCCGACGGGCTCCCCGTTTAAGCAGAACCGCACAGCGTTGGTTCCACTCAGTGTCGGCCGCCCCATCCTAGCACCCCGATGGGCTCCCCGACTCCTGAGCAGAACCGCTCAAATTCCGAGGAAAATAATTCACCGACAAGAACCCCTCAGCGGGCCCTGCAGGAGAACACCTTCCCCGGAGACTCAAGGTGCTCCCTTAAGGCAAAAACCCTAAGGGAGCAAACTCAAAAACTCATCACCCAGGATAACAGCAACAGCCGAACCTCAGTTTACTTCCTTGGTTCAGCATTGCCATCCATTACCCTCCAAGGATATTAATCACCGCATCTCACGGTATCACCATTTGTCAAAAACTGCCATCGAGGCTTTTCTTGATAAAATATGAATGTAAAAAATAGGTGTACTTATATGTATTCCGGTCATAAGATTTCCTTTAAACTTATTAAGTAGAATATGAGCAAAAAAATAAAGCGTTATTTATTTCATTACTTATTTTTAATATAAAATCTGTTTTCCAATTAGCTAGCATACCCTTTTTTCTCCGTACAGATACAATTCCAAAGTCTCGGGTCCATCCACAGAAGTGATTCGTATTGCTGACTGTAGTAGAAACACGTAGTCTCGCTTCAACTGATCCACTTCTTCTTGTAATTCTTGGATCCGTCTGTGGATAAAATCAATAAGGATCATTAGAGTTCGCTAGCGAACTTGCACTTATTAAGTTTGGGGTGATTAAGTCTGCATGTGAGGCTTAAGGAAGCGAGGAAATTGAGGGAAGAGTTAATTAGCTGGTCGTCACACATTCAGGGACTTTTTTTTTCCCCCTAAGACAAACTGATCGATAGAGGAATCTTATAGCCAAAGCAAATATCGATACTACCGAATATTCCTGCCAGATAACTTCTTCTAATGAACTTGTATGCATGTAGTACATTAAAATAGTAGGTGGGCTAAGTATTCTGTAATTATTTTTTTAAGTTTTATTTTTTTTATTATTTTTTAAATTTTATATAAAAGTAAATTAAAAATGCAATTTAATTTAATATAAATTAAATATTTATTTTACATTATCATAATTTTAACCATGGTTAAAGCTGATGAGATGCTAACATTCAGTATCTAATTTAGAGTTACCATCTTCGGGTCGCTACATCTTTAAGCTATATAAAGGTGTAGCGCAGAAAATAGTTTTGTACTTTTTATTAACAGTGCAGTTTTGAATACTTACTTCACTATGCCATTTAAATATTTAATAAATATTCATTTATATTTAATTACATCGTCACGTGTATGTGTAGAGAGGTTTGGTGTAAAAAAATTTCTAAAACACTTTCTAAAATAGTCAATTTTAAATCCATAACAACGTCATTATTCTTTTAAATATTTCCTATTTAAAATGTTTCTTTCTAAATACAAAAATCGTCCGACTGAACAATAAAATTTCCACAATACAATATTATATTATAAAGCATTTGGTTACAGGCAGAATTTATCAATATAATTTATTATTTTTTGATTATGGTGTGTTATTCCGATTTAAAATTAAATTAAAAATAATTACACGCGAACTATTAAAATTAAAACTTTTAACTAAAAATATTTGTAATTAAATAAATTTAAAATGAATTAAAATTTATTTGTGACTAGTTTCTTTATTTAATACAGAAATCAGACGGAGAATTACATTAATAAATAAAGATTAGACATTTTCATTTAATTGTTTTATTTGCATTAAACTTCAATAATATCCGGGTCTTTTACAGACACCAATTCAAGTTTGTTTTTAAAATAATGAATATTTTTTGCATTGTATAAAACAACTACCCTTTTAAACTATTATTAAACAAAACTGTTTACAAAATCAATTGATTCCATTACTTACAAATGTTTGCTATGATTTTTGAAATGTTCTTGTTGAAGAATCCGGGAGAGTTTTAACACTTCTTCATTTAAAAATCGGTTATGATTTTGTAAGATTCTACACGTTTCTTGAAACTTTGGTGAATCAACGGGAGTATCTTTACTTCCAGCTTGCGTATGTGTTCTGAAAGAGAAAAAAAGTGCTTGAAATTGTGTCGAGAGTATTTTCTATGCAATTGATTTTTCTATTTATTAAAAATTTTTTTCAATTTCTGTCCATGAACTTGTACACTTATAGTACATTAAAATAGTAGGTGGGCTAAGTATTCTGTAATTATTTTTAAAATATTTATTTATTTTATTATTTTTAAAATTTTATATAAAAGTAAATAAAAGATACAAATGAATTTAATTTAAATTAAATATTTATTTAATATTCATCATCATTTTCGCTAGCTCTTCCATCACGACTGCCTTCAATCACTTGCTACACAAAGATCTTGTACCACTATGCCTTACAAAAATAAATGAATAAAAATAAAAAAACACTTCCTTGTGGCTTTATCATGTGAAGATGGAAGAGGTAAGTTCCCTGAAGCTTATGCAAACTTCCGTTTTTACAGTGATTCCTAAGAAATGCAATTTAATCTTTCACAAGACAGAGTGTGTTAAGAAAGAAGTGCACAGGGCGATAATAAAAACTTATAAGAGGGAGGGGGGGGATAGAGGGAAAATTGCAAACAGAATTCTTCCGGATCACTTGACATGTAGTGATCCAAGAATTTCTCTTATTGCGTTTCATTTTCTTTATATTTCTTTAACACTTCCTCCGTCTATAACTTCAAGTGTGTAATCTTTTACCTCCAATAAAACCCCAAGCCGGAAATTACAGAAAAGGAGATGGAACACTTCCGGAACTGGATGGGCGAGTGTGTGTGTGTGGGGGGAGTGGAATCCACAGTCATTGCTCTTAGTATATTTAGTCCTTTTCAAGTGTGTCGTTGTCATGGTTACCAATGACGCAAATGAAAAGTCTCTTTGAGAAACTGACAGGACTTTTTTCTTTCTTTTTTTCCTACACGTTATTAAACTGCTGGCTGTATTGTTCATGAAGTTCGACCATCATAAGGTTGAGTTGTTAATGAGGTTTGCCTTTAATTACAGTCCTTATATTCACTCAGGTTAGGCGTATGTAAATTCTATACTCTAAAGATCGATTTATGGATGGCAAACTTTACTTTTAGTATAAGTCCAACACTAGCAGTATTAAGTTTAAAAATAGAAATAGAATTGAGCAACACAATGAATTACCAGTCGTAGTGGAGAGAGGAATTGACAATAAAAAAAAAATATCTTACATGGAAATGTTCACTTACTCTCCACTATCAGCTGATGCTTGAGAAAGTCGACGATCCAGTGAAGCTACTTGCGTGTCCCTTTCTGCTAGAACAGCCTTGAAAGATGTTTCTCTGTTAAGTGCTTTTGCTAATTCACACTTCATTGATCTGAAATAGGATAGGAAAGATTCAGCATTCAAAAATGGCGAGAATACCAACTGAGTAATAAACATTATCACGTTTGACTTCTGCTCATAAACTTGTATGTTTGTAGTACATTAAAAAAGTAGGTGGGCTAAGTATTCTGTAATTATTTTTTTTAATTTTAAATCTTTTATTGTTTTTAAAATTTTATATAACAGTAAATAAAAAATGCAAATTAATTTAATTTAAATTAAACATTTATAGAGAGAATACGATATAAACTCGTATAATTTCCTACAGATTTTGAATGCAACTTACATCAATTCTGATTCCAATTCTTTTATCCTCGAGATGTGACCTTCGTCACAGCTGTCCGAGGATTGCATTGACAAACGTCTAGTGGACGGAACACTAAAGAAAATCGACAATAAGATGTGCAACTCACGCAAGTAGACCAAAACAACAAAACAGTTGAACGTATGCAGATTTAGTGACTTATAAAGCAATTCAACCTCGATGACCAAAACTTTTTCTTACCTTCTGTTGTTCTTGGGATGGTTTTGGACGTTGTTCAACTGCCTGATCAGATTCGTGTCCACCGTCTTTTTAGGACTCCACGAATCTCCCTTTATTGCCTCTTCGAACTGAATCACCTCCATCGGATCCAGTTTATCGGATTCTGTGGCCGATTCCGTATCTGGAGAATCTCTTCCTTCAGTTTCCGATGACGACTCTTCAGCTGTCGGAGATGCATCCTTTGGTTTCGTTGTCCTGTCGCATTGCGGGTCAGAGGTTGAGGAAGAAGGAATCTCAGTATTAGAACGACCCGGTTCTGGCGAAGGAGGAGGAGGTACAGAAGGAGAAGAAGAAGAAGAACTGGCAGGTCTTGGAGGCTGAGAAGGCTTCGCAAAAATGGTAGAATCCGAACTAGACTGCATGGTGGAGTTCAGAAGGGTGTTGTGGATCGGACTGCCACGCTCGGACCTACTGCGGTTCAGATTTGAATGGAGTACCTCGGGTGAGTACGGCGGTCTAGCTGGAAAGACATACGTTTAATGTTTTACGTACGGGAAGTGATGTAAAAAGATAGATAGATAGAGAGATTAAGATTATTTACACCCTCTATCCAAAAAGAAACCGAACTTTTCGAAAATAGAAGAAACTAGTGGCGCCACCTGTTGTATATTTTTGTTGTCGAAAGCGGCAACCTTCATTAGTGTTGTGTCAACTGTTTATCACATTTGTTTCATTAGAAGCCGAGTCGTAGTGCCAAGAGTGACGATGTTTTTGACGAACGGTCGATCGTCACGATGTTCATGCCGTACGCGACAAAGCTCGCTATCAATCGCTTCAAAACGTTTAAATAAATCTCACCATTGACCGTTTGGCCAGGCGGAACGAATTCTTTGTGGATAATGCCCTTGGAATCGTAGAAACAAATCAGAATTGTCTTTACTTTTGACTTCTCCAAGCGACTTTTTTCCCCCTCTTCTGGAGGTCTCCACTCAGCATTACGGCGCTTTGTTTCGGACTCATACTCAAAACACAAAGTTTCGTCACCAGTAACGATCGTGTCAAGGAAGTTTGAGTCCTTACGAGCGGTTTTAATGAGGTCCTTGCAGTGTTCAATTCGATACATTTTTTGGTCTTCGGTCAACTTGTGGGGGAACAAATCGCGAATTCAATTTACGAAGACCCAAACTCTCGGTCAAAATGTTGTGCACAGTTGATTTTGGAATCCCCAATTCATCTTCAATCAATCAATCTCACGGACGATTTCGAGTTTTGTTTGATGAAATCACGCACTTTTTGGATGTTAAAATTGTCCAGTCCGGTTTTTTAAGACGGCCCGGCTTTTCGTCATCCTCAAGCGTCTCACGACCACTTTGAAATCGCTTAAACCACTCGTGAACTTGAGTACGGGATAAACATTCATTACCGTATGCTTTTTGAAGCATTTGATGCGTTTCGGTAAAACTTTTACAAGTTCAACACAAAAGTCAATCGCAGCTCTCTGTTTGAAACTCATTTTCCGACCGTTCGTCAAAACCCACTGTCACTCTTGGCACTATAACTCGGCTTCTAATGAAACAAATGTCAACAACAGTTGACACAACACTAATGAAGGTTGCCGCTTTCGACAACAAAAAGACACAACAGGTGGCGCCACTAGTCTCTTCTATTTTCGAAAAGTTCGGTTTCTTTTTGGATAGAGGGTGCATTTAAATTATATAAGTACAGTGGATATTAGATCCAGCATTATTTCTTACTTAAATGTTCGGCGTCCCAATTTCTTCTGTCTTTGGCAGCAATTGATGGAGTGGATCTGACGAAAGGAGATCTACGAATCTTGGGACCACCATTCAGCTGTAAGGAGTGCGTCCGTATAAGAACAGACCTCCTTCCGGCGTCCGGTGAATTTCCCAGCATAGCTTGGATTTCTTGGTCGCTCTTTAAAACAAACAGAAGAGCAAAATAAACATCGAAAGAAAGTTAATAAAACTCCGAAGAAAAACTAGGGGAAATCATCAAATTAAATGTTAAATTCTACCGATAGGTGTCGCTAACGTTTGATTCATTTATTTTATTTATTGACTGGAGAATCGGATGACTTACAGGCAATGAATCCTTCCTCAACTGGGTGTCACTCTTTGTTTTCCATTGAGTTTCGTTGTTGCCTGGCACTTGTTTAGGTCTCGGAGAATCTCGTTTGGCCTACGAGAAAAGATTTAATGAAACATTTACAGCAATTCTTCTATGGTAAATTTTTTAAAATTCGCTAAACAGTAAATTCAATGCGTTGTATTCTTTTGGCGTCTTTGAGGGATCACGGAAGAAGATTATACAGTAAACTCTCGATTTAACGGACTAATAGGAGCTAAGGGGTGTCCGTTAAATCGAAAGTACGTTATATCGCGAATTTAAAAAAAAAAAAGTTTTACACGCGATTTTTAACGCAATCTTCACACTTTGAAATGTAAAAGTTCGATGTTGAGGAGCTTGGTTTAGGTAATCCTGTTTTGAAAATTGAACTTTTGAATTTTTTTTATAATTAACTCCCTAAAATCACGAAAATGTGTGTAATAAAACTGCCGCAGAAAGTCACGCCACCCCCGACAAAAGAACCAATTACAGCGCGATTGGTGTGATTACGTGCTAATCATTCGCCGAACATGTTTTATGAGTGGTGACATCATTTATGTCGGTCAAATTACTACAGTGTTTTTCCAACGTATGATGACCTGTTCGCCAAAATTTATTAAAAATAACAACAAAAAATAACCTGTGAATTTAACTACAGGGTGTCCCAAAATTCACGCAAGATTTAAATTTAGCGCCATTTGTGCGGTAAAGTGTTGCCAACGAGAAAAAAAAGACAGCGTGACAGCTGACAGTTCAGGGTTATTAAAAATGGAGCGCTACACGAAAGAACAACGCATTTTCATTGTTGAGCAATATTTTAAAAATAATGAAGGTTTGGCAGCTACAGTTCGCAATTTTCGTACAAAATATGGTCGGAATAGTGATTTAACTTCATCAACTGTGAAAAGATTAATTCAAAAATTCAAGGAAACGGGATCAATTAGTGATCTTATACACTCTGGCCGTCCTTCAACAAGTCGTTCAACAGAAAACATCGAAGCAGTTCGTGAGAGTGTTGCTGAGAGTCCAGGAACATCAATTCGGCACCGTGGTCTTGACTTGGGCATTTCGAGAAGCTCTCTACAGCGTATTCTCACGAAAGATTTGCATCTTTATGCTTACAGAGTTCAACTGACTCAAGAACTGAAGCCTACTGACCACACACACAGCGAAGAGAGTTCGTCGAATGGATTATGGAACAACAACAAGTGGATGCTTATTTTTCGAACAAAATCATCTTCAGCGATGAGGCTCATTTTCATCTTGATGGCTTCGTTAATCGACAAAATTGTCGCATTTGGGGTTCAGAACATCCACGAGTGATTGTTGAGAAACAAACACATCCACAACGTGTCACTGTTTGGTGCGGATTTTGGGCTGGAGGCATCATCGGTCCATTCTTCTTCGAAAATGCGGCTGGGAAGGCAATAACAGTTAATGGTGCTCGCTATCGCGACATGATAATCCAGTTTTTTGTGCCTAAATTGCAAGATAGGGATGTGGACGACATGTGGTTTCAACAAGACGGTGCCACATGCCATACAGCCCAAGAAATTTCCCGTTTTGGTGATCAGAATTGGCCGCCAAGATCATGTGACTTAATGCCGTTGGACTTTTTCTTTGGGGTTTTTTGAAGTCTAAGGTTTATGCCAACAAGCCCACGACCACCCACGCCTTGAAGGAGGAAATTGAGCGCTGTATCGACGAAATTCAGCCACATTTATGCAAAACGGTCCTGGAAAATTTCGACAAAAGAGTGCGCATGTGCCAGCAAAGCCGTGGAGGCCATTTACCCGATATGCTATTCCATGCATAACCCTATACTGGATACTTTATGAATCAATAAGAAATTACAATTTTTAATTAAAAACCTGTCGAGGGTTTACACTATTGTGCAATGCAGTTATTTAGTTTCATGTGTATAGGACAAGCTATCACTTTGGTTTAGCTACAGATATCGAGTTATATTTTACCTTGACAAATCCACGCTATGTCCTGTTTTTCTTTTTTGATCTAGGGGACTTATGTAACTAAGACGTTCCTTTAACATAAATTTTTGTAAAGCTTCACATAGGTTATCGTAAAAATCTTAACAAGGCAACTTATTAAGATTTTCTGAGCTAAGATTCACCGCAGAATAAGATTCGGGCAGTCCAACTTTGATATTTCATGCATGTCGGGCCGATACTGTGTGTTTGCTATCTCGTTTCCTTTTGAAAGAATTCCCAGTTCGACGCTGGCAGCGATTCTCGTGAGCTAATCGGAGATGCATTCGCGTGTCCTGAGAGCAGTTGTGTACTGGTTCTACAAGACCGAGAAATCTCCAGGGAAAGAAGTACCAAACAGGAACTACGTCAGCAGGTAATAGATAACTTCTTTATTCTTTTTTACCTGAAGAAACCTCGGGAAAGATTTAAGAGTGTTTTTTTTACTGCATCAAATAAATCCATGCAATAAAATCTACTGCGAACTCGGATGGGTTTAGGATGGGCTTCTGATATTTGCCGATTTATATTTAGACTTCTGAAGGCATGGGGAGATGATTTCCGCGAAAAAAAAAAATAAAAAATAAAAGTACCAAAAGTCGCCGATAGGGGAAATTTTGGCGCTGGCGAAAGCAGTCAAATATTTGTAGTAAACGCAGGTAAAAAGGATTATGCAAAATTTACTGTGGGTACGTGACAGCAGCGCCACCAATTCCACTTAAAAGAGGATTGGGAACGTTCAGCCTCAGCGTGCTTTCTTGTTAAGTTGTTTTACCTTAAACAGTGCAATGCCGTAGCGGCCCGTTGGGAATTTAGAAGGCTTCATAACCGGCGTACAGGTCCCATATCACCTGCAGCACTGAGAGCTATGATTAAGAAGTTTGAAGAAACTGAAGAAACTCCTAATAATCATAAATAAAGTTTATGATCACAAGGAGTTAGACATGGTAGAGGACGTAAAGCTGTGCAAGAAGAGACAGTAACAGACGCTGCTACTGCGGTGTTCGACGACACAGGGACCAGTACTGGTCCCTGTGTCGTCGAACACCACTGTGTCGTTGCATGTCTTGAAAGAGAACATAAAACGGGCTGTTATGAACATCCAATCCGACTCCTTACGCTCAGCTGTAGAGCATGTCGCACACTGGATGCAATTTGTTGTACACAAGAAAGGTTAGCACATTGAAAATTGAGTATGTGGTCCACAGGACCCTGATTCCGATGGATAAAACATTGTTTCCTGTGAGTTCAATCACTACATTGATTTCTGTGTCTCTCGCAAGTTGCTGTTCTAGTTTAATTATTATTATTCATATTATCATTGTAACGCGCCACATATCCAGCTGGAATGAGTGACGCGGCTGTCGCTTACATCGTCAAAATGTTATTATTCCATTTTATCTGCCTTTAATGTAATTATCCGCTTATTTTCCGCCAGCGCCAAAATTCCCTCTATCGGCGACTTTTGGTACTAAAACGTTTTTTTTTTTTTTTTCTTGCGGAAATCATCTCCCCATGCCTTCAAAAGTCTCAATATAAAATTTGGCCTCATTCCATTTATGGCCACCCTGTATTACTTGTAATTATTCCGAAATTTGAATTGAGTAACGTTATATGCACTAAGAGAAGTTTCTACAACTGTCAAAATTACGTCATTAAAAAAAATGGATAAATTAGCTGAAATCCATCGGAAAAAAAACACTTCAGGACGATCATTAGACTAATTATATGCCAGAAAGATTCAATAAAACCCACTTAAAGAAGAAACAATTCTTACTGTTTGCAAGCAACAAAACAAAGTCGAAGCTCATTCCCATCCTTTCGATTAAGACAGTCGTCATGGCAACCGAACTAATGAAACTGACTTATCTCTATGGATTGAAACATCAATGAATAATACATCGCAGAGTTCGTTGCTATAGGAACCATAAGTAACTAACAATGGAAAGTCGTTTTTTTGTGCAGGTGCGCGTGCAGTCGATACACAAAATTACCGTACGTTACTACAGAAACTACTCATAATGGTAGGTATGTATATTTTATATGATTGGTCTTCTTATATTTGCTGTGTTATACGTCGTTTCTATACTCACCTGCAAAGCCATCACCCAGATCATCATGGCTTCGTGGTTATCGGCAATGAGTACATAATCTTTTCCACCAGAGCTGAAATAAAATAAATATAATATTTCAGTTAGAACCAGTGCATTCTTATTTCAATTTATATTACAAAAAAGCTTTTTTCCGATTTTGTTTCATTTTTGCGTTCGCTACTTTAGCTATTTAAATCCTTTGAAACTTTAAGTATAGATTCCACAACGCGGGGTAATCTTTCGCTTGTCAACGATGGGAGCAACGCATAAAAGATCCCCTCCGATGTATTTCTATTCACTAATGAAAGCACGCGAAGGATTTCGCAATGTGTCTGACGTAATGGAAGATGACTGTAAGTGATCTAGCTTACTAGTTCATCACTCTCTGGGAATTCATTTCGTAAAGTTCGATAAAGCAAGAAAAAAAAAAAAGCTGGGTTCATGGTACGATCTAACAACACTTAGCAAACTTAATCCCGAACAGACCCTTCTTAAAAAATAAATGGGCCTTCCCACAACTATGATTTATTGCATATCACCGAGTTTTTGGTGAAGCTGGTGATTTAGTGCTTCGAAGAGATGATTTGGAGACTACAAGAGGAACATCACTTAAAATGGCTGACATGTTCTTTACTCTCGGAGCTTTGAGTGATGGGACCAATAAAATCCTCCTGTGCGTGTAAGGTTTGTGTCCGTTTTAGTCCAATCTCTTACAATAGCGAACCAAACATGCCTCAACTGTTGTAGTATTAAACACCTTAAGAGAAGAGGATCAGATTCGTTTGGATGACGTCATCTCTTTTGTGCTGAGAAGGCCTAAATGAGGAGGAGTAAATCTATCTCATCAACATCACTGATTTCTTTTTTTTTCTTCTCTTTGCCACTCCCCTCCTTTTACTCATTAGGATACAGAGAATGTTTAGGCTTTACTGATTTTATTATTTCGAATCTCAGCGAAAATCATTCAGTTGCATTTAAAAATAAGCGACGTTTATTATAATTGACGTCAGCCATTTATACCGGTGCACCCTTTTTTATTAAAATAATTTTTGAGGCTTATTTTAGCCTGAGGATGTTCTGCTCTTTCTGTTCTTCAATTCCACAATCGTTCCTGCCATATTTATCGATTTGATTGCGCGCGCGCGCACACACACACACACACACACAAACGCATTTCAAGAACAAGAACTTCCGTTTTCGAAGCAGCCTTTAATGTTTTAAGAAAAGTAGGTTGAAGTCTGTCGTTTTGGTCGTTTTCTCGCCTTGGGGTGCGTTGCTTTGGTAGGAGACGAAAAAAAAAAAAAAAAAAAAAAACAGAAGTCGACTTTCGTCGCATTTTTGACGACTCTTTTCCCTTTTCCCGCTTCATGCACAAGCAGTCTTCGATAAAGAAATCAGTTAACTAATTTGATCTTCACGGACTTTAAAAGATTGTTTTTCCCCCCTCGGAAACATCCTTTCAATGCCGTTCGCGCTGCATTACTGTTTTTGCTATACGCGACTAATAACTTGATTCTTTATGCTAAAAGGAACAACTATCTACACTTATCTTAATAAATCGCTATTGCGTTTTACGACTTTGTTTACGTGAAGCTTGACATTAATGGGAGTCGTATGAATGCTCATATCCGATTAAAACTATTACTGGAAACCTAACAACCTATTATTATTATTATTATTACCTATTGGATTCTAGACGTACTGAATCTCTTTGTTTTTATATATATATTTTTTTTTCGCGAAAAACTATAAAACACGATCTACAAACAATGACTAAGTCTCCACGCTCCACGCTCTTAATGTCACGCGTCTTTTCAATTTCAATCTGTTTTTTTTTTTTTTCGCAAAAAAACTATAAAACACGATCTACAAACAATGACTAAGTCTCCACGCTCCACGCTCTTAATGTCACGCGTCTTTTCAATTTTAATTAATTTTACTGTCATTATTGCATTCTTTTTTTAGCAATTAATAGTATACAACACAGATGAGTATACACAAACAAGTGGTAGTTAGAAGTAGGATCACGTGATAATATACGATAACTGTCTGCCATATTTGGCACGAAACTCTTAAAAGATCGTTTTCACTGTCAAAGTAAAAAACAAACAGTAAAATATGTAATAATAAAAAAGATCTAAACGTAGAATGGATACGTGACATTAATAAAAACAAATCCATTTATTGTTTTCGCGCGCACACACACACACGTACTGATGTTATCATCGCTATAATAAACAACAATGAACTCACAAAAACCTCATAGGATCTTGACTCCATTGTTAGCTAGTAGTTTTCAATAATGAATCAAATGTTTCTGATTGGTTTGATTTATGTTTTTGATTGGTCTGTTAAAATGATCGGAAATATGACACGAGTTGCCCAGTGCACTGATGACTTTGAAGTGGAAGCGATCGTAACCCTTTTATAATCTCCACGGGGAACTTAAAGCGAGCACATGGCTTTACTGACATTATGAACTTCCATGCGTCGTCGTGGTCACCAGGCTCTTAGTCATTATTGTTAAGAACGTCGAGGGACAAGGTTACAAGCTTTTCCGAAAAATGAATTTACGCGCCTGAGATTAGGGTTATGATGAGGAAACATAAAAGCGTGGAGGGCGACCTCTCGTAATGACACACTTGCGCAATCAGTAACCATCTACAAAGACCTAGATATTCTTAGCTTGAGGAGAAGCACTTGTCAGGTGGCATTTTGCAAATACACTTTTGGATGGGGATGATTGAGAGATTAAGATGAAGTGGAATGTTCTCCTCGCTGTTTGTTTGTTTTGCAACTAGAAAAACCCTTTCTACAGGGTGGCCATAAAATAATTTTCCCTCTTTAGAGGAATCTGTAACTAAAACCAATAAATGGAATGAGACCAAATTTTATATTGAGAGTTTTGAAGGCATGGGGAGATGATTTCCACGAAAAAACAGATTTAGTACCAAAATTCGCCGATAGGGGAAATTTTGGCGCTGGAGGATTGTGAAATCGTGACTCCGCCAGTGCCACAATTTCCCCTATCGGCGACTTTTGGTACTTTTTTTTTTTTTTTCGCGGAAATGATCTCCCCATGCCTTCAAAAGTCTCAATATAAAATTTGGTCTCATTCCATTTGTTGGTTTTCACTACAGATGCCTCCAAAGAGGGAAAATTATTTTATGGCCACCCTGTATATTAGTTCTGAGCCTCCCACGACAATGCCCTTCGGTCGGAAAGATCTGCGTTCGTTTCTCATTCCGGAATGATCATTAGGTGGACTTTGCAATTGAAGGTGAGTGAACTCGTTTGTATAAAAGCTTTCTGTCCATCTTCGTATGAGAGGAGATGCTTTTTTTTATCTAATGGAAAGGATTTCTTCAGGAAACGTCTTCATCCTGCAAATCAAACCACCCTCCAAACACACTCAGTTGAACCCAACGCTGCTTCGTAGCCTTGGTTGTCTCGGACAACTTCTAAGCAACACAATTTGAATTCGGGTCATTTCAACTAAAGGGCACGTGCCATTCTCAGGATTGTAATGCTCGGGGGGGGGAGGCGCTCTACTAGACGTAAAATCAAATGCAGAAAAATATCAATTTTTTTTTATATATATTTTATTATGGTGTTGGAAACAACAAGAAATACTTACTGTATAGTAAACTGGTTGTTGGCTTCTAGCGTGAGGGATATTGCCGCATCTCGGATATTAATGAACCCAAGGGGGGCTTTGTTTCCGTACTCTTCTTTAGTACGGTAATAGAACAGCTGACATCGTTGGTCATCAAATACGTACCATTGCCTTTTCCAGGTCTTCAGTCGGCTAAACGCTGCGAAGAAAACAAATAATTTAAATAATTTATAAATAAATTTATTTATTTATAAAAATTAATAAACTTATTTTAAATAATAAAAAGTTTAGCAAAATGCAGTAATTTCAGTATATCTTTTAAGATTGTGCGTTTGCATTTATACACCAAATTTATATATATATATATATATCAATTTAATTTTAAATATGAGATGTTTACTAGATGGACATGCGGTGATTGATTCATTCAATCCAAATCCTTGGAGGGTAATGGATGGCAATGCTGTAGCTAATGAAGTTATAACTGAGGCTCGGCTATTGCTGTTACCCTCCTGCCATGATCTGAGCTTTAATAGCTCAATAACACCTTATCCCTACACTGTCCTCTACAGATAATGGGGAAGATGAAAAGCATTCTTGCTTCGCCCCTTTAAGCCAGTCCTTATAAGGATAAGGAATTTTAAATATAAAATGATATATATAATTTAATTTTAAATATAAAAAAAAAAAATCAGCTAACGCCATTTTATTCCCGTATACGGGAGTAGGCAAGGCCATTTAGCCCTATCTAACTTGGAGACTGAGTGGGCTGTTCAATCTCCACTGGTACCAACCAGAGATAGATGGCCTCAAGGCTATCACTAATTAAGCGGTACGCAGTGAAGAGAGACGGCTCAAAATGTGCCGCCATCTCGTGGTCCCTAACCCTAATACAATATATTTAATGTCTGAAAAATAATGTTGGTTCTACAGTCGATTTTCTTTGAGTTTACAGGACGAAAAACCCGAGTTTCCGGGAGGAAAAACCCGCTTGCCGGTGCCAGAGATCGACTAACTCGGGAACCGGTCGAAAAAAGGCTTAGAAAAATTTCCTCTAGTCGCCGACTAGACTCGAAACCAAGTCTTCCTTCGTGCGGTCAAGCGCCGTGGTATGCAAACGCCACATTTTAAATATAAATTGAAAAAAATTAAATTATCTTAGATTTAAAATTAATATACATTTTTCGTTCACTATTAAATAACAGAGCCTGTATGTATAGCTCAGTAGAAGTGGCGTTTGCACTCTACAGCGCTTGATCGCACGACGAAAGGCGTTCGAATCTAGTCGCCGACTAGAGGAACTTTTCTAAGCCTTTGCTGGACGGTTTTAGAGTTAGTCGATCTCTGGCACTGGCTAGCGGGTTTTTTCTCCTGGAAACTCGGGTTTTTCGTTCCGTAAACTGAAGAAAATCGGCCGTCGAACCCACACTATTTTCAGACATAAAAAATATTGTGTTAGGGACCACCAGATGGCGGCACTTACTAGCCGCCTTCTTCACTGCGTGCCGATTAATTAGTGATAGCCTTGGGCCAGCTATCTCTCTCTCTCTATATATATATATATATATTATAAATTCACATAAAAGTTTGCAGAAATTCTTCCCCCCCACACACGCACTTTTTTTTCTTTTTTCACGTGTATTTTCATCATCGATTTTAAGCTCACCCAGTAACGTAAGACCCGATAAAAAGAAGCCTGTTCTTAACTTGCTACTTCAGTCTATGAACGTTCACCGTTGTGTGAACATGGAAGCAGAGGTAAGGAGTCTAAATCTACCACTCGATGCTTCTTTCCCTCAAGGGGGTAGGAAGATTTAGCAGACGAGCGAGTTGATCTGTTGCATTTCAGAAACGCTGAGCATGCCGTGATTTATTGTAACCGATAAAGGCTTAGCCAGGGGGAGAAAGAAGAGATTTAGGAAACATTAACCAAGCTACAGGCAGCAGTGATATTATTTTATATATATTTATTATACGCTTCTTTTCTCAGCAGTAGAGTAAACCACCAGTGAACAATGCATTGTCAAATCAAAGATTTTTTAAATATTTTTTTAAACAACAAAAAATATTATTTGGTAGAAAATATATAATATATATAATATATATATATATATAAATTTGGTGTATATATGTAATTTTAAAAGATATCTTGATATTATTGTATTTTGCTAATTTTTTTTATTATATTATTATTTTTTATTATATTATTTTATTATTAGTATTAATGATTTATAAATAAATTAATCAATTTATAAATTATTTAAAAAATGAAATACATTTTTTCTTAATTTTGTGATTTCTGAATTTATAATTACTTTAGTTTTCCCTAAAGACGAATATATTAACATGCACATCAAATCAAGCCTTGTAAAGTGACTCCTCATAAATGCGGTCACTGGACTCACAGTGACTGTTTCGAACTAATTCAATTCTCTAGTAAGCAGTATGGCTACGGCCCTTGGTTACACGTAAATACACAAACTAACTTACTTTATCACTAAAAACAGAAACTTATTATAAACCACGAAAACTATCCGAAATGTATTTTACCCTTTCTGTATACAGTATAAGGAAACATTTATAACTGTAACAAAATTATAGCGAAAAATAAGTGTAAATATCGACAGAAAATGATAGTAATACTTGAACTGTATTGTATAATATTGTACATTGAATTGTACATCTAGAATTGTATTTATAATATTGTACATTGAATTGTACAACTAGAATTGTGTTGTATAACATTGTACATTGAATTGTACATCTAGAATTGCGTTGTATAATATTGTACATTGAGTTGTACAACTAGAATTGTATTGTATAATACTGTACATTGAATTGTACAACTAGAATTGTGTTCTATAATACTGTACATTGAATTGTATAATATTGTACATTGAGTTGTACGTCTAGAATTGTATTGTATAATATTGTACATTGAGTTGTACAACTAGAATTGTATTGTATAATATTGTAAATTGAATTGTACAACTAGAATTGTATTGTATAATACTGTGCACTGAATTATATAATATTGTACATTGAATTGTACAACTAGAATTGTATTGTATAATACTGTACATTGAATTGTATAATATTGTACATTGAGTTGTACATCTAGAATTGTATTGTATAATATTGTACATTGAATTGTACAACTAGAATTGCATTGTATAATACTGTGCACTGAATTGTATAATATTGTACATTGAATTGTACAACTAGAATTGTATTGTATAATACTGTACATTGAATTGTATAATATTGTACATTGAGTTGTACATCTAGAATTGTATTGTATAATATTGTACATTGAATTGTACAACTAGAATTGCATTGTATAATAGTGTGCACTGAATTGTATAATATTGTACATTGAGTTGTACAGCTAGAATTGTATTGTATAATATTGTAAATTGAATTGTACAACTAGAATTGTGTTGTATAATACTGTGCACTGAATTATATAATATTGTACATTGAATTGTACAACTAGAATTGTGTTGTATAATACTGTACATTGAATTGTATAATATTGTACATTGAGTTGTACGTCTAGAATTGTATTGTATAATATTGTACATTGAATTGTACAACTAGAATTGTATTGTATAACACTGTACATTGAATTGTATAATATTGTACATTGAATTGTACAACTAGAATTGTGTTGTATAATGTTGTACATTGAATCGTACAACTTGTATTGTATAATATTTTACATTATACAATACATTATACATAACATAAGAGTTGTACAACTTGAATTGTGTTGTACAATACTGTACATTGAATTGTACAACTTGAATTGTATTGTATAATACTGTACATTGAATTGTACAACTAGAATTGTATTGTATAATACTGTACATTAAAATAAGCGAATTATTGAATATAACTTCGTGAAATCGAAAACAAAGGGATAACAAAAAGAATCTTACGATGTATGTTTTTTTTTTTAATCGAGAAGTTTCACTTTGGCAACTAATCCTGTACACAAAAAGCAATATGGCAAAAATAAAACGAAACAATCTGCAAAGTAATCTGGTCAGAAACAAAATACGTTTTTTTTTCAACAAACACTCGCGCGCATAGCACTCCCTAAAACAACACGACAATTACAGAATTCCAGCGCTTGCAAATCTCAAAGAACTCTGTAATTGGATATTAGACACATCATTAAATCTTTTATTGCATTTTTGATAGAGGTTCGAAGAGAAGCTGGCGTCGAGGATACGTTTCTTCTTAAACGAGCATCCACAACACGTAATTCGACAATCACGTAAACTTTGATAAACAGCGAACCATAAAGAGTAAACTAGACGAGGCCACAGACCGTTACACAGTTGGCGAGATTACATAATCGGTGTCGCCTCGAGGGAAAATGGGATTCGGATAATTTAATGTTTAATCAACGATCGAACGTGGGTATCATGCAAAGACCGTTAATAAATTCAAAAAATTTTCCACTGTTACGCGATGCAGGTTCCGTCTACCGCAGCCAACACTTTGCAGTCAGTCTACAAGCACATGTTGGGTCTCCCATGCAGTAATTGGACTGCTCATAATGCACCACTGCAGTGATTTAGAGGCTACTGAAGGATGTAAACAACACCATATTAGGCAACATTAACGGCCTTATACCTTCTTTTATTTCCAGGAACATTACAAGATTGAAGAAACATAAATATCACTTCGTCTCGTATTGTTTTTGTTCCTTTCTTCTATAGCGATCACATTATGATACATTATATTGGATTTATTGGACCATGGGTTTGATAAACATTTATACATAATCGTCGACAAGTTTCTGTCTGGCTTTATCATAACGGAAAAGGTTATACTAACATTAAATGCTAACAAGAGAATGCAGTAATTGAGGACATTAAATGCTAACAAAAGAATGGAGTAATTGAGGTTATTTTTTGGCCGTAAGACTACTGCAGCGTCTTTAAAGGTTCTGCATCTGTAATCCTCTTCGATATATGATATCGAACTGTTATCCCAATCTATTGAATGGTTTGAAGTCCAGAAATGATGTGCTAACCCTGAGGTGCCTGTTTTATTATTATTGATATCTCCGACATGTTCCTTCTTTCGAATTTCTAGGCTTCGTGACGTTTGGCCAATATAAGTCAGCCCACACGTACCTGGTGTGCTGTAAACACCTGTCTATTTGTAGAAAGCGACGTTATCCTTAGGGGATCTCAATAACTGTCTTGTAGTTGTGGTCGGTTTAAAAACAACTCTGATGTTAAAAGGGCTCATCATTCGTGCTATTTTGGTGAAGACTGATCCAGCATAGGGTATGACGATGGATGATACGTACTGGGTCGCCAGACGTTGTTTCTATTGAGAATTTTATTGATTATATTTTGAGGATAACCATTTTGTGATAGAGTTTTTGATATAAGGGAAAGCTCAACAAATGTCTTTTTCCTCTGTGATGATATTTTTAACTCTGTTTTTTAGCATATGTATGATGCTAAGTTCCGTGCAAAGTGATGATCAGATGTAAAATGGGGATAACGTCCAGTATCTGTAGGTTGACGATAGATCTTAAGTTTGATTAGTCCATTATTTTGTTTTCTAACTAGTACATCAATAAGGATAATTGATGATTGTTTTCCAATTCTGATGTGAATTTAATTATATGATGGAAGGAGTTTATTTTTTGGAGGAACTCGTGTAAGATACCTTCCCTGTCTTTCCAGATAATGAACACATCGTCAACAACTCCCCCCCCCCCCCAGACTGATGGTTTTGAATTTATTTTTGCTATGATGTCATTTTCTAATTTTCTAAATTTCATTTTCTAATTCGCAATATGAAAGGGATGGCCTCAAGATTTACAAAGAAAATTAAAATCTTTATATCCATTAACACCACGCTTTTATGGTGTACTTAAAGTACATAAAGATGAGGTTGCGCTCCACCCGATCGTAGATGGCAGATACTCTCCTACATACCTACTAGCCAAACATCTCGCTAGCCTATTAAACGAGAAGATAACGAAATCAGCTTCATACATAAAGAATTCTCAACACTTCGTTGAAAAACTTAAAAACATTAATATATCCAACACAGACATATTACAGCACACTAGGTACGTGTGAACTGACGTACATAGGCCAAACTTCACGAAGCCTAGAAATCAGAAGGAAGGAACATGTCGGAGATGTCAATAATAATAGAACAGGCACCTCAGGGTTAACACATCATTTCTGGACTTCAAACCATTCAATAGATTGGGATAACAGTTCGATGACATATATCGAAGAGGATTACAGATGTAGAATCTTTAAAGAAGCTGCAGTAGTCCTACGGACAGGAAATAACCTCAATAGAAACCAGGTAATAATATTAAAAGACATTTGGAAAAATCTATTAAATTCATTATTCATTCATCATTCAATCTATTAAATTCATTATTAAAATAAATTACGC
The DNA here is from genome assembly GCF_054136105.1 of Typopeltis vanoorti. Taxonomy (NCBI): domain Eukaryota; kingdom Metazoa; phylum Arthropoda; class Arachnida; order Uropygi; family Thelyphonidae; genus Typopeltis; species Typopeltis vanoorti. The sequence goes on along the minus strand of NC_143574.1, from coordinate 3,560,656 downwards.
GAAAAATTATAAGATGCGACTTAATAACAATGAGTAAGTCTTCACGCTTTATGCATTTGATGTCACGCGTATTCTCCAATTTGTTTAACTGATTTTTAAGTCGTTACTGCATTCTTTTGTTTTTGCATTTAATTTAATATTAGTATAATCTTTCTCGTCTCGACAAAGCCAAACAGATACAGTGGGCGAAAATGCTCTATGATTATATGTATATAAATGTTTATCAAACCAAGTTGCAATTGACAATTGACAATTGACATTTATGTCTTTAAGGGTGAAGCAAGATGCTTTTCATATTCCCCGCTATCTGTCGTGGTTACAGTGAGGGTAAAATTTACGAGCAGTTTGCTCGCCCTGAATGGGCATGGAGATTATGCATCGTTATAGGAGGCTAATATAGTTTTTGGTCTTCTATATTTGAATATGTCCGTTGGCTCATATGCTGCAGCTTGTTGAATCAAATCATTGGGGTGTGTGGACGTCTTTAGAAAAAACTTGGAAGCTAAGGATTGTAGATAAGAGAGAATATATGGAATATTTGTGTCTCTATGGAGCTGGCTGTTTCTAACATACCACGGGGCGTTCAGAATCATTCTCAAGCACTTGTTCTGCACACGCTGAATCTTGATAATGTTAGCGTTAGAGGTGTGGCTCCAGGCTGGAGAGGCATAGGTGGTTATGGGACGAATCGTCATCTGGTAAAGTTGCAATTTGATTCTGTTGCTGAGCTTGCTATTTCTATTAATTAGCGGGTAAATCTGAGCTATGGCTTTAGATGCTTTTGCACATGCAGACTTGATATGTTGGTTGAAAGATAGCTTTTTGTCGAGAATTACACCCAGGTAATTTGTTTCTGTCTGCCAGGGAATTTTAGTATTGAATAGTAACACATCTCCTGCAGGAGACATTGGCCTTTTTGAGAAAAGAACCGCTGAGCTTTTCAGGGGGTTGACTTCCAATCTCCACCTAGAGAACCAACCCTCCAGCTTTAGAATGTTTTCTTGAAGCTTTCTAGTAACGAAGTGGGGTCTGAGGGATCTGGTTAGTATTGCCGTATCGTCCGCATACAGCGCTAAAATGGAAGTCATCGGATTGTGAGGGATGTCTGACATGTATACAGAAAACAGCAATGGAGCCAGTAGAGATCCCTGTGGCACTCCAGCAAAGATATGGCGCTGGGACGATATAGAACCGTTAATTTTAACTTGCATTGTTCTATTCTGAAGATATGAACGGATTAGATGAACCATTTTTAGTGAGATGCCGGCTGAGATAAGTTTGTGCAGGAGTCCAAAATGCCAGATTTTATCAAATGCTTTAGATAGGTCTAGGAAAACAGCTCCTGTGTACTGGCGCCAGTTGTAGCTGGTGATGATATATTCCACAATTCTATGGATTTGCTGGGTAGTACTATGGTGTTGCCGAAAACCAAACTGTTCTTTAGGGAGGATGTTTAGGTCATTTATTGAGGTTTGGAGTCGTGAGAGGATGACCTTCTCTGCAATCTTACCCAGGTTGGAGATGAGACTGATTGGACGATAATTCTGCGGTAAGTGTGGGTCTTTGCCTGGCTTATGTATAGGAATCACATCAGCCAGTTTCCAGGTGGAAGGAAAATAGTGAAGTCTTAAGATTGCATTTATTATACTGGTCAGATGCACTATAGCTTTTCGAGGCAGCAGCTTGATCACCCTGTTTGAGATGCTGTCTGGTCCAGGAGCTTTATTGTTCTTAAGTTTTTTAATAATATCATATAATTCAACAGGTGATGCGGGTGCAATATGATCAGCACTGGTATCCGGGAGGTTTAGTGCATGTCTAACCTGTCTGTGGATTTTATACAGATGATTGAAATCAATGTTGTTATAAGATGGTTTGCACTGATCCTCAAGATTTTTAAGTATGGCTTCTGCCTTATCTGCATCTGTGTGGATTAGGCCCTGGTTTGAGATTATAGGGGGGAGGGATCTGTTTTTGTTTTTGATGTTTCTCAGTAGGCCCCAGATAGAGTGATCAATAGGTGAGATAGAGGCTAACTTTTTATCCCAAACTTCGTTTCTATGCGTTTTAAGTGCATCTCTTACTGCTCCATTCAATCTATTAAGCACTGTCTTATCCTGAGGAGCGCGAGTGTTACGAAATCTCTTCCTAGCTCTGTTCTTCTCTCTGATCAGGTCCATAATGTCCTCAGGCAAACGATCAGGCTTGGGAACAGGTTTCTGGAAGGTTGCAACCATTATAGCGGACTTAATCTGTTGGGTGAGGCTAGTCACTGCAGAATCCACATCTTCTGGTGTGCATATGTGTGGGACGGGTCCTATTTGATCCCGAAGTGCTTTAGACAATCTCTCCCACGATATGCCTGAATGAGGAGGAGACAGGCATTCTTGTTCTCCCAATTGCAGTAGAATTGGGTTGTGATCCGACGACAGCTCGTTTAGTGATGTAAGGCTGTACTGTAGTTTAATGTCTTGCAGGATGGCTATATCCAAGATGTCAGCAGTGCCAGATGTACTGAGATGAGTTGGTTCGGTAGGTCCAGCCACAACAGCATGGTTTAATCCTGTGTAGCTAGAAAGGATACGACCATTTTTGTTAGTGGATTTACTGTTCCAAGCAGGATGCTTTGCATTGAGGTCTCCAGCGATGATGATCGGTCCTTTTACTCCAAGGATGGCATCCAGATCTGAGGTCAATAATGTCTTTAATGGAGGGTTGTAAGCAGAAAAAATTTTGAGGTTCCCAATTGAGTTTGTGAGAACATTGATTCCTGTGATTTCGAGGTTGGTGGTAGTAGGGTTGGTTATTGAGTGATGATTGATATAGCTTTTGATAAGAGTGGCTGTACCTCCACCTCTATACCCAAGCCTGTCGTTTCTGTAAATCTGATACCCTCTGATTTTCAGGGTGTCAGCAGGCCTCAGGTGAGTTTCATTAATTAGCAGTATATCTGGGTTGTATCTATTATTAAATTCCTGGATTTCTAATAGTTTGTTTTTTATACCGTTGGCATTCCAACCGATAATCCTAAGAGAGTTTGGGACGATTTTTTTCCTATGCATCAGAGAGTGCAGATAATATGGATTGGGTTTGCTGTAGGAATCTTTTTGTGACACTTAAGGATGGATTTGAGTTGCTGAAATCCTGGAGCATGTTTGCAAGAGAAGAGGTGATAACAGCTGATAGATTTGAGTGTGGAGTATTCCGGTTCTGGGTTTGTACTATCTGTTTGGAGCGGGCCACATCAGCATATGTTCTTACTTGATGTTGAAGATTCGTTTTCTTAAGGGGCTCAGTTAATGATGGGCGAGCACCAGTTGTCATGTTCTCACTCTTGGAGAACTGAGTAGCCTGAGCTTCAGGAACTCTCGCATTAGATGACGAGGTAGATTGATGACTGGGATCATTCCATCTGTTTTTGGGATGATGCATACACCCTCTATAATTAGCAGGGTGGGGACCCCCACAATTAGCGCACTTAGCCGGGGTGGTTTTTGGCTTGGCGCAGGTGTTTGTGGGGTGATTCTCGCCACATTTTACGCATCTGAACTGAGCTTTGCATAGCTTCTGGGCATGGCCAAATTTTTGGCACCGGTGGCACTGCCCAGAAGATGATTTCTTTCTCAATGGTTCTGTGGTGATTTTGAGTCCACAGATTGATTTTAAATTATAAATGTCTTTGTAGATGTTATGAATTTCTACTAAGACTAAAGGCATAGGTGTCTTATTTGATCTAAACATTCTAGTGACCTTTATGGGGGGTAGTTCCTGTAGGTTAAGGTCAGTAACTATTTCATCTGTGTCAATATCCTCAGAGACTCCTCGTAAGACTACTTTCAGATTTTTTTCAGAGGCAAGTGAAAATGTGTGATATTGGGTTCCTCTAGTATCCAGTTCCTTTGTAAGGTTTCTATAGTCAGCCACCGTGGTGGGCTGAATTCGTATTCCCTCGTCTGCATTTTTAGCAGACGTGTAATGAATTTGTGAATTTGCCATGATGGTTCTGAGTGTTGTCCATCTCTGCTTTTCCCTTAGGATAATCGGTGGCACCTTTTCATTGTGGGAAACAGAGGGATCTGAAATGGGAACATCCTCTTCCATACCAACAACATTTGTTGATTCAGCAGCAAGAATTTTTCTCTTCTTACGTGCGTGAGTTTCTTCTTGATCAGAAGGATTAGAGGTAGAGACAACTAGATTGAGTTTTTCCTCCACTTGTGGGGAGTCTTCATTTTCCTCAACTTCAACTTCAGGTGAGGAATACAAATTTAAGTAGCCGGGCCAATCCCGTTCAAACTTTTTGAGGAGCTTTTTAATAAAACTGAGTGCTAGCTTTTTATCGAGTGACTCAATAATAGTGTCGGGGTCAATCATGCTAGTAGGCCATGTCAACTTGAACTTCTTTTGTAGTTTATCAATGAGTTCAAGAGCTGGCTCTCTTTCGAGCAGATCAGCAAATACGTCCAGGTCAGGCACGCTCATATCGATTTAGTTGCGTATGTGCGTTAATAAAATATCCCGCAGGTCTAAAGACCTGCCAGCAGAAGTTTTTGTAAAATATCCCGCAGCCGCAAAGGACTACCAGCAATATCAAGCATAGGCGCGTCAACTAGCAACAAGATGTTAAAATACAACAACGACACTAATGGCAGTAGGCCTAGCGTATCGCCTTTGCGAAGTCAGTTGACTTACCTTGTATGGGAAATAAAATGTAAAATGCCTGTTTATTGCGGCAAGCAAATAACTGATATTACTAATGAATATAAGCATAAATCTCTGAAAACTTATCAGTCAAATACACAATTCACCATCAATAACACACGACACAAAACACTAACACGCGAGCCGCCATTTTTCCACTCAGTCTCTCTCAAACCAAGTTGCACTAACTCCAAGTTGCACTAACTCCAATATTATGTATCAATACAATATATATATATATAAATATGGTGTATAATGCAACCGTATAATTTTAAAAGATATATTAATATTACATATATTAATATTACTGCATTTTGTTTAAGTTTTTAATATTTAAAATGAGTTTACTAATTTTTTTATAAATAAATAAATCCATTTGTAAATTATTAAAAAAATGAAATTAATTTTTTGCTTAATTTTGTGATTTCTGAAAAATTCTGATTTTAATTATTGTAACCAGATACAAATTATAGAATGGGGGGGGTGGGGGGGGGGGGGGGTGGGGGGGGGGGGGGGTGGGGGGGGGGGGGGGTGGGGGGGGGGGGGGGTGGGGGGGGGGGGGGGTGGGGGGGGGGGGGGGTGGGGGGGGGGGGGGGTGGGGGGGGGGGGGGGTGGGGGGGGGGGGGGGTGGGGGGGGGGGGGGGTGGGGGGGGGGGGGGGTGGGGGGGGGGGGGGGTGGGGGGGGGGGGGGGTGGGGGGGGGGGGGGGTGGGGGGGGGGGGGGGTGGGGGGGGGGGGGGGTGGGGGGGGGGGGGGGTGGGGGGGGGGGGGGGTGGGGGGGGGGGGGGGTGGGGGGGGGGGGGGGTGGGGGGGGGGGGGGGTGGGGGGGGGGGGGGGTGGGGGGGGGGGGGGGTGGGGGGGGGGGGGGGTGGGGGGGGGGGGGGGTGGGGGGGGGGGGGGGTGGGGGGGGGGGGGGGTGGGGGGGGGGGGGGGTGGGGGGGGGGGGGGGTGGGGGGGGGGGGGGGTGGGGGGGGGGGAGATTTCACCTTTACTTACATAGTCGGTGGTTATTACCCTTGGAGGGTAATGGGTGGCAATGCTGTAGCCAATGAAGTTCTAACTGAGGCTCAGCTATTGCTGTTATCCTCATGCCATGATCAGAGCTTTAATAGCTCAATAACACCTTATTCCTACTCTGTCCTCTTCAGATAACGGGGAAGATGAAAAGCATTCTTGCTTCGCCCCTTTAAGCCAGTCCTTATAAGGACTATAAGGAATTACACATTGGATTGAATACCCTTGGAGGGTAATGGATGGCAATGCTGTAGCCAATGAAGTTCTAACTGAGGCTCAGCTATTGCTGTTACCCTCCTGCCATGATCAGAGCTTTAATTTAATTTAATAGCTCAATAACACCTTATCTCTACACTGTCCTCTACAGATAACGGGGAAGATGAAAAGGATTTTTGCTTCGCCCCTTTAAGCCAGTCCTTATAAGGATAATTACACATTGGAGTTCGCAAAAAACATTCCATTTTTCTAGCTCTTGTAAGTGTTCATGAAGTTCTGATTTCATCAAGTCATTACGCGATGTTGGCAAGCGATAAATGCGTGCGTGTTGCGTTTAAAATTCAATATAATCTGATGCTAATTGCTGTTCCTATTAATCTTTTGAATGATAAAAGGACTAAGTTGGCTCAAATTGACTGCCAACGTCTGTCTTAAGAGGTTTGAAATAAGACTGGTTGGTCATTAAGAAACAAAAGTTGTTGACTTTAAGGGTAATTTCATTAATTTTATGTTGATTAATAATTCACGTTGCAAAAATTACGAAGTATTGATTAGTACCAGAAATTAACGAAAGGCTGCGCTGAATATAAATTTAAGAATCGTTCGTTGGATTGCGGAAATATTATTTCATCAAATGACTAAATTGAACTTAAAGTTTAATTTTAAATTTGGCTATAAAATATCGATGGATCCATAATATCCTCCATTTTAATATAATTTAAGTTTACTGTATATGATATTAGCTTCACTGATTTGTTATTTTTTTTTTAATTTGAGAGTAAACGAGATTGGTATGTTGTTAATATCACCACAGGTGGCGCTAAAACATGTTATCACGGTCTAGAATTTTGTAAAATTAAATTTGTAAAGTTAAACTTGTTACTATAGCAACAACCGATCATTGAAGACATTTGATGAAAAAAAAGAGTGCCCTCAAATATCCTTTTGAGAAATAAAAACATTAAAAGCACTATTTCTGATTGTGGAATATCGTCAATAAATTCACCAAAATATTGCACAATAGAAGTTGTGCAGCAAAAATATCTTGACAAACACCAGCGATTTCATCTGTATGAATGCATTTTTGGCCATAACTGTCACGCTATCATTATTATTGATGACAGCATGCTTCTAAAGAAGATATATGAATGGTTTTGGTCTATTCAATTGAAAACATTTTTATAACTTGTAGACGTCTTTCTACAGCGTAACAATGTTCACTTTTCACCAATGAAAGACAGTTTTGTGCTGAAAGCCAAAATATAGTAACAAATAGGGCGTTGAAGCACTTTCAAAAACTGCAACAAATGCATCGAAGCAATTTGAGGATTACCACACACACACACACGCGGTACAAGTCAAAACGTTTTTCCAGTCGTAGCTTTTTCTCCAACATAACTATATCTACAGCTATTCCACACTGCTCCTTTCAAAGTAGTTCCCTTGTGACTCGTACAGAATCCAATCTGAAAACGCTTGTTGAGGTGCTGTATTTAACTCGGAAGTTAAAGCCTACTTCTTTTTTTTTTTCTTAAATTGTGCAGATCAATTTTCTTTCCTCTGATTTTCTTTAATTTTAATTTAAGTGAAATTAAAATTAAAATGAAAATAGAAGAAACTAGTGACGCCATCTGTTGTATCTTTTTGTTGTCGAAAGCGGCAACCTTCATTAGTGTTGTGTCAACTGTTTATGACATTTGTTTCATTAGAAGCCGAGTTATAGTGCCAAAAGTGACAGTGTGTTTTGACGAACGGTCGGAAAATGAGTTTCAAACAGAGAGCTGCGATTGACTTTTGTGTTAAACTTGGTAAACGTTTTACCGAAATGTATCAAATGCTTCAAAAACCATACGGTAATGAATGCTTATCCCGTATTCAAGTTTACAAGTGGTTTGAGCGATTCCAAAGTGGTCGCTTGAGGATGACGAAAAGCCGGGCCGTCCAAAAACTGGACTGAGCGAAGTTAACATCCAAAAAGTGCGTGATTTCTTCAAAGAAAACCCGAACTCGTCCGTGAGACTGATTGAAGATGAATTCGGGATTCCAAAATCAACTGTGCACAACATTTTGACCGAGAGGTTGGGCCTTCGTAAATTGAATTCGCGATTTGTTCCCCACAAGTTGGCCGACGACCAAAAATGTATCGAATTGAACACTGCAAGGACCTCATTAAAATCGCTCGAAACGATCGTTACTGGTAACGAAACGTGGTGTTTGAGTGAGCCCGAAACAGAGTGCTGAGTGGAGACCACCAGAAGATGGACATCCGATAAAAAGTCGCTTGGAGAAGTCAAAAGTAAAGACAATGCTGATTTGTTTCCACGATTCCAAGGGCATTATCCACAAAGAATTCGTTCCGCCTGGCCAAACGGTCAATGGTGAGTTTTATCTCGAAGTTTTGAAGTGATTGGTAGCAAGAATTCGTCGCGTACCGCATGAATATCGTGACGGCCGACCTTCGTCAAAACATGCCGTCATTCTTTGCACTATAACTTGGCTTCTAATGAAACATTTGTCATAAACAGTTGACACAACACTAATGAAGGTTGCCGCTTTCGACAACAAAAAGATACAACAGGTGGCGCCACTAGTTTCTTCTATTTTCGAAAAGTTCGGTTTCTTTTTGGACAGAGGGTGTACCTCTGATGTGTTCGCTGCATATCTCTCCTTAGAAACTGCATGTCATTTGAACAGGAATATTAGTTAGGAGTTCAATTCCCAAAATACAAATTTATAATACATAATTTATCAATAAACGCTCTCAAGTTTCAGTATCCCCATTCGAAACTGTAAAAATCAATCACATATTTCAGTTCTGCTCATTGCTTCCATCCGAAGACAAGGTTTAATATATCTCTTTCAGTTTTTTCCTAGTTCGAAGTAGAACTTGGATTTTGATGGAGTCGAAATCAGAAATGGTCCAACACACAGTCTCCCACTTGACAAGATCTCAACTTTTAAATAAACTGCAAAGCCTCTTCAAGCTCTGCTCTATGTACGTCGAGGGGAGAAGCCGTGTAATGCAACAGCGACATCTATCGGCCATTCCAGAAACTGATGATACAACATATGTAGCGTGTCATTAAGATGATGTACACTAATTTTGAGAGTTTTAACTAATTTTTAATATATTTAAATAATTGTTTAAATAAATATTTAAATAATTATTATGTTATAAAAACTAAGGCAGTTTGTTGGACAAAAAAAATCTGAAAACTAGTTTAAAGGGAGATATTTTGTATTAAAGAAATGTTCAAAAAACTCCATTGACAACATAACAGAAACTCAACATCTAATACACAAACTTAGTTCACGAGTTTAACGCTAGGACGAAGTTACACTCAACTTTATTACCCAAGTGATTGGTTGAGAAATTCCAAAGGGATGCTAGTTCTCGTAAACATTGACACTTGCTTCGAGAACATACCGTATCTACATGTTGGTGTCTAAGTAAAGAGAAAACTCGGAGACCATCTGTCCAGAGAAATTCTGTAGGAATTTGTGTTCGCTCTTGCGATACAACCCAATATAGAGGTCACCTGCTCCGAGTACTAACTAAATTAACCAGTAGGGCATACACGCTGATTGCCTATTGGCCTCTTTTGTTCATTGTTACACGAGAATAAAAACTAAGAATTGCGATGGCAGCTTAGCTATGCAATTTATCTACGTGGTTGGAAGTTTCAGTTGAATCATTTTATTTCTATGGCTATCAAATGTGGGAATGATTACATTCAAAATACAGGGTGGCCACAAAATAACTTTCCCTCTTTGGAGGCATCTGTAGCTAAAACCAATAAACGGAATGAGATCAAATTTTATTTTGAGACTTTTAAAGATATGGGGAGATGATTTCTGCGAAAAAAAAAATTTAGTACCAAAAGTCGCAGATAGGAGAAAATTTGGCGCTGGCGGAGCCGAAAACAAGCAGATAATTACATTAAATTATCTGCTTGTGGGGGTATTTGAAATACGTTGTGTATGTTGGTGGTGTTCCCAACTTGCATGTCTTGAAAGAGAACATAAAAAGGGCTGTTATGAACATCCAATCCGACTCCTTACGCTCAGCTGTAGAGCATGTCGCACACCGGATGCAATTTGTTGTACACAAGAAAGGTCAGCACGTTGAAAATCGTGTATGGGTCAAGGGGACCCTGATTCTGAAGAATGAAACATTATTTCCTGTGAGTTCAATCACTACATTGATTTGTGTGTCTCTCGCAAGTTGTTGGTTTAGTTTAATTATTATTCATATTATCATTGTAACGCGCCACATATCCAGCTGGAATGAGTGACGTGGCTGTCGCTTACACCGTCGAAATGTTATTATTCCATTTTATCTGCCTTTAATGTAATTATCCGCTTGTTTTCGGCTCCACCAGCGCCAAAATTTCTCCTATCGTCGCCTATTGGTACTAAATTTTTTTTTTCGCGGAAATCATCTCCTCATGCCTTCAAAAGTCCCAATATAAAATTTGGTCTCATTCCGTTTAGTGGTTTTAGCTACAGATGCCTCCAAAGAAGGAAAGTTATTTTATGGCCGCCCTGTATTAAGTAAGCGACCGATGGAGGATTCAATTTACAATTAATGAAAGAATTAACTGAATATACTCGTCCATTAAGTAAAATTCCCAAATCAAAAAATTCAAACGTTTAGTTTGTTACAGTTTGACATCGACCCCCCCCCCCCACGGAAATAACATATGTGTGAATGCCACCTTCAATATTGATTATTGCGATATCTTTCCTCTTCTGTACTTCGCACATGCGCAGTTCACTTTCTAAGGCAACGCCACCAATGACAAAGATAACTGACAGAATAGTTGAAAACTGCAAAGATGACAGTATATGTCTCACGAGTTCGTTGACAGGTGGAACTTATCGAAGACGGAGAAGAGCAAGACTTTAAAAGAGCCTCTAGCTAACAAATAAGTCATCCAGAGAATTGGAAGTGCCAGTCAAGGGTGTCCATCGAATAGGAAACAACACGTAAATTCACTCGACTAAATCGAACTTGTCATTGATTTGTAGTGTGGGGAAAAAAGAGAAAAAAAAAGGCATGTCTTGTAAGAATTTTCCAAAACTTATTACGCACTTTGTAAGACATTAACACGTACACTGATCTACAAGATAATAGAGGGACTTCAAAGTAAATGCATGGTGGTGATATCTGGTTTGTTAATTCCAGAGTTACGTGTCGTATTCCATCTATGAAAAGTATTTAGTAGAGCTGTAGTATATTAGTATTTAGTAGGATAATTTAGTAGGACCTCGAATAAGCGGGGTATTGTCATCTCGTACTTAGAAGTCTTTATGCACGTCATAGTGAGATGCGAGCTATTAGCTTAACGCGGCACTGTCCGTCGCGCAGTTCCACTGTTGTTTATATGCAGTTTGCGCCAGTAGTAGAGTGTTCGTAGTGCTTATCGTGTTTACTGGTCTCTTTAAATATTTGGACATTACAATTAAAGACGTAACATTTGTTAGAGTTTTTATTTTAGAACATTATTGGGGTTATGATAATGATATAAAACAAACAAATATACCTCTCGAGTCTGGGTACATCTGTTAAATGGTACTTGAAGAGCTTATGGACATCAGAAGTACTAGCATAAGATGCTATATCATTGGCCTTACCATTAGTGAGAGCGGTAATAGACAGCCCATTACCAAAAGTCATCTATCAATCACTATCGGCCGATAGTAGTGCCATCTCTGCCCATGAATGCGCTGGAAGACTTCAGGAAACTAGCGCCACCTTTCTTTGAGGCGAGGAAACCTCAGCCAAATTGCATTATCAAACTTCAAGGGATTCAAAGAGTGCAGAAATTTGGGTTTGTACTAGATCACCACAAAAGAGTGGTGGCAAGTGATGAATCCTGCTATATCCTTTGCCGATTGGGCAGTTGTCTGAAGCACGCTTTATGTGATGGTGTTGTTTTTCCTGATATGGACTTGAATCCACCTTTCGTTGTCATTATTAAAGGATGAATTTCAGTGGATATGCAAAACATGTGACAGTTTTTACGGAACACGTCATGTATCTTTGAGAATAACAATACTCATACCTGCAGGGGATATTCCATGTACGAGGGTGGTGTGAAAAGTTCTCGGCCTCGACCATAGATGACAACACTATCGGAAAGATTTTTTTTTAAGTTGGTACATCTGTTATAAGCATCCATGTAAAATTGCAAGCGATTCTATAAAGTAGTTTGTTTTATACAGCTGTCTGAAGCAAAAGTGTTGTCTGTATCCCTTGAAGTGGATAAAATTGAGTATCGTGCGGTTATAAAATTCTTTGTAAAAGAAGGTTGAACGCCAAAAGAAATTCATTCCAAGTTCATAAAAGTTTATGGGCACTCTTCTTCGTTTTCGACAATTGAGAAATGGGCTGCGAGTTTAAACATGGCCGTACCAGCCTTGAAGATGATCCACTTGAAGGACGTCCAAAAAGTGTAACAACACCAGAAATCATTGATCAAGTGCACGATATGGTATTCAATGACCGGCGAGTCAAAGTGCGTGAAATTGCTGGGTCTACAGGCATTTCAAAAGACCGTGTAGGATATATTTTGCATGAAGAATTGCAAACGAGAAAGCTTTGCTCAAGATGGGTGCCGCGCTTGCTTACAGCAGATCAAAAATGCACTCGCATGATAATCTGTGAACAGTGCTTGGAGCGTTTTAACAAGAATAAAACTGATTTTGTGCGTCGATTTATTACTGTGAATGAGACTTGGATTCACCATTACACACCAGAATCCAAAAAGCAGTGAAAACAGTGGAGAGAAGCCGGTTAATCAGCGTCAAAGAAGACAAAAGTCGGTTGCATCAGCAGGAAAGGTCATGACATCGGTGTTTTGGGATGCTAAAGATAATTAATGTTTATTAATTATCTTGAAAAGGGTAAAACAATAACCGGGGAATATTATTCCGATCTTTTAACCAGACTAGACAAAAAAATTCGTGAGAAAAAGACCCGGTTTGCAGAAGGAAAAAAATCGTCTTTCATCAGGACAATGCACCTGCCCACAAAGGTGTTTTGGCAATGGGAAAATTAAGGGTCTGCACTATGAATTGTTGGAACATCCACCCTATTCCTCAGATTCGGCTCCCTCTGACTTCTGTCTCTTCCCAAAACTAAAACTCTTCCTCGCTGGTTAGCGTTTTTCTTCGAATCAAGAGATAATTGCAGCTGTAGAGGGGTATTTTGCAGATCTGAGAACCACTACATGGAAGGGGTAATGGCGCTGGAGCATCGCTGTAATAAACGTGTTAGTTTTAAGGGAGATTATGTTGAAAAATAAAAATAATTTTAAAATTATAAATTCGTTTTTTCATTGTTAGGCCGAGAACTTTTCAGACCACCCTCATACGTTGATGATGTGGGAAAAATTGACTTCCGTGTATAGATTTTCAATAGACACGCTTAGTACAAACTTGAACGTTGAGAGTAAGACAAGCACTGATTTAGTCCACAAGGACATGGACTAGCAAAGTGCTGAGGTAATCAGGGATCCACCACTGCCTCGTTTTGAACTGGAGCAGCTATAAGTAGAATTTGTTGGTAACTGCGTGTATACTTTTGATTTGTTTCCTGTTTTATGGATTCATAAAACAGGAAATTATAATTATAATGCCAAGTAAAACCGTACAGAAACGTAATGCTTGTAAATATCGTAAAACATACCAACTAAAAGTATCATTATGTGTACAGCTCATTCACATTTCTTACAAAATGCAGCGTGAAGTATCCACGAGGTTCACTAACTAATGAAAATGCTATTCATACGTCATTGCCTTGACATTAGAAAAAATCACGTAGCTTTTAGCACTCTACTAACTAAATAAACTTGTAAATTGACAAAGTTACAAACACACCACCAATAAAATTAAAAAAAAAGCAGATTCAACACTAAGAATAGATTCCTAGCTCGCGAATTGACGTCTTACTCATGTCCCGCTGTTAATCAATGTCACTGTTAATTAGTTAGCGGTATAATCAGCTTCTAGTCGATCTTCAATGACATCGTCGGAACATGGCTGATAATTAATAGTTGTTAATTTAACAGTGAGGCATCCAGAAAGTCGATGCATAGGTTCCAGTGCAAAACTTCTCTTCTGTCGCGCCCTATGAATGTTATTCAAACTAGGGTGTTGAATTTTTATGTTTAGTATAGTTATATAGTGAGTCCTCCTTTGAAAAGTACGATCTGGCATTTAATAAAAATATAAAGAAAGAAATAATAAAGAATACACCACTACAATCAAGTAATTATTCTACTCAGAACATACGATTGTTGAGTTTATTTTTATTGTATTTTTCCAACTAACTCAACAATATCGTCTATTCACGTGACTGTCTTTGTTGAATATTTAGCATTGTTGAAACAAACACGACATGAAATAGACAAACAACAATGTATAAAGCTCAACAATTGTTTTATACATCGTTCATGATTGCAGCTCTTTTTAAAACATTTATTAACGAATTAATTACAAATAAAGGAACAATTACATTTTAAATTGGATTAAAACTTAGCATTAAAAACACTGTTTAGCTGTTGGCTATCCATGAGAACTTAGTAATGTCACTGTCCGAACTACGCACCTTTGTGTTGTTTGTGCAATAGCAGATGTTTCTCCCTTAATAAACTTAGGCAGGAGGATACAATGGAAGAGCCGCACGAGCCTTCGTGTTACCCTGCAATTTCCATTGGATTTCTAAGTGCACTGCGATATAATACAGAAAAGGTGGCAAAGGAACAGAGATCAATAGATAACAATGTAGCTTAGGATGGCTGTATGTGATGGGATAACTGCGGGGTTGGGGACTATCTTCGCTCGTTATTCATCACATCACGCGCCGGTTCTATTATCGATGTTTGTGTGACCTACTTGGTTCAAGAATTCGCGGATGACCTCTATGAAAATATCCCTTTGCTTCTAGCTCTGATGCTTACAAAAAAAAAAAAAAAAAAAAAAAAGGAAATATCGAATTTGTTGTAGACATTAAAATATTAAAATAAAATTAATTATTCTCAAAATTCACGTGATAGAAATATATCCTATTAGGTTTATTAGAGAAAAATTAAGTCAACTCCTTAAAGTATTATAAATATTATCAATTTGATTAGTCCTTATATTATCCTTATAAGGACTGGCTTAAAGGGGCTAAGCAAGAATGCTTTTCATCTTCCCCGTTATCTGTAGAGGACAGTGTAGGGATACGGTGTTATTGAGCAATTAAAGTTCTGATCATGGCAGGAGGGTAACAGCAATAGCCGAGCCTCAGTTAGAACTTCATTGGCTACAGCATTGCCATCCATTACCCTCCAAGGGTATTGGATTGTTGGATTGGATGAATCAATCACCGCATCTCACGGTCGATTGCTTCAGCGGCCATGTTTATGCAATTCCCTCAATTTGATTGTCAAGGAATTATTCATTATAATATTATGGCATAGTACTTTTAAAAAGGTGTACGGTGTATTTCTATTATATTAAAAAGTACTTTAAGATATTTTAAATGTTTAATCATGCATCATAAGAAATATATTTTTTCATTTATTGTTTTATAAATTAAACTAAATATTTATAAACTGTGTAGACTCCAGAATTAGGCACGTCATATTATCTTCTGAAACTAGTAAACATTTTATAAATATCAAGTTACTTAAATTATGGAGAGTCCATATCAGATGGTTTTGAGGGAGTCTTTTGTTTGTCAAGACCTGGTTCGAATCCGTTTTTTTTTTCAGTTAAACAGGTTTTCCAGTTAAACTCCTATTTTCTCAATATAGACAGAACATAAATGAGATTAATACGCAGTCCAGATGTGCTAAACCCATCCGTTTATTTAAAAGCTGCATCACATGAGAATAAAGAAAGTCCCGCCAGTCGTATAGGCGGGCCATTCTCACTACCGACAAACTTTAGATTTGGTAATCAGCATCTGTTTTCTCAGATCGAGTACGCTAATGATCACTTGGGGGGGGGGGGGGGCTGAAAGATAAATCCACACTTCCATCTCTCCTTTCAAGCCACGAGTTCTTGAAACCCCCCCCCCCCCTTCGCTTGTCATATTGCATTCCGAGTAAACAATGGATATTTCAACAATGTCCAAGTCCCGTGGTGAGCTGGCGCCAGCACCATAAGAATAGAGCTAATTACTCGATCAAGTGATGTCGGTAGATGGCGTCGGTGCTTCTGGAGATGAACGGAAGATAGTGGGAAGGAAAACAAAAGCAGAAAATGTCTTGGCAAGGGTTTATGAGCTGTTCCATTACCTTTAAATGATGGGATAACAACAATCTAGTTCTGGCAGCTTGGACAAATGGCTGTAATCATAGCCAACAGCAAAACGTGTGCATTTGTTCAGAAAAATTCTGTGCTTTTCCCATTCTACTGAGTTTATTACCATCTGAGGATGACGAACTTAGTTTTTTTTTATTTAATTTTTTCATATATATAGCTTTATTTTTCGTTAAGGAGATCTTTCTCCATTTATTCACTTCAATCTGATGTCAGGGTCGTTTGGATTTTTTTTTTTTTTTTTTTTTTTTTAATATATATAGCATTGATTTGTGTCAGTGACGTCATACCATTGCACTTCCGTTCCCATTGTTCCATTTCCCTTTTTTGTATCTATTATTCAACTGTGGGTTCCTACTATTGTTTCCAGAGTTAACTTTCTTAGCGTAACCAGTCAATGTTATGTCTTGTTTGCTTCCATCCAAGAAATTTTGTTCCAGACAGGTTTATACGTCCTTTAAGGCCTCATCCACAAAGTAAACGCTGTCAAGGAATTCACCGATGACCTCTTATCGGCAAAGTCAATAATGGATGCGGATGATCCCCCCCCCCCCTTTCAATCTCCAGCGACCTGTGGGTTGTAAGTGCATCAGTCTATTTGACGCACAGAAATAACATATACTACACAGATGGCCGAAGATTTTAATGAAGTTTTCAGACCCTCGAGCCAGGTGAAAGCCTCGATAATATCGTTAACACCTTCGCAGTTCAAAATGAGATATCTGCAAGCCTTCGGGCCTCTAAACAAGTGATGGAAGTACGTGAAATAAAAAGTGGGAGAACATAATACAGGTTATGCAAATTGAAAGCAAGATGTACCAGGAAAACATTCTAGAGATTTTTCCGACCACACAACTAATTCTCCAGTTTTTTTTTTTTTTTTTTTTTTTTTTTTTTAATTCTCAGCGGGTCATTCTTCCAAATTCTTATCAATTGACCATTCACCAGTCTCCCATTGAGTCAATATTTATCTCAAATATGCCTTCTACAATCCTTTTTAGCTTCTACTCCATAGTTAATCGAAATAATTGGGATAGCTATTCTGCGCATGCGCATTCTAAGTTCCGTCTCCATAGATGGCAATCATTGAGGGGGTTTTTAAATATGAAACGCTTCTGGCTATCGTAGTTTACATTCCAACAGAACGAGTTCTGTTTGCCTTGCAAAACTTTGAAATATCTTAGAGTTTGCCTTTTTTTTTATAGTTTATTTTCTTCCCTCTTTCTCTGAATACACACACACGATCTTCTGTTAGCATAAGCACATTTAGAACTTACCGAAGCTAGTAACAAAATTACTTGGCCGAGGAATCACTGTTGCTATGGTAACGAACAAGAATTGAGAAAAAATAGCTTGTTTATAAAAATGCTCTAAAAGACTCCAGATATTGCCGGCATTTGTTAAAAGATTAAAACAGCGTATCTAAGGAAATTTTTTTAATTATCATTCTTCTCCTAAAGTACATTATCATTTGCCTCTGTGTTTTTCATAAACAATACTTTATGAAAAGTATTACACATAATCCGAAACAGTCAACGTTAGTTTCCCAATGTTTGCCATATATTGTGACGTCATCATTGTTATAGCAACAATTGAACGTGTAGGTTCATTTGTAACAATGAAGGTATTTAGATGGATTTCGAAACACGTGTAGCAATTGTTCTTTTCATTTTGTTGATTCATCCAAACAGCCAATGTCTTAGCCAATTTCATGTGGTCTTTGACCTTTGACACAAGTACACCTTTTTAACGGTTCTTAAAAGTTTTCGCAGCCCAATTAATCGAATCCATGTGGATTACTTTTATTAAAAATTCGGCATCTTCAACAATTCTAAAAGAAAATGCGTACAATCCTTGAATTCTTTGCTACTTTGTTTTATTTCTTTTCCGGTTTGCTAAGTTAGTTTGGACGGCACCAATAAAACTGTTTCCGCGTAGCTACAGCGTGTTCGTTACCCCCCATTCAGAAGGATGAGTGTACGGTGATTTGATTTCGACCCATCACTCCTATCGAGATGGACCTACGGCGAGTCTTCGTGTGGAATGGGTTCCGCAATAGAAAACGAAGTTAACAACCCCAGAATAAAAAAAAAGACTTTTTTTTTAGCTTGAAGGGAGAATTCTCATTCTGTAGAAATTTAGCGAAGAGCCTCAGGAACTAAATACCCTCTCTGAGATAAGGAGTTTGTAGTACTTTCTATCTAGTGCTTCTTAAGTACTTCACACTATTCGTATTCCTCTTGTACATCCTCTGTCCAAAAAGAAACCGAACTTTTCGAAAATAGAAGAAATTGGTGGCGCCATCTGTTGTATCTTTTTTGTTGTCGAAAGCGGCAACCTTCATTAGTGTTGTGTCAACTATTTATGACATTTGTTTCATTAGAAGCCGAGTTATAGTGCCAAGAGTGACAGTGTGTTTTGACGAACAGAGAGCTGCGATTGACTTTTGTGTTAAACTTGGTAAAGTTTTACCGACACGCATCAAATGCTTCAGAAAGTATACGGTGATGAATGCGTATCCCGTACTCAAGTTTACGAGTGGTTTAAGCGATTTCAGAGTGGTCGTGAGACGCTTGAGGACGACGAAAAGCTGGACAGTCCAAAAACTGGACCGACCGAAGTTAACATCCAAAAAGTGCGTGATTTCATCAAAGAAAACACGAAGTCGTCCGTGAGATTGATTGAAGATGAATTGGGGATTCCAAAATCAACTGTGCACAACATTTTGACCGAGAGTTTGGGCCTTCGTCAATTGAATTCGCGATTTGTTCCCCACAAGTTGACCGACGACCAAAAAATGTATCGAATTGAACACTGCAAGGACCTCATTAGAAACGCGCGTAAGGACTCAAACGTCCTTGAAACGACCGTTACTGGTGACGAAACTTTTTTGAGCATGAGCCCGAAACAAAGCTCCAGAGGGCTGAGTGGAGACCACCAGAAGAGGGGGCATCCGAAAAAAAAAGTCGCTTGGAGAAGTCAAAAGTAAAGACAATGCTGATTTGTTTCTACGATTCCAAGGGAATTATCCACAAGGAATTCATTCCGCCTGGCCAAACGGTCAATGGTGAGTTTTATCTCGAAGTTTTGAAGCGATTGATAGCGAGAATTCGTCGTGTACGGCATGAATATCGTGACGACCGACCGTTCGTCAAAACACACTGTCACTCTTGGCACTAGAACTCGGCTTCTAATGAAACAAATGTCATAAACAGTTGACACAACACTAATGAAGGTTGCTGCTTTCGACAGCAGAAAGATACAACAGGTGGCGCTACTAGTCTCTTCTGTTTTCGAAAAGTTCGGTTTCTTTTTGGACAGAGAGTGTAAAATCTTTTTCTAAAAAGCATTTATTACGCAAAATAAATTGGAATATTTGTTTTTAGACATCTCCTTCCGTAGGTGTGTTATGTACGCATATTTCGCATGCATCATCAATGGACAGCTTTAGTAAACACTCTTTAGGATCAACTTTCGGTTGTCAAGAAGATGTAACTACAGTTGTGCATGTCAAAGAGTGAGGCAACAGCTGCGCTGTTTCAATGTGTGCTTACAGCAGGCATTTGTCAAAGCATGCGATGTTGCTTAACATTTTCAAGGGATGCGACTAAAACTTTGCTTTGTCAAAAATAGTAACTAGAGTCATGTATTGCCAGGGAATGGTACTACACACACACACAACGTTTATTGCAAAATAGCGTAACGGCTGCGAGGCACATAAGTCTTGGTCTAACACTCAATGAATTCAAAATGTCTTTTACATACCGGCAATACAACGTTCGTGCAATTGAGCTCTAAATTGGATAAAACCTGTCACTTAAGTACTTTTCTATCAAATGGTCATCCCCAGAGGTAGGAAATGACTTGCATGTGCTTCATTTGGCATTTTTACGTAGCTCTTCAGACAGTTTGCGCATTAAAGGAACCTAATTTATGTTTATTGCCTACTGGAATTGTTGGTACTCACCAAATCGATGACAGCAACAACAAACGAGAAAGAAATGGGTTTTCAAAGAAATAAAAGACAAGTAAAGCGTTCTCACATTCAATAAAAACCCCTTGATTACGTCATTAATCTTTCGTTTCTGAAAGCAAAAAAAAAACGCACAAAAAAAGCAAAATTCCACCTCTACAAAGGTACTTCCATAATATACAGAAAATGCATTGAAATGACTTGAATTTTCCGATGTGTTCATTTAAAATTATTTAACACATTTTAATTAAAATTGCTTGATAGCTCGGGACTATAAGATTAAAATTAAAGTTCAGGTTAAGCTATTGACTTGAATATTTAGTTTTTAGATAGAATAAACTCTATTCTATAGCAGTGTTTCACAAACTTTCAGCACTTGCATACCCCTTTTAAAATTTTAATGACACCGACCTCAGGAAAAGACAGTTTTAATGTAATTATCCGCTTGTTTTCGACTCCGCCAGCGCCAAAATTTCCCCTATCGGCGACTTTTGGTACTAAATATTTTTTTCGCCTTCAAAAGTCTCAATATAAAATTTGGTCTCATTCCCTGAAGGCAGTTCTAACAACCAGATGCGGCCCTAACGGAGGTCAGTCGATACATGCCAAGACACACATTTTGCTGATAATTTCTCTTTATGTATTGGAAATTATCTACAGAATAGACACGCACTTATCTGCGACAAAAATATTCAAGGAAAAAAAATAATCGAAATAAAAATAAAAGAAAAAAAAAACGTTCCCTCGATCTTTTAAGTACTTCAAGGGGTACGCGAGCAATGTCCTGTCGTCAAGTAAATTTATTTTGCCGCTATGCAATACTATAAGACAACACTACATGTTTTTGATTGTCTGTGAAAATACTAGTGGTGGTGGGCAGAGATGGCGTTGGTGTGGATGATGTGGTTCGCTGTAGTTGTGGATTTGAGCAGTGAAGACGGAAAGTTTTAGAGTATGCCCCTCCATCCCTGTCTCCCAAGAACTGTTAAAATTGTATACGGAGGAGGGCAATTCGTCTAAGGTGATCACAAAGACTTCAATCTTTCTCTTAGACACTCTGTTTCTGCTTTTTTTTTTTATAGATACGTTGATGGGCGTGGCCCCACCAAACTAACCATTCCTGTTCTCATCACGCACAGTTCAACTTCAAACATATGGAATCAATAATAAATTTAGTTTAATTCTTTATCCAAGTGTGAGCAAACAAAGTTTGCGCCTGAAGTATCTTCAACACTGAGGCAACTCGTGGTAGTAGCTCTTCGCTTTATGCATAACATTATACATGTCTGCAAGGAGATGTGCTTTGCATTATGGGAGATACTAAGACAGGGAGAGATGACAGCTTGGTCCACCTTTACAACGAGTTGCCTCAGTCCTGAAGATATTTTCAGGCGCAAACTTTGTTTGATTACACTTGGATAAAGGATTAAACTAAATTTATTATTTAAACTAAAGGATTAAACTATTATTATAGTCTAACCAAGTGGAAAAAACTTCCATCTTTCTCTAAATCCAGAGTATTTTAATTATAAGGTCGTACACCTTTTAGCAACTCGTATAGGTAAATATGACTTTTCCATTGCTTCCATCTTAGCATCACCGGAGAATAATACCATACCCTTGGAGGATAATGGATGGCAATGCTGTAGCCAATGAAGTTCTAACTGAAACTCGGCTATTGCTGTTACCCTCCTGCCATGACCAGAGCTTTAATAGCTCAATAACACCTTATCCCTACACTGTCACTACAGATAACGGGGAAGATGAAAAACATTCTTGCTTCGCCCCTTTAAGCCAGTCCTTATAAGGATAAGGACTTAGCATTACCAGCTCTGGGTCTGGCTCCCACTGAAGAGACCTCAATAAAGGTCGAAACTAGTCTGGGTGGCCATTCCCTTAATGCATAGCATTATACATATCCGCAAGGAGATGTACTCTGCATTATGGGAGATACTAAGACAAGGAGTGATGAGAGCTTGGTACACCTTTGCAAAGAGTTGCCTCAGTCCTGAAGATACTTCAGGTGCAAACTTTGTTTGCTTACACTTGGATAAAGGATTCAACTACATTTATTATACTCTAACCAAGAGGGGAAAAACTTTCAAGATCGAATCAAGTTCTCGTCTTTTTCCATCTTTTATTCTTTGGATGCTTTCCGCAATGAATCCAACTCCAACTTTTCAAAAAACATGTTCCCTTCTTTCTCCTTAACGACATATTCTGTAGTCTTGTATTAAGGGTTTTGTGAACTCTCGTGTTTGGCTATTACGAAAACAAAATGTTCTTAGATCTTTTATTTATTTATAGGTAAGGCAAGACAGAGTCCATCGGGATTTTCCTCCTGGTAAACAGAGGATAAAGTGGATCCTGGACCCATCTATTTGAAAACCAGAAGTTGTTACCATTATTGGTAAAAACTTAAAGTTTTCTAACTTAGAACTCGGTAAAAATTAACATTTCAGTACATTTTAGACAACAGAATTATAATTTCTTCTGGATATTTGACAATACTTGTGGCGTGATTGGTTTGGTTTTTATTGAAAAATATGGTTTTCTCTGTAACGTGGATCCTTTTTTTTTTTGGAGAGATCGCGATTCTTATAAGAAATTTAATGTCTTATACGAATGGGGATTTAGTACCAAAAGTCGCCGATAGGGGAAATTTTGGCGCTGGCGGAGCCGAAAACAGTCAAATATTTGCACTAAACGCAGGTAAAAAGGATTATGCAAATTTAACTGTGTGCGCGTGACAGAAGCAGCGCCACCAATTCCACTTAAACAGGGATTATCCGCTTGTTTTCGGATCCGCCAGCGCCAAAATTTCCCCTATCGGCGACTTTTGGTACTAAATCTTTTTTTTCGCGGAAATCATCTTCCCATGCCTTCAAAAGTCTTAATATAAAATTTGGTCTCATTCCGTTTATTGGTTTTAGCTACAGATGCCTCCAAAGAGGGAAAGTTATTTTATGGCCATCATGTACATGCCGTGAACAGACATATTTAAAAGTTACCCAATACAGACGATTAATTGAAATGTTTTCCTATCAACAATGCATTTAAACTGCTTTCTGAGACAAGACTATTGTTTAAAGTATTTTCGTTATCAACAATCACTTGTAGGCTGCTAATTGCAGGCGATTGTTCCAAATATTTTCCCAACAATTCCCATCCAGTACATCAATTATTCTACGCCAGCAGAACTATATTTTATGTGTTTCATTTGTTGGCCGTGGTTCAACAATTGCGTGACAAAAATGACCTTCAACTTATTAATGCTATATCGGGAAAGTCTTAGAAGCGAAGAGGCCATTTTTAGATGATAAATACGCAGGTATTCATTTACTTCAGCAATTTACAGAATGAGTTAGTTGGAAGGAAGACAGTGAGCTATTACCTTCATTTTTCACAGGCTTTGATTGCAGCTAATTCAATCAGAAATTTCGGGCTATAATAAGAAATAAATACGTACGTAAACAGATTTTAATGATGAATAACAGCAACGGATCGGATAACATTCCATAGTGAACTGCAATGAATAAATTAGTTCGACAAATGCTGAACAGAAATAGTCACTATCCATTATACACCCTCTGTCCAAAAAGAAACCGAACTTTTCGAAAATAGAAGAAACTAGTGGCGCCACCTGTTGTGTCTTTTTGTTGTCGAAAGCGGCAACCTTCGTTAGTGTTGTGTCAACTATTTATGACATTTGTTTCATTAGAAGCCGAGTTATAGTGCCAAGAGTGACTGTGTGTTTTGACGAACGGTCGGAAAATGAGTTCAAACAGAGTGCTGCGATTGACGTTTGTGTTAAACTTGGTAAACGTTTTACAGAAACGCATCAAATGCTTCAATAAGCATACGGGGATGAATGCTTATCCAGTACTCAAGTTTACGAGTGGTTTAAGCGATTTCAAAGTGGTCGTGAGACGTTTGAGGACGACGAAAAGCCGGGCCGTCCAAAAACTGAACTGAACGAAGTTAACACCCAAAAAAATGCGTGATTTCATCGAAGAAAACCCGAAATCGTCCGTGAGATTGATTGAAGATGAATTGGGGAGTCCAAATTCAACTGTGTATAACATTTTGAAGGAGAGTTTGGGCCTTCGTAAATTGAATTCGCGATTTGTTCCCCACAAGTTGACCGATGACCAAAAAATGTATCGAATTGAACACTACAAGGACCTCATTAAAACCGCTCGTAAAGACTCAAACTTCCTTGAAACGATCGTTACTGGTGACGAAACGTGGTGTTTTGAGTATGAGCCCGAAACAAAGCGCCAGAGTGCTGAGTGGAGACCACCAGAAGAGGGGCATCCGGAAAAAAGTCGCTTGTAGAAGTCAAAAGTAAAGACAATGCTGATTTATTTCTACAATTCCAAGGGCATTATCCACAAAGAATTAGTTCCGCTAGGCCAAACGGTCAATGGTGAGTTTTATCTCGAAGTTTTGAAGCGATTGATAGCGAGAATTCGTCGCGTACGGTATGAATATCGTGACGACCGACTGTGTGTCAAAACACACTGTCACGTTTGGCACTATAACTCGGCTTCTAATGAAACAAATGTCATAAACAGTTCACACAACAAAAAGATACAACAGGTGGCGCCACCAGTTTCTTCTATTTTCGAAAAGTTCGGTTTCTTTTTGGACAGAGGGTGTATATGCGAAGATGATGCTGCTCAAAGCAATAGTTTTGGATGGTTTCGTAGAGATTGATGGCAAGAAATAGAAATATAAAGTGAGTTTGCTATTCTTAAAGCAATTATAGCACTTTGAAAACCCATCGTTTGCTTGCCAATGAATGGAATAACCATGCAGATGCCGATGATTCGCTAAAGATGAACAGGGTTTAGATTCAGTAACGATATTTGAATAGAGATAAATTGCTACGTCATGTATGATTCAGTGGGAAGGCCATTTAACATAATGGAATGCATTGAGATACGTAAAAGTTTGCGGAAATATTTTCTGAATATTTTTCAAGAATTTTTTCATTTTACATTTGAGATTTTTATCGTCTACCAAAGAAACCTTAAGTAAAAGTTTCTATAAAAAGCTTAAAATCCCGTAGTTTCTTAAATAATAAACGCTAAAGTGTTTGAAATGCCAAGAAAGAAATACTGACGTCATAAATAGAAAGATTTTCCTGAGATTAGTTTGGAACTACCACCACGCTATGGTTCACAATACAGGTTAGTGACATTGTGCTACCACGAGCCAGTTCCACGTGCTTAGTTGTGTTCTCAATAATGTACAAATCGATAGGAAGTTTATTTCAGCCACCTGGCAACATTCCAAGCGTGTGACGTAACAACGTTCATTTCACTCGCTTTCTCTGTCATTGTTACCAACGCGCATGCTCACTAGCTGCAAACTCTAGTACAGTGTTAGAGCAACTGTATAATTTAGACATTAGCAGCAGCTGGGAACGATAGAGTGTCTGCGAACGAGGTGGATCAGATCTTTTTTTTATTCGATTTATTTTTTATATTACAACATTTACTATATTTGTCCATGTATTTATTCAGTGCGCTAAATGCAATAAATTATGGTAATAAAATACATAAATTATTGTTATAGTTCATCGTATCTTTTGAGAATAGACTCGAAATGATTCAAATATATATGGATGCTCCATAATTTCTAAGAATACATTTGTATTATTATATTCATACCTGGACACGTCAAAATTGGTTTAATATTGTAAGAAATACTTTAAGGAAACACATTTTCCTGTTTTGAGGTATCAGAACCTGGATTTTCCTGGAGGAAAAAGCTAAACACCTCCGCATGAGACCGGTTAACTCACCCTTAACTGAAAAATCCTGATGAAGGTTCGCTTCATTACACGGGATTCGAATTCATGTGTTTTAAACTAAATCATTTGCTAGGGACTTCCAAACACTCCTACAGACGAATGCAACAGCAAGGGGTCATCCTCAGGATGACCCCAGCTGCTTCAAATTCACACTTGCTGTTGCATTATAGGTACCACCCCCACAACCATCAAGTATAATCTTTTTATAGGCTGACTAGGGGATCTTCCCCCCCCTCCCCCCGAGTTCCAGGCTGGTAAGCCGGTTCTCCTTCATTGTTTTGAGACAACAATGTGCTTGTCTCATGAAGGCAAACCCATTGTTGGACGTTTCAAAACAATGAAGGGAAAAAACGTGACATAAAAACGTTTCAAATTTCGGCTTATCTTTATATATATATAGAATAGATTTAAATGGCTCAAGTCCCGGATAACCAACACAAAATTCTACCAAACAAAAGATATTACGTGAACAAAGAATCAATGGTTTCCATCCAAAACTTTCCAAGCGTCCTTGGTTCTCTAGTATGTAGACGAAAGAAATAAAATTATCCCTTTCACATCGTGACCACCATCCCAACCCTTTAAAGAGTAGAAGCATTTAAGAATCATCCCCCATCTCCGCACACTGAAGCTGAAACCAGTCCTTTGAAAAAAAAAAAAAAAAAGACACTGAATAAATTCTAAATTTAAACTTTATTAAATAAATAATAATTAACATAATTATTAATTATATCAATTATTAATTTAAATTAATTTAATTTTTTATTTAAAAATTTTCACCCTACCCTATGTAAAGTCATGAGTCGTATGTCTATCTGTGTCTTTGGGGTACGTTTTATTGTTTATCTTGTAAAGGGGAAGAACCACACTGAGTTTCCAGGAGAAAAAATACTTCAATTACTTTTCCCGAAGACTTGTGAGTTCCTCTGATTTTTCTTGAAGCATTTGAAGAGGCAATGACGTACACAATGACGTCACATCACCCAATGAAAATATTTTCTTGGGGAGCTTCGAATTTATCTTCGGAAACAGAGTTTGCTATATTTTAATAGCATTAATATTCTTGAAAAAAAAATGAATTTAGTGTAAACAAAAACGAATTACAATAACTTAATTACCGAGGCTACAAAAAATAAATTAATCAGGAAAATTTAAACACAAAATTTATATGAAATAGATGTTGATCTTTGTAGGGATGTTAGATACCAGCCTGGAAGGTAGATGAGTGATATTAACTACATCTTTATTTTCTTCACACGCATGCGCCAAATCAATTTCCGGGCAACACAACAACTGGCGTTTATTCATTAATATATATATATATATATATATATATATATATATATATATATATATATATATATATATATATATATATATATATATATATATACACACACACACACCCTCTGTCTAAAAAGAAACCGAACTTTTCGAAAATAGAAGAAACTAGTGGCGCCATCTGTTTTATCTTTTTGTTGTCGAAAGCGGCAACATTCATTAGTGTTGTGTCAACTGTTTATGACATTTGTTTCATTAGAAGCCGAGTTATAGTGCCAAGAGGGACAGTGTGTTTTCAAGACCGGTCGAAAAATGAGTTTCAAACAGAGAGCTGCGATTGACTTTTGTGTTAAACTTGGTATAAGTTTCTCCGAAACGCATCCAATGCTTCAAAAAGCATACGGTGATGAATGCTTATCCCGTACTCAAGTTCACGAGTGGTTTAAGCGATTTCAAAGTGGTCGTGAGACGCTTGAGGACGACGAAAAGCCAGGCCGTCCAAAAACTGCACTGAGCGAAGTTAACATCCAAAAAGTGCGTGATTTCATCAAAGAAAACTCGAAATCGTCCGTTAGATTGATTGAAGATGAATTGGGGATTCCAAACTGAACTGTACACAACATTTTGACCGAGAGTTTGGGCCTTCGTAAATTGAATTCGCGATTTGTTCCCCACAAGTTGACCGACGACCAAAAAAGTATCGAATTGATCACTGCAAGGACCTCATTAAAAGACTCAAACGTCCTTGAAACGATCGTTATTGGTGACGAAACGTGGTGTTTTGAGTATGAGCCCGAAACAAAGCGCCAGAGTGCTGAGTGGAGACCACCAGAAGAGGGACATGAGAAAAAAAGTCTCTTGGAGAAGTCAAAAGTGAAGACAATACTGATTTGTTTCTACGATTCCAAGGGTATTATCCACAAAGAATTCGTTCCTCCTGGGCAAACGGTCAATGGTGAGTTTTATGTCGAAGTTTGGAAGCGATTGATAGCGAGAATTCGTCGCGTACGGCATGAATATCGTGACGACCGACCTTTCGTCAAAACACACTGTCACTCTTGGCACTATAACTCGGCTTCTAATAAAACAAATGTCATAAACAATTAACACAACACTTTCTACAATAAAAAGAAAATGGACAGAGCAAACGAGTAACATATCCCGCAAGTCAGAATCAAGTTAGTTACAGTATGTGATATTATCAACAAATATAAAAAAAGAAATAGCCAATTATCGCTGAGAGAAAGAGCCCGGATGAATTGCATTTACAGTAATGTGTGGAGACCTCATAAACAACCATTGAGTGAAGCAATAGTAGCTGAACACAAAACATTCAACTCGAATTATCCGAAACATTTCATAGCACTGCCTGTCACAATGCATTTCACAACTGATCCAGCGATGCAGCTGTTCCACATTACCTCATCCCCACGCTACCTAGCCATCTACATCGGAAACTAAAACACTTATATCGGCTACCAGCACACGAAAACTGTTAGTAAAACATTAATGGCGTATAACAACGAGAGAAAATAATAAAACTCCGCTTTGAAGCCAGTGATAGATTACTCACCGCCCATGTAGCAAACATTTACTTGAACAATTTTCCAACAGATGCACACGCAGAAAAATATCAACCGATGTAAATAATCAATAACGATATCATTAAATAGTTCAAAAAGTGTTTACTTGTAGTTTCAAGGATAGTAGGATTATTATGTCCATCCTCGACGTTATTAGCCCTACAGTAGTTGCTAGGGTTGAAGAAATCTGACTTCAAACTCTATCGATGACACGAGAATCCTTGAAGATTTTCAAGCAATGGTAAATAGCAAGATCGTTTTGATGCAATTTACACCGAAGAAACTCCGGCTAGAAGACTAATGGATTTCTCAATTGTGTGTTCTTTGGTTGGTTGGTTTCTTTACAGGACATCTTCGAATTCAATGCGTGCCTTGTCAAATTATCTGAGGCTAAAAGGTAGCAGTTAACAACTGGAATGATTTTAAGGACACTCCGAGGCATTGATGCTATTAAATGGTCGAAATATTTTGGACTGAAAACAACAATCATCGCTGGGTTTTGACTACGTCATAAGACAACCAATAACAATGAATTGTCACGTTCCTGGTACGAGCCTCGTGCTAGCAATGACGATCGGACATTACCAAGGATGGATTGTGCTAAAATATTGTTTAAAATGTCTTTGTCCTACCTAAAATATCAAAGTAGAAAACCAAACATTATTGAACAGGATTCAAGTCATCTGTCGTAAAACATAAGATGATCAAACTCTTCAATAAGACGCACTTCAATTCTTTCCCACCCAGTGACAAGAACTGGACATCAAAAGGCTCGTGCAATGTAATGTGCTGAAAAGATCCCTTTAACGCTGATCATAGGCTTCCAATCCCCTCATTATTTGTATCTCCGAACTAATCTCAAAAGTCTGGAGAAAGAAAATCTTGTGCTTACTGTATTTCCTGTCAACAAACTGTCCACCTTATTACCATCTGCTAAGGATAGTCTCTCTGGGGAGCGGTGCCATCTGGGTAAACCGGAAGTGCGAGCGACAAGATACGTTACGAACACCAATACACATTCACTGTGCCTGTGAACAACACGGAGTTGAATCAGACCACAGACTTTGGGCGAAGACATGCCTTATCCACATACGAATGACAAAATAAAAAATATATTTTTTATTTTGTCATTCGTATGTCGCAAGTTTTCTAACGTTTAAAGTTAACGTCTTAAGAACAAATCATTTGTCATAGTACACAAGCCATCGACCTATTATCAGCTAAATAAATGTCTTATTTCGCTTATTTGATTATTAATGTTATTATTATTCGCCAAAACTAGAAATGAATAATTGCTAACATGTAAGCTTATCTACACATCGTTCCACTGGCATAAGAGGATCTATTATGTGCTGAGAAAATACTCTCCACACCAATCACTACAATTATGTAGCGCTTTTGCCAGTGTACAGTCTATTCATTGATTTATGATGAACGACTAGAACTAGGATTCCTTGATGACGTTTATTTTCGTTCCTGAAGTGTTGTTCGAAGTGGATGGTCTTGTTCTCGCTGTACCTACAGGTGTGTTTATTTATCTATGGAACCCAGGGAGGCTGTATGATGATAGTTTTTTTATCAATCCAACTAGAGGCTGCAGAATATGCACAATGACTTGTGTGAGTTCTCTTGCAGATCTGTTGAATTAGCTGCCATCTTCTAAGACGTTTCTGGCCAGGACATTGCTGTAAATTTCATGTTTTCTGGTAGTTGGATACTACTGTGATACTACTATAGCTCTGTAACAGGCCAGTAGGCCTAATTCCATATTCAAACTTCTAGTGAATATTTAAATGAAAATGAATTCTCCTTCGATGAAACTCGTGTCAACGTCCCCTTATATAATGTTATTCACAATCTGGAAAAACATGGATTCAATTTTAAGGTACAATCATGTAGTGTAACCATGACAACTCTTCCGTTTGAAGAGTTTGAAGTCTTCATCCTTCGGTGATGAAAATGGATGTTGAATTTGGCACCATCACGATTGCATTTAGAGGGTTTGAGTGATGAGAGGGAAATCTTAGTTAGCCAAAATTCTTTAGAATGTAAACTGCTTCTCAAAACGTGGACTTCACTTCAGGGGCCCACGTTTTGAGAGTGTTATCACTTTAAGTTGTAACACTGGAACTGGAATGCTCAACTAGACATTCTCTAGCAGAGCGTAAACGAGGTGATGGGTATTATTTGAGAGGATTCGATGAATATTTCGATTTTATCATATACAGTATTAGTTTTGCATAAGAATTACTCGAAGAGAGATGGATTTGTTTTATGACATACCTGGCCTTCAGCCTTAGATGAGAATGTACGTCATAAAGATGATTTGAAAGAGTTGCGACTTTCAACGTTATCTTTAAGATAAGATGATCAAATTGGTTCAGAAAGTGGGAAGAAAAAAACATTCAAGGACATATAAACCTACAGACGAATGCGGAAGCCACCGAGAGCTTCTAGAGTAGGCCATATAAAAAAATAAAATATTTACAAAGAATTAAATGAATATAAATGGGATGAAAAAAAAGTAAACATCAATACTCGAACTCCCATAACTCACGTTCAATACTAAAGCGTTAACGTTATGTAGGGTGAAAGAGATTTAGGAAATGAGGGGGGAAAATGTATTTTACTTCATATTTCTATTATACACACACACACACACACACACCCAGTAGCGTCGCGTGCCCATTTTGATCGGGTATGCTGTCGTGTGGCTTATGCAACCCTCAACAAAATTCACGTTAATTTCACCACATTTTTATCGATGTATGTAAGTTTTAAGAGTTGATCTTAATTGGTCCAATGCATTTGTTGGTTAGTATATATATATATATATACTAACCAACTGGGCTCCTTCTGGGGTTCTTCAGATCTCAAAAATCCCCTTAATTCTTCTTCTAACACTTCTCTAAACAACCCCTTTGTATTTGTTTCGTTTTCTGCCACTAACGTATCTCCCAACACGTACTTTTTTCTCTTTAGTGCTTCTTGGTGTTTACCCAACATTTCTCATACTTACAGGAAAGAGCACTTTATACGATGGCAATCTTTAACTTCTCCTAGAGGATTAAAAGATTTTTCGGTAGTTACTGGACGCCAAAAAGACGAAGTAACGTTTAAGATTTTCATCCTTTTTTTCTCGAAGATGATAAGTGGCGATTATGATAGCAATACTTCTATAGTTACAACAACGAAAAAGATTACTTCATCGTAAACCCAGATTTCGGCTGATAATCCCTCTTTGCTTAGCAACAGAATAAACAAAGGATTTATAAACCAATAACCTACTAGGAACAATGCTGACATTAAACACAACCTTGTGTTAAGTACTGAGAATGAAAATAGAAATCGGAAGCCATCATTTGGTTATACATTAATGTAATGACGAAATAATAACAACCAATATATAAGTGATCGTATAAAGGGACCAAATACCATTTTTAGTGATTTTTTTTTCATTATCGCAAAATTTGAATCTGTACATTTGTACACCTTCTGTCCAAAAAGAAACCGAACTTCTGATAGAAAATAAAACACACGCCAATTATAATTATTCCAATCATTTATTTCAATCAATATACTCTCCCTCAGCTTCGATACAGCGATTGGCACGGTCAATTAATTCTTTAAATGAGTTTTTTATATCCAACACACAAACTTGGTTTTTGCTCAAAAACTGTCTCACAATGTTCGAACGATGAGATGGTGCAAATGCGACTAACTGCCTGCATCACGATATTCATGCCGTACGCGACGAATTCTCACTATCAATCGCTTCAAAACTTCGAGATAAAACCATTGACGTTTGGCCAGTTTTGAGTCCTTACGAGCGGTTTTAATGAGGTCCTTGCAGTGATCAATTCGATACATTTTTGGTTGTCAGTCAACTTGTGGGGAACAAATCGCGAATTCAATTTACGAAGGCCCAAATTCTCGGTCGAAATATTGTGTACAGCTGATTTTGGAATCCCAAATTCATCTTCAATCAATCTCACGGACGATTTCGGGTTTTCTCTGATGAAATCACGCACTTTTTGGATGTTAACTTCGCTCAGTCCAGTTTTTGGACGGCCCGGCTTTTCGTCGTCCTCAAGCGTCTCACGACCACTTTGAAATCGCTTAAACCACTCGTAAACTTGAGTACGGGATAAGCATTCATCACCGTATTCTTTCTGAAGCATTTGATGCGTTTCGGTAAACATTTACCAAGTTTAACACAAAAGTCAATCGCAGCTCTGTTTGAAACTCATTTTCCGACCGTTCGTCAAAACACACTGTCGCTCTTGGCACTATAACTCGGCTTCTAATGAAACAAATGTCATAAACAGTTGACACAACACTAATGAAGGTTGCCGCTTTCGACAACAAAAATATACAACAGGCGGCGCCACTAGTTTCTTCTATTTCCTAAAAGTTCGGTTTCTTTTTGGACAGAGGGTGTAGATTATGTATTGAAGATAGTTTTATTTATTGTCTGGTGTAATTCATGATTTAGTATTATTTGGCTTAATGTTATTTTAAACAGACAGTTATACCCAATAGATGCTTACGCATTTTAAGAAATGCACATAATAATATTAAATTGATAACACCGTTAAGTGTGTTTTTTTTTTTTTTTAAATCACCATAAAGATTTTCCATTGATTCAGGATAGCTGTTGCTGTATACATTAATTCAATCACTGCTTACACGCCAGCTACTATTTATAGAACCTTTTCCCTTATTCAATATATCCGGTGTTAGGTAAGTTCACATCCATCACACCCGCTCTTTTTGTCCGAACAAAATCCCGCTTGAAAATCGTCTCACATCTTATCTGACAAAGTTTTCTTGTTCACACAAACAGCTCCTAACAGAATTTCTCTTTCTTGAACATTTTTTTTTAACGTCGAGTATTGATTTTCTTCTTGGCAGACTTCTTTCAAATCGTTCAAGCTTCTAGCACGGACTTAATGTGGTCATTTGCTTGCCCTGTCCAAAGAGTACTGTCGGGAAAATATCACGGTACCGGGTGTTTGCAAGAATGCAGTCTACGTGCTTTGCACTGTACATATGCCGCAAGAAAACGCTCGATTGCCCTGTAAAGGCGTGTTCCTTGCAGTACACGAGAGTCATCCGGTGAAGGAGATTGACGAGGTAAACAAGAACTTGGCTGCTCCACTCTAATGGGTATTCACGATAGCAATTGACGCTATAAACCCATCTGTATACATCCTATGACTTAACTTGTCTAAACATGTACAGACATGTTTTGCAATGTCATAATAAGTCTACAGCTAACTAAAATATGTGTCTAATGCGAATGCATTTTAAAAACAGACGTTAATGCTAAGAGATAAAAAAATAGTTAGATGGATTTTACTAGATAACAGCCAAAGACTTAAAGATAATAATAATTTAGGTGCATTTTTGCATCATCATTTCGTAATAGCGAAATAAGAGTAACATCCCGGCTTTTCTATACATTAGCATGACCTGTCTTCTGTTTATTTAGCACGCTATCCCGAATCCAAGTTTAATACGTAGTATATGTTTGCTAATGCATCGTATAATCTATGGGGGAAATAAATAAATAATGAAGTATTGGATGATTTTTATCTTCCGGTGTGAAACCACTACGACTACCATCGCTCTTAATGAAGCCTTAAAAAAGTTCTCTATTTGGTCATAAAAGCAAGAAAATATGTCTTTTTCTACGCAGTCTTGTAGTGTACGTTTTTTGATGTTTTCTGGGAATTCAATAGAACTGTTAGGAGAGTTTGCGTCATACTTTTTTTGTGTTATCACGTGAATTACCGGAAATGACTCTGCAGCGGTAGAAGAGCTGAGTAAATATTGAATGAAGGGTTAAATGATTACTGAGAACACAGAGTTGGACAGTGCCTGTGGATCTAGGATGGTTTTTATACGTATGACCTGGACATCGGCTCCTCCGTGAAACACCTACCATCTAAGGTAGCTGGTCTTAGAAGTATACTTCCTTGTACTTATTCTTACTGCAATAAAGTACTCGGTGTTCGCAAGGGTTAGTGGAGAGCAACCTTTTTATTATGGAGCAGCATGCATATGAAATATCAAGAAACAAATAGTCACTTAACGTACAATTTTAAGACATATTTTAGTGATTAGAGAGACTGAACTGTAGATGAAATCATTTGCTAGAAATCGTTGGTTGGTTTAATGAAAGAGTCAGCAAAGTCTGTGACGTCAGTGCATTATGTCAGCTAATGCTCTCAAACAACACATTATGTTTATTTGTGTTTTCCCTTTAAAACAAACGCAGTCTGTTTGTGTTTTAAAGTGAATTAAGCTGTACACATCTATATATGTACGAACATCGATGGTACCACAGTGAGATTGAACCTATTACACCCCTTTGGTTGTAAAGTAAAATGTCCCGCGGGTGAGAGAGACTGACATAATCTTAGTTTCGCTAAGGAACACAAAAAAGAGGAGTTAGACAAGGTTGTATCCTTTCACCAAATCTATTTAATATCTATAGTGAGACAGTGATGAAAAATATTGAAAAACGCAAAAAGAGGAATTAGTATCAATGGTATAAAATATAACAATCTTGGATACGCTGATGATACCATTCTAATAGCAGAAAACAACTAATCAAACTACTGCAGCTACTAATTGAAGGTAAAGAATTTGGATTAGATATTAATGAAAAAAGGACCAAATTTAATTTGTGTTTATACGGAATTCCACAAGTCAACCAAACTGCTCGGAAGAGGATGCACTAGTAGTTGGTAGTTGGATATAGTAAAGAATAAATCTGTCAACACTGTTAGTAACAAAAGAATTCATTTAGAAGTACTTTTGCCCAAGGAGGATTGGGGAAATTTAAGCAGACAAACTTCCAACTTACCCAGAGTCAACAAACCATCACTCAACACACGTAAATGGAAAACATTTGATGTAGTTCATCACAGGTTTTCCAAACATTATCACAGAGGAAAAAGCTAGATAATATTGCTTTCTGGGATGATGATCATCATATTTATATAAAACTCCAATTAATTCCAGCCTTGGTAAGCAAAATCTTACGAAAGCAAAATGTATCAGATCTTACTAAAGTTCAGAATGTATCAATAAGGTTTATGAAATAATCCAAATCCTTGTAAAGAGATTTATTAATGTGTGAGTTTACTCTCCTATTAATTACAGACGAAACACTAAATTGATGTTGGTTATATTTCATCAGGGATAGTTGGTCGAGTTTTATCGCATCCACTCTTCAACCAACAGGCCGGGGATGTTTACGGTCTTTCGACAGACCTATGATGGCCCTTTTTTCTTCATCGCGTTTACTGCCATGCTGTGCACCTTTTGCAAACTGTTCTAACAATTATAAACGCCCAAACACCCTCTGTCCAAAAAGAAACCGAACACTTCGAAAATAGAAGACACTAGTGGCGCCACCTGTTGTATCTTTTTGTTGTCACAAGCGGCAACCTTCATTAGTGTTGTGGCAACTTCATCAGTGTTGTGGAAAGCGGCAACCACTAACGAAGGTTGCCGCTTTCGACAACAAAAAGATACCACTAGGTGGCACCACTAGTTTCGTCTATTTTCGGAAAGTTCGGTTTCTTTTTGGACAGAGGGTGTATTTGAGGTTTCTTTTTTCATCTTGTTACGTTTAAAAGCAAATGAGGGAAATATCGGATTTAAAATTCACATCGAGTTTAAAGAACAAAATTTGTGAGGTCTGAAATTTAAAAAAATTTATTTTAAGACTTTTTTGCTATTTTTTTTATCATCTTAACGGAACTTTCAGTTTTATTTTTTAGCGCTTGCCTATTTCTCTCTTGGAACGAAAAAGAACCACTTAACTTCTTGATACATTTTTTTCTTTTCAGGATTTTATTGTTATCTTTTTTTTTAACAGAACTTCAGCTAACAATGCATCTGATTGGTCTACTTAGGAACACCTGATGCTCTGGGAGTGCATCTTTAAATTGGTTACGCTAGCACATTAATCTCTTCCAACAACTGGAGTCATAAAAAAGTTTTTCGAACTGGGAATTCATTTCACTTCAAGTTACATCGTATCTTTGGTGGTAAGATAAAACAAATGCTAAGGAAGTTGAGGTATTTCTTCAGGTGAAGAATTAAGTATATTTTTTGTTGACTGCGGTCTCCATCTTTCTTGTGCCAAGTTTCTAATTCATCTAATACTCCCTTCGGAAACATTGCATTTATTTAAAAACAGAAAAACTGAAGATGGTCTCACAGTCCTGTATAGTAATAAAGTTTTTATTCATTCACTTGTTCCCATCTATTACTGGATTCTCCTAATGTATTTTTTTTATTGATTTACTTGCTCTTGATGTTCCTATTACTGGATTCTCTTAATGTCTTTTTTTCTTGATTTACTTGCTCTTGATGTTCCTATTACTGGATTCTCTTAATGTCTTTTTTTCTTGATTTACTTGCTCTTGATGTTCCTATTACTGGATTCTCTTAATGTCTTTTTTTCTTGATTTACTTGCTCTTGATGTTCACTATTACTGGATTCTCTTAATGTCTTTTTTTCTTGATTTACTTGCTCTTGATGTTCACTACGATCCACTCCAGGAAGATGGAGTGTCCAGTTGATTGCATTAATTTTCACCTGACCAGCTGTACAGTTTCTGCCGGAAACTGTACAATAAGTAGGCAATGTCTTACACTTAACGCCCTATTTTTTCTTAGATGGGATGTAGAATGAGATGGAAAGGATCACCGAAGTCTGTTCACATTTTCGTCCGATCCTTCTGGATTTGTATTATCTATTAAGTTTGACGTCATTCTGCGTCATCGTGGTAACAACCAATAAGAATGCTGGGATTGGTTAAAGGAAACAGTTTGGTTGTAGTTTAGCAAGTGAAGGTAGCAAATCGAGTGTCTTCAAACTGTCAGTCGGGGGGAGGGGAGAGAACGAAGACGTGAAACTGGGATTATGCCAATGATATAAATAGCTCCCTGGAACGGTGAATAATAGTGCCGGATTTTCATCATTAAATGTGTTTAGAATGAACAACTGCGCGCACGCACACACTCGTAATTTTTTTTCTGGTTCTTGCGATGGAAGAAATTTTCTTTTTTGTATCGTTTTGTTGTAAGAAACCGCTTACGGCCAGTCAATAAGCTTATTTTGAGGAAAGACCCGACCTTATTATTGTAACGAGAAAGCAAATAGGAAGTGAAGCGGATAGTAAGAATGAAGAAAAAAAGAACAACCACGATAACGACTGCTATGGCCTCGGAAGCTCCACAGTGATCTGGCAATGTTTGTGATTATTAAATTTATATTTTATGCAGAAAAATGATGCGCAATTGGAGAACATCGGTCAACAGTTTGCGCATACCAGTTGTCATGACAACAAAGTCTAATAAAACCCAACGAACATTAAACGCAATAAACTCAAATAAGTACACAAAGAAACTGTGCATACAAAGAAATCATCACAGCTAAATGAACTGTTGTCTGACAGCGCCGCCATGCGGAAGTCTTTCGCGAGTAAGTCAAAAGCATCCTGTATACACAAATACAATAATAGCATGAAAAGAGCTGACCAGGCTTCATTATCCTTGAATTAAAATGCTTACGAATAATATTAGGCAAAACATAAACATATTTGTATAACAACCAGTTTAATTCTCCAAGCACAACCTTCCCATATATTATTCAATTACATGGATTCTTTTCCAATCCAAAATACTTCCTCCACACACAGGACTCCCATCAAGCATCTAAATACTACCCAACTCAAACATCGTCTATGTTACCAAGGCAACGACTTCCACTAATGCGATACACCTGAGCAGTTTATGTAGGTGGCACACGGAATTAAGAAGACGTATAACAGCTGTACAACTTGGAGATAATATATCCGTGGGGTCATCGCTTAGCCATAAAATGCAGAATTTTTCTTACGCAATCAAAAAAAAAGTTCTTGATACCACTGTATCCAAAAAACAGTTGAAAAATTTAAAAACTTTCTAAGTGTGTATGTGTGTGCGCGCTCACGTTTTATGAGTGTAATCTAACTAGGATGGAATACCAGTTTTAATATGAATTCTTTTTTTTTTTCTCTTCCCCGTTTCGAATGACTCTGTTGTTCATCAGGGAGTATGAAAGTATAGCAAAGTTACCGTTTTGTTGAATCACTGGGTTTATAGTTGTTTTTGCAACATCGCTTCTCAAACTAGTTTGTTCAGCTTCAGTATACCGATAGGCTTCTGTCCAATCCAACAACAGACGGTAATCCCAAGCAGGTTTGAATACCATAGACAAGAGTTGCTTTCCATCGGAGCAGCCAGTGATAGTGCTCATACGTAAGCATCCAATCAACAGATTCTAGTCCTTTATCTGTGATGTAAGAGATGAGAATAGAGCAACAGAAACCACTTCACAGACGCGTGTAACCATGGTTTCCAAATGCTAGACACTTACCAAGGGATATTTGTTAGCGAGAACCGTAGTTCGTGTCGCAAATCGCCAGAATACGAAACGCGAATTAATTAGAGCTAGAACGGACCCTAAACAGCAGGAAAGCAAATATTTGGCAAGTTTGTTGATTAGGTTGTTGCTACAGAGTCTGCCCGTGTTTATAATACACCTCGTGAGGGTTGATTGACACGATCGCCATTAGCGGACAGCACAGTCATGAAAAGCCACGAACTTTTAAATAGATTCAGTGTTTTTTTTTTTTTTTTTTTTTAGTATTTTCATGTTTCGAAATTTGTCTCGTGTTTCTGACTAGACATTCACAAAGGGAGCATCACCAGCTAAAGGATACCCCTGAGGGTTTACTGATTGACGAACGGGCACTTTTTTTCTTTCGTTCTAGAGAAAGGGGTTGAAACTCTTGAAAGACAGAAGTCACATGACTCTATGTAACCCCACAAGGAGTAATTTGGTTTAGCTTCGATAACACTCTTAGTCAACAACTGTTAAGAATGAAAAAGTCTTAATGTTACACTTATTATTAATTGCAATAAATATTTAGTAAAGGAAGGTATCCTTTATTGAACATTTTTTTGGTTTTATGAAAATGCATATTTTGCTAAATTTTTAACTACTTATTAGTCGGTCTCATGCGCAAGTAGAATTAATAAGCATAATCCCAAATAACAGCTGAACCCATAAGTACACGCTCTGTCCAAAAGGAAACTGAACTTTAGATAGCCAATAAAACACAGGCCAATTATAATTGGCCTACTCGTGTTTTGGCATACTCAACACCACGTTTCGTCACCAGTAACGATCGTTTCAAGGAAGTTTGAGTCCTTACGAGCGGTTTTAATTGAGGTCCTTGCAGTGTTCAATTCGATACATTTTTTGGTCGTCAGTCAACTTGTGGGGAACAAATCGCGAATTCAATTTACGAAAGCCCAAACTCTCGGTCAAAATGTTGTGCACAGTTCATCTTGGAATCCCCAATTCATCTTCAATCAATCTCACAGTGTAAATAACGTTCCTGCAGGTTGGATTTCAGTGATGCTGTTTTTATTTGGGATTACTGACTAAGAAACTAAAGTCCTCAGTTTGGGTTCCAGTTAGACCTACGAATACCCTTCAATGACTTCTCAAGTCATTGAAGGGTATTCACAAATTGCACGTATCCTTAACGACCTGTCGTACGTTTTTGCACATCACTTTAAAATTCAGATATTGATCGAAAAACTTCCATTTATAAATGATGAAAATGGAAAGATGTCATTGGTTTACTTATATTTTAGGGACCATTATGGCATCGATTGGAGTGTGCTTTCTCCGTACTCTAACGCATTCTTAGAGGATGGACTACGCTCTTCACGTGTCATCCTACAACATCCTTCGATCAATAGAGATCGCGAAAGTATTCTAACCAGACTATATCACGACCTTCTTATTAAGGTTACACAACATCGATCTACATGGACATGTAGTAGTACTGAGATGATATTTTCAACGATTGGATCACTACA
This sequence comes from Typopeltis vanoorti, assembly GCF_054136105.1. Taxonomy (NCBI): domain Eukaryota; kingdom Metazoa; phylum Arthropoda; class Arachnida; order Uropygi; family Thelyphonidae; genus Typopeltis; species Typopeltis vanoorti. The sequence continues at coordinate 3,519,790 of NC_143574.1, read as the reverse complement.
GACGCATAACCAGACTTCTAATAAATTTTTAACGTAGTTTTATTTGGAATTCTCATTCCAGTGCATGCAAATGATGCAATCCACCCATCTGTATGTTTGTTGGGACTAGTGTTGCTGTCATCTGCCGGTTTCTTGGCGCCTCAATGAATCAATAGAACAGACATCGTCTCCTCAAGATCCTTGATGGTTATTCAATCAAACCAACGACTCCTTACAAGCAGTTCGATACCCCACTATCTCTTGAGTAACAAGGATGTACAATGTCTAACTGAAATACCTTATGTGCTACTTTTTGCACGCGACACTTTCTTTCGGTTACATTGAATCCAGATCCAATGCACGGAAGCCTTCCCCTCATGGCTCATAGAGTTGAACAACGTCTTTTTCTTTAAATTTCCATCATCTACAGAGACAAACTATGGTATATTTTAAAGCGAAGGAAGCTAATGGGCAGGGGGAAAACTAATATAACACGAACTGGACGTGTAGAGAACAAACATTGTACCAACAAACTACCTAACAAACCTCAGTATATATCGTTGGTTGTGATTCCAGCATTGCCATGATGTCCCCTTCCTGGTAGACTTTTTTGTTGTTCGCGTTGTACTGGGTTGAAGTAGATACGATCCAGAAAAGTCTCAACGTCATAATTTTAAATGCCATATACCAGATTGCTGTGTATTTGGTCCGTCTGCAGATGCTTTTTGGAAAGTTAAGAATGGCGAAGTCACCTCAACTAACTTCGCTGTAGGAAACATGTACACTTTTGGAGTAGGAATGGACCAAAATACTTTTGTCCGTTTATCAAGATTTAAAAACAGGACCAAAGTATTTTGTTCATTTTTTAAATCATAATACGGCGTTATCACCGCAGTCTGGTATACATCCTCTGTCCAAAAAGAAACCGAACTTTTCGAAAATAGAAGAAACTAGTGCTCCACTTGTTGTATCTTTTGGTTGTCGAAAGCGACAACCTTCATTAGTGTTGTGTCGACTGTTTATGACATTTGTTTCATTAGAAGCCGAGTTATAGTGCCAAGAGTGACGGTGTGTTTTGACGAACGGTCGGAAAATGAGTTTCACACAGAGAGCTGCGATTGTCTTTTGTGTTAAACTTGGTAAAAGTTTTACCGAAACGCATCAAATGCTTCAAAAAGCATACGGTGATGAATGCTTATCCCGTACTCAAGTTTACGAGTGGTTTAAGCGATTTCAAAGTGGTCGTGAGACGCTTGAGGATGACGAAAAGCCGGGTAGTCCAAAATCTAGACCGAGCGAAGTTCACATCCACAAAGTGCGTGATTTCATCAAAGAAAACCCGAAATCGTCCGTGAGATTGATTGAAGATGAATTGGGGATTCAAAATCAACTGCGCACAACATTTTGATCGAGAGTTTGGGCCTTCGTAAATTGAATTCGCGATTTATTCCCCACAAGCTGACCGACGACCAGAAAAAAAGAGTTTCGAATTGAACACTGCAAGGAGCTCATTAAAACCGCTCGTAAGGACTCAGACTTCCTTGAAACGATCGCTACTGGTGACGAAACGTGGTGTTTTGAGTATGAGCCCGAAACAAAGCGCTAAAGTGCTGAGTGGAGACCACCAGAAGAGGGGCATCCGAAAAAAAGTCGCTTGGAGAAGTCAAGAGTAAAGACAATGCTGATTTGTTTTTACGATTCCAAGGGTATTATCCACAACGAATTCGTTCCAAACGGTCAATGGTGAGTTTTATCTCGAAAGTTTGAAGTGATTGATAGTGAGAATTCGTCGCGTACGGCGTGAATATCGTGACGACCAAACGTATGTCAAAACACACTGTCACTCTTGGCACTATAACTCAGCTTCTAATGAATCAAATGTCATAAACAGTTGACACAACACTAATGAAGGTTGCCGCTTGCGACAACAAAAAGATACAACAGGTGGCGCCACTAGCTTCTTCTATTTTCAAAAAGTTCGGTTTCTTTTCCGAAAGAGGGTGTATGACATTGTGAATTATGATGTGGAGGCTTTTCTAGGTCTTATTTACTTCAAATAAGTACAGTGCAAACAACACAGATTTGCCCCAACTGCTTTTTGCTTTCAATCCATATTTCCAGACACTACGACCAAAAGTCTTAACCCAACAAGAAAATCGTTTCTACACCACAATACCGACACAATGCTAAACATAAGGGAGCATAGATAAAACGTATTGTAAATTGCTTCATACCATAGCTTTCCAATTGCTCAATCATAGCTATTTCTATCTTCTGCAAGTGGAACCGTTTATTCTTTGGAGTGATGTTTGGCTAGTATGCAAGCCGCCTTTCCATGGAAACGAGCTATGGACTTCAGCAAACTCTACACCTGAATCCATTGATGTACAACGGGAGATTACATAACCTTCTCAATACATTCCACCACTCTCTGTGTCCCTCCCTCCTGGTCCTGTCCCTTTTTGACAATTCAATGTGGCCTGAACTGTTTCTCGGAGATTTGTTGTGCAACAGAAATTTGCTTGCCACAATTAAATTGGATATATCATTAAAAATATTAAATTTATATACATATATAAAGATAATTATATTTTGTTCTAATAATATAAGCTCCAAATAATTATTTTTATTTTGATAATCGCTGGGACAGAAATATTTAGATCCAACTTCACTGAAGATATTCACTATCCTTGTATTAGTGTTATTATATCATTAGCTTGCTATGAATTTTGATACCTCGTATTTAGGAAGGCAAGACCCTTTCTGGTCATCAATACAGATAAAAACACGAGCAGAACGAGAAGCTATTCGAGGTCAACAAGAAAATCAATTGCGGAAATTTTTAAAATGATCAGAAACAAGAGTCAGTGAATGAGTTCGTGGATGAGTTGATCTGTTGAGCGTGGATGAGTTTCAGACTCATCCACGTTCCTGTGGATGAGTCTGAAAATTCGAATTTTGTGTTTAGATGATAATCAGGCCCTTGAGAAACATCCAATAGCTTCGACTTCAAATATAAATACCTCAACAATAAATTACAACCTTTTTGATGATCCAGCTTTATCAAACTTGTCCAATTCAATAATTGATGTATTAGTGCTGAATCCAAAGAGACTTTTTTTTCCCACCCGATGAACATAATAGTTTTCATGCATCGCATTATAATAGGATGTTGAGTAACGTATAAACCATTAAAAGATCTTGGTTAATTTACTATGTTAATTAATATGTCCCAAGTTCTTCAGCGTCACGAAAAATCCCAAGAATATTTTAATAATTTTGAAAAATTGATGATTGATTTGATATTTCGCGTCATGAGCAAATGTCCTTAATTGTAAGATATGTTTCTATAAAAGAAACCAATGAAGAAAGTCAAGATATTATACAAATAGAGGAAATAATTCTAGATTTTATTAAAATTAATAATACAACAGGAAGTGGTATGGCTGAAGTAATTTTAAAATTATTAGAAGAAAAAAAACTTAAATATTCAAATTTTTGTGGTCAGGGATATGAGAACGGGCCAAATATGAAGGAGAGGAATGCAGGGGAAGCACTTTTAAGGAATAAAAATCCTAGAGCATTTTTTGTTCCGTGTTGTACGCATTCCTTGAACTTGGTATTGAGCGACGCAGCAAGCTGCAGTGTAGATACGGTTTTATTTTTTGACATTATTCAGTCAATCTATAATTTCTTTTATTCATCGAGTCATCGATGGGAAGTTCTAAACCACATCCAAAATTTGACTTTAAAATCTTTAGCACGACGAGATGGGAAAGTCGCGTTGAAGTTGTAAACGTCATACGAAATCAAGTAAAGAAATACAAGCTTTAATTTTCATCACAGAAGATGACAGCTTAATTGGCTGTGATCTTCAGTGATGGAAACTAGTTCGTTAGCAAAAAAAAAAATTATTTCAAGTTTATATTTGGCACATTTGTTTGGTATGTTATTCTAAGTGAAGTCAATGCATCTAGCAGACAATTGTAAAATATCTTTTGCAATATTATGGAAGCCTTCAAATCATTAGATGTCACGAAAAAATTCTTGACGTCATACAGAAGCGAAAATAATTTTCAAAAATTATTTTCGCTTCTGAAATTATCACCCCCCACATACATCGTTATTTTTCCAAAGTAATTATACTGTTGCAGTTTTAAACAAAAGACAAAGGCGAAGAATCTCTGATAAAATACCATTGGATATAAGTTTTTGATATTAAAAAGACTAACAATCGAAAACCCCGAGTAATGCATTTTAACATCATTTATTGTTCATTAAAAAAAAAAAAATCGTTCCTAAAATTGAAATGTGCGACCCATATAATCTTATTTGTAAGGAAAGAAAGCAAAACGTCATATTTATTTCAATAAATGTTAATCGCATTTTAACAGATAGAATGTTGAAGTTTCATCAGCATTCTACATTTTTATTAGGTCAAAGGGGTTTTGAGTATATTTGCGAACAGATATATCAACATAACGTAGACAGTTTTGTTGTAAAAAGTGCCGCATTTGAAGAAATATTAGCGGCATAATAATAAAATAGCAAAATTCATAATGCTTCAGAATAACTTGATCATTTTGATAATACTACTAAATTCCAATCCCCTTTTCTGGAAATTTTTTCTTAGTAAATGTTTGACTTGTGTTGACTTAGCAGTTTAATCCATAGCGTTCTTAAGAATATTTCACTCTTTGATTTCCTAGAATCCTGTTAGGAAAGAACAGATCGCTGAGTATTGAACTTGCGAACATTTTAGAACACGTTTCAGAGACAACAGTTTTTTTTGTGTGCTGCTGCTATTTGTATTAATTAGTGGGTCAGAGCAGTTTCTATATCACATAAACAGAGCATTTGATTTTCAAATTTTATTATTATTAATAAATTTAATTGATTTTTCAGTTCATTTTAGGGTAAAATGTCGAGTAAAAAAGTGGATGTTAGCGAGCATAGCAAGTTAGCGTTACTATTGATTGCCTCTACGTTTTAACTAAAGCTGGAATTATTATGCTTATTACTGCAACTTAAAAAAATAAAATCTTGAGTTGAATAAATCTTAATAATTGTGCGATAAAGTTGGAACTGAATTAATCCTATAGATATATTTGCTAAAACCAAAGCCAGAAAAAAACCCTTTTAGTTATTGATTTTTTTTATTTAAATTTGAACTGATTTATTTTTCTTTTTTTAAAATGCAAATATATGTATACCAATGTTGTATTGTGTTATTAAAATGAGTTATTATGGAAATGTTGACTTTTATTTTCAATAAACTAAAAAAAAAGTGCTCATTTTGGAGGACTCATAAGGATGTTACGCCTCGTGCCTCCAAAAGCATAAATGCGGCCCTGGACGCTGTAAAATTTTCCAACATCAATCAATTAGGTCAACTATTAGTTGAACATGGACCCGAACAGATTCATAATCTTGATTTTCCGAAAGATAACCATAATAGAAGATAAAGATACATATGTGCATGATCTTGGAAAAGATAATCAAAATGAAATAATAAACATCTTCGCCAATGCGATAAAAAAGAAAAGTTTAGAATCTGTTGTTGCTGCAAAATATTTTTCCGTAATTATTGACTGTACGTCCGACATGGGTCACACGGAACAAATGAGCAGAGTACTTCGATTCGTAGACACTAGTAATAGCACGGCTTCTATAAAAGAACACTTTTTGGGATTTATAGAAATAAAAAATACCACTGGAGAATTTTTATGAAATGAAATACTCGGAACTCTAGACAAATTTTCATTACCAATACAAGATTTACGAGGTCAAGGATACGATAATGTCAGTAATATGAAAGGTGTGCAGCGATGAATTTCAAATATTAACCCGAGAGCAATGTATGTACCCTGTAGTTCACATTCATCCAATTTAGTAGTGAATTGCACTGCTAATACTTTAGATGCCACAGCATTTTTTAACGCGGCACATCGTGTATATGTATTTTTTCCCGGTTCGACTCGTCGATGGGATACCTCAAAAGACACATAAGTAATTGTACACTCAATCCAGTCTGTGATACACGATGGGAGAGTCGAATTGACTCATTTAAAGCCCCTAAGATATAATTTGTCCGATGTTTGCGAAGCACTGCAAGAAATATCTGAAGATGATAGTTCATGTGGATTAAGTGGAAATACCATGAATTTAGAAGCAAGTAGTCTTCTTAAATCTTGAAGGAAGTTCAAATTTATCGCATCCTTAGTAGTGTGGTATAATATCCTTTTTGAAATAAACTACAAGTAAACAACTTCAGAATACGAGCCTTGATATAAATGGTGCCATAAATTGTATTAATGATACAAAGAATTTCTTAATGAAAATCCGAAATGAGAATGAATTTGAAAAGATGTTAACAGATGCGGAAAAAATCGCTGAGGTCTTAGGGGTAACGCCTAATTTTGAACAAAAAACAGTTAGACTTTGAAAAAACAAGAAACAATTTGTGTATGAGGCAGAGGATGAATTCATAACATAACGATGGCTCAGGAACGACTCACTGGTCTAGCAATAATATCTACAGAGCATGAAATTGCATCTACGATCAATATAGATGAATTAATTCAAAACTTTGCCAAAGCAAAAGCCCGAAAGATTAATTTTTCATAATTTGTGTATTCAAGTAATACTTTTCTTGCTATACAGATATTAGGATTAATCATATATGTATACAAATGTATTGGTTTTGATTAATAAATTTTATATATAAATGTCTTTGTCTATAAACTGCATGCACTCAATAACTAGAAGTATAAAATTGTTATTATAGATTTACGTTTTGTGTCTGCGAACTTTCAGTATTATTTTGTAATCAATGGCTCAGTATATTTTCACTTAATGGAGATCTACAACTAAAACGAACCATTGTAAATCCAGTGAAAGTCTGCGGTAAGGTAAATGTGGCTAACAAAGTACACACACGCCATTAACTCAGGCTTAACAGACGACAGATTTGGATCCATTTTAAAACGAGCTTCCAGCGAAACTGTGGGTGTAATTACTTTGTTCTCAGAGGCTATCGATGAGTGACACAAGACGTTGGAGTTTGTCTTCTTCGTTAGTAACGAAGATACCCGCCCCCCCCGCCCATGACTACCTACGCTTTATTTACAACATTTAGTCTTGGTCATACCGTAATTAAATTAACTAGAATTTAATTATTATTTTTTTTTCCATACCCTGATGCTTAAGATCAGCCTCCTATTCTCTTTCCCATCATTCAGACCCGCATCTCTAAAATATTTGCTTTCCTAAACATGGTAGTTTTAATTCCCTGCGGTAAGCGATACAGAATCGAGGTAGGTAGGGGGATGGAGTAGAGAGGGGTGGGGGTGACAGTGTGCAGCATTAGCGAGCAGGCATTGATCGGTGATAGGCAGCAAAACAGATTCAAAATTCACATTTGTCATTCGACTGTCGGTATTATCCCAACCAATACAAGAAATCGATTGCTTCCAAGGACGTCTTGGGGACGAGAGTGTATTGACGCAACACAGGGTGCCCAAGAACGCGGTAAGAGAAAAAGATGCCCAGAGCACGATGGCGAAGAGGCGCAAAGAACAATGAAAATATGCGATAGATCAATAGAACAGTCACACAAAAAAAGGTCATCTTTTCCCTCTTTCTGTTCTTCCGTGTATTTTCTTAGATATCCCGAATGGTGAGATTATTTATTAATCCACAAAGATATTGAAATGAATCCGAATTGTCCATCAGATGGCGCCATATTGAAATGGATAACAATTCGCCTCCATAATCTAATTATAGACCTTTTAATTCCAAGCAGTTCCATCAGCATCAATAAGAATTCCCAACAAACAATGAGAAAGCTTTTAATTCTATTTTTATTTATAAAGGCAATTGCTGTTTGTCTCCCGGGCAATTGCGTCATCAGTCACATGTGTCTGATATTTCCGGAAAAATCACAATCACCAGACCATGGAAGATGCGCCATTTGGAAGTGATGATAATACCAACTGGCTTCGTAATATCTATTTGTTAGTTGCTTAGTTATAAAGATAACCGAAAGTTTTCGTTGTCAAGGATACCGTTGCTATGGTTTCATGTAACGTATCAGTTTCGTATAGACTCAGATTTTGTATAGCAAGTATCGTATTATAAACATGTGCCTATTTTATCTATTTGGCATTGTTTCACTATCTCTCTCTCGGTCTATTTATGTACGCCAACGTCCAGAATGGCTCCTTACCTCACTGGTAAGGAGCCATTCGATGTCTTCTAAATATTTCAAACACAAAAAGAGTCAAGAAGACGCCTTTTACAACGATCAGTATGTGCTTTCACCACCACCCTCTACTAATCCTCCCCCATTGAAAGTAAGATGTTCCAGCGGGCCGTGACATCCACGACAAAATGCCCCCAGGTTATCGTGCCCGCAAAGATAGCGGGAAAGATAAAAGTGTGGCGCCAAACTCGAGCTTTGACTCAACTGCACTCTAAAGAACGCACATCCCTAAAAGGTTTTCATTTCGATTTCGTTATCGCTCTATTTATCTTCACTTTCCCACGTGTGTCTTCTTCCATCCCCGAAGATCCTTGCCCTTTTACCCGCGGGGAGCGAAGTATGATTATTTTAGAGCTAGTAGTCCCACGTAGGACGTACAGAGAAAAAAGAACCCTCAAGCGCCTGGAGCTTTATTTTACAATAGAAGAGACGCATGCGCAGAATGAAACGTTGTATTGCTTATATTGTTTACTTTTTCATTGTTAGTTCGCATTTGGTTTAAACCATTCGCCTTGATCATTGTTACGTCACAGTCAAATAAAATCAAGTAAATAAAGAACTGTAGAAATTTTATATCACTCATTTTCGTTTTTTGTCTGCTGACTTTTATTGATTGCGATCCTAAGAAATTCAATAAATCATGCCGAAGAGTACCAACATTCATCCATCAATTTTTGTCCATTTTTTTTGTCTCTTTTAATTTAGAAGATTAAGACGTATAAAAATTCATAAGAATAGCAAACGTTTTCTTTTTATTCCAATTCCTTTCTTTTTTTCTTTTTCTTTTTTTTTTGGAAAATCAGAATTGCAAATGGCACGTGGCAATCAATACTTCGTTCATTTTTTTCTTTCAACTTGAATAGAATCCAGAGGGAAAGCCTCATTGAAGAAACGCAATGCGATGACGTCAGAGAGAAAAAAAACCCACTAGTTTTCTTAGACCTAACTTCATAAAGGAGAGGATATTAAAGTAACCCTACTTGGGTATAAAAACCACAGATGAAGCATCACCCCTGTTATACTAAATGATTAGGGGAAGGGAATTTCCCTAAATCAAAACAGGAACAAAAGCACGCGTATACTTAATGGAATATTTACTAAACAATACATATTATAATAACAGAAAATCTGTCTGGGTGATCATAGCAATACATTGTGACGTCATCAGTTTTATTTCGCATGGCTCATGGATTTATTGATTAGTGATAACACTTATTTAAATGGTGCTTTTTCATTATGTAATCGGGATACTAGTCTGGGTATCAAATACAGCTGTATCGTGTTTTGATCGTATCCATTTTTTTCCAGCAGTGCTCGCTGAAATCACTGATTTCAAAAATATATAGTCGTCAGTATGAGATGACTTCGTGCGCCACCTGTCGGCAAACGATTGTTAATTTTATTGTTCATTGATTTCTTTTTATAGCAACTTGATTACGAAAGTTTTTTTTTTTCTTTGCCGAGACACTCAGCGTTCTTTGAGCTGCATGAAGTACTCAAACATAATGGAATACCACCTCCCCGCCCCTTAATGGTTTTATAAGTACAGCCTACGGGACATGCTGGATAAGTACAACTTTTTTTTTCACGCGTCGTTTGACACCCAGGAAGGTATCGCTGACCAAAGGTCAAAATGACGGATGGCGACCATCGTTCGCACTTCTTCCACTCATCTATCGCCAATCGTTATCGCTCCCCCGTGTCAACTCATGCATCAATCTTCAGCCGAACGTATCTACCAGAAAAAAAAAACTGTCGCCTTCACCACATTCCCAATTTAGGTCGTTTCTAGACCGTAACTTTTATTGGTTTATTTTAAACGTCGAGTGGGTCCTACCTACGGTGGGAATGCTTCGCACAGTATAACACGGAGCAACCCACAGTAGGCAGCGATTCATCACAACATTGCTCTGCCGCCTCTAGGCCTTTCTTACATCCGTATTAGCAAACGCGTCTAACACCGTACTTCTCAAAATGTAATACATCTTCGTTGTCATAGTTACAGGCAATTAAATAACTTTTTTATTGCGTGTAATTATATTCTGAAAACCCATAAGAAAAATCATTAAAAATAATAATTTCTAAGAAAATTATTTTTCTTATATAAATAAATTTTTATAATTTATTTAAATTTTTCTTATATATTAAAAGCCAAAAAAAATTGGCTTTATTTTTTAAAATTCAGGAAAACTCACATATAACCAACTGTATGACTAGTTGAATGATCAAGCAGTTATTACACAATATACATTCGTTGCCATAGTTACCTTCAATCTAAAATTACGTGTCATTGAAGGTAAGCTATGCTGCATCTGATACTACACCAGGGACTGTTTTCCTGTGTGTTGAAGATTGCTGTTTACAAGTTCAAAAATCTGTTCTTTGAACTTACAAAACGTGTTTGTATTCAAGTCTAAAGAACTGAGAAGGGTGTTATCTAAACCCGTAACGTGAGACTCGTCCGGCATTAGATTTCTGTAACAGGAACAGGCCATGAGGCGCCTGCAATTGTGGACTTAGTGGCTGCACTTCAGCGATGAAAATTAATTTTATGGACGGCATCCTCCAGCCTACGAAATGTATAAACATGTGTGACTGATGTCCGCTGAGTCAATTTGGAATTCGACTTTTACCTTGTGCTAAAGGAGGGGTCACGAGAGGATGAGTTACGGTTGGTACAGAATGCCACACACACGTAGGTTACAACCACTTTCTTTCTATTTCCATCTGACTGTATAAGTTAACGTGTTGCAGGTATTAACCTGGTTAATACATTAGCCCGGTATTAACCAACTTCTAGAAGCTCCACCCTCTAGAAAATGCTGTAGCCAAGCACGTAGTAATAAACTACCCCGACTTAAACAGCATGTTCACTAACAAAAAAAAGGGGTGGATGGGAAGAATGCGATAATATTCCCTGATAGGGCAATGCGTGACAGGTTCACGCTGCTAGTGATCGTGTGCATCCTTCCATACTAACAGTGTAGACTTACCTCCGCTAGGTTTCTGCACGAGGTAGCCAGCCAGGCTATTCCACGCAGCCATCGTCGGCACGGACGGAGCAGTTCGCGCAGTCCACCACTTCCCTGCGTTCGTTCACTCACACTATGGGTGACCTCCCTCTATAGCATCCGTGTGGTGTGGGAGAGAAGCAGCCCACGAGCGACAGCGTCGTTCACCGCACAGGTCTGTAGACATGGCAACTCCGGTCTAACTTGCCACCGCAGAAAATAGCGAGTCGACGTACGGAGGAGCATTCAGAAGAAACCGGGGAGGGATAAGATTCGTAGGCGTAGCGCCACCGCGCGCGCGAAGCTAGTCGGGCAAAACACACACACGCACACTGCTCCGCTTCGTTCTTCCGGTGACTGCGTAATCCGCAGAAACGCAGGGCATGCGTTGACGGAGCGCGCAATCGTTAGGTGTTCGGAACGCACGCACGCACGCACGCACGTACACATCTGGAGTTGACTGGTCACGTGACATTCCTTGTAATCGGGTGACGAGAATCGCACTCCTCCTGCAGGTTAGCGCACCGACATCAAGGCAAAACAAATCTCCACCAGGCAAGAACCAACGCGGTGTTCTTGCTCGGTTTTGACAAGACAGCGAGTGTAAACCAACCACCAGATGATCGCTTCAAGATAATCTGGTGGTTGTTTTGCGATGAATTAAACCATTGCTCAATTCTGATTTGCTCAAAATAGCCAGTATATCGATTTAAATGTAAATAATTCCTACACCATCTCTCTCTCTCACACACACACACAACTCACACACACACACACACACACACACACACACACACACACACACACACACACACACACACACACACACACACACACACACACACACAAAAATGATATCCATGAAAATAAAGTCCACGTCAAATCCTTCATGTCTCCTTAGCGCAGCCAATAGGGACGACCCTATTTCGTCAGATACAAGGTTAAATTCCCATCATAATACAAAGGGGCCTTTTTATAGAAACTGGTGAGTGCACGTGACACGTCTTTTCACTGCATAACAAGCAAACGACCAGAAAACACACAAGACGCAATAGATTCAATCAGAGTCTATTATCTTGGCGTGATCTAAACAAGATAATCCTCTCTTTATGTTTACGACGTTGGATCTTTCTTGTAGCCTATGAATTTCATTCCCCACAATTGTTTTGTTGTTATGTTTCCGACTCTTGGTGATCCCACGAACATACACTCTCCATTCCGATCTGTCCCTGACCATGTCAGTTCAGAACCTCCAAGCGCACTCCAGTTGCTTCTTTAACTCCATCCACCCTCTAATTCTTGGTCTTCCTCTTCTCCTGCTTCCATCAACTTTAGCAAGCATCATCATCTTCTCCAGACTGTCATTTGCTCGCATCATATGTCCGAAGTATGACCATTTTTGCTTGATGAACATAGCTTCGAGGGAGCGATCTGGCTTTATTCTGTCTATCACTGATTTATTGATTTGCTTTGCAGTCCATGGTATTCTTAATAAGCGTCTCCAAATCCATAATTCAAATGCATCTATCTTCCTTCTTTCACTCTTTCTCAGGGTCCAACTTTCACGTCCATACAGCACCACACGGAATACCATTGATTTCCGGATTCTGATTTTTGTTGCGAGGCTAATATCTTTATCTTTAAAGATCTTACTTAAATTTGTCATTGCTTTCTTTCCGAGTTAATAATCTACTCCTAACTTCTTCGGTACAATAACCATCTTTATCAATTCGGGATCCTAGGAACACAAAGTTGTTAACTGCTTCCAAGCAAGTCCCCCACAATACAATCATTCAGCCACTTCTCAAATTCGAATTCAAGAAACCTAATCCAAATACGCATGTCAGTAAACAAAGCTTCATTTCCGTTTATTTGAATAGCTACAATGACTATGCATACATTAATATATTAGGATATGACGTAATAGGTATTCATATCAGTGGTATTACGTTGCCAACAATCAATGGCCACGAGTGCAACGCTGTGAATTCCAGTCTCGAGTTCACAGTTGCTATCTGGCAACAGTAATTACCACAACAATAGCTTTTCAATTTGCTTTTCGTGTCCGTGAGTTCGCGTTCCCTTGCACGCTTCCACGAAGACGTGTGTTGATATACAATCATCATTAAACTCACAATGACACCAAAACTGCGAAGTTTTTTTGATTCTTAAACCAGCCATTGTTACCACTTCCATTTCTTTTTTAATCGAGTTGATTCTACCAGCTTCATTTATTCCAGGCTTTAACAGATAACAATTAGCGCACCTCTCCAAAAGCGTCCTACGAAACAAAGCTTTACAGCTAAATAATTAACGTGGTGTTTCGTCTTATGGGAGCTCCTCAGCACGCTCATTGTTGTAAATAGTCTAAGATAACACCACTGTAGATTTTATTTGCATTTTTTAGTTTCTTTTAACTTATTAACATCGCGAATACTGCATTTTCGGTCCTAGAATGAAAAAAATTCCTTGAAAACAGAGATTTACTTGTTTTGCTTTACTTTGAAAGGAGAATCGATGTCGGATGTGCTTGTCAGGCTTTGATATACGATTAGGAGACGCTGCAGTAAGCGTCACATTTTTTTTTTTTTTTTTTTTTTTGGCTGAGATCCTCTTCATAATAAGGTCGACTGAGCTTACTTCGCTACGCATTTATGCCGGGATTTTTTTCTATTTTTTCTCCACACCCCTACCAGAACGGACATCTTTATTAGCGTCTCCGATATGCAGACATGAGTGACACTTGCGAGTGGGCATCGCAACCATTACTTTTGTAAGAGGAAGTACAAATAGCGAGAGAAATTTCAAAACCGCTTGTGTCGCCAACGAAAATATCGATCTACCCCTGGATGGCCTATGAACATGACGGACGCCAGTATGGCGCCTTTTCCGATGCGATCTGTAATTTTTTATTTATTTTTTTCTTATCAAGTTTGTTCAGTGTTTGAAGATAGCAGGAAGGACCAGAAGCGAGACGGGATGTGAACAGAAAGGGCGTTCGGGTGAGCTTTGACTTCAAACATGACATGCATTGCCATTAAGCCCTGGTCACTGTTATAAATAGTACCAGGTGTTTGGCTGCCCATTAAGGAATAGCTGGTATGAATTACTAAAGTGTTATGGTTATTTTATTTTATGGTTATAATTTATATAAATTTTAGTCATGGCCAGATCTTAAATATACTAAATTTCACCAAAATCCGTCAACTCACAGAAGTAATCGCGTGCAAATTAGACGTATGGACTAAATGAGTCTAATAATAGACACACCTATGAGACAGGTAATTTTACGACCTCAAAAATCCAGGAGATATTAAGACTACTTTATTAGTTGAGGAAACAAATCCATTTTTATCATTTTTTTTCTTACGACTACTTTCAAGATTCGTCAGCATTTTTGGTCATCGTGCACTTCTTGGTTATTTAGTAATGTATTAACTAATAATTAATTGTTAATTTAGCTGATTTTTATGATTAATTAAACATCGATTAAACATAAACATCATTAAATTAATTTGTGCTGATTTTCATTGACATATCCCAGGGTTATGATTAGGCTCAGGGGGAGCCTATCCCCCCTAGTATTATTATAAGTACTTATAATAATACTAGGGGGTACTAGCATTATTATAAGTACTTAATATTGCGTACTAGTATTATTATAAGGGGAAAACGCTGCGCTAGGACATGCTAAATACTGGTAGTCAAGTCTGCTGACCGTTAATATTTATTTACTAAATGCTAATTAATATCGCATTCCTATTGGTGTATTATAGCATGCATTAAATGCATACGAATGTTCCGACTGTGTCCAGTCGATCTGTCGGGTCTTATTACTGCCAATAAACATGTGATAGCAACGGGACTTCTGTGTCAGTGGGTCTTAATCGAAGGTCCTTTCGCACTAGGAAACGGAGGCTTTTATCTCGGTATAAACACACGACACGTCTTTATTACAGAATGAAATAACCATGACGCAAAGAAATAAACCCATAACGCTCTAGACACGACTACAGTTGCGTTTTCGCGTTCATACAGCCAACCTACGCACCGCTACGGGATAATCCTATTGTGTAAAGGGATTTGACCTTCGGTAATGGCATCCTTCGTGCGCCTCTAATGACTGTCAATGTCACCAAAGCTCTTCGAACAAGTTTACTGCATTCGCCGGTAAGCGAACAGCACGAAGCGTTTAGCCTTTTTGATCCTATGGTTTGTGCGCAGAGCGCACGCACCCACCCACCCACCGTGACATTCATTTTTGCACGCTTCCATAAGACACGCAGATCAACAACAACCAAAATGGCCGACAGAAGCTAAACTTTCTTATTTTTAAGTAATTGTTAGAGTGCCCTCTGGTGGCCATTCTGCTTCTCAGTTAATTACTGCTGTAGATATTAATTCAGGCTCGCCTTGGGAGAATTGAAATGGAATATAACTCCGTCACCCTCTTCCCTAAGGGATTTGGTTCAAACTGACACACATGTAACAATTTCTCGAGGGGGAAAACAAACTGCTGTCGTTTTATTAGTGAAAATAATTCAACCGAAGCTTAAATTTCTATTCTCAGTTTGTAACAATCCCTTTGGAATTCAAATAAATTATGTTGTCCACGATTATAAAAGCGACACCTCATCTGTACATCAAACTCGATCCCCCAGGGATTTTTTGCCATCACTCCATTTGGAGAAGTCTCCATTGACAATTCTGTTATCAAAGCTGTGAGTACAGGAAACAAAAAATCGATCTATATTTGTAAAGAGCTGTTTTTTTGGGGCTCTTTACAGTCGTTAATGAAGATAACAATGAATAAAATAATGACGCTATCATTGCCAGAACAATATACCACTTCTAAGTTCCAACAATGTGTTTTATTAGGAAAATTCAAACTCAGAGTTCTCGCGATGCAAGCGCCAGACATTGTTAGGACTGTAAGTGCCGTTGCTTAGCAACCATACAGAGACACAAGTTTTTAGGGTTCAGAACGATGCTTATTCTTTTCTATAGATCTCTCTCTGTACGATGGTGGACAGAAAAAAAAATGTCCATCTGTTATGGACGTTTTGGCGTTCTCAGTGTGAAATAGAGCGTGGTACATCACAGTTACCTACCGTAACTGCTCCGTGCCGAAGATTTGTATCATTGATGGTGACAGTTGTCTCGAGGGACATTCATTTTAGACTTCTATCGTTTGTACATCCTGCTGTCGATGGCCATGTTTAGCGACAGCTGGTCCGCAACCATCAAGACGGGGAGGTACCGCAAATGGAGTTTAATACAATGCTAGTGGCTGGAAATGAGAATTACGGCGTAGTAAAAAAAAAAAAAAAAAAAAAAAAAAAAAAAAAAAAAAAAAAAAAAAATCGACTGAAGCGACCTCTGGTGATGCAACCCAGAATTAAAATAAACTCGCATTTTATAATAGAAACTGAAAATTTTATTTTTTTCTTGGGGGTGTACAGTGTCGCAGTGCTTATGTACAAGCCTCCACTGTAACTGATCAGAATTTATCAATAATAAAATATTTGATAAAATATTGAAGGAAAAGTAGGCTTAATCCTTACAGTTAATGTTGAGTAACTGTCTTCATACAAAGGTTAGTTTGCCTCGGTTATATTATGTTCTAAAGGTGTGACTTTTTTAATTCACATTAATCTGTCTGAAATTCTAGAGCAAGCACGCTAATCGAAACATTCTTTCTATCATTGTTAAGTAAAGAATGCTTCAGTTTTATCCGTAACGAAATCAAGGTGTAATGAACTAGGGACACTGGCACTAGATGATCTCGGAAGAATATAAAGGGTATAAAAATAGAAATTACAAGAACACGGGCTATAGATACCTGCAGTTTTGTGAAATCAATACCGGGGTGGCTTATCGAGGTGGCTTAAATGAAGCAAATGTAGTTTAAAGCTAACTAGAATGAATTATCCAGAAAAGACAGCATACTGGAAGACCAGGATAAAGTATTGATTGCTTGCTGAGGATAAAACTTGTTACAGTGGATTAAAAAAAAAGATTTGGAATTAAAATACCTAATCTGGACCCAAATAGCGACATCCTCAACTGTAAAGACAGCGAAGGAGTTCTAATTATAGGGATGCTCTGTCTCAGTCAACACTGACCAGTACGATGGTTGTCTGGATTAAGGACATCCCCGGATGTTGGTTAAGAGTTTATCGAGATCCGTGGGAGTGTCGCAGTTGCGTCTAATATCTTAGATATTATAGATGGTGCGGTTGGATCTCTTCCTAGTTGAATGATTTGCCTTTAAGCCTGCAATTGCACTTTTTTTTAAAATTAAGTTTAATATGAACTTAGTGATAACAGTTTTATTTTGTAATCTTTAACTTGGATTTGTTTGATTGGAAATCCATGGGTTCGAGTCCCGTCTACCATGCGAAGAATCATTACAAGAGTTTTCACTTTAAGGTAGCCGATGTTTTATGACGTAACAAGTTTTTTCTCTCGCAATACAGACGAACCGGTCAGAAGAACATACGCAATTAACAGACAGGATACGCTATTGTCATAGACTGAGTTGCTTTGCTAGTATTTCAAAGCAAGAAAATTCTCCTTGAGTTTACGTTGGAGATGATTGCCAGTTCCTCGAAGAATTTGATTTAAAGTAGTAACAATCATCCAACTTACAAGTTATCAAGATTCTTATCTAACCTCCTCCGTCCTCAGCCTCTTCAATCAACACTTCTACAGAGTTTCACACAAAAATGAATGACATTCAACATTCAAAAACTGACTTGTTAATCAGCTTCGACATTGTCTTCCTCTTCACGCACATTCCCCATAAAGAAACAATAGAATTAATAACTCAAAAATTTCCGTCAGTTATAGTTGAATTGTTCAAGTTTGTTATTGAATCAGGTTACTTCACCTGGAAAGGTCAAACTTACAAACAAGAAGAAGGAACAGCAATGGGATCTCCTTTATCACCAAACCTAGCAAACTTGCTTCTAGAACACCTTGAGGAAAACATATTCACTTTTGAACCCAAACCAAAAATTTGGTTAAGATATGTCGATGACGTATTTGCAGTATGGGATCATAAATCCTTTCTGGGTTTACACATCCAAAGAAAAGAAGATGGTTCCATCTCCACTTCCGCTGGAGATGGAACCATCTTCTTTGATGGTTCCATCTCCAGCTCATCATCCATCTCAGAAATTTGGCATCATTAAATCACTAGTTTCCAGAGCACACAAATTCTGCTCCTCTGAAGAATCTTTAAACCAAGAACTAGAAATAATCAAAAATACAGCCATCCTAAATGGATATAATCTTAAAACAACTCAAAAACTCATCAGTCACCTTCCAACACGACAACCCAGACAAGAAGTCCATAGGATTCCCATACCTTACGTCAAAGGCATCTCCAAACGTCTTTCAAAAATTACGAAGAAACACAATTTTGCCACTACTTACAAACCTATCAACCAAATCTATAACTTGTTACCTTCTCGTAAGGACAAACTCTCACCTTTGATGTTGCCTGGCGTTTATGAGATTCCATGCTCCTGCAAATTCCATGCTCATTCATCTTTTCAAACTGCAGAAATCTGGTCTCTACCAACACGGAGTTGAAAATCCAAACCGTAGGATCCATTGGGAGAAGCTGAAACTTTTACATGGATCTTTATATAAACATGAACGTTTATATGAAGGAAGTGCAGAAACCCTACGCGCAAACTGCATATAAACAACAATGGAACTGCGCGACGGACAGTGCCGCATTACGCTAATAGCTCGCATCTCACTATGACGCGCATATGCTTGCGCGCGTAGCAATATGACACTGTGGTAAACACAGTGCTGCTAGCGCCCTCTTAAGTGCTACAAGATGGATTTTTATTATTTTTTATACAAAATAAGAGAATTGTGTAGGATTGTTGATGATAAAATTAAATATTACAAGCAAATATAAATAAATTAATTGAGTTAATACACAGCAAATCGACTGAGGAGTTAATGATTGCTGCAAAGGGTTCACTGAAATTCGACACTTACACAGAACTTATTGGCGATATTGTATTATCGATAACGGAAGTGTGTATTGACTGTTGTGCCACCTGGTAGACGAAAGCTGAAGCTATTATTTCTGTGGAAACGTGGAAGTTTAACCATCCTATCGCACCGTCTTAATTTCATGAAACTATTTTTTATATGATGAGATTAAAGATGCACCTTGACCTCACCCAATGCTCTAGTTCGTCCAACAAGGCTCTGTGGATGCCAGTCAAGTGGGATGTCCACAAACCACGCAGTTGCAGCTTAAGTCACTGAAAGAGTCAATGGTCAGTGCTGTACAAACGAAACACAGTAGGAAGATGGCATTGTCCAGAATGTTCAGATACTTATCGGAGTTCAACGTTCGTGGTACACAAACACAGGTCAAAGGCCGAACCAGGAAATATACGACAATATCATCACACCGCCTTCGAATTTCAGAGTCGGGGTTATGTGGGGTTTGCATATTGCAGTCCTACCGTGGACACCCATGTTGTGAGCCTCAGTTCTGAATGTTTTATGTGCGGATTTGTGTTTCAGTCGATGCCTGGAACTCCGTACTCTAAGGTCACCTTTGGTGAGTGTGGTGGGACTGTGGGTAGCATTTGCAATTGACTCCTGCGCACCCATTCAGTATG
Organism: Typopeltis vanoorti; assembly: GCF_054136105.1. Taxonomy (NCBI): domain Eukaryota; kingdom Metazoa; phylum Arthropoda; class Arachnida; order Uropygi; family Thelyphonidae; genus Typopeltis; species Typopeltis vanoorti. The sequence goes on along the minus strand of NC_143574.1, from coordinate 3,499,877 downwards.
GTGTAATTGATTATTGGCCAGGAATGGCCCAATTTGTCAAAAATTTGCGAACAGATAGACCGGCAACATGGAGTCCTACCACAACGCCTCTTTCAAACTCCGCCAGTTCTTTTCTCGCAGCCAAAACACGGTTGCACTGACTTGGGTGTATCATAAGTTTAAAAGTTTGTTTCTGTAAGTTACTGAAGACTTAAAAGCATAAACTAAGAATATGCGAACCCGAAGAAGACAGGACATTTTCTAAGCTATTCAAAATGATGAAGTGGCTTGCATACAAGGAAGGGATGAATAAATAAAGAAAGAAAAAAAACCGACATTTCCTGCTTCTGGGTTTGAATTACTGTCATTAATACTACTCGCAGAACTAAATGAGATATACACCCTCTGTTCAAAAAGAAACCGAACTTTTCGAAAATAGAAGAAACTAGTGGCGTCATCTGTTGTATCTTTTTGTTGTCGAAAGCGGCAACCTTCATTAGTGTTGTGTCAACTGTTTATGACATTTGTTTCATTAGAAGCCGAGTTATAATGATAAGAGTGACAGTGTTTTGACGAGCTGTCGGTCGTCACGATATTCATGCCGTACGCGACGAATTCTCGCTATCAATCGCTTCAAAACTTCGAGATAAAACTCACCATTGACCCTTTTGGCCAAGAGGAGCGAATTCGCTGCGGATAATGCCCTTGGAATCGTAGAAACAAATCAGCATTGTCTTTACTTTTGACTTCTCCAAGCGACTTTTTTTCGGATGCCCCTCTTCTGGTGGTCTCCACTCAGCACTCTGGCGCTTTGTTTCGGGCTCATACTCAAAACAGCATTATTCATCACCAGTAGCGATCGTTTCAAGGAAGTTTGAGTCCTTACGAGCGGTTTTAATGAAGTCTTTGCAGTGTTCAATTCGATACATTTTTTGGTCGTCGGTCAACTTGTGGGGAACAAATCGCGAATTCAATTTACGAAGGCCCAAACTCTCGGTCAAAATGTTGTGTGCAGTTGATTTTGGAATCCCCACTTCATCTTCGATCAATCTCAAGGACGATTTCGGGTTTTCTTTGATGAAATCACGCACTTTTTGGATGTTAACTTCGCTCAGTCCAGTTTTTGGACGGCCCGGCTTTTCGTCGTCCTCAAGCGTCTTACGACCACTTTGAAATCGCTTAAACCACTCGTAAACTTGAATACGGGATAAGCATTCATCGCCGTATTCTTTCTGAAGCATTTGATACGTTTCGGTAAAACCTTCACCAAGTTGAACACAAAAGTCAATCGCAGTTCTCTGTTTGAAACTCATTTTCCTACCGTTCTTGAAAACACACTGTCACTCTTGGCACTAGAACTCGGCTTCTAATGAAACAAATGTCATAAACAGTTGACACAACACTAATGAAGGTTGTCGCTTTCCACAACAAAAAGATACAACAGGTGACGCCACTAGTTTCTTCTATTTTCGAAAAGTTCGGTTTCTTTTTGTACAGAGGGTGTATTCCCCCAATTCATACCCTCTCCAAACAAGTGACTCGTTACATGGCACGATATCTGTTGCTTATGAGTGTCCTTTGACTTCTTTCCAAGCAGTGTATATGAATGATGTGTTATTCCTGAGTAACGATACTGGATCCTGTCTCATAATACGTATCTATATATAAAACAGATGTTTAATGTAGCTGAAAGGCAACTAATTAGCTGTAGTGATGATCATTAACATTGCTATGATGTTCGAATGGTTTGGTACAGCTCTGGAGCTTGTGGGGATGGCAAAGTTCGTGAAGAAAAAACAGTAAGAGATATCAGTACATTTCTATTAGTTTTTTATGATCTGCGTGTGTAGGTGTATAAACACTATTTCCACTGTGGGCTGAAGAATCTTATTGGGTCCCCGCATAAATTCATTAGTGTGGCTATTTCGTTTTTAAACTGAATCATTTAGAAAAAAAATAAGCTAGACTAAACAAAATTCTTCGTCTAGACAGAAACCATTATGTTCTCTTGCGATACTAAACAAGAATGCGGTTACAAAATGCATTTTCGGACTGACTGTCGTCATTGCCTTTATGAAAGGTCATGTCAGTCGACATCCCATTATTTATTTTTTAAACATTAGTCCAAAAACGGGCCTACAATTTAAAATATAAATATGTAATTCCCCCTATCGAATACGTACATTAAATTATAAGTTAAATGCTACAGGAATATTTATTAATAATAATAAACAGATCGATGATTTGCTCTCTTTAGTTTGCTATGTCGCTGCCGCTAGCATAGTTTTCTGCACAGAAATGGTTTACGAGACTTTAATTAGGATGAGAAGTAATTAATTATTACTTCCTTATCTGTGCACAGGATTGCTGTTCTGGGTATTCTCACAGTATTTCTAAGTGTTGTTCCAATTCATTATTACAGATAATTGCACTCCTGTGATCGTATTTAGCAAACCAGAATATTTAATCGAGGAGGCTCATCGAGTTAAGACTAGGAAGCATCGTACAGTATTACACTTTATCGATGTTAGTTAAATTTTGTTTTTCAAATTTTTATTAATAAATATTTTAAGTTTCTTTTGTACGATGATTCGTAGGGGCTAATTTGAGACTAGTGGCGACTCGTGGCTTGAAATCGTGGGGGTGTTGCAACTTTCGAAATATACAGGGTGTCCCAAAATTCACACAAGAAGTAATTTTGATAGAAAACACAGGTTTTTAATTAAAAATTGTAATTTCTTATTGATTCATCAAGTATACAGTATAGGGTTATGCATGGAATAGCATATCGGGTAAATGGCCTCCACGGCTTTGCTGGCACATACGCACTCTTTTGTCGAAATTTTCCATGACCGTTTTGCATAAATGTGGCTGAATTTCGTTGATACAGCGCTCAATTTCCTCCTTCGAGGCATGGGTGGTCGTGGGCTTGTTGGCGTAAACTTTAGACTTCAAAAAACCCCAAAGAAAAAAGTCCAACGGCGTTAAGTCACATGATCTGGGCGGCCAATTCTGATCCAGACCAAAACGGGAAATTAATTGAATTGTTTCTCGGGCTGTATCGCATGTGGCACCGTCTTGTTGAAACCACATGTCGTCCACATCCATATCTTGCAATTTAGGCACAAAAAACTGGATTATCATGTCGCCACCATTAACTGTTCTTGCCTTACCAGCCGCATTTTCGAAGAAGAATGGACCGATGATGCCTCCAGCCCAAAATCCGCACCAAACGTTGTGGATGCATTTGTTTCTCAACAATCACTCGTGGATTTTCTGAACCCCAAATGCGACAATTTTGTCGATTAACGAAGCCATCAAGATGGAAATGAGCCTCATCGCTGAAGATGATTTTGTTCGAAAAATAAGCATCCACTTGTTGTTGTTCCATAATCCATTCAACGAACTCTGTTCGCTGCGTGTGGTCAGTAGGCTTCAGTTCTTGAGTCAATTGAACTCTGTAAGCATAAAGATGCAAATCTTTCGTGAGAATACGCTGTAGAGAGCTTCTCGAAATGCCCAATTCAAGAACACGGTGCCGAATTGATGTTCCTGGACTCTCAGCAACACTCTCACGAACTGCTTCGATGTTTTCTGTTGAACGACGGCCAGAGTGTATAAGATCACTAATTGATCCCGTTTCCTTGAATTTTTTAATTAATTTTTTCACAGTCGATGAAGTTAAATCACTATTCCGACCATATTTTGTACGAAAATTGCGAACTGTAGCTGCCAAACCTTCATTATTTTAAAAATATTGCTCAACAATGAAAATGCGTTGTTCTTTCGTGTAGCGCTCCATTTTTAATAACCCTGAACTGTCACGCGGTCTTTTTTTTTTCTCGTTGGCAACACTTTACCGCACAAATGGCGCTAAATTTAAATCTTGCGTGAATTTTGGGACACCCTGTACAGTGTATACGTGTTTGGATAAAATATCAAAATTATGGTAAAAATTAAACATAAAAAATATTGTTTATTATCGATTTGTATTATTTTTTTTACAAAATAAGAGAATTGTATAGGATTGTTGATGATAAAATTAAATATTAGAAGCAAATAGAAATCAATTAATAAATATTTATGTATGGAGAAAAATTGGGGGCGCTGCAGTTCCGCAGTGTAGTTCGAGACTACAAATCAAGAACAGATGTTTAAACTTTGCTCGTTAAAAATCGCACAAGAAAAAGGAAAAAAAAAAAAAATAATAACCGAGTGAAAATAACGGAACTCATCTCTTAGCAAGTGGATCTTAGAACTAAAGCAAATGCTTAGCGTTTTTTTCCCTGCAATCCACAACTCAATAATTACTGTTTAACATCAATTTCACCTGGTTTTACAGTCTTCTTCGCGAGACTAATTGTTGTTTCCTGCAAGCTTGCGCGTGCCTCTCTCGAGACAATCTGTGCTATTTATTTTTTTTTTAACCTCGTCACGTGATCAAACTAGTTAATTTCATTACAGCATGCATAGGAACAGCTTGCTCGTGCAAACTTGTACGCAACAATAACACTTCCGATGTTTTTTTTGTTTTTTTTTATTCTTTCCTGTTCTACATACTTGCATGAATTTAATACTGAAACTACAAGTAAAAATCACCCTAGTTTTGCGCAGTCTCCGAGAGCACTGACAGTTGATTAATTGCAACGCAACAATATGCGAATTAATTATCATCTTATGAACTGCGTGCGAAGATTGTAAATTACAGAGGATGGTTGAATGTAATTAATCTTGCGGGGTATGTAATTGGTTAATTACGTCAAAGGGAATGTTTGGTTTAAAAAACAAACGGATAAGGAAGAATGCGTGTAATACAGTGCAATTAACTGCTTTAAGATAAACAAGTCAAATATTAGCTATTCACGCTTTGAATTTATTTTTTGCAGGATCGTAATCCTCCCCTCCCCCCCTAAACTTATTACATTAAAGGGAAAATATATAAATTAACATTCAATTAATTCATATTAAAGACTTACTTTTATTCTTGAACGAAATAGGTTCGAATAACTGTTAAAATAAAACCGATCTTCCATTACATGCAGTCAAGGACGGAAACACAGTCGCAGATGTGGCTCTGTACTTGCACGCACACATACAGACACGTGAGTAACTACCGGAAATCACGTGACAGTTTTATATCGTTCACCTGCAGTCTGGAATGTATTATGCGAAATTTATAAATAGGCCATGCAGGAGACGTTCGTTTGTTTGAAATCAATGAATATAATTTTAATAATTAAGTTCAATTTGAAATAAAGTAAATGAAAATCCCCGGATTTTAATTTATTAATTAATAAATGTATCCGTTTTTTTATACGTAAAACAAATAATTTTTTTTTATAATAACTCAAAATTACTTGTATTATCCGAAAGAGAATTAATTAATTAAAGTAATCCCCCCCCTCTCCGGTATTGTAATTCATTTATATGACTGAAAACGAATTTAAAATATTTATTCATAAAGAGTGATACAGAGAATCTAAAATTTTACCTGATACAGAAGTGCTGCCATCTATGGACACAAATTGAACCTACATTATTGAGCCTTTTATATCGTGTTTGTATTTGTTCTAATACATACTGCACTCGACAGAATAACGAGTAAAAACTATACTCGCTATGATATATTATTTTATATATTATATTAATACATCGTCCACGGAGGAAATTCAAAAGAAAATCGTCAACCCCTTACGTCTCTAGTAGAAAATAAAAGATTCCCAACAGTAGCCGGTATTCCAGGTACGATTAATTATAAATTAAGCCGATTAGCAGGCAGTATCTACAGAAGATTAACAGCAAACAGATAAAGACGACCAACTATGACAATGGAAACTAAACCCCTTATCGACATCCTTCCTGCTGAACCCAAGTACAGCTATGCGCATGTGCAGAACAAATGTACACACACCTGGATGCGGGAAGTGGCCCCAGACTGTTAATGCATCAAAAGTGACGGATATGCAAGTCAAAGTTTGTGTGCGGTGCTTATTAATTAGATTAAGAGTAGGGGGGGCGCAGCTTAATAGCTTAATGGGGGTGTTGTAAAAAATCGGCTCGCGTGGTTTATGGTTTGGCATCACTGATCCAATCTCCGCTCATTTTTGTCCCAAAAGTCAAGTGCAATACGGCTTAAGATTATTCTCTCTCGCTATTTTTAACTACACCTGTAATATTAAAACATGGAAACAAGCAGACTATATCCAAGACTATATGCTTCATCACGTGTTCTAGCCAGCTATCTAAGAATTCTGGTCCGTATCGTAAACGTGGATGCTTCTTTTGGTGCCCGTCTGGCTGAGCCACGATTGTGTAAAACTGTTCTGTTTAATCAGTGGAAAAATAACCCACTTTGCTTGTCTGAGAAGCGTAGCTGTGATCCTAAGATAGTCAGAAAAGATCACTGTCATCGAAGGCTTGTACGTATAAACAGAGCTTCCTGTGTGCATCAATTGACCCAATCATTTAATGAAGACTGTTCCCTACCCATATCTCACTGAACTATGAAGGAATTGAAGAAGATCGTTATTGGCAGTCTCATGCTTATACAAGAAACCACTCATTTCTGAGAAAAACCAGAAAGTTCGTTTACAGTGGTGTCAGGGACATCGTGACTGGACGAAGACTGGAGAAAAGTCACATGGTCCGGCGAATCATGGTATACATTGTTTTGTATTGATGGTACTTCATGTGGCTTCCACTAAAGAGTTTAGTGGAAGCCACATGAAGCAATGCTACTGTACATCCAAGAATTGTTCCGCAGCGACTTCCACCATCTTCTCCGGCTACCAAAGCCTGGATCTGAACCCCCCCATTGAGAATGTATGGGATATGTTTGAAAAACAGTTTCAACTGGCTCAGATTTGAGCCAGTTGAAACTCTGGTGAACGCTTGGTATGTTGTACACGAAGATGCCACAAATCGCAAATGTAATTCACTCTGTACGATAAAATATTTCTGTTTGTTCACTCGCCTAAGACGCTTGTAACTCTATCCTTCCGTGTTTCCTTGACAATAACAGAACTTGCTTGTACCTATCTGGTAACACGTAATGGTTTGTTTAGTCAAGACCGAAACAGACTCGCATACGTATCTTGGTGATAATATTTTTGCCACTACCTCAAACCTCTGCATTTGAGTCCAGTTTACGACAAAAATATGTAAATCCTACAAAATTTAGCGCGCTCTGAACGCCGAAGCTGAACATTAAGGCTATGTTATAATGGCACATGCACGGGTTTGGTTACAGTGTGTGATCTCAATGAGAATTTCTACCAAAAATAATATTTATATTAATATTATGAAGTTAATATTTTTTGGACTTTCTTTTTTTTTCCTTTCTGGACGTCCCTCGTACGAGGGACGTCCAGAAAGTAAGTTCTGATGAGCTGTCAGAGAAACAAAAAAATATACTAAAAAAACTTTATTGAAAATTAAAGTCGACATCTTTCACAACATCAGGCCCTTATCATAATGGGACACTAAGAGTTGCATAACCTCGTTGTAGAACGTTGCCTCCTGTGACGCAAACCACGTATTGACTGTTCCTTTGACCTCGTCGTCGACTTGAAACTGCCGGCCACCAAGGAAAGATTTCAGACGTTTGAACAGGTGAAAGTCGCTTGGCGGGAGGTCAGGACTTTATGGGGGGATGATGGAATTGTTCCCAGCCGACACAGTTTCATGAAGACATGAACGTGAAACTGGAAATTGCAGCGAGAGTGACGTCATAGCGAATCCCCTATTCTGTCGAATCTTCTCTTTAACTGAACGCACCAAATCGTCAGTCACTAAAGATGGTCGGCGTCTCCGTTCATCATCGTGCACACCTGTCCTTCATTAAGAAGTTTTACCCATCTTCGTACCATCCTCATAAACCTCAATAATTTGCCGATGAATTTCAGCTGCTTTAACGTTTCTCGCATTTAAAAAACGGATTTTCTTAGACATTATAAACACACACCAAGAAGCGTACGCACTGCGAGAATGTCTGAATATTACCAACGCCTTGCTAAGGAATCTCAGCACGCATGCGCACCATTGCAATCGCAGCGCTGCAGTGAAAATATATAAAAACTGAACTTACTTCCTGGACGTCTCTCGTATATATATAAATCCATCCAGTTCTCGTCCGTCCTCAGAAGGGAGTTGAGCCCTCTAATTAGAGGGTTTCAAGCAAAAGTCAGGATTCGAACTCAACCAATAATAATAATATTTATTATTATTTGTCATCTCCAGGAAGTCTAAAGAATCATCGAGGGAGGGCATCTGCTCTACAACTCTGTCTCCACCACTCACAATCCACCAACTATACCAACCACGCAACTACACCAACGCCATCTATCGACGACCACCACCACTAGTAAGCTATTTTAATTAAAATACTGAACTCAATGAAATTATTAATTTTCAAACTAGAGCCCTCTAAATATGCTGCATTTCCCTCCCTCCCCCTTGTTTTACCCTGATCTTTCTTCAAATCGATGTCAGAATTCAATATTTGATAATTTAGAATTATTTAAATATAAATAATTCTAAATTATTTATTCAATCACCTACTCAATATCTGAACAGAGTTCAGATATTGAGTTTATTTATTTATTTATTGTGAAATTAATATTTTAAACAAAAACAAACACATAAAAATGTTTTTGAAACGATGAATTTATTACCTCTTACATCCCATATTGTTTCATAGCCAAATAAAGTTCGGCCAGTCCAAGGGTAAGCAAATACGTGGATAGTGCAACACTCAAACAATTTTGACTCTTTGGCTCTTCATATAATTAATAAATGTATCATTTTCTTCAAATTGACATCTTTTGTCAATAGATGGTAGCAAACACTCATATGTGTTGCAGGTACACTACATGATAGAATCCATTTCAAACAAGATAATGTTTCAGTACTTATATGTACTGTGAGGCAACGTACTTTAAAATTATCATAAGGGTGGGCGTGCACATTAGATGACACAATGTGTTTAGCAATAGTTCGTCAGTAACATTTTTGTTACGGAGGTCAGTTTGAGTTGATCACACCCCTTGGTGCTTTGGACAGAATAATGGATCAGAAATCTGAATCTTTTGTGCTTCAAGTCGTTTCTGTTGCCATCAGTAATCTCAGAGTTATGTGTGTTGTTGCTTAACATAATATGGATTAATAGGAGGGTGGATAATCATCATGTACACTCCAAAATCTAAACTAACATCTTGAATAATTTTATTGTTATCCAAGAAAGTTGAAAGACGTTCTCATAAAATTCCGTGTCTTGATGAATTCAAGTCAAACTTACCAACGAATGCTTAGAATACTCTTAACAGTACGTTCAATGTTTAATTCGATACGTTTTCTTAGCAAACAGATAGGCTTGTTGGTATCTGCCACGCGGGTCAACCTGAATTCTACAGAACATAAATCAGCATTTTAGAAACACAATTACTACATAAAGGGACGATTTTTTTGTTCATAATGATGGGCCAATCTAGTAATAAGCATCACGTGCTTCCACACTAGCGTAAGAAGTTCTCGGGATATTGTCGACCGTACACGATTCGCCTGGAAACTGAGCAAGCACTTCTCTCTCCCAAACACACCTTCAGTATTGTCAAAATCAGTTGTCCCCCCCCCCCCCCACACACACACTACTTCCATACTCCTTAATCTCCACCCCACTCCGTACTACCCCCCTCTTCTCTGTTCCCTTATTTGGTTCAAATTGATGTGCTATTGCTCAAGAAGAGCTCTAGTGGAAAGAGAAGATGAGAACATAAATATAAATATAATAAAATATAATCTTAAATTTAATAAAGCTAATTAAATAGCTACCTAAATTCCATATTCTTTTACGCGCCTAACCAGTACAGGTTCAGATGAGGATTCAATACGAAAAAAAGCGCTATTGAGGTTCCGTAAAACAGTTGATAGTGAGAGAAATAGATGAATGTATATGGCAGTCGTTTTATCTTGATATATCTTAAAGCATCATGACTTACTACTTCTGAAAATATATATCAGCATTGGAAGAGTTATTAATGATTGAGTATAATCCTAAATAATAGAAATTCAGGTTTGAATGATAGAAACCAGTACAGTAGGCACCTAAATTAATCAGATATGGAGTCCAGAAGGGTTCGGTTCTTGGACTCATCCTATTTATATATATGTTAACGATCTGTGTGAGTACTCTTTGACAAATGATATCGTTCGCTGATGATATGACATTGGTATACACCGAAACAAGTGGATTAGCATTAATGGCCTTAAAATTATTAATTTAATAAAATATACGATATTTTACGATATTACGATAATTTACGATAATAAAATTTCGCGAGTAGCGATATTTTATTATTTATTATATTTTTATTGTTTATTTATTTTATTCATAAGCAGTAACTTCCGCTGCTGTTTATGAATTAGCATATGCTAAAAAAAATTCCACTGTAAAATTCATTAATTCATAAATATTCCTTTAATTTATATTAGAGGTAATTAAAAATTAATTCTAATATTTTTCAAGAGATGGCAGCACTCTGCACGGTGAAAAGTATGAGAAAAAGAATGAAATTAAGCCTGAGCATGAAGGGTTCAAATGACAGTTATTGGACGAAAATCTGATTCAAATGTTTCATTTTTATTTTATCAGCCATAAGAATTACTTAACCTTCTTATTATATTCTTTGTTTTTTGATAATTGCCATTCTCTTAACATTTTATTAAGCTGAACTGACTTGTGAATATTCTTTTAAAGAGACAATTTTATGCACCAGATGGAGACACTATCCGTTAAAGATCATGGACACTTTAAAAATTTCTCTCTCTCTCACTCACACACGCGTGGGTGCCCGCATACATTTGTTTCTGTCGTATATTTAATATTTCTAAGAACACATGGTTAGTATTGAACAGTTTCCATAGGTTATAAGAGTCCTTCGTTAAGTTATCTACCTAATGGGAACAACATTCAGCATTTTTGTTTTTTTCTTTATGATGTTACTGTTCCCTATCCTCACAAAAGGGATGTTTCTTGTGTGTCCGTGTGCATAATCCATTGTCTTTAACAGGATAAAATCCATTATCATAACCCCAATAATGTTCTAAAATAAAAACTATAACAAATGTTATGCCTTTAATTGTAATGTCCAAATATTTAAAGAGACGAAGTAAACACGATAAGCACTACGAACACTCTACTACTGGCACAAACTGCATATAAACAACAGTGGAACTGCGCGATGGACAGTGCCGCGTTAAGCTAATAGCTCGCATCTCACTATGACGTGCATATGCTTGCGCGCGTAGCAATATGACACTGTGGTAAACACGGTGCTGCTAGCGCCCTCCTAAGTGCAACAAGATGGATTTTTATTATTTTTTATACAAAATAAGAGAATTGTATAGGATTGTTGATGATAAAATTAAATATTACAAGCAATATAAATAAATTAATGAAGATTTATATATCGAGAAAAATTGGGATGCTGCAGTTCCGCAGTGCCTATGCACGAGTCGCTCCTGATCAAATTCATATCATCATCGAAGCTTCGTGTTTTGTGTTTTTTTAATCTGAATGTGACAGATTAAAAAAACACAAAACACACATAGATGACATTTCATGCGTCTGAATAATATCTAATAAATTACATAATTTAAGAGTGGAGGTTCAGTATGGTTAAACGCTTGTTTTAGAAGAAATAGAGTGGGGGGGGTGAATGAGTGGAGGTAGATTAATAAATAAGGAGTTAGTGAGCGTGTGTGGATTAGGAAGTGAATTATTCACTTCCTAATTCAGGCGGCAATAGTTTGGAAACATTGACGGAGGAATGGACACCAGGACTTTCTTGGAATTAATTGTGGTTAAAGGAATATTTGAAGGCTGGAAATCGGAGAGTTAGAAGGACAAACAAAATTGATGGAAGGTAGACGAATAATGAAATTCATCGGAAAGTGTAAATAAGAAAACGCTTTGGAGGAGATGTAAACAGGAAGAAAAAGAATTGCCCAATGAAAGAAGTCCGGAGAAAGATTGACAGCGTAAGCTAAGTTAAATCTTAGGTAGTTCTTTAGTATATTCGAATAAATTTCTAAAGAAGATAACACCGAATAAAGAATATTTCGAAGAACTTGTAGAAATATTTAGACATGATAGCGGGAATAGGTTGGCATCGGACTAAGGGATGGAGCAGGTAGAAGAAGATTAGTTCAGAAGAAGAAGCAAGTTCGAGGGACAGCAGAAAAGATTGTGGAATAATAAAGAGGACACTTTATATGACTAAGAGGTCTTGTGGTGTGATGGAAACGTGTAAATAGTGAGGGAATTTATAGGATAGATGCAGGGGGAATTTTGTAATACATGGTTGGAGATGAAAGAGCTAGAAGGGATTTATACAAGTTAAGAGTTCAGACAGACTTTTTTACTTGAGAGTAGTGAGCGAGTGGAATATGTTCACAATGAGATCGCGCGTGAAACATCAGCGAACGTGTTTAAGGAGATGCATCTCGTCGAAAGATTTTACGATTATTTGGTTGTTGCAAATTATCTGTAAATAACTCTACGTTTTTGATTATTGTCGATATTATACACCCTTTGTCCAAAAAAGAAACCGAACTTTTCGAAATTAGAAAAAACTCGTGGCGCCATCTGCTGTATCTTTTTGTTGTCGAAAGAGACAACTTTCCTTAGTGTTGTGTCAACTATTTATGACATTTGTCGGAGCCAGAGTCGAATCATTGAATTAAACAGAGCTTATGAATACCCTTTCGTGGTTAGTTGGGTTCGACTGAGGCAAATAGAGGCCAGAAGGAGTCAAATAGTGGCTAGAAGGAGGGAAATAGGTGCCAGAAGAAGGCAAATAATGGCCAGAAGGAGGGAAATAGGTGCCAGAAGGAGGGAAATAGGTGCCAGAAGGAGGGAAATAGGTGCCAGAAGGAGACAAATAGTGGCCAGAAGGAGGCAAATAGTGGCCAGAAGGAGACAAATAGTGGCCAGAAGATTAGACATAATAAAAAGCCATCATACACTGGCCCTCATAGTTTTAGCTACTTCGACCGTAATCCGAATTGTCAGCAAATAGAAACCATAATTTTATAGATACGAAAACCCAGAGTATCACAGAGGAAACGTCCTGTCATCTCCATGAAACCAACTCATCTTTCCAAAACGATTACAGTTTTCGCGTCCTGGATGACATAAATAACATCATCGTTTAATTAGGAGGAAGAGCAATCTAAGCGAAAAGGTCATTCCAATTAGGTTGAGTTGTTCATAATTGAATGTCAATAGCTCACCTGATCTAAAGAAAAGAAAAACCCACCAGTCAGAAATTGTTAGCTCATATTAAGGTTGACATCATCAAAGGTTTTTTTAATGCCCAAATGAGATTACGTTAGTGGAGAGTTTCTCTCTTTGGCAGCAATTCTATTGAATCAAGTGAACAGCTTACACGTCCAAGCTTTTTCTTTCACGTGTTTGATCACACGCACTTTTTAAGTGATCATCGTGCACAGCTTGTAGCGTAAAGGTTGTTTAGTGGAACAAATAAAGAAATTACAATTGAAGAAAATAAACAGATAAGTTAACGTATCTGAAACAAAATTTGGTTCTTTCTAACTGACTTAGATCTGCATGATTTAGATCCTTTTTAAGAGAAGCGGCTTCTAAAATTAATGATCGAAGTTATCGAAAACTGATCTCAAAAAAGGAAAGCAAAAATGTCTTTTGAAGAAGCAATTCAACTCGGATCTAAGCATACATACTACACCCCCTGTCTAAAAAGAAACCGAACTTTTTCTAAAATAGAAGGAACTAGTGGCGCCACCTGTTGTATCTTTTTCTTATCAAAACGGGCAACCTTCATTAGTGTTGTGTCAACTGATTATGACATTTGTTTCATTAGAAGCCGAGTTACAGTGCCAAGAGTGACTGTGTTTTGACGAACGGTCGGAAAATGAGTTTCAAACAGAGCTGCGATTGACTTTTGTGTTAAACTTGGTAAAGGTTTACCGAAACGCATCAAATCCTTCAAAAAGCATACGGTGATGAATGCTTATCCCGTATTCAAGTTTACGAGTGGTTTAAGCAAGTTCTTCTGAACTAATCTTCTTCTACCTGCACCATCCCTTAGCCCGATGCCAACCTATTCCCGCTATCATGTCGAAATATTTCTACCAGACCTTAGAAATATTCTTTATTCAGTGTTATCTTTGAACACTGCAAGGAAGTCATTAAAAGTGCCAAGTTTTAATGGTCTTGGTGTATAATAATTAATAGTCTCCTTCTGCCAAATAGTTGCCAGAAGGAGACTATTTGTGGCCTTCTGGCAACTATTTTCCTCCTTCTGGCCACTATTTGCCTCCGTCTGGCACCTATTTCTCCTTCTGGCACTTATTTTCCTCCTTCTGGCCACCCACTGTTTGACTCCTTCTGGCCATTATTTTCCCCCTTCTGGCACCTATTTCCCTCCTTCTGGCCACTGTTTGACTCCTTCTGGCCACTGTTTGACTCCTTCTGGCCATTATTTGCCTTCTTCTGGCACCTATTTCCCTCCTTCTGGCCACTATTTGCCTCAGTCGAACCCAACTAACCACGAAAGGGTATTCATAAGCTCTGTTTAATTCAATGATTCGACTCTGGCTCTCAAATCTATTTTTTTTTTGTGTAGCCAAGTGATCATTTGCATAGCAGATAAAGCAGTACAATGAACGGAATATTAAGATCTTTTTATTTCTTGGAATTTTGCCTTTATCAGAAACATCCAACTTAATAAAGGCAAATGGCATGAGATGATAATACATAATAGTCACTTCCTTTACATAAAGTGGCAACAAACCGAAGAAATCTGTGATAAATAACAAAGTCCTACTTAGAACAAGATAAAGAGTGTATATAATCTACTTCGACTTGGAAAAAATTGTGATAAAACACAAAAAATGACACCAGGGTACATAAAGAAATTTTACTTTCGCAAGCAGGTTGAAGAACCAAAGGCAAAATACTAAGAGTTGTATAGGAGAGAGAGAAGGTAGAAAAGCGAACGTGCTCAGCCTTATATCTGCTGCAGGCAAAGAAAAACAAGCTAGTGGTGATTTAAATTCATAAGCCGACCCATCATGTGCAGACGTTCTCAATAATGGAAGCTCTAAACAGATGACTTCTTGTAGATGTTGTGCGTTCTCCAAAATGGATATCTGGCCATATTTCACGACAGCGGCAATTTCATCCCCGGGATCACCATAGCAACGCACGCGACGCCTTGAATTACATCTTCGCTGTGGAAGACAGCGAGCTGGTAACGTCTTCTTCTCCACGAGGCAAAAATGACCCCGGTCGCGAAAATGCACGATCTGCCTATGGAACCTTCGGTCTTCTGTTTCCCCCAAGAATGCCGAGGAATATTAATGATTGCGGAGGATGCATCGGTATCTAAGTGATATAGATAGTTGGTTGAATCTCCCCACGCTGGGAGTCATCCACTTCTACCCCACAGAGAACATTGTCATATTTATGATAATGCATCCTTACTAGCTAAGCGACATTACTTTTAATACAGCGACTTCTTTCGCTCTCTTTCTCGTTCTTATAGCTGTCACTCTCTCTTTATGACACCCCTCCCTACGTAATGGGCATTACTTGCATCTTGTACATCTATTCCTTCGTTGGCGTACCCCATCATTGGCAATGAGTTGATTCTTTGCTGTCATTGGATTCCTTTTTCCATTATCGTTATGAGAATAAATTCAAATCTTGCGCTGTTTTTATTTCTAAAAATACACACGTGCATAAGACTTTTAATTCTGATGTTGGGGTGTAGATGATAACGGTATGGATATTTATTATGGCCATTGGTGAGAATATTTGTCACCCTGTCATCAAAATGAGTAGGTGCAGCCATTTCGTTGGAAATGAGCTCCCCAAATATAAGTTTAGCGAGGAGATAGAACACGTGAGTCTACTCTCTCTCCCTTTATCTTCACTATGCATAATCCGAAGTTAGTATATAGACAAGCCTCAGCCTATTATTAGTATTACTATCACCGTCCAAAAGAAACCGAACTTTTTGAAAATAGAAGAAACTAGTGGCGCCACCTTTGTATCTTTTTGTTGACGAAAGTATTATCAACTGTTGTTGACATTTGTTTCATTACAAACCGAGTTCTAGTGCCAAGAGTGACAGTGTGTTGTGACGAACTGTCGGAAAATGAGTTTCAAATAGAGAGCTGCGATTGACTTTTGTGTTAAACTTGGTAAAAGTTTTACCGAAACGCATCAAATGCTTCAAAAAGCATACGGTGATGAATGCTTATCCCGTACTCAAGTTTACGAGTGGTTTAAGCGATTTCAAAGTGGTCGTGAGACGCTTGAGGACGACGAATAGCCGGAACGTCCAAAAACTGGACTGAGCGAAGTTAACATCCAAAAACTGCGTGATTTCATCAAAGAAAACCCGAAATCGTCCCTGAGATTGACTGAAGATGAATTGGGGATTCCAAAATCAACTGTGCACAACATTTTGACTGAGAGTTTGGGCCTTCGTAAATTGAATTCGCAATTTGTTCCCCACAAGTTGATCGACGACCAAAAAATGTATCGAATTGAACATTGCAAGGACCTCATTAAAACCACTTAAACTTCCTTGAAACAATCGTTACTGGTGACGAAACGTGGTGTTTTGAGTATGAGCCCGAAACAAAGCGCCAGAGTGCTGCATGGAGACCACCAGAAGAGGGGCATCCGAAAAAAAGTCGCTCGGAGAAGTCAAAAGTAAAGACAATGCTGATTTGTTTCTACGATTCCAAGGGCATTATCCACAAAGAATTCGTTCCGCCTGGCCAAGCGGTCAATGGTGAGTTTTTTCTCGAAGTTTTGAAGCGATTGACAGAGAGAATTCGTTGCGTACGGCATGAATATCGTGACGACCGACCGTTCGTCCAAACACACTGTCACTCTTGGCACTATAACTCGCCTTCTAATGAAACAAATGTCATAAACAGTTGACACAACACTAATGAAGGTTGAAGCTTTCGACAACAAAAAGATACAACAGGTGGCGCCACTAGTTTCTTCGATTTTCGAAGAAAAGTTCGGTTTCTTTTTGGACAGAGGGTGTACTTCAATGTTTTTTCAGTAACGAAAACCAGTTGCTGCCCTTAACGACCATTGGAGTCTTAATCCTCATCCGCTGTATAAAATCATAGTCATATTTATTTTGTAAACCATTTAGCTATCTTCCCTACGGCACTCTCCTCAACTGGCTGGAGTTTATCTGGAAAAGTGTGTAACCTTCACTTTTAATGAGAATAAATATATTCAAAAAAAAGGGGGGGAAGGCACGCCACTCGAAAGCCATCATGACTGTAATGCAATAACTATAGGTGATTGCATAATCGATGCATTTGATATTACATCACATACCAGCTCAATTGCATCATTTAAGAGCATGAGAGCTACACTTATTGTTATCCTGGACTTTTGTTGTAGGTGTAAAATGAATTTTTGCTTGTTTTTCGTGAGGAATATTTCTTGCTTAGATATTGGCAAATGTTGGTTGCCCTCATTTCGAGGTTGATGTAAGAGGGGAAACCTAGTCATCGAGTTACAGTATTTTATGACACTTAGTGAATTTAAAAGACATTTGTTTTCTGTGTGTGTGTTATGATCCATCGAGTCATTTCCGACTCCACGACCATACACTCTTCATTTAGATCTGTCCCTGACCATGTCTTTCAGAACCTCTAAGCACACTCCAGTTGCTTAACTCCATCTACCCATCTAATTCTTGGTCTTCCTCTTCTCCTGCTTCCATTAACTTTAGCAAGCATCATCAGCTTCTCCAGACTGTCATTTGCTCGCATGTCCGAGGTATGACTCCTGCTTCTTTCTGTCTATCACTGACTTATTGGTTTGCTTCGTAGTCCATGATATTCTTAGTAAGCGTCTCCAAACCCATAATTCAAATGCATCTATCTTTCTTCTTTCACTCTTTCTCAGGGTCCAACTTTTACATCCATACAGGGAATACCATTGCTTTTACGATTCTGATTTTTGTTGCCAGGCTACTGGATAGTAACAACAGTTATCTAGTAAACATCTGTGTGACGCCATTCACAACACTTGCATTGGATACATTGCGTGCAATAATTGGATAGTACGAATGAATCTTGCTATCGTACGATAACCTAATGTATTTGCGTTAGGCTTAGCGTTGACGGACTCCACAGTGCATGTAATTAGCGATATCACACAGAGGCAATCAATGTAAAGAGCCCAAGAGTTATATCATCCATTGAAGAAAGGTTCATTGTATTTGCTATTAAAATAACAAAGAATTGGTTAAAATCCTACAGTTTTTTTATTCAGCAAAACGCATTATTTTAATAGTAAAGACTATTTGCATTGATGGATTTATCGATGTGTGTGTCAGTTGCTTATGGGCCAGTTGAATGCTGGGCTTTCCTTAATCCCGCTAGTCAACAATGAAGGATGTTAGTTTACCTTCAGGCACGCATCAACTAAACAAGGCTGCGCAATATAAGAAAGTTTGGAACTTGGTTTGTCATGCATTGGGAATGGAACATGGGATAAACACATCAAATATCTTCTTACTCTCCCGGTACATTTACTGGACAAAGTTGCTTATCTTTTTTTTCAATCTAAAGAAAACTTTTAGCATTCCATTAGTTCTCGATCCCCGTATTCAATCCAGGATCTGGGGATTACTCAGGCAGCGGAAAGCAGGTACCCACCCGTGTGTTCCTAAGTCAACAATTATCCGAAAGAGAAAAATAACAGGGAAAAACTTTCTCTCTCTTCCTCTGTCTCTCTCTGTCACTCTCTCTATTTCAGCAACGTATGCAAGGCAGAGTCACGAGCCCACATTGTTTAGAGAGCGGTTGCTAAGCAACGGGTATCCCCCCAACTTTTACAAAAGTAAAAGATAAGCCTCTTTTCAGATCATAATCTCGCTAATGATGAGGGCTACTGCGGAAGCTGGAGCTTACTCGGAACCTTGCACACTGGGAAAGAAAGAAGAAAATAAAAAAAAAAAAACGAACCGGGGGTTGTCAGAGAGGCAGCGCGACGTTGCAGCTAGAATGGGGAAGTGTATCATAGCATGAAGGAGTTTCTACGTCATTTAACTTTGTGCCGATGTAGTTTCTCTGTAACTGAGACTTCCTTAAAGACATACAAAGAAACTGAGTGGGGGATGGTAGTGAGGGGGGGCATTACAGGACACAATATGAAAGATCTGAGGTTGTCTCAGCTGCTAATCCTTACTTTATTGCATCTTTTCGTTATCCTGTTTCTCCTTCGCTAGAATATTCGTTGAATTTGTGCGTGGGGTAAAGTTTCCTTTCGCCTCCCCCCTATGGAAGTAGGGAGTGCGAAGTCCAATATGACAAAAGAGAAGCATTTGCTTTTTTTTATATGTAAAATGATCCACTGTAATAATGCTAAATATAATGAATGTGAACGATAATATGGTTACATATAATGAATCATTTTTATTCATCTTCTACAGTCAATGATTTTCACAAAATCGTGTTTTGTTCATACTTCTAGCAACTAAGGCTTAATCCATTTTGAATCAGCCGTGGTCAACGGTAATCTGCTCAATTTTTTTTTTTTTTTCAATGCGGGCTTCCACCAAACGTTGTTTAAACTTGTAGTACATTTTCGTACCGTGGACTAAGGATTATTATTATTTTCTATTTTTATTAATTTTATATACTTTTATTCGTTTATTTTTTACATAGTCAGAAAACCCTGCTCAAGAGAACCAAACAGGGAACTTTTTGAAGCCACTTCAGGCCTCCAATAAGCGGGCTATGAAGTTCATCTCCCACCTCAAGACAATCATAAACATCATTCCCGAGGCGGGACTCAAATCCATATCCTGTGGATTGAAGAGCGGATATGCTAACCCAGGGTTTCCCAAATTGTTCTGTGAAAAATTATTACAATTAATATTAATACGAGCCTGGAATAGTTTCAAATGCTGCGCCTCTAACCAAGGGTGTTCCTTTAAAATTTCCGGATTTGTGAAGTGTTCCATCGTAGGAAAAATTTGGGAAACGCTGTGCTAATTCCAATTAAAAAAAAGAATAATCTACCGAATTATTTGGTCCACTTACCATTTTAATTACTTAATAATGTGCTACTTATTGAAGTGCATTTTTATTGCAGTGGGGTTATGACGAACGTATAAAACCATTATTAACATTTACTCTCGATATTAGGCATACAATATATCGTGTAATATGCATTGTAAAACACATTAATCATTTTTTCCCTTAATTTAATTTTTTCCTTTTTTTAATTTCCCTTAATTTTTTTCCCCTTAATTTAAATAATTTTTTTTTCTCCTACAAGCTTCACCGTTATATTTACTCTCGATAGATGGCGCCACTATGCATCCCTATGAAACAGCTTTTTTAAAGAATATTTCTGGGGACTGCGCAGAGAAGCAAGTCGACAATTAATACCTTTAAATTTTGCTGATTATAATACCAAACTAAGTTTTACGGGTTATTTAAATGCTCGTTAATAAAAGCAACGTCAGCATCATAAGCTAGTGTACATTTCTGATAAAGAGGTAATTTCGTCTAACACGTTGTGACCCTTTTGGCTTATAATTTGATTTCGGTCCTTAGCAGATCTAACACACGGGAAGCTAATCACAGGATAACGAAGTTATTTTCATTATCAACATCGTTACTGTCAATAGTAGAGGCTATTATTCGAAACTAATGACTTATTTTATCTCTCTGGTCGCCACTTACCAACCATCAAAGGTCTCTTTAACGACTTGCGCAAGTGCACTAAATACAAAGCTGGTTTTGTGAATGCTTGAACTAACCAGTGGTCAAGATGGAGAATGCATCTATAATATGATTATTCGCCATCTTTCCCGTACGAATAAGCCAGGATAATTGTCATAATTTCCACCACTTTACCTTTAAATGCCTCTATAAACGTACACTCCAGTACCTGGGTCAATGTTCCACCATCACCACTAGATGGCGCTAATGTACATACGCACCAACGTACACTTATGTACAAAACTGTAATCTGAATGCTTGGACGTATTCCTTAGGCGAGCATTTGCTTGTAATTATGAGAAAGAGGTAATTAACGATAATTTTGAATCAACGTTTACCAGTAAGTAAATTTCCTTTGCGCATTGTGAGCATCCAATTCCAATTGGATGTTCCAAACTCCAGCGAAATAAACGCTGGTATTTTACTATTGATGTCCCAACAATTACATGCGCGCAGTCTCCTTGAAACAATATAAGCCACGTGTGCTCTGTAGCGTGAAATCTCTATTCAAATTGCACATCTCCAGGAACTGCTTGCTAACGTAAACTCCGAGTGTAGGAATTGTTCATTCAACTAAGGCATGCTGCCGGAATCAAATTAATTTTGCGCAGGAAGAACAAAACACCCCTTTCTTTACCCCCCACCGCCTCCCTATATTCTACTTTTACCCTTCTTAATGCTTTTCTGCTATTAACCAGAAAAGACAGGAAAAGTTTATAAATGCAAACCGATATATTTAAACTACAAAAATCTATATAAGATTGCCACTTCTCCTTGACGTGGCCCTACTTGAAATCAATTAAAACAAGTCTGTGGAACGGAGATGGACCGAGTGTTTAGAGAATAAATTCGCTTCTCTTCTATCACCGGCAGTGGTACGTACATGTGAGTAATAAAATCGCCAATGTATCTCTCTTCGGAGAGAACCTACCCATGTACAATCTTTAATTACAGGTCTTGTAGCAATGGTTTGTTTTACAACAAAAATTGTGGGCATAGCGGAAAATTTAATTTTGGCTTGGCTGTGATTCTTGACAGTTGTTTGTTCAAAGACAGAGCAAAATCGAGCCGAGACGCTTCCTATAAATCGAACTATTTAATTAGCCGTCCACTTGGAAAGGTTAACCATCGGGTTGTGTAGAAATTCTGTGATGGGATGCTTGTCTATTGGACAGCTCTTTGATTAGCACATGGGAAAGAGGAAGGATGAGAATAATAGTGTTGGTGGTGCTAATTAAACAAAATCGAAGTTTTCTTTTAAGGACGTACACTAACTGCTCACATGTTAGGGAGGCGTATTATCTAAGAAGATCTTTGGTATTTTCACAGGTCGAATCAATCATCACTTGGTCTGTAGGATACTTCAAAGCACTAATACTTTTCGTGTTATTGTCCCTGGGAGACTCCCTGGTGTCATCTCTGTATAATGTCATGTTTGTGGTGAAACTGGGGGAGATTCACAACGTGGTGTTAGTACACATTCGGGATAGACATCGTTTTGGGATTAAAATACTCGTAGCCTTAATAGCGCATCAGTGAGCTGTGTATCACATTTATGTCTGTAAAGGTCCGTGTCTAGCGAAATCATCAGCGTGGAATAACTGTAATGTACCCTGTTGTTATTCATCTCATCTGTGAATAAATCATAAGAGTGGGTTGTTCTGTGATACGCCCTCTTTTGCTGTGGATTGTATGCACGTAATTGTCAGCATGGTGTCTTGGCCGGAATCCAACTCCCTCCCAGTGTAATGGTTGTTATGTGCGTACTCGACACTATTATCAGGAGACCCAGTAAATCAGTTCCGGGGTTTTAATTCAAATAGTGAGGGATAGAACGAGAAGGGGATTGTATACAGGGAGGGACCATGAACTACTCTTCGCAAACTATTTTGCACAGGTACATTTACGGGGCACATTATAACAAGCCTGTGTTTAAAGTGTGAATATTCTCGGTTAGACTATACTATTACTAGACTATAGTTATTAAACTTATATAGCAACATACAAGTTTTGTATATGAAAAGGTTTAGTGATTTGTCTCAAACGCATGTGACGTCATAGAAGCTAAATTCACCACCAGCTTAGCGTATAACTGACACTGTTGTTTTGAACTAGTAGGTCGCCGCTAACATGAGTCAAACTGAGTAAATAAGTCGACGTGTATGTAAACATAAGCTAAGTAAACCGTCATATGTGTGTGTGTGTGTGTGTGTGTGTGTGTGTGTGTACGTACACCCAAAAGCTTTATTTCATAGTTTGACGTGAAGTCCTGTTTATAGTGCAAAGTGTCTGTTACTGTTGCGAACAGCTGGAGATCTACGCTGAGCTTCATGAAAACACATGCACTATGCTATGGTTTACCAACCTTTCCTGTGTGGGAATGAAGATCATGTGGTAAATAAAGTTAAATCGTCAAGGGCAATGGGCAATGGCAAAAGATCTTTTTGGTAACAGCATGTTGGCAAATCGAAATCGACTCTTTTGTTATTGACGACATATACGAACGTGAAATTGCGTATTATGTAGGATATACACCCTCTGTCCAAAAAGAAACCGAACTTTTCGAAAATAGAAGAAACTAGTGGCGCCACCTGTTGTATCTTTTTGTTAACGAAAATAGAAAATAGTTCGTTTTCTTTGTTGTGGGGAAGATGGTAGCTAATATTTTATCAGAGAGATGGAGCGACAATGAAATATAGGTGACCCCTACACACTTAAAAAGTCTTATTTAATGTATGAGAACCAACTTTGTTTTTTTCCTTCACAAAAAAACAGAATCTTAATGACACTGAACCAAAGAAATCATCTTAAAGGATACTTTCCACGAAACTTATCCTCAAAAAGAATTTTCCAACTTAGAAATTGAAACAGTTTTTCGCCAAGAGAATTTCCTTCGCCGTCCATGCAATTTACAGGTGGGGTTAGCGGAAAGCACATACTTGGGGGAGCTTGGTGGCCAGCGCCGTGCGGATATGCACGAAAAGCTTCTTGCGTGTAAGATCCCTTTGGAAGAGCTCTTTCTTTTCGTTGTCGTATGAAGTGAGTGCTCGAGGAAAGAAAGAGCTAAAAAAAACCCCCCAAAAAAACAACAAACCAAAGCCTTCACCGTTTTCATGTCATTAATCCCCTTTTCTTGGCAGGTTGACAGTTACAAATGACAATCCCCTGTTCGCGTAAACCGTTATAATGGTTTTCGCGCACAAATCACAGTTTACTCAGTTCATATAAAAAAAAAAAAAAAAAAGGAAGTGACGTCATAACCTAGTATTTGCCGTTCAGCAGGCTTCTATGATTCACTTCTCGTGTTTGTATGTGTTATAATTCTAAACATACTTATAACCCAGTTTACAAACTTTGAAACTAAAATTTTCTGTCATATCTTTCAATAAATGTTATGTCATTCACTACTATGTAAATAAATAAATATAAAACTTGACAAGCAAAACCACGCATGCTACTTTTTATTGTAGAACATTCCCTTGGCAACGTTACATTCTGCTCGGATCTACCATGTACGTGATACACGATGGCAATGACGTCATCAAAAATGAACTGTTCTAACTCGCAACTCATATAACAGACCATTGACGTTCTTGGCTCGTATTTGTTTCCCTAAAACTATTTAAAATATGAGTCAAGGATAAAAGAAAAATAAATTCAAATTAGGTTTTTAATTCGAGGGTGTACCATTCCATTTTGGCGAAATTGTATTAACCGTAAATCGAATTTTAAAAATAGCAAGACTACTTAGATGCATCTGAGAATGACGGTGGAGTATTGATCAGACACAAACGCTGTTGGAAGAACAATGCGACATGCATTCCCCTTTGCCTTGAGAATGACGTGGGTTGGATTCTTGTCAGTGACGTACGTGAGAAACATTTAAATGAAATAAAAGGGCAGTTTTAAATGAGGGCCAGTTCCCCAAGTTCACATAGAGGACGTAGTGCTTTGAGGTTCACGTCTGTCCATTGGCAGAGACAGACACAACCCTCAAGAGAACAGGTAAGGTGTCTATATGGTCTCACTAACAGGGAACTAACTGGATGTGTATCCTGGGGAGGTGAGGTTCATGTAGCGTTTCTTAAACTTTTGAAACGGCAAAGAAATTATATTTAGCAAGAAACGTATGTCATAATAATTGCAAATAATAAATTAGCATAACGTTATAGAAATAAGTCAGATTCCTGTAAACTGTAGTTGTAAGAGTATTTGAAGGTGACCGGATGAGGAGAACGTCCTAAGATAACCGGTTGTTTTCTTCCATTTCCATAGTAAACTTTATACGATGATGTAAGGAATTGATACTGTTTAAAAAAGAAGGTAAGGAGTCTTTGTTGTGCGGCCATACAGTAAAGATGTCATCTATATATCTTACCCAAAAGGATGGTTGAGGGAAAATAGATGAGAAGGGGACTTTTTCTAGATGTTCTAAATAAAAGTTGGCTAAAGCAGGAGAGAGACGACTTCCCATGGCCGTTCCTTCTACTTGGCTGTAAAATTTGTTTTGACATAAGAAATATCCAGAGTGTATTACGAAATCGAATAGTTTTATAATGTTTTCTGGAAAGATGTCAGCAAGTAATTTTAAAGTCTCCTTGAGAGGTACATTTGTACATAAAGATTCTATATCAAAGCTCGCCATAAGATCTGTAGGCTGCAATGAGACATTTTTTAATTTTTCTAAGAAATCTGAGGAGTGTTTAAGAAAGGAACTAGAGTTGCCTATGTGAGATTTCAATAATTTAGCTAGATATTTGGCTATACGGCAAGTAGGCGAATCAATACAATCTACTATTGGACGAAGAGCAAAGTCAATCTTATATATTTTGTGAAGACCATAAAATCTAGGAGGTCTTGCAAAATGAGTTTTAAGTCTTTCAATTGTGTCTTTATCCAAACTGATGACTTCATCTAAGAGAGAATTTAATTTCTTTAGTTGTCTGTTGGTTGGATTATAATCACGTTCTTGATATGTGGAGCGATCTCGAAGTAAAAAAGAACGTTTTCTTCTGTAATTTGCAGAGTCCATCACTACTGTTGCTTTCCCCTTGTCAGCTTTGGTGATAACGAGGTGATTGTTTTTTCTCAAGGACTAAAGAATTCATTTCAGAAGGAGATATGTTGGAAGGAGGAAGTGTGGCCGTTAGAGAAGAAGCGACTTCTAGGCGAAGAACCTCAGTCATCTAAGTAGTGATGAAGCTAATGCTCTTCGCTTAGAAGTCGCTTCTTCTCTACTTAAGGAATTAGTTTGCAACCTTCAAATACTCTTACAACTACAGTTTACAGGAAACCAAATACAACTAATATAAGTTATAAACCTCTGTATGTTCAGAGGGCCCACTATAAGTTTTTATATAACCTCAGGGTTCCGCAGCACATAAATGTAAGAGACATCGGCTTACAGGACAAACATCCACTGTATTCTTAATTGGATCCTGAGTATGCGTGGTCCTGCAAATAGGAGATCATCCACTGAGATTCGAACTAACACCACGTATATTTGGAAAGTGAATCAGAAAGACTTTGGGAGGTTTTCTTTTTAGTTACGCTTTGCTTCATTTTTATGGCTATTGCTTAATTAAAAGCGGACGGAACAGACTGAAATGAATTCATTACAAGCGACACAGACTTTTACCCAAATACTCTGCAAATCGTGGTCTCAGCAGCGCCATCCCCCATACTTCCTTCAGGTACAACTGTCCGACGCTGTAGCAAAATTATTCACGGGCTCACCCCCCCTTGGAAGTCTAATTTTAAAGCAGTGTCAGGTTCGGTCCGGTCTACCAAAAATAGCCGAAGGGGTTTTCTGGGAAACTTGAGTTTTTCGTCTCTATAAACATGTAAACCAGTGTAGCGAACAAGCACGTGTCTACAGACATAAGAAGGCAATGGACATCAACTTGTTTGGTAATAATTTATGGAACAAGTTGGTTAGTGGCCTTGCTAAGTTGGAAAACACAACGTAATCATGCAATTTTATTAACTATCTCAAGAAGTATGTCTTTCCCCCTTTTTTTAGGTCCACATATTCACAAACACCCACACCGTAGAGGGATTGGAATCCACAATGTGTCAGCTGGACAGTTGAAACGCAATCCAATTGGCTAACTGAACCAGCGACATATGAATTTGTCACCTCGTAAAATACTAAATAAGCAATTACATGTTCGACTTTTAATCAGAAAGTCGAACATTTTAAAAAAAACTGTCTGTTGTTGTTGTTTCTTATCTTTGTAAGTAGATTTGCAGCATGGTTTGCACGTCTTCTGATAATTAAAGTAGGCTACGCTGAACACCGCGAACCACGAAAATATTCAGATCACAGCCTTAAAAAAGTAACATTAAATACGTAAAGGCAGTTACTAAATAATGAACTAAACCTGAAGTTGCCTTACATTTCGAAACACACAAGCTTATGGATTATACACGTGCTCAACAATTCTTGCTAATTAAAATAAACATTGGTAGCTAACAACGTAAAAATTCTTTATTTGGATTTGGATAATACTGTTTAATTATAATCACAAGGAAATAAAACCACTGGATTTAAAGGTTGACGTGAGCAAGAAATAGAAACATAAGAATCTAATTAACATTAGTACCGGGAATGTCCAAGGTATAGACCACAAAGAGGAGCAACTAGGTAAAGTCTTAAGTAAAAAAATTAGTTAAAATCTTCAAAGTCAAGAGGCTCAAACTAATTAATAATTATAAATAATTCTACAGTGTAAGTAGTAAGGAGGGAGAAGAATTGATGGGACGTAAAACCATGGGAAAGAAAGTAGCTAATTAGATTTATTGGAATGAAAGAATAGCGCAAATCAGGAATAAATGACAAGAGATCATGTGACTATCATTGGAATATATGCACCAGTGGAAGGTAACGAAGAGAGCTCTTTCATCCCTTCCTACAAGAAATGACGAGTGGTAAATACGTCTGTGTATTGGTCATGGGATATTTAAAATTAAATTAATTCACTGAGTAAACTAATAGAAATGTGGGAAGGTTAATGGATTATGTAGTTGGTAATAACTTGATCTTGACACACAAGGGTTTTTAGAAGCGTTCAACTGGACACTGCCCACTTCCTATTAGTCGATTTACTCCACGATGGTTGAACATAGTGAAATAAAAGATCTAAAGAGGATTACTTCAAAGTCAGCCTCTTAAAAGACTAGGATACCTTCGACAGGTTCTTTGATACATCTCTAAAGGAAGAATACCAGAGAAGACATGATTCAAGGCCGTCAGCCTCAAACCATCGTGGATTTGGTGGAGATGGTTTGAGACCTAGTGGCCTTATCGGATTGAGTCATTAGGCCTAGTTTGCCAGTTATGTCGTAGTAGACTACTGGATATTTTATTCTTCTTCATCCTGTCCAGTGATGGCCTAATACCGTAGCCAAGATGATGGTGAATAAAGCGACCATTTCTCACCAAAGGAGTTAAGACTAATGCTTGCAATAAGTAACAAACATGTCTTAAAATGACAGATTTATGATATTTTATCTTTCTTATAAATACTTGGATCAAAATGGATTCTCTACCGTTTTCTCGACAACATCGATATTTAGTTACTTTTCTAGGTCATTAAAAGTCAAAATTTTATTCTTTTTTTTATTGTATTCTACTTCTACACATATTTCAGATATTGCGCTAATGGCTTCATTCAAAGACAGGTGTCAGATGTTGAAGAGCATACAAAAGGGGGTGACGGAGGCAGCAATTTAAGAAAAACTCAGACAGCCATGTCGCGCACCACCATAATGCTTATACCAAAGTGCGGTATTTCGAATTTGGCTAATGTGCAATGCAAATGATAATGATCATCACCGCCTGCATCTAATCACACATCTCTCCATCTCAATTAACGACATCTATTTAAATCTCCCCACAATTAAATATTTTATTTGGACTTCCAAATTGTGTCGAGCTCTTAACGGGAGGTCTTTCTTTTAATTTTTTTTTTTTTAACGATAGCGTTCAATTAGTGGAACGCGTAAGCTTTTTTTTGACATACAGATTAAGCCTAAATGACCCATACGGACATCTTAAAGACGAGATGAAGTGGGCTGCAACATCTGAATGGCAAGACTGCGCATGTGTAGTTTATCGTGTTCCCAAACAGATTTTCATTATTATTAACGCAAACCAAACCCCCGTGCAATTACAAACAAGCTTCTGTCACCTTTACCGTTCTAATAAAGTATTTCTTCATCGCGATCACGGAATATTTGGCGTTTCTTCGCAACGTGCGTGATTGTTGAATAATCACACGCTGCCATGGTAACCGCGTGTGTGGAATGTTTTGCTCTCTAACTCAGTATGCAAGAGAAGTTCCCTTCTTAATCCAGAGATGCCGTGTTCAGGGCTTTTGTGGCAAAGGCACGGAGATCTTTATCGGGTTGTGAATATGTACACAGGCTCAACTGATTTTGATCCACACAAGTTCTATTATTATTAAAATTCAAACTACTAGGCTGTTTTGCATTAGCAACACGATGAGTTAACGTTGTTATGTCTATAAATTGCGTGCGTACCAACACAACCCTTTCCGAGTTTTGAATTTTCAGTAGATTTGAAGAAAAACAAGTATGGAAATGATTCCAGATCATAAAAAAGCCCTTAAAAAGTGAAGAACTTTTTAAGGGCTTTAAAACATAAAGTGAGTACGGGGAAAGCAGAGTATTTTTTTTTTCACGGGTGTTTGAACTTGCAAAACAAGTAAACCTACCGTAGAACACACGCAGGTATCAGATAATCCAGTGGTTTTATCACTGTAGTGAGAAGAACAAGTCGGTTTCAGACAAGGGCGAAGCATAATTGATCAACTATTCACCTTAAGACAGCTAATAGATGACACTAGAGTACAACCAAAGTTGTTACATAAATTTCATAGACTTTCGTCAGGCATTTGATTCAATGCGTAGAAGAGAACCATGGAAGAATTTTGGAATTCCCAACAAAACCATAAGAAGAATAAAGAATCTGTAAGAGAAATCTGAAAGTGCGGTACGAATGGAGGACCCCTTAACCAACTGGTTCCACACAGAGAGCGGAAGAAGACAGGGATGCAGTCTGTCACCAGACCTGTTCAATCTTACACTGGAAGAAGCAACCAGTAAGGCCTCAAACAACGAAGACTCCGGAATCAAAATATATGGGAAAAATGTGACAAATTTAAAATTTGCAGACGGCATTGTATTACTTGCAAGCACAGAAGAAGATCTACAGCGAATTTCTGATAAAATAAAGGAGGAGTGTATAAAATCTGGATTCAACATAAATGTAGACAAAACAAAAATTATGCAAATAGGAAAAAGAAACACTAATCCGAAAATTGAAATTGATAGTAAGAATCTAGAGCAGGTAGAAAACTTCACCTACCTTGGAGGAGTTATTGAGCACAATGGTGAAATTATAAAAGATATAAACAGACGAATCAGTCAAGCATCCCAAACTTTTGGACGACTTAATAATATATGGAAGGCAAGAGACATCAAACAACTAACAAAAATAAGAATCTATGAAACAATGGTCCTCCCAGTACTCCTCTATGGAAGTGAATGCTGGAATTCAAAAAGGCTGAAGAGAAAAAAATTTAACTACTGAAATGGGTTGGCTAAGAAGATTACTTGGAGTATCTCTGCTGGATCGACTAAGAAACGAAGACACAAGGAAACGACTAAAACAAGAAATAACAATAGACAAAATCCAAGAAAGAAGATGGCGATGGTTTGGCCATGTGACCATAATGGGAACAGAAAGACTACCATCTAAAGCCTTGAATACAACGATGGAAGGTAAAAGATCCAAAGGACCGCCCAGAATTAGATGGATAGACAAAATAAAAGAGGACCTGAAAACCAATTCACAACAAGCGACACCAAACTGGACACACTTGTTCGGACTCTCCCGGGACAGATGGAAGTGGAAAGAGTTCAATTGGCCTCATCATCATCATCATCATCCACATAGATGATGGAAGAGAGAGAAGAAGACACCGGCATAAAACGTAGAGGGAAAAAAATTAACAGAAGCTTGTTCCTTTTGCCGAATGTTCTTAAAATGACCGCTAATATTTGAGCAGTTCCAATTTCTGTACATAAATTGCATTCAGTTTTCATCTTTAAAGCAAATTATTTTACTACAGCCAGTATTTTAGGGGGGGGATCACACTAAAGAACTACATCTTCTTGCTTTAGTTAAAGTGTGTGATTAGAAAAAGGTTGAAAACGCTGTTGATCATCTTTCTGTTTGAACAGTGCTGATGTTTGTTATGCAAAGATGCTCGCTATCCCTCACAAATGGATTTTGGAACTTCACGCTCTAAGTTAGAGTTCGAAGTGAAACAGTTCTAAAATGGATCACACACGTCATGGTGAGCTATCAATTAAGTAAGATCTGAAACGTGAAATCCTTGCACTTGCTAGCAATCGCTGTCATTTCAGATATTTTTCAATAATACTTTATCTGCTATCCTTTAAAATATGTAAAATAGACTCTGGCAAGAAAGAATAAAACTCATAGGACAAAATAAATATGAAAAACGAATTAAAAAAAAAATAAACAAATGGCGAGATAAAAGAAAGGTTGTATAGGTAGGTAAAATACATTGAGCAAACGACGTTAAAAACGTGGCCATCGACAGAGATAAATGCAACATAGCAGGAGACGAAAGAAAAACAAGAGAAGGTCTTCGATGAAGTGTTTTTTGAAGCAAAAATAAAACGATAAATTGTAGTGAGTAATACGAGCAATTAGAGAATTTCTTCGGAAGCATCTCCACCATCCAATTACACAGCATCTGTTTCTGGAACACTCTCGGTAGAGGACCAATTTTGATAGGCAATATCCTTTGGTCATAATCCTCCTTGAACACACGCGTACAGTCAGCTGACTCTAACTGCCGATTCATACCTGAAGTGCGCTCTTTGCACCAACTCGCGAAACAGCTAGCGACACTTGTAAGCACATAATGACCCTCGCTAGCCGTTCCTTGTAGTAGCGGAGTCACGACTTCCCCATCGATCGCGTGCAGTATTTCAGTCTCTTAACATCCTTCGTATCTGTGATTGCCATCAAGGACTTGGAAGTTATGGGGGGGGAGGATCAATAATCTCCGAGATAAGGGAGAGTATTGTAAGAGACGGATGATAAAAACAGAGTCCACAGATCAAAATTTCTAGTTCCTTGACTTCTAACTTGTAATGTGGGTAGAAAGATGTCTTGCCAGATACATTCCGTCTTGGTGCACTCGCTCGGTAAAAATGACACAGAAGAATCGAAGAATTCTTAGACTTAAGACGTTTACAGATATATAACAGTGAAAATACCTTTTGTGTGTGTGTGTGTGTGTGGGTTGAAGTTCTTTTTAGCGTTTCATTTCGGTCTTTATTCTACTGTCTGCAATATTGAATGTTGAAACAAACTATTATTATCTGGCAATGGAATTAATCTTCAACTGCCGATCGATTAAAAAATAAAAACTTAAACCTAAGACTAAAAAATCCTTGGCGTTCAAACATTAAGAAACACCATCGAGAAAGATTAAGGACGATGTAATCCTTAAATCTGAAAATCGAATGACAGTAATTACGAAAATATCTCATGAAAGATGTGGGAAGTTCGACCCCCTCCTCTTTGTGCTCATGCGCGATGTAATGCCTGGATCTCTCTCTACAAAAGTGTCAAGCCTAGAAAAGAGTGGCTTCGATTGGGGGAATATTAGCTGCTGGTTCAGCTCAGATAACAAGCTTACTAATTTTGTTATCCAAACAACGAACAAGCATCAGCATTCGGGGTCCTGTTATTAAAAAAAAAAAGAACTCGTTAATATTATTTACCTGAATAAATAGAGATAAATATAAATATAGCGATTATCTGTTGCTATAGCAACATTTACCGAATCTCTTGCTATGCACTTTAGCTAGCGGTTCAATTTCAACATAAAATGAATTTTACTTCGAATAATAAAACTAAAGTAGAATGTTTAATTCTAATAAATGAATCCAAAAGCAGAAAAATAACCAATGTTCGACAATGAACACCACATACACCTTTTAAAATAAGTTTAATTTAAGGATGTTTGATTAACAAATAATTAAGGTGTCTTTCTTACTTCTAGTAAAAATGAAATATTTTTATAAATAACAGAATAAATTCACAATGTAAGATGTATATATTTAAAATACTTTAATATTATTTAACTATTATTAAATTTAGTTAAAAATAGAACACTTTATTAAAATGAAAATGCTTTCAATAAAATTGAAAGCATTTTCTAGCCTCATTTATTTGATGTTTATTTGAGATCGAAAGAATTTTAAAAGACATTTTTGCGCATGTCACTGTGCCCTTACAAGGTTCGTTATTAACGAAACTGTCACGTGAGAAATATTTCACATTAAACGTTAGTCAAGATCGCATTGTGAGTATAAGCTCAAAGTGGCACAGCTTGGCTCATAAACGAAGAGTGAAATATTCTCAGAAATTATAATATCTGTTGTTTCTTAGTTTCAGATAAATTTGTCATTTTATAATAACAGTTATTACAATGATATTTATAATAACATTTATAATATTGAATCTATAATTGATACTGTCGTGTGATAAGGCACTCAAAGACATCTTCAACAATACTACTGATGGATGTTTGGCTGTCTTGCCGCTAGGAGTCCCCAGTTTTAGCAGAAAAAGCGATAAAATTTTTAATGCCTTTTGTTACAACCTATAAGTGTGACACAGACTTTCAACGCTGGTTTTTTTAAATTATTTATTATAATTTATTTTAATAATATTTTATAATTTATTATAATAATAATAAATGAAAACTACGAACATTCAAATCTGTTTTATTTTACCTATTGGCCATAAAAATTTTAGTGGGTCACGATGAAGTATTAAAATAACCGGGCCACGGGAAAAAAAAAGTTTGGGAAACCTTGCAGGCATTGATTGGAAACAACTATGGACGACACGAGTATACAGTATTAGGTCTGTTAATTGTGTGTTCTCTGGCTGGTTTGCTTGTTCTGTGGGATGAACAACCGAATTTCTGGGATAAAAACTCGCCTTCATGTGAGATCGAAGAACTCCTTATAATTTGAAAAGCCGTCATTACATCCTAAAAAGCACTTGAGTCAATCAGGATGTGCACATCTACGTTCTAGTGGTTGCTTGCCTTACTACACATTTTTATTTTTACAGAGTTCAGTTTGAGACTCTTCTCTAGAGATCCAAGAAGGAATATTTAGGACCTCAAGTGCCCAATAAGTGAGTGGGAGGATCCCCCAGCGGGCGATGAAATTCACTCCCACCTAAAGACAATTACAAAGTTCGCATCCATGGCTGAATGAGAACTAGCAATCTGTTGATTAGAGTGTGGATGTATACTCACTACTCAGCCAACCAGGCCGGCAACTAGGAGACTTGCTAGAGAGACTATGGAAAACTGGCTAGCAGTAGTATGTAAGGAACTATATTCATATGTAACATCAAAATATTAAAAGGTGTAAATCACATATATTGGTTATTTATAGGATAGGGCGCAGAGGAAACCATGCAGGTATAGAAGCATGATCGACCGTGAGTTGCGGTGATTAATACCCTTGGAGGGTAATGGATGGCAATGCTGTAGCCAATGAAGTTCTAACTGAGGCTCGGCTATTGCTGTTACCCTCCTGCCATGATCAGAGCTTTAATAGCTCAATAACACCTTATCCCTACACTGTCTTCTACAGATAACGGGGAAGATAAAAAGCATTCTTGCTTCGCCCCTTTAAGCCAGTCCTTATAAGGACTATAAGGAAATCACGCATTATTTATTATTGCGTGTATACAGGAACAGATGCTGGTTTAAATATTTCTATGAATGTGAATGATCTTCATCCAACATTTGCAAGCCCAAAACTTCAAAGATTATTTATTCATTTTGTTCCAAAATAGGTAATAAAAATGTTTTTTTTTTTAATGTATTTAATATCTAAAAATGTGCCATTCAAATGTAAGTAAAATGTTAGGGACCTAGATTTTGGGTGTGTAATAAATTTCCGAATCAATCTTATATGCAAAGCTGACAGGTGCTTATTTTCCGTGCATTTCAGTGGAACTAGTATATGAAAATCAGAACAATAAAATTAAAAGAATTAGAAATGTGGGTAGACACATCAACATGGCAATTTTGAAGGGTGAAGGACAGCAGCGAAAACTAGGATCAAGGACATGTTATCAAGGGATGCACAAGACACACGATCGGTACACCAAGTAAGTGAAGTGATTTTAATGCGCTTAGGAGAAAAGGAAGCAAATTAACTTGAATCGGAGATATAATCATCCTGGAATTATCTTGTACGCTGATCTCATTACGTCTTTAGTTCATGGCAAATATTTTAATTTTATTATTCTCAGACACAAAACATGCTCGTCTCTTAAACATATTTTTATGTAGTACGTTAGTACTATTGGCAGGCTAAGGATTTTTTTATTTATCATCCGAATGCTGCTATAGATCTATACCTCATCAGTTTGGATAATCCAAACCACAAAGCTTGAGATTTCTAAGAAATTTTATCGGATCTAATGTACAGGACTTTGTTCTTTTTAATGCAAGTTATAATTTTACGGTCTTAGATCCAGTTGAAAATCAATTATTAATTCCTCTTCTGTTTATTCTGCGCATCATTCTATTTTTATAGGTTCCTAATGTGGCAAATGCCCTGTTCTTAATTGTCGCTTTTGTTTCATATAACTGATCTTAAACCGTATAGTTTTTTTTTTTTCTTTTTGATGGTCAAATCAAGCTCTAGAAAAGTGCACAACCCGTTACTTAAACGTTGATCTTCATATCATTGTGATGTGAAGAAAACTAGACAACTCAATTCAAACCATATCGAATTAAAAAATGCTCAATCCCTTTTTGACCATCTAAGTAAGAAAACTAAATGAGAATCGTAAAACGCATAAAGATGGTTAATTTTGAAAACTAAGATGATCAGAATAGCTTTTTTTTAACTAATTTCGTGCAATGAAGTTATATTGTACGTCCCATTGTATAAAAGAATCATACAGCGATGATTTCATGGTGAATGCTATTAATAAACTAACAAAGTTTGGGCCTGAAGTATCTTCAGGACTGAACAAAACTCGTGGTAAAGATTGACCAAGGACCAAGGTTGGAGGGTAATGGATGGCAATGCTGTAGCCAATGAAGTTCTAACTGAGGCTCGGCTATTGCTGTTACCCTCCTGCCATGATCAGAGCTTTAATAGCTCAATAACACTTTATCCCTACACTGTCCTCTACAGATAACGGGGTAGATGAAAAGCATTCTTGTTTCGTCCCTTTAAGCCAGTCCTTATAAGGACTTAGCATCACCACCTCTGGGTCTGACTCCCACAGACGAGACCTCAATAAAGGTCCAAACCGATCTGGGTAGTGGCCCTTCCTTTAATGCATAGCATTATACATGTCCGCAAGGAGATGTGCTTTGCATTATGGGAGATACTAAGACAATTAGTGATGAGAGCTTGGTCCACCTTTACCACGAGTTGCCTCAGTCCTGAAGATACTTCAGGCACAAACTTTGTTTGCTTACACTTGGATAAAGGATTAAACTAAATTCATTAAAGTCTAACCAAGTGGGAAAAAACTTCCAAAATCTTTCTCTAAATCCAGAGTAATTCAATAATATGGTGAGACACCTTTTAGCAACTCGTATAAGTAAATATGACTTCTCCATTGCTTCTGCCTTAGCATCACCACATATAATCGACCGTGAGTTGCGGTGATTAATACCCTTGGAGGGTAATAGATGGCAATGCTGTAGCCAATGAAGTTCTAACTGAGGCTCGGCTATTGCTGTTACCATCCTGCCATGATCAGAGCTTTAATAGCTCAATAAGGCCTTATCTCTACACTGTCCTCTACAGATAACGGGGTAGATGAAAAGCATTCCTGTTTCGCCCCTTTAAGCCAGTCCTTATAAGGCTTAGCGTCACCACCTCTGGGTCTGGCTCCCACTGAAGAGACCTCAATAAAGGTCCAAACCGGTCTGGGTAGTGGCCCTTCTCTTAATGCATAGCATTATGGAAAGGGCCAGAAGTCCGCAAGGAGATGTGCTTTTCATTATGGGAGATACTAAGACAAGTAGTGATGAGAGCTTGGTCCACCTTTACCACGAGTTGCATCAGTCCTGAAGATACTTCAGGCACAAACGTTGTTTGCTTACACTTGGATAAAGGATTCAACTACATTTATTATAATCTAACCAAGTGGGAAAAAAAACTTTCAATACTTAATCCCTCATTAGGAGGGTTCAACCTGCTACCCTAAAGGGAGGGGGAAACACCATACGAATAAATAAATAATGAACTGTTGGACGTACTAGATATCTGCATTCTTTTTTTTGGCATTAAGACGTACTGAAACTAAAAATAGCCACAAGAGGGGAGGTAGATTTTTTTATTTTAAATAATAAATGCTATAAATAAGAGGGACATTATTTCAATGGGGATAAAAAGTGCCCTCTGTCTCAAAGTCACCTAACCAACGGTTTTCTCAGGCACTCCTTCATGATCGTTTCTTCCTCTTCCTCCAAGTGTTGTTGAGGGGCCAGAGGGATCACTAAAAGTACCGAGATAGTAGGGTTACTTTCCAAACGACCTAACTTCCTGCTTTATGGTGTTAATCCTCACTCTCCGCGAGCCGAATTACAGTCGGCATATCCCATCACCGCCTCAAACAGCCTGCTATTGACCATCAACAGTTCGCTTAGGCCATTCATCTACGAAACATGGCGCTAATAAAATGGCTACGAACAAGAGACTCATTGAATTAAGGTCTTTTTTGTGTTTGTCGCAAGAAAGTAACTCGGATTTTATCTAAGCTTGTTTTCCTTTATCGCCAGAGCAATATTGGAATACACAGCTGCCACACTGGGCAGCATCTCGAGAATCCCCAAAATTGTGATCTACGAGAGACATTTATCCACACACGCTTACTCTATGGTTACACTTACAGTATTAAACTCTCTTTCTATCTAATTTTTTATTTGTCTCTCTTAAGTATATAATTCATAGCTTAACTATTATTGGATGCTCACCGATAGGTGTCGTTCATCTTTTATTTATTTATTATAGGCGTATGAATCTTTACAATTGACTTTCACGAAGTAAACGGACTTCACTAGAGACTATTTTAACACCGGAGGTTATAAATGTGGGAGTCCTAAGATCCTCGTGAGCACGTCAAGGTCTCTAGCAGCAGACTGATAAGTGAGAGTGTGAAAGAAGTAGCTGCACATTGACTATTTAAAAAAAATATATATTTCAGTTCTTCAGCTCAATCTAGAATGCGAACTACGATCGTTATTGTATACTCCGTCGAAGTGACGGACGACTTTAAGGAACAGAAAGATCTTCCAGGTCATGAAAGAAGTGATTTATATCTCCGAAGGTTTACGAATGAGTCATCCACCCAACAAAATGACAGACGGTCGGCAACTGAAGAAATGTTTATGTTAGAAGCGCTCTTCAATGCTCTGGAAGGAGTTCTAACCGCACGTGGTGTTTATCATCACATAAAGAATGGTGGAGCACAAATACAAACAATGAACGAGAGGGAAGTGATGATAGATGACAAGGAAGTGATCGACAGGGATGTTCGAGGGTTTATCACAATGACTTGTGGAGACAGCCGCTGCCAGAAGGAGTTAGAAAAGCTCGCGGATAAACAGGTAGCGTGTGCATGTGTATGGATGTGTGCCAAGACCTGTTGACTCGGAAGAGAAAGTTGAAGTCTAAAAGAGTTCGGTGAAGTCTAAGAAAGTAGCTTAGGTAGGAAAAAATAAATAAAAATGTGATCTTTTATCAAGCGCTCTTTGCAGCTTAGACTATTGAAGTATAGATATCAGAATCTATTTTCTCTATTTCTTTTGTAAGGTTCGCAAAAATGCGCAAGCACCTATTGAGTTCCTTTTGTTTGCGATGTGCCTTCACATAACTAAGCTCTGCGTAGACGAATTTTAATGAAAATTTTCATTTTGGATCATTACTAGTCACTTCCTGTTAATTTTGATTTCAATCGAATAATTTTTACCGACAAAATAAAAAAAATTGAAATGTCTATACAGTAAATGATCAAACAGAACTAATGGCGTCACTATACAAAAAGGTTATTTGTGTTACAAGTAGAATATTCTTTCGTTAGGTTTTTATTTTTTTTAGGCTCAAGTTGGCTGTTGCAGCAAATGTGGTTTTCAACTAGTATTAGTTTTCAAGCCAATTGAAAAACAAATTCTTTTTCATATTTACCCCCCCCCCCCACTATCAGTTTCAGGAATGCTTACCCTTAGGAAATACAACACAAGAATGGATTCGCCGACCTTAATTAGGGGATTTTACCGGTCCTAAGGGAAGGATTTTATATATATATAATATATATATATATATAAGTTCAAGTCTAAAGATGGTGCAACACCAGGGCAACTCATTGTAAAGGTGGGTAAAGCTCTGATCACTATTCTTAGTATTTTCCCATAATGTAAAGCACATCTCACTAAAAGATGTATATACTGCAATGCATTATGGGTGGGGTCACTACCCAGACCGGTTTCAACCTTTTTTGAGGTCTCCTCAGTCAGTAGTTAGACCCTAAATACCGAGGTTCTTATAGTCCTTATAAGGACTGGCTTAAAGGGGCGAAGCAAGAATGGTTTTTATCTTCCCCGTTATCTGTAGAGGACAGTGTAGGGATAAGGTGTTATTGAGCTATTAAAGCTCTGATCATGGCAGGAGGGTAACAGCAATAGCCGAGCCTCAGTTAGAACTTCATTAGCTACAGCATTGCTATCCATTACCCTCCAAGGGTATTGGATTGAATGAATCACCTCACAGCCAATACCAAGGTAGTAATACGGAACCCTATCAACTTTACCTATAGAAGTTGCAACAAGGTGTTTTAATTTTTAATAAAAATCTCTGGAGGAGATATAGATGTAATAAATTTTTTTTTACTTGGGAATATTGTATATTAGGATAACCAAGTTATTTTATAAACTTGGTTATTTTAAGTCATCAGAGCTTTACCCACCTTTACAATGAGTTGCCCTGGTGTTGCACCATCTTTAGACTTGAACTTTGTTTCAGGCGCAAACTTAACTGTTTGCTTACTTGGGATTAGGAGTTAAATAACCAAGTTTATAAAATAACTTGGTTATCCTAATATGCAATATCCCCAAGTTAAAAAATGTATTACATATTACATACATATATATATATATATATATACATATATATGATTCCCACTCATGAAAGATCATAAAATCTATCGTAAAACAGCGTGAGTAGTTCAAGGATTTTTTCTATTTTTTTATTAATTTTATAATTTTTGGTGTTTTTATTTATTTTTTTACCTACACTGGAAACCCTGTTCTATAAACCAAACATGGAACTTTTTTTTTCAAGCCATTTCAAATAAAGAGGATCAATAAAGAACTCCAATAATTAGGGTGAAAATCTCCCACACAACGAAATCTTCCTCCCAGTTCAATATTCACAAATATCCATGCTCAAGATGGGATTCGAACTCCCACACCCATTGGTTAGAGAGCAGATGCACTAACCCCCCCCCCCCCAACTTGATACTTTCATTGTTCAAAATAAAAACTCAAAAAGGTAAGGATAAGTAGAATTCATTTTTTGTTTATCACACGACAGCACTTTATATATAGTGCCTACAATAATTTCTTTGGATCACACAAACATACATTTATAGTCACATTTAGGGTTCAATGCCTGGAAGCAATGCCTCTGTCCAAAGATACAGAACAGTAGTAAGCGACTTTGGAGAATCATTATCATAGCGGGAAAATCTGCATTGAGAAGGGGAATAACAAAAAAGGTCAGAGAGGGGTGGGATAAAAACACGAACAACAGTTTCTGAGGGACACGAGCCTATTTACTGAATACAAATGTTTTTCTTGAGTTTTTTTATGAATTGACTTCAGGAGAATCAGTCCCTTACGAAGACTCTTTATTAGCAACCCTTGATGTTGCTTTTTTACCACTTCTAAGCACGCAAGAATAACACGAGAGCACAGCTCTGCTTTAGCCATTCACTGATACGTTAAACACGACAACATTGATAACATTTACTTGCTAGTAAGAAACCGCATTTGGCGAGGCATAGTGGAAGGTTTAAGATATCCCAAACCGCACTGGAAGTACACGTCTTTATCCTTCCCACCAAAGACGTCTCAGATGATTAAATTGCAAAAAGGAATCACGTGTCAAAAGGCCAAGAACACGCGAATATAACCGCTCTGTCTTGTTCCATCGTGATTTCTGCTAACAAAGCTTATTTGCAAAGACACTCGCGTCAAGCAAGCACTTAAACCTCCTCTTTCACACACGCAGCCAACTCTTTCCAAGAAAGACAATAAATCGTCATCTACTCCCACACTACAATTTGATGGTAATGGAGAATGGATATACGGGGGAACAGGAAGGAATTACTGCCACAATTTTTGTCTAGTGTCAGCTAGTTCGAGGAAATGCATCGTAAATATTTAAACTCGGACAGTTTAGGATTGTTTTGCAGCCACGAATGATTCTCTAGCAAGACCTCTGAGATATATTAAGGTAGGCAGTCACCGGTTACGTTTTTTTATTTTATTTATTTATTTTATTATTTTTTTTTATTGTGAGCTAAGATTCCGTTAGTATGTTCCCAAAGTGTATGTAGTGTTGAGTTTCACAATCGTCAAGAACATTTTCGCTGCTCTCCACTTCCTTTCTTTTCACGAAATTACACCCTCTGTCCAAAAAGTGGCGCCATCTGCTGTATATTTTTATTGTCGAAAGCGGCAACCTTCATTAGTGTTGTGTCAACTGTTTATGACATTTGTTTCATTAGAAGCCGAGTTATAGTGCCAACAGTGACAGGGTGTTTTGACGAACGGTCGATGGTCACGATATTCATGCCGTACGCAAAGAATTTTCCTTATCAATCGCTTCAAAACTTCGAGATAAAACTCGCCATTGATCGTTTGGACAGAGGGAACTAATTCTTTGTGGATAATGCCCTTGGAATCGTAGAAACAAATCAGCATTGTCTTTACTTTTGACTTCTCCAAGTGACATTTTTTCGTATGCCCCTCTTCTGATGGTCTCCACTCAGCACTCTGTTTCGGGCTCATAATCAAAACACCACGTTTCGTCACCAGTAACGATCGTTTCAAGGAAGTTTGAGTCCTTAAGAGCGGTTTTAATGAGGTCCTTGCAGTGTTCAATTCGATACATTTTTTGGTCGTCGGTCAAGTTGTGGGGAACAAATCGCGAACTCAATTTACGAAGGCCCAAACTCTCGGTCCAAATGTTGTGCACAGTTGATTTTGGAATCCCCAATTCATCTTCAATCAATCTCACGGACGATTTCGGGTTTTCTTTGATGAAATCACGTACTTTTTGGATGTTAACTTCGCTCAGCCCAGCTTTTGGACGGCCCGGCTTTTCGTCGTCCTCAAGCGTCTCACTCCCACTTTGAAATCGCTTAAACCACTCGTAAACTTGAGTACGGGATAGACATTCATCACCGTATGCTTTTTGAAGCATTTGATGAGTGTCGGTAAAACTTTTAGTAAGTTTAACACAAAAGTCAATCGCAGCTCTCTGTTTGAAACTCATTTTCCGACCGTTCGTCAAAACACACTGTCACTCTTGGCACTAGAACTCGGCTTCTAATGAAACAAATGTCATAAACAGTTGACACAACACTAATGAAGGTTGCCGCTTTCGACAACAAAAAGATACAACAGATGGCGTCACTAGTTTCTTCTATTTTCGAAGAGTTCGGTTTCTTTTTGGACAGAGGGTGTATATATCGAAACTATTTTTCTAGAATAATATAATGCAATGGAAAAGTAGTTCCTGTTAGGGAAAGAATATTTTGTCTTCCATTAAAGTAGTTTCGCTGCATTAACATTGAGTACAATATCAGAAGTTAGTACGTTTAATAAACGGAAGTTGAAAATTTTTTTATTTCTGAAGTCGATCTTAGGAAAACACTCATAAAATAGGACCGAAGCCATCAAAATATGAAATTTTTAAGGAAAGAAATTAAGATAAACTTTTAAACTCCGCTTGTATTTTTCAGGGACGAAAGTTTTAAGACTTTCCCTCCCATCGTATATCTCTCACTGGCCAGTTCCGACCTTACTGGCATCGGAATTAAAAATAGTTATAATTACTAAATCATTCTCTATCAGTGCCCTTTCATATTTTTAGAAAATGAAAAAAAAAAAAAATCAGCTAACGCCTTTTTTTTTTTTTTTTATTCCCGTATACGGGGAGTAGGCGAGGCCATTTAGCCCTATCTAACTTTTGGAGACTGAGTGGGCAGTTCAATCTCCACTGGTACCAATCAGAGATAGATGGCCCAAGGCTATCACTAATTAAGCGGTACTCAGTGAAGAGAGACGGCTCAAATGTGCCGCCATCTCGTGGTCCCTAACCCTAACACAATATATTTAATGTCTGAAATAATGTGGGTTCTACGGTCGATTTTCTTGAGTTTACAGGACGAAAAACCCGAGTTTCCGGGAGGAAAAACCTGCTTGCCCGTGCCAGAGATCGACTAACTCGGGAACTGGTCGAAAAAAGGCTTAGAAAAATTTCCTCTAGTCGCCGACTAGACTCGAAACCAAGTCTTCCTTCGTGCGGCCAAGCTCCGTAGTTGGCAAACGCCACATCCACTGAGCTACACAGGCTTATATTTTCTAAAGTATTTTTAGAAATACTTCATTAATACTTTTTTTCACTTGGCTCCTCAAGATAATGTCTCCTCTCTGATGATGGCCTGGCACGTCTGCAATTTTTATTTATTTTTTAATAAATTCGAAGCAACTAAAGTATGAGACCAGTGTATGTTAATCGCGTGCGTTATCAGGGCCAGCAGACTTACCTTCACTTATTTTCAGCAGTATATTCTGTAATGTTAAGCTAAAAGATAAGACGTTAAGGATGTCCCTGTAGTTTCTTTCTTGTCGGCTAAAACAAGAAGCACCAAATACAGAAATGACTTCGAGTACGTGCAATAAACCATTAGGATCTAAAGACGACATTTGTATGAGTATGCTAATCCGATGTTCTATCTATAAAATAAAAACAAATCAACAAGCAATTTTAAACTATTCTCCACGGAGGCATACTTCTGTTTTAAAAACATTCATTTGTAGCTGTTTTTAAAATCAGAAGGTGAGCGGTTTTTATTTCAGTTATTAAAATCCAACCATCAAAATGCCAACACGCTCAAAACCCCATTAAAATATCGCAATAAAATGTCATTTTATCTGTCTCTTTCTGCATTCGAAATTCTTAAATTTATCCCGAGTTTCTACTATTTGTCCCTATCGATGAAATTGAAAACCACGAGGCAGCTATAATGCGAAATTTACCGCTTTATAAAGATAAGAAACGGGCCGATTTCTCGTGCATTATGAACAGGCCTTGTAGTAGATTATCTTTCGTCCCGACACAATCTTGCGGCCTGTCAAAGTCCATCTCGCGCATCTGTATA
Organism: Typopeltis vanoorti; assembly: GCF_054136105.1. Lineage (NCBI taxonomy): Eukaryota > Metazoa > Arthropoda > Arachnida > Uropygi > Thelyphonidae > Typopeltis > Typopeltis vanoorti. Next base: position 3,455,500 of record NC_143574.1, on the reverse strand, counting down.
AAGGAACACGTAGGAAGGAATGATAGAAGCGACGCATTTCGCATCAATCCCCCCCCTACTCCATTGCCCACCCTCTATTCATCTATCGTCATTTTTTTTTTTTTTTTTTTTTTATAAAGTGTGTGTCGCACCTTTCGTATCGTCTAGCGCCTCCGATGGCGTGTGGGGATGAGAACATTGTCGAAGCGAATAAAAAAAGTGAAGGGAGCGATTTGAATTTCGATTAAAATTTGGCGTTTCTTGTTTTCTACTGAACATTGATGACTGGCTTAAACTGGAGTTATTTATCTCTGCATGCCAAGTCGAGGATTTTTCGAAGCTGCATCTGAAAGGGAAATAAGATATCGATCAGAGTGGTCTTTGGAAGGATTGGGACTTCACTCTGCATTTTTATCTTCGACCATCTTTACTGCTCAGTTTTTTCCAGTTCATATGAATGAATCATAGTGGGCTGGGGAACTATAAATACCGTAAGCATGAAGGCGAAGTATACTCTTTTGGCTTTCAGCCGTCAGGTGGCGCTTCTTCTTTTTTTTTTTTGGAAAATGTCGCAGATTTAAATGCATTTTCAAATTTTCACATCGAAAGGACATAGAATACAAGTCGCATTTAATCTGCTAGGTGGCGCTACTTACGAAAAGCAATTTAAGTTATTCTAATATTTCGGTTACGATGTTCATAAGATTTACATCCAGATTTATCTTCTCATCACCTTTATGATAAACAGCAAATCCTCCTGAGGAAAAAGTATGTATCGATTAGCCCTTCTTTTCAGTCTTATGACCCACAATTTTATTGCTATAAAGCAAATGTTATTTTACATCTTCGTTTACAACCTAGGTTGTTTTAATAGCTTGCTTATAAGAATGTAATAATTTTTTAAAAAATATAAACATAAATGGATGGAACACGTTCAAAGAATGAAAATAGAAAGATTACCAAAACAAGCCTTCAAGAATTAGGAAAAAGAAAACCAGGACGTCCTCTTAAACGATGACTTCTAAGGCCAAGCTAAGCCTAAATCCTTGATATCCATGAGGTAAGAGTACATCAAACAATGGCGCCCTCTCGTAACCCTAAACTCCTAAACTCGTATTATTGTCTGAATTAATGAAAATTCTGTTTTATAGCATGTTAATCGCATGCCATTAAAAATAAATAAATCTTGTATTTGTTTGTTAAACAAATATTCCTCCCCCTTGTGTCCACATATTATTTTAGATTTAAATCAAGGAATATTCGATCTCAAAAACACTAATTTCATACGGATCCGAAGGCCACACTTGAATTAAACTCCAGAGGGCGCTGTCAATCAATGAACAACAAGGAAATCTTTATGTAACAATGTACATTTCTTTTATTTCTATTCTGTGCATTATTCTCAGATGCAAAACGTTATGTTAATAAAATGCAATAAAAATAAATACGATTAATAATTTTTGAAAAAATATTGATACAAATTTATACTCTGCCCAACAACATAACGTAATTTATTCATATATATGTACTTCTAATTTTAGATCATATTTTATTCTTATATTTAACCACGAATACGGAAAAGGGTTAATACACCTGAAGTATCGAACTTCAATCATTGCGAGAAAAAATTGTAACTTTTTTTTAAAAAAAAATCTAATTAAGGAGGTGGAGAAAAAGGTTATGTGCCCAAGATTGGACTATTTTCAAGAAGTTTCATTTTATTGCCCAGACTCTCGAAAAATCTCGTTTTTATTGAATATTTTCGAAGTGTTTAGTCGACCGTATGAAACTTTTCTCGATATTAAATCACTAATTAAATTCCTCCAAAGACTTAAAGTGCGTTTGAAGGATTTTATTGCATTCTAGAATAACAAAGATTTTTTGAAGCACTGGCGTATTCAATAAAAGAAAAAAAAAATCAAAACTTAACGACAGTTAATTGCACGCAATGCCCAATACCTCGTATATGCTTCCTTTGTGTCTAAATAATACAAACACTACATTAATATCTTCAAAAATAGGTTTGATTTGATCACTTTATACGCACCAGAATATTCCGAATATTATCCATGAACATCGATCGAAAAAAAAACAAAGAAAAAAGCTTTTTGTTCTAATCATTTCACTTTTCTCGACAGCGGATATTAATGGTTGCTATCCAAGTGCCCAACAGACACACACCCCCGTCGTCTATAACACTGAACTATAGGGTCAGGGTGGGGCCTGAATTTCTGTCATCATGTACGCAGTATAACAATTACAATGTCAGTTCAATGTCGTGGAATTATTTTTTATTTCTACTCTTCTTCCCCCCTGTTAATATAAAATTCAGTAGTTAAAAGCTTTATCATGATAGGCGTGGCTAGCAAAATTTTTCTTTGCGTCTTGTACGTCTTATCTCAGTAAAAAAAAAAATACAAGAAAAGAAAAACTAATCTGTTTTAACGTTAGACACGAAGATGCTGTTATCAACTGACTCACGTGAATGTATCACGTCAAATTGCAATTACAAGAGCTTCGTGTTTCATAAAGGTTAATAGAAACTAGAAAATAAACCAATCTCCAGCTAAAAAAACCGCTTTTATCAAAAAATAAATAAACCTTCAGGTATTCGAGAACACACAAGTGTCATTCGTTCATGTCTATTTAAGTAGCCACAGTAACGCTTAATCAAAACACGTGTTAACAGAAATCGCTCAGCATAATATAATATATATTCAAGCCACGCGCAGCCATGGTAACAGTTGTAGCCACCTATCGGAATTTTTGCCAGTTGAAAGTTTTAACATATATTGTGAAAAATTCTGATAGGTGGCTACAATTGTTACCATGGCTGCACGCGCAGCCATGGTAACAATAGCCACCTATCAGAAAAATAACACAATTCCGATTTTTATTTAATTTTTATTTTAAAAGACTTGTTTTCTCGTTTGCAATTTTTGTATACTGAAACATATTTTGATTCCATTTTCGCATACCTAAAAGGGTCAATTAGTTAGGATATTTGCATTCCAATAACTAATGGATCTGATGTGTTCATTTATAACACAATTGTGACGCTAATTAAAGCGTGTCGTGGGCATAAGAATGATTAACCATGTACATGATGGAATGAATCATACGTAGTTGGTGTCATCTTGAAGCATATGTACATTATCACGAATATATGAACTCAGCATCAGCGTGCTTTGATCTAAGCCAATTGCACGCACCACTCTCGTCAACTGTGTCATTTCTCTTCAGGCGCTTTATTGTAGGTGGTTCGTTTTAAGATGGGAGCGCTGGCGTGATTACATCCGAAAATACCATGATGGGTTACGATATAAAAATGCTGAAGCTTGATCATTTTAAAATTGCGACCACTTTCTTTTTCATTGACTTCATCTGCAAAAACGCAAAAGTTTAGTTAACTTTATAATTTTTCTTGTATTGATGTAACGTTACAAAACAAGCTATACAGGTATTTACTAAATGCACAATAATTTAAAATCACGTGACACATCCAAGGACTCATTATTAGGTCACTTCTCTTCACTCCACCTAACTCCGTTTCCTCTACTTAATCCATCAACTAGAGACAACGCCATCTACAGCCAACCACCAACAGTATATTTTGTTTACATTCATATTTTAAAATTATGAATCTAAATGCTAAATAACAGACTTCCCTGAATGTTGCGTGAGTAGTATATAGTTATATTTATAGACAGAAAAAGGGCACAGCGAAAAATTTACTTGAGGATAAATTTAAAAATAAAAGAGTGAAGTCGCGCAAGGCAAACGCGAGCAACAAACGACTACCATTCATATAAAATTTCACTCGCGCACTATTTTGTACCAAAATGGGGTCACTCCCTAAGCGAATAGCGTCTTAACGACCCTAGACATCAGTAACACCACAAAATCCATTACTTTAAAATAACTGATACTAACACGCATAAGTACATGTTACATTTTTTAAAATATTTTTTATTACTAAGTTTTTGTCTGCTAATATGAATTTCAATTGCTGAGTATTTAAAAATGCTCTCCAAACAACTTTGGGTTACTCGAATACTCGACTCAAAACTGTAGGAATCATTATTTCGAAGTCTATTAAACTACGAATCTTTACAAGTACTGACGCAGGAACAAAGATTAAAATGGAGAACCTTAGGAACACCGTGAATTAAGTAGTCTTATAAGCATTATAAATAAGTATTTATTTTTAAAATTTTAAAACTGACCCTCCTCTGTCACCCACTGTGATCGATAGACAAAATAAGTATTAAAATAAGAGAGGAACGTAATTATGTGTGTGAATCTATATAAAAGGTTGTAAACCTATCCTGCATTAGTAAAGCATGTTAGCCTTAGATAATCCAAGACACATTCTATTGAAATGAGCTCTTTCTTAATACATCAGAAGTCCTTTGTGACAAAGAAGAAACTATTGTGTTCTATATTATAATATTATAGTATGTTTTGTGTTTGTTTCTTTCTGGATTTAGTCACACGTACAATCATCATCTTCTTAATGAAGATAACATAATTAAATTGCCCTGGATGAGTGTTATGAAACCATTTTACTCCTTGAAACGAATATATCGGTTTTGCCAATTTGAGACCCTTCTCGTAGCAATTTCTTGATTCTATAGGGCTGACGTTTGATTTATAGTGGGGTAATTTACACCCATTTCTAAAGTCGGAATACCTCTGCACAGTTAATGTCAATCTTAATGAATCACTAATCTCTAACGTCATTATCCTGCCGTGGGAGTCTTTCTCCATCCTTATCGCCTTATGAAGAAATGCTCATCGAACAAAATTCTGCCTCTTTTAATCCCTCCTCCACTGAGCAATAAGAGAGACAGTAATTTGTCTTCTTCCAGTAGCGCCTGTCAGAACACCCCACCAATATACAGAATAAAAAAGAAAAAAATCTATTTGGTAGTCCCCCTAACTAAAGGAATACACACTTCATTGAGGCTCACTTTGTCATTCCTGACATGACTAATAGATTAATTTCTATTACCCTAAAAGACCAACTCACCACAGTCACTTTAATAATATGAGTCACAACTGAAGACTTCCAAATAGTTTCATTGAAAGTTCGCAAACAAAGATGACAGATAGTAAGAATTCAATAGAGAAACTTTTCAACCACATACAGGTTTTGAAAAACGAAACTATCGAAATTAGAAGTTTTTCAAAGCTCTGAGTAATTTTCTCAACCATTTCCAAGTCTTCTACGATAGTCCCAAAGGGAATCCCATAGCGGAGAATAATTCACATTTACCAAGCAATTTAGGCTCTATCTAGCGATTGTATACGACCATAAAAAAGTACCAATTTGATAAGTTGCAGCAAGGAATAAAAAGATAGATAACTAGAAAAGTTTACATCCATCAAAGTGAAGTTCATTTTAAAGTTGCCCGCTTTTGTTAATTATCCAATACTAACTCAGTAGATTTGATGTGCCCTAGCAAAGCTCTCGTCAACGTTTACTTTAATTGACATTACTTTAAAAAAAAAGCATATAATTAGGTGCTGGTAATCCAGATGAAAAATTCTTTGCAGGACAGGATAGAAGGAAAAAAAAATGGTATTTTAAATTAACCACCAACAAATTACCCAGTCGAAATTAGCACTAATAATGACAGTGTTAAAGAAATTGCCATAAACATGTATCCTATGCAGTTAATTAGGAAAGTGTGCCTCAAGACGCCAAAAAAAAAAGCTAAAAATCAACATTAAAAAATAGTAAAGTTAGAAACGTGTAGGCCTTATTATAGGGCAACCAAACATGCAAATATAATCTACACTTCACATCTAGGTCAGCAAGTTACCGATCAAAATAGTGTTGTTACTCGTGCATCCAAAGGACCAAAAACAAAGTTCAATCACAGATTTTTCTGAACAACAACAACACTAGTAATGTTGTTATTCGTAAAAGAAAAGAGATTATTATAAATCCTTGAAAGTAACCATTTCAATAGCATCTGCGTTTCGTTAAAATGAGAACAATTCTTCGAAGGTAGGATAAGTCATAATCCGGGGAAGATTAAAAACAAAATCTTGAAAAGCAAGTCTTATTTTAAATTTACATTTTTGTTAAGCTTCCTTGTCCGAAATTAGTCATTTTTCTAATAAGCTGTTCTGTTGAAACGAGGAACTTTAATATAGTGCACAAGTAATTATATTTTATCCGTCATAGCTTATTAAAATTTCCCTCTTCTTGTTTTCCATCTGCTTGCCTTCTTACAACGCAATTTCCTCTGGAAATATTATCCTTTAATGAATGCCAGATCTCTTCAAGCTCATACAATAACTCCGACTAAAAGAAACGCCGTTTTTTTCTTTCTCCCTTTGTCCTTTCTTAGTTACGTTTGCAATCCTCTTATTATACAAAGAATTCTAATTTAAAACTACGAAAACAAGAGCTAGAAAAACTTACCTGTTGAAGATTATTAATCTTACTAGGGTACAGTTAATCAAAATGGCGGTCTGAATAGAGCAAAATTAAAAAAGAAACATGGTTGAGAATTACTACGTTATAATGTCAGTCCAAGTTCACTTGTTCTCTTGGTGGACAATATTGATAGAAGTTTATCTTTGCGTTGTTATGGTAAAATGAAAACTGACAGTAGGCAAATGATAAAGAACATCTTGCAAATTAATTTCAACAACGCATACTTAAAAAGAATGTCCAACTTCCAAAATTATTTATTTTTACACGCCACCTTAATTAAAACAAGTTTTTATTTTTATTTACAGAATCATTCTTGGAATAGAGTTTGTTTTATCTGATCAAGCATGATTTTTTTTTTGCAGGTGTCGCCCTCTTTTGTTATAAACAACGAACCTAAGCATCAACAATTGATTAAAAGTGCTTTCTTTTCCCAAAGAGTACTATGTAAGCTATATTAATAAAGAAAAGGTGTACCTCTAAATTTGTTATAAAATTTAAAATTTTGTTACTTCAAAATAATATCATGAGGTTTTTGAAACTGAAATATAACTTTATTTCATATTTTATATGAAATATAAAAACAGTTAAAATAATTGGATAGTAATGATAGGAAGTTCCGTTCTCTGGTATAGTTGAACTCATACCTTTGTTTGGTTCACATATTAAAAGTTCAGTGACAATTTTTTTTTTTTAACTTCATAAGTTTTGCATAATAAAACGTTCATACTAATTACATGTTTCTGCATCTGATTTTAAATACCGTCGCTATTTCTTTGTTTTTATTTTGTTACTAACGCACTCTGTACAGTTTAAAGTAATGGTTATCGTAAGCAAATTGTGACGGTTGAGCCATTAAGTAATTACATTACTACAAAATTTGAGTTAACTTCAGAGAGCGAGAACATTAATAATTTATGAGAATTAACTATTATTTTTAGATCTAAGTGCCTGCGTGAATATAAATTAAGGTGAGAACATGGTCTAGATTTAGTGCTGCGACTACAGCATTCCCAGTACAGAGCAATATTGGACAGAAAGAATCAGAAAAAAATACACAAATAACTAAAGAAGTGTTTTAGCATGAATTGCATCCTCTGTCCAAAAAGAAACCGAACTTTTCGAAAATAGACGAAACTAGTAGCGCCACCTGTTGTATCTTTTTGTTATCGAAAGCGGCAACCTTCATTAGTGTTGTGGCAACTGTTTATGACATTTGATTCATTAGAAGCCGAGTTATAGTGCCAAGAGTGACAGTGTGTTTTGACGAACGGTCGGTCGTCACGATATCATGCCGTACGCGACGAATTCTCGCTATCAATCGCTTCAAAACTTCGAAATAAAACTCACCATTGACCGTTTGGGCAGTCGGAACGAATTCTTTGTGGATAATGCCCTTGGAATCGTAAAAAGAAATCAGTATCGTCTTTACTTTGACTTCTCCAAACGACTTTTTTTCGGATACCCCTCTTCTGGTGGTTTCCACTCGTGCTGAGTGACGCTTTGTTTCGGGCTCATACTCAAAACACCACGTTTCGTCACCAGTAACGATCGTTTCAAGGAGATTTGAGTCCTTACGAGCGGTTTTAATTGAGGTCCTTGCAGTGATCAATTCGATACTTTTTTGGTCGTCGGTCAACTTGTGGGGAACAAATCGCGAATTCAATTTACGAAGGCCCAAACTCTCGGTCAAAATGTTGTGCCCAGTTGATTTTGGAATCCCCAGTTCATCTTCAATCAATCTCACGGACGATTTCCGGTTTTCTTTGATGAAATCACGCACTTTTTGGATGTTAACTTCGCTCAGTCCAGTTTTTTTAGACGGACCGGCTTTTCGTCGTCCTCAAGCGTCTCACGACCACTTTGAAATCGCTTAAACCACTCGTGAACTTGAGTACGGGATAAGCATTCATCACCGTATGCTTTTTGACGCATTTGATGCGTTTCGGTAAAACGTTTACCAAGTTGAACACAAAAGTCAATCGCAGTTCTCTGTTTGAAACTCATTTTCCGACCGTTCGTCAAAACACACGGTCACTGTTGGCACTATAACTCGGCTTCTAATGAAACAAATGTCATAAACAGTTCCCACAACACTAATGAAGGTTGCCGCTTTCGACAACAAAAAGATACAACAGGTGGCGCCACTAGTTTCTTCTATTTTCGAAAAGTTCGGTTTCTGTTTGGACAGAGAGTGTATTAATAATGAAGATTTCAGTTATTAACTAAATAAAAAGATTTAAATTATTTTAATGCAATAAATCAAAACTTCAGTACATTCATTATAACTAAGGGAAACTGCTTATTTTCTTAAAGATAATTCAGTAACTTTAATATCTTGAGTATGAAGGCTATTGTTTACTGTTAAAATAAATTCACTGTTATATTCGAGCAAATTAATTGTTCAACATGCAAAAAAATCGTAGGAAGTTTGCTTTATCTTATTATGTCAAGTAAATATCTAATTATTTTATACATTCAAAACCTTTAGCAAACTAATTTACAGAATAAATAAATATTCTCTCGACTTGCAACCCATTTCTCTCTCACGGTAGACAACAGCACCCTCTAGTGTTTCCTTCTAAGAATTGGAATACCGATACGCGAAAAAAAGTAGGAACTGTTATAGTTTTAATTGTCCTCAGCGCATAACAAAGAAAATAGGTTATGAGCTACAGCATAAAATGTGAAGCACGCATTAACGAAAAAAATTTAAATATTTTATTACTTTTATCTTTTTTAGATACAAAAATGATCGCTTTACGAAATGGCATATATTCCCAATCAGGTGCAAGTCCAGCAGTAGAATATTCCCCATAATATCTTGGTTTTCACCATCATCTGATGGTGAAAACCAAGATATTATCACTATTTCGCGTTTTTATCGTAAGATGGCGTTATTTGAGGCAGTTCATAACAAGACCTGTCCAATACAAGTAGATATAATAATAAAGACATGACTTATCGCAGTAGTAAACGAAAGCCCAACTGGGTGTTCTAATAACAGCAATTCCATCTAACACAGCACTATTTCGCTTTTCCCGTTCGCTTCTCTCATCGAAACCATCCTAGCGGAGTAGCACTTCGGCTAATGAAGCGACTTCCTTCTGTTCAGTGTAAACAAGGCACTTGATGCTTAATGGAGCGAAAGATGACCTGAATTTGGGAGCAACAGGCTGACGGAAAGAATAACAGTCGTGTCATAGAAGTCGCCGTCTTCCTCCACCCCCCTCCCCACGCCACCCCCTTAGGCACGTCTCCCTTTCTGACTCACACTGGGCGATCCGGTGTCTTTTACAATCCCCATTTTCATCAGTTAGACTTAAACAAGCAGACAAAATCGATGATAGATAGCACTCCAGCAAAGCCCGCTTTAATTAGCTCCGAGAGACGGATAGATAGATAAATAGATTGAACGAGAGAGAGAGAGACGGAAGTCACGCACACTGCAAAGGAAAACGATGGAAGAGTTAATTCTGTTGGTCGGCAGAACGGCACGACCCTGATGTCGACAAATGGATGCGGGCCTATTACTCTCTTACGGCAAAAGCGTATAGTCATCTAAATGACCCATTTCTTCTCAACCGACGAAGCGCGTCAGTTTTCAGGGGACTTCGTTATTCTTGGTCGGCATGAAGCAAAGATTGGATCCGTTAGAAAGGGAATGGAGAGAAATCAAAGCTGTCAAGAATCAATATGAGCGAACAGGAAGAATGGTTAATGCTTACACAGAAACGAATATTTCAACTCCTCCCCAACACAAATCCACGATTCTCTTTGAAACATCCTCTTTGTAATCAACCAGGAAGCATTCACATCACAACCAGATGGGTGTTTATTCTGTGAAGCTAATGTTTGCCATCATGGAAGCATCTCTTGAGGGGTGAACGTTTCCAAGAGGAGTTCACATGTAACTGATACATAAGTCACCACACTTGTTCTCGTCTTTTCAATCACGAAAAACGTACCCCTAGTTGTCAAACGTATTTGCACTGGTTCATCAAAATACTAAGACTTTCAAGCGACCCCTAGAGACAACAGTATAAAAGAAAAGAAACCCAAAAGCCTTCAGGGAAGAATTTAAATAGCCTAACTTTTTTTTAAACAGCAAAGCAACTGGGAAGCTTCTCATTACAAGTGCACCTCACACAACATGCATCACAGGATGGATTTTTTAACGAGGTACCATGTGGGATTCGAGAGATCCTTTAGTTTCTTACCAAGCACACAAACAATGAGAAGAGATGCAAATTATTCTCCAAACGGCTAATGCACGCTCCACGTTCAGACTTACACTCCAACAATACGTTCGCGACCCAGCTCAATTATTCTTAGCACGACCAGAGATGTTAGTGAGCTAGCAGTACACTAGTTAGCAACCCCTACCACTCGGTTTTATTTTCTTTGTCTGGAATCTCCTCACTTGAATTTAAAATCAGCTTTAAAAGCACTCGTATATCAACTATCTTCAGACAATGCCAAATGTATCGAGGTAATTCCTTACCAACGAAGTTTAGTTCACCATCTAGACGATTCTACAATTGTTTATTTTCCATTTGACACTGAAACCTTACAAAATTAGAAGGCAAAGCGTGTATTCGTTCTAACAAATTTCCTTCGAGTTTGCTGCATCCCAAGGGGGTGGGGAAGGAGGAACGCTGGCATTCAGTAACATTATTCATATAATGATGAGTAAATCGACTGTAGTATCCACATTATTTCAGACAGTGACATATCTTGTTAGGGTTAGGTACCAAGAGATGGCAGCACTTGTTTGCCAGTCTCTTCATCGGTGGCTGCTATAATTAGTGATAGATATGGGCCAGCTATCTCTGATTGGTGGAGATTGAGCTGCCTATTCAGTCTCCAGTGGTGATGACATGTCCAGAGCGCTGTAGCGTAAAATAAAAGAACTGCATTTCTAAGATTACAAAAGGAGCACGTGAACGTATTTTGTCTTAAAATGTTTTAAACAAAAATACTGAGTGTAAACAGAATCCAATATCGATTCCTGTTGTGAATTTTGCAAGATGACCAAATGGATAATACTATGTATAAATATTCACCCTAAAAAAACAAATTCTGTAGACGTTATATTTGCATAATATTAAACTTACAAATGTTGTTTTTCATGATTTCGAACAACTCTACAAAATAGAATTCTAAATCTGAAGAAATCTATCACGCTACATCGAAATCTCGTGTCAGTACAAAATAGATTTAGACTAACTATAAATAAATATAGAAGCGCTGCAAATTGCAGTGTATACACTGTATTGAACGTATCTGATATTGTTATAGGCTCTCTTCCTAAAAACAATTATGTGAATATCAAACAAAACTTTTTGTTGTCGCAGACAAGTAAAAAGGTATGAATGTCTCAAATCACAAAGAAAAGACGCATAAACACTATAACTAGTCAAAATCAGGGGCAGCTCGTGCATAGGCACTGCGGAACTACACCCCCCCCCATTTTTTCTCGATATATAAATATATTTATTAATTTATTTATATTTGCTTGTAATATTTAATTTTATCATCAACAATCCTATACAATTCTTTTATTTTGTATAAAAAATAATAAAAATCCATCTTGTAGCACTAAGAGGGCGCTAGCAGTACTGTGTTTACCACAGTGTCATATTGCCACGCGGGCAAGCACGCTATAGTGAGATGCGAGCTATTAGCGTAATGCGGTATTGTTATAGTTTTTGTTTTAGAACATTATTGGGGTTATGATAATGGATTTTATTTTTAAGTAATTTTGAATTATACTAAACTGTATAATTTTTAATTTTATCGATAATAAACAATATTTTTTCATGTTTAATTTATTTTTAATTTATCTAGGAGAGAAATCCCGCATTACGTGTAAAAATCTAGATACAGCTGCTGTTTATTTTGATTTCTAATAACTATACCAGAAAAAACAGTTGAACATGCACACCTAAATGACAAAATGGTAGAATACAAGAAAATATTAAAAGATCGTGTAGAAAGAATGACAGATGAAAGACTGCCGAGAGATCGCCTATATTTTTTTTTTCGTTTCCATTTTCCTGCAGGGGGGCTTTAAGTTCTGATAAAAACCTAGAATAAAATTCTATTAAAGCAACTGATGTAATCACAAGAAAGAACATATCTTAAAACCTTTTAACTCCTGTCTTACATGAAATAATTTGTTCTTTTTCTTTAAGGATATATAAGAAGACATGTCAAAGGCTTTGAAGAAATTCGAAGACACAGGTGCGGGCCATCGTCAGTTTTTTCGTGCTGCAAGTAAAGTCCGCAAATGAGGTTCACCAAACTTTGTGTGAGACTTAAAGGGACTGTGCTGCAACATATCCAACAATTGTCAGATGGGTGCCCATTTAAAAGTGGATATCCTGAGACAACAGATGTCCCCAGGTCATGATCTTCCACAATCACACCTGAAAACATCGATACATTGCAGGTCATGATCTTTGATGATACATGAATTCATTGCAAAGACTCTGGGGATATCCAGGGAACGAGTTGGGGCCATTATCCACCATCTGGACATGCAGAAGCTCTCAGCATGGGTCCCAAATGTTTAAATGTCGACCAAAAGAAAGAACATGTGCTGTCATCTCAAGGGATTTTATACCATTTTGAGAGATTTTGAAAAAAAAAAAAACTTCATCTCTATGACCTAGAGACCAAACAACAGTCAATGGAGTGGAGACAAAAAGGTTCTCCATGGCCAAAGAAGTTCCAAATCCAAAAGTCAACAGGGAAGGTTCTTGCCATTGCCTTTTGTGATAGGGATGGTGTAATCCCTATCACAAAAGGCAGCTCTGAAGGAGGTACAATAGTTTCTCACTCACCCATCGTATTCGCCAGACCTGACCCCATCTGACTATTGTCTATTCCCAAATTTAAGGAAACACTTGAAACGAACAAACATTACCACAAATGATGAAGCTGAGGACTGGTTAGTGCAACAACGGAAAGCCTTTGTTTACAGAGGATTGCAAATGATGCAAAAGAGTTGTAACAAGTGTATAACACTTCGTGGGGAATATGTACATTAATGTGTAAATTACATAGTTCTACTTCAGTTCCTTCGTGATGATTATCACAACTTTTCAGCACACCCTCTCGAATATTGCACTTCTTTCATGTCTGCATTGATGATGTAACAGCTTTTATTTTTTTCTACAACTAGTTGCTCTTCGGCTACGAACATAATTCTTAAAAAAATTATATTTTATGTAAGAGTCTACTCGACAACTCTCATACTAAGAGCATATGGGCATTCAGGATCTTCTTCTGCAACATTAAGATCTATCTCGATTCTGATGTTCTGCAATACACGAAAATCAACACCTCTATCACAGTTTTAGTTGCCTTGGACGAAGGACCTGAGGTCAATGTACACCCTCTGTCCAAAAAGAAACCGAACTTTTCAAAATAGAAGAAACTAGTGGCGCCACCTGTTGTATCTTTCTGCTGTCGAAAGCGGCAACCTTCATTAGTGTTGTGTCAACTGTTTATGACATTTGTTTCATTAGAAGCCGAATTATAGTGCCAAGAGTGACAGTGTGTTTTGACGAACGGTCCGAAAATGAGTTTCAAACAGAGCTGCGATTGACTTTTGTGTTAACCTCGGTAAGAGTCATCGAATCGCATCAAATGCTTCAAAAAGCTTACGACGGTAATGAATGCTTATCTCTTACTCAAGTTTACGAGTGGTTTTAAGCGATTTCAAAGTGGTCGTGAGACGCTTGAGGACGACGAAAAGCCGGGACGTCCAAAAACTGGACTGAGCGAAGTTAACATCCAAAAAGTGCGTGATTTCATCAAGGATAACCCGAAATCGTCCATGAGATTGATTGAAGATGAATTAGGGATTCCAAAATCAACTGCACACAATTGACCGAGAGTTTGGGCCTTCGTAAATTGAATTCGCGATTTGTTCTCCACAAGTTGACCGACGACCAAAAACAAAAAATGTATCGAATTGAACACTGCAAGGACCTCATTAAAACCGCTCGTAAGGACTCAAATATCCTTGAAACGATCGTTACTGGTGACGAAACGTGGTGTTTTGAGTATGAGCTCGAAACAAAGCGCCAGAGTGCTGAGTGGAGACCACCAGAAGAGGGACATCCGAAAAAAAGTCTCTTAGAAAAGTCAAAAGTAAAGACAATGCTGATTCGTTACTACAATTCCAAGGGCATTATCCACAAAGAATTCGTTCCGACTGCCCAAACGGTCAATGGCGAGTTTTATCTCGAAGTTTTGAAGCGATTGATTGCGAGAATTCGTCGCGTACGTCATGAATATCGTGACGACCGACCGTTCGTCAAAACACACTGTCACTATAACTCGGCTTCTAATGAAACAAATGTCGTAAACAGTTGATGCGACACTAATGAAGAATGCCGCTTTCGACAACAAAAAGATACAACAGGTGGCGCCACTAGTTTCTTCTATTTTCGAAAAGTTCGGTTTCTTTTAGGACAGAGGGTTTATACTGTTTGAAAATTGCGATTCTAACGGCCGATTTGCGTTTCACAGGATAGAAACCACGAGTGTCCGATAGAAAAACGTCCGCTTCCGTATGAAATCGGTTAATTCATCTTTAGGCGAAAAAACTGTTAAGGTTTTTCGCGTACTAAAAGAGATTCGAAGTGCACGGCATTCCATAATAACACTAAGATGTTATTATGAATTATGAAAGTTAACGATAAATAACTACGGCTTAAAAGGCTTCTAGTTTTGATCATCATAGATGAGTCCTCCTCATTTACACTCAAGTATTCCGAGATAAACTGAAATCGCATTAGTGAAGACGTCACTTGAAACAACGAACTTAAAGGTCTTAACTTTTGTGGTTTATACCGATAGTCCTTCGCTCTATCAGGCAAATGCCTTCCAGCATTCGCTTGCATACGTAACAAGTGTGTTGCCAAAGTACTGCGAATGTGTTAAGAACTACGTTATCCAAGAACCGAGTAGAAGCGCCATCTAGATAATTCTCACAGAAGAGCAGGCTAATTTGTAAGCCACAGTGTATAATTTGGCCAACTTTGTTTCGATGCCAGTAAATAGTGTTGGTAATTAAGTCCTCGAGCACAACGTTAATGTTATCGAGTCTTATGGCTTAAGGTAACGAGCTGCCCCCATTATCTCTAATAGACCGCTGAACCTAACGTCGCTCGCTTTCATTACTCTTCAACTGTCACTTGATCGATCTAATCAGAAAGAAATAGAATCTCTTTGACAGCAAAGGAACTATTTAAATAAGTTTGGATTGGTTCTCTTGTAAAACTAGCAGCGTTTCATAAAAGGGTCTGCTACAAAACGAGCGGCGAGATTTATGATCTGTTGCCAACTAAATAAGAGAAAAACCTAAAGAGTGTAGTTAGGAAATGCAACAGAAACTTAGCTTTTCATTTATTATTGGAGAATGGTTCTCGGTTAGATTTCGAACTGGCTCTGCCACCATTACACACAAGTGGATCACGTGACCAGCAAAACACTCAGAATTGCTACTGCTATAACTCTCTTCAGTTACCATTCCATTGGCTGCATGATTAACCCCCAAGCGTTCTAAGAATCCGAAATGGAGAGAAAGAAAACCAACTCTTTCATATCGCCAAGAACATTTTTAGTTCTCGTGCACCGATTTCATTCGCTATCCCCTGTGTGTTCTTTGGACCAATGGAACGTTTTAGGAAAATTACATTTTCATCCCTCTTCACCCAAGTCGATCAAAGTTAGCGGGGAAACAATCTTTCGCCAAGGTAAAGAGTTTTCATCTGGATGGAGAAGGTCGCTTTTATCTCCGTTTCGATACCTATACAGACGTAGGCCACAGAGCATCCCTCTGGTAGGGAAATCAGTTTCTTAGACGAGGCAGGAATGCATTAAAAGGGTGGACGAAAACGGCACACCATTAATGTGCGTCGTAACCAAGGGAATCATTTGCATTTTAGTGTCACATGAAAGTAACCCCTGCGGACTTTTACGAATGTTTCACCAGCTAACTGACCTCATCTTTGTGATATATAACCTGCTAAACATTTGTTTAATGATCTCAGATTAATAATCATCTTTAAATTAGGATTCCTAAAGTGGGAGGTAAAAGAATAAAAAATAGAAGGATGATCCCATGTATTTAATCTATTATATGCTGAACTAGTAGCGCCATCTTTCGAAAGCTTTTCTTAGCATTTTTTAATATATGAAACTCACACAAAAAAGACTGCAAAATTTATAGTACACGTCACTGCTGTGTGCGCGGGCAATACAATACGAATACGTAATAATTGAACTAGTTAGGATAGCTATTCGAAGAAATGAAACTTTAAACCAGGCAATTTTTGTGAAGGAATAAAAAAAAGCTATCGAATGGTACTGTAAGGAGAAGTCAAGTAAACACACCGGTAGATATTTTACGCTACTATTGGGTATTTTTGCTGAATGGTAGGTGGAGAGAAAGATTGATATGTTCTGATACTTTGGGAAATAGAAACCTTTTTAAACGTCAGATTGAGAAAATATATATCGGTATAGAGAAGCGACATAAGATTGCTATCGTGTGTTGGAGAAAATAGAACTCCAAGATTCTGTTGAAGAAATTGAACAAAGACAACGATGCTTTGTGCGTCTTGAAGAAAAAAAAACAATTCCTTTGTTTGCTGGTGAAACGAGGCAAGCGGGCTTCTTGTTTCTAGAAAAAAAAACAACCATTTTCTTCCATGGCGGCATAAGTAGGAAATTGTAGAGTTTGGTGTGAAGAATGATGGAAACAGCTTTGACGTTTTTCTCGAACACCCGCTGCGTATAATTGAATTCGCTGGGTACTTGTCTCTTCCTGGATATGTTTCCCCGAAGCTAACTGTTAGCTAATCTTTCTTTCTTTTTTTTTTTATCCTCACTTACCTACTTTTTCATCCTATTCAATGATTTTTTCTTATTGAATCCAAGAATATTTACAGGAAAGAAGCGATCCCATTTTATCCTTCTTGGTAAACAAGAAGCCTTTATTGCTTCTGACTTGCATGCGTGGAGAGCACCCTTCTCGACGAGAAATAACCGATATTTTCTTTCTATCTTAAGTCAAGATGACGTTTTTCGTTATCTCATTGTCTTCTATCAAAGTGTTCATCTCGGTCCTCACTTTGCTCAGTCAAGCACATATTTCGGGTGGAAAGACACGTGATATCTTTTCCGTTCCCTCCTCTCTTTAATGATTTTAAGATAAATTCTCCTTAATCCTTTGCCTCATCATCTGCGTTTACGGATGGCTGAAACTGTAAGGATATCTTGGTTAAATAGCCAAGAAAAAGAAATTAGGTTACATGAAGCGAACTTACGCCACTGTGCGGACGTCAAAGGAAAAAAGCAAACGCGAAAGGAACTTGGGAAGGGCGAAGAGTTATCGATGCGCGTGAAGTTTATGAATTTATTAAATTTCACAAAGGCAAATGTCTGTCGCGCCAAAGGATTAATTATTCGTTGAAAGTTAGCGCGTCTTCCACCTGGCGGGTCGTTAACTGAAATCAATAGTACGTAGTCCGGCACCCGAACTGGAAGAATAAATAGCCGCGCAGTTATGTACAAGGCCCCTTCGTTCACGGCTCGAACTCATTTCCTTCACAAGGCAAATTATCCTCATCTTCTTCACTTCCACGTCGCTGTTATCGTAGTGGCTGATCATAGGAATTAGATAGATACCGATCTGTGGATGTTGCTGGTGGTTGCTATGGGATTCGCTGCCATACAAAGATGAGTACAACGGTTGGTTGCTTTTGAGCACAAAGCAACTCGCATGGCTTCGTGTTGGTATCTATCATTATGCATGCATTGTGCTTAAAAGGATTCATCTCAACTTTTCCTTCGCTATCAAACGTACGTCATAGTGACGAATTAAAAGCATTCCAAGCCAAATTTCACGTTGGGGCGACTACGAAATCGTCAATAACACCTTCTCTGTCTCAACGTGTATGTGTCTTTCTTCAGTTTAGCAATTCCGTTTTGAGGCTATGAATTCAGCTAAACACTTCACATCCCCAACTAACAGCCTCGAATACGATCGATAGTTAACAGGATGAGATCGCTATGTAGGATTCAACAATTTTGACTGATTTGTAACTAACATTAGTATTACTTCCCCCTAGAATGTGAGAAACTATTCTCAATCTTAATGTTGTGGCACCTTTGAAAGCATTTTTAGAGTAATTGCAATAGTGCACAGAGGAGAATGAGCCTCACCCGACATGCAAAGACTCTGGGGTCACTTCATCTCCGCCCTACTCTCTAGCTAGCATACGATTTCAAGAGACATCATGAGGGCCAGACTAATGATCAGCTACTGATAATTGTAATACAATTCAAATATGAATGCATGCAGAAGATAAACGTAACTGATGTTTCAATCAAGTTTCCTTAGAATATATGCACTAATGGAAACCTAAAAGACGTCACACATTCTTTTCTAGTTTCAAAATGTGCTGAAAATTAGAACAATTTCTATGCATGCAACCCAGATTACAACTTGGAATCTTTTTAAAATTTTTGTTTTAAAAAAAAATTCAGCATTATTAGGAGATTGCGATCGCTAAACATTCGCAGAATGGTAGTGCATTATATCTTTCTGTCTCTCTCATATTTTTCCGCAAAGTTTTATTTCTTCACCTCCTTTTACACATGTATATTGGAACAAATTTTTGATTATAAAGTTATGGGCAGAGTCCGCACACATTTCCAAGGCAAAGGAGCATGGACGTGCGACTATGGATTTGCGATGTTTATATAAAGTAACGCGTCAATGTTTCTATGAGAGCAAACCAAAGATCTCTTTGTACTATGAAGCTCAATACTACTACTACTAGAAATCAATCCACTATTTCAAGAATCCTTACTATGCAAGGTAACGGTAGGAAGGTATTAATCATAATCAACAATCCAGCCCTGACTCCTTTGCTTAATTCTCCTTTCGTTACTTTGCTCCGTTAAATGACCCGTGATCTTAAATCGCCATTTTTTTTTCTCCTTTCGTACTCCCAACTCTCGTATCCCACAGTCGACAGGGATATTGGCCAAAGCTCAGGTTAAATGGTGCATACTTGTAACCCTACACTGTGCAGAATACCATCTCTATTTAATGGTACTTTTTTTTACACGTTCTCCCTCTGTCATTAACAGAGGGCGTGTTTTCCCGTTACTATGGTAACGTACACACTCTAGTGACAAGGACGGAGAATGACCTGCGACAAGTGATAACGTCGCGTACATAATCGCTTCCACAATAATGGCCACATCGTTTTAAAAGTAACCATTTTCGCTAGCATCGAGAAGCCTTGAGAATGAGATACAGTAATGTTCGACTTGTTCCCCTCCTCTTCAAAACGGTAATCTGTTAAAAAAAAAAGAAATTTATAGTCTAATGGCTTTCATGCTTTTAACTCAATTGTTCCACGTGGCAGTCCCATTGTTTAAATTAATGAACAGTAGCACGTGGCACCAGCAACCCATGCTTCAATTTCCAACTAGAAAAGAAAAATTTACATTTTCATTGTGAACTGTGCCAATCTGTGCTTCAAAACAGCGCCGCTATATTAACATTACAAAGAGACACACAATATACTGTCGTCATTTAGGATAAGAGAAAGGTCACGGCAAGTGAGCGTAAACAGAGAAATCATACTCCAAAATAAGAATCAGAACACGGCATAATAAAAGGAAGAACAGTCTTTATGTATACCCTGCAGATGGCGCTGTTGGAACGAAGTAATTAAACCATGAGTATCAGATGTGTCCACGACAGTCCCTTCTGACAAATATGATAAATGGCATATCTGGTACAATAAAAAGTAATGAAAACGGGTTCGGGGAAAGATTTATTTTTATTTCGAACTACACATTTATTCCGGTGGATGGTTTGCAAGCGCACAGCAGAAGTTATTACCTTTCATTAGCGAATCGTATGGTACAAAAGTGATCAATTTGTGCAAGACCATATTTTTTAGCTGCCACTGATAATACGTCAACCGTTTGTTAGATGGTTTTAATGAGCCTATTCTATGAACTTAATTAAAACATTATGGTTCGGCGGTTTGTGAAACGACATTAAAGAAAAAAAAAAGAAGATACATGTGACCGAGTTCTTTGAGCTACGAGAAATTTAATTGATTAACTTCTAAACTACGATTGAAAGCATTTTACAAGACCCTGAGCGAAGATTCTGAGTAAAAAAATCTGAGCGAAGATTCTGAGCAAAAAAACCTGAGCGAAGATTCTGAGTAAAAAAAACCTGAGCGAAGATTCTGAGTAAAAAAATCTGAGCGAAGATTCTAAGTAAAAAAATCTGAGCGAAGATTCTGAGTAAAAAAACCTGAGCGAAGATTCTGAGTAAAAAAAACCTGAGCGAAGATTCTGAGTAAAAAAAACCTGAGCGAAGATTCTGAGTAAAAAAAACCTGAGCGAAGATTCTGAGTAAAAAAAACCTGAGCGAAGATTCTGGGCAACAAACCTGAGTAAAGAGAAATTATTGCAGCACTGGCTCGTTTTATTATCTTTAAATCTTCAAAATTTGAAAACGTCTAATGTAAATGCAAGTTCCATATCGCCGTAACCTTATACTGGGTTGGATCCCTTTACTTTCCCCCACAAGTACCATTTCTACACCGAAAGTGCATCACTATCACCATCTAATATGATCATTTGCTCATCAATCATTACTATCTCCTTCATTCGCTCTTCGGAATGAGAAATTGATGGGAACATACAAAGCGAATCGCTGGCAGGCACAATCTCTACGTGTTAGTGCATTTGAAGTTCTATACACTAACACATTAAATAGTATATACTGTGACAGGTTCCGTTATCTTTACAAGATACAGGTAATTTACGGCTGCTCACAAAGTGATCATTAATGTTAAGGTACGTCCACAGGGGTACGACAATGATTTACGTTCAAGATCGATACACACACTTAATAGGGAAGCCTAGTAAAAGGCTATGATGAACGATTCAAGTTGTCTCGATTGAGGCAATGTAGGAGGCGCATGGATCATATAAAGTGACCTTATTGGGAGACTGGTACGTCACTTTATCTTTGTACCAAAACTTCAATATTTCTTACCAATGTTCGCTACACAGTGAATGTTATCCCAGCAGTCTGGGATAACACACTCTTAGGCAGTTACCTAAATTTTTTAGATAGGCACTTTTTAAAAAAACAAACTTATTCTAAATATTTTGAGCTGGTATATTGTCACCGCAATGTCTATGAATGCACTATTAAAAATTAAAGACACCATTTTTTGTTTTGTGTCGAAATGCTAAGTCTTGGACACGAATCGTTGACATCTTTACCATATTTTTCATGTGTAATTCCTTACTTGGTAAGCAATTATGGTCTGATCCGTTTGAACTGGGATCTAATCTCGAATTCCCACAGATTCATATGCTCGTGTAGTTTCACTAGCTGACACGTGGCTCCATCTAGCGTCTGTGGTTTTAAAAATGATCAGAAAGCGTTCGACTAAAAGAAAGAAAATCAGCATTGGAACCAGGCTACAGTGCGAGTTTTCATTTTTTACAGAATTTTCCATACCACCTACACGTACGTGCAAAATTTTCTTTACGATTTGGGTTAAAACTTTACGAAAAAAATTGAGTTTTATTTTCAAAGTAAAAGCACTAATACACAGTCTTGCCAGTCACTCAAAGATGGAATTAGTTCACGTCTTTTACTTGTCCAAATACAAAAAAATAGCACACGTTGCGTCCTTCAAGTCCAAAATATATTTACACGATCATTTATAAGTCACTCATTGCGATACCTCCCAACCGCCACAAGAACCAAGTACTCACGGAAGTTTATTCTCCTTAGTAAAAAAAAAGGGTGGTGGAGGGTTTATCTAACGTTGACAAGTTGATTTTTGGTTCAACGTCCAGGTGGAGCTAGGAAATCAAGTCATTTCACAGTGTTTAAAGGTACCTTTGAAAGTCCTTTCAAAAAGGGTCCTTTAAGGGCGCAGGATTAACATAAATATAGGATGTTTAGAATGTTAGCTACTGCCACCTGGCGGAGAGTCTTAGGATTTCACTGTTCAAACGTGCGTTCTTCGGTCTTTAGATTGGTTTTTGGCGAGATCTTCGTAGATATTTCCTAAAGTTTTATATATACTCTTAAAGCTAGGCCTACTGGATGATTTTCGATTCCAGCACGACTTCATAAGGCTGTAAATATTGCTGGGACAATGGTCGGGACATGTGAGTACGTTTCCGTCTTGGATGTACTTGACCACCTCTTCATGAGTCATGCCGTAATACGGCTGTAGAGCGAAAGAGAAAATCTCCCACAGCACCACTCCACACGCCCACACATCGGACTCCACAGTGAACTTGTTGTAGAGGATGGATTCGAGAGGCATCCACCGTATGGGTATAGCATCGTGCTCGCTGCCTTTGTAATAGTTGGCTGCGTAGATCTTTTGAGAGAGGCCGAAGTCGGCAATCTTGACGACCATCTCGTCATTGACCAGACAGTTTCTGGTGGCCAGGTCGCGATGGACGAACTTCCTTTCGGACAGATACATCATGCCGGAGGCAATCTGCTTAGCAAGGTTCAATAAATCCACGTGGGTCAGCCGGACGTCGCTGAAAATGTCTCCGTTACCTGTCCGAACAATGTAATTGGTGGGCGAACAGGAACGCAGAAATTCATTCAAGTCACCCCTGCCCATGTACTCGAACAGAAGGCACATGGGTTTTCCGACCGCGCACACTCCTAACAGTTTCACAATGTTGGGATGATCGAACTCCGCCATGAGACATGCTTCGCGTTCGAAGTCGCTCTGCAGGTCATCTGTTGCCTCTTCCTTTAACATCTTCACGGCCACCATCGTAAAATCGTCTTCTTTCATCAGACCAGGAACTTTAGCTTGAAACACTCGTCCAAAAGCTCCCTGTCCAATGTCTCGGATGTAAATGATGTCGTTTCGAGGATACTCCAGTCTCTCTAGGCGAGGATTGAGGCGCGCAGCCGTGCGATGGTAGGCGAGGTTGGAAGGTAGTTTGTCCAGGTCAATCTCCACTTCGGCCGTCGGCGTGGCGTTGTAATCATAGCGCTGTTTCTGGAGGCGTCGGAAACCCAAGATGCCAGTCATGATCAGAACTATCCCCGCAAGACTGATGGCGAAGACAATGAGAATGAAGGTGGGAGTGAAGACAGGTTCCATTGGAGTTTCAAAGATGTCTATGAGGTCCGTATCGGGGTGGTTTAAGAGGCTGCTGTTGTCTGCAAGAAGGAATAAAGACGTAAATGAGACAATTCGAGTCACTTAAATCAAAAGCAAGTTAAGCATGCTAAAGAGGAGTTGTATATCTTCTTTATCGTTTTAGTCACAAACAGATGATCGTAACAAACTAACGCAAAAGATAACTTACCACACAGTGGGATGTCACAGTGTTGCCAACGAATTCTCGGATCCATCGTGTAACACCATGGGACTGGCTCTTCACCCCCTGCATTTCTGCAGTAGTTCTCCGAATTCAATACTTCAGGGAACACCTTAGGGGGTCGGTTATGGTGATGAGGTTCCTAGAGAAGAAAAAACATATTTACAATTTGGCAAGCGATATAATCTTTTGTTGGATGCTTTGCATCAGACGATAAAGCACAATACTCACAAAGTTCATTTTCTGTGAATGTACCTTTAGACCCAAATAAGACACGAGCATGCAAGAAAGAAGGTATTATTTCCTGCAGAGAGTACCTGAATGGTCTGAATACGGGAAAAATAAAATAAAAAAAATCTAAAGGATCGGTGTTACTTTTAGTCTAGTGGCGCCATCTTGAGGCCATTACATTCGTAGCATTTGTTTTTCTTTTTTTGGTGTCTAAGTCATGTGTACAGACCTAAGTATAAAAACGTGAGACCTATTGTTAGAATCATTTCACATTAATGTTTTAACATTTCCAAAGATAAAGCAAAAGATGAATTAAGAATGCTAAACTAAAAACAGCAATTTTTAGCAAGAATAAACGTCATTTAAATATAACCAAGACAGTGATCATGAAACAATAGAGGTCGCCAACTAAAGATGACAGCTAATCCCCACTTTATTTCATAATCAATACCATCTCCAATTCTAAGAACAAAGGTTGACCTCATCTTGCGCCGATTCCCTGTTTCTACTGTTCTAAATAAACTCAATAAACCATCAAGAACTTTTTAAATTAACTTCCTCATATTCAAACCACCAAAGTTCACTTGTTGGCAACCAACATTACGAGACTAAGACCATTAAGGTTCAAAATTAAAAGCAAACCTCGTGAATTTAAGAAATAACTAAAATTTATACTGTACTCAGCAAGCTGCACACATCGTCGTAATGCCATCAAAATTATTCCAACATCATATGAAGCACCTTATTATAATTTGCAATTACAAATGCTAATTATAAAGTTAATTATAAATCGTTTTTATAATTAAATGGAGAGAAGAGACTTGAAAAGATGTTACAAGAGTTTTTCGCATATGTTTACTACTAACGCTCATAATCCAAATGCCCGAAAAGAAAACACAGACGTGGTCGCAAAAAAAGAAAATGTAAGCTGGTATAAGAATAAAAGGAATTGCCCGTAAGTTACTATGAAAGATTATAATGCAGAAACCACAGTAATAAATGCTAACTGCATGAAGAAAAAAAATAAACACATCTACGTAATGAACAATAAGCAAATATACAGGGTGTCCCAAAATTCACGCAAGATTTAAATTTAGCGCCATTTGTGCGGTAAAGTGTTGCTAACGAGAAAAAAAAAAGACAGCGCGACAGTTCAGGGTTATTAAAAATGACCACAAACAGCGAAGAGAGTTCGTTGAATGGGTTATGGAATAACAACACATGGATGCTTATTTTTCGAACAAAATCATCTTCAGCGATGAGGCTCGTTTTCATCTTGATGGCTTCGTTAATCGACAAAATTGTCGCATTTGGGGTTCAGAACATCCACGAGTGATTGTTGAGAAACAAACACATCCACAACGTGTCACTGTTTGGTGCGGATGTTGGGCTGGAGGCATCATCGGTCCATTCTTCTTCGAAAATGCGGCTGGTAAGGCAATAACAGTTAATGGTGCTCGCTATTGCGACATGATAATCCAGTTTTTTGTGCCTAAATTGCAAGATATGGATGTGGACGACATGTGGTTTCAACAAGACGGTGCCACATGCCATACAGCCCGAGAAACAATTCAATTACTGCATGCGTCATTTCCTGGTCGTGTAATTTCCCGTTTTGGTGATCAGAATTGGCCGCCCAGATCATGTGACTTAACGCCGTTGGACTTTTTTCTTTGGGGTTTTTTTGAAGTCTAAGGTTTATGCCAACAAGCCCACGACCACCCACGCCTTGAAGGAGGAAATTGAGCGCTGTATCAAACGAAATTCAGCCACATTTATGCAAAACGGTCATGGAAAATTTCGACAAAAGAGTGCGTATGTGCCAGCAAAGCCGTGGAGGCCATTTACCCGATATGTTATTCCATGCATAACTCTATACTGTATACTTCATGAATCAATAAGAAATTACAATTTTTAATTAAAAACCTATGTTTTCTATCAAAATTACTTCTTGCGTGAATTTTGGGACACCCTGTACTAACGAAATAATGGTATACTTGAAAGAAACAATAGAGAAGACAGTTTGCTTCACTGACTCGATTATGTGCCAAATCAGCTTCGAAATACCAATTTTATGTGATCACTTTAGCCCGAATAAGCCACATTTAAATTCGTATTGACTACCAGCAATGATTAAGCTTTAATAACATCATAAGAACAGTACTATTGCATCTCATAATAAAATACGGGAACTGCTCAATGATGCCTTTGAAACAGCGGCAACGAAGTCGTCAGAGAGCGGTGATCTTAACAAATATTGAACTACAGCTATTCAACAGATAATCGGTGGGAATCTAAGCAGTGCCTACTCAGGCAAACATGAACAGAGAAAGTGAATCCAGCGAAGCCGGTAATACACGCAAAAGGGTTTGCTTTGCTGATAACTAATACATCCCAGTAAGCCAATGTGCTATCTCAATATTTACACACACCCAAAATGTCAACATCCTAAAAATCCGCTTGATATTCACATGGGTTTTTATTATTGATTGATTCAATACAGATACACCGAATGCATGCAATGAATTCATACCTGGAAATCCCACCTCTGACAAGGAGTTCCTGACTTCGTAATGTTCACTGTACCTTGATAGAATCTTCCACGTCCCCGGATGCAGTCAACTATTGGGGAAAACAAATACAAAAACACTTCATCAGGAATACGTTTGACATCATACACTGCTGTAATCCTAACAATATTATCCATGCTTATTTAGACAAGTTACTTGACTACAGACGATCTCTTTTCAAGGTTGAATCATATTTTAAAACTAATTTAAAGTCTAATATAAAATTAAACTGGAATGCTATACCAATGCATAATAATGTTGTTGCTAACCCAAATAACAGACTCGCAACAACATCATTTAGGTGGGAGCGATCTCATCGCCCCCTATAAAAATAATTTACTGCCGTCCAGATCAAACAAATTAAACTGTGGAGACCTCTATGATAGTGTTTCTCTAAAATGCTTTATCGAGCCCAATTTCACTTCAAATTTTAAAAGGCTCCCGTACTTTCTCGATTGCGATCGGGATTTTTTTGTTCTCTTCCTGGCTCGATTTCAACCAACACTAGTTTTTCACAGAAAATAACAAATTAACTGGGTCAGAAATTGTGATGTAGTATTGTGACACGGAGGGATAGACGTTATTGCTCTCCACAGCCTCGATTAGTTTTCGAGAGTGATGACTGCTATCGTAGATGCTAGTTACAGCGCTCAATTTCGAGCCGGAAACAAGAGCGGTATTTTGTTCTCTGCACTGAGCAACAAATTGAAAATTTTTCTTTGCCTTGCGAATTAGATGGGTGATTAATCTCGATATGCAGAATTTGAATATAAGTTTAAACTTGCTCTATCAAACCTTCCGGTTTTCAAGATTGATTTCACAAGAATCCGTAACCTATCGAATTTATGTACGGTTTAAAAAGCCTTCTTGAAATCAGCGGTTTGTTTGATTAAGAAGCAGCAAAAATCAGCACACATCTCGGAGCTCATCTTCTTGCTAATTCCATCAGGACATTTGTTTCCTACGAGAAAAGTCCTGATGGAATCGTTCGCCATTAAGAGGAAAGAAGTCTAAATGTGAATGTCGCAAGGAGAGGGCTTTTAAACGTTTCATTCCACTAATTTGTATGCTTGTAGCATCTCTTTACAAAATTTCAGCAAGTATTACTTTTAAGACATCCTAAAAATTGACAACAGAAAACCGCGCATCCTGCTTTTTTAACTTGTCCTTGAAATCCAAAGGATATGTCGCTCTCACGACATATCCTTTGGATGGAAAAGACCTGGATGTCATTCTCGTTGTTCCTTGAGGGTCATCATCTTGAAGTGAAGAACTTTTTCCACCCGAATGTGAGTTATCTAGTCGCATATGGAAGTGGCAGAGATTTTTCTCCAACAAATAGCCAAACCAGCCTGAGAACACACAAGCTGGGAGTCGTATAAAGGATAGGGATCTAGACTACTCTCAGCCTGGGGGTATGAGCTAACAGGTTAGAATATGGATACCTGATCTCGGGTTAGAAGAAAAATAGAAATCCTGAGATAAAGTGCCAAGAGGTCGATCTAAGGTCCTCCGAATAATAAACAACCAGTAGGTGTTGTTCGCGTGCGGCACCGAATATGAATTTTACTTACGTTTATCTCTGTCTCTCCAAACCACTTCTATCTCTGGTAGAAGTGGTTTGGCCAAGTGCAATAGAATTTTCTTAGTTATAAACTTCAACAAGTTGCACTATCCAACGTCCGAACATGCTCTGGCCAAACATTAAGGCCGAGATTCTCATCAAGCCACATTTAAGATATAAACAGCAAACTGCTGCAGTATTTCCCATGCATTTCTGGTGCATTTAAACAAACCAGATGTCCAGAAAGACACATTCTAATGATCATTTATTAAAACAGTAAGCTTAAGAAACATCTACTGCAGTAAACATTGCGTTAGTTAGTTAACCACAATGGACGGAATAACAACGTATACTTATAATAAACGAGAATGCTCTTTTTCTCTTATAATCCATTAACAATCTAAGATTTATGTCTGACGTCGTTGAGATTAATGCATCAAGAACTTTATTCATTCAGATGGAGTAAATGGAGGCTGCTTTTTCATTTTCTTAAGCGGAATTTTAAACAGCAGAGTTTGAGTATGGGTGAGAATTTCATGTCGAAATAAAACTGATTAATAATAATATAAAATAATTCCCAACTTTTTTAATACTTCTTGCGATTTCAGATTAACATAATAAAGGATTATGAATATAGAGTATGAGGCTGGCGTAAAGTTAACTTCGAATAGAAAAAAAGAGTCAACAGCATCCATACATTAACTGGTGAAAATACTTCAAGGCTGAACTGTAATTATTTTGAAAACTTCGGAATAGCACTTAGTTCACTGTCGTCCTGTAAGATGATCAGTTCATATCGAGAAAATAAATCCTTCAATTAAGTCTTCTTATTCTACAGCGTCATAAAATATTAATATCTCAGTTATTCGTCTAGATTTAGAAATGAGAATGTCTGGTCAAAGAAGAGCACATCACTCAATTTTTCAGGTTAGAAAGATTAATTCTAATATATCTTTCTCTAAATGAATTCCGATCGAGTACTTTCCGAGATAAAAGATTTTGAAGAGCTTATGTCCTTTTTTTTTCTTTTTTACTTGATCTGGAAGAACTTCGCTGCTAAACAAGAGAATAATAAAATGAAGCAGGGACATCTTTGAATTTAGGTGCGATATTTAGTATGGTGTTTGTTATGTCAGCGCTATCTCGCAAACTAAGTTGCCATAGCAACACCCATTGTATATTTAAAGTAGGCACGAGTAGTCGTTGATGGAATCAGCAGCGAGTAAGTGGGCGTAGACCAGAAGCCTTGCAGATAATGCTGACAGTGGAGTAGAGAACAAAAGCAATTAATCAGAGATTATAGCCCTAGTGGTAGAAAAGTACACCATCAATGGCCTGTCTCTCTGCTATAACTTGGCACTTCATCACGCCAACGCTGAAAAGAGGAAGGTTGAATTACTTTTGATATGAAGTGTTACCTTGTGGGGTAACTCAATGCGGCAGAGGCCCTAACAAGAACCTCCCACACTTGTCATAAGAAACAGATAGAGAGCTACATAAGATGGAAGGGGGGGGAGTAGGTGGGAGTCTCCTCCTGGAACAACAGCTGCGTCATTGACAGTTTCCTATCCAAATACAGTGCTCGGACTTCACCACAGAAGTTCCTGTGTTAGTACCCGTGTTTGAGAGAGCCCTGGCCATTGATCCAGTGAGTTGATTATTCTACCACTCAGTAATTATTTTAATATTCACTATAGAATTCATTTAGCAATTCCAAGTTCCAGTTTTTTTACGTCTTTGTGAATCTTCTCATTTGAGGTGAAATGAATGCCTAACACAAAAATGCGGGAACAATACCGATCCATTTTGTCGCACATCTTTTGATACACGCAAATAGTACACACTCCATTCCTTTCTTCATAGGCCTTCTCAAAAGATTTCAAGTTATCGCTAAATCTGTTTTATTTTCTCTCACTTACTATTTACTACAAAATTTATATTGCAATTCCATTCACAGCATCATCCTTTATGCATATCATAACCTACTCGTAGATAGGCTATAACGTATATTTTTATTGCACCATTTATTTTATTACAAAAAATATTCTAAATATTTACTCTGAACACTGCGTATCTCTTGTTTGAGTATTACTGGAAAAACCATTTTCAGTTCGTAATGTGCAATGCTGTTATCCAAATAGTGTTTCAATCTTTTGGATAAACTCATTTACTCATGCATTTTTACTGTCGTGTTATTATTTTAGGCAGGAAAACGATTTGAAATAATAATTTTTAATATACAATCCATTTCAGAATGGCTACACAGATCGTTAAAACATTTTAATCTTTTTTTAACCATTTTAAATACCAACATTAGATCCTTTGCTACGTTTAGCGTTTTTTAACTGCATTCTTTACAGATGCAAATTCAAAATCTGACTTCTCTTTAATTCATAATGGAAGTGAATTAAAGAGAAGCCGGTTTCTATGGTTAACATATTCATTCATCGCTCCGATGCAAATTATTCTTCATATTGTAAAAATATACCACTCAAAAATTTTCCGAGATGGATATTCATTTGTTGAAGGCTAATTTTTTTCGCTATCTTTCACTAAATATTGAGGAGGGAAAAACCAATAAAATATACACAACCGTTCTACACCCTCTGTCCAAAAAGAAACCGAACTTTTCGAAAATAGAAGAAACTAGTGGCGCCACCTGTTGCATCTTTTTGTTGTCGAAAGCCTTCATTAGTGTTGTGTCAACTGTTTATGACATTTGTTTCGTTAGAAGCCGAGTTCTAGTGCCAAGAATGACAGTGTGTTTTCAAGAACGGTCGGAAAATGAGTTTCAAACAGAGAACTGCGATTGACTTTTGTGTTAAACTTGGTAAAAGTTTTACCGAAACGCATCAAAGGCTTCAAAAAGCATACGGTGATGAATGCTTATCCCGTACTCAAGTATACGAGTGGTTTAAGCGATTTCAAAGTGATCGTGAGACGATTGAGAACGACGAAAAGCCGGGCCGTCCAAAAACTGGACTGAGCGAAGTTAACATCCAAAAAGTGCGTGATTTCTTCGAAGAAAACCCGAAGTCGTCCGTGAGATTGATTGAAGATGAATTGGGGATTCCAAAATCAACTGTGCACAACATTTCGACAGAGAGTGTGGGCCTTCGTAAATTGAATTCGCGATTTGTTCCCCACAAGTTGACCGACGACCAAAAAATGTATCGAATTGAACACTGCAAGGACCTCATTAAAACCGCTCATAAGGACTCAAACTTCCTTGAAACGATCGTTACTGGTGACGAAATGTGGTGTTTTGAGTATGAGCCCGAAAGAAAGCGCCAGAGTGCTGAGTGGAGACCACCAGAAGAGGGACATGCGAAAAAAAGTCGCTTGGAGAAGTCAAAAGTAAAGATAATAGTGATTTGTCTCTTCGATTCCAAGGGCATTATCCACAAAGAATTCGTTCCGCCTGGCCAAACGGTCAAAGGTAAGCTTTATCTCGAAGTTTTGAAGCGATTGATAGCGAGAATTCGTCACAGGCGGCATGAATATCGTGACGACCGACCGTTCGTCAAAACACACTGTCACTCTTGGCACTAGAACTCGGCTTCTAATGAAACAAATGTCATAAACAGTTGATACACAACACTAAGGTTGCCGCTTTCGACAACAAAAAGATACAACAGGTGGCGCTACTAGTTTCTTCTATTTTCGAAAAGTTCGGTTTCATTTTGGATAGAAGGTGTAAATACGATTATGTTATTGTGTGGGGAAATTTGTAGCCAAACCATGAACAGTGCTGTGTACTATGGTCATATTTCTTTCTGGAGATAAAGTACGTTCCAGGTCCAGCTTACTGTACTCGATCGGTATAAGACACACGTGAGAATAAATTTAAAGAATAATGAATTCAGATGCTATAAAAACAGCAAAATTATACGGAACACACATATATGAGAAATGTAGTTTAATCCTTTATCCAAGTGTAAGCAAACAAAGTTTGCGCGTGAAGTATCTTCAGGACCCTAAATGTATTATAGTCTAACCAAGTGGGGAAAAAAAAAAACTTCCGACATCTTTCTCTAAATCCAGAGTAATTTAATAATAAAGTGAGACACCTTTTGGCAACTCGTATAGGTAAAGATGACATTTCCATTGTTTCCACCTTAGTATCACCACCTCTGGGTCTGGCTCCCACTGAAGAGACCTCAATAAAGGTTGAAATCAGGTCTGGGTAGCGGCCCTTCT
This sequence comes from Typopeltis vanoorti, assembly GCF_054136105.1. Classification (NCBI taxonomy): domain Eukaryota; kingdom Metazoa; phylum Arthropoda; class Arachnida; order Uropygi; family Thelyphonidae; genus Typopeltis; species Typopeltis vanoorti. Next base: position 3,423,066 of record NC_143574.1, on the reverse strand, counting down.
CTTAATGCATAGCATTATACATGTCCGCAAGGAGATGTGCTTTGCATTATGGGAGATACTAAGACAAGGAGTGACGAGAGCTTGGTCCACCTTTACCACGAGTTGCCTCAGTCTTGAAGATACTTCAGGCGCAAACTTTGTTTGCTTACACTTGGATAAAGGATTAAACTAAATTTATTATACTCTAACCAAGTGGGAAAAAACTTCCAACGTATATATATATATATAGCGTTATTATACATGATAAAAAGCAATAACAAACTGATAAATGAATAAAAAAATATAATCCATAAACAAAAATATAGATGTAATAAATTATGAGTAACAACCAAATTTCAATTAATTATCCCCACGTAGTTTCTGATGGTTTGCTGATATCTAGAGTGATCTCTGCAATTGAAAGAAAGTAATATATAAGATTTATGAAGAATAAATCTCATCACAGTTCGCACGAACAGGGCCAGCTGTTATCAAATGCGAGAACTGTATCCTCTTTCACTAATCGGGGGACCCGGATGCAACTGCAAACCGCATGTGATCTGCTTGTCCGATAGGCGTCTTTGTTTGTATAAACAAACATTAAGACAACTACATAAAGCTGATGCGAGTGTTGTGTCTGTAAATCGAGTGTGTTTTCTAGAGATACATGTTATGTGGGATGAAAAACCGGAGATTCCGGAGTAATCTGAGGTATTTTCATCGTACATAATCCTTCTTTCTATTGATCAACTCAGAATTAGTGGAAAAGTCTTTATAAGGATTTACTTGATGAAAAGTGAAGATACATAAGAATGTCACTTACATGTGATTTCGTCTTCTTTCATATCGGTTAGATGACTGTGTGAACACAGGGCCACAGTAGCATTTCCCAGAGAGGGTAAAGAATCGCAGTCCGGCAAACGAAAGTGTCCTCTGGACTTGAAGAAAATTCCACGCTGCTTGTTGTCTTCTACCAAAGCCCATTCATTATAACAGAAGAGTTCCTTGACAGCCACACAATCTTCCCTGAAATAAACAACGAGGGTCAACCAGAGCGACTGATTCCGGGAATGAAAGAGAACGATTTTTTCAAAAACACATTTTTATATTCACTTACCTACACAGTGGTTTATAGACCGCAATGCCATCGATCCACTGACACTTCGGAAAGGCATAATAACACAAAAGGATTTCGGCTGCACTGCGACATGGCTCTTGAAGCGAGGAGATCAACTCGTTCCACAACCCTTGAGTGATGTCTTCGTTCAAGGGATGCTCTTCAGTCGTGAAGTTGTAATACACCAACTCGGTGCGATTTAAGTATTTCTTGCACACACCACCGGAATAGATTGAGCAGTAACCAAAGGCCGGGTCTGGTCTTCGGATATCTGGTTTCTTCATCTTGTTTACGAATTCATCATCATCATCTTCGTCTTTTTCCTCTTCCAAATCAATCAGATCATTGGAATCAGCTGGAAAAAAAAAGTGTTTTGTAAATAAAATCCAGAAGATAAAAGGAATTGAATCCAGCTTAAAAGCAACACGTTCAATTCCTTTTACTCTCCAATTATTACTGCCAAATCTTTCACTGTATTTGGAGTGAGCTAATCTTCCAGCAGCTTCTCAATGTGGGCGTATACAACACACAATTAACGGCGATGTCAAATATCCAGCTTGACGCTTGTTGGAATTAAAACTAATCTTAGAGAAACACTGCAGCGAACAGCTATACTGTTATCATCAAACCTCTTCATTGTGTCCGCAACTCCCATTTATCAACCTTTCCCTCACCAGTGAAGGAAGGGACAGGTTCAGATTAAATATTAATCCAAATATTTGGAAAATTTGTCATTGTCAGCATATTCATTTTTAATCTTTAGTGTGTGCAGTGCAATGTAAGCATCACTGGAGAATACACTCGTAAATTATACAAGTTAATCTTTGAATTCAAAGTTGCGATGCAGGTATTTTCATAACAAAGCCTATATTTAACTCGAATCTACAAGATAACTGCATTTGAATGCACTGATCGGTATCTAAAGGGATAGCAATAGCAAAAAAAGACTTTAATTCCATTAGCAAGAGGAAAACTGTCCACAAACACGACAATTCATTTGGTTGTTAATATTTTATGTGCTTTCAGGAACTGTGTTGTCCCACCATCGTGAAATACTATAATTTCATTCGCGCAACGTCAGAATAAATAATTTTCTATTTACAGAACAATGTGTTCAAGCCCTGGCTAGTAGTCAAGGTCGAACTTGATTACAAGCAATGCTGTGGTATTCAGAGAGCAGTTTCCCCAGAACTCGGGCCATAATAATGAATTACGGATAAACCGGACGTGATACAATTCAAAATCATCGCATCCTAAAGCATTTAGGATGCTGTTAGAACGGAAATAGGAAATAAGCACTTACCAAACCTGGGGAGAACGTAGAGTTGGAAGTCTTTACTGTCCGATATGGTGGCATTTATGCTAGTTATAAAGTTCGTAACGTGGCACGTTAGCATTGTGGTGTATGTGGCATTGATGTGGAGGACGGAGTGGGTGAAGACGGACTCAATGTTGGACATCTGAAAGGAAATCAAAAGGTATAATTAAAGTCTTTAATAGAAGGATTCTATTAATTTGAAAACAAAGATTATCCAGTTAGTATTAAATGACTGGATGCCATTGTACCAGAGGCCAATGCTGGTCTTGAAATTCACGCTTGCTCTTGTTATCATTCAGGGAGTGTGATTGAAGTCTGATTAGCGGAATAATGAATTATTGACCATTTAAAACTATATATTTAGAAATTTATGTACATTTAATCATACAAATACAACATTCATTTTACAAATGATATTCTATCTTTTTTAATTTAGCTACTTGAATACAAATTCTACCCTCCGGTTCTTCTTTACGAACTGGTCAATAACATCGTCATAAAAAGTTGGTTGTAACTTAATTTTCCCAAGCAACACGCACTTGTAAAGGCTGGCTGAAGCTCACTGGCTACAACTACTTTGACTGTGTATGGCCTGTGTTTAAGTCGACGTGAAGGGAGCGGAAATGGCTATCCACTCGCCTAAAATCACAGGGCTGTAGCGGGGACCTGGAAGCTCTCACAACCGAGCAAGCCAAGGTAGCTTTGACTAGACAAGCAAGCATCGACCTTCGATACACACAAAGCTCAATTATTGCCGCGCATGCTTAAGACGTCTTCTGTCTACAAAAATAAAAGCCTACATGGAATGCTTATAAATGCATGCATTTATTAACAAATAAATATTACTTCTTCCTCAAGTAATGAGCTTGCGCAGGAAGCATGGAGAATTCGCCCCTGCATTATGCTATTTAAAATAAAACTTCACATCATGGCTAGATGAAATCATTTAGCTTGTGATAAAAACGAGTCAGATCAATTTCAACTAATTCTTTAACAAGAAAAAGGACAAAACACACGTGTTTTGTTCATAAGGATATTCTCACGGGTTTAAGCACTTGTTCTTAAAGCTGCATGATATCAAGGATTAAGATTTCGTAAAAATCTATCGGAAGGATTCAATTAAAACGAAAAAAAAAAGTCTTTCACGCTTATTAATTAACGTATCCCCTATTCATAAGCAAAAGAACTCAACGTCGAGAAAATAAATAAAAACAGTAAGTTTTTTTCCAACCTCGTCACCTGCCATTCTTCACATTTTCTGCAACCAGATCCCCCCCTCAAAGAAAGGGCATAAAATGGGAACCGAGCGTTTCTCATATTAACGTCTTTTCCCCTAAGTTTCACTCTAGTTGCAGACATATTACCTAAGTGTCGGCAGAAACCAGGAGAAAAGGTACCAGCTGTCGCGCGCGCTTCTATTGATTTCTTCGCCCAGTTTCGAACAATCGTAGCATGTGGTTCATGAATAATTAAATCCCTCCAAAGTTTTTTTTTTTTTTTTTTTCTTCCCTTACCTGCCGTTAGCGTCCCGAAACAAACCTGTCTCGATGACCTTGCTGACGTTTCAAAGGTAAAAACCGTAAGCTGGCTAACGCCATCTAGTGACATAAGTCGAAAACAACAACTTTCGAATGGTTGGGGGAAAAAAGTGTTCCACTTACTTGGTATTAAAACAAAAGTTAAACAGTAATTTTCAAACCATGAAGGCCCAACGGATTAGCGGGTGTACATCCAACACTTGCTTTAGACTTAAATTCTGTATTACCAGTGTGTTCGAAAATAAACACAAGGCATTGGCAAAGCATCATCATCATCATCATCATGCATATCAAAGATTTAGGCCTAGCGTGGCCTGTTCTGGACTTAGAAGTCATCGTTGAATCTTTTAAGAGGACGTCCTGGTTTTCTTTTTCCTAATGGCTTGTACTTTAAGGCTTGTTTCGGTAATCTTCCTATTTTCATTCTTTCAAAGAATACGAAAAGCAAGATTACATTGTCAGAAATAAATTCAGACATAACGGCTAAAGTAGCAACCCAGAGAGTGCTAATGAATAGAGCTGTAAAGGTATACAAGTGCATCTAAGCTCATTAATCTTGAAGTATTCATTAAGGCTTGTTCCAATTAAATATTAAAATAAATAAAGGCCATGTTAGAGATTTAACTAATGCAAGCGAAGAATGATTAACGTATACGACTCAGAACTTTACGGCTTGATTAGCAGAGGACCATTCATTTTACTACGTGAGTCGATTCCAGTGTAGCATCAGTGGCAATTACTACTAAATCTTTGCAAAAGCTAACTAATGTGGAGCGCATAACTTATATTTAAATGTTAGCAGAGATTTTCAGCAACACCACCACCAACATAAATTCGACTAAGATCTTTGCCTGAATGTTTCAGAGGATTTAATCACAATTGTCCTTCTTTAAAAAGATATATATATATATACAGGGTGTCCCAAAATTCACGCAAGAAGTAATTTTGATAGAAAACACAGGTTTTTAATTAAAAATTGTAATTTCTTATTGATTCATCAAGTATACAGTATAGAGTTATGCATGGAATAGCATATCGGGTAAATGGCCTCCACTGCTTTGCTGGCACATGCGCACTCTTTTGTCGAAATTTTCCAGGACCGTTTTGCATAAATGTGGCTGAATTTCGTTGATACAGCGCTCAATTTCCTCCTTCAAGGCGTGGGTGGTCGTGGGCTTGTTGGCATAAACCTTAGACTTCAAAAAAACCCCAAAGAAAAAAGTCCAACGGCGTTAAGTCACATGATCTGGGCGGCCAATTCTGATCACCAAAACGGGAAATTACACAACCAGGAAATGACGCATGCAGTAATTGAATTGTTTCTCGGGCTGTATGGCATGTGGCACCGTCTTGTTGAAACCACATGTCGTCCACATCCGTATCTTGTAATTTAGGCACAAAAAACTGGATTATGATGTCGCGATAGCGAGCACCATTAACTGTTATTGCCTTACCAGCCGCATTTTCGAAGAAGAATGGACCGATGATGCCTCCAGCCCAAAATCCGCACCAAACAGTGACACGTTGTGGATGCATTTGTTTCTCAACAATCACTCGTGGATTTTCTGAACCCCAAATGCGACAATTTTGTCGATTAACGAAGCCATCAAGATGAAAACGAGCCTCATCGCTGAAGATGATTTTGTTCGAAAAATAAGCATCCACTTGTTGTTCCATAATCCATTCAACGAACTCTCTTCGCTGTGTGTGGTCATTTTTAATAACCCTGAACTGTCAGCTGTCACGCTGTCTTTTTTTTTTCTCGTTGGCAACACTTTACCGCACAAATGGCGCTAAATTTAAATCTTGCGTGAATTTTGGGACACCCTGTATATATATATATATACACACACACACACTAGAGGCTTCCCCCCTGACGCCTACCTCCCCCCCCCCCGAGTTCGGACTGGTAGGTCTGTTCTCCTTGAATTCTGATGACTCGAATTTTGAAGACTCGACACTCAGGGTAGCCCTGAGTTTCAAAACGTTTCAAATCACTTGACATAAAACGTGACACAAAAACAGGCCTATCATTTTATATATTAGAGTAGATTTAATACAAGAACTACAATTTATCTTATGGATAAGAAGATGAAATTTAAAAATAACATCAATCATAAAGGAAGCTTGGCAGTCTTTTTGGAGAAACTTAAAGGACATGGGTCTCCCGAATTTGTTAATTTCTTGAAATAAAAAGAAAACCAGAAAGGATTTTCTCCTAATATTTAAGGTAATAAGTGAAGTTACGCCAATCGACAATTTTGCTTGGAATTATGGGCGAAGCAACAAAGACCAAGGGGCAATTACTATGTCGGTCAATCGCCTATTATGGGGAATAAAAAGTGCTCTGTCAAGTGTTAAAATCGAACTAATGTAACCAATCCAAAGTGGCTTAATATACTCAGAGCAAAAAATTTAATAAACGATCCACATCGCGTTAAATGTATTAAAATACACACAGAGCGATACTGCTTACGGAAAACGAATACGTATTGCGTTGATGGACTGCACGCACTATGCTAGAATGCATCGGAGTAGGGAAGAAAATCAATGGGAAAAGAGAGTAAGGTGGGAAAGGAACAGAGAATAAGTGAAGTTAAGAAGCAATGAGACAGAATCAAAGAAACTTCTCGAGTTTTGTGAGGTTCAAAATTTGTGGGTATTTTTAATTTTCTCATCCAGTGAAGCGATGCTGCTCTTCGGGATTGTCTTGCAAGAAAGAAGCGTAAGGAAATCACAGAATGAGGGACCCCTACCTGTGGAGTTAGGCTTTGCCAAGTTCCATCTGTTTATTTCGTCTTGGAAAGGGTAAGTAATTACTTCGTTCCCATCAGCCTCGCAGGGTGCTGTTCCGCCAAGCATCAAATTACCGATGCCTGTCGTAAAGAGAGACTTTTAAGCTTCAAGATACTCGCGGCACACACCTAAGAAACAGGAAAAAAGAAAGAAAAGGAATTTGTTTCTTGTCATTGTCTTTTCGGCCAGTGGTTCCATGACATTAAGTGGGGAGGTAGAAGGACTACGGGGGGGGGGGGGGGCGATTTCTTCTACCCAAAGTGACAGTTCTAAGTGAGGAGACGCAGATCTCATTAAAGGAGACGCGAGGTTTACGTGACTCTTTGCTGTCTCCTTGCGATTGTTCGACGAAGCTTGATAGTTTGTGGTTTTGACATCGCTTCTAAAGAACGACTTCTTGTTCCCAAGTACTCCCACACGTACAAAAAGTTAATAGCGGATGGTACTGTTAGTGACGTGTTTCAGAATAAACTACCGGACTTGAAGGTGACACTCTAATAGAGGCCCTTTTTATTAGGATGCAAATTAAAAAAGATGGTTTCCCGTTAAGCTAAGCGAGCGTGCGTGCAAGTTTGTTTCGCTTCGTTGATTAGATGGCGGGCCCGACTACAGTAGTTAACCTGTACAGTTCTTTCCCGTCTGCTACTTGGACGCTTGATAACCCCCGAGAAGGGTCGGTAAGCCTTTACATTCCATTAAGTGCCGATAAGTCTCACGTGTTACGTTTATAGATACCAAGCTACTTAAAACTAATACTCGCCGAGATGGAAACATGAACTAAAGAAAGCCATGTAAGGAGGGGGGGAAAAAGGAGGTTTCTCCCCACTCTTTTTAGTTAAAAAAAAGAAATTAAAATCTGTGTCTCACCGATTTTGCAACAGTACAAGCAGTACGGCCAATGTTCTAAAAATAACTGAACATGTACTTAGAATATCTAGGCTCAATTGCAGGAATAATAAAAAAAGGAGGAAATTCACTCAAGAATAATGATACTATTTATTCGTGGGCAAGAGGCCTGGAAAATCAACAACAAACATTATCTTCACTTAAGATGTTCTGCATAGAGAGCACTTCGAATGTGCAGACGCGCTCAATAAATAAACTTTTAGAAAATGTCCTTTATCTTTATTTAGTGCTGTTGAAAAATCAACAAAAACAAATGGATATAGAATATATAATAGAATAAATATAGAATATCTAATATCTGCACCAGATAGCCTTCCATGGGTTTTCAGAACAGACTCGATACGCCAAAGCATCGATTCCACGAGTATCCAAAATCATTCTATCCTATGACAGACGACCACGATGAATTCCAGGCTGGGGGAACCATTTGTTAAGTAGTCGCTAGACTGTTATCCTTGGATGACACGTACCAGGAGGACATAACGCATTATTCTGTTGGAAGTGTCCGTCTGTTACACACAATGTCAAGACAAAATGACAAGCGGACACAGTAAAGGTTGTTGTGATCCTAGAGAATATATGACGATGGTATGTTGAAAGATCATCCGAAAACTTGAAAATGTACGTTGCAATCTAGGTGTATCTACTAGTAGGTGTATTTATGACTACTAAAGTTGGTATTTTATTATCCATCAGTCTCGATTGACACCGTTAATATCGTTCAGCGTTTTGTAAATACTGCGCATCATCTAAAGTATGTGGTGACCTGATTGCTACACTATGCGATCAGGTTACCCTACTTGACCTCGTTTGCCGGTTTTGCTCGATGATCCACATAAATGTGCGATAAAAAGGTCATCGATAAATGCCTGGTGTCAAAGTCTGCGTTAAGAAACAGCACCAAATGGAAATTGGAATGCCATGATGTGAAGAACATCTGAGTTAGTTTCATGCTACTTCTATCTTTCATTATGAAAGCTATGCTGTTGTCACACTAAACGATAAAAATCAGTTAGCACCTAATGACAGTGGCGTAGCTAGAGCTGTTGTCGTCCCTCTCAATACACACCAAAAATAGTACAAAAAGTCAAAACGACGTATTTACTTTTTGAAGTAAAACTTTAATTTCAAACTTAAGTTTCTAAGTAAACACTTAAACTCAGAGATATATAAAATCCATTCCACCATCGCTGCTTACAATTTCTTCTATATGAGAATTATAGTACCGACCAGATGGCTTAAAAAAAAAAAAATCCTACCACGAAATGTTGGAAACTTACAGTCTGTTGGGTATACTAAATATACTGTGTATCGGAATAGCAAACGATTTTTTGGCTAACGTGCAGTAGGAGTTTCTGTGACTGACTCTTGATTGCAACATCAACCAAATCATTATTATTCCACTATGGCTTACTACACACAAACGACATCTATGGCATGGCTAGCACAATGATGTTTTTACGAATTCTTCATAAAACAAGATGGAAATACCTCAAAAATTATTTGAAATAAACGTAGCAATTCGATCAGGAATTATATTTTTATAAAATTAATTTTTCCATATGTTGTAACAAATGCTATGCGACCTTGCCATGTGGATTAGCAAGTGTTGGTTAGAATCACCAACGAAATAACTATAAAATACAAAGGTCAGGATCAGTTTTCCGGGTGGCTGAAATTTTTCTATCACTATACGTTTTTACCAGTCGACTATTTTTTTTAACTAATCATGACGTCTTCTTCCTACAGCAAAGTCGTACAATCCTTCGGTACTTTATGGAGTTCATCTGGAGTCTCATAATGGCTTCTACGTCATCAGATGCCGAGAATAAAATACACACAGACTACAAAAGAGGTGCGTTAACGCGCACGTCTCATTTCAAGGATAACAAACTAAGTGCCAGAGCCACTTGCTGTGCCGAAGGGTCTTAAAGAATCATTGCCAAATTAGGAAAATTCCATTTAAATAAACTAAACTATGGTGACACGCTCTCTTTAAGAGTGCAGCAAATATATCCCCCTCTAGGGGTAAATTATCACCCAACAATTGATGAAGTGAATGGCTAGGTGTCGCATGTCGCAATAAATGCCTTACCTCAGAGCTATTAAAGAGGAGGAGTGAATGGGAATTTAATTGATGCAGACATCACAAGATCGTTCAACTGTCAGGTGCAACTGAGTGTTCCAGGTTAACAGAGCGTTCTTTCAGCACTACCTTCATTATCACAGCGTGTCAAGCGTCTCGTCAACGAACACCCATGTATAAAGTACATTTGTCTCCATCAATACATTAAATTTGCATGAACATGTTGTAGCATTGGGAGAATATGTTCTGACATCGATGCTATACGTTTTACTTCTTTCAATCCAGTTTAACGATAATACTAAAGGATCAAGTGAAAGCCGACAACAGTTTTCTATTAATGTCAAACAAAAATCCAGAAATAAATGACATTTTTTCTACTTATCTGATGAATTTCATTTCTTATATTGGATTTTACGTGTCCAACTGCAGCAGGTTTGAATTCCACTTTAGCATGGATACTGGTGAATTTAGTCAACAGATGATTTTGTCTCCTTGATGTAAACTACTACCCAGCTTACTGGTTGCTTGAGAACGTTTCCGCTTGGCCATATCAGGATTTACTCAGTACATTACCACAACCCATCCACGGTCTACATATGCTATAGGTTTACATTTCGTTGGTTGAATTCCATTTACAACGCACTTATTTTTATATACACCCTCTGTTCAAAAAGAAACCGAACTTTTCGAAAATAGAAGAAACTAGTGGCGTCACCTGTTGTATCTTTTTGTTGTCGAAAGCGGCAACCTTCATTAGTGTGATGTCAACTGTTTATGACATTTGTTTCATTAGAAGCTGAGTTTTAGTGCCAAGAGTGACAGTGTGTTTTGACGAACGGTCGGAAAACGAGTTTCAAACAGAGACCTGCGATTGACTTTTGTGTTAAACTAGGTAAAAGTTTTACAGAAACTCACCAAATGCTTCAAAAAGCATACGGTGATGAATGCTTATCCCGTACTCAAATTTACGAGTGGTTCAAGCGATTTCAAAGTGGTTGTGAGACGCTTGAGGACGACAAAAAGCCGGACAGTCCAAAAAACTGGACCGACCGAAGTTAATATCCAAAAAAGTGCGTGATTTCATCCAAGAAAACCGGAAATCGTCCGTGAGATTGATTGAAGATTCCAAAATCAACTGTGCACAACATTTTGACCGAGAGTTTGGGCCTTCGTAAATTGAATTCGCGATTTGTTCCCCACAAGTTGACCGACGACCAAAAAAATGTATCGAACTGAACACTGCAAGGACTTCATTGAAACCGCTCGTAAGGACTCAACCTTCCTTGAATCGATCGTTAGTGGTGACGAAATGTGGTGTTTTGAGCCCCAAACAGAGTGCTGAGTGAAGACCAGAAGAAGAGGGGCATCCGAAAAAACGTCGCTTGGAGAAGTCAAAAGTAAAGGCTGATTTGTTTCTACGATTCCAAGGGCATTATCTACAAAGAATTCGTTCCACCTGCCAAACGGTCCAATGGTGAGTTTTATCTCGAAGTTTTGAAGCGATTTATAGTGAGAATTCGTCGTGTACGGCATGAATATCGTGACGACCGACCGTTCGTCAAAACACACTGTCACTCTTGCCACTATAACTCGGCTTCTAATGAAAGAAATGTCATAAACAGTTGACACAACACTAATGAAGGTTGGCGCTTTCGACAACAAAAAGATACAACAGGTGGCACCACTAGTTCCTTCTAATTTCTAAAAGTTCGGTTTCTTTTTGGACAGAGGGTGTATATTTCACATATTCGTATCTGCTACTGGTCCACACGAAGTTCAATCCATGTTTTTTTTTTTTTTCTATTAATTTTTCAAGATGAAAGACTTCTCAGCGACAGTCCAAACTAATATTCTCGAAAATACTGCAAAGGTACCGAATCCGGACTGGTTAACTGTCTCACTTTTTAAAACCACTATTCATTTATTTTTATTATTAGACCCCACCTCAAGCGCAATGCTTGCAGGCAGTTTCCATACCAACTTTGAGGTTAAAAGATCTCCCTTAATTCTCCATTTTTTTTTTGTCACATGTCCGCTCTGTTGAATTATCCAATTAAGAAACACCTTTCAACTGACGGGTGCTAATTTATCTCATTTGCCTTAATATGATTAAGTGATTGTTCTATGCGAACTTTTATAAAGAATGAACTACAAGCAGGTAGTTTTTCTATTCTAACAAACACAACGTACAGTGCAAGAAAATATATTAACAGACTGCTGAGCCTGCGTTCATTTTATTGTTGCCATTTGTTTCCATTGGTTTTTAAATGCAACAATGCAAGATGAGAAACCTTTAAAACATTGTCACCATCAGCTATGTACAGCTATGATCCGGAGGGGGAAAAAAAAAAATATCGCCCTTGCCAATGCAATGGGATTATGCCAGGCAATTAAGGCTATGAGGCGTGTATAAAATGTCTTTAAATAGTGCCCTAACATACATATAACTAACATATATAACATAGCCAACCTCATACGGAGGTAGCAGGGTTTTTTCCTCCCGAAAACTCGGGTTTTTCATCCCGCATACAGACAAATCGGCACTTCAGAACACACGCAATTTACAGACAAAAAAATACTAGGTGCGGTGGTGGTAGATGGCGTTGATGGAGATGATTCGTAGTAGAGGTTCAATGTAGTGATTGAGACAGTTGTAGGTGTCCTCCCGCGATGAGTCTTCAGACTCCTTGGAGGTATCAGGAATAATAATAATATATTCTGGGAGAGCCTGTATAGCTCAGTAGAATTGGTTTGCAGTCTACGGCGCTTGACCGCACGAAGAAAGGATTTGGTGGTTCAAATGTAGTCGCCGACTAGAAGAAATTTTCCTAAGCCTTTTATCGGCCAGTTCCCGAGTTAGTCTATCTCTGGCACGGGTAGCGGGTTTTTCGTCCCGTAAACTCAAGAAAATCGACCGTCGAACCCACACTATTATTTTCAGACATTAAAAATATTGTATTAGGGTTAGAGACCACGAAATGGCGGCACTAGCTTGCTGCCTTCACTGCGTACCGATGAATCAGTGATAGCCCTGGGCCAGCTATCGCTCTGATTGGCTACCAGTGGAGATTGAACTACCCACTCAGTCTCCAAAAGTTAGATAGGGTAAACGGCTCTGCCTACTCCCTATATATACGGAACAACACAGGCGTTAGCTGATATATTCTGGGAAAGAAAAACTACATCGTTTTGGATCCTCCATCACTGTATAATACTGGGTAACTTCTTGAACTACTAGAATCGAGCCTGTCTTTTTTCCAACCAAAACAGACGGCATTAAAGAGACGTATGAGAGGGTTTCGAAAAAAAAAATACAAATAAAAAATCTTCAGAAAAGGTTCAGTTGACATACCAATGGATTTTATACTGTCAATGGAAAAATTCCATGATGTCGCTACAGTATTGAAAATATCCTTTCTCTGACTTCTTGTATAATATTAATCGCTTTGTTTGGTTGGTTTACAAACACCGAGCAGGTATTGAATCTTACTGACCCATAATGCACGATGTTTCTTCGCATCTCATTGGCCCATTCAACTGTTCTCTGAGCCGATTAGTGAAGCAGGTGGTGTTGGCATCTCTCGGTTTCGTTTCTTATGTTGCAATGTCTCACATGCTTTTAGCAGTGTGGAAAAGACAGCCCTATTGCTAAGGGGATTGTCCGCTAGGGATTCTGCGTACACACGCTACAATCGCACGTAACAGCCTGAGAAAATAATAGGGTAAGACAAAGGCATGCAAGAGGTCACAGGAAGCAAGCATTAGCGACATTATCGATAATTCCAATGATACTAAAAATATTTTAAAATAAATATTCAACTGTTAATGAAACATTTTATGTTTCGTTTTGGTGTCTACGCCTATCTAACCTTTATTCACCCACAGAACTAAATGTTCTAAGTTTCCAACCTTTCCCGAGTGATAAAGTGCGAAGGAAACCTCCAAAAACTTTTAAGATAATGAAAAAACACTTCACTGATATTTGTGAAGTTGCTCCCCATAAATGGAAGTTTGTAATAATGTAAGAGAATTAAGGTGTCTTCCAATAATGAATTAACTTCAAACTCGCTGCATTGAGATATAATGTCATTGAAATAGATAAAACAGAACACCTGGAACAAGTCACAGACAACAGACGGTAATTTATAGACCTTAACTGCAGAAACGTGATTAAAGAGACAAAAGCTTATTTAGGCTTCAAACATATTATCAATGAAAGGATTATAACAAGGTATTCTGAATAAGATTAATTGCGATGCTAATTCAATGGGAGACAGATTTACTAGGATTATATCGACTTGTTAGCTTAGAATGGTATTGAACAATATATAAATATTGTAACAAGGAAACTAAATGCCTGGGTATCGTGATTCGATGGATTATACACCTGTTAGGACATGCAGCACAAACAAAATTTTTTTATAACACACTATCATCACTCTTGGCACTATAACTCGGCTTCTAATAAAACAAATGTCAACAACAGTTGACACAACACTAATGAAGGCTGTCTCTTTCGACAACAAAAAGATACAACAGGTGGCGCCACTAGTTTCTTCTATTTTCGAAAAGTTCGGTTTCTTTTTGGACAGAGGGTGTACAACGTGTAGAAGAAAACTGTTGTGGAGAAAATTATTGCAATAGAGACTGTTTTATCACCTGATGGAACACCATGATCAATAGGCATAGGCAATTTCGTTTTTTTTTTTTTTGGGGGGGGGGGGGCTTTACGCGCACACTTGATAATTCTGTTTTGAATGTGCGTGTCATGTGATATTGTTGAGCGCGTTGTCATGTGATACTTGCACAGAAAAAAATTCCCAAAGCATTTAACCTTATTTATTTATATTCGTATGGCTAGAATAAGCTAATATACGTATTCCCAGGAACATCGGTAGATCTTGTTGACCTAAATTCAGCTCGATTTAGCAACCAAGTGTTCAATCATTGCGCTATCTTTAAGTAATATACCGGATCTACTTTCATTGGCTCCTTATCGAATCCTCTTTTGTCTACTTGGAGATACATTCCATCCCAATCGATTTATGCCATCAAAGCCCGTATAAGAGCACTATTTAATCCGATCAAGGAGATTGCTATTCCGTTAAGGTCATACGTGAACTAAAAATATCTCCATAGTTAAGAGTGATCACATCAAGAATTGATAACGGTTGAAAAAAAATCTTATACATTAAACAGGTCAACAGCTAAACTGTATTGATATAAAACAATGGACGCCAGAGGATAATATGACCTAATCCTTTCAGATTTACAAGTACTAACAAGCGGAAATTTAGCCCATATAACTCGTCCGTAAAGCATGTATGTTCTGGAGGGAAAAGGAGAGACAGTTGAACATTCAACGTAGGATCCGTATCTTAAAATCTGTAACTCTTAAAATAAAATAAACAAGGCAATGCTTACCACTTTCCCATCCTGCCACCAAGTCATCAAAGGTGGTGGTTCTCCTTCGGAGGAGCATTCTAGCCGGACATCAGATCCCCAACTGACGTTGTAAACACTTCTTCCACCTTTTACCTTGGCAGGAACTAGAAATTTCAAAAGAAATTAAATCAGAAGATGGCAAAACAGTTTCCTTTTGGTTTAGAGGTAACAAATTACACATTCATCTAGGAAAAGTATATCTAAACAGCAGTTCGCACCTGCCAGGTATTATTTTAACCTGTGGCTAATATTTATGATTCATTAAATACAAACATTTATTAACACAGAACCACTAACAATTGAAAAGCCATCTTTCACAAAACAGTCATTCTAAAAGAGGACCCACGAATTTGTATACAGAAATGATTTGCGTGAACTTCTACACCAACATATCCAGGAGCAGACTGTAATACAGATCATATATTGGTATCAACTAAGATGAAAATTAAGTTAAAAAAAGTAATTGCAAAGAAACAAAATAAATCATGGAATATAGAGTAACTGAAAATACCAAATACGTCAAATAAATTCACAAAGAAAGATTCTGAAGTATAATTACTGCTACAGAATTACATTTAGCCAAAAAAAGAAGTGGAAAGAGAGAAAAGTAAACTATGAAGACAAAGAGGAGAAAATCAAATGAATGAGTATAGTGGGCAGAGGTTATACATCATGAGAGAAGAATTGAATCTAGCAATTCAAAAGATGAAAGAAGGAATATCCCCTGGAATAGATGGTATACAGATAGAACTTATAAAGGAATATAGGCGAAAAAGGTATGGAAGATTTATGACAAATTATTAACGGAATTTATGAGGGACAAGAATCACCAGAGGAGTTTAGAAGATCAAGTTTCATCCTCATTCCAAAAAAGACGGGAGTTTTAAACTGTAATAATTTTAGAAAACGATAAGTCTTATAACTCGCACAGCAAAAATTCTGGTGCAAATAATTTTAGAGAGAATTAGGAATAAAATAGAAAAAGAAATGAATGAGGAATAGTTCGGATTCCGAACCAACAGAGGAAATAGAGAGGCTGTAAATTGTTTAAGAATTATTGGGGAGAAAGCACTAAACCATGGTGGAAAGATGTTTTTGGGATTTCTAGACTTTGAAAAGGCATTTGATGCAGTGAAACATAAAAAGCCTTTTTGATATTCTAGAAAATATTGACATTGATTCGTATGATTTGGAAATCTTAAAGAGAATATATTGGTCATAAACAGCGTCAGCATGTGTAAATTGAGAGGAAACAGGAGAATTCCCGGTGGAGAGAGGAGTTAGACAAGGATGTAAGTTATCACCATTATTATTTAACCTTTATAGTGAACAGATGCTTAGAGCACTTGAGGATGTAGAAAAAGGAATAAAAATAAATGGAAGAATCATCAATGCGGATGATGCAGTGATGATGGCAGGAAGCGAAAATGGATTACAACAAATTGTTCAAAGAATTGAAAACCCCTGTAAAGAGTGCGGACTAGGGATTAACAGAAAGAAGACCAAGATAATGATAATGGGCAGAAAAACAGGAGATAATGCAAAGATAAGATGTGGAGGAAAGATTTTAGAAGAAGTGGAAAGATTCAATATTTAGGTAGCTGGATTTCAGAGAAAGGAACTTCAGAGTTGGACATTAGAAACAGAATAGGCAAAGCTAAATCGGCATTTATGGAAATGAAGAGAATTTTAATAAACAAGAACACTAAAATAGGTGTTAGAATTGGAATAATTAAAGCAACAGTCTGGAGTATTGCAAGTTATGGAAGTGAGTCATGGACACTCAGAAAGAGAGATATGGAAAGAATTAATGCATTGGAAATGTCGTGTTATAGAAAGATGGAAAAGATTAGCTATACAGAGATAATATCGAATCACGAAGTTTTAAGAGGAGTTGGGATGGAAAGAACACTGCTCAAGAATATTATGCAAAGAAAGACCAGATTTGCAGGACATCTTCTGAGAAGTTCATCGGGACACCTGACAAGAACTATATTACAAGGGAAAGTTGAGGGGAAGAGAAGACGTGGAGGACCAACTGGAGAGTCGTTCAATGACATCGTGGAATGGACTGGTTTAAGAATGAGGAGGCGACAGATAGAGAGAAGAGAAGAGTTGCTCATCTGCTGCAACCCTTTTTTTAGAGGATGCTTGTACAGTGCATAACGTAGGTATTCTGCACAATGAAGTTTCAGTATCAAGACGAAACAATCTACAGATTATGATGAAATTTGGAACGGGAGAAATCAAAAAATTTTTGGAACGGAAATTTTATAAAATGTCTTGAGTACTGAGACCCACATTTTGTTCCCTTCTTATAGACGAATCTAAAGAATTTAATGGATTCTGGTGAAGCACGAGACAATGAATGAACTTCCCAATTTAAGCAAACACACTTTAATATTTAAATTCATTAATTCATGTATTTCAACGCATCGTCGTGATACTGAAAGGAAGGGGTCGCTTGATTAAACTTGAACCGAAATGTTTCACTCAGCGAAACATTTAATACAACATAAAACTAATTCATTGTATTGTACATAATTATTCTTTGGAAGATGTATAAAAATGCTTTTCACTTGATCTAAAAAGAACTGTTTTACGCTATAAACAGTGCCATCATCATATCTTAAGTCTAGAAATCGAGTAAGCAAAAGATCAGAATTAAAATAAATGCTGGCATTAAGAAAAAATAAATAAATAAAAAACGGAGCAACATAATTACTTACCCAAGCATAACAAAAATGATATTTAGAGTTCTTTAATTCAAATATAGTTTAAGCTTTTTTTAGAGCCATCGACGTTAAGATTTAAATTAATTTTTGGGATAACCATGAACATAAAAAAAGCTTTTTTTTTTCACCCAAAGGCCCTTAAAGATCCTCGCACTTTCCTCTCCTCCGTTCAGCGATGCCTCCCCCCCCCCAACACCACCTTTACCCACGTATAAAAAAAGAATTGTTTGCAATTCTCTTCTCCTATAACTACGCACACTTTAATTGGTTCAACAAATATCTTCTACAACCAATGAACAATCTTTGCCTCCAGAGAAATTCGGGGGATCCTAACTAGAACGAAAGTCTGCGAGGCATTAGCTACTCTTCTCGTAAGGCTAATCGATTGGTATCAAAGGTAATTGAATCCTGCTTCGTCTACAATAAGACTGTCAACAAGAGACCATATGAGCAAACACTGAGTCAAGACTACACAGACTGTGTTGATTTTCCTACCCATTTGTCGTATCCAATCAAACAATGCAACACGTGTCCAATAATATCTTAATGGTCGGATTCTTTTCAGCAAGGTGGCCGTAAAGCATTTAAAATTTTCTTTGGTCATTTATAAATCCCAAGCAGCCAGTTATCTGATGACCATTTCGATAAAAGGAGATTAACGGGTAGTGTAGAACACGTGTTCAATCCATTGCATGATGAAAGTGCGTGTTCAATATCCTATGTAAGACAATACAAACAACTGTTCCTTTCGACGTTCTTTTTTTTCTCCCCTTGTCTTTCAGTAGCACGCGAAACTCTAGCTGATTCATATATCAGAGGATTAAATACTGGAGACAAACTGGTATCGTTAAAGATTAGTGATTTTTTTTTTACCATGCTACTAATTACAAAGAGCTTCTACACAATAATTTAAACAATGATAATTTTTGTGGAAAACACTAACTCAAATACGTGACGTCACTGTGTCCTTATACTCAGAAGTCCTTGTGCGTCAAAAAAAGGATTTCTTTCAATTTTCAAAATTATGGGTTTCTATTATGATACGACGCTTTATTATCTTAAATTAGAGTTACACATACAGTAAGGCAGTTCTGTAAGGAGTGAATTTATGCTTATGTAAACTACGTGTGTTCTCAGGCCGAGTTCACTGTTTTGTGGTAGAATAAAAACAAATTTCTGAGAGGAAGCTCTGCCAATCAAGACTCGTCTTCAGCTAAAAATTTTTTAGAAAGTTGCCGCCCCCCCCCCCCCCCCCCGATGAAATTCTAATTAGGTCTTATTGCTTCTGTTTGTGCTATGAAGGCCTGGAATTCCAGTTCATATTACAACTGGGTAGTAGAAACAAACACCTTTTACAAGAACTTGATAACTGAGTTTAAAAATATTTCTGAAGGCTGTCATAAGTAGATAAAACACCCAATAATACACTTTATCCACGACTCGAAAATAGACTCTTTTCTGGTAATTGCAACTCTAACTAATCCCAGGAGTACCATCTCTCCATCTTTATATGGTCAGCTCGCTAAGTTAGCCAGAGCAATCGACACAAGCCTCAACCGCTTGGTAATAACCTCTTATCAACTAGGAGATCGGGCTGTCGGATTTGAAAGGAGATGGGGAGGAAAAGCAGGAGGAGAATGAAACGTTACTAGAACAAGACAGTAATTTTGATGACGTCATTGATAACGGGCGTGACAATTCTGGAAACCGTGAGAACAAGGTACACCTGCCAAGATAATTACCAAGCTTGGAAGAAAGTGGGGATTTCTTACAAAAAAAAAAGTATCCAATCTTGTGGCGTGTCCATAATTAACTGTAACTCTTCTTAGTGTGAGGGGAAGCTCTGTTAGGAAACAACAGAAAAATAGTAGGAAAAAAATTGAGAGAGAGCGAGAGCACCTAATACATTTTTAAGTTATGAACCGTTTTTTTTTTCTCCCACTTTCTATCATTATTGAACTCAATACACATCACGGAACTGCACGCATTCGTTCTTGTCTTCAAAGATGAGCATTTTCGATCTTCATCCCTTCATCGTCTACATCCGGGTATTCCCTTCCAAATTAAAAACGTAGCATAAAGCTTCCTCCATTATTTACATATTAAATTTTTCTACGTTCATGTTACTCCCACTTCACCGTTTTCTTCTTTCTGTCTATTTAAGTGCACAAGCGAATGGGAAAGAATGACAAAGTGGGGAAAGACAGCGAGCGAGAAGGGGGGAAAGAGGTGGGATACTGGGAAGTTGAGGAACAATTTGCATCTGCGCAAAGTCATTTGAATTTTAAATGTCATTCTGAATGCTTCGAAGGTCGCCACTAAGACGACCACGGTCTCTGTCCCAGCGATCTTCGCACAATCAACGCTACTCAGAACGCCAGCAATAATTACGGTGACCTCTGGAGGTAGTAACGATGCGAAAATTGTTTGGATATAATTTGCTAACTCTCGTCGCCAAAATCTATATGAGAGGAGGGACAGCTCAGATTACTGTGAGTCAATAATGAGAGACGGGGAGGTGGGTGCTGGGGGAATACACGAAGAATCATCCCAGAATGAAAGGCCTTATTCCATCATGTTTGCTTAAGCTAACCCTTTTCCCATCCGTAAATAATCCCTCTCATCCGTTTCGTTCACTTATTATTAATAAGCCAAACGAAGTAGATTTCTCTAAACCACTAATGTTATGAGGAGAGAAAAATTCCAGGATAACCTCGTTAACAGTACAAATAAACCGATTATGGAAACAAACCACAAAAATATACTCAGAACAACATTAAACACGAACGAAATTTAAACAATCCAACCATATCTTGCATTTTAGTTTCTTCGCAGCCAACAAGAACACTACAGGAATTGTGTATTAACTATCTGAATACGCATTCGTGTTGTCATGTACTTTTATCAGTTATTCGAAGGAGCGCGCACAATTCTTTCCAGTCAGCGAGCACTAGTAGCAAATAAATTACACGTCTTATCGAAGATAAGATTATGAGTCGACGAAGACACAACACTACTGCACGGGGTGAAGCGGATGGAATTTCCCTTGCTATTGTACTATCACAACAGTCCATACAATTTCGACACTAGAGGTATTGAGAGGCAAATCGCAAACCGATCGATACTTTGAAACCAGCGTGTTTACAAAAGAATGTCGCATTCACTCTCTATATATAACTCCCTTCAATGGACGCAACCCCTTAGGGATTGCAGCACCATGATAACAATGCACAGGAAGGAGAGGCAGAAAAGGGGTGCTATCTTATTTGAATCATCCAAGAACCGGGGGGGAAACTTGCATCGTCTGTAGTGTTCTATAAGTACCCTAGCAGGGAGTGTTCTGTTTTTATGCCTGTATTTAATAGCGTGAGCTGCCATTTTGGACACCACTGTGCTGGTGGAAGTAAGAAAATTGTCATATTTTCTTTAAAGTAAATTTTAAAGAAGCAAAAATACAACATTAACAGAAACTTATTACAGACTCGTGTTTCTTCCTTTTCGTCTTTGGCAAATGACAGCATTTTGCATGTCTTTGTTGAAACCATCTTTAGCTTCTTCACAATGTCTTCATTTTGCGAAAGTTAAAAAAGCTGCGATTGAAATTGTTGATCGAATTCAGGGAGTCATAGCTATTTTGTAACAATGGTAAACTATCTCTACCAAGTACTTTTCTGAGCAGATGGTCGTAATAAATGACTACAGATACGTTCGACAATGAGTATGAAACTTTTATGCTCATAATGGAAGCAATCCAAGTCAGCAATATTGACAAAACGTCTTATGCGTTTTCATACTTGTGGTTTGCTTCCATCGATCAACCGTAGCTAGTTATTGTTCCAAAGCCGTTAAAGAAATATCGACAAACACGCAAGGATGGTTGACCTAAGAGTTTAATATGATCATTACGGTAGATTTTTACGTTTTGCAACGTCACTTTCTCTATTGTAATATTCCAATGCAAAAAAATCGTTAGGTCTTGGTTCATTGTCTGTGGTTATCCTGTTCTGCTAACGTCCCTATCTGTTCACGAGCAGTAACTGAACAGATTATTAGTTTACAAAAGAAGCAGACATACACCATGAGTACTTAGAGGTGTCCATTGTCATTCTTTACAGAATCGTGTCTTTGACATTTCTTATACTAATGATGAATTTTTTTTCTTTGTTTTCTTCAAAAATTAATTGAATATATCGGAACTTCAGTAGTCATCAATTCCAAATAGCATTAATGTATTAGTTTAATATTTAGGATGGTTACATAAGAATTAGCTGTACGATTCACATAACTGATACGTGTGAAGCCACTAAAAAGGAATAGATAGTAGCATCGCTTTTGTTTACAGTAGGCATTAATCTAATATAAATCCTCCAGTGGAACTCCTAATGTATTCTAGTGAAAAACAAAGGAATTAATAATTAGTTAAATAAAAATAGCTGCATATCCGAACTCGCTAGAATTTCGATGTTAAAACACAGCAGCGTTTCTGCTGAATAGTTCATATGTTGAACTCAGCGCTAAACTTTATTTTCAACTCAAGCATACCATCGAAAGCCAAGCGAGAATAGAAAATACTCTAGAGGTATTTACAAACAGTACAACAGGTCTACTACCACTAGTTTTTCTTCATAGTAACTGGTTGAAGAACATTAAAGAATAAAAAACGACATCCGAGATAAGCAAAAGCTATTTTATTATCTAACACTAAAATCCCGGTTTTAGTTATTTATTTCTGGCAGTTTCTCGATGTGTATCCCGTAAAGAATTGGCGAACCTACTTAACACCAACTTCAGCCGGAAAAATTCCCCCTCTCTAAAAAACACATGGGAAATGCAGAACATACTGTTTGTATTATTCACGTGTACCAAATGATCAAACGTTTACGCTGGCAGAGTTTAAAAAAAAAAAACACGAGCGGGGCTACTACCAAGCAAACATTCCTTTCCGTAACTTCCTCTGTGTGTAAGCTGTTTTCCTTTAAATCCTCCAGCGTATACACGACATTCTATTTGACACGAGCTTGTAATCCGTGTACAAAAAAAAAAACAAACAAACACACACACGCACTTTTGAAAGCAAACGCGAGTAGGGCACGCGTTTTCTCATTAACAAAACAATCCCACGGAAGTGTAGCAGGTAAGAAAAGCATGCGGGGTGAGCAGTGTTGAAAACATCGGAGGAAGACGAACACAAAAGTGCATTATCGTTACCAAACCACAAGCATTTTGCAATGTCATCAGAAAATGGAGAAACTCTGTCTCGGAAATCTTATACTGTAATGGTCGCAGGGTTTTCTCCTCTGCTGTGTCTTAGTTCAATGAATATTTTATAAGACTGGGATAGGTCGGACGAATCCGACTCGTTTCTACGAAGGAGCATGGGGACGTATTACGGAAGCCACGTTACTTAAAGGTGAAACGAGTATCGGAGCCAGTGATTGGATAAAACAGTACACTCGGGGGGAGGGGGCGACCATTTAGATCTGTGCGTCCTCCTCAAGAATATAATCGCTAAGCCTATTTTTTCTGTTTATTCAAATTATCCGCATAAGTTCCGGATATTTTAAAGACATGAAAACATCATTCCCCTCCTCTTGTTAAATAAATGTATACGTTCATTTCCACACTGATGCATTTTTTCTTTTTTTTTTGGACGTTTTTTTTCGTAATCTTTTTTTAATGATGACAATATCTAGTTTGCCTTTTGGCAATTCAGGATAATCTTTTTATATCAAAGAATGTATATCCGCGAGTGAAAACTGAAAAACTTTATTTAAACAAGAAACAGCTTATATTTTGATCACCAAGAAAATTGCAAGACAGACAGACACACACCAAAAAAAAAGCAACAATACAAATGATCTTCCTTATTTTAAATCCACACGTAAAAATGCAATCAACTACTATGAAAGCAACTCCAACCCATCGGCTTTAAGTGAAAAAGTAGCGTTGAATGTATAACATAAACAACAGAATATCGAGCAGTTATTAAAATGAAAAAAGAGATATTCATCTGAACAGCCAACACTTTCATCGACGTGTAACACCAGTGTTTTTTGCTTTTCACACAGATATTCGCACGACATTTTTCGTGAGCGTATGCACGACAAAATATACAGATAAAAAAAGACCGACAGTGACTAATCCATTTCCATCTCCTATGTCGAGTGCTGTTTAACATGCATGGAAATAAAGTGCCACCAGAATTCGATTTCATGATAGAGTTGTAGGTAAGCAACGATTTTTCAGAGCAACTTGCATGTCCCTATGGATTTCTTATTAGCTATGGAAAGGTTTTATCTCGTTTTTTTTTTTTTTTTTTTTGTCTGGAGGATGCGGACTATCATTCAGACTTTTGTCTTCTGTTGGTTCAGTTTTGGAGATTCTAGAAGGAAAAAAGTCGATTGTAGTCGCCAACTAGATATTTATTAGGCCTTTTTCTATCGGTTGCCAAGCTAGTTGACCTTTGGTGCAGAAATAGTGTTTTTCCTTCCGGAAACTCAGGGTTTTAACCTCACCTCATGAAAATTGACTAATACTCACACTATTTCGGACAAACAATACAATTAAGGTGCAGGGTCACAAAATGAAAAAACCTTTCGAGTCTTCAAAATTCAAGGAGAACCGACCTACCAGTCCAGAACACGGGGGGCGTCGTCGACGTCAGGGGGTGGATCCCCCTACTTTGGTTATATATTTAGAGTAGTTAAAGAAAAATACATTGACCAATTTTATGCTTTGCATCTTAAGTGTACATATTTGATCTTGACCAATTATAAAATTATACTACTGATGGAGAAAATCTACAATTATACTACTGATGGAGAAAATTATTATGTTTGGATGATGGGGAAAAATTTCGGTACTGAAAACTTAACATTTACTGATGATTACACCAAATATTTCCCATTTCTTCGGCTGGAGAATTCTTAGATATGACTAACATTAGTTTTTTGTATTTCATTCACATTATTAAATGCCGTCCACTAATTTCAATTTTGTTCTAAAAAACAATACAAAATGTCGTCTTCCACATAGTAATTACGATCTGTTAACAGTGATTCAAGTTACCTGTCAAGTGAATTTTTTTTTTCTTTTTCGGATACATTTTAGTTTTCTCAGAAGCTTCGAAACGACCTCTTCTATAAAAGTTCTGGAGATAAATTTACTGTTCTTTGAATTTTCTTCAAACGAAACTATTTCTTAATTGTGCTATGGCAAAAAAATGAAGTGCTAGCTCACTGTTTTAACAAAAGAAGACTGTTGGATGGTCGTGCCTATTTTTCCAGAAATAGACAGAAGAAGAAAATTAGATAGATGTTTTAACAAGAGACTTCTTTCACACCATCTTAATGTTATTGAATTAGCAGCAACTAGCGTTGCTCGGGCTCTATAAACTTCCAAGATTCATCATCATTTATCATATGGTAAAGATCTGGGTTGGATTCCCGTCTGTGACGTTGGGAACCTTTATCTGAGTTCTTCCAACGAAAGGTGAGTTAGTCGGTCATACTGAGGCAGGAATGTTTCGTCCCCCAGAACAGACAAACCGTCCCCATGAACACACACGGATTACAGTCATAAATATTGCCCTTAGGGGATGCAACAGAAGAGTGACGAACCGGCTGCATTAAATTCGTCAGGAACCCCTCATTAGGGGGACTTTACCCATCCTAAAGGTGTGGATGAGATGAATAAATCAATCAAGCAAGGTGAAACATAACTTCATGATACGCACATAATTTTATCCGCTAGAAGTGTTGAAGAATTCGTTGCAAATACAACCAATGACATTCGAATGCTACTCACGCGTCTTTGGTGAACTTTTTTTTAGGGGGGGTTACGATGATATCAAAAATGGAGAATCACGTTTGGGATGTTTTTGTTTTATCCATAGTATATTAGCGGGTTGGAGAGAATGTTCAACAAAATTAAAATAAGTTCAATAATGTGAGGAGAGCATTACGTTATATTTAGAAAGGGTTAAAAAATTGCTGGTAGATAAAATGTCAAATATCAGACTAAAAATTTCATCATCATCATCATCATCATGAACCATGGGCTCACTGCCCGTTAATGTCCGATGCCTGCTACACTATCTTCTTCCACCTTTCTTTGTCCAGTGCACAGTGTCGCAGTTTTTTGTACACCCATTCCACACCAGTCTTTTTCTATCCATTCTCTGTATGGTCTACCTCTTCTGTTTAAACCATCCAAAATACCAAACATAAATGTCTTTATCTTCCGGTCCTCACTCATTCTACAGATGTGTCCAAATAATTGCAGCTTCCGTTTTATAATCTTCTGCATTAGATTCTGTTTTGGTTGTATCTTCTGATAGAGCTCTTCATTGGTGATTTTCTGTACCATCCTATTCTTAGAATCTTCCTGTAACAAGTTCTTTCAAATGCCAAAATTCTTTTTCTTGATTCCTTATTTATTACCCACCTTTCAGATCCGTACAGTACACCGCTGAAGATGCATGTTTCCAGTACTTTTAGTTTTGTTTGCAGGCTGATTACTTTACTTTTCCAGATGTTATCCATGGCCTTCAGATTTGTTCTTCCCTTTCCAATCCTGATCTTTATTTCTTTTTTACAGTCCAAGTCATATGTCAGTTTATTTCCCAAATATGTGAACTGTTCTACATTTTCTATATCAGTTCCATCCACTTGTATCTTTGGTTTCATGTTCTTCTCACCAAATACCATTGTCTTTGTTTTTTCCAAGTTCATAACAAGTCCAAATCTCTTCCCTTCCTCATTTAACAGTTTCAGTGTTTTTTGTAGTTCTCTTTCGTCTTCTTCAATAATAACAATGTCATCTGCAAATCTCAGATTGTTAATTCTCATTCCGTGTGCAGATATTCCTTTGGCATCTTCTTTCATTTTATCCATTGCTCTTTCTAAATGTGCGATGAAAATGCTTGGTGATATTGGGTCTCCCTGTCCAGTACCTCTGCTTGTTTTAAACCATTTCCCCAAATCATCACCTATTCTAACTGCCGCAACTGCATTCTGGTAAACATCTTTTAATATAGCTATTAGTTTTTTTTTATCAATTCCTATAGGATTCCAGAACTGCTAATGTCACTTTCTGGTCAATACTGTCAATGTTTTCTGAAAATCAACAAAGCAAGTATATATGTTTTTGTTTTTTCTCCTAGCTTTCTCTGCTATTAACCTCATTGTCAAAATCTGTTGAATTGTAGTTCTATCCTTCCTAAATCCTGCTTGTTCGTCTGCAAGGTATGCTTCCAATTGTGTTCTCAATCTTTCTGTCAATATGATCATCATCACTTTACCAAGGTGACTTATCAAGGCAATTGTTCTATAATTTTTATATTCCAGCTTATTTCCTTTCTTGTATAATGTTACTAATATTGATTTCAGCCACTCCTCTGGCATTTTCCCTTCTTTCCATACCATATTACATAAGAAACATTTGCGTGACAAAAACACTAGAGAAATAGTTTCTCATAGAAAAAAAAAAACTGTCGTCATTTGGGAAAGGCTACATTAAATTTGAAATTTATTTATATTTTTATAATTTTCTTTTACAAAAAAATCAACTGCTTCGGATACAATTTTTGTACCCGAACGCAGTATACATTTATTATGAACTTAAAAATAGTACGTTGTAGCCAAAAAGTTGTATGTTAAAGTAGAGTGCTCCACAGAATTACTAATGACAAGAAATTGTTTTAATCTTGTACTCAAACGTAAGCAAAGTTTGCTTCTGACGTATCTTCACGACTTGTATACAGAGGCTGTGGACTTATCAATTGTTTCAATATTCCAAAAATGCCTAGCACACTTCCTTTCAGTGTATATTGCTATGCATTATAGGAAGGGTCATTACCCAGATCAGTTTCGACCATTAATAATATGGTAATATTATTAACAGTCGAAAACATGCATTAAAAAAAAAAATGTCCTCTGACTCTCTCAGAACCGGTCTTAACATATGCAATCGAGTTAAAAATCCGTTAGTCAGCTAAGATTTCCACTGCTTCGGGCGAAATCTTATCTAACAGAATCATTAATTGATTTCTTATCCATGACCAAACGGCATCCAAGTGCTCGCACACACTTGTCAACGAGCATACACACTTACCCCACATCTACGAACTTCTTGTCCATCGCGCTCGAGGGAGTGTGCTCCCCCCGTTAATAACACTAATTACGTTTAAACGTACAAGACTTCTTCTCGCTTGAAATTGCGTTCTTCAATCTCAGACAGCGAATCGAAAAAAAGCAAACTCTAACCAACCGTGTTTCTTTAACACTGCGCGACTCGAGCAAGTAAGTGCGCAAAAGATTAAATAACAGCTATCGATCCCACTACTAGGTGGGTAAGTGAACCTTTAATTTCACTCTGCCGTCTCCAATCTCGTGTGCCGGTGAATAAAACGTGCCGATTTCTTTAGCGGAACATTCTAAGGCTAACATCTGTTTCTCGGACTGGTTACTATAGCTACGCCGATAACAACAATTAAGTTCAGAGCATGTGGTCGGCTGATATGTATGTAAAAGTCTTGGGGTACGCAAAACGCCGATATTTCTCACAGCAGAGGACTTGTTTTCTTAATCGTTGCCATGCCAACGCTAGAAGATAGGTACGGAGGGGTAGTCCGAATAGAGGAAGTTATTAAACTTCCCTCGTAATGCTGGAGTTCATTTTAATTGCTAGACCGATTTTTTTTTTTATTTTTGAATAGTTTAATAAATTCAACGTGGAGCTTATCTTACTCATTAACTCATCCATTACGTTTAGTTATGTCCAACTTTTCAATCATGGATACCCCCCCCCCCCTTCAAATACAAACATCATTATTACGTAGTGTAGTGTAGTGCAGTGATACAAACGTAATTCATGATTTATGTCAAATGTTTTACTTATCTGTACAATTCTAATAAGATAAACAACATAAGCTGATTTCAAGATGGTAAAGATAATGAACGTTTTTTTTTTCCTTTCCATCCCGTGTATGAAAACAGTGTTATCAAAAACTCATCGCCATCACATTAACCTTTTCTACACAACTGACAACAGCAGTGATAGCGCCCTCTATATCTAATGTCTATCAACTCCGCCAATCATGACAAAGTGTCCAATTTTTAAAAATGAATATTCGCTGCATGAATCTTAGGCCCATCTTTACAATAAAGACGACGACAATAATGAAGCTGTTGCTGATGATGGTTCCCTAATCAAATACAAAGGACTATTACTTAGTTTATATGCAACTTTTGAAATACTGTATACATACACACTGTAAGTACAGTGTATACGTGTTTGGATAAAATATCAAAATTATGGTCAAAATTAAACATAAAAAATATTGTTTATTATCGATAAAATTATACAGTTTGGTATAATTCAAAATTACTTAAAAATAAAATCCATTATCATAACCCCAATAATGTTCTAAAATAAAAACTATAACAATACCGCATTACGCTAATAGCTCGCATCTCACTATGACGTGCATATGATTGCGCGCGTAGCTATGACACTGTGGTAAACACAGTACTGCTAGCGCCCTCTTAAGTGCTACAAGATGGATTTTTATTATTTTTTATACAAAATAAGAGAATTGTATAGGATTGTTGATGATAAAATTAAATATTACAAGCAAATATAAATAAATTAATAAATATTTATATATCGAGAAAAATAAAATCGTCTCCCCCCCCAAACAGAAAACAATGGGCTATGTGTTGTACAGTTAACAACTTCAATATATAAATGAATCACCCAGAAGTGAAATTCAACTTTAGTTCCAGTATTTTGATATTCCAGTAGCTCGTCTCTGTCACATAATGAGAGATGCAATGGATAACTGTTGCATGGTTACCTCGTCACAATTCAACTGTGGACTCAATTCGAATCGATGTTTCCTCTATTCTCATCCCAAAGATATGGTCCATCCTTACGGACATTTCTATTGATTCATACGCGCAAAAAGGAGTTTAGAAACATAAAAACAACACATTTAAAAAATTCATCAACTTTACAACATTAAAAATTTTAAGCATTACAAAATAAAATAAAAAAATGGCATTTCTACAGCTGGTCTTAAAAACCTACGTTATTTATCAACCCCCACCCCACATACGAGAGACAACCGAACCTATAGCGCATGTTAGCATAGCGTGTACGCGATTGTTGGTGTGTGTGGGGGCGAAGATCAACGCATTTGACCTTTTTCTTCAAAAAAAGCAGAGCCGCTTTAGTTATTGAGGACAACTGTGAGGAAGGCTGTTCAGAGAACAGTGACTTGGAATGAAAAAGTCAGAGGAAGCTAAGACATAGGCTCACTGAGGTTGTTGATAGCCTAGATGGTGAGTAGCTATCGCTCGTGTTTTAATAAATCCAATAGAATATGGACAAATGATTCGTTGAAGCAGCGTTGGAAGTATAGTACGCCCACAGATACGAGACCCTTCGACACTTCTGCGCATGTCAGAAGAAGGAGAATCCATTGCGATAATAGGGTAATCAATCCGTATTGTGGGATGAGTTGTTTATCATTACACATCAGAAAATTAACTTCTCTTTTATGATCATTGTAGTTAAAGTGGTAACTATTTTGCTTGTATAACTGTTGGAAGATTTTACGTAATAAAGCACGTGATTTCGCATGAATTTTTAGAGTAGTTTTCTGTGGATCACATGAAATATGTGAACAGTATATTAATGGTGGATCCGTAAACAATCAGTAGTTGGGTGGGTGTAAATAAATAGTAATGTGTGAAAACGTCCACAAATATGGGGAGAAAATAATTTTAAGTCTCACGTCCGTTAACTAAGGCTACTTCACAGGACTTTAAATTAAATCTGTGACCACTTCCTTCGGCGCTTCTTGCGTGCATGCACAAGTCAAATTATGCTCCTGATAACACCTCTCTGATAAGAGCGAAACACAAAAGTCATTAAACTAACTCCTGCTGTGCATTATTTGCATTAAATCTGTAAAATGAGTTTCAATTAAACATTAAGTCTTCATGTACGCTTAATGAATTCAAAGCCCTGTTCTGAGCAGCTTCCTTCTGCATGAACTGCGTCATTGCTTCGCTGTACAACACAAAAATTGGAGTTTATTTGGAAAATTCATTTGGAGCAGAAAGGGATCACGACTCATATTACTTGTACAATCTAGATGCTCCCAAAATGCAATTTATTCTTTTTTCTAAGAAATAAAGACCTTCATAACCCCCCCCCACACACACACACTCCTTTACGTTTAATATTCAACTAAACAGTCAAGACCAGATTCGCTTCTCGCACTCTGACACTCTCAGCCATTCCTGGAACAAGCATCACTTGTATAGCATCTTTGGCCTTCAATAAATAAATAATGATAATTACGTATCCAGCTTTTCAAAAAGATCAACAGATTCTTTATCTCTTGACCCCTTCCCACACTGTATTAACATGCTAGGCTTTGTGGTATCTCGTATATGGAGAAAAACATACAGTTGACTTATAACATTCATTGAAGTAAAAAGGGATATTGACTCATGCTTCACAACCTTTACATAGCATTATACTACTTCGTAACGGCCATGAAGAGTAACGAATATAATAAAAGATGAATAAAATAGAATGAAAATAATAATAAACAATATAAATAACATTAATGGAACATTTGTATTAGAATAAATTATTAAAATAATAATTATTAAAAAAATTTTCAGTCTTATCTTCAAGACACAGGTATGTAAATTAATATAATACCCTTTTTAAACCTTATTAAATTCAACTGCTTAAGCCTAGTGGTTAAAAAAGGATCTGCCATTGCCCAAATAGCTTAGCTTTCTCTTTCATGAATTATTAGACACTGTACAATCGTAGGATTCCACTACTGTTGAGAATTCATCATGCCATCCACCTCATCTTCATGATCTTCCTAAAATGCATAAGGATGGCACCCCACTAGATCCAATAGTGGACTGTATTGGCTCCAACTTAATACCTTGCAAAACGCCTCTATTGTTATATTTGGAATCTCACTGGCCATACCAGTTTTATATCAAAAACAGTCTTAACTTCAAAGAGAAAAATATGTACATTTGTCTATGGTTTACGGTAACGTCTATGGTAACGAGATTATGGTTTCTTTTGTAGTTTCCCTATTTTCCAACATACCATTAATACTCTTCAATTTTTACAATCTGATTTCCCAGAAGGTATTGTCAATCTATTTAAATTTACCATCAAAGCAGGCTATTTTACATGGCATAAGTTGTTCAAACAAATAAAAGGAACAGCAATGGGCAGTCCTGTCTCACCAGCATTAGCTGATTATTTTATGGAGCATTTGTAAAAGGAACTCTAACATTATATTCTCTCAGCCTCACATACATGATTACGTTTTTTTTTGATATATTTGCAATCTGATCCAACACCCAGTCAGAATTACTTCAGTTTTTAGAGAAAATAAATTTCTTGTACTTCCGTATCAAGTTCACTATTGAACATGAATCCAATAATACTTGACCACTGCTTGCAGAATATTCTACATGAAATCAAACTGATTTCGTGTACATATGCTTCCTTACCTTCTACTTTCAGTCGGACATACTCAGAGCGTGCGGCCGCCCTTTCATTCCGGGCTATGCACTGGTACATGCCGTCGTCAGCGAGGCCAACGTTTTCCAGCTGGAGAGCACCACTGTCAAGGACTCGGTAGGTGGCATGGCCGTGATGGTGCAAGCTTCGACCATTTCGCTGCCATGTGACACGAGGGGGCGGTCTTCCAGACACTACACAAGTGAAAATGACGCTGTCGCCGGCCATAACAGTAGCGTTCGTAGGACCTTCTTCAATCACAGGATCTGCAAGAAAAGGTTTAAAATTAAATGCTTTGGATCGTCATTGTTAAGTCTAGGCAACTAAGGAATGCAATTATACATTTTCATTTGCGCAACTGTTAAAAACATGTAGAACAAGGCAGCCAAAGCTTTACACGTTAT
This sequence comes from Typopeltis vanoorti, assembly GCF_054136105.1. Classification (NCBI taxonomy): domain Eukaryota; kingdom Metazoa; phylum Arthropoda; class Arachnida; order Uropygi; family Thelyphonidae; genus Typopeltis; species Typopeltis vanoorti. The sequence goes on along the minus strand of NC_143574.1, from coordinate 3,390,168 downwards.
TGAATGGTCATTAGCTTGTTCCACTACAGTGAGCTGTCCTGATATTAGTTACATAGAAGAAGTTCAAAATGGCGGTTGTTATAGATACACGTATGAAGCAAAGGAGAGGGGGGTAACCCAAATCCCTTACTGCGGACGATGCGAGTTCGATGGAAATTCATGTTGAAAAACGTGTATGGAGATAATACTGTTGAAGAGTACAGAGGCTGGATCAGAACTTTAAGAGTGATCAAAGTGTAAGAACTTGGAGACACCAAGGTAAGTTCAGAACGGTACGTGGAGACACTGCAAAAATTTTAATAAAAAAAAAAAGCATCTATCCGATATCCCGGATCTGGCATCCTATGCCACCCTTGTTATTCACATTCACGATCACAACGAACTCAGACAAAGAAGGCAGTAAATCTAAATGTCACTTATGAATAATTGGAGCAATATAAACCTAATGGATTTAGGATTTAACATGAATAATTTAGATTCTTATACGTCTGTAAACTGTAAATATATATATAATTTAACTTCTATTAAGAAATGTTTTGATACTACTATAAATTCATCCAAGGATTTCAATATATATATCACGTTAATATTAGACCTATAAGGTCTAATTTTGATAATTTAATGTTACTTTTTACAGAGATCCAATCATACATAGATGTACTAGTCTTAAGTGAAATATGGATCAAACAGCTTGAGGTTGATCATTATTCTCTCGCATATTATGATATGTATTATGATTGTCGTGATTATAATCTTCAGGTGGATTAATGCTATATGCTAAAAAAATATTTATAAATTTCACAGACTGGAATTAAAATTGCAAAGTGCTGAAGCTGTAATGAATATACTTATAATTGCTATATACCGTGCATGCGATGGCCCAGTAGATATCTTTCTAACAGAGCTAAATAATGTCTTAAAAACCTTAAAATATGACAATATCATACTAGTGGGGGATATAAATTTGGACCTTCATAAGAGTAATAGTAAAACGGAAGAATATAAAAATATATTATCTACTCGTGGGTTTCTTGCTTACATCGATGGCAATACAAGAGAAGTGTACAACTCGACTAGTTGCATTGATCACATATTCATAAGAAAAAGAATGGCCTATGAGGATCCACTGTAATCTACATTAGTAAAATAACAATCACCATTCGATACTTTTGAAACTATCTATTCCTGATAGTGTTAACACGAGTTGCACAGGTAGTCGGAATAAATTTGTAATTGGCACCAATTATAAAAAATTTGAAAGATACATAAAACATTATCAACTGCCACAAACTGATTTATTAGACGCAAATCAGTTTCAGTTATATGATGAATTTATCAAAATGATTAAATATGCAGGCACTAAATCGTAATATCATAAAACAGTTACTACAAAAAAGGACGTTTACACTCACTGGATAACAGATGAACTAAAAAATATGATAAACACAAAAGAGAAGCTCTACTATAAGCATAAAAAAAATCCATACAATTTAAATTTTGAATAGGACTATAAAAATTTCGTTAAACATCTAAAGGAAAAAAATAAAACAGCAAAAGAACATTCTCTGCTATCGAAATTTCTTTCTTGTTGTAATGATAAACGTAAAGAATGGAGGTTGGTCAATATGATAATAGGTAACAGAAAAACAGAAAACGCAAGAATTCTCAGAGGGCAATGACATCACTGATATACTTAACAAAATGAACAAACACTTTACCAACTATGGCAGTTGTGTTTTCGACCCTCCAGAAAGGGCAAAGTATGTCAGTCACCTTCCGTGGATTAAGAATTCTATGTATCTACATGCAGTAAACGAAGATGAAGTGAAGACGGGTAGTAATCGATTAAAAAAAGGGGAAAAAGTGGGATGTGACAACATAAATGTTAAAAAGTTAAACATCATTAGACATAAATTACAATTCTTTACAAATATCATTAAGAAATCCTGAACATGGTAAATTTATAGAACACCTAAAGACTGCTTCAGTTGTACCGTTATTTAAAGGAGGAAATAGAAATGAAATCAAAAATTACAGACCAATATCTATACTATCCACAATCTCAAAGGTTATTGAAATTCTGATTAAAAAAAAAGGTTAAATATCTATTGAAATACAATATCCTTTTACGCTACTAATCAATATGGTTCAGATCCTGAAAAAGCGCTACTCGAGTTTCATAAAAAGGTCTATAGTGGAATAAACGAAGGAATGCACACGGCAGCTGTTTTTCTTGATATATCTAAAGCGTTCGATGTGTTCATCATGATCTATTGCTATTAAAAATGTCCAAATACGGCATTAGGGGAATTACGAATGACTGGTTCAGATCCTATCTGAATAATAGAAAACAGTATACCAGTTATGATACATTTAAAAGCACAACAAACATAATAAAATATGGAGTCCCACAAGGGTCGGTACTAGGACCCATCCTATTCATAATATATGTTAATGATCTATGTAAATACAAACTTTTTGGCAAAAGATATCCTTTGCTGACGATACGGCTGTAGTATACATCGAAACAACCCTTGACATTAACAGACAAATTAGATCACAATATAACTATAAAATGGCATGAAAGGAAATGTAGCTTAATCAAAAAAAAAACAAAACCCTCAAGTATTTGGGCCTCCATATCGATAGCAATTTGAAGTGGAACTCCCACATCACCTTCTTAACAAATAAGTTAGGTTCATAATTAACAGAATATATTATGTTAATAAATTTGTAATTGAGCATTCTTAAGATGTTTATACTATTCCTGGGTAAATTCTTCACTGCAATATAGCATTACCTGTAGGGGAGGAGACTATTATAACAATCTGCTTCCATTAATAAGAATACAAAACAGAACAATTAGAGCCATAACTACTACCGACTTTGCACATTCAACCAATGATCTGTATATCGTTCATAATATTCTACCATTTCAGAAACTATATCTCTATGGTTGTGTGTTATATGTAAAAAGAAACACCGAAAGTTTCTTGGTATATCATGTAGACTATGGATTGCACTGCGGTCGAAGCATGCTGGAAGTACCTAAGGCTAACAAAGAAATTTTTCACAAATCTTTCGAATACACAGCACAACGTATGTGAATAGTCTAATCCAAACACTCAATGTCACTACCTTAATTTGACCATGGAATTCTGGATTGGCATGGATTCCACTATTCCAGCTGCAATTGTTCATAGTGGTCTGTGCGATCAGTTTGTTCAAAGCCTCTGTTCACAATATACGAGTGGAATTCCAAGATTTTAAAATAGTACTGTTATGGATTAAGTACATGCGTGTGTAATCATATTCACAATTATAATTTTTTCACAGCCTACTTTTTTGTTGAATATTAACAAAATTTGTTTCTTTTGTTCTGAATAACAAAAAAAAAAAAACTTTATAGAATGATATACACCCTCAGTCCAAAAAGAAACCGAACTTTTGATAGAAAATAAAACACACGCCAATTATAATCATTGAAATCATTTATTTCAATCAATATACTCTCCCTCAACTTCGATACAGCGTTTGGCACGGCCCTTGGAATCAGTAGACACAAATCAGCATTGTCTTTACTTTTGACTTCTCCAAGCGACTTTTTTTCGGATGCCCCTCTTCTGGTGGTCTCCACTCAGCACTCTGGCGCTTTGTTAAAGGGCTCATACTCAAAACACCACGTTTCGTCACCAGTAATGATCGTTTCAAGGAAGTTTGAGTCCTTACGAGCGGTTTTAATGAGGTCCTTGCAGTGTTCATTTCGATACATTTTTTGGTCGTCGGTCAACTTGTGGGGAACAAATCGCGAATTCAATTTACGAAGGCCCAAACTCTCGGTCAACATGTTGTGCACAGTCGATTTTGGAATCCCCAATTCATCTTCAATCAATCTCACGAACGATTTCGGGTTTTCTTCGATGAAATCACGCACTTTTTTGGATGTTAACTTCGCTTAGTTTAGGTTTTGGACGGCCTGGCTTTTCGTTGTCCTCAAGCGTCTCGCGACCACTTTGAAATCGCTTAAACCACTCGTAAACTTGAGTACGGGATAAGCATTCATCATCGTATGCTTTCTGAAGCATTTGATACGTTTCGGTAATCCTTTTACCAAGTTTAACACAAACAAAAGTCAATCGCAGCTCTGTTTGAAACTTATTTTCCGATCGTTCGTCAAAACACACTGTCACTCTTGGCACTAAAACTCGGCTTCTAATGAAATAAATGTCATAAACAGTTGACACAACACTAAGGAAGGTTGCCGCTTTCGACAACAAAAATATACAACAGATGGCGCCACTAGTTTCTTGTATTTTCCAAAAGTTCGGTTTCTTTTTGGACAGAGGGTGTATAAATTCACATGTATTATAATTAGACAAACATCACTCAAAATGCTCCGAGATTTAAAAAGGCACTTCAGTTTTGAAGATAAAAGGAAAAGTGCAATACATAAAAAGATCATATTATATATGAATACCCTAGTGCGTGTATTTAAATATTAACTTCGAACGCTTTTATAAATAGAAGAATGATGTAAAACGAAGGGACTTTAAAGACAGTAAAACTGGGAAAGCATAAATATGCAAACAGAATTTTTGTCATGACTGGCAATACAAAATTACGGTATTTTGTTTACATATACTACTGGATTATAAACTTAGGAGATTCTTTTAATATACATTTTTCAATTTTTATTCATGAGAGGTTGCAAAACTTATAAGACTACATGTAAGTGTAAAAAGAAAGAAGATACTTGTTGATATGTTTCTTAAAGCACCGGAGGCTATGATCCTGGTGAAAAAAAGCAGGTGTAGATGGAACATAAAAAAAACAGTTGGATCGATAAGATTGAATCTATACTATGTATGGCTTGAGTAGCAGCTTAGGCTTTTGCACGCGTAAAGCAGAGTAGAGGAATGAATGGTGAACAGTTCCACAGAACAGTGACCCTGAAAGAGTGTTTATATCTAGAGAAAAGATTCTCAGGTAAAAATTCTCTACTTCCAGCCGAAAGTGAATTCCGGGTTGATATTTTAGTAAGGATTCCCAATACCAAAACATCAAAATCTGATCTTCGAAGACACCAAGGATAGACATGGCATACGTTGTTTTGTTACTGTGCTTTTGGTTCCTTATATTATTTTCAGATTCGCTAGTAAAGCCTTAAACTATTTTGATGTTTTGTTAGTATATGAAATAGGCTTGAGAAACAGCTGACGACACTTAGTACCAAAGCGCAAGTCACAAAGCACTTGGAACTGATGTCTCATTGGCTGTTGCGCAAACCTTTAATTCACCATGAATAAAGCATTGAGAACTAACCGCTTTCAATGCTTTATTCATACTGAATAAATTTCTAATGCTAGCTTCAATACTTTCCTTTGCAGCGAATGAATTAATATGAACATTTTTGCCTTAGAACGACTCATGATTGCCAACCAACTAGTTGGTGAATAAAGAACGCTCATTAAAGTATCTTGGAAATGCAGCACTAAACTTGAAGATAAATACTTTAGACAGATTCACGCATACAAAATTCTATCAATATTCTTTCTCCTAGTCAGCTAGCATAGATCAGAACATGCAAGCGTGAGAGCTAGTTGATCCCATGGTATCAAACTAGACTGCCACTAAGACAGGCGTAACTTCTGCATTTCTTTTAATGTTTGTAGAGAGAAGGGAGTGGTGCCTGGAAGTGTAGCAATTCCCAAGCTGTACGATGTGATATTCTAGTATGAGGGAAAGGAAAAAAAAATAAATGATCACAGCCCTTCTGCGTAATTTAAAGAATATAAACATAGTACGAAAATGACTCGATTCATATTAAGAAGGCATAAACAAAGCTTGGACTATTCGAGAAAGAAAAAAGACATGGACCTTGACGGACATTGACTGTACGCCCCTTTTGGAATTCAGGAACGTTTGTCTTCGTCAACAAGCTAATCGCGTCGCTGTCTATTACTAAATCACTCGAAACTTTTAAGCACTACTGAAGTTCTCCAAATTCTCCACGTAATTTGAAGTACATCACTAGGTTCCCCACCTCTGTATCTCGTTTAAATTTTATACACTCCATTACACAGAAAAGTGCACAATCTCCCATTCGCAATTTACTAAGTCGCGTGACATCAGGGTGTAATAAATACACCGGCGTTGAAAGGCATAACAAATCAGACAACAAATGGTGCATCAGAAAGAGCATTCGCTTCGTCTCGTCAAACACATAAGATGGACGTCCAAGAAGGAAATACCGAGCATTCTTCCCAACTAGCAGACGATATCGAAGATATGGAGGTAAAAAAGAGATGAAAAAAGGTGGCATGCCAGTCATGGGATTATAGTTCAGTCCAATAACCTAAAACTTTCGTCAACAACTGACAGAGGAATATTTAAAGATGGACATAGTTCACATAGCTGTTTGCATCGTAAAAAAATAAGGTAAATATTGTAAAGCGTTCCTGAGTTTAGATGTGTGTTTAAGTCAGAGTTTGAAGAATAATTATATCACTTACGACGTGTCAGATAACACTTATTGATTCAAAATTCTATCCACTTTTGTATTCTGAAAATAGACATGGTATTATTATTATCAGTTGTTTTTTTCAGCGATACGTGCTCTGCCTACACCCGTCCATCAATGATCGAATCACTTAGGAGTAAGAATAAAAAGACATTCTAAATGTAAGCAGGAAAAACATAAACAAAAGGATCAATATCAGGAGAATAGCTTTCGATAGGACCGCACGGTGCGCAACATCAATCTACTCTGAGAGCGACCAGAATAGCAAGTGTTCACAGTGGCCTATCAACTAGCACGAAATTCTCATTACAGTAGAACAACAGAAGTTCGTGCACCTGGTAAAGATAGACAGCAAAATGCAATCATGTACTTATGGTTCTGTATATAGTCGTATATCTGTAATTAATGGTTTTCCATGTCCGATGTTCTTCCACTATCTATCTGACAAATGATCTGAGCAGCTATAACACTGTCAGAGCCATCTTCGTATGTCAAGTAGGATATATATTATCTTTTATCTGATGGAATCAACTTAAAAAAACGGGTGGAAAAAAGGAAATGGCTCACAGCTTCTTTCGCGCTTTTATTTTAGGAAACGGTACCTCCCGTCTACCAATGTAGACTTCTATTCAATTTCCTCCGGAGCGGGGCCGTCTTTCCAAACCATCATCCAATGTTTGATCACAGAAAATTTACTGAGATGTACAGAGAATCTAGATTTTCTTTCCTTTTCTCTCCAGCCAGCCAGCCAGTCGACCAGTAGCAGTTTGATCAATATCGACATCTGGAAAATGCGAAGTGGGAGAGACTACAATATCATTTAACAGAGGAGAAAAAGAAAAGTAACATCGGAGAACGCAGCTGTGAAGTATAGGAAGAAGGATAAAAGTATGATGCAAAAAGGCATGAACAAATAATGTAAAATAGGAAAACACACGAGCGAGATAGCGCTCCGCACGCATACACACGCAAGACGAAATATATACTAATATGAAAGAGATATGGCGCACAGCCAGCCCCAAATATAAACTACCAAACAGTAGGAAAAGATAAAAAGTATTCAGCTGCACTGACTTTTAAAAAAATAACGAAAATTATAGACAAAGAGGAAACCAAAGCAGTGTTTATAAGTTCGGGATAATATGTAAAACGATATCATATAGTTCAAAGTAAGCAGCATGGTTTGCTTTAATTTCCATGAACCAAGATAAACGTAAGATAAACCAAGAAGTAATTAGCTTCTAATTACATCTTGGGAATGGAAATGATAGGATCCTGCGCTTGGATGCCACTCGCTTTTTAACGATACCAGGTTAAACTGAAGCAACTTAAACAGAAAATTATCCTCAAAGTTCCAATCGATTTTTGTACTTTTAAGCATGCAAATCAGCTTTCACTTAAGGCACCAAAAACAAAACAGAAACCTTTAGTGATCGTGACGACATAATGGAAAATGTTTCAGACAAGATAATATGGCATTTAAACACTAAATGGGTATTTGATGTAATTTATAGCCTAAAAGCTGAAAGCCTTTCATCACAAGAATGAAGAAAGATATGATGATGCTTTTTTCAAGAAATATTATTGGAGTAACCATTTGGAAACCACAGAATTTGTGTCAGGTTTCAAAGTAACGCAGCATTTCATGACACGGTTCAGTTGCAATTTTATTAATTTGCACCATAACAGAACTTAGTTCTAATACAAGCAGTCTTCAGCTAACAAATATAAAATTAACCCAGAAAACTCTGTCACATAATATATCCGGCAAAACTACCCTTTTGTCGCAAAGCAATATAAAATTATCGTTTTAGAAAAGTGTAAAATGTATAATACACCCTCTGTCCAAAAAGAAACTAAACTTTTCGAAAATAGAAGAAACTAGTGGCGCCACCTGTTGTATCTTTTTGTTGTCGAAAGCGGCAACCTTCATTAGTGTTGTGTCAACTATTTATGACATTTGTTTCAGTAGAAGCCGAGTTATAGTGGCAAGAGTGACACTGTGTTTTGACGAAAGGTCGGTAGTCACGATATTCATGCCGTACGCGACGAATTCTCACTATCAATCGCTTCAAAACTTCGAGATAAAACTCACCATTGACTGTTTGGCAAAGGCGGAAAGAATTCTTTGTGGATAATGCCCTTGGAATCGTAGAAACAAATCACTTTTGACTTCTCCAAGCGACTTTTTTCCGGATGCTCCTCTTCTGGTGGTCTCCACTCAGCACTCTGGCGCTTTGTTAAGGGCTCATACTCAAAACACAACGTTTCGTCATCACTAACGATCGTTTCAAGGAAGTTTGAGTCAATACAAGCGGTTTTAATGAGGTCCTTGCAGTGTTCAATTCGATACATTTTTGGTCGTTGGTCAACTTGTGGGGAACAAATCGCGAATTCAATTTACGAAGGTCCAAACTCTCGGTCCAAATGTCTTCCACAGTTGATTTTGGAATCCCCAATTGATCATCAATCAATCTCACGGACGATTTCGGGTTTTCTTTGATGAAATCACGCACTTTTTCGAATGTTAGCTTCGCTCAGTCCAGTTTTTGGACGGCCCGGCTTTTCGTCGTCCTCAAGCGTCTTAAGACCACTTTGAAATCGCTTAAACCACTCTTAAACCTGAGTATGGGATAAGCATTCATCACCGCATGCTTTTTGAAGCATTTGATGCGTTTCGGTAAAACTTTTACCAAGTTTAACACAAAAGTCAATCGTAGCTCTCTGTTTGAAACTCATTTTCCGACCGTTCGTCAAAACACACTGTCACTATTGGCACTATAACTCGGCTTCTAATGAAACAAATGTCATACAGTTGACACAACACTAATGAAGATTGCCGCTTTCCACAAAAAAAAAAAAATAAAAAAAAAAAATAAATAAATAAAATACAACAGGTGGAGGTGCGAATAGTTTCTTCTATTTTCGAAAAGTTTGGTTTCTTTTTGGACAGAGGGTGTACTTATGTAAACTTTGTTAAACAAAGTTTTGTTCTTGGAATTACCGGGAAGTAAATTGTGCATTCTCTTGCATGTTTTTTCTTTTATATTTGTCATCAATAGATGGTTACAAGTTTTGTGAATGCATTTAATAGTGAATTGGAATAACAGAGATAAAGCAAAATTGAATATCCCATTTTGAAAACACTACTACATATATATACAGTATGCCTGTAGCTAGAACTACTATTCTTATTCTTTAAAAAATTACTTATTTTTACAAGAAATGTATGCTGCAGAATATTTTTAACTTCCTCCACGCTCCTAAGTGCGAAACTTTCCCAGTAGACTTCGTCCACATATATAACAATAAAAATTGATAATTGGTCTTAAAACTGTCAGTAAATATTTTTAGATAAACTAGCTGGAGTGTATAGATTGAAATGCTTACAGGTGGGAATTATAATTCTTTTGTATAGTTCACAATAGATACTGTGAATTTAATTTTACACAGCTGTCCTTTGTAATAATAGCTCTATGTAAAACCAATAACAGAAAAAATCTCGCATACTTAGGGTCTGTCTTTTTATCAACATCAGCCCCATTTTACGTAAAGAGTTATTCAACATAGGAATTTGACATTGAATTCTTGCATATCAAAACATGATTGCTTTTATTATTTGGAACTTATTTTGCTGCATCGAAGTTAACAGTTCAAATCCAGTACACATCGAGAATTTTGAAAGATTTTTATTATTGAAGTGCATCATTGCACTTCAATAATTTTTTATTAGAAGGCAACAGGTTTGCTTGGTGTAACCAGATTAAGCTAGTTACATCGAACAAAAATGGTTATAAAAATAACAAAATAAACGCGTACTATATTTAAAAGGGCAATGGTCGAAAATTTCTTATATTTGACAAAATAAAAACCATAGCAAAATGTCCAATTCGGAATGAACAAGAACAAAATATAAACCAAGAAGACACAAGGCACAGTTTATTACAATAAAAGAAATAAGTCATCATCATCATGCCTATTAAGGATTTAGGCCTAGAATAGCCTGTTCCGGCCTTAGAAGTCATCGTTGAATCTTTAATTCTTTAATAATTTAATTAAATTCTTTCATAATTTCTTCGTTTCTTTTGTGATCAAATAGAGTATCCTTTGCAGTTTTTCTCATAAACTTCATTTCTGCTGTTGTTAATCTTCGTTTGGCTTTTTTGTTTTATTGTCCAGATTTCGCTTCCATACATTAAGACTGGTAGGGCTAATGTATTGTATACTTTTAGTCTGGTTTGTTTTTGAACTAGGTTTGGTTTAAATATAGAGTTAATTACTCCTGTTATTTTTATATTTTGCAATTTTTACGTTTATATCTTTTTCATATGTGATCGTACATCCTAGGTAGATAAATGAATTCACCTGATCTAAGATCTTATTATCTATTACTATGTTAGTTCTTGCTGGATCTTGTCCTTTAAAGGCCATAGTTTTTGATTTTTCTATTGATATTATCATACCATAATCCTTGGCGATCTCATTTAGATCTAAAATAGCTTTTTGTAAGTTATCTTCAGAATTTGTAATTATTATTTGGTCGTCTGCAAAGAGGAGAGTGTTTAAGTTAACTGTAGGTGAAAGTTTAATTCCTTGATGTAAATTTTTACTCCATTTTATTATTATTTCATTTAAGTAGATATTAAAAAGAGTTGCTGAGAGGGGACATCCCCGTCGGACCCCTTGGTTTATCTCTCTCGTATATGATAGCTCGTGATTTAATCCTATTTGTATTTGATTGTTTTCATACATACTTATGATAGCTTTTAGGATATTATTTGGGATTTGTGTTTCTTTTAATATGTTAAATAAAATGCTTCTTTTAACTTTGTCAAATGCTTTTTCAAAGTCAATAAATGCAATATGTGTTTCTAAATTGTATTCTCTTCTTTTCTCTATTATTAATTTTAGGTAAAAGGCTGAGTCTATACACGATCGTCCTTTTCTAAACCCATTCTGTATTTCTATAATAAAGTTTTCGGAATATTTCATTAGTTTGCTATTTAAAATTTTGCTATATATTTTGTAACAGGAATTGAGTATGCTTATGAATTTAATAAAATAAATAAGTGATCAGTATAATATACAGACGACTGAGCTATGCTAGGCAACTATTGCGCATTTACTGACTTGTCTGTTTTGAGAAATGGCTTACTTAGCATTACGATTGGGCATCTGAAGCCAGTTTGTATTAACTGAGTTTTGAATGTTTTTCAGTAGGTTTGAAGTCCTCACTTATTAGCTGTTCTATTTGATCACAATAGGATGAACAGCTAACAGCGCCTGCTAACGATAACAGCATCGTTAGCAGGCGCGCATAACCAGTCATAAAAATCCATTTGGGTAAAGCATATATCCTAAAATTATACCCGGTTTTCTTTACAATCAAGATGCATTTTCAGCGCACGTGAAAATTCGATAACTTTTACTTTTCTGCAGCGAAATATTTTCTCCATGGATCTCGAAATGAGTTAGTTTTCCAATAATAAAAACAACTTAAATGTTTCCTGAACCAATTTCCGTAATTTCTAACGAACAAAAACATGTATGTAGTGAATCAGATAATTATCTTTTACGTCACGCAAAACTCAAGCATCTGTTATCGTCTGTGGCGAGCGTGCCTTGCACGAATCATAGCGAGAACTGTGCTAGATTTGATGACATAGCAAGCGTTAGGGAAAACTGGTTAACAACTTCCAATAAAAGAAAGAACTACCAATAAGATTCACAGTATATGATGGCATAAAAACTAAGATAAAATTAGATCTTTAGCGATGTGTATAAAGGGATGGAGAATCTGGCATCAGACGAGAACCATTAAAAGCTTGCTGCCCTATTGAAATAAAGCAATAGGATACTCGCATCTTTCCTCATTTAACACTAGCATTGCTGATGCTTCTATTTAGTGTAATATGGTTTGTTTTTCGATATTAGAAGAGGCAGTTGCGCTCCCTATTCACACTTTAGTGCTCAATGCAATCAGGTTCATGGTTATAGAGAAGGAGACATCGTGGATAGCATCAATCGTTTGTATATAAACGTTTATATATTTTTTCAGCTGCTAAAATTTGAGAAAAATATTTAAATTGACAATATTTAAATGTAAAAATATTTAAACGTAATCAGTTAAATGCATAATGCATTGTTACTATTCGAGCTGATCCGTTATCTTGAAAATAATCTAGACAATGAGATTTCCCATCTTTGTCCGCTTCATCTCTTGCTTTCAAGATTGTAGTTATTTATCCTATATGCAATGTTGTTCTGCTTTTGAAGCCTCTATCATCCGGTTGAGAGATGTAAATGTTATCCTGCACTTCTTTGATATGTTAAACTTACTAGCGTAGAGTGCACTTGCTCTTGGTGTTCTAAACCACGGATAAAAAAAAAAAGAATTAAAAAAACTCTTGACACTCGGATGTTTCCATGACAACGACTTACAAAACGTCTGCAGGAGCAATCAACAGTCAGGCGAGGAAGCAAGCTCCGTTTCTGAACTATAGACATCAACTGAAATCCCTCGAGAGCGATCTTCCACCCGTGTCACGAAGATTGGAAGGATGCCAGTCCTCTGGGATGTCTCACTAACAATGATGGCGACAGTGGTTACTTCACTGTCCATTCCGATGTGCAATAAGGCCTTTCTTGCTTACTGAAAAGCAAGTAAAGAAACGGGAGAGGAGAACACGGAAGAATAAAGTAATTATTTAATAGCAAATACTGTTAGCTAAAGTAGGAATTTTTAAAGTAGGAACTGTCAAAAAAGGTTAGACTTAATTGGCTTATTTAATCTTAGCTATCTGTTCTTATTTTCGCAATCACGCTTATTAGCACTTAAAGACAGTCGTGTACATCCATGATCGATATGGGATTCGTCTCGATTAGTGGTTAGCTTTCTCAGGAGCTCACATTGGTGAGTACGGGCATGGCAAACCCGAGATACCCAAGCTAGACCTGATCTTACTTCGTATAATATACACTTGGTATATAATATCTGGAGACTGGTCTTCTACTCTTTTTTCCCTCTACTCTCTCTTACTCCCCCAGTGCTATTAGAGCAATTCGAGGGCGAGGGGGTGACTCTTTCTTCTCAAACTGCAGTTTCCACTATCTTCTACTATAAAAAGGCAAGCTTAGTTGTCTTAAGGTGGCAGGCCTACCAATAGGATATACAAAATACATGCAAAAGCTGGTGTAATGATTTCAATTAAAGGAAAAATAACTCATTATACATACTGGAATGAAAGAATATTAGAAGCGCGATTAAAATTATAAATAAAATTTAACAGTTGTTGGAGTGTATGCCCCTGAAGAAGGAAAAGAAGAAGTAAATGATTACTTTTACAAATAGTAACAAGAAATATATGAAAAATTAAATAAAAAAGATCACATAATTAATTATAGCCGGAGATCTTAATGCCAGAACAGGAATGCAAAAAATTAACAATAATGGACAAAAATTTGGAGAACCAACAGTAAACAAAAAGGGAAAGCGACTCATTGATTATACAATACTAGGGGGGATACTCCCCCCTGGCGCCTAACCCTCCGTGTTCTGGACTAACTGGTAGGCCGGTTCTCCTTGAATTCGGATGAGTTGAATTGCGAAGACTCGAAAGGGGGTTCCTCCCCCCCCCCCGAGTCCCGTACTTGTAGGCTGGTTCTCCTTGAATTTTGAAGACTCGAAAGGTGGGTCCTCCCCTCGGCGCGCCTACGGCACCCAACCCCCCGAGTTCTGGATTGGTAGGCCGGTTCCCCTTGAATTCTGATGACTCGAATTGTGAAGACACGAAAGGGGAGTGCCGTCCCCCTGGCGCCTACGGCACCCAACCTCCCGAGTTCCGGATTGGTAGGCCGATTCTCCTTGAATTCTGATGACTCGAAAGGGGGGTTCCGCTCCATTGGCGCCCAATCCCCCGAGTTCCAGACTGGTAAGGAGGTTCTCCTTGAATTCTCATGACTCGACACTCAGGATAGCCCCTGAGATTCAAAACGTTTCAAAAAACGTGACATAAAAAGGCTTATCATTTTATATATATAGGGTAGATATAATAATTTAAAAATAATGAGTACATTTTACAAACATAAAAATATGCATAAATATACGTAGTGTGCAAGAGGACAAAAATCAATAATTGACTATTTTATAGCGAATGAAAAAGCAGCAAATCTCTATGTAACTATATAGTTCTATATAACTATAGTGTCAGTTGTTTTCGTTGTCTATTCCTTCGCCTCAAATATTACGTTTATTTCAAGGACATAACCCAATATATTGAACCCGGGTTACTACTTTATACAAGGGAAGTGTAGCGGTGAGATACACACTCCAACATGCATCTGATCGACAATTATATAATGTCGATCAGATGCATGTTGGAGTGTGTTTCTAATTCTAATTAATTACAATAAATTTAATCACTGACCTGCAGATGACATCTAGTGGAAGCAGGAATGATCTTGCGATCATTCGTATAGGTCAGCCGCCCGTGTCAATCATACATTTAACGTAATGTATGTTTGGAGGCATAAATTTAGTACGAGTTTGCCTGCTCGGTCCCCGGATTTAGCTAGAATGGACTTTTATTCTATCGAAGAGGATAATAAATCTCAAAGAGCATGTGTATTTGAAAAATTCTACGAATGGTACCATTGAATGAAAATCAATAGTTTTTTCTTTTATGTTTTGCCCGAAATAGGAAACCGATAATCCAATCGGTTCTTATTCGAAAGAAAACTGAGAAAGGAAACTATTGAGTTTTCATTCCATCTATAGAATTGTCATTCGATATCGTAAGATTGTTCGATGTGGTCATGGAGTGTCCGAATACATTTGGCCTTTGAGGAACCCCCAGAGGAAGAAATCTGAGAACTACGGAACACTAAAGCAAATTCGAGTGCTACGTGTGCTAGTTCATTAAGGAGTACAGACCAGTGGTGGCTCGTAAATAAGCACTGCAACACTGCAGCACCGCCCCCCCCCCCAAGAAAAAAATTAAATTTTGTTTGTGTTTATAAATAATAACAATGCTTACAACATTATATAAATGCAATACAACATGTTAAAGGTTACAGCTTATGTTTTGACATTGACTGAACAGTTAATAATTAGAATTGTTCGATTAACGCTTTAGATTACGAAATAAGTGTCGGAATTATCACGTTCGGTCAATTGCAGCTAGACTCGCCGATATTCATTTGCGTTCTCATTGCACGTTACAAGTAATTCCGACACTGTTCATTTGAGCAGTGTATCGTATGCTTGCGCGCGTTATTTCTGCGACATTCTATGACAATACCTGAATATCATTGTTTTAAGACCACAGTACATCAGTATCGTGGATAGGCTAAAAGTCAGATAATTTGAAAAGCCTGCTCTAGAAATCAAACATGGAATTTTCACCCATTTCAGGGCACTAATAAGCAGATTGGTTGTCTCATACCTGGCGATGATTCAGCTCCTAGTTACGACATTCAAGTCTGCGGCGGGTTCTGAATCCATAACCTGTTAGATGAGGAGCGGATGTGCAAACCACTACAACCTGACTAGTAAATTGCCTTGGTTACTTGGTGTGGATGTTTAGGAATATATTCCAATCAGGAAACAAAACTCGAATGAGATTAGTCCAGGGTTAACGCAGGATTTCTCAGAATCTGTATATTAAGATGTGTGTGGGGGGGAGAAGTACAAACAGTTCCTGTTAAACTCGGTGAATGGCTCTACACGTTTGTGAGGTACACCTTTTTGTAACGCTAATCTGTAGAACTCAAAAGAAATACGGCAACTAAAGTTTTTAATTAATCTAAATATTTAGGGAAGCCCCTCGGGGTGGACTAGACTCTCGCGAAGACAATAGATATGTCTTACAGTTTGCACTGACTTGGGCTCGCATCCCGTCTGCGACGCAAAATTTATAAGGGCTTTTAGACTGAACGTGAGTTAGTTGGTCTCATATGAAAGAGGAAGGGGGTTACCCCAGTAAACTGATATTTAATCTCGGCCATAACTATAACCTAAGCCAACGATTAAGTATTTGATAGAAAACTGATATTGAATTAAAGTCAAGTTATTTGACTTTAATTTATCTAGTTCTTTCGAATTCTAATTTACGTTGATATGAAACACATCCTAGCTACCATTAATAGTTCAGAAAATCAATGGAAAATTCTTTAAAATTGACTTGACCAACTTTGTAAGACAACATCGAAATAACAGTAATATCTAAGACGATCCATATGGAGTGCATTTATGAATTTCCTTACCTATGCAAGGAAGCTCATGTATTTCTTGTAAGAATTACACTTATCAATGCATTTTCCACTCGTGCAATTGCAGAACAAGTTAAATATTTTCGGTTTATAAAACCAAGCCATTAATCTCAATGAACTTCTTTATGCTGTGTTTTCTTACTTCGTTCCCCTATTCCTTAATTTCTATCGACACACAATGCTAAGACTAAAGATCAAAGTGACTTACTAATATTTGCTACGTCCAAAGCGGAATCAATCTTATGAAGATTACAATATCTCATTTACTCAGACCTATTATAGGCGAGTCAACTTGCAATAGAAGGGAGAGCGCGGAGACCAATAACTGCCCTAATACCAGGTTCTTACGTTATACGGAGCTGTACAATAGGATCAGTAAGCTCCGAGTAAGTCAGATGGACTTATCAACAAAGAAAGAAACTTTCCAACAAAGTTTTATAAATGAATTTTATCCTCCTAATTCGCAAAGCTGGACATAGCTCAAACACGATCAGTAAATCCTCCTTCAGTACTTATAAGATTCCCAACAAATCCCAATTTCTTTTATTTTTTGATATTCTTCTAAATTGTTTTCTGCGCTACACAATCCACCTCTTTCAATTTTGAAGCCCTTCACACACGTAAGCTTTGAGTCACCAACAGAGTGACGTAATCCACCTGCTCAACTAGATCGCGTGTCTCTTTTGTAGTATGACAAGCTCGTCGCGTGCACATCTCCATGGTTGAGTGCCATTTATCTTTTATTTTTCTAACTTTGGATAAAAATGACAAATTTTCGTCACTCCTACATCAAAACTGTTTGATTTTACGAAACTTTTAAGATCAAACACTTTGAATAAGATCAGAAAGAGTGTAAATAAAGGAACACTTTGATCTCAATCTCCACTGCTGTTTTTTTGCCATCAATAATTTCATTCAACGTTATGAATATCTAATGTAGACATGCAATTCATTGCAAATCACCCAGGCAAGATCTTGGCAGACTGCCAAGCAAATCCGTTTCCAAATAACTTGTAGTGTTCAGTTATTTTTCCAGCGCATCTTTTCATGCATTGTAATTTAAGATTCCTTTAATAAGCTGAATGAATTTAAGACAAATTCCGACAGAAAACATGTCCGTCCTCCAAACTCCTTTTTCAGCTTCTTGTGAGTTAAACAGCTAAGTTAAAAAAAAATTACTTCATTGATCATTTAATTTATTAGTCAAATGAAAAAGAACATACATCAAGTAATGATGGCGACTAAAACGATAAAGAAGTATTGTTATTTTTTAAAAGAAATAGTGCAACTCCCTATCCAAATACGCACACACACTGGGCCGTATGGATACACAGTGATAGAAATATCCAAGAGATAACAAAGGGACTTATTTTATTTATAAGTAACAGTATGCTAGATGAATTTCTCGAATAGGTGAGGTTAGGTTAGCCGATTGTAAGTGTTCTATGAAAGGAAATGAAGTTTCAATGAAGAAAATCACAAAATGCACTGTTTAAGGTAAAACAACTTAACAAGTAAAGCACGCTGAGGCAAGGTAGGACGCATATTGAGCACAATTCGTCAGTCATTCGAATAACTCCTGAACGTTCCCAATCCCTCTTGTAAGTGGATTGGTGGCGCTGCTGTCACGTACGCACAGTAAAATTTGCATAATCCTTTTTACCTGCGTTTACTGCAAATATGTGACTGCTTTTGACTCCTCGGGAGACAAAATTTCCCCTATCGGCGACTTTTGGTACTAAATCTTTTTTTCGCGGAATTCATCTCCCCATGCCTTCAAAAGTCTCAATATAAAATTTGGTCTCATTCCGTTTATTGGTTTTAGCTACAGATACCTCCAAAGAGGGAAAGTTAATTTATGGCTAACCTGTACATCACAAGTTCATTTTCGGGTAATCTTTTTAACCCAACTTAATCCTCTCTTCTACTTTTACGATGTCGAAGTTTTTTCTTCCAACTATTCTTGCAGTTGCAAGAATAGTTGGAGGTTTTTTCATCCGAGTTTCCTGGTGAAAAGACCTCCTACATCCGTAGGAGAGTGGCTAACTCACCTTTCGTCGAGACCAGATAAAGGTTCCTCACATCACTGACGGCAATCGAACCCAGGTCTTTCCGGGTTCGAATGCCGGAGAGATTCATTAAATTTAACACCTGGATGAGATCATGTTTCTAAATGGGAAATGTTGCTTCGTTTGAAATTGAGATCCTGATAAGGAAACAGTCACATTTCTTTGTAAGCTAGATAGTCTATGAAGCTCAGCAATATGTCCAACGCTCAGAAACTTATGAGAATCATACAGCATTTTTTTTTTTTTTGAAGCACCTTACGAAATGTGGACCGACTCCCAAATTTGCAGAGATAGTATTTAATTATATATCTCAGACACTTGATCACAGAGAATGGCAGGACAGAAGATGAAATTAGAAAAAAGGATTCAAATCGCAAAGTCAACTTTCAACAGTATGAAAAATCTACTAACATCTAGAGAATTAAATCTGAAAACAAGACTAAGAATCTCCAAATGCTACATATGGTCTACATTATTATATGGAGTAGAGACATGGACACTCTCCAATCTGAGTGTGAAAAAACTGGAGGCCTTTGAAATGTGGATGCTGCGAAGAATTATGAGAATATCATGGAAAGAAAAAAAGACAAATGAAGAGGTACTAGAGATGGCAGGCGTCAACAGGAGCCTGATAAAAGAAATTAAAAAGTCAGATATTTTGGACATATTCTGAGACATAACTGCCTACAAAGGACACTTCTCGAAGGAAGTGTTGAGGGAAAGAGAGAGGAAGACAAAGACTGGAGTGGATGAAAAATATAGAAGACTGGACCTATCTCTCATATGAGGAATGCAGCAGAGAGGCGCAGAACAGGACATGGTGGAGACACATGGTAGTCGATCTCCTTGAGGGAGAAGAAACCTGAACAGGACAAAATCGTAATTGCAATAAGATTTGCGCGCATGAGCAAATCTTATTGCGGATAAGTGAACAACTATTGTGGATCATCATTGTGGATACGTGAACAACTATGTAGGTTACTCATTATGGATAAGTGAACAACTGTGTAGGTTACGCAACTACAAACAATTTAGGTTTGAAAAACATCTGTATTTAAAATACCAACATTCTTCAGTAGAAATTCTATATGTGGATTCAGTATGGGACTCACAAGACGCCACTAGTTTCTTCGGAAATGGAAGAGTCTTCTATTTTATCGAAGAGTTGGTAGTATACCATTCATTACAATAGCATTGATTATAATAACAGGATTATTTTATTTTTAAATAGTCTGAAAAAACAAGTTTGATATTACAAGACTGAAAAGAAGGCTTGGAGTTTCATAATAACATCCATGATGTTAGGTTTGCGTAAGAAAGACTCGCAGGTTCGTTTTTAAATGATTGAAATCTTAAAACAAAGAAATCTTAACGCCATGGCTGAATGATCTTTTAAATATGTAATTGGCAAAGTTTAATTTGAAACGACTCCCAAATAAAATAGAAAAAAAAATCCTTCCTACTATTCCAAGAAATATTTTAATTCATTTTTGTACATAATAGTAGCCAGTGTGATCTGGATTCAGCTATATGTCGTTATAAATCAATACAGTGACGAATACGTTTGTACAAAACCTCTGGAAATCAGCTTTTCTTCAAAACGCTAACAGTGTTTGAAGTTTGTGCATGATGAGAAAGAAGTTTCCAAACACGGCATCAAAATCCAGTCTGCGATACCTTGACATCCTTGTAAATATGAATGTATTTCGGACCAAAAGCCTAAAGCGTTAAGTAAAAACAAAAGGATTTCGGTAAAAAAATAAAACAGACTTCGAGCATCGCCTGCGAACTTTTGTCTTTTAGCTGACCCCCGTAGAGCCGTGTTAACGTTTAGCATGACGGCACATCTGATGCATGTTTATCAGATGGGCAACGAATCCCTATGCAACGCGTGTTTGAAGTTTCGGCAGCTGCATGCTAAGCGGAAACTACTGTACTGAAGCCCCGGTATACACTAACTTCCTTTTTATTCGTCGTACGTTCCAGGAGATTCTTACAGCACCCGAACATCAGTCGATCAGCTCCTATAACATCCTCATCCTTCAAAGTCATTTCCCGAGATAAACCCCTCTTCCCGATAGAATTAAGATGCGTGCTATCCACTCCGCTTGCCATAACTCGTAAAACAGCCCCATAAACATAACAGACCCAACTAAGACGGTGGATAGTATTCTGTCGATGCGTGTCTGGTCTAGTCTAAGGCCAAAGATAAGAGGAAATTGGATCAGCTGGGTGGCTATAGATGGTATCTTTAATATCTTTGTGTTCGCTACCAATAAAGAGATGGGGGAGGGGATATAAAAGTTCCACTAAAGTTTGCGATGTAATGGATATAAGCGAAGTATACCATTAAAAAAAAACACAGATGCTAACTGATGTCCATTGACATTATGAGTGTTTGCTCTTCTACACCAAATCTGTATTAAGACTTAAAGAGAAATCGCTTCCGTTTTGCAGAAAAAACTTGACTACATCCAACTTACACCTACGATTTTCTTTCGTTCCACAAGAAACTAAACTTTTAAGACGGGTGAAGTAACAGTTTATTACGAGTCGTGCCAAGACAAGTATCTTATAGTAACCCTATCTGATTTGTATTAACAAACTGAATGCTTACAAGGTCATCTGATACACAGAAAAAAGAGTTATCTAAAAATCTGATAGTGGTACAAGGGTGTATACCAACATTATTTTAGAAGACATCGAAATCAGACTAAATATATAGGATGGGGGAGTTGTAATATTAATCTGCTGATGCAAAGGTGGATCGATATTTTTTCTTCAGATGAGAGAATAGAATTATTTTTACGTTAACGTTTAATAGCAACTTTTTTATTATTATTTACACTAATCCAACGAATTTCTCTACCAATTGTTGAGTAGATTCACCATAGAAAATAAATGAACACATTACTTTCAAACGCTCTTGAACTAATATAAAACTCGTGACTGGAGTATTAGGTGTTTGCCTAAGTTGCAAGCATCTTTAGCGAGAGTCCTTGGCACCAACTGTTTATAATTTCTATTCAGATGTTTGTGGATTTTCAAGTCATTAACTGCTGATTTATATAAAGCAGTATCCGATCACTTTGAGTTTTTGGAGTTTTATACCGATTATCTGAGTGGGAGAGCATGAAGAACTCGTGTCTCATTCCGGCAATACACACACACACACACAGATCTGTTCAGTCACATGTTAGCATATTTTTGTTGTTCAGCACATGGTTTAAGGTGTTTATCTTAATATCAACGCTGTGTGTTCGAAGTATGGTTTGCCATAATCCCATCAAATTTATAGCGCTGTGTTTTTCAAACGGGGTGGTATGAACGAATCACAGGTAATATATTAGAAGGGAGTAATATCGACTTTGTTTCAATACAAATCATTCAAGCTTATCCGAACATTTTTTAACCTACCGTAGTTTGTTGCTTGAATGGTTTCGTAGGCTTAAAGAGAGCAATGCTTAGGTAAATAGTAGGTGGCGATGCTGGTTGCATCACTTTTCTCACATAAGGGAGATTACCCAGATCATTTCAAATCAGGATTTAAATTATAAACGTCCTGCCAGTTAAAGCCATAGGGTATGTCTATCAAATGTGTTCAATGGCTAGTTTGAATGCTTTGCCATATCTTTTGAAACCTAATAACTTAATCTGAAAAGGCTCCCAAAATTTTTTCCAGTTCGAATTCGGGTTTTTCCAACAAAACGCTATGTATGTTGTTCTTCAGACTATGACACAAAGGGACTCGTCGAACTAACACATGAGCGATGCTGCACACACACAAAAAAAAAAAAAAAAATTTAAAAAAAATTGGAAATTAGCAGCCAGAGTACTATGGCATGGCGGTACTTTACCACTTGTTATGCGTCAGTTCAACAGAAGTTTAAACCTTACTTTAAAAATGGATGACCACATCTGGAAGAAACTTATTAACAATTTTAATGAAAAGGACTTCAGCTAACCAAACAAAACTTGAACTTAAGAACATAGCGAACAAACATTTGCGTGTGTGTGTGTGTGTGTATATATATATATATATATATATATATATATATATATACAGGGTGGCCATAAAATAACTTTCCCTCTTTGGAGGCATCTGTAGCTAAAACCAATAAACGAAATGAGACCAAATTTTATATTGAGGCTTTTGAAGGCATGGGAAGATGATTTACGCGAAAAAAAAGGTTTAGTATCAAAACTCGCCGATAGGGGAAATTTTGGCTCTAGCGGAGCCGAGAACAAGCCGATAATTACATTAAAGGCAGAGGAAATGGAATAATAATATTTCGACGATGTAAGCGACAGCAACGTTACTCATTCCAGCTGGAAATGTGGCGCATTACAATGATAATAATAATAATAATTAAACTAAAACAACAACTTAGCTCAACTGTAGAGTGTGTTGCACACGGGATTCAATTTGTTGTACACAAGAAAGGTCAGCACATTGAAAATCGTGCATGTGGTCCAGAGGACCCTGATTCTGATGAATAAAACATTATTTCCTGTGAGTTCAATCACTACATTAATTTCTGTCTCTCTCGCAAGTTGTTGGTTTAGTTTAATTATTATTATTATTATCATCATTGTAACGCGCCACATCCAGCTGGAATGAGTGACGCGGCAGTCGCTTACACCGTCGAAATGTTATTATTCCATTTTATCTGCCTTTAATGTAATTATCCGCTTGTTTTCGGCTCCTCCAGCGCCAAAATTTCCCCTACCGGCGACTGTTGGTATCAATTTTTTTTTCGCGGAAATCATCTCCCCATGCCTTCAAAATTCTCAATATAAAATTTGGTCTCATTCCGTTTATTGGTTTTAGCTACAAATGCCTCCAAAGAGGGAAAGTTATTTTATGCCCTCCCCCGGTATAAAATGATAAACCTTTTTATGCAACGTTTCTATGTCACGTATTTTGTCAAGTTATTTGAAACGTTTTGAAACTCAGGGGATACCTGAGTGTCGATTCATCAGAATTCAAGATGAACCTGTCTACTAGTCCGGAACTTGGGCGTCGTAGGTGCCAGGGAGCAGAGCCCCCTAGTGTATGTATGTATGTATGTATATAATATCCAACACGCGACATCACAAAACTTATAACACAACAGTGCCGAGCGTGTGTGTGTGTGTGTGTAGACGTAGTTAAGAAGAAGTAATCAATTAACAAGTTTCTTGAAAAGTTTGGGATTGTATTCATTGGGAGAAACGTCATGGGAAAAGACTGCTCCAAAGAACAGAGGTAGATGAGATAAAGGAAGATGAGAAGTTCGCGATATGTTTGAAGTTGAATTATCTGAATGCTGACCAGCAGCCTCTTTGCATGCTTACAAGAAAGTAAAGGAATTGGCGGTCGATGGGGCAACGCCGATAAAAGAACCTAAAAAAAAACTTACACAAGCATAGAGCACCTATGAGAAAGCGACTAGAGATGGGGAGGGGAAATCACCTCTCAGGGAGTGCCCTTTTCTGTATATCGGAGAATTTTTAGGGAGGTTTTCGGTGCATTACTCCCAAATGTGAGATAAACATCGTAAGGTTGGAAGGATTTACGTTTTATGAAGTGTTAGGAGAGCAGTAGACACGCAGAAGAGAGAAGTAGTGTTCTGAACAAAAAGACAATTTTCTAGAGGCTATGGATGTGATATGTTTATATCAGAATAAGCTATCTTGAGAAAGGAAAACTGATCACCGATTTTTGACGATAAGACAGGACTGTGTTACAGCACAAGAATATACTAGATTATCTTCAACCCACTTGAGAATGGTGAGAAGACAGAGTTTAAGAAACTGGTTATGGAAGATGTTAAAGCTTGACTCAATTGAGTACCACAAGATCTGAACAGGAATTGAGTGAGTGTTACCAGCAAAACTATAAGATTTGACGTTAGAGAAATCGTTGATGTACATGAGGAAGATCATGGGGAGAGTATAGAACCCAGGAAACTTCAATTCCAATAAAGAAATCCAACGAGAGGATGCCAACCACCTTGACATGCAATGAACAACCAGAGGAAGCTGGTAATCTAACACAGGAGAGGCATAAAGATCATACGATGGCAGCTTGATAAGAAAAAAACTGGAGGCCAGACAAGATCAAATGCTTTGGAAATATCAACCACACGATTTCTTCAAATGTTTTCATGTTCTATATCCAAAAATTGGCAAGGGTAGCGAGATCTGTTGTAGAACGAGAATGATGGAATCCGTATTGGTGAAGTAGAGAAGAGGAGTCATTTTGAGATATGGACATTAAAGTGTCCAAAGATAATCTCACAGATTGGGTAAAGACATTAAATCAGCACTTAGTTATATAATCAAAGAGGGGGGTAAGATGGTTTCTCATGAATGGGATAGCTGAGGTGAAGTGTAGCGGCATAAGATGCCAGTTGGGGTTTGATTAAGGTTGGGTCTGAAGCCTTCAGTGGTGTACATCGTTAATTTTTGTACTCATGTCCCCAAATTTGGCGAAACGGATGTTGAAGTGCTTTTTATTTTGTAAAAGTCTAGCATTTTTTGGCATTTTATGTTTATTGATTCATATTATTATTATTATTTGAGACCTCCAGGGAGTCAAGGACTCATCAAGGGAGGCTGTAAATTATCCGCACATTAAATGAACAAACTATGTATACAGTCTTGTGATTCTAAATGGATGGTTGAAGTATCTATCAATTGTTGCGTGGGTATTAGCTGTTTAATTTCCTCAGAGCTAGCCGATAATTTGTAACAAAACGTGTTAATGTACATAAAAACTGAAGTGATTAAAAGGTAAATTAAGTTGCCTTTGACAATGAACAAGGAAAAAAATATTTTCACCTATTCAAGTTCCTCGGAGAACGATGCATTTTTACATGCGATGTTACCCTATTTTTCATTTTCATACAATATCCATAGTGCCATTGAAATTTATGCATTTTAAACGTATAAAAGTTGATTTACATTTACGAGTACGGTCGAATGAATCCTCCTATGCGTAGGTAGACCAAGAAAATCGAAGTTAACAGAAATTATTAATAATTTTGTGATGCTTAGAAACACCTAGTTTTCTTTCATTGTTTGGTTAACGATGTGCTGATTCAATGAACTGAAGGTGAGACGAATTATGGAGATTTAAATTAACTTAAGTTTGGTAGATAAAAAAATATTTACCGAAGGGACTAACAATGCGCGATGACTAAGCTTTCAAATCATCTGAATTAAGTTGAAACATCTTTTCAACTTAAGCGCCAATATTTCAATGTCAATGTAATATAAATGGAGTATGATGGATAGGAAAGAAGCTTCGTACTGAAATTGAAATGAGAAATTATGTTAGAAATAACAGTGCCACTACAAGAAGCCGCATCCACTTACCTTTCTTAGTTATCTTGCTGCAAAGGTGGCTTTTAATCCTAAAAGGGTTGAAATATGATCTACTTTTTAATGAACTACGATCGAAATTTTGGTTAAGTGATGAATTATTACTAATGCATGATGATTATAAAAGCAATCGCTGAATCTGATAAGTAGGAAGGGATGTTGACATTTATTGACGTGCAAGTAGTGCCTAGGACATACGCAGTAAATATCTAAAGTAAAATATGTCCAATCATATATTACAAATCGTCAGCAGCAAAGAACGCAAACGTTTTCCATTTTCATCACCACCATATTTCACTTACAAGTCCCTAATTTAACATCTAACACAAGTTAACGTTCGGCGTGTTCTAGAAAACATGGCAATCAATAACGCGCTTATGATTTTTTCAAAAATAGATTTAAGTTTGCTACATTACCGATTGCATCTAACTTCGAGTGCTTCCTCTGGTATTCGTTAGTACCAGAGAACTTCAATGCACCCGGAAGAGCTGATAGTAATTTGTTCAGCAATCGAAGTAGGCAAAATCACGAAATGATCAAACCAACAAATGTATGCATTGAAGCGATTTTTTTAATCCAAATTTATAAAAACAGTCTATTCTGAGAATAAATACGAACATTTTTTTTTATTCTGAAATTTTCAAAAACAGCGCGCGCTTTCATGATTGTTATAGAACAGATTCAAGCGTATCCCTTATCTCCTATGACTCATAACTACAACCACTACTAGTCAACGGTTTCCTAAGTAAACATCACTCATTGATAGATGTGTATTTGTTATAGCTTCGATTTTTTATTGCTTTATACACACTCCTAGGATAATTTTTCACAAGGAAAGTTATCACTCAAACAGAAGGAAAAGTAAACACAAAAATCTATGACAAAACATGCTCACTGTAAAAGAAATATTTTATCACCGATGTTTTATCTTCGCTATGCAATCAAATACAATGTTTCTTCCACTTCCACGCTTTTTTCTTCGTTATTTACTGAGCAGTTTTCTTCAGAAACAGGATGAGTTATGTTTAGACATTTACAAGAAACGGTTACTGCATCTTGCTCCTTCATGTATGGAGAGACCTTCAATATTTTTAAAGAAAAAAGACGAATGCTTAAGTCAATAGCGATTCCAAAGCAGCATGTTTTTTGTGCATTTAATAAACGTGAAGTAGTCTAGAAACTAGCTCAACTTATACGATCAAAGACATTTATTTTAATACACTCTGTCAAACTGGCAATTTGCATGCTTTAAGTCTTTTTTTTTTGTCAACTCCTCCGAACTACGTCATAAGTGAATAAGAGGCGTGTGTTCAGAAACAAGCGGAGCATTACACTTGCACGAACTGACATTGATGATTTTTTTTTGGCTCATTTCCGATGTCGCTTTTTAAGTTGTAAAAAATGTAAATGGACGTAAAGACGAACATTGTCGATAGTAAAGAAAATAAAGGTTAAAAAATCGGAAATCTTTTAGATTCTTCATATAGGGTCGTAAAACTTAATCCTATTTCAATATTTCGACATAGCAAAGTAATTGTCTGCCTTTTAATTCTTACTATTCGCTATCAATAAAAAGGACTACCAATTCATAAACGCCCACAAATATTTATCACATTCCAGATTTAGACAAATTAAATTTCGCAGTTTCATAAACGTGAATATTCTATGGATCTAGATAATTAATCATCCGGTTAACAAATGCAATTAATTCCAACTACTTCGACTGTCTACCTTCAGCTTAAAATAAATATACCCAAGTACATAATGTAAATATACAAGTACAGACAAATATAAAGCCAGCTAAAATGTGATATCCAAAACCCTAAAAAGCATTTTTATTAATTGGCAAACCAGACATTATATTATACCTAAATGAACTTCGAATCGCTAATACGTTTTCGAATTCAGAAATACCGCATCATCATTTAGAAATTTAAAGGCGAACCTGGCTGTTGAGTAACCAACATTAGATGGAGTACAAGACCAAGAATCAGTCGTTTCCAAGATTTATTGAAATATTCACGCGTGAAATATTATCAAAGGTGCAAAAAATGCCATAAAATGGGAAAACGTATCTAAAGTATGGAAATCTCACTTCTACGACCACTTTAACACACCATACAAATATACCACGCAAACAATCCCCTAAAATCAACTTCGAAATACCAACTACAGCTTGGCCCTAATAAAAAGGACTGTGTTCTCACACCGACGATGAAATTCATTTTCCGCCTAGAGACAATCACAAACATCCATACCGACAGCGGGATTCGAACCCAAAGTCTATTGGGTGTAGAGAGTACCAACCACGAGACCAACTCGGTCGGCAGCTGCTTGTAAACTCACTTTTTAAATGGCTTGTTTAACCAATAATGCTTGAATCAAACGGTAGTTCTAAAAATATCAATTAATTCAATCATCTGGCAATCGATTTCATGAATTTAGATCATAACAAAGTTTCCAAAAGACATTTTTGATACTTACAATGACATCGTGATGTCCAAGAAAGAGAATAAAAGAATGCCGTTTTCCAGGAGAGCCACCGTTTTTATTCTTATTACCATGTCAAAAATTAATTCTTTGCGACATAAACAGAGCAACAATTTTTGTTAAATATTTTGTTGTGTATGGCAAAAGTTCTTTGTGGTATTTTACAGCATTACTCGAATGAAACTCCAGCCTGTGCATTTATAACGTTCTTATTATAAAGATGGTAATAATAAAAATGCTTCATAAATTGCTAATGTATCACGCTGGATTCAGCAAAGTAAAAAGTTTATTATGCAGTTTTCTATAAACTCGTAAAGGAGTTTTTCATAAACGATAGTATTTTTTTAAAAAAAAATTTAATTTCATTAAGAGAGATGTGAGCAAATCTGGAATGCCAACGTGGTCTATTATGCTATCAGCTCAGGCAACAACCTATTTAGTTATGTTTTTCTTTATAAATTCTAGCGCAATTAAATCAAGTTGCCAGCGTTATGATAGCACACCATAAATTAACTGAGTTTTATCGTACCCACACTTGGCAGGTTTGACAGATCGAATTTTGCGCTGCAGTACTAACATTCCTGAACGCCAAAAAAAAAGGAGTTCGAACTTCGTGGATGCTTAATCTATTTACTGGAAGGAACAAGCCCTAGAAATCAACAAGGCTGAAACCATGGAAACGGGAAGTGGAGGCACAGCTATGCGAAATAGTTTCCTCAGAAGGTGAGCACTAATATGCAGACAAATTTCAAATCTTGCGTTTTTAATATATTTTAAAGCTCACGATAGATTGATTCTGCTTCAGACCGGTTGGCTCGCAAGTACAAACTCATGCAATGGCGCTGATTATGAACCATGTAACTAATATCGATATTTATAATTAAATAGCGTTTTTTTATCTCATCTATTATACGTGATTATCGAATATTTTAATGAATTTTCTCTGATTTTTTAGTTTGAAAAATGTTCTATCAAAATACACGAAAGAATTTAATCAATAATCTGTGCTGGGTTCCTTCTGCAATCTCCCTCTTTGAATGCGAGTAGAAATGAACTCGATTCCAGTACAGTATCATGTGTCGAAAGGAAATGCAAGCATAGATTCTACCGGATTAAGATGGAAATCCTCCTCAAATTGGCAAGCTCGAGCATATAAGACGACAAGAATTTAGCACGTGCGCGCGTCATGCATGCCATCAACCGTGAAAAATCCAGCGTACCAGAAAGGAGAGACGGGTAAAATCTACATTAGGAGAGATGTGTCTTTCTCGCGTTTGATTTTTTACTTACACATCTCTGGAAAGTGCACGATAGCATGTAACGGACATAAAGCGTTAGGAAGAAGAAAAATAAAATTTTAACTTACAACTGCGAAATGTTACAGCTGATTATACGGCATTTTTCATATGCTACTACCTGATAAAATTTCTAATATAACTACGGTGTGTGTGTGTGTGTGTGTGTAGCATCAGTGGTGTATCGTGAACACAAAAAGGAAAAAAAATGCCCTAACCTTCAGGGTAAGTCCATTCCTATGAGATCAGTTTAATTGCCATGTGCGCTTTACAGTAGGATTCTTTATTCACAGGTTACCTTATTTCCAATTTTTTATCGCAAGCTGTAATGCGATGCAGTAACTGTTTGAATTGCAAGTCATGCTTTTCCAAAACAAAAACAGAGATTTGGAATTCACAAATAAATGATAAAGACAAATAAAATTCTGCGCTGGATACCATAATTCTTCTTCTACACATACCATAATATGCATTCCAAAATGTGAGTTAGCACAGGGGTTTACACACTTTTTTTGATTACGGTAAAAGTCACCTCGTCTTTTCAAGAAGAGGTTGGAGAATTGGATCACGTTACCGGAACTAATTGCGTACTAGCGAATCCGATAAACGCAGAAAGCGTAAATGAGACATTTTATTATAATGAAGGGGATGTGAAAGAGAGTCTTGCTTCATTACATAAACATGCACACCGAGAAAGGCAAAATAGCTCAATAATTAAATGTTTTTATAATTCGGCCTTCAATTGCGACAGCTCGAAAAGCTAAAATAATCCCATTTAGCGTAGCTTGATGCATTTATAACGAAAGCAGACAGGAGTAGTCAATAAAAACACGACAAGACTTACTGTTCTTACAACAGTCTTTTTCGTCGTCTTATTCTCCCCCCCCCCCCCAAGTCTTCTCTCGACATCTCGGAGAAAGATTAAAATCCAGCACAGTATTTGAAGGCCTTTGAATAATTAAAGGTCTCCGTTAACTTGTAACTGCTTGTTGAACATCTCTAACATCGACCAATGTCTTCGTCAATCATCCAGTAGGTTCTGCGAGCTGTCTACACAAAAAAATATATAAAAAAAGACTTTTCTGTAGCAGTAGTTTAGTAGAGTGGCGATTGATTGTATTCGCTGATCTATAAAAAAGGTTGTCAGAATTTATTAATGATAACAGCTGCTTTTTTTAAAAAAAAAAAAAAATTGTTAACGAATCGAGGCAACAAAGCACCCAATCAGTACAAACGTAAATGCAGTTTTCTGGCAAGACTCTATTGTTTAACAGAGAAACCACCTTCACACAATGTTGATATGGAACATAAAGCTATCATTGTAAATAGCAAATAACTGTCGAAGTTACGAAGAAATAAAGATGAATTAGAACCATTTGTGTACAATGCTGGCTCCTGGTAACAATATGAATATTTCGGTTTACTTTACTGCTTGATTTTGACTGGTGCAGCCAAAAAAAAAAAAGTAAAGAAGGTAATTGTATATCTACTGAAAATAGTTGGAACGGTTCTTTAAATTTATTATCTGTATCAAAATTAGTGATTAATTCTATCTTGGGAACAGTTTTCGTATTTCAGACTAAAAAAATCTGTTTTTTCTGCTTAGTTGTTTATAAAACACGTCCACGATCTGTTAGATTTCCTCTTGAATCTATAGGCACTAGAGAATTTGCACAGTGCAAACTGAGCCAGCCTTGCCCTTCTAGAGTTTTACGATGTAATGTTATACTATCAAAACGATGCGTCTTCAAATGGAAGCCACTTGCCTGTCGAGACTTTAAAGTCTCCCGTAACCACTACTTTAGCCTGCTCATCATCATTTATTGTAGCGTGTACTATGTTAGAGAAGTCAATTTCAGTATCCACAATAGCTTGCTGGTTCATAGACCTGGATTATGGATAATACCTTCAGAACCTTCTTTTCAAAGAGACTACACGTTTAGAGTATTCCATCTTTTTTTTTTTTTATCTCTGGTTTCTATCCAATCAATAATTTAACTCTATATTCTCCATTCGTTTCTCCAATAAAACATTAAAACAAGCTTTCAGGACTATTATTCACAATACGCTTCTCCTTATCTCTACGATGAAAGACAAATATCTTTGAAGCGTTTGTCTTGGCAAATTTAGGTAAGCGCTTTCTCCTTATACACTGAGATTCCTATTCGTCTTTTGATTCTCGAATAAGCCCTGCGATGATACAGCAAACGTAAGCAAATTTCACAAGGCAATCAATAACCAGTGTGTCAATAACCTTTATATTGCTGAATATAAAGCAATTACACACTCGTCTGGAATAATTTAATTCGAGAGAAATGAGAATGAAGAGTTATTATTGGATGAACCAAAAGTCCTGATTATAAAAAAATAAATAAATACACCCTCTGTCCAAAACGAAACCGAACTTTTCGAAAATAGAAGAAACTAGTGGAGTCACCTGTTGTATCTTTTTGTTGTATCTTCGAAAGTGGCAACCTTCATTAGTGTTGTGTCAACTGTTTATGACATTTGTTTCATTAGAAGCCGAATTTTAGTGCCAAGAGCGACAGTGTGATTTCACGAACGGTCGGAAAATGAGTTTCAAACAGAGAGCTGCGATTGACTTTTGTATTAAACTTGGTAAACGTTTTACCGAAACGCATCAAATGCTTCAGAAAGCATACGATGATGAATGCTTATCCCGTACTCAAGTTTATGAGTGGTTTAAGCGATTTCAAAGTGGTCGTGAGACGCTTGAGGACGATGAAACGCCGGGCAGTCCAAAAACTGGACTGAGCGAAGTTAACATTCAAAAAGTGCGTGATTTCATCAAACAAAACCCGAAATCGTCAGTGAGATTGATTGAAGATGAATTGGGGATTCCAATGTCAACTGTGCACAACATTTTGACCGAGAGTTTGGGCCTTCGTAAATTGAATTCGCGATTTGTTCCCCACAAGTTGACCGACGATCAAAAAATGTATCGAATTGAACACTGCAAGGACTTCATTAAAACCGTTCGTAAGAACTCAAATTTCCTTGAAACGATCGTTACTGGTGACGAAACGTGGTGTTTTGACTATGAGCCCGAAACAAAGTGCCAGAGTGCTGAGTGGAGACCACCAGAAGAGGGGCAATCCAAAAAAAAGTCGCTTGGGGAAGTCAAAAGTGCATTATGGCATTATCCACATTTCTTTGTGGATAATGCCAAGGGCATTATCCAAAAGAATTCGTTCTGCCTGGCGAAACAGTCAATGGTGAGTTTTATCTGAAGTTTTTGAAGCGATTGATAGCGAGAACTCGTCGCGTAAGGCATGAATATCGTGACGATCAATCGCTCATCAAAACACAGTCAATTTTTTTACTAGAACTCGGCTTCTAATGAAACAAATGTCATAAACAGTTGACACAACACCAATGAAGGTTGCCGCTTTCGACAACAAAAAAGATACAACAGGTGGCTCCACTAGTTTCTTCTATTTTCGAAAACTTCGGTTTCTTTTTGAACAGAGGGTGTAAAGTACCCGGTTCTGTCAAATTATACCATTCTACTTTCCAAGCCACTGCACAGAAGAGAGCTATAAGGAATGCTGTACAGAAGAGAACAGCTTCTACCTCAGTTGCTTTAGGTAAACTTATAAATTCTCAAGATTTACGAATCAGTCGTCATATGACAGTATGGAATAAATAAAACCCGGGTTTGCAACTAGCGACTAACAGTAAGCCTAAATAATCCAACTATCCGTTTCTTATTAATCAATCTTGAAACGTTAATACGATATAATTCCCTCGAACAGGGTCTCTGACAGTGTGAACTATGGCGAATAGGATGACAGAGGATTATGCAAAGGATCACATATACTGGCACTCTAGAATTGAGCTGTCTTCTATAGGATTACTGTTTATCTCTTTAATTTACCTGACTCAAATGTCAAGTAGACTTATGATAATCAGATATTAGCAGGAGAAATATAAATTTTTAATTTTTTAACATAAATCAATTCTTTCAAGAAGGGAAAAAAGCTTTAGAATAAACCAGGGACTGTGAAATGAAAGAGCAAAACATTACCTAAATGCTAACATCTTATTTATAATACGTACCGGTTGCCTAAATCGTACTTTAGGTATATTTCATAAAACAATTAATATAAGCGGTATCTAGCGGCTGGCACATGAACTAAATGACTAGTCTGTATTATAGAAAAAACGTTGAGAGGTTACATTGCGAGTTTCATGAGTTATTAAGATGGGAAAAAATCAGCTAAGTTCATCCTCATTCATCATATAAAGACGTCTAGGAACATAATCTGAAAAGTTCAGATTTCATGCTGGTTAAAGCCAAGAATGTCCCAATTAATTCCAGTGCTTAAATATCTAAAATCGTGTCATGTAAAAACAGCACAAAAATGAGTTCAAAAATGTTTAAACTGTGTCGCAACTAACTTGGTACAAGTGGTAAACGTATTGCAATCTGGTCGCTTCTAAAAGTTGTTTTTGCCAATTCATATTCGCAATTTCCGATTGTGTGCATACTTCCTCATTTTGTTCTTAGAGACATTCTTCTAAAAAAACAAACTGCTAACACTCGCTCTCGTTTGTAAGGTCTACACACGTCTTCAGATTGTCTCCCTTCTCACGTTTAAAGATGTTGTAAATTGGCCTTCGGGATATGACCCAAAAATAACTTTCCCCTCCTTTTTTGTGCTGTAGATAATTTACTTAGAGGTTACAGCTGGCTGCAAATCTTGTGGATATTTGGAAGTGACGAATGAACCCAGTTAGATTGGCTATAAATAAGTGGGGACAAACGATTCTCGTTAAAGACCTTCTTTCAGGTCATAAAGTACTCTTGATGGAGTCTTGGGAAGTGTCGAAGTGTGCGTAGATATCAGAATTTAATGATCATTACTCCCTCCAGATCTTATTAACTACAGATGATACTTCCTTTTCCACTTCGCCTTTTGCTCATGTTTTCTGTAGCTCCCTGTATCGATAGTCGACTCAAGACGGCCTATTAGAACTTATTACACACTGGAGCCAAATTATCGTGAATGCCTTCGGTGTGGTCATTAATTTTACTGAGATAATAGACCATACAATAGAAAATTATTTCTTTCACGATCCACTATCTCGGGGATGAACTAGGAACGTTAAATTATGCATTTTCCCAGTTTTTTTGCAACAGTCATAAATAACACTTGTAACATACCAAGAAAATTAGTTGCACAGGTGGTAAAGGTTGCACAGAATTGATATAAAGGATGTTAAGAAAATTCCGTATGCGCATAGTTATCTGAAGATAAATAATTGTCTTAACTCTTGTGAGAAGTAACTTCATTAACGTCATAAAAATGCAAAAGATGTAATGTTGAAATCACAAGACTGCCAGAATTCGGTCCTATTGTACCCAACCACTTGTTAAGCAGGAGTTTGTCAGATAAACTGGACGTCCATCCAGAAAAGGTGGTTAGATATAAAATGTAGAAGTGCTTCTTCTAACTCTTTATATGACGTTATCCTCATATCAATATAATCAATATTATTCTCATATTGATATGAGGATAACGTCAATAATGACGTTATCAATATGAGGATAATGATAACGTCCTGATATCATTATCCTCAATAATGATATCAGGACGTTTCTCAAACAGCGAAAGAGCATCATTTTTCTAATATAAGTACAACCTAATAAATACAATATAAGTATAATTTTCTAATAAAAGTACAGTTTATTCTAACTAATAACAGGCCCAGCAAACGCAAACTCTACCTGTTTACATTTCCTGAAATGTGGAATG
Organism: Typopeltis vanoorti; assembly: GCF_054136105.1. Classification (NCBI taxonomy): domain Eukaryota; kingdom Metazoa; phylum Arthropoda; class Arachnida; order Uropygi; family Thelyphonidae; genus Typopeltis; species Typopeltis vanoorti. Next base: position 3,354,377 of record NC_143574.1, on the reverse strand, counting down.
CGACTCTGTTAAGAAGTTATCCTTGTCTTCCATCTTTTCACATCATCTTACAGAAGTGAAAATGATGTCCATCAGTTTCCATGATATGCTAAATGATGTGCAATCTACTATTATGAATACAGTCTTATTTATTGACGTACTCTGTCAATAATGGACTAAGGAAAGCCCAAATTTAAACATGCACATGTAGTTAATCTCTTCAGACTTCGTAAAAATAATTCTGTTCGTAAATAAATAAATAAATAAATTCCGTGTGATGATACAGCGTTCCCCCCTTTATACGGGAGTTCATGGTACCATCTAGTCCCCTCCCCCAAATTTTATCCGGGATCCGGAGCCGGCATAGGCTGACGAATCAGACCTATGGTCTGGGTTAGTATTCCTTACTGTAATCCGTGTGTCCTCGGACCGGTTTGCCTGCCTGCGGGATGAAAAACCCCAGATAAACTGGCGGAAAAAACCCTGCTGTCCATGCCCAAGAACTTGGCTATGGCTGAGGAAGATCCTTCAGCTCCTCACCTCGTTGACGGGAATCGAACCTAGGACACTCCTTCCCCGGGCCTTACTTCAATGAATAAAAATTCTCGGTATCGTTTTTTTTTTATTGCTAATATACTAATTTGTTTTTAGAGCCATTGCTCTAAAATTAAATATATATAAAACGGAAGCATGACTCCCCCTCAAATTAGCTGACGCAAACTGTTTCGAGCACCACGAGAAGAAATTATTTTATAATACAAAGTTTAACAAGAGAGAGAGATCCAAACCCAAAAACACTCAATAAAAATGACAACAATACTCCGAAGATGTCATCTACAACAAATACATGTCTGTCCATTAAACCATGTCAGTTAAACAGCTTATCTTGCATCCATGACAAAATATCTTCACAAGCACATCGCCCCTTAATTACAGAAATAACTGGGACGGACACTGTCTAATACCCTACCAATCCTCCTACATGAACACTAATCTCTGAAAACTGAGTTGGATAATTTCCACTAATCAACGTCCTGCTGTTCCAAATGGCGCCCTCTGTATTTCTACATTACAACTAAACTCGCATCTTCTCCAACTCATTAGTGGTTAATCTACAAATGAGCATACTGCTGTTTAAAAACTAAGAAAAACATTAAAATGATTAAACTTAAAAGGAATAACAATTATTACTATCTTCACTACTAACAGATGCCGTTAAGTAAATATTATTCCCAGTTTATTCTTTAAAATAAAAAAAAAAAAACAGAAATTAAAAGTCGTACATATTCTTCTAAATAGTCTGGTTTGCGACTATCACTTTGTTTATTCAATTAAGCAAGCGAGCTGCCAGGCTGGAGATACCGCATATACCAAAGCAAGCACTCTAAATGCCCAGGCTATTATCCTAAGCGAGAAGCAAAGCAGACTTTGCTTCTACAGCGAAGCAAGCTGTCAGTAGACAACTAATGAATTTTCGCCTTGACAGTTAGCGACACAAACTGCACGGTACAGCTAATTATGTAGCTCTTCGTGTATACACTGGTCGTCACTGAAAGGCCACACAAAACGTGCTTAGTGTTTGCGTAGCTTTTCAATAAAGGGCTATAAAACGCACGAGAATTAGGCAGCAAAAATTCGCATGCAAGTCTCCCCTGTAATTTTCCCACTAACTGTCGGGAAGTCCCATTAAGATCTTTGCTGTTGTGCTAATGCATAAATATTTGATTCACTTTGATTCTTTCTGTATATTTTATCTTTAATACAAATGTCCTTATATTTAGTTAATTCTTTAATCATTTCGGATTAATATTCGATGAAAAACAATTCACATATCAGTATATGAACTTCAAGTTATAAAATAACAAAGAAATATTTGGTATAAAACTAGATGTAAATTTTCTTTCGCACATCATCAATCCCAAATTATTTCGAATATATCGATTGTAATATAATTTATTTGTCATAACTCAGCTATGTAGGACTATCGTTATAAATTTGGTCAGCTTGACTGGCCAAGTTAGCAGAACTTGCGCTCTCAAACCAAATACACCCTCTGTTCAAAACGAAACCGCACTTCTGATAGAAAATAAAACACAGGCCAATTATAATTATTGAAATCATTTATTTCAATCAATATACTCTCCCTCAGCTTCGATACAGCGTTTGACACGGTCAATTAATTCGTTAAATGAGTTTTTTATATCGGTTTTTGGGATATACTGTTGAGGGTAGTAGTTACTGCCGCTTGAACGTTTTTCAGTGGTGTCGTATCGCTTTTCTTTCATCGGCAAATGAAGTTCACGGGCTGCTAAATTGGGTGAATACGGCGAGTGATCTAACACACAAACTTTGTTTTTGATCAAAAACTGTCTCACAATGTCGAATGACGAGATGGTGCATTAGCGTGAAGAAGTGACCAGCTGCCTGCATCACGATATTCATGCTGTACGCGACGAATTCTCGCTATCAATCGCTTCAAAACTTCGAGATAAAACTCACCATTGACCGTTTGGCCAGGCGGACCGAATTCTTTGTGGATAATGCCCTTGGAATTATAGAAAAAAATTAGCATTGTCTTTACTTTTGACTTCTCCAAGCGACTTTTTTTCGGATGCCCCTCTTCTGGTCGTCTCCATTCAGCACTCTGGCGCTTTGTTTCGAGCTCATACTCAAAACACCACGTTTCGCCATCAGTAATGATCGGCGAAATTTCAAGGAAGTTTGAGTCCTTACGAGCGGTTTTAATGAGGTCCTTGCAGTGTTCAATTCGATACATTTTTTGGTCGTCGGTCAACTTGTGGGGAACAAATCGCGAATTCAATTTACGAAGGCCCAAACTCTCGGTCAAAATGTTGTGCACAGTTGATTTTGGAATCCCCAATTCATCTTCAATCAATCTCAGGGACGATTTCCGGTTTTCTTTGATGAAATCACGCACTTTTTGGATGTTAACTTTGCTCAGTCCAGTTTTTGGAGGGCCCGGCTTTTCGTCATCCTAAACGTCTCACGACCACTTTGAAATCGCTTAAACAACTCGTAAACTTGAGTAAGGGATAAGCATTCATCACCGTATGCTTTTCCATGCATTTGATGCGTTTCGGTAAAACGTTTACCAAGTTGTACACAAAAGTCAATCGCAGCTCTCTGTTTGAAACTCATTTTCCGACCGTTCTTCAAAACACAGTCACTCTTGGCAATATAACTCGGCTTCTAATGAAACAAATGTCATAAACAGTCGAGACAACACTAATGAAGGCTTTCGACAACAAAAAGATACAACAGGTGGCGCCACTAGTTTCTTCTATTTTCGAAAAGTTCGGTTTCTTTTTTGGACAGAGAGTGTAAGTCAGGTTATTCTAGACATGAAGTATGCTTTTAAAAAAGTTCCATGTTTGGTCTGTAGTAAACAACTTCTGAATAATGGAATCAATAGGTCTACTCACACCGTTAATTACTATAGCAATGCACCCTTTAAATGACGGGATTCGCATTAAAATGGCACACACTACACTAGCCAGTTTAAAACCAGAAAAACACCACCATACTTAATTGTATAAGCATATTCGCCATTTTTTATCATAAAACGTGGATAATCCAAAGAAATGGGTTGAAAAAGAATGACGATGTCTAGTATTGTACATTGTTACTAATTTAGAGTTTAGTACAAACTTTTTTTTTTTTTATTGGAAGAATAGAAGAGGAAAGCCAATAGGACTCGTGGTCAGTCAGTGTTAGGTTTCAAGGGCTGATGCAGCTTTTACAAACACATTAGCGTTAAAAGAATAAACAGCGACGCTAACAGTCAGTGTGAATGCAGTTACATGAGGATCATAATTTGTGAGTTCTAGGCGGTTAGAAAACTACGTATGGTGAAGTAGGCACTTTTGGCCGGAAAATTGCATTTTTCTCCACTCTTCATACCATCCGGGCATACAAAACTGCTCGTTGCAACGGAAACGAGCTCAAAGAATGCTGTATGATGTCAGCTAGATGCATGGACAATGCAGGTACAGACCATAACACAAGAATATAACATAAAAAAAAAATATACGGCATCACTTACAAGAACAAGTGTTCGTGTTAAATGCTGACTCAAGTTTCTTTGATTCAAACGAACAATAAGTGGGTTCCACTAAAGAGCTTTACAATAAGGAAGTAGATTTTCGTCTCTATTTCAACTCAAGTGGTTACAGTAGTGTCGAATAACAAATTTACGACAAAGCACTTTTAATGTTTATTCATACTTTGAATACTGCACAACAAACGACTTTTATGCAAATATATTCAAGTGTCTATTCATCCTATATTGAATCACAATTTCTATCTACGTTAGGATGTTAAAAACAACAACCCAAGATGAATTTTTTTCACGTATTGGTGGGCATGCAAGGACATGTTTAAAGCCAAGTTTAAAACCACATTCACATAGAAAAGCATCACCGGAAGGTACTAATAGGGACACAAAGATACAGAAATAACACAAGCCAGTAAGTAGTGTAAAAAAATTTATTAGGCCTAACTGGACAGTTCAATGGTAGTTGGATACATAATATGGTAAACGAGGTGCATGTCTGCCATCTCGGCGTTCGTAAAACGACGCATGTTCTTCGTACGACGTCGAAAGCTTGCTTGAATGAGGAATCCCAATTGCTCACCTGGAGTGCTGGCGAACAGCGCCACCTATCACTTTCGGGTAGCATTTCCGGTCATGCTTTCCTATGTGAATAGGGTTGATTTTGATGTTCTCTACCTCCCCTCAAAGTTTGTACGTGGAATTTTGAACCATCCTGTATATTTCTTTGTAAATTGTTAGGTTTAACAGAAGGAACTGACCTAATATTTGTTACTTAAATCTTAAGAAAAACAACGATCAATTTCAAAGACGATTTTTTATATATATAAAATCCACACATTTGAATAACATTAGATTTAAAATGCACAAATTTCACTGTATACTTATTAAAGAAGTTTGACGCATTATGTACAGGGTGTCCCAAAATTCACACAAGAAGTAATTTTGATAGAAAACACAGGTTTTTAATTAAAAATTGTAATTTCTTATTGATTCATAAAGTATACAGTATACGGTTATGCATGGAATAGCATATCGGGTAAATGGCCTCCACGGCTTTGCTGGCACATGCGCACTCTTTTGTCGAAATTTTCCATGACCGTTTTGCATAAATGTGGCTGAATTTCGTTGATACAGCGCTTAATTTCCTACTTCAAGGCGTGGGTGGTTGTTGGCATAAACCTTAGACTTCAAAAAACCCAAAGAAAAAAGTCTAACGGCGTTAAGTCACATGATCTGGGCGGCCAATTCTGATCACAAAAACGGGAAATTACACGACCAGGAAATGACTCATGCAGTAATTGAATTGTTTCTCGGGCTGTATGGCATGTGGCACCGTCTTGTTGAAACCACATGTCGTCCACATCCCTATCTTGCAATTTAGGCACAAAAAACTGGATTATCATGTCGCGATAGCGAGCACCATTAACTGTTATTGCCTTACCAGCCGCATTTTCGAAGAAGAATGGACCGATGATGCCTACAGTCCAAAATGCGCACCAAACAGTGATATGTTGTGGATGCATTTGTTTCTCAACAATCACTCGTGGATTTTCTGAACCCCAAATGCGACAATTTTGTCGATTAACGAAGCCATCAAGATGAAAATGAACCCCATCGTTGAAGATGATTTTGTTCGAAAAATAAGCATCCACTTGTTGTTGTTCCATAATCCATTCCACGAACTCTCTTCGCTGTGTGTGGTCAATAGGCTTCAGTTCTTGAGTCAATTGAACTCTGTAAGCATAAAGATGCAAATCTTTCGTGAGAATATGCTGTAGAGAGCTTCTTGAAATGCCCAATTCAAGACCAAGGTGCCGAATTGATGTTCCTGGATTCTCAGCAACACTCTCACGAACTACTTCGATGTTTTCTGTTGAACGACGGCCAGAGTATATAAGATCACTAATTGATCCAGTTTCCTTGAATTTTTTAATTAATCTTTTCCAGTTGATGAAGTTAAATCACTATTCCGACCATATTTTGTACGAAAATTGCGAACTGTAGCTGCCAAACTTCATTATTTTTAAAATATTGCTCAACAATGAAAATGCGTTGTTCTTTCGTGTAGCGCTCCATTTTTATTAACCCTGAACTGTCAGCTGTCACGCTGTCTTTTTTTTCTCGTTGGCAACACTTTACCGCACAAATGGCGCTAAATTTAAATCTTGCGTGAATTTTGGGACACCCTGTAGAATGATTTAGGCACTTCATTATATTTTAGACCATTTTATAATAAAATGTTTTATTAGACTGAGAACACAGTAACACCTTATTTTTTATAGAAGCATGGGAATATCGTACAAAAGAATAATTTAAAAAATCGTTCACATAAAAGGGAATGTATGACATAAACGGCGATTAATATTAAAAAAAAATTTTTTTTTTTTTACTTAATAAAAATTTCAACTACAAAGTTTCCTAATGAACTGTTCTAGTTCATTAGGAAATACACGTCACTATAATCGCACGCAGTGCGGTTATAATAATTCGCACTAAATGCATTTCGATATTTTAAAGTTATCTACAAATTATACCCTGTTCTATGAAGTCTTGAAACACGTGCATATCAAAATAAAAAAAGATGTGTTTATCGACAGAAATTAATAAGAAAGCCGTCTGGTCTTTTAATAAGCTCAAGAACCCCCACCTTGGCATGTTCTAATTCTGCTTCCCTTCCCTCATCATGCTCAGGTCGGAAGTCTGTACTGACCACACTGTAATGCTGTACTTCACAACCCACGTGTTTGAAATCATTATTGCCAGCATTAGGTGGAAGGAAAAAAAAAAAAAAAAAAAACTTGTTTTGCAAGTGCGAGTAATGGCAATTGCCATTATGATCCAGAACTTCATTGTAGAACCAGGCATTATTCTTTATCTGTGGGCATATCCATTCGCGTCGTTTTCCATACACAAACACGTTCCACCAGATAGGAAGAACACATTGTTGCGTGACTAGTAGCTCCAACATGATTGAGTTCTACTGGTCCACTGAAGCACTAGAAATATCTGTGCGTTTTAATAACTAAAACATAATCGATTTGGTCCGTGCCAACCGACGATATGTATTAGTCGTTATTCAATACATCAGATCTGCAGTCTACTAAGGTTTATAGACTGCCTTGACTCAGCCTGTAAAATGGTAAAAATTCACGGCATTTAGTTCGGTCCTGAAAACAATTATACTTATGGGATTTTTTGAGGCTGCACACCCCAAACACAGATTTACTAGGACATGATGAACGACGAAATGGCCTTCAAGGAGTAGCGGCTCATATGACTCAATATTTTGGACCAAAATGGTTCAATATTTTTATCCAAAATTGAGTTTCGTTGGGGCACTATAAAGGTAACAGTCCTGGTGTGTCTCCAGCTGTTTCTCTCGAGATCTCCTCAACAAGGTGGAGAACGAAGAATTAGTCCGTTTACTAATATCATCTAATCAGGCAATTGTGAGTTTTCCTCCAAATCCTCTAGATGTTTAAACAATCGGATCTAGCTTCGTAGTCCAGCCACAGGAGCCTATTTGTATGTTATCTTCATATACGTATAGTAAGAGAGTTTATAAGGGTGTCGATGAAGTAAGGTCTTGTAGTTAGCTGTATTTTATTCTTTTTCAAAGTGGCTATAACCTCTGAAGGGTTGCTTTAGCAATGCGCGTTTTAATATGTTTACCGGTTATCTATGTTGTAAGTGAGTTTTTCCACTTCTTCCAATTTTTCGCCATTAACTGAAATTTTCATAGGCTTTTCGATATTAAGTTTTCTTTTTTCTTCTAAAAAAAGGCAATGTGGGACTAGAAGGAAAATAAATAATTTACTAACTAAATTGAATTTATACACAGAACGCTTGGACGGTTAGAGTTAGTATTATCAAAATGCACTATAGATACACACTCAACGAAAAAGAAAAACAAAATGACGCGAGAATAAGGACAATCGCGTGCATGAAGGTAATAGTCGCTCTTTGTAGTGATCTATGATTATTACTGACGGGAAAGAGGTAGGATTCCACACATCACTGCTGTTGCAGCTGTCAATTCTGAAGAACAGTTTGTGCTTTGAAATGAGATTTGTGTAGTAACGGGGTGTTTGTCCCACCTAATCAAATGAACCAAGGTGAGTTGTGCGAATCCGTTTTTGGATTGCCCATACACCCTCTGTTCCAAAAGAAACCGAACTTTTCCAAAATAGAAGAAATTAGTGGCGTCACCAGTTTATTCTTTTTGTTGTCGAAAGCGACAACCTTCATTAGTGTTGTGTCAACTGTTTACGACATTTGTTTCATTAGAAGCCGAGTTCTAGTGCCAACAGTGACTGTGTGTTTTGACGAACGGTCGGAAAATGAGTTTCAAACAAAGAGCTGCGATTGACTTTTGTGTTAAACTTGGTAAAAGTTTTACCGAAGCGCATCAAATTCTTCAAAAAGCATACGGTGATGAATGCTTATCCCGTACTCAAGTTTAAGAGTGGTTTAAGCGATTTCAAAGTCGTGAGACGCTTGAGGACGACGAAAAGCCGGGACGTCCAAAAACGGGACTGAGCGAAGTCAACATCCAAAAAGTGCGTGATTTCATCAAAGAAAACCCGAAATCGTCCGTGAGATTGATTAAAGATGAATTGGGGATTCCAAAATCAACTTTGCACACTATTTTGACCGAGTGTTGAGCCTACTTAAATTGAATTCGCGATTTGTTCCCACAAGTTGACAGACGACCAAAAAATGTATCGAATTGAACACTGCAAGGACCTCATTACAACCGCTCGTAAGGACTCAAACTTCTTTGAAACGATTCGTTACTGGTGACGAAATGTGTTGTTTTGAGTATGAGCTCGAAACAAAGCGCCAGTGCACTGAGTGGAGACCACCAGAAGAGGGGCATCCGAAAAAAAGTCGCTTGGAGAAGTCAGAAGTAAAGACAATGCTGATTTGTTTCTACGATTGCAAGGCCATTATCCACAAAAAATTCGTTCCGATTGGCCAATGGTGAGTTTTATCTCGAAGTTTTGAAGAGACTGAAAGCGAGAATTCGTCGCGTAGGGCATGAATATCGTGACGACCGACCGTGTGTCAACTCGGCTTCTAATGAAACAAATGTCATAAACAGTTGACACAACACTAATGAAGGTTGCCGCTTTCGACAAGAAAAGGATACAACAGGTGGCGCCACTAATTTCTTCTATTTTCTAAAAGTTCGTTATCTTTTTGGAGAGAGGGTGTATTTTCCACGCCCTCACTAAGTCAGTCTGTTCGAAATACGGGGTTCCTCATTAACAAGGATACTGTCAACGTGGAATCCACGCTGACAGTATCCTTGTCGCCAGAATACATATCCCCTGGAAGGAGAGAGAATCTGGTGATTTTTGTGCCTCAGCAGAAACTGTTGAATGGTTTGCAGACTGTGTACATCAGAAAGATTCGGCACAATCTATCAGGTGTACCTTTGATGAGAAGTAGGAATATGGTGTATGTATAGTCTGGCTGGGGATGGGGATTTTTTTTTTTTTTTTTTAAAGTAGTTGGACAAGTTTTATTTTTTTTCTGTGGTATTCATTTCATTCAGATTTTAACAGATCCTGTTTTTTCACAAGCAGTATTAATTTTGAGGACTAAACTTCTCTGCTGGAGGACATGCCTTTAATATTCCAAGGTTCAGGGCAGAGTGGTGGTTAAAGATTTTCAAAGCTTTCTAGGACAGAACGAATTTGTCCTCAGAACCAGTATTGAATCTAAAAACAGGCACAGCTACCATTATTCGAAAAAAAAAAAAAAACTTTCAAAACTCCTTAAAAAAGAATTCCCAACGAGACTATATATTGTTCACATTCCTATCTTCTCGATATGTCTTTATGAAACAGTGAGTGTGTAATAAGGGAGTAGGGGCATCTTATTTGATAATGGGTAATATCTGGTTTTTAGTTCCCCAGAACAGACAAACCGTCGGCCGTGAACACACACACACACACACACGGACGGATTACGGTCATGAATATTGCTCTTAGGGCAGTAAGGAGTGACGAACCGGCCGCATTAAATTCATTATAAACCCCTCATTAGGGAACTCTACCCGTCCTATAGGGATGGATGAGCTTAATTAATCAATATTAATTATGAAATCAAAAATAACATCTGAAATCTAGAGCCTTTCTACACATCTAGTAATTTCAACCCAGATCAGTTCACTGCTGGAAGGACTCTTCCGATTTCCTCCATTACGTTCCAGCAGTTCTAAGAATTTCATCTTGCCATCTCTTCCTTAAGCTTCCCTTTTTGCTTACTTAGGCCTCCGTTCTTTTAATAATTTAGGCCATCTTGTGTTGTTTTATCTTGTGATGTGTCCTGCCCATCTCCGAATCAACTAAGGTTCTGAGGCCAGTGAATTATGTCTTTTAATGGTGGGAGTTATTCGGGCTAGTTTGTTTTTGAATGGAAAGTCCTGTTATATGAGAACTGCCAACTTATGTGAAAAGCCCAGTAAAAGACGTTCTTTGCGTTCTAGACGAGATTCGCACTTAAGTGTTTCCAACTAACTAACGAACGCAGTCGATAAAACTAAAGCCAATCCTAGTGTACGAAATCGAGTTTTATCGTAAATTGCAATTAGGGCATTTTGTTGCGTTATTACGTATTTTCTCAATACCTCTCATTATATTTGAAAAATATTTTAAAATATTTTTAATTACCAAAATATTTGAAAATATATTAGAGTACACCCTTTGTCCAAAAAGAAACCGAACTTTTACAAAATAGAAGAAACTAGTGGCGCCACCTGTTTTATCTTTTTGTTGTCGAAAGCGGCAACCTGCATTAGTGAAGGTTAAATGTGTGAACGGTTTATGACATTTGTTTCATTAGAAGGCGAGTTATAGTGCCAAGAGTGACAGTGTTTTGACGAACGAACGGTCGGTCGTCAAGATATTCATGCCGAACGCGACGAATTCTCGCTATCAATCGCTTCAAAACTTCGAGATAAAACTCACCATTGACCCTTTTGGCCAAGAGGAGCGAATTCGCTGCGGATAATGCCCTTGGACTCGTAGAAACAAATCAGTATCGTCTTTACTTTTGACTTCTCCAAGCGACTTTTTTTCGGATGCCCCTCTTGTGGTAGTCTCCACTCAGCACTTTGGCGCTTTGTTAAGGGCTCATACTCAAAACACCACGTTTCCTCACCAGTAACGATCGTTTCAAGGACGTTTGAGTCCTTACGAGCGGTTTTAATGAGGTCCTTGCAGTGTTCAATTCGATACATTTTTTGATCGTCGGTCAACTTGTGGAGAACAAATCGCGAATTCTCCGCCAAACTCTCGATCAAAATGTTGTGAACAGTTGATTTTTGAATCCCCAATTCATCTTCAATCAATGTCGCGAACGATTTCGGGTTTTCTCTGATGAAATCACGCACTTTTTAGATGTTAACTTCGCTCAGTCCAGTTTTTGGACGGCCCGGCTTTCCATCGTCCTCAAAGTCTCATGACCACTTTGAAATGGCTTAAACCACCCGTAAACTTGAATACGGGATAAGCATTCATCCCCGTATGCTTTTTGAAGCATTTGATGCGTTTCGATAAAACCTTTACCAAGTTTAAAGTCAATCGCAGATCTCTGTTTGAAACTCATTTTCCGACCGTTCGTCAAAACACACTGTCACTCTTGGCACTAGAACTCGGCTTCTAATGAAACAAATGTCATAAATAGTTGACACATCACTAATGAAGGTTGCCGCTTTCGACAACAAAAAGATACAACAGGTAGCGCCACTAGTGTCTTCTAAAAGTTCTGTTTCTTTTTGGACAGAGGGTGTATATAGCTTAGAAAGTTTTTGAAACTAAGAGCAGTGAATAGCGTTCCTATTCATGAGAGATTCTAGTACCAGCGACTCACAACATGACCTTGTTAAGACATTTGATACAAATCTACTACAGAAACAGCAGATATAAATATCTCCCATGAGCCATCGAGTTTTCATTCAATGAACAAACTGTATCTACCTGTTTTCTTAGTACAAGAAATGTATTAAGCGTATACAGAGCAGGCATTTTAATCTGACCTTCACTGCCTACTCTCAGAATCAAGTATGCATTTTGGGGATGAAGTCTGAGATACGATTTTATTACTCTCTAAACAGAGAACAGACAAAGACATCCTTATAGTAACTGGCGGTGGCTAATGCAACAAAGTGCACCTACAGTACACTTAGACGAGCACACAAAAAAGATTATGTTTTATTCGTAAGTGGAATAAGAATTACAGCTTAACTATGAAAATGGCACTTTTGTGTGCGTTAAATTTTAACAAACAGCAATTGAAATGAGACCAAGGGGTATCGAAGCAAAAAAAGTACAACACTGCTGCATTTTTAATCATATCCTTGAATTAGAATTACCAGGAAACAGGATGAGGAATTTAATGTTTATGTTGAAGAAAAAAATTCATGATAATACGGAAATAACAAGCCAATATAATACTTTCATTAAAAATCGAAACCTCGTTACTCAATGTAATGCTAAGAGTTTTCAAATGCGATGGATTTCGAAATAATTACAAAAAATAAAATAACGCTTATTGGTTTTGAAAATCATTCCGCCTCGAATCCAACGTTTATTTTTTTTAAAGCAGTTATATAAAAAATGAGCGTGCATCACCCAATAATACTAAAAACACCCCAGCTGCATCATTCGTGGAGTGATTTCATATCGTTATCTTGATGGTGGATTCTCTTTAATGATCGCCAGTAGATGCTGCACGAACCAAGCAGGAAACCACATAAAAATAATTGAAACCACAAAGAACGATAATAAATAAACAATCCAAAAAATGCCAAATGCAGGCGTTTTTTTACCCTCGCTGTGTACAAGTATGGGATAAAAACAAACATACCTTACTGATGAAAAAAAATCTAATGATCAAAGGAAAACACTTTTCAATCAAAAATATTTATTCCCTTCTTTGATTAACTACGAAGACAGTTCTAAGACTGTATAGAAATCTCCATTCCATTTACTTGACAATGATTAGATCTAAAACCACGTGTTTGTTAGAATAAAATAGCGTTCCTGATCTACTCCATTAGATCATCAACCCTTTGTTTACAATTTTTGTTGTTAACTCACTCACACATTTTAATAAATGACAAAGCTTCTGGGAATAGATTACAGTTTATCTTGTATTTTCGTTGTTGCCAACTTCGAATTAGAATAGTACAGGTAACCCTCGTATAACGCGGATGTTAGGTTCCATAGAAATGTCGCGTTATATAAATCGCGTTATGCGAAACTCAGATCACATAGAAGAAGTAAGGTAAGGTTCCGAAATCGTTTTTTTTTAAATATATATATATATATATATAAACAAAGACATACCCAACAAAAATATATGTGAAAGGTTACTACAATTTGCAGACCGCGTTATATCGAAACCGTGTATAAGTACCGCGTTATACGAGGATTACCTGTATTTGCTTCTTTGGCAGGAACTAAAAAATACGTATACTATACCAGAACGAATTTTCATCTCTCATTCCATTAAGTTATCAGGTACATACAGTAAAGAGAATAATTCTTTGTAACAAGTGCCATGGAATAACGAGATATTCCTGAATTCACTCAAGGAAGCCTATAAGTACATTTAGTACCGTGAGTTAGGTAATTCAAAGAGTCTTCTCTAGAGACCGAATGCGGAACTTTTCCCAAGCTACTTTAGGCCTCCTATAAGCAGGATTGTGGTCTTACACATAGCGATGAAATACATCGATCACCTAAAAATTAAAATATCCATGCCGACGATGGGGTTCAAACCCACAGCCTGTTGATTGAAGATCCGATACGGTATCCACTCGGCCAACAAGGATCAAAATTAGGATCACTTAAATTTTTTTAGTCTCAGTTGGAATTTGAAGACAAAATCCTGGACATATGCCCAAAATGACCAGTTTCAACTTTTGTAATAATTAAATGTGTCGTAATAAAAATAAACACGCGGTTTTATTTTTTACTGTATAATCACTTTCTTACCTATTTACTGTAAAACTTTGGGGGAAATTTTAAACACTAGTTCTCTTGTCCATCACAGAGTCGGACAGGAAAATGGAAAACTACGAAGATGTTTGGTGAAGGGATATTAAAACTTCGTTAATCATTTTAGAGTTTGAAAAGGATCCCAGTTTCTGCATAATATTTTAATTCTACATATTATGAAAAACTAGATACATTTTTTCCTCTCTCGTAAACCGTATTAAAGTCCTGAATTGCTTATTGAAAATTTATCATTTTTTGAAAACATTAAACACGCCATTTTTAAGCAGAGTACCAACATTGCAACATGGAATAAGAACTAGCAATAGCTAAAATCGCTGTACATTTTCTAGAAACAGAGTAAAATATTTTGTCTACTTGGAAAAACCTTTGCAAAAAATAAAGAAAAGAAAAAAAAAGATTCACACGAAGCGATGCAGCGAGAGAAAATTACAACGATCAAATATTAATGGACATATAATCCCAGCCACCAAGGTTAATGGAGGATACTTTTATACAGATTATTTGGCGAACGAGATGTTTTAAAGTTGCCAGGAGGTGGCAAATCTTCAAAAATCAATAGTAACGAGAAATAAATACTTCATATTGAACGAAGTTGGAGATGGATTGAAGAACGCGACAAAGAGTAGAGAGAAAGATTGCATTTTGCCATTTGCTTTTCTTTAAAAAAGCCTTTTCAAAGAATGCGAGAATTGCGAATTTCGGTATATATTTTCGTGTTCTACAAACTCCATAATAATTAATACATTATTCTCGCTGTGCTATACAATTTTGTTTTTAAACACGCACTCAAAAGATTTGGAGAAAAAGTACAATATAGGAAAAGATATTAACGAGATTTTAAGAAAACTAATCCTCAGAATGTCAGAGTAGATCCTAGACAGTGTGAGGAACTTTCTTCATCATTCTTTTATTCAAAAGAACGACAACTAAAATTCATGAAAATCTTTCATGTTGTTGTTTAAATATGAATGTGTATATAGGCTAATGAAGTAGAGGTTAAACCTTGCAATACAGAACACTGGAGTTAAGTGAAATTATAAAGCACGACTGCACATTCGAACTTTCTTAGATCTGTCACAGCTTGTGATATCACGTGTCGTCTACCTACCCGAATCTCTCCTGTGCACGCAATACAGTAACACTGTGGTTTCGAATGCTATTGATGTGCGTAAGGTCTGGTGGAAATGTTTCAATACACGAACAGAATTGTTGACTGAAAAATCTCTCATTTGCAGTGCTTAACAGTATACTAATACGTGCAATTTTGTCCATAGTTTGATATGAGTGAACTACCCCCAGATATCAGACCAATTCTTAAGTAACGCTTAATTTATATCACCTATACAGCGACTTCTGCCATCTCGAAATATTCGGAGATCTACTCTAATGAAAATTATAGACACACCAAAGAACTTCAGTTCTCATGTGAGTCATTGCATTGGACCCATGCTACAGAAAATCATTAGGGGAGGAAGGAAAGTTAGTGGTGGCACCATCTGTTATCACACATACACAGTATCACACACCAAGACCTCCTACAACCCTCCCTCGGGTGCAATAACAGGTATATTTGTCTGGACATCGCACTATCCAAGTGAAAGATGTGATTGATGATCAACAGATTACAAACAGGTCTCTATTACCCTCCAGTCATTTACTAATTGACTTCAATATAATTTTATTTGCTTTATTGCTCATAGATTGCCAGATGTGTGGGATAAAATGCAAAGGAAAAGCTGAGGAATATTTATATCATGTGCCCACGCAATGCAGAAAGAATCAATCGTAAAATGCACAGATTAATATACAGAACAGAATTCTGTAAAATTATTCACACACGCATGCAACTTGTAATTTTATTAGCCATGTTTATGATTTATTAATTACAGGTACCCAATCTAATAAGCGTTTTATTAGATGTGTATGTGGGGAAGAGAAAAATTAGGCTATTATTTTGTGAAGGGTAGGCGTATCCTCACTCTCATCATTTACGATAATGGACAGTGCTGGCTGTGCTATGGAATGCAAAATCCAATTCAGTTGTCATTAGGGGAATGTATAAATCGTATGTCGAATTGCACTTCCCTAGTTCCACAAAAGGTGGTCAGCCATACGCCCCGATGTATCCTATGTCCTCAGTGATGTTGAGTTCTCAAGGCAAGGATAAACTGGCGGAAAAACCTTACTGTCCCAAGACTGGCTAACTTGGCTATGGCTGGGGAAGATCCTTCAACTCCTCACATCATCAACGGGAATCGAACCTGGGACACTCCTTCCACAGGCATATGGTTGCGAAGCGCACAGCCACTAGGCTAACCTCGCGGACTTTTGTTACTAATATTTAAGAATAAAAAAATCAATGTTTCTGGGATTAATCAGATCTAAGAATTCCAGACTTGCATATACAGTAGCGAGTATTTTACAGTTTTATTGTTCAAGGAGATACCTTTGTACTAAGATAATGATCGCTAGCAAGAGCACAGAGCTAGGAATTTTGTTGTTCGTTCGTCATCACTTTATACATTGTATTAACTTCAACTAGCTTTGCTAAAAATACGGCAGTTAACTACAGTTCGTTCCTGACTTCGGGTAACAAGGCATTTTTATTCGTTCAGGGAAAAACATGTGTATTTTTTTGACTAAACGAGCTACCGAAAGCAAACATTCAGTTTTTTTTTTGCCCAAATAAACCACCATTAAAATGTTTCGTTGGGTGATTACGTTTGCGCAAAAACGTAGATCAATTCGATGCCTGGAGTAAAAGCTCATTACATTCCTTCTTCCTATTAAATATAGGAAGAAGGAATTCCTATTAAGAGTATAAGTGAATGGACATAGAAGGAAAAAAACTTCCCTGCATGTACATTCCCTTACATTCTCAGTGCGGATATATATTTTTTTTTTTTTACATTATATTCTGCAATTTTGCTTGTACAGCTATCAGTTATAAAAAGACGAATTAAAAACGCCCACCAATGGCGGCCGGTGAATATTTTAAGTGGGGGCGCTGCATATATACAATAATAAAAAAAAATTTTTCCTAATACGTAACCAATTTATCAATAAATAAATTTACATATTAAAAAACTGCTTTATTAAAAATATTTCACCCTCATCACGAACAAACACCAATAATAAAAGTTTCGTATCTCACAGAAATAACGCACGCATGCATATAATTTATCTGTAAGCGACACTGCCCAAACTAGCTGCAATTGGCCGAACGTGATAATTCTGACACTGCGTTAGATGGCAGTGCATTTGTTTCGTAATCTAAAGCGCTAATCGAACAATTCCAATATTAATTGGAATTAATTGGAATACTGACGCCTACTAAAAATTTTGGGTTAATGAACTGTTGGTTTCATGGATTAACAACATGCAAAAACAGAAGCACATTTTCCACTGTAATAAAACAGTTCTTATGGGTTGCTGTTTGATCCTAAAATACTACTCTTAAAACTAATTAATACGATAATATTTTTGCAATTAATCTATTTTGGGGAAAAAGTTTAATAAAGAGATGAGCATTGTAAGAATACTATATAAACATTGCTTACTTCAAGTGTTAGAAGGGAGAGAAGATTTCTCTTCTATTACAGTGTCAGCTGTGGTCTCCAAATCGCGGTGAAATAAATTTAAAAATAATTGAGGGGAGTGAAAAGAAAATGACCGTATGCTGGAAGATCTAATTCAAAAGTCTTGACACGGATGATCAGTGATACTCCGAGCAGAATGGATCAACTGAAAATGCTGCAATAAAAGTACATAAATGTGAAATCAAGAAATAAGAAAACCTGTTCCTTACGTAGACGGATATAATGACAAACAAATTGCATCGAGAGAAGAATGAAAGAGGAATTTGTGATTCTCAAGAGAAACTAACTGAACTGAAGGAAGGAGAGATTTTATATATGTTGTTCCCACTCACGAAAGATTTGCAGAACTACACCCCCTGTCCAAAAAGAAACCGAACTTTTCGAAAATAGAAGAAACTAGTCGCGCCACTTGTTGCATCTTTTTTGTTGTCAAAAGCGGCAACTTTCATTAGTGTTGTGTCAACTGTTTACGACATTTGTTTCATTAGAAGCCGAGTTATAGTGCCAAGAGTGACAGTGTGTTTGGACGAACGGTCGGAAAATGAGTTTCAAACAGAGAGCTGCGATTGACTTTTGTGTTAAACTTGGTAAAAGTTTTACCGACACGCATCAAATGCTTCAAAATGCACACGGTGATGAATGCTTATCCCGTACTCAAGTTTACGAGTGCTTTAAGCGATTTCAAAGTAGTTGTGAGACGCTTGAGGGCGACGAAAAGCCGGGCCGTCCAAAAACTGGACTAAGCGAAGATAACATCCGAAAAGTGCGTGATTTCATCAAAGAATACTCGAAATCGTCCATGAGATTGACCGAAGATGAACACAACATTTTTCTGAGAGTTTGGGCCTTCGTAAATTGAATTCGCGATTTGTTCCCCACAAGTTGACCGATGAAGAAAAAATGTATCGAATTGAACACTGCAAAGACCTCAATTAAAACCGCTCGTAAGGACTCAAACTTCCTTGAAACGATCATTACTGGTGATCATTTCAAGTAGACCTCTTCTGGAGACCACCAGAAGAGGGGCATCCGAAAAAACGTCTCTTGGAGAAGTCAAAGGTAAAGATGTACAGTAAGTAAGTAAGGTGCACAGTACATTCTGTACCAAGGCTGGGATAAGGATTTTTTTTCTATTTTTAGCCATTTTATATGTTTTTAATTTATTTTCACATAGTCCGAAACCCGTGCTGTAGAGACCAAAAATGGAACTTTTTCAAACCACTTGAAGCATCCAATAAGCGGGAAGATGGTCTCACAAATGAGACTCATCTTCCACCTCAAGACAATCAAACATCCATGCCCACGGCGGGATTCGAACCCGTAGTCTGCTGGTTGGAGAACGCTAACCACTCGGCCTGTCAGACCAGCAACTAAAATAATAAAACAATATGAAAAAACAATATTGAAATGCTATAAATTTTACATGAATCCTTATAGTCAAGCAATGAATTAGGGGCATGATGATTTCTACTAATCATTTTACATTTGTAAAATATCAGATTGTGATCGGTAAATATAATTAAGGAGCCAAAAAGAGTCATTTAAGAAAAAGCAAGCACAACTGATATTAAGTGGAACCACTATCGAATTTGCTTGAGTCTTGAAGAATGACAAAGTTTTTGTCAAAGCATAGAAAGTTATTTATCGTTTTCTTTCACATATGACTTATCTCCTATAGGAGGTGGTCTTGAATTCGTCCACTGAACAGTTCTGTGCGACTTGTTATGAAGAGATCCTAAGATAACAACACTCACTAGCTAAAAGATCCCAAAACAGGTCCCACATTACTTCATGAATAGTGCATCTGTCCTTGTAACTCAATTCCTGCACTTCTCAATATTTTCGCTAGTTGGAATCGAACAATCTGAAAGTTTGGATCCTGTTTTGTATTTGTATTCCTCCACATGAAAATAGAGAGAAACAAAACATCTGCCCCCCATCATTAATGGAGAACATATCATCATCATTATGCTTTTCAAGGATTTAGGCCTAGCGTGGCCCATTCCGGCCTTAGAAGTCATCGTTGAATCGTTTAAGAGGACGTCCTGGTTTTCTTTTTCCTAATGGCTTGTACTTTAAGGCTTGTTTTGGTAATCTTTCTGTTTTCATTCTTTGAACGCTTTCCATCCATTTATGTTTATATTTTTTAATTTTTTCTATTACTGATTCTTGGTTTAATTACTGTTTTCATAATTTCTTCGTTTTTTTTGTGATCAAATAAAGTATACTTTGCAGTTTTTCTGCTGTTATTAATCTTCGTTTGTCTTTTTGTTTTATTGTCCAGATTTCGCTTCCATACATTAAGACTGGTAGGGCTAATGTATTGTATACTTTTAGCCTGGTTTGTTTTTGAACTAGGTTTGGTTTAAATATAGAGTTAATTACACCTGTTATTTTTAAATATTTTGCAATTTTTACGTTTCTATCTTTTTCATATGTGATCATACATCCTAGGTAGTTAAATGAATTCACCTGATCTAAGATCTTGTTATCTAATACTATTTTAGTTCTTGCTGGATCTTGTCCTTTAAAGGCCATAGTTCTTGATTTTTCTGTTGATATTATCATACCATAATCTTCGGCTATCTCATTTAGATCGAAAATTGCTTTCTGTAAGTTATCTTCAGAATTTGTAATTATTATTTGGTCGCCTGCAAAGAGGAGAGTGTTTAAGTTCACTCTAGGAGGGAGTTCAATAACTTGATGTAAATTTTTACTTCATTTTATTATTATTTCATTTAAGTAGATATTAAAAAGAGTTGCTGAGAGGGGACATCCTGTCGGACCCTTTGGTTTATCTCTCTCGTATATGATAGCTCGTGATTTAATCTTATTTGTATTTGATTATTTTCATATATACTTGTGATAGCTTTTAGGATATTATTTGGGATTTGTCTTTCTTTTAATATGTTAAATAAAATGCTTCTTTTAACTTTGTCAAATACTTTTTTCAAAGTCAATAAATGTAATGTGTGTTTCTAAATTGTATTCTCTTCTTTTCTCTATTAATTTCAGTCAAAAGGGGGGGAGGGTTCTATACATGATCGTCCGATGGAGAACAACAGGGAAAACATTTCAGCTATTTATGAACAATTTTTAGCGAAGACAGCGGCATAGGCAAAGCTGGTGTGGTGAGCATTCACTTGAATAAATTTATACGGAAAAAGAGGTATATGATAGCTCGTGATTTAATCTTATTTGTATTTGATTATTTTCATATATACTTGTGATAGCTTTTAGGATATTATTTGGGATTTGTCTTTCTTTTAATATGTTAAATAAAATGCTTCTTTTAACTTTGTCAAATACTTTTTTCAAAGTCAATAAATGTAATGTGTGTTTCTAAATTGTATTCTCTTCTTTTCTCTATTAATTTCAGTCAAAAGGGGGGGAGGGTTCTATACATGATCGTCCGATGGAGAACAACAGGGAAAACATTTCAGCTATTTATGAATTTTTAGCGAAGACAGCGGCATAGGCAAAGCTGGTGTGGTGAGCATTCACTTGAATAAATTTATACGGAAAAAGAGAAAATAGCCAAAACACTAAACTATCAATATACAAGACCGTGTTAAAACCAATTTTAACTTAGGATCTCAGTGTTGGGTTAGAAATAAAGTAGTTGTTTAAAGACAAATGTTTAGAAAAATTAGACTGAACACATTACGTTAATAGCATCATATTTAAATGAAAGGAACTTGACAATGTTAGCATTTACGGATGTCGAGCAGAGTTAATCTAAGGCAGTATAGTTACTTTAAATAGAATATTTAAAAAGTTCAACTGAAGACATTTGGTTCATCGTTTCAGACTGCACAGCGTGTGCTATAGCAAGTGCCTCAAAAGCAACTTATTCTATCTTCTAGTTGTCATATGTATCTCCCCCAGGAAACTAATATGTAACATTATAAGCAAAGCAGTGAACTTCCGCGAATTTTTTTTAGGATAAAAACCATTAAAAAAAGGTCTGATATATATATATATATATATATATATATATATATATATATATATATATAGAACCCAGCTAAAGTCTTCCATCTTTGACATGTGTTAGAAAGCCTAAGCGAGAAAATGGAAGTAGAGATACCAATCGAAATTTCCTGAATACGGCCATTGTGAGAACGACAATGGCTTCGTCAAAGCATGGACAGATGAGTTACTGCCGTTTTCATTCGTACACACTTAGCTACTCTGCTTCTCCCTTCTTTCGATTATTTCC
The DNA here is from genome assembly GCF_054136105.1 of Typopeltis vanoorti. Taxonomy (NCBI): domain Eukaryota; kingdom Metazoa; phylum Arthropoda; class Arachnida; order Uropygi; family Thelyphonidae; genus Typopeltis; species Typopeltis vanoorti. The sequence goes on along the minus strand of NC_143574.1, from coordinate 3,332,468 downwards.
CCCTGTCATTCACCTTCTATGCCCTCTCTTTCTGCCACGTGCAGGATTGCGTGAGGATGAATACTCCGGAAATATATTTACACTCTACGTGATGATAAAAAAAAAAAAACTCAGAGCCAAGTTTTGTCATCTCTCAGATTCATAAACTCTATTAGTTCGGTTATAGTGCACCTTTGAAACCAGCAAATGACAGTTTTTCTATTAAAATATTCGAAATATATAATTTCACGCTATACGTAAGTAAACAAGAGTCTTCCTCTTGTATACATCCTAATGGATGAGCACTACAAAGAGGTTTTTCAATTCATATGGGAGAGGTACAACAATGAGGTACAAAAATTTGTCTCGTGCATAGATAAAAACGTTCGTGTGTTCGCACTTATCAAAAACTGTTCTTGTTCGAATAGATATTTAGATGGAGTTCCTTTATGAAAATACCGAAAGTCATATGAAATTTGGTCTCAAAAAGAAAACATCCAGGGATTTTTTTTTAAATCCAGAATATCAAAACAAAGAGATAATATATTAACGTTAAAACATCTTCCATTCACTGTATGGAAATGACACTGAGGTTCTGATTAAGTAGTACATTGAAGTCTACTAGGAAGTGACATCCATCATGGTACTGAAAAAAAAAAAAGCTTAAAAATATATTGACTTGAGGGTGCAAGTTAACCTTACAGAGAACTATAAAAACAGTCAAGTAATGAGCTGATTGTGAAAAATATTCGTATGGTGAATTCATATGCATGTGATATATTTGCGTTTTCATTTTGGCAAAAACCCTCGCTCAATGTCATAACAGTAATGAAATCTAGAGCAAGGTTTCGAGGTAATCGAGTCTACACTAAGCATGGTACTTACTGAAAACCCGAAGTACCATGCTTGGCCTAGAGCAGGGTTTCGTTTCCAGGTAATATAACCCTTAGTGCACTCACAGTATTGTTCATAACCTTTCGCGAGAAGGATTGTAATAAAAATTTCTTCAACGTGCTGTTTACATTGGGTCCTATTATCCGCCTTCACTCACAGTGAAGTAAAAGATTGCATGACCCACTACGGTAAACTAAAATTCTACTGGCCTTAAGTAGAATTTTAGTTTACCTTATACATACTTAATCCCTCATAGGAGAGCTCAACCCGCCCTAAGGGAAGGGTCGAGGAACGTGGGGGCCCACACGAATAAATAAATTGTGGAAGTTTCAACTTCTAGATGTCTGTCAAACAGGAAAAGCCATCTTTACCAAACTAGTGCAAAAAAAATTGATTCGGGGAAAGAAATGAATTATTCAAGTGACCAACGTGTTGGTTTTGCGATTATGTTCGAAGCAACTAAGGCTATGAGGTTAGAATATTATGTCTAATTCTGTGCATTTTACAATGTCTTTGGCGGGATGAGTTTCCTAAAGACACTCTGTTTATGAAATGGTATCCATAAGATCGCCAATTTAAAATGCTTAATCAATGCTGTCAGATAAGTAGAGGTCCTTTTGTAAGAAACTTACAAAAAATTATATTTGAAATGCCACTTCATTTGTTAGAACATTTGCATTGTGGGACTGTTCTAACTAAAACAGCATGATTTTTAAAGATATCCCCGTGGAGTTTATTCGAGGTTACACGGCACACAAACACCATTGATCGTCAGGCTAACAGCAAGAAGGTCGTGAATAGCAACAGACTATACCGATGAGTATAGTGGGAACAAGCCAACTGTTAAACCCAGCCACAACAGCAAATATACGAGGAAAAATAGCCATCCACCTCCATAACGACCAATTATGAGACACCAAATGAGAGAAGACCAGTTTTTCCACAACAAGCGAAGCCATTACTGGGCATAAATAAAAGTGCGCAAGGTTAGTTACTGTCGTGCGCGACAATACAACTCCATCTTCAACCTTGGAGGATGATCGATCTGTAGCCGAATTACAGTGTGTTGATAGAATTCTCTAATCTTACTATGTTGATCGATAAGACAATCTTTGTGTACAGCAAGGAACACACAGATAAGAGAATCCTCCTACTTCATCACCATCGGATGGTGCTAACAAATGAATCAGTTCAATCGAGTTGCTCTTTGTAATCTGTTCGACGTACTTAGAGAACCACCACATCTGGCTGCTGACAATGTCACCAATCTTTAACGCTATTAGAAGGAAGTATAGAAGTATTCGCATATGGTTGCATTCTCTGATCAAATAGTTTCAACCTTTCATTTAGAGATTGACGCTGGCCGAATAGTCATGGATTAAATACGAGTATAGAACTACCTATTGCAATACAATATAGCGAAACGAAGGTGATGTAATCTAGTCTTTCAGAAAAACAAACAAATAAAAAAATCTATTGTATCTATGACTCACAAGATTCAATTCTTCAGAATGAGATTTAATCAACTCTTGGACATTATCATTGAAGGGGAGAAAGAAACGAAGGACGTACGAATTGGTCGCCAACACGCGAAATCACGTGCTTTATAGATAAAATTTCCCAACTGTTATACAAGCAAAATAGTTACCACTCTAAAAACTACAATGATCATAAAAGAGAAATTAATTTTCCGACGTGTAATAATAAACAACTCATCCCAGAAGACGGATTGATTACTTACCCTATTATCGGAATGGATTCTCCTTTTTGTGACATGCGCAGAAGTGTCTCGAATCTGTGGGCGTACTATAGCAGACGACATAAATTTTGGCGGTAAAAATTTGGAACATAGTGTACATGGAAGTAGTGTAGTATGCCATTAAAAAATAAATTTGCAAAATGTTTTAAATCGATAACTAAATTATTTTATTTCATCTGGTGAGTGATTTTTTAAAATAGTTAGCCATAAAATGTTTAAAATCTGTAACATTTATTTTTAAGATGTATATAGGCGCACTAATCGAATTTGGGTATCGAAAAAAAATGACGCACTAATCGGGGGCGCATTAATCGAGGGATTACTGTATAAGCTTAAGAAATTCGTGAGGAAGATGTCTGAAAACTCAAAACAGATCAATTAATAATGTCTTCTTTTTTTAAAGTGGGTTACTTGTTTGTTTTCAGACAGAAACTTGCAGCAACAGCTCAATAGACATTTTCCTTTTGCGATAAATAGAAAATCTTTTCCTTTGTGGTTCATAAATTTAATGTCTTTCCCAGAACCTCCCCCCTCGCGTTACAAACGCACAGATACCGGGCGTTGCTTAACCATGAAAGTATTTTTCCTTCGTAAAAACGACTTCCCACTTCTCGGAGATGTAATGGCTGATGCGTTACTATGGTAACCAGAAAGCATCATTTGACGAAATTTTCTCTTCTTCTTCTACATGTGGGAAACGTTGCCTTTCGTTGATGGGCTCTAAAATGGCACGCGCATGAGTAGTTGTGGTGGGGGATGCACTGGAGACAGATAGAAAGAATGGAGAGGAGCAGTATTATGTTGTGTAGGGTTTGGTTGTACCAGTCATAAATTGAATCCCCCTTGGAATTGCAGCATCCTAGAACTCCGCTCTCTTTCCGTCTTTTGTTGCACTGTAGTTAAGTGCCGTTCGTGGATTATAGATCGTTTATGGACAGCAGAGAACCTTGTCGATCAAGTGAACAGATGAACTTCGCCTTCTTTCGGATTGATGAACAATAGAATTTTATTTTATCTTTCAGTAAATATATAAGAATATTTCATGAATTTAATGTTCACTGTAGTACGACATTTTCTCTTCTTATCCTATATTTACATTCACCTTAAATTTTCATTAACATCAAGAAATATTTTCTCGACACTTTCTAACTCACACAAAGCCTAAAGAACACATCCCACCATTCAAAAATTATCAGTCGTTCAACATGAAAGACCACCGATAACAGTAATACAGATTTACAATTACTTATAGTTTCATTTCCCTTGATATCTTCTTCAATAATCATTTTCTTCATTCTGATAATGCTCACGTGACCTACACAAGCAAAACAAGATTGCATTAAATATTTTTCATTATTCTCAGTATCAATTGCTCGATGCGCTTATAGAAAACAAATCACGCATGCTTTGTACAGGAAACCAAATATTATTCTTCTACAAATATTCTTCAAAAACTTGACTTATTCATATCGATCTGAAATTAAGGCCCATAAACACTATTTATCTCAGTGAATAACACTGTCCAACACAATTTTTGCTGACTTTTATATGAGACTTGTTCTTTTACTAATTTGGGTGCGCAGATTTCAAATATCAAACCCATTTTTCTCTATCACATTAGGTTTTTCCTCTATGGCATTTTCCTTTTGCTAATTTGTAAGTTTTTGATAGTTTTAAGGAGGCAGTACTATTTAGAGAATCAAAAAAATCGATTTTTTAATATTATTTTCCGAAAGTATGTACTTTTAAAAATCTGTTCCTAATTTTTTATCAAGAAATTCGAAAAATTCCCGAAGATATAACCTATTATTCAAAGCGGTGCGCAGATCAGAATCGGAGCGCTCACCACTCTCGCTTGTTAGTAAACGTCCTTTATAAATTGGCACGGCTATTTCATTGGAATGAGCAACTAGCCGAATTGCTGAGTCGAGATTTGGATACACAATTTTTTTCTTATTCTTCTTATTATAACCAGAAGTCTGAACTAAACAAAAATAGCAATCATCTAGGTGATTTTTCGGTTCACGCCAAATCATTGGAATGCCAAAAGCTAATTTTTGGCGTTTTCCCTTGCTCCACTGTCGTAAATTTTCTACACATGACTTACACACTTCATTTGGAGCCCATGACTTGTCCTGATCTGTAATTTTTACGTCAAAGTATGAAAAGTACACTTTCTTAACGAAATCAGTGATATTTGTCCTTTGACTGGGAACAGTAAAGCTGCCACAAATGTAGCAGAAGGAATCTACACTATTGACACAATTTCGAGTATTGGACATGATGTATTTTCTTCACTGCCGACTAACATGCAATTAACAAGACAAAAAAAAAACAGAGACTTTATTGAAACGTTATAAGCACTCATTATACTTTCACAATCGATTAACGATTGACTGATTTCGATCGTTCTTTGTCCGCTATAACGCATATAGCGTTCATTTGTTTTAGGCAGTTGTCATCGCCTACTTTTCATCACCTAAATGTATTAGGTCGGTTATCGGCCTCTCTCGCATTCAAAGCGCCAGTACGTGCCGTTGCAGGTTCTTACGCATTTATTCGTTTACTACCAAGCGAGAGCGGTGAGCGCTCCGATTCTGATCTGCGCACCGCTTTGAATAATAGACTATATCTTCGGGAATTTTTCGAATTTCTTGATAAAAAGTTAGGAACAGATTTTTAAAAGTACATACTTTTGGAAAATAATATTAAAAAATCGATTTTTTTGATCCTCTAAATAGTACTGTCTCCTTAAAACTATCAAAAACTTACAAATTAGCAAAAAGAAAATGCCATAGAGGAAAAACCTGACGTGATAGAGAAAAATGGCTTTGATATTTGAAATCAGCGCACCCAAATTAGTAAAAAAAAAGTGTCAGATCATAATCAGCAGAAAAAAATTGATTAATAATATAAAAAACTTTTTTTTATATTATTAATCCTCACTCAGTAATGTCCGCGAAGCAGTCACAAGTAGACATTTGCGCAGTCTCAGCTGCGCATATAAGTTAACCATATTTATAAAACAAGCATTCTGAACAAATTTTTCAATATCATACTAGAAATTAAAATTATGTATGTTTAAGTGAAATTAACATAATACTTTCACATTTTTCATTAAAACTTTTAATGTGCAATTGAACTAAATACAAACCTTGCTTATTTCAGCTCATTAATTTGTTTTAAAATTGGAATTTAATTTTTTGCTACTATTCAGTTCTAAACTAGGATAAATTTATCCTTATTGTCATTTTAAATGGCGTTCCTACCCACTACAATTAGAAAACAGTAACTATCGTGGCCAAGCGACTGAAAACTCAATATTTTCCTCCCATGCCACTTCAAGGCTTCTAAATAAGCAGGGTGGAAAGAATTTTCCCGTCAGCGATATTAAAATTATCTCAAACCGCAAAACTTTGACAAACATCAATGTCACAGTGTAGTTTTACACACTCGGTCACCCAAACCGGAAAGTTACTAATCTAGCAAGTTTTAATGATTTCATAATAATGAAATGACACGTACTTCTCTGCAACAGCAACCTTTCTACTCAGCGATATTCAATGACTATCGACTGTTCCAGCAGATGTTTGAATGTAGATATTGATATCGAGATTATTTTTAAACTGTCGATGCGCATTACATGAGAAATTCGATTGCAAATGTTTCGAAAGCTTAAGACTTAACCATATTTCACCAACAAGTAAATTTACACCCTGTCCAAAAAGAGACCGAACTTTTCGAAAATAGAAGAAACTAGTGGTGCCATCTATTGTGTCTTTTTGTTGTCGAAAGCGGCAACCTTCGTTAGTGTTGTGTCAACTGTTTATGACATTTGTTTCATTAGAAGCCGAGTTATAGTGCCATGAGTGACAGTGTGTTTTGACAAACGGTCGGTCGTCACGATATTCATGACGTACGCGACGAATTCTCGTTATCAATCGCTTCAAAACTTCGAGATAAAACTCACCATTGACCGTTTGGGTAGTCGGAACGAATTCTTTGTGGATAATGCCCTTGGAATCGTAGAAACAAATCAGCATCGTCTTTACTTTTGACTTCTCCAAGCGACTTTTTTTTTCGGATGCCCCTCTTCTGGTGGTCTCCACTCAGCACTCTGGCGCTTTGTTTCGGGCTCATACCCAAAACACCACGTTTCGTCACCAGTAACGATCGTTTCAAGGAAGTTTGAGGCTTTAATGACTTCTTGTAGTGTTCAATTCGATACATTTTTTGGTCGTCGGTCAACTTGTGGGGAACAAATCGCGAATTCAATTTACGAAAGCCCAAACTCTCGGTCAAAATGTGCGCAGTTGATTTTGGAATTCCCAATTCATCTTCAATCAATCTCACGGACGACTTCGGGTTTTCTTTGATGAAATCACGCACTTTTTGGATGTTAACTTCGCTCAGTCCAGTTTTTGAACGGGCCGGCCTTTCGTCAACTTCAAGTGTCTCACGACCACTTTGAAATCGCTTAAACCACTCGTAAACTTGAGTACGGGATAAGCATTCATCCCCGTATGCTTTTTGGTGTAGTTTCATGAAGATCTAAATGTTAACTCATTTCCAAACTACGAAATCTGCTCGATTAACTTTCATATGAATTTCCCAACTTCTTGAGGATCGACAAAATAATAGTCAGTAGGGTAAGAGTTCTAGTTAAATCTTTTAGTTGAAAAGATCTCAGTATCGCTTTCAAGATATTAAGTAGTCGTCAGAATATCGCAACATATGTTCTTTAGTTCGCAAGCCCTGTATTCATATTCCGTGTAGGATGCGAGAAATCTGTGGGCTTTACGAGTGGTGAGTTTGTTGGTCTCATACCAAAATGAGTGCTCTCTCTTCCTCCCGAAACTAGTTTTGATTCAACAAAACAAACGGCTGGATAATACACGCAATTAACTGATACATCACTAATCTCCCGGTACTAGCGCAGTAATTGCCAACGAACCCTGCAGGAATTAAGATCTTCAAGATGCATAATTGAGTGGCCGTTTTACGTCAACTAGTAGCGGCCCTTTCAGACACAATAATATATGCAACTTACTCAATTCCTTTCCAAGTAGTCAACAAATATTAGTTTGCTAAAGCCTTTAGTTCTGAGGATTGTTCTATACTTCATTAACATAAGTAATCCTAACATTTTACGACTAACAAACATTTAATCCTCCCCACAATCGCATAAGAAATTACTTGTATAACCTTTGTCCAATTCACTTTCAGAAAATTGTGGATTTCGATCCCATGTTGCTTATGTAAATATGTTGATCCAATCCCTCTAATTTATATTCCCGTTCATAGAAACACTTTTCTCATCTCACTAATGCATTTATAAGCTCTTTTCAATATTCTCAGTCCCCGTTTTAGGTTTGAGGGTTTTATTTTCGTTGAGTGACATCATCTCTTCGCCATAATCAAATATGGCATCTCTATATCGGCATTTGAATGATGTATGACTCAGATACTGGTAAGAGTTCTCATTACTTTCCCTGTTTATATAATGAAATTGGACCTTAGGCATTCTTTAAAATATGTTTGGTCAATAAAGGAGATTGACAATATCTGACTATTTAGCTTTTCGTGCTGTTAACTGAAGAACATTAAGAGTAAACCAGATTTAATAAATGCAGCAATATGCGAGAAGGGAATTCAATCAAGTTAATCTAAATAACGTTTATTTGAAAAGGAGATAAACCAAGCAGAGAAGAATCAAAGTACCGGCTAACCTAGGCAAATAAATCTTTCATTGTGTTTTATTTTAAATTTACAATACTTAAAATTTTTTGTTGACATGGAAGCGAAGAAAAAAAGTGTTTTAATTTCAATCAATTCGTAGTTTTGGATTTTTGGTCTGCTGGAGAAGCTAATGAAATCATTGTTTACAGTGGAGGTATTAGCATAATGATATAAAAAATACGTTTTGAACCATTGAGTATGATAAATCAAGCTGTGTGTTCTCGAGTTTTCTCCATGCAGAACGTGTGCATGCGTTTCTTGGAAACTATCATTCGAACGAAGAAACTGGGAGACTTCGTGCTATGCATAATAATACAAGTAAGGGGTTTTGTAAAGCATAAACAAAAAATAACGAATCGACCATCGTGTTCTGACATCCTTTCTTAAAATGGAAAATGATAAATGATAGCTAACGTAAAACCCTTAATTAAAATCCCAGCTCGTCATGCTGTGCGAAAATTATCTGGCAGGTACGCTAATAAGCTGTAATTTATATTAATTTTCAGATGCGTTTAAATTCATTAAGCAAGACTTCAAAAACTATCGATGCCTTACTCCAAACAACCTTGTAGTGGAATTCGAAACATTTGGCTTTCAGTCAAACGGAGAAGTTGGAATTGATCAATTAAGTAAAAGACTTAGTGTCCTTACTTCGAAATCAGCATTTCTTTACAGAACTAATGAACGTGCGCGCGCACGCACGCATACATACAAAGCATTTCCTTCTTTTAGAGAACAATGAACATGATCCTCTTAGGAGTTAGTCAGAAACAACTGCAAAACTTGTATATAGGGAATCGGAACGGCCGTGCACCAGCACTCACGACCAAGTGTGAAAGAAGTTTCGCTTTCCACAAGGGTGTTCGACCAAAAAAAAAAAAACAATTCTCCGTTTTTCTTTTGCTGGACAGTCGTGTTCCGAGAACCAATTAAATCTCCCCAAGTCTCACTCCACGCCAACTAAAAACTTTTCCACTCATAGGCAGTAACAAAGGGAGAAATCGCCTTCGCGCACGTGATGTCCAACAAAACAACCACTTAGCTACAATGGTACATTTAAAAAAAAAAAAAAAAATACACTTGTTCCGCACTAGTGCGTCGCTTCAAAGCGCGTGAAATGGTTTCTGATAGGCTATCATCTTTGTTCCATCAAGTGCAAGCATGAATGTGGTTCGACTTAATTAGGGTACTTGCTTTATTCCAAAGTTTTCTTTTATTAAATCCGTAAAAACATTACAAACGAGAAACAAGAATGAATAATCAAGTTCAATCCAGTCTTTTGTAGAACGAGGCAGCAAGTTATTCACATCCAAGTACTCGAGTTATTCTAGTACTTGTATTAGAAAATTTTAATAAATTTCATTAGTAATATATTCCAACCAATAAACAGCTGCTAAATTGAGTTTTTTTGGAAAAACAGCCTACAGTGGTCTAGTATCCCACCCCTCTAAAAAAAAAAAAAACAACAACAATCTCTCTTTGTGAACCAATTGCCCACATGGATACATCAACCGCATTACTTTTTCACTTCTAAGCCAAAGGAGAATCTGTTTATCGCCTGTAATCGGAACTTCAAACGTAGCAAGATGCGGTGTGGAAAAATCCGTTTATGTGTGAAACATTCTATCCAAGAACATCACGTTTCGACTTTCGCAAACGGGGTAAATGTGTAACCTCGATTTATTGCATTTCTACTTCATTTCACGTGCAAGCAAAGCCGACCTGACTTTAACGATCAATGTTATGTAGTTTGCAAGGTCGTTAAGAAACGGCGAATTCTATCTGGTGGGTTTTCACAGAAACTATGAAATTGTAGAATGATTCAACTTGGCACAGGAAATGCGAATATCACATCGAGAAGTTAAAAATCACCAAAAATAACAAAAATCAATTCGAAGAACCGCCTCAGGAATCAAAGGTTAAGAGACTAAAATAAAGCAACGTTACTAGTAAAAAGAGATTGGAAAGATCGAAATTCAATCCCAGTTACTGGTTTAAGGTACGCATGTCTATAGAAGCCTTTAAGACTCAAAAACACACGATTTCATATATCTATGGTGCGCAAGCAGCTTTCAACCCATGGATCGGGGATTCATAGCAACTTTTAAACACAGTAAGATTAGACTGATTTAGATAAGCTTAATAAAATGAATCTATATGAAAGCAAATGGAACTGAATTCCCAAGGACATCAAGACCATGAGAAACACTCACACTGGATATTATATCTAAAAGCGCCATGGATCTCTTTGATCCACGTGATCCAGACCAAATACTCTACAGCTTAATACTGACCATTAACAAAGAATTTTGGTGACTAAGAGATGATCCAAAATTACTACTCAGGATTAATGTACATATCATTGGCGTGTATAAAGGACTTCCTTAGAATCTTAAAAGCGAAAATAATAATCCACGAACCAATACTAAAATTACGATGAAAATTTTCATCGCTCATAACATTTTGGTGTTATTCTTAATCGATTGGTAGCTTTCAATGTTTGTGTTATAAAAGTTAGATAAACATACAAAATATCGCAACTATTTTGAACCAAAATCAGTATTTCATTCTTCACCTAAGCTCACAACAGCTGCGCATCCCCCCCCCTCTCCCTAAGCTAAATCTTATTTGTTTATTTTATTTGTCTTCATATTATTCACGACTGAATACATCTCATAGAGACTTGAATAAACTCATGCTATAGTTTTGACTGTCTAGGATATATGATCAGATTTGATATAGGAAACGTCCTGTGATCTTTCTTTGTTTGCAAATAGGTAGCTAGTTCCTTCTCTGGCCATTCAATGGGGGTATATACATGTATATATATGAGCGCGTGATGGACGTCTTTCTCCCCAAGCTGTTTTAATAATGCAAGTGCATCCAAACGAGTTCTTGAAAGCTTATTCTTTTCCTGCTGTATGCGAACAATATTCTATTGATAGTTTTGCTAAGGTCACAACTGCTTTTCATTTGGTAAACCTTGCCGCGCGCTAATACTGGTGCCTTAGTGCTGATTTTTCTTACCATTCAGCCAGCCTTTACAAGCAACACTTGTAAAGGCTGGCTGAAGCTCACTGGCTAGAGCTACTTTGACTGCGTATGGCCTGTGTTTAAGACGACGTGAAGGGTGCGGGACCTGGAAGATCCTACAACCGAGCAAGTCAAGGTAGCTTTGACTAGACGAGCACGCATCGACCTTCGATACACAAAACAAAGCTCAATTATTGCCGCGCAAGCTTAAGACGTCTTCTGGCTTAAAAAAATAAATGCATGCATTTATTAACAAATAAATTTTACTTCTTTCTCAATTAATGAGCTTGCGCAGCAAGTATGGAGAATACGCCTCTGCTATGTTCAAGTAGGCCGAGAATCCTTTCGCAATTAAGGATCCAACAAGTTGAATACAGCAGCGTAGCTAAGACCACAAGGTGGAGTATCCAAGGATGCTGGAGATGAAACTTCAGTAATAAACTGTACCTCAAAAAGATTATTTGCCGAGATTGTTAACTCGTGATATGAAGGACTAATCCTTAATGGGTAAGACAAAGGTAGTGACAAGAGGTGTTTTAGTGTGTGGGGTGTAGGTCATAAAGGGGTTAGTTATAGAAAAGTGTTCACGTAATCTTGGGAGAAAATTATGGTAGTTTGTTTCCTTGTCAGCTGTAGTCGTTATGAACATATCTTCAACAGGTTTTACAACAGGATGTAAGGGGGAATGTACATACAGTAAATCGGAGGGGAAAAAAACGAAATTCGAAGTAACTAATTTAAATGAAATAGAAAACGATGTAAACTAAATATTAACGCTTTTTTGTTAAAATTCTTGATTCTTAAGAAGCTTGCAATGCGACATTTTAAAGTGTTTGTGGGATCTAGCAGGGGTAGAGGCGCGAATCGCATTTTGAGAAACACTTATTAAGTGTCCCATCTGATTCGGAGCCCAAGAGGTTTCCCTCATTCTCTCTTCTTGATATTTCTAATACTGACTGCCGTAGTACAGCTACCTTGAACAACTAGCTAGACAGAATGATTCCAAAATACCAGTAATAATTGATGCTCAGTAACTATAACGCTTACCTGCAACTGGATTGCAGGTAAGCGTTATAGTTGACATCGATTGCACTCCCCAAAAAATGTCTCCATTTTTCCCAGATCGCACACTGCAAACAATCAATACTTCAGATGGCAAGTGTTTGACGCAATCATAGGTACTATTAAGGGTCAACGACCAAATGAAAAACTGACATGTTAGAGGGCGTAACAAAGATGACAGTGGCAAAACTTGCCAAGCCAATCAGGAATAAGTATTCTCACACACACACACACCTTCCTTATTTGGAACAAGACGAGTAAAAATTATACAATAGAGCAGAAAAGGTTTCAACCATATTAATATTTATTATTCATATTTAAGAAGAAAATGCAATTCATATTTCAAGGAAAAATGAAACGCTGTTAAGCTTTTTCTGAAAATTAGTGAAATATATAGACTGAAAAGAAGCTATCATCAATTATTATTATTATTGGAAAAGTAAACAGACCGATTTGTTCAAAAACGACACACAACATTAATGAGGTCACGCATGATGAATCATTGACCACGATTGTTGTTGCCATCGTCCCTTGGGACCGCTAGAGCCCTCCACTGAGGGATTTTATGTATTTTTTTCACTGTACACCCTCTGTCCAAAAAGAAACTGAACTTTTCGAAAATAGAAAAAAAAAACTAGTGGCGCCACCTATTGTATCTTTTTGGTGTCGAAAGGGAAAACCTTCATTAATGTTGTGTCAACTGTTTATGACATTTGTTTCATTAGAAGCCGAGTTATAGTGCCATGAGTGACAGTGGGTTTTGACGAACGGTCGGTCGTCACGATATTCAATGCGGTACGTGACGAATTCTTGCTTTATCAATCGCTTCAAAACTTCGAGATAAAAATCACCATTGACCGTTTGGCCAGGCAGAACGAATTCTTTGTGGAGGAATCATAGAAACAAATCAGCATTGTCTTTACTCTTGACTTCTCGAAGCGACTTTTTTTTTTTCCGGATGCTCTTCTGGTGGTCTCCACTCAGCACTCTGGCGCTTTGTTTCGGGCTCATACTCAAAACCGTTTCGTCACCAGTAATGATCCTTTCAAGGAAGTTTGAGTCCTTACGAGCAGTTTTAATGAGGTCCTTGCAGTTTTCAATTCGATACATTTTTGGTCGTCGGTCAACTTGTGGGGAACAAATCGCGAATTCCATTTACGAAGGTCCAAACTCTCGATCAAAATGTTCTGTATAGTTGATTTTGGAATCCCTAATTCATCTTCAATCAATCTCAAGGACGATTTCAGGTTTTCTTTGATGAAATAACGCAATTTTTGAATGTTAACATCGCTCAGTCTAGTTTTTGGACGACCTGGCTTTTCGTCGTCCTCAATAGTCTCACGACTACTTTGAAATCGGTTAAACCACCCGTAAACTTGAGTACGGGATAAGCATTCATCACCGTATGCTTTTTGAAGCATTTGATGCGTTTCGGTAAAACCTTTACCAAGTTTAAAGTCAATCGCAGCTCTCTGTTTGAAACTCATTTTCCGACCGTTCGTCAAAACACACTGTCACTCTGACACTCTAACTCGGCTTCTAATGAAACAAATGTCATAAACAGTTGACACAACACTAATGAAGGTTAGAATCGCCTAGAACTTCCAATGAGGGATTTTAGGTATTATATTTTTTGACTGTAGATCCACGTGTGTTCACGGGTCGGTTTGCCTGTTCTAACGGACGAAAAACACGAGTTTCCGGGTGATAAACCGTCTATCTCCGTATGTGACCGGCTAACTCACTTTTAGTGGAAAGAGACCATATAAAGGTTTCTGACGTCATGGTCGGGAATCGAACCCAGGTCTTTCATTGACCACGAATCTTAAGGACTTAACAAAATTTGGTTTCAGTTTACTTAGCACTAGTAGCAACTGTGTTCGTTTGTCATAAAATGAGCGATGCATATTTTGAAGAGAATCAACATCAAAAGGGTCTGTCTGTCGTAAATTTATTTGTTAATTTACAACACAATTTTCATTTCAATTATGTGAAACATTGAACAATGCAACAATTTACTTTATACTAAGTGGTGTAATTACTATAAGGCAAATTTTTATCACAAAAGAAATAAATAGAACATTTCAGTTTGCTATTGAAATTCTTCAAGAACAATTTGATGGCATAGCTGAAAGGGTTTTGAGAAAATGACAGAAAAGGAAAGTTAACATCCACTAGCGGTTAGGTTGGTGAGAAAATAGTTTTATAGAACTAATCAGGTTATGTTATTGGCGGAATTCATGTGTAGATAGAATGGCTTGATCGACCATGGCTAAACTCAATTATCTTAGATCGCACAATTACAGCCGTGAAATAATAATAAAAAAAGCTGATGAGTCACTCGAATGACAGTTAATTATTCAGCAATTAGCGGGTAACCAAACGAAGTCGTTATTCGTCATTAATAAACTGTACCGCCTCAGACTTAATTAGCTGTTTACAAGCGTAATTATTAACTGAAAGGCAATGATAACTAAACCACTTTCAGGTCCTTTCCAACTGAAGAGAATTAGCTAAAGCAATTATGAGATTAATGGTGGGGAAAAAAATAAGATGAGCTCATCCAACCAATGACTGACTTTATTAATCTCTGAGTAATAAATACCGTGATTAAGAAGCCACATATTGGCTTATATGACTAATATAAAAACAATCACACTATCTTTATGTAAACTTCGCCAGAACACACGAAGATTGAAGAATTTAGTCATCATCATGCACATCAAGGATTTAGGCTTAGCGTGGCCTGTTCCGGCTTTAGAAGTCATCGTTGAATCGTTTAAGAGGACGTCCTGGTTTTCTTTTTCCTAATGGCTTGTACTTTAAGGTTTGTTTTGGTAATCTTTCTGTTTTCATTCTTTGAAAGTGTTCCATCCATTTATGTTTATATTTTGAATTTTTTCTATTACTGGTTCTTGGTTTAATTCTTTCATAATATCTTCGTTTCTTTTGTGATCAAATAGGGTATACTTTGCAGTTTTTCTCATAAACTTCATTTCTGCTGTTGTTAATCTTTGTTTGTCTTTTTGTTTTATTGTCCAGATTTCGCTTCCATACATTAAGACCGGTAGGGCTAATGTATTGTATACTTTTAGTCTGGTTTGTTTTTGTACTAAGTTTGGTTTAAATATAGAGTCAATCACACCTGTTATTTTTAAATATTTTGCAATTTTTACGTTTATATCTTTTTCAATTTCATATGTGATCATACATCCTAGGTAGTTAAATGAATTCACCTGATCTAAGATCTTGTTATCTATTACTATCTTAGTTCTTGTTGGATCTTGTCCTTTAAAGGCCATAGTCTTTGATTTTTCCGTTGATATTATCATACCACAATCTTTGGTTATCTCATTTAGATCTAGAATAGCTTTCTGTAAGTTATCTTCAGAATTTGTAATTATTATTTGGTCGTCGGCAAAAAAGGAGAGTGTTGAAGTTCACAGTAGGAGAACGTTTAATACCTTGATGGCAATTTTATTTCATTTTATTATTATTTCATTTAGGTAAATATTAAAAAGAGTTGCTGAGAGGGGACATCCCTGTCGGACCCTTGGAAGAATTTAGTGAAGGTTGTATTATGCAATTGATTACAAAAGATACCAACATTCCAGCGAAGGTTTTCAACGCTTATGTCCATGAGTGTTCTTTGAGATCAGAGAACATTTATGAGAAGAAAATACAGGTCGGTTACTTGAAATAAAATTATCAATGAAAAAAAAAAACGATTTTCTAAAAAAAACTAACAGCACAAACTTGTTGCTTTCACTTCTTGTTAAACTATAAAAAAAGAAATCTGTTTGCAGTATTCGTTACATCATTACAAGCTATGCA
Organism: Typopeltis vanoorti; assembly: GCF_054136105.1. Lineage (NCBI taxonomy): Eukaryota > Metazoa > Arthropoda > Arachnida > Uropygi > Thelyphonidae > Typopeltis > Typopeltis vanoorti. Next base: position 3,316,168 of record NC_143574.1, on the reverse strand, counting down.
ATGTGATTTGGAGTAGAAAAAAAAATATAACACTCCATACAGAAGAATTCTAAAGTTAATTAAGGGAAGTTATCAAGACAAAAATCATACTTAAAATATTCTAAGCAACCTATTAAGCTGTGTTTGCCGATTCATTTTTTTCTTTGCGACAATAACAAGTAACTGGATTATGTAGTGTCAAATCTCTTAAAACGATAGAAAAAATAGACATCACAGAGATCTCGAAACAAATTCATTAAATGAAGTTTTAAAGAGCAGATAACAATAGGATTTCACTGCTTTCATCCACTCCATTTAAAAAAAACATAACGGCGTTTTTATAGAGAACATAATCTTCCTCTTTGAAATTCATTTGATATTTAATTTGATTAGGAGCTTCCCAGTGCATTCACTGCTCACGGTTTGATAGAAAATTCAGCAGTGCGACAAGATAAAAAAAAAAAAAAAAAGGGAGCACTCGTGAAATGAAAATGATTTCTTAAGAAAGTTGACTTTTCTTAATTTATTCAGATAAGAAAAAAAAGTAGCAACTAAATTAAAAAAAAAAAAGTGTCCTTTAAGTTTTTATTTTTGTGGTTAGGAAACAGAACTCGAGAGAATTTATTATCTCCTAATGAATACGCCGTTATTAAAAAAAAAGGTGGGCTAAAAGCAAAACATCTTTACAAAACATGCTATTTGCCAAAGGTGTTTATTCGCACGTGTACGCAATTATCACATTAAGGTAAATGGCAAAATTCGCACTTGTTTGAACGGGGCATTATTAACACTACCTTAGCTGAAAGCCTATTATAAGGACAAGGGATATGAAATAATATTAAACATGCATAAATATTCAAGTAAGATATAATTAAATCTGTAATAAAGGATAAACGTCGCACAGGTAAGATTTCTACAAACAATATGCGAGTTTTCAATAGATTTTGGTCTTTTATATTTGTTGATTTCTTCTTCATTATATTCCGAGGCTTCCTTGATTAACGGGTTTGGATGGTTACTTGTCTTGGTAAAGAACTTCTCAGCTAGATTTATGAGAAAGGAAGAGATATAAGGGATATTAACTTCTCTATGGATCTGAGTGTTTCTTATGAACCAGGGGGCATCCAGAATCATCCTCAGGCACTTATTCTGTAATCTCTGAAGTTTCAGAATGTTTGAATTTGCGGTGTGGCTCCAAGCTGGGGATGCGTAAGTGATAACCGGTCGAATTACCATCTTGTACATTGTTAATTTTGTTTGCGTGCCCAGTTTACTTTGTCTGTTGATCATAGGGTAGAGCTGTGCTAAGATGTTGGATGTCTTTGAGGAAATGTAACTAATATGTTTGCTGAATAGGAGTTTACTATCAAGAATCACTCCAAGATATTTAACTTCAGTCTGCCATGGAATCTTTACTCCCAATAAATAAATATCCTCCATGGTATGGATTTTCTTTCTAGTAAACAGTATGGCTGAGCTTTTCTGGGGATTAACTTGGATCCTCCAGTCTGCCATCCACTTTTCTAAAGTGTGTATGCTAGTTTGTAGTCTTTTAGTTGCCAGTTTTGGGCTCAGTGATCTTGCCATCAGTGCAGTATTATTTGCATATAATGCAGTGAATGTTGGTCTTGGATTCAGAGGGATGTCTGCTACATAGATTGAAAACAGAAGAGGTGCCAGAAGAGATCCTTGAGGTACGCCTGCCGAGATCCTGCGTTTGGTCGAACCCGTTTCGCCTACCTTGACCTGCATATATCTGTCTTTCAGGTAAGAATGTATTACCTTTATTAACCTGACTGGAAAATTAAATTTTATCAGTTTGTAGAGAAGACCTTGATGCCATACTTTAAATTTGAAGGAAATCAGTTTATTTAATTGATATCAATTCTTGAAAAAATTAATATCTTGTGATTTTGACAGGAAGTTAAGGTGTAGTAATGTTTGTTTTATATTTATTGAATATTTGTTTCTACAAATATAAAATATTTGTAGAATCAAATGGGTAAAAAATATTGCATGAAGTTGGTAACGCAAGTTTTCTCCGCATGAAGACTTGGTCCCCCAAACCATCCTTCATCCTATTTGATGTCAACATTAAACGGACAAATTTAGACGAGATTACACAAGCATTTTTTCAAACTGGTATCAGTTCCTTTTAGTTAAATGTATGTCAGTCAGAAGAAAGCATACAATACAGTCCTGGGAGGCAATATTAAAAATTGAAAATTATTAAATATGAATGGCGAAAAAGAAAGAATACTGCTTGGTTAGAACGAGGTTCGTAATTCCAACTGTAGCTATTTTTCAAGATCAAGATATGCACGGTTGCAAGCAAGTAATATGCTTCAACGTGTGATAAGAATTAAGCATTTTCTTTTCTCAGTCAAACCATTTTGACATTCAGTGGGTACATTTTATCTTCACCGATAGAACTTCACGATTGCAAATCGCACTGACATAAAAATGGAAATATTTATCATTCAAAGCGACATCCCAACTGACGTCTGTCAACATCGCTGATAGCAGCTTGAAGAAAGTGGTCAACCATTTGATATCTTTAAATCCGGGGTTGGAAATAAGTCGATCATGGCAGCAGCAGCAAAAAAACATTTATTGCAATGCCATCTTTTTTTTTTTTTTTTTTTGCATTAACAGCGCAATCTGTCGATTGTACAAGAATACTTCTGTCACTTTACTTTATTGCAGGGGGGGACCACTCTGCAGTATTTGTCTTTTTTTATTTTTTATTCATGGTACTTTATATTAAAGGAGGTATCTCTGCCAGTTTTATTAAATACATAAATTACGTAAAGAAAAATAAAGCATTTATGTTTCATGAAGCGTATTTTATCACATCAAGGTGAACATAAATATAACGTACAGTTACATGAAGCGAGAATGGAATGACAACAGACGTTATAGAGTGCTTTCTTTCCACCCCTCTTGGCCAGCCACATGATATCATTAGGAACCCCTGGGAACTGCAAATATATACACACTCATACATTATTTCTAACTGTTTACGAACAACGTCAGATTAGCGAAAGTTCAAAGTGCCATTTCCCAGAATTTTGAATTTTTTACGTTCAATGCGAAGAGCTTCATAGCATTCTTTGAAGATTTTCAAATTTGAAAGGAATACAAAAATTCCTCACTTATAAAAGTGAGGAATTTTTGTTCTCATTTTCTCAGTTTACCGCAAACCTACCAATACAGGACGTTATTTACATTTCACTTCCTCACACCACATTTCTCAGAAACTTAGTATTGTACACATGTTGAAGAACCGTGCCTCTCTCCTTACAACAGATCAACACGACCTCCAGGAAGAACTATCCCTGATATCCACCAACCTTACCATGAATAGATTTCCTCGAAGACTCGTCCACAAGATACATTTCTCTGAACCCCGACAAAGACAACAAGATGATGTACGTTATATTTCTACCATTGTCATTCCATACTTAGGGACAGTTTCCAATAAGACTGCTAGACTCCTTAGACCACATAAAATAAGAGTGGCCTTTAAACCCACAGAAACGATTAGATAATTCTTAAGATCTCCAAAAGATATCCATCCTTTCTCCAAATACGCTGGAATTTATATCATGCCCTGCTCGTGCGGCTTGAATTACATCGGCTAAACTTCAAGGAGCCTTGAAATTAGGCAAAAAGAATACATAGGTGACGTCAATAATAACAGAGAAGAAAAATCGGGGTTAGCTTTTCATTTCTCAAGAACAAACCATACCATAGAGTGGGATAGAAACACAATTCCTTACATGGAGGAGGACTTCCGCTCCCGAATTTTTAAGGAGGCCACAACAGTTGCCCGCTGTATACAAAACCTTAACAGGAACCAAGGACTAATCTTGCCCGTGATCTGGAAGACCCTTATCAGATCCTTTAACTCGCCAGAACTGAATTATAGTGTTATTTAGGAACGTGTAGAACGTTCCTAAATAACAACACGTGATATCATCCACGCTCTATGAATGTATTGTACGCGCTCTGTTCTTTGTTTAATATGATTGGAATCGGTTGATTATAGTTTGTAACAGTTTTTTACTTTTCAGTGCCGTACATCAGTTATGTACCCTGAAGATGACAACAGACTTAGTTGGTATAACTTAGTTGTTTATTATATGCACTTGATCAATATAATCCCAATAAGTCTTTCCATTCCTCACTTATGTGAGGAGTTTTTGTATTGTCCAATTTTGATCCTGTGGCTAGTAGAAATTTCATCTTCTGAAAAACCAGATTTCTCAGCTTGGATGTGATCCAAATGTTCTGATGGTTGGATGACTACGGTACACGACCCGTCTGGAGAAAATGGAATGGACTGCATGAACAATGAATCTAGTAAGCTACCAGCGAGACTAAAGAAGAAATCTGTCTTTCGTGGAAGACAAAATAAAAGAAATCTTGTTTATTGGATTGAAAGTTGTTTGTAAATAATTCTGAAAAGCTTCTGAGATGCGTTTAGAAATGCCTTTCATATAAGCAATTCGAATTCTCTGATGACCTATTAGCCGGAGAGTAAATTATCCAAGATGTATTGTAATTTGGATGGAAAGTAACCATTAAGTATAGAGTTGTCTTTAATCCACTAATTCCAGTCTTAGAGTGTCCTCAGTAGATCAGATGACGTGCGCTATACGCAAGTCTTGATAATTCCGAATTTTTGTGGAGGGGCGACGTCTTGGAGAATGTATCTTCCGGTGAACGAAGACTTCTTATATAAACAAAAAAGTGAACATAGTCATCGGCTATTTTTACAGATGAATCCAAGAAAAGGAGAGACTCCATTATGTTATTTTTCTAACGTAAATGCTGTTCTACGGAAAAGGTAGTTGATTTTAACTAACAATCTGTATAATTCTTAATTTCAGTATGGCCAAACGTCATGAACCCAAGTGGAGAAACAGGGAGCAGTAAAGACTCGTTCTTCCTAGTGTTCCATGAAATAATTGGGTAACGTTGGTGACATAGAGGATCCACTTTATAAGTAGGATAACCGAAACAATATTAATAATCATAACCGTTACTGATCCCTAATGTAAACATTATCGTGTTGCACATATAAACTAAACCTTTTCTGGATTCTGATATCTCTGAGTGGCATTTTTTGTAGGTAAGACTACTTGCATGATACGGTTCTGTTATTTTTCGCACTCTTGGACATTTCTTCAATAGAGGTATACAAACTGATTTTTTCCATTCCCTAGGCCATGTAGTTGTGATCCAAATTCGTTGACAGAGCTGTTAAAATTTTAATTGCTTCTTCTCCCAGGTCTTTAAGCAGCTCAATGATATTCCATCTCCTCCTGGTGCTTTCTTACTGGATAGATATTGCATTGCTCACCTCATTTCACTCTCCAGTGGTACTGGCTCCTGCATATAATCCTGCTCTTCAAATTTCTCAGTAATTTTGGAGGCCTTTCTGTAAACTGCATACTTGCCATCTTTCTTTGATGTCTGTAACTTCTGTAAGATATCTTTTGTGATTACTTTTCAAAATTGTCACCTCGGCGCTTAACCTCCCTGATATTTTTGAAAAGATCTCTTGTTTTATCTTTCTTGTTTCGGTCTTCTATTTGTTGGCATACCTGGTTAAAGTATTTTTTCCTCGTCTTCTGCCTTGTCGTGAAACTTTAAATGCCGTACTTTTTCTAGCCATCATTTTCCTCCTTTCCTGAGCAGTTTTGATGGCATCTTCTGACAGCCATTGGATTTCATCTTACAAACTGTTGGAATATTCTTCTTTGATTCTGTTTTAATTATATCTTTAATCTCTTCCCAGAGTTCATCTGGTTGTCTTTCACACAAATTGAGTGAGTCGAATCTGTTCTGCATACTAATTTGTATTCGGCCAGTACGTTTTCAAGATTAATCTGCATGTATCGTAGTCACTAATAATTCGTGGTCTGTTCCACAGTCTGCACCTGGAAAGATCTTAATAGCCTGAATTGCACTTCTCCATCTTCTTTGCCCAAGTATAAAGCTCTCTGTCCAAAAAGAAACCGAACTTTTCGAAAATAGAAGAAACTAGTGGCGCCATCTGTTGTATCTTTTTGTTGTCGAAAGCGGCAACTTTCATTAGTGTTGTGTCAACTGTTTATGACATTTGTTTCATTAGAAACAGTTAGTGTCAGGAGTGACAGTGTATTTTGACAAACGGTCGGAAAATGAGTTTCAAACAGAGACCTGCGATTGACTTTTGTGTTAAATTTGGTAAAAGTTTTACCGAAACTCATCAAATGCTTCAAAAAGCATACGGTAATGAATGCTTATCCCGTACTCAAGTTTACGAGTGGTTTAAGCGATTTCAAAGTGGTCGTGAGACGCTTGAGAACGACGAAAAGCTGGGCCGTCCAAAAACTGGACTGAGAGAAGTTAACATCCAAAAAGTGCGTGATTTCATCAAAGAAAACTCGGAATCGTCCGTGAGATTGATTGAAGATGAATTGGGGATTCCAAAGTCAACTGTGCACAACATTTTGACCTAGAGTTTGGACTTTCGTAAATTGAATTCGCGATTTGTTCTCCACAAGTTGACCGACGACCACAGTTTTTTGAGCAAAAACCAAGTTTGTGTGTTGGATCACTCGCCGTATTCACTTGATTTAGCACCCCGTGACTTCTTTCTCTTCCCCCAACTTCATTTGCCGATGAAAGGAAAGCGATACGACACCACTGAAAACGTTCAAGTGGCAGTAACCACGACCCTCAACAGTATACCAAAAACCGATATAAAAAACTCATTTAACGAAATTAATTGACCTTGCCAATCGCTGTATCGAAGCTGAGGGAGAGTATATTGATTGAAATAAATGACTGGAATAATTATAATTGGCCTGTGTTTTATCTTCTAATCAAAAGTTCGGTTTCCTTTTGGACAGAGGGTATAGAGAATTTGATTTCTGTATTGCCCATGGTGATATCCATGTGTAAAATCTCCGTTTGTGTTGTTTAAAATAGAAGTTAGCAAAAAACAAAGAATTCTCTGCCCCAAAACTCAACTCGTCTCTTCCCTGCAGTGTTACGAATACCTAAGTCGACCTGTTATTCCTTGTTCCTCGGTTTCTTCCACTGTTGAGTTGAAGTCTCCGATAAGTAGCCATAAATCTAGCTTTGGTGTTGCATCTATCACTTCTTGTAACTTGCCATAAAATTCTTCTATGTCTTCTTCTGGTGCCTCTGTAGTGGATGCTGCAACCATAGATGGACTTAAGTCTCCTGATGGAAAGGCGGCAATAATAATAGATCTCCACAACTCAATTTTCAGAAGGTATCGTTTCGGTGGAAACATATATAAGGAATACATTTATAATTTCTGATTTTATATAAGGCTAACATCACTTGAGAGACCAAGTTGCTAAATGTATCAGCGATAAGTGCTAGTTGAAAGCACGAAGCGTATATTCCTCAAATTGCGGCAATGTTTATTTTGTCGCTAAACCGATTGTCTTCCCAACTGTCCTAAGTAGTAGATGATCGAAACTCATCTCATTAGCTGAAGGGCGAAAATCCTCTGAACGATTTCGTGAGTTAACTCATTAACAGAAATCAACGTATAGCATGGCAAAGTTTGGATGTGGAAACGCAACTCATTCTTTCAAGTAGAGCGCAGCTAAGTCGCTGACATTTTCAAGTTGTTTATTAAAGCTGAACAAAGATTTTCATTTAGTTTCGTTTCAGTTCATAGCATACAAATATTTCGAATCAATGGACCTGCTACTTTCAAAAATAAAATATTAAATGAATTAAGAACACGTTCTCAATTAAAAATCTTTTTTACAGAAAGATTTTCTTTTATTATAAAAAAAATAAGAAACATTCTTGGCCCGCCTACTATACTATAGATTCAAGAAAGATTGTAAACCTAGTTTACAAACCTAGAGTGAACTCCTCCCCTGCCCCCCTCTGCGTCACTTATATAACTATTGAAGAAGGCACATCTCCCATTGGCCTTCGCCAATTTCATTCTGATATTTTCTTAGCGGAAAATGATTGTTTTCCCTCTTCTTTGTGTTTTAATGGTTCTATTATAATGCAAACATTTTAAGACCTGCTTTTCAAATTTCTATCCTTAATACAATAGCAAAATTATGAGGTGTGCAAGTTTCACATGAGCTACTAACGGAATTCTAGACTTACTTTTATATATATATATATATATATATATATATAGCGAAAAAAAATACGTAAGTTATCAATTTTTATTATATCAATCTTATCCCCACTCATGTTAGATGTTATCCTCACTCATGATGACTCACATGTTTCGCGCCAAGTTGCACGGCAATATCACAAAGTATATTAAAATTTTATACCTATTATAATATGAATAACACATTAAAATAAATTTTTAATTTATTATTCATATTATAAAATGTATTATTTAAATAATTCAACATACGGGCCACATGCCAGGTAAGTATGGTCAACCTTTTATGGACCGCCAAAAATGCAGGTTTGGGCCGCATGCGGCTCGCGGACCGCCGGTTGCTGACTCCTGATTTAGAGGAAAAAACATTAATGGGAAACTTGAAGTTGCAGAAGTGTTTTTTTTTTTTTTTCAAATAACCCTTCAAACTTTTTCGAGGTTTCCAACTTGAAGACAAACACCTTGTGAAGTAGGTTTATAGATATTTGTATGTGTATGTTTCTCCAAACATCTAAAAAACGACAAAAATGACTCAATGGTGAGCAATTCTCATCTTTATAAGAGTACTGGTTTGTCTGAAGGGAAATAAAAACAAAAAAACTTGTCATCTCCGTTCTACTTACACTTTCCAAGTATAATCAGTTTCCAAAACACCAAGTAGTCCTCACTTCAGATGACACACACAGTAGTGTGGTTCCTGGTTCTTCTAACAAGATAATACCGATTTATATGTTTTAGCGGAAGGAAAAATATCGTAATCTCCTTCCTACTAACACTCTCAGAGTAATAAGTTCCCAAAACACCAATAACATACCTTATCTGAATTTCATTCTGCACGCAATTAAGTTGAAATCATAACACAGCAAGCTGATGAGCATGCGCGAGGATAGCGTCACGTCTAATATCAAAGCACGCCTTGCTTGGAATGAAAGTGCACACAGTGGTCCTGCAGACAGCCATTTTAATCAGTCTGCACGATGTTAACATTGTTAACCAATAGCAACTGCTAGTACTTCGAAGATTGACTACTGACACTTTGTTTGCACATGTTCTCACGCTTAAGGTATACCCTACTAACAATGTATAATACAAATCAACTTTTGTGATCTGGTTGGCCGAGTGGAAAGCTAAAAACAAAACACAATAACCAGTTATAATATTAGAAGCATTTCATTTTTAAGGAGACAATGTTTCTATCAAACCTTCTTGTACATGATACTTCTCTGTCAGTGGCATCCTTCATCTATCCCAGGGGATACACGTCTCAGGGAGTTGTAAATGCGTCGCCATTGGCGAGTGAAGTGGCCCGTGGAAAAATTTTATTTTTTTTACCTTTCCTGAGCTACTTCTTAATGCCAGAGTCAAACTCGGTTTGTTTGTCAATGGAATTACAGCACTCAGTCAGAAGTCAAAATCAGTAATCGAGCATCTGCTGAGTGTTTATTTGGGAGTGCTTACTGATATCATACTGCAGTCGATCCTCCTCCCCCTGCTAGCATATGAAAGTCATATTCCTTTTTGAAAGCAAAAGAGAACAAGAAGGTTGAATTAAGAATTTACCACTCTCAGAATAGTTTATTCTGAGAGTGGTAAATTCCATGAACTTCTGAGCATCTTATACTTATACAAGTAAACTTATACAAGAAATTAAAATTTGAAGATATTCATCCTGATCAAAAATTTGAAAATATACCGTAGCTTGGGTTTTTATTTTGTCCTGCACATAAATAAAACAAAGCATCAAATCAATACTTGCAAAATATGTGAAGATCTGATGCCAGATAAGCGTTTATTTATTTTATTGTTTTAGTGAGTTGGGGATGGTGCTGGTGGGGTCATTTTCAATTCAACAGGAAATGCTGATGGTTATCTTGAATAAAACAAAAACGTTCTCCCATCCAACCGTTTTGATATGTTCCACACGACACATAATGTGGACTTCAATATTATTTTGGTAACAAACAATATTATTTATTTATTAGCAATTTCATGCTCTTTCAATTCCATTCGCTTTGCATATTTACGAAGTAACATTAATTGAGAATAACTAAATTTGCAACCTTTTCTAGTATAAATAAAACATCTGTGCATGCTTAAAATATTTACAAGACTATCTTCGAAATTATTAAAAAAAAAAACAAAGAAAATTTTCAACAAAAAAAAACACTTTATACGGTAAACAATTGACGTATATGCGTGCTAAAGGGTATTTCCAATAATGAAAAACATAAAAAGATAAAAGGTTACTACAATATGTAGAGCGTGTTTTTATCGAAATCGCGTTATACAAGTACCGCGTTATACGAGGATTACCTGTATCCGTTTTTCATTAAAAAAATAAACAGTAATAGCTAAATAAACGCAAATACATCAATAAAATGGAAAAAAAAAGTCAGATTAGAAAAAAAAAATATCCTGTATGTAGATAATCCAGAATATTGAAGGAAACTGTAAACTTCTAATTCTCATTAAAGTATTTATATATAACAATTCGGCTTATACAAGAAGAAATCGGGTTTTATTATTATTTAACAAATAATTTAAAGACATAAAATCAACATCTTGGTATAAGTATGAATTTGGGGATATTTCGAGAACTTTATGCTGTTGCCAACACCGATGGACATTAGTGTCCTAGCAGAAGGCGAATAATGAGATTAGATGTATCGAAATGCGGTAAATCTATTTAACAGACTTAAATTCTAATAAGATCATTGCGTTCGAAACAGACAATTCAGTCACAAAACATACGTAATTAACAAACAAAAATGCCGTGTATGTGAGTCGTGTAGCGCAGTGGCCTCCTGCGATGAGTCCTATCGTAGAAGGTATCATAATAAATGCTGAAAGCGTTTTTCAAAAACATCGCTCTTACAAGATAATTACAATCTTGGAAAACAGTATAAATTGAAATCATAAGATGTGTACTGAAATGATCGATACATAAAAAAAAAAAAGTTTCGCAACAGCATCATTTTTATAATGATACGAATCATTACTCCAATAATGGAGCCTAGATCCAATTATTATTATTATTTTTAATGTAAATAATTCAGGAAGGACCGTAAACTGCACGGTATATTTATCGTGGATGTGGTGTAGATTTTTTTTTTTTTTTGAGTATTTATTAACCTTGTTCCAGAGACCAATCATGGAACTTTTCAATGGTAAATGAGACCTTCAATAGCACAGAGCGGTAGAAGTCCCACATCGTGCGATGATGTTCATCTTCCACCTAAAAGATATTCAAACATCCATGGACCACGGCTGAATTCGAACCCGCAAAAAAGAGATTAAGAACATTATTCACTCGGCCACCCAGTCATGGCCATTTTTAATATATACTTTGTTTAAAATTCTGCTATATATTTTGTAACAGGAATTTAAAACATTAAAAATAAAAATAATATATATATATAATTTTGCTTTGATGCCGACTCGAATGGACTGAGGACGGAACCGATAAATTTTAATAGAGATACTGTACTAAATACAAATTTCAGTGAATTCCAGCTACTGCAAAGTAATCAATTGGAATCACTGTGCTAATAAAAATGATTCAACTAAACTTAAACCGAACCCTGTGGAAACCTTGTGTGCGCCTTAAATCTCAAATCCCAGCCAAAGTCTCCAAGCAAAGATGCTTATAGAAGAATGGTCTAATTAGATGTTTACGCAATATGTGGAATGGACCAAAAATGGTCAGATTTAAAGCTGATATTTTTAACAACCAAAATAAGAAAACAGAATAATACAATTTCCATATCAGAATCATATTTACTTCTGAATGGCCCCCTTCTTAACTTGTAACGGTGAATTGGTTCGGGAGTGCTACTGCCCACTCACACAAGTCTTCATTACAAACGCCTTACCTAAAGATGTACGGAATTTTAAGGCATTCACTTTTATCGCCTACGTTTGATGCGTCGGAAAATATATGCAAGGACATTTTTCAATGTTAAACATCTATTATATGATACAAGTTGAATTATACACATTCTGATTTCTTTCGAATTTTTTACGTTTTTCGCAGTTCTGTGTAAGGAAGCTTTCACCTAGAAAACCAAATGATTTTTAAACTGAACATGTTTATCTTGCGAATTTTGTTATCTAAATGGTTAAAATTTAATAAATAGTTGATAGAATTAAAATTAAATACGCTGAATAACAAATTTACTACTGTATATCGAAATCTGTATCAAAATTCAGTGTATCAGTATATATGTGTATCAAAATTAAGAGCAAAAGCGCTTTCAAGATACTGTATGCATCGTCTGTAAAGCCGGATGTTTCCACAGAGGAAGTGCGTCAATTTTTCCTATTGATAATTGTTGGTTATCAACTGGAAAACACAGAAGCCATATTTAACTTTTGCCGGCTTCTAGAAATGAGGCGATGATACATTTAGCGCTGTGCGTTACAGGGACGTTATCCAGGATTCCGACAATAACTATTAGCATGCAGATGTCCGGAAGAAGTGTAAGGGTGACATAAACCATCACCGTGTCACACGAACACGTCCTTTCCCGGCAAGTCATTTAAATGCAAAATCGATTTATGCATTCCTAGCATTACATAATTGCTAAACTAATTCTTTTGAGGGTCATTTCGGCTAATAGCGGCTAAAATCCCCGTCGTCTACCCCCTTAATTAGCACATTTGTCACCTCTTCGTGCATTGTCAAGGCATCCAAGTACGCCACTGCAGAAAGGAAATTGACTACAAAGTGCGCATGCCCAGTACAGTACGCAACAACAACCTTGGCAACAGTTGAAAAGATTCTCGCTACCCCCGGTGTCACCAACGCTACTGGTGGTTATGATGCAAGTTCTTAAAGTAAAATGGTTCTACTAAAGGGTTGTCAAAACCAGCAGGGGCGAAAGCATCCCTTCTATTGACAGGCAGGCGAGCTAGCTCGCGTTTTCCCGTTAGCAGAGCTCATTAAGGTCAGCTGTGACAGAAAAGGTAATTATGCATATCTTTGAAAAGCCTCGCTTAGCTTTTCCTCTTCATTCTTTCCTCACCTAGTACTTCAACAGTTTAATAGTACGAAGGTCTCCATGGGACACATTAATCTTAGTCTGGCTCTATATAGTTGTCCTGCAATTCGACAACGGCAGCGGTATTTTTCCAAGTAGGAAAAGCCGCAAGGGCAGCACGTGGCCTGCCAGGGCATTAAACCTACACGCTACACTAGCCACCCCTCCTCAGCTTAAATTAAAGAACGCCCGCATGAAACGTGTACACAAACGAAAACAGTGGCACGTGTCAAGTGGATGGGAGATGGGAATTCCAGTTCGTTCTCGCTCCCCACCCACGAAACATTGCACACAATAATTCTGCTTTTGGAAGATCGAGATGAGAGTGGAAAGAGCAAGAGGGGAAAAAAAAAAAAAAAAAAAAAAAAAAATCAAAAGCAGCAAGAGCGACATCTTGCTCTTAAATCAGAGCTGGGCGAAGATGGAGACGCCACACACAGCACAGGGCTAAAGAATAGAAATGTAAAAAGAATATAAAATTTTATATATTTTAATTTTCGAAAATTTGTATTTTTTTTTTTTCACAAATTTTTTTATATTCTTTGATGTGATGCATAATTAGCAACCCAATTAGTGACAAGGTAGCTGAATGGCAAACTGATTGTGCTAAGATATAGTACGGATTTTGGATAATTAATTCCATCTAATTATTAATCTAGTTATAATGTATAAAACATATAAAAAAGGGGCAAAATAATTATAAAAAAATTTATATAAAGTTACGCTTTTTCAAAATTACAATGAACTAGTTAGTTTCTAATTTTTTCATTACTAATGTATTTAATATTAGAAATTAATATATTAACTTCAATTTTATTATTATTAGAGCCTTCGTAGTACAGCCAATAATGAAGAGGCCCTTTATTAAAAATCTGAAGTTAATATTTTAACTACAGATTGAAAGAAGTGGATTCGAATTCCATCTAGTATGCGAAGAATATTAATAAGAGGGTTTAAGTGAAGGTGACAGGGTTATCTTATCCCGGAAACTCCACTTTTGTTCCAGCAGAAGTGGCTAGAGAATACTTGTAACTAACAGACATACTATGTAGATAAGATTAACCAAAGGACATTAATTAGGCTTATAAGAAGACAATTTACTTGACCATCACAGGCCTAATATGTATCATTATTTGTAGATAATGTTTACAAAAGTGGATTTTCAATGGTATTTTTATTCATTACAAATGAGAATCTTTAAAAATCGTGTTTATGCAATCAATTATAAAAGATATTATCTTTTGATAATGTAGTCAAGTTTGATGCATTATACATTCATCAATGAAACGCGATGTGGGCTTAGCGATGTGATGAAACTTAGAATAAAGTCGTAAGCTAAGTAGACTAATGTTTTCTCCGCCATTTTGCAATAAATACCTATGTAAATAAATATATGATATAAAATAAAAATTAGGATCTGGCTGTCGTCTATTATAAGATTCGTCTTTTTTATTTTTTAATTATCCTAGATACCAAACTTTTCTTTACATAAAAATACAATACGTATTTTTAAGTAAAGATACTGCATCATCTTTCAAAACCAAATTTATGTTGTTAAGGTATTTCAGATGGCGTACCAACAAACTATTGTCCCGCAAACAACTATTTTGCATGGAAGGATTTGCACACCAAACACCTGCTTATACTTTGGATTTTTGGCGTCAACCTTTCTTTATATATTCGATTATTAAATATGAATATTTTTGATTTAATCCATTAAAATAAGAACGGCTCAATTTAGTTTAAAATCTGAACATATACTGAAAACGTAAATTTGTGTAAAACAAACAAAGACGAATATTTGATTGTCTAAAAAGGGGTCGAATTTGTGCCAATAGAAATGCATATGTTGGTGCTAAATCCATGTTGGATTTAGCACCAACATATGCATTTCTATTTGACTATGGGGATGACTACAGACTATGATTATATCCAAAGTTTAACTTGGGAATAGCTGATACCAGTTAGCACAAAGTGGTCACATTTTGTACTAATCGCATCTAAAAAAAAAAAAGAAAATAGCATCAATGCTTACAAATGAATTATCCTTTTTGGTAAAACATCTCTGAAGATTATGGAAAGATTATAGGTTATAAAATTTGCTAAAGAAGGGCAGATAACTACGTTTCGAAGTTGGAAACGTAGTTCAAATGAACAGTCAGAAATATTTATTCGGAAACATTTCATTCATTAATTTTTTTAATTTCCTGTGGTTATTTTGTGCCATTCTGATGCATGTATACAGATTCCAGTATTTGTTTATACAGGGTGTCCCAAAATTCACGCAAGATTTAAATTTAGCGCCATTTGTGCGGTAAAGTGTTGCCAACGAGAAAAAAAAGACAGCGTGACAGCTGACAGTTCAGGGTTATTAAAAATGGAGCGATACACGAAAGAACAACGCATTTTCATTGTTGAGCAATATTTTAAAAATAATGAAGGTTTGGCAGCTACAGTTCGCAATTTTCGTACAAAATATGTTCGGAATAGTGATTTAACTTCAACTGTGAAAAGATTAATTAAAAAATTCAAGGAAACTGGATCAATTAGTGATCTTATACACTCTGGCCGTCCTTCAACAGAAAACATCGAAGCAGTTCGTGAGAGTGTTGCTGAGAGTCCAGGAACGTCAATTCGGCACCGTGGTCTTGAATTGGGCATTTCGAGAAGCTCTCTACAGCGTATTCTCACGAAAGATTTGCATCTTTATGCTTACAGAGTTCAATTGACTCAAGAACTGAAGCCTACTGACCACGCGCAGCGAAGAAAGCTCGTTGAATGGATTATGGAACAACAACAAGTGGATGCTTATTTTTCGAACAAAATCATCTTCAGCGATGAGGCTCATTTTCATCTTGATGGCTTCGTTAATCGATAAAATTGTCGCATTTGGGGTTCAGAAAATCCACGAGTGATTGTTGAGAAACAAATGCATCCACAACATGTCACTGTTTGGTGCGGATTTTGGGCTGGAGGCATCATCGGTCCATTCTTCTTCGAAAATGCGGCTTGTAAGGCAAACAGTTAATGGTGCTCGCAATCGCGACATGATAATCCAGTTTTTGGTGCCTAAATTGCAAGATAGGGATGTGGACAACATGTGGTTTCAACAAGACGGTGCCACATGCCATACATCCCGAGAAACAATTCAATTACTGCATGAGTCATTTCCTGGTCGTGTAATTTTCCGTTTTGGTGATCAGAATTGGCCGCCCCAGATCATGTGACTTAACGCCGTTGGACTTTTTTCTTTGAGGTTTTTTGAAGTCTAAGGTTTATGCCAACAAGCCCACGCCTTGAAGGAGGAAATTGAGCGCTGTATCAACAAAATTCAGCCACATTTATGCAAAACGGTCATGTAAAATTTCGACAAAAGAGTGTGTACGTGCCAGCAAAGCCGTGGAAGCCATTTACCCGATATGCTATTCCATGCATAACCCTATACTGTATACTTTATGAATCGATAAGAAATTACAATTTTTAATTAAAAACCTGTGTTTTCTATCAAAATTACTTCTTGCATGAATTTTGGGACACCCTGTAATATAAATTTCTTATCGCTCTTAACTGGGATTAAATATCACGAATACTCCAAAAATTATTTTAAGTTAGTCCCCCTTTGACTGTCGTGGAGCCAGATTTAGCTGCATCATTAATTCAGTCAATGATATGATCACCGCCTACATCAGTAATGATCAAATTTGATCACACTCTTGTAGTACGTCATTTTTATATATATTTTTCCGCAGAGAAGATTGATTCAATACTCTCTCCAGCAGATCATCTCTTGTTACTGATACGGTAGTATGATAGCTACTATTCAAAAACGAATCTGCTGACAAGTGTTTCATGCAAAATAATGACATACAGTGGAGTCCGCGCTTAATATAGTTTAAGCAATGAACCGAAACATTAAGCAGAAAAACATCGTTTACATAATTTTATATGCATTTTTGGATTCAAAAGGAGCGAATGTCTTATGCAGAAAACTGTGGTGAATCCTAACCCTCATTTCTCAACAATTGCGTTCTTGGAATGTAAATAAAGCATACGTGTTTTTTTTTTCTTTATACTATTCATCTTTTCCCACTTTTTTCTTTTCTTGTTGCCAGTTAATGGAAAAGATAACTGCTTTTTACATTTTTGAATTAACAATCCACCAGTTTGACCGGTAACTGTATTCCAGTTTTCTTACGATACTCGTGACTCTGGCTACTGTCTTTTTTCCAAAGAAACTTTCCATCTCCCTCCACCACATTCAACAAACCATCACACAGAACAAAACGAATATACAATCCAAAGATCAGTATAAAATAGCAGTAAATCATAATGCAAAAAAAACAAATAAAAAATACATTGCTATTATAAAATACACACACAATACTGAATAAAGCTTTAACAAAGGACAATCGATTTTACATGTTATGTCCGACTTTTTTTTTTTTTTTTTTTTCTGATTACGCACAGCAAAACCCATGCTTGTCTTACCCAACATATCTCGGTCTTCCATAAGTCTTACGACCAAACTCTACGGACGAGCCGGATCGTCTTAAGTGTGATCACGTCAACCAATCACACAGAAGCGCTTTTATACCTCGAAAACTTCACGCGTTGCAAAAACATTACCGAGACGACTGGTGTTACGTATAAGAAGTGGTCTGATCTCTTAAGTCTGGTCGCACGGACGAGCATGCCGGAGCGATGGTAGACGAAGCGAAAACAAAAATCAAAAGAAAGTCCAAGGAGAGCCTTGCCTTAAGAACTTCCGCCGCGAAACAAAATTTCCGTGCAAACGGAGTAGGCCAAAAGTAAAGAAAGGAAAAGAGGAGAAACAAGACAGGAACGACTGCCGCTAAGAGTCGGTCGTAAACATCGAGTAGCAATCGGATGGAGAGCAAGCTCCTCGCGGCTTTTTTTTTTTTTTTTTTCCTCTCTTCAACGATAAACAACGTGCCTGCCAATTGCTTCCTTCCTTCAGTTTTACTTCTGGAACGCAACGCTGCACTTGGAACTTGTTCGACCCATACTGAGTAGGAAAAAAAAAAAAAAAAAAAAAAAAAAAAAAAATTCACGAGTGGATATCGAAGAGGGATAGGCAACGTGTCTATTGATCCCTATCCGGTATATATTGAAAGCAGCTAGACTTAGAAAGCAATGCTAACTTGAAATTTCGATACGTTATTTGCGACAGACAGGGCTACCTACCGTGCAACCTAGCGAACTTTTTTTTTAGAGGTCACATTTATAGGACTTCCAACCGCAATGCAGATTTTTGCCTCAAAGTATATTCAGTAACATATACTGCGTAAAAATCTATTCGAAACCAAATTTAGCGAATTATATCCGTTCCCTATGCTATTTTATTCATACAAAATAAATGGTTTGAAAAAGGTCCATGTTTTGTTCTCTAGAGCAGCTTTAAATGGTTTAATCCCTAGCCTATCACGGTACTAATGTATTGTATTACTTTATTAATATGTATATCCATTGTTAATACATTAGTATAGTAATGTATTGACAATGGACTATAGTAGTAATGCATAATATCAGCGTCATTATGCCCAACTGCGGGCGTTATATGATGAAGTGGTTGTGCTAGAACGCTACAGGATGGAGCATCTCTCCTCCTATAAGGGAAATGCAAGAAGAGTTGGTCCGCTTTTGGTGTGCCGTCTTTTCTACTCCATCACCATACTTGATTCCTTCAATCAAAAGGTCCACTCCACAAGCAGAACTCTTCCGTCCATCTTCTTTTGATGAAATCAAGTATTTTCTTTCACCCGCTTCATCTATAGCACCAGATGGTTTTACCAGCTTCAGCGGGACGACCTGCTTATCTTTCAAGAACTTCGGTCTCTCCTTGGACCTTCAAAAAGATCTTTGACAGTGACTCCCTTCAAGCTATTCTTCGAATGCATTTTTTGCAGAATGTCTAAAAACTTTCCTAGCTTATGAGTCTGAGATTTACTCCGCAAATTCGTTTATTGTCACCCACATCGACGATCCCCATCACTTAAGGATGTATGCCACAGACTGTCCTGTTTTCTTACACTGTAATCGATAAGTATCTTCGCTCTCTTCCAAGCCATATGGGCTACCCAGTGAACACAACTAATGTTATGGCATTCGCCCATGATCTTATAGCCTCTGCTGGAGAAGCTAGTACTAGGCGATCTCTCTCTCAGTATCACACAAGATAGATAGATGCAACCGTTCGTTCAGCAGTCCGTTTCTGGTTATATCTTCCTCATGATGTGTCATTAGCATTTTTCCACGTCACTGTAAACCACGGAAGAGGATTACAGCAACATGAGAGTGAATAAAGAAAATTTCCCTCTCTATTAGAATTGTCTTGCTGCTTCTAGGACTCCATGTATTAAGAATCATTATCGATGTACCTCTAAACGGGGCTTGATGCTTTGTTCATCCAATTATGACTAAGATCTCACTGAACAAAGGATAACAGCAGAGAAATCTGACTCTGTAGTAAAGTCAGGTTGTAGATGCTGCGCGACCAATCAATACCCTCAATGGTTAGAAAATTGCCTGCAAAGAAAACTGTCTACAGAAAAATCAAAACTTGGTGCGTTTGCTTCAAGAGCATCATATCGGGCTAAAACTTACCCCTGGAACTGTATTCTTTAGACATGCATAGTGTCGGTAAAGTTATATGGTCTTACTAAGCTTTGAACTCTCACTAAGATATTACTTTGTTTATGCCTTGCAAGGCGCATTGACGATATGGAGAACTTACCAAAGTATGACTTCTGGATTCACCAAGTCTGGAGTTTGATAGTATAGGATATGGTTGGGACTTGGGCCACTTCTGGCCCTACATGAAGGCCACATGTAGTGATGCATGTTTGTTCGAATTCCTCCAAAAAAATGCCTGTTGCCAATAATCATCTAGGTTGTTTTTCTGTTGAGGTTAAGCTATACACAATCTTGGACGATGGGGAAAGTTTCCCCTCTTGAAAACTCATTTTTCATTTCGTAAAACAAACCAGTCGTGAAGAGATGGAGAGCATAATATGCTCATCTCCAATACCTTAGTTGCTTCGACGTTAATTTTAATACAATAATCCTTGAATATTTTTCCCAACCATAAATCAATGGTGCTTAATATTAGATACACACTAAGATACTAGACTTGATCGGAATAGTCCTTATCGAACTAGAACAAAGGGGAACTAATATAGGGTGTAACAAAATTCACGCAAGAAGTAATTTTGATAGAAAACACAGGTTTTTAATTAAAAATTGTAATTTCTTATTGATTCATAAAGTATACAGTATAGGGTTATGCATGGAATAGCATATCGGGTAAATGGCCTCCACGGCTTTGCTGGCACATACGCACTCTTTTGTCGAAATTTTCCAGGACCGTTTTGCAGAATTTCGTTGATACAGCGCTCAATTTCCTCCTTCAAGGCGTGGGTGGTTGTTGGCATAAACCTTAGACTTCAAAAAACCCAAAGAAAAAAGTCCAACGGCGTTAAGTCACATGATCTGGGCGGCCAATTCTGATCACCAAAACGAGAAATTAATCGACTAGGAAATGACTCATGCAGTAATTGAATTGTTTCTTGGGCTGTATGGCATGTGGCACCGTCTTGTTGAAACCACATGTCGTCCACATCCATATCTTGCAATTTAGGCACAAAAAACTGGATTATCATGTCGCGATAGCGAGCACCATTAACTGTTATTGCCTTACCAGCCACATTTTCGAAGAAGAATGGACCGATGATGCCTCCAGCCCAAATTCCGCACCAAACAGTGACACGTTGTGGATGCATTTGTTTCTCAACAATCACTCGTGGATTTTCTGAACCCCAAATGCGACAATTTTGTCGATTAACGAAGCCATCAAGATGAAAATGAGCCTCATCGCTGAAGATGATTTTGTTCGAAAAATAAGCATCCACTTGTTGTTGTTCCATAATCCGTTCAACGAGCTCTCTTCGCTGCGTGTGGTCAGTAGGCTTCAGTTCTTGAGTCAATTGAACTCTGTAAGCATAAAGATGCAAATCTTTCGTGAGAATACGCTGTAGAGAGCTTCTCGAAATGCCCAATTCAAGACCACGGTGCCGAATTGACGTTCCTGGACTCTCAGCAACACTCTCACGAACTGCTT
This sequence comes from Typopeltis vanoorti, assembly GCF_054136105.1. Taxonomy (NCBI): domain Eukaryota; kingdom Metazoa; phylum Arthropoda; class Arachnida; order Uropygi; family Thelyphonidae; genus Typopeltis; species Typopeltis vanoorti. The sequence goes on along the minus strand of NC_143574.1, from coordinate 3,294,840 downwards.
CGATGTTTTCTGTTGAAGGACGGCCAGAGTGTATAAGATCACTAATTGATCCAGTTTCCTTGAATTTTTTAATTAATCTTTTCACAGGTGATGAAGTTAAATCACTATTCCGACCATATTTTGTACGAAAATTGCGAACTGTAGCTGCCAAACCTTCATTATTTTTAAAATATTGCTCAACAATGAAAATGCGTTCTTTCGTGTAGCGCTCCATTTTTAATAACCCTGAACTGTCAGCTGTCACGCTGTCTTTTTTTTCTCGTTGGCAACACTTTACCGCACAAATGGCGCTAAATTTAAATCTTGCGTGAATTTTGGGACACCCTTGCTTTCTCAAACATCAGTAGGATACGCTAACTTTGTTTGCTTGAACATTTTTTTTTAAAACAAACTCCTTTCAATCCGAAAGGAAATAAAATGCTCAAGTTCTGTTACTTTACTAATGACCTTAGGTTTAAAGGTTAGGGATTCAACGATACTTCAACAGCAGACACCGTGCTAAAAGTCCTTTCATCGGCTGTCAGAACTTTCCTCTTACACTGATTAACAGAGTCACTTTGATGTCCTAATTAAGCAGCACGACGGTGGGTTAAATGCGTGAGCTAGCTATAATCTTTGTTTGCTTGGCTTTCTAGACAGGAGGGTAGCCCGAAGTCTCACTTTAAGAGATTGTAACACAATCAAATGCATTATGTGTACTAGACAGGTTTCTTGGATTTTTTGAGGAAAAAGTTCAGTTTTCTTGCTTTTCTAGACGATTATAAAAATCCAAATAGAATCCAAATCCAAAAAATTAAAAAAGAAGGAAGATAGATGCCTTTGAATTATGGGTTTGGAGACACTAAGAATATCATGGACTGCAAAGCAAACCAATAAATCAGTGATAGAATAAAGCCAGATTTCCCCCTCGAAGCTATGATCATCAAGCAAAAATTGTCCTACTTCGGACATTATGCGAGCAAATGACAGTCTGGAGAAGATGATGCTTGCTAAAGTTGATGGAAGCAGGAAAAGAGGAAGACCAAGAATTAGATGGGTGGATGGAGTTAAAGAAGCAACTGGAGTGCGCTTGTGGGATTTCTGAAAGACATGGTCAGGGACAGATCTGAATGGAGAGTGTATGTTCGTGGAGTCGCTAGGAGTCGAAGCGACTCGATGGAACATAACACACACACACACACACACACACACACAAAGAAAAAAAAACAGCAAAAACCTAGAATAAATGACACCCCTTGGTAACAGCCAACGCTAATTATTCATGCAAGGATTTCTGAACATGTTGTAAAGAGTCAACCTATTCAGACAGTTTCCTCAAGCACACAAACGCATGTGCGAGAACTTCACTGCCCTTTCCATAGTCAAGTGTTTTTATTATTGTATGACATTTGGTAAATGTTATAATTAGACAAACAAAAGTGATGCTAAGGTGAAGAACCTCTTCAATAAGGATGTGCTGTTCACCAATTATTTTTGCAAGCAGTTCGTTCAGAGGCCGATGAGAAATAAAATGTACTTTCCAGTTAAGGAATACCAATTAATCATTGCGTCTAAGATTATGTCTAATTGAATCAGTCTTTCTAAATTCAATTATTTCCGTTACTCGACCATTAACAAGGGTACAGGAACTCTAATTCAACACAGCCCATCTCTCAAGTTTGTGTACGTGCACTTGATACGTACTGAGATTTCTATAAAGTAGCAAATAAAATCTTGCGATATTCAGATACACTGCTGGCCAATAATTACATGGTATCTCAAGAACGATAAGCCGGACGTTATTACGAAGCTAACCACTGACATCGATAAATAATAATGTCACAATCAAACTAAACAAAAAAAACAAAAATTTTTCAGGCTAAATTGCTTGCTCATTTTTTTCTTTATTCAAATGAAAAAAAAAAAATATATATATATATATATATATATATATATTCTAAATAAAATTAACCGTAGGATATTTAGAAACGATGAGAATTAAATTAAGCAAAAATGTCGACCATTTAATTGGCACAACTAAGAGTTCATGCAAAATATGTAAATTTTAACTTGCGAAATACAACAGAACTTTAGTGCACAATTAATTTTGCATGATTGGAATTGCAGGACAAATTCAAATTGCAACTGCGAGAAAATAGAAAAAGTCAGTGTAATAACTTACTTGGGATTAAAAATTGATAGTAATTTAAGCTGGAAACCGCATATCACCGATGTCGTAAATAAAGTAAGGATTATGTTAAACAGACTTTACTACCTAAACAGATTCTTAAATTTAAATATGCTAAAAATATTATAATCTGCCTGGATTCAAAGCACACTACAATATGGTATACTGAGTTGGGGAGGAATCTATCGCACTACTCTGAAACCTTTAGTCTCGACTCAGAATAAAGTAATTAAAATCTTAACTAGAAACAAATAAGGATACTGCAATGTGTAATAAATACACCATACTAAACATACTACCCCTTAGATATTTATACGTCTATAGGGTACTATTATTCACAAAAAACGACAACGAATACGTAAATATCAAACAAGATGCTTTCCTTAGTAGACATAAGGGCCTAAAATATATAGTTCTAAAAGCAAATAAAGAAGCAATACACAAACATTATACTTATTTAGCGACAAAAGTATTCAACACACCACCTTTACCAATAAGAAATGAAACTAACCCAAACAAATACAAAACTCTAATCAAAGAGTATTTATTTTCCCACAGAAATGAGGAAGCTCTGTTCAAAATAATTGTATAAATGATTGGTTTTTAGCATATTTGTATTCAAAGATCCATTCTTATGTGTGAAACGTAAAATTTAAATAGTTTGTTTTTATTTTGTTCCTAATTAATGTTATGCAACTTTCTCCGTACATATTAGTATATCTCCTGCGATTTTATTATGTAATTATATTATAATAATATGTATATTATATGAATGTACATATGTGTATATAATGAAAATACCTTACATACATCTTTGTAACTTCAGGCATATCGTAACCTGGATGAGCTGTTGCTCTTAGGTTACACATAGGATTGTTCAACATATTGTACTATTATAGGAAGCTTACAAATAAACATGATTTTTTTTATTTGAAAAAAAAAAAAAAAAAAAAAAAAAAAAAAAAAAAAAAAATTATATATATATATATATCCTACACGTTCTTTTGACATGCCTATAGTCTCAGCAATTTCACGGACTTGGACTTGCCGGCCATCCAATACCATATCGTGCCCTCGATCAACGATTTCTGGTGTTGTTACACTTTTTTGGACGTCCTTCGCATGGATCATCTTCAAGGCTGGTACGGCCACGTTTAAACTCGGCAGCCCATTTCTTAATTGTCAAAAACGAATGAGAAGAGTGCCCAAAACCTTTTATGAACTTTGAATGAATTTCTTTTGTCGTTCAACCTTCTTTTACAAAGAATTTTATAACGGCACGATACTCAGTTTTATCCATTTCAAGGGATACAGACAACACTTTTGCTTCAGACAGCTGTATAAAACAACCCACTTGGCAGAATGATTTGCAATTTCACATGGATGCTTATGACAGATGTACCAACATAGAAAAAACGTATGTCTACTAGCAACATACGAAAAAACTAAATGAAGAGGCATCGACAACTGGCTTAAAAATAAAAGAAAGATAATGAAAATAAACAGCACGCAAAAGGAGAATCAAAGAAAATGAAGATGGATAGGACATGTCATTACTGGAATGTGACCTCCATCCCTTAGAAAGAGACGGAGAGGAATAGAAGAAAGACGGAAAAAGATGGACACATGTGAAAAATCACACAGCAGGGTCAGATAGAGATCTGCAGTTGAGGCCCTATGCTCCCAATGAATGAAGAGGTATAGATAAGGTATGCTCAAGACGTATTATAAAAATTATTAACCGTGGTTTTGAAATGAAAAATTGAGATCGGAAGATTTCATACGCAATTAATATAATGTAAGTGTTTAGAAAGATGCTACAAACAGTGACATAATTATTCTATAGTCGTCGTATCTTGACTAGTACTTCACACGTTGATTCAGGAACTCTTGTAGGGCAGCCCATTATTAAAAATTCAACCGAGTGTGATTTTAGAAGTGAAAGCAAGATTGTTTATAGGTTTTTATTATTATTTAACTTCCAGAACTCTGGATCAATCTAGCTTAATTCAACTTTAGTGTGAAAGGTCTCAAAAATGCTCCTAGCATCGTACAAGGGTTTTCTGAGGTCTAAGCAAAAACCTCCTCCTTAGATCACAAGGAGACTTCGAAACGGAATTAGGATATAAAAGCAACGACACTATCCTTATCATGTAGGTGTGCCGCCAACTCCACCTCACTTACTGAAGGTCTTAAGAGGTAAAAAAACCGGTTTGCATTGCGAGCTAGGTTCTGTATTTATGTAATTTTGGTTATCTATGACACTAGTGTGCCCAAAACCTGGAGACGCTCTAAGTGATTCAAGAGCGAGTTAAATTAGAACAACGTTTCAGTATTAACTGATGTCCTATTCGCTTAAATAGGAAATTTTGCATTACCAAACATTCTCGAGACCACCAGCTATTTATTCCAGATTCGAGCCAACGATCTCCAGAAAATCAATATATATTTAATAAATTACAGACATGCAGTGTCGCAGGCATCCGTATGAGACAAGGTGAATTAAATTCACAAAAAAGGAAAGAGCACCAAAATAATCTTAGTTCGTTCATGCTTACAACACAACGGTAAGGACACTATGGATTCTGTAGAACATAAATCTCTTAAAAAAAAAAAAGATTGAGCTTTTTAATTTCAATCGCAGCAACTATTGTTAGTAGAAGGCAAAAGATATACAGACAGTTAAAAAAAAAAAAAAAAAAAAAACTAATTGCGTATGTTCTGACCAGTCCGCTGTTTCGGTCGAATAAAAACTAATTTCACACACACGGGAGGGAGATGAGTTGCAGAGGAAGCCTTTGCAACTTATCTGGAGTATATAGCAAGATTAATTCATGAACTAATTAAATCTAGTACTTATGAGTATTCACGTTACTATTTGTTTGACTGACATTCAAATATCACTAATACTGTGCAGTTGCCAGATGCTCCAAAAACAAACACCTATGATTCAACAGTAGTTCTGTCCCTTTAGCGCCCACCACCCTTACAAAATAGTGTTAGATTTCGTTACCATAATTTGAGGATAAGGTGATTACTTATAAGTACACGATGTATGTAAAGCGCATGCTCTCCTGGCTGGTATGTATGAGTGCAGGATCAAAATCCAGTCTCTTCATAATATATCTTTTTTTTTTTTTTTTTTTTTTAATATTCTTTGTTGTTTAGCTGAATGGGATAAGAGAGTGAGTAATAGAGGTTCTGATCAGTTGAACAATCAGACAAGCGATGTTCGCAGCATTTTAATTACTTTTCTTTCGATACAATCTGCCTTATGCTTGGTCCAGGTGTGCAGAAATTGTCATGGACCTTAAGCAATGTAAGAAATGGCTATATTCCCAATTTTGTCAAAAGCTGTTGAATGATACGGCCGGTATAACTTCGAGAAGAAGACAAATCCTGCTTACTGGAGGTCAGAAGTGACTCAAGTTCCATGTGTAGTATCTAGAGCAGGGGCGGTTCGTGCATAAGCACTGCGGAACTGCAGCACCCCAAATTTTTCTCGATATATAAATATATTTATTAATTTATTTATATTTGCTTGTAATATTTAATTTTATCATCAACAATCCTATACAATTCTCTTATTTTGTATAAAAAATAATAAAAATACATCTTGTAGCACTTAGGAGGGCGCTAGCAGCACCGTGTTTACCACAGTGTCATATTGCTACGCGCGCAAGCATATGCACGTCATAGTGAGGTGCGAGCTATTAGCGTAATGCGGCACTGTCCGTCGCGCAGTTCCACTGTTGTTTATATGCAGTTTGCGCCAGTAGTAGAGTGTTCGTAGTGCTTATCGTGTTTACTTCGTCTCTTTAAATATTTGGACATTACAATTAAAGACAACATTTGTTCTAGTTTTTGTTTTAGAACATTATTGGGGTTATGATAAGGGATTTTATTTTTAAGTAATTTTGAATTACGCAACCTGTATAATTTTATCGATATTAAACAATATTTTTTCATGTTTAATTTTTACCATAATTTTGATATTTTATCCAAACACGATTTCAAGCCACGAGCCGCCACTGATCGAGTAGGATCTCGAATTATCTAATACTAATGGACTACATGCTAACCACGTTTGCTGAGTGGAATTCACACAAAAAATTCCTTTAACTCCCCCGTAAGTTAGTCTAGGCTGAATTTCTTAGATTACCTTATGCAACGTAAGAAAATCAAAATTTGGTCGAAATCGATTTAACGATGCCACCTAGATGTCAACGAATGAGGTACATAAAATATGCATCATTTCCATAAATAAAACAGCGTCCACTCATAATTGAAACTGAGCTAAGAAAGCATCTATAACGATATACTCTCACTCGTTTTAAAGTGCATCCCCCACTTGATGCCAGAAGAAAAGTTTCCTCTGAAATTCTCCATAATATGCACAAAAAGAGACCATTGTTGGACAGATAATCAATCGGTGACATCTGGAATTTATTAATTTACTCGTATGTGATAAGTAGCACTTGCCAAGCGATGAATTTGGGACTAATATTCCCCAGCTTCTTTCTACCACACTGCACGACACGGAGAAATTGGTATCTGGGACCCAATGCTGTTAGCTGAATGTTTTGATTTACAGTCAGAGCAACTAGGGCCAGGGTCTGTAAATTGTGTGTGTTCTTTTGGCCGGTTTGTCTGCTTTGCGGAACCACGTGCAATAAATTCATTATAAGTTCAGAGGTCATCATATTATGGCTGAAGTAAATTAAAATAAACCAAACTGGTTTGTAAGACATTAACATCGAAAAGAAGTCCTTATTTTGGGTAATGAACAAGACAAAAAACAGAGGGTTTTAACGTAATCGCTTTCATTTTTGTTTTCAAAAAATTGAAACCTTTTATCCACTAGTTCTAATGTACACAATGAAATCAACGCAGGTTTCATTTTCTTCACACTGTCCGCTAAATGTAGAATTTTCCTGAATCCATCATAATTAACGTTGACCTTACAGTTTCGGACAACATTTCAAAGAAATGTTTCAGCGGTCTGCTGATTCTTAAGTAGACTCATGATTTATCTATTAATTTCGAAGGTCATGTCGCTTTTGTAATAACATAAATCCTTCCCACATATGGAACACCTTTCGTGTCCATATTTAACCCCAGTAATAATTCACAGATTAACGACCAAGCATGATTAATCTGTCTGAACGTAATCCATCATGGGCTCCCAAGAATATTAACTTCTGCGAAAAACGTAACATGCTATCATATTAGCTAGCACGTGACCAGATCTTCCCCACCCACTGACACCCAGGACATTGTATACATCAAGCCTAATTAGACTGGCTTGCCGATATCTAAAGTAGAATTTTTTCTACCCCCCCCCCCCTCCCCAACGTATCACGCTTCCATCAGTACCAGCGAGATATAATGGAACGATCGACGCATCCTGTGGACTATTACGAAGCATCCGATGAAAGAAAAATCATGAATCTGTTCTCTTACTAAGATTGTAAATGCAAGAAAGCCCCGCCACTCAGCGAAGTTATTTGCTACGCACCACCGCCCACGGAGACAGGCTATTGACAGGCAGACGGGGAATATATAGAGAGAGAATGTTGAAAGATATAAAAAATTTACGATAAGATTGCATTTTGCCTGTCTAGTGGAAACTGCAATGAAGAAAATAAATGCCTTCAAGTTAAAACACAAACTCATTAGTTGAACCAACATTTTACTCAACTATTAGAGATTGTCCTTTTCAAATGACACTTTTGCAAGCGATTTATTTATTGTCATTATTCACAAATATAATTAGCTACAAATAAAGCAACGCGTGGTTTTAAAAGTTGTGAACCAAATCTTCATTAGGTACAGCTAGCTGAAGATTATTTATTGACGATAATACAAAATATTATATAAAATGCAAGCAGGACTTATGGAAGTGAGAGGATTGGTTTTCTTTACGGAAATTTGATCTTTTCATCCCACTGAGCAAGCATATCGGTCAGAGAAGGAACATAAAATAGATAGTTAATATCAACAAAATCAAATTATGATTCCCTCATAGGTGAAGACTAGTGATCATGTTCAAAATTATTTTTATCTCTGTAATCTCTAATTGGTCGTCTAGTTAACTTTAACTTCACCTATCTCTATTGATTTTGTCTTCCTCTTTTACTTCCACTTTATTGTGTAGGATATGTTTCCTCTGTTATTTCTTTTTTCGTATTATCAATGCACAATATTTCTGAATTATCTGATTAATAATGCCATTAGCTATTGTTTTTATCTTTAGCTGTTTAAACTTTCATTAAAAAGTCCAAGAAATTTAGAGCATTCTTTTCCAATTCTATAAGGTTGAATATTTTCCAGTTTCACTGGGTTTACAAGATTCTGATCCATATCGAAATAAACGGAAAATATGAGCAAAGACCTATCTAATTTAATTTTTCATATATTGCGAGGTATATTTTATTTCCAGATTTTCTGTAATTCTGTCACTCACTGCATTTCTCCCTAGCGAAATTTCTTTTAATTTCATTTTGGCATCACCAATTCTGCACTCGGGTACATAAAACAATTAACGTCATCTTTAACAGAAAATAAATGCCAAAAAAAAAAAAAAATCACTGACTCACTCTAAAGAACTATGTACCAACTTCAAAACTCATACAAATATCCTATGGACAACACAGGCTTAGGAATTATCAATAAACTAAATCAATTTGGCTGGAGTATTTGTTGGCATTTATTTTCTATAGTATGGCATTACATATTGCAGAAAATTCCACTCTCTGCCTGCAAAATTTCATACTTAGGATTAAAACAGTTCTGCCTACTGTCTTCAGAAAATAAATGTCAGTTATTTTATGTCGAAATAACTGTTCGTTTGCTTTTTTTTTTTTGAGCAGAATATGCGATCTGCTAATCACATCAAAGCGTATGCCAGGTACGCCTCAAAACCCATAATGAAACTCAAAAACACACGCACATTTTATGGATTTCTCAATCAAAAATAAATTAGCAAAATATTTCTGGTTGGGAACTATTTCTATTTTGCTTAATGAATGAAAGAAAGAACTCAAACAAGGCTTTAGCTTTGCATTGAAATAGTGGTAAATATCCGTTTGTTTTATATACCAAGAGAAAATAATGTTTGTGCTTACTGGATAAATACTAATGGGTTTTTATATCCTTGTAATTATTTTAATTACACGCTAATAATTAAAGATGACAGTTTGCAGTTAATTTAAGAGTTATCTTTAACTGCATGTAACTCTGAAGTTTGGCCAAAGTTCAGTGCACTGCTAACAATTTTGTGCGTGTGTGTCTGTACATTAACTTCAAACATTTAATTTTGAATTTACTGTTCAAGTAAATTATGTCAACTTTTCTAACATGGCGCACCTACTTATCAAAAACAAAATATTGCTGCGAATAATAATAGTCATGACTACAATGAACTTTGCTAAATAGTATATATTTATTTCTGGTTTGATATAAATTGGAATGTAAAATACCATGATTAAATAAATAAATTGCTATTCTAATTTTTAACTTCTATCCACGAATGGTCAAAACCGATAGCACATTAGTACTACGGTTTTTTTTACCATACTTTTATAATAAAGCTGATTACCTTTGTAGCAATTAAGGAAAGGATTGAATATGTTTAATTTAACAATTGTGTTGACAATTTTAAAACTGTCAACACACTAGTACTCGTGTCTGTAACGACACGATATAACGCGTGTCTGTACGCATGTGTTCATACACAACAGATAAATAGGGGAATAAAATCACCTAAACGCGAAATCGTCTTAGCTCATATGCGATTTTTTCAAGAGGTGATTGATTTGCGCTATCGAGTGATATACAGCAGAATACTTAATGAAAAACTAAAAATATACAGTGAAAAAATATTATTAGAATGTCAAAATGGATTTAGAAAAGGACACTCTGCAATGGATGCAGCTTTCTGTTTAAAACTACTTATAGAAAAAAGAAGAGAATTTAATTTGGAAACTCATCTTTTGAGTATGGATTACGAAAAAGCATTTGACAAAGTAAAAAAATATATACTGTTTGATATATTACAAAGAATAAATATACCCAATATTTTACTACATGCAAATATTGAATATGTACAAAGATAATGAAATAAAAAGTCGTCTGAAAAACAATCTATAAACCAAGGAGTAAGGGATGCCCTCTGTCTCTAATACTTCTTGATATTTATATTAATGATTATATTAATACAGTGGAACATCTTAAACAACCCAGGTATAGAAATTTCCTGGAATAACAAAATAAATACGCTTTAATTTGCAGATGATCAGGGAATAATATCAGATAAGGAAGACAATCTACAGAGCAATATATAATTTAATAAACATTATAGTAGAACAGTTTGGAATGAAAATTTCCATAGATAAAACTAAAACAATGGCATTTTGTGGACAAACTCCAGTTACAGGTAAAATAGTTATTAATAATAAAATAATAGAACGGATAAATACTTTCACTTATCTTGAATGTGAAATATCACATGAAGGAGAAAAAGACATGAAATTAAAAACTTCAAAATTTTTAGATTATAGGCCTGATAAATAGAACACTCCACCCAAATATAGTACAAAAAGAAACGCGCTTGAAAATATACAATACTTTAGCAGTGCCCACATTATTATATGGCAGTGAAATTTGGGCAATAAACAAACAAGATAAGCAAAGAATAAAAACAAGTGAAATGAGATTTATGAGGAGAACTGCAAAATACACATTATTAGATCAAAAAAGGAATGAAGAGATTTTAAAAGAACTAAAAACAAAATCAATAGAAGAAAAACTAAACAATTATAAACAAAAATGGATTGAACATGAAAATCGAATGGCCAACACCCGACATTCTAAACAAATACTAAAATATAAGCCAATCGGAAAGAGAAGACAGGGTAGACCTCAAAAAATGATATTGGATGGATAATGAGACCGGAATAGACCACTGTGGCCTATACCCGTAATTAGTGTTATGATGATGAGTAATACGAGGTGCACGCCATCAGCTGAAAGTAGTGACTGGCGGAGGAATACACACTCACCCATATAGACTTTTCTCTTACCAAGACTTTTCTCATACAATTTATTGTATTATTATTATTATTTTAATTACTTACGAGACTATACAAGTTTCGAATGTTGCATTAACCCTATTCTTCTTACAAGCTATGTTATTTTTATTACGTGAAATTCTATAAGACAGTGATTTTTATGAACACATACCAGATTATAAGAGAAATGACGGTAAAGATTTAGTAAAAACTTTTTAAAACTTTTTGCTTCTTACTTTCAGACATCGTAAAAATGCTGTCGTACAAGTCGGGGCGGTTCTGTCAATTCAGAGAGAGGGAGGATCCTCAAAACAACGATTCTGGAGGGTAAATGTGGCGAAAGAACGCAATGAAAAAGCGAACTGTTTAATTCCAAATGACAACGATGAACTGCGAGCGAGATGGCAGAAGCAGATTTAACAGTTAACAGATCTGAAGATGAAGTAAGTTTCAGTATAGCTTGTTCGTCAGCTTCATTTTTGACAAAAAAATAACTGAAGCGCGGTTTGTCTGTTTTATAAAATTCCGAGTTTTCGAGAGGAAAACGCTATCCAGAGGTATGAGGAAGATTAACCCACATTCACTTGAAAAGTCCTTAAAGACAGTTCTAGACACGATTTGTATCCAGGTTCGAACCGATGGGCAAAGGTCATGCCTACAACACGAAGTAGTCGCCATGCGATAAAGTGATTGTCTACTCTTCATACTCAAGTTGGTAATAGATACAGATCTTCAGCAACATAAAAATATACTTAATTTCAATGGGAGAGGACTTCAACCTGCAGTAGGTAGAATAGGCTGTTCATCATCATCACAGCATGGATGTCTGAGAAATCTCAGGGTAATGCGTTATTTTCGTCGCTTAATGTGGGGATACTATGTTGCTTGCTGGAGATCTGTAATAATTTGGAGGGAAAGAGTGCAATGTTTGTGTACTGGATCCTTGGATTATCTAGCACGCTGCATACGCAAGGTATACACGATAATTTTACAATCTTTCATGGGTGAGATTCTCGTTAAAAACATTAAACTATGCTATTAAATATGAAACGTAAAAAATGCATTTCAATGCGTTGTATACTCCATTTATGGAGCACACTTTGCTATTTGTTTTAGAAAGGGCTAGATATAGTTGTGTGTCTTAGCGTGTAAAGGATACATTCAATGCTGCGCTATCTTTATGAAGTGTTCGCTGCGGTCGTGAGAGAACTGGTTTCTAGGAAACGCTAGATGAAGACTGCACCAGACGCCGAGTCACCAAAACTTTACACAGCGAGTAGGTTAACGATCGAAAGTACTATAAATATCAATCATGTTAAAAAAAAAAAAACGGTTATAAATTTTTAAATAATAAAGAAACGATCTTTAAGATTTTGGACGGGTCCCAATATTATTTGGAGTACATACGATAAAAAAAAACATGAAAAAATTCAGTATGATAATAAATTATAACAAATATATCAATGTAGTCCTATAGTCCATGCTAAGACACGATTTATGCATCAAGTGTATTTTACTTTCTTTACAAAAAAAAAAAAATCTGTAAAAGACTGATGACTCAAGGTAATATGAATCTTTTTACAAGTAATTGCTTCGAAATCATCTATCTAAAAATCGTTAGTATAGCGAATAACCTCAATAAACGCATTCATCTAATCTCATTCACTCTTTCATTTTGTGAAACATTAAAGATCACTTGATTTCCAACCCTCAGAAGGCGATTAATATCTCGACTAGTAGATATATGCAGGTTTATCTCAGTCGACCTCCCACCACCGTAGCAATCTTGACCATGTTGACTTCCTGTGTAGTTTGGCACGGTCAAGCCTCCTTTAATATCTTCAAACTCGTGTCTCCACATCTACTGCATGTAAAGACTTGTAATCCGGGTATTTACCCGAATGAGTCAGCCTTTTCGATAACAGCAGACTAATGGAGTTAGCAATTTCTGACTCGGAGACTCACGTCTGGGAGCAAAATGACATTGCATTTATGACTCTCCAGAGCTTAGCACAAAGATGATTTCGATTCTTAATAAAACAAATAAGAACGGTCTGCTGGTATTGTTTCTGTTAAATCCAATCAAGAGAAATTTTGTCGCAAATTTAAATAAAGAGAGAAACTGCTTTAAGTATCAGAATTTTGCTTTATAAAAGTAGCTGAAAACCGAAAGCATAACAATCCTTCAATGTCTTAGTTACCTAAACCTAAATTAAAACTAATTAATTAACCAACATCAACAAGTAAAAATAAGAACTGATAATTAGATAACAGCAAACACGGCTCTGACTCGTTACGTGACATGCTGCCATCTCCATGCTTTTCCACAACGATGCATTCTCTTCGACGCTACATGAAGCAGCTACGTTTTCTGCTTTTAACTTTGTGAACAATAAATCACCGATATGAAGAAGGACCAGAAAACTGGGAAAGAGTAACAGTCAGGGACATGGTTGGAATGTAAAGCAAGCACTTGACGGAAGTACTACCACACTAGCAGCGCATTAAAGCTAATGAGAGAAAGCGTACTTTCACAAAAGATGTTTACAAAACTTGAGATGCTGTTTGCAAACAATTGTAGTTGAGTAGCAGTAGCAAATGATGACCACAAAGTTTGAAGTACACTGCAGGTTGTAAAAGTCTGGATAAGGTGTTCAAGTGATGCATAAATTACTCTTTAGAATCCCTATAGTGAATGATGTCAATGTTGTTTGTCACCATTGACTGTCTAGGAAGATTATGGAATGTCCGATCGAGCCATGACACAAATCAATCATTGAACGAAACATGTAAAATAAATTGCTATAATTAAAGAGTTTAATTTCATACGCTAAATGTTCCAAGAAAGAGCACAGACAATGCTTTGCTATCACCAAACTGTGGACCAATGGCAGTCAAGAAGACAGCGTGTACGTTCCACAATGAACACTGTCATTTCATGCTCCTACTGTCGAACAGAGGTTTGTGAAAGTTTAAGTGTAAGATTATTTTCTTCGCCCGATGAAACCATCTCTATTTACTGGAGGCTTGAAGTGGCTTGACAAGGTTCTACAGAACCGTCTTTCCCAATTAACATAACCACACTCAACCTACAATTCTAAATGTGGCATAAGTTTACTTCCATAGATGGGATTGATTGATATCTAAAGGAAAGACGACAAATGGCTGCCATTCATCTGCCTAATTATACCAATACGTCAATTTATACTACGCTGCAATAAATATTGGGACATCCTCTGATGTGGAATGAGACATAGGAGGTAACTTAGTTATGCAAGTGTCTCTGGGGAGGGGTTTATCCGTTCCATATGTTAGTTTCGAGATTGAGAGAGAAACAATATTGTAGATAGTAACAAGGCTCAATTGAAGTTTTAGCCCTCGATGCCTCTGTTTTTCTATTTACAAATACGAATATGTCGTGTTCGAAAGCAAACCTCATGACTATGCAACATTACCTTTCAACGTTGTGCCCATGAATATATATGCATATTTTTGTTATACAGGCAAATGTTTATCCTTCTACCTACCTTTAAGTCGACTCATTTGTGAATAACTAAGTATTCGCACCAAGTACTTAGTGTGAATATTCCCGAAGCAGAATAATTGATGTAGGAATATCTTCACTAACTCCATGCTACTATTCTGCAAAACAGAACTCCGTTTTACTTCTCCAAATCTTAATCAATGGCTCTTTTTTGCTTTCTATAAAATATCGTGGTGAAAATTTCTCTCGAGAAATTTCGCGCAGACTGCCAACATCGAAACGGACGAACTTCTTCAGTTTGGAAAGCCAAAATTAAGTTTAATTTCTGAAATTCATTAAAGTCACGGAATGATCTGGACAAATACCAGTGCTAAAAGCGCAATTTTAAATAGCAAACTTGTCCAGCTAGTTTGAAATAGTTAAATACTAAATATATAAATAAGTTTATTGCTTGGATCAAGATGTTACAGGAAGCAAATTTAAACCCGAAATACAATAATGCTGAATATTCTTTCAATGACTACATATAAATGTTATATGATAGGTTCTCTCTCATTAGGTCAACTTTGTTATTAGGGTACCGAGGAATATCGGTCGCATTTCGTATTAATATGGCACCCGACATCAAATAAAAAGGGCCCCCAATGACTGCCTTAAAGAGAAACACACTTAACTAATACTGCAAATCTTTAATGTTGAGAAAATGTGCACGTGATGGTCAATTAAGTTAACGCCACCACAGTGACGAACATTCCAGCTAACTAGCTCCGGATCACGTACGAAATCCCTAATGATAAGCTCCATTATTAATTCACAGTGGTGAATGAATAGGAGAGGAAATTAAGCACAACTCTGTACTAGTACGTACGATGAAACCAAGTCATTTCCTTACCGATCGAATCTTCTTTGACTGTTCAAACCCTACGTTAAAAAATTCACTCAATTTACCTGAGAAAATTTGGATTACTGTAGAGAGACCTGTGCGAGAATAAAAAAAATCTCACTCTAAACATTCGATTTTATTTAAACTATTTTCCATTAAGCGTAACGTGTTTGCAATTTCATTTCGCATTTTCATTTCCTGTACATTTCGAAGCTTCAAATCAACTAGAGTTGTAACT
The DNA here is from genome assembly GCF_054136105.1 of Typopeltis vanoorti. NCBI lineage: Eukaryota > Metazoa > Arthropoda > Arachnida > Uropygi > Thelyphonidae > Typopeltis > Typopeltis vanoorti. The sequence continues at coordinate 3,278,997 of NC_143574.1, read as the reverse complement.
AGAGTCATCTAGCGGAAACATCAGAAAGCACGCAATCGATGAAACTATCGTTCTCATGAAGAGATGAAAAAAATCCCTCAGGTGACACAGCATCTGATAACGTATGCAAAGAGAGTATGTGCAAAAAGAATACGATCTATCATGAAAATTTTCATATAAATTAGTGAAGCAGCCAAACTTAGAGGTCTAGTAAAGATGCAAATTAATTTCCTTATCCTTACAAGTTAATGTTCGTTTTAGCATGGTTAATATCTTCCGTTTGACCCTTGAAATGTAACTTTCTATCCAATAACTCCAAGATCCTCAGCCTCGATCACGCCAACTTTACGCTTATTAACATTGAATTGAATTCTTTAGATTACAAATCAATTAGGCTACAAAACGTGCGTATTGTGTCCATAAATTTTTAGACAAAAAGAAAATCACCTTCCAGTATACTATGAATGGTTCACATTATGCCTCCTTTGATCTAGACATCGGGAAAACAAATCTTATTAGTCTAGATACCAATGTTTCCAGATGGTGTTCTGCAACTGGGCTTAAAATTTACAATGCAGAATTAACCCTCATCCTATGGCAATTCAAGTTGCCACCCTATGGAAACAAGTCCACGCAACCTGTCATCTCCATCCTTTCGAAAACGCCCATCAACAATCAACTTCTTCGCTACCTAGGGCCATCCAAACAATGATCATTGGTATGGATTCAGTCAGTGATTCTCATTCCATAGTTTCTCTGTCCATCTTAAAAAGTGATCTTTATAACATTCTGCAGTGGAGTGAGAATAATATACTGAACGCCAATGCTACCAAGCATTCCAGTTCCTATTTCTTGTAAGAAAGATCTCGCTGGTCCAGTTAGCATATCCATTCTCCACCCAACAGGCTGCGGGTTCAAACAAGTTGTGATTAACGTTACGTGGGAGATGAATTTAATTTCCCCGGGTTTCTGAATTAAGTAAAAAATAATATATAAAAATCAATAAAAAACAGAAAAACATCCTTAGCCCCATGAACTATAGATGTACAACCTTTCCTAGGTGAGTCACAGACATCGTTCTCTCTTCCACAGAGCCTCTGTAGTTCAGTCGGTATCGATGCCGTTTGGGTCGAATCCCGGGTAAGAGGCAAAGAACCATTTTTTGGCTTTTCGAGTGAATTCATCCCCCAAAAAAGGCCAACTGGTCAGAAGAAAATACGCAATTAACAGACATAATACACTGGTGTCATAGCCATAGTTGCTTCAGCTGTAAATTCAAAACAACCCTATTTTAATAATATTCAGATTTCAAGTAACGGTCAAATTTCTCTTATAAATAAATAAATCAGCTAACGCCTTTTATTCCCTAATAGGGAGTAGGCGAGGCCTTTATACCCTATCTAGCTTTTGGAGATTGAGTGGGCAGTTCAATCTCCATCAGCAGCCAATCAGAGATAGCTGGCCCATGTCTATCACTAATTATAGGCAGCTACTGATGAAGAGACTAGCAACCAAGTGCTGCCATCTCTTGGTGCCTAACCCTAACAGGATATGTTATTGTCTGAAATAATGTGGGTACTACGGTCGATTTTCTAGCATTCCCTGGCACAAACACACTGCATCCAGAGAGAGAGAGAGAGCGATGGTATGGTGAAGGAACAGCCTTCACCATACTATCCTCAAAAAAACTCTTCTGTTCAAAACTACTTGCCTGTACATTATAAATTCCAAATTCGACAAGCCTTGAAAACTATTCTCACTGAATGGTGCATCAAAAACCTTCTTAAAAACCTATCCAAAGAGGGCAGCTGCTTAACAGATGAACCCTCTCTTACAGATTCTCTCCAAAAAACTTTCTTAGAAGTTCTGTTTCTGGTTACAGGTATTTTCATGAGCGCTTTTGAACCAAACTGGTCATCAACATTCTTTAATCTCTCTTTAAACGTATAAAAAATAGCTGCGAATCAAGATACACAGTTCAGTTTCAAACTTCACTTTTTAGCTTCCTTTCATTCCATCCGCTTTTTTCTTTGGAACAGCCTTCACCATACCATTTTCCCAACAACTACCATCTCCAACTGTTCAAGAAACAAAAACAGGTGTCTTCAATCTCTTCCTGGCCATTTGCACAAGCACACGCCACTTTTGTATTATAAGTTTAGAAAGCCTGCGTATGGTTGATATTAAAAAATAATAAAAAAAAAGTGCTCTCTTGTTGGTGTGTACACCCTCCGACCAAAAAGAAAACGAACTTTTCGAAAATAGAAGAAACTAGTGGCGCCACCTGTTGTATCTTTTTTTGTTGTCGAAAGCGGCAACCTTCAATAGTGTTGTGTCAACTGTTTATGACATTTGTTTCATTAGAAGCCGAGTTATAGTGGCAAGAGTGACAGTGTGTTTTGACGAACGGTCGGTCGTCACGATATTCATGACGTACGCGACGAATTCTCGATATCAATCGCTTCAAAACTTCGAGATAAAATTCACCATTGACCGTTTGGCCAGATGGAACGAATTCTTTGGATATTGCCCTTGGAATCAGCATTGTATTTACTTTTGACTCGGCCAAAAGTGGAGACCACCAGATGCCCCTCTTCTGGTGGTCTCCACTCAGCACTCTGCTTCGGGTTCATACTCAAAACACCACATTTCGTTACCAGTAATGATCCTTTCAAGGAAGTTTGAGTCCTTACGAGTGGTTTTAATGAGGTCCTTGCAGTGTTCATTTCGATACATTTTTTGGTCGTCGGTCAACTTGTGGGGAACTCAATCGGGAATTCAATTTACGAAGGCCCAAACTCTCGGTCAAAATGTTGTGCACAGTTGATTTTGGAATCCCCAATTCATCTCCAATCAATCTCACGGACGATTTCTCGATTTCTTTGATGCAATCACGCACTTTTTGGATGTTAACTTCGCTCAGTCCCGTTTTTGGACAGCCCGGCTTTTCGTCGTCCTCAAACGTCTCACGACCACTTTGAAATCGCTTTAATCACTCATAAACTTGAGTACGGGATATGCATCCATCACCTGTATGCTTTTTGAAGCATTTGATGCGTTTCGGTAAAACTTTTACAAGTTTAACACAAAAGTCAATCGGAGTTCTCTGTTTAATACTCATTTTTCGACCGTTCGTCAAAACACAGTCACTCTTGGCACTATAACTCGGCATCTAATGAAACAAATGTCATAAACAGTTGAAACAACACTAATGAAGATTGCCGCTTTCGACAACAAAAAGATACAACAGGTGGCGCCACTAGTTTATTCTATTTTCGAAAAGTTCGGTTTCTTTTTCAACAGAGGGTGTATGTTTGGCTAGTTGAAAACCTTGATATTCATTGGGAACCACATTCGTATGAGCCCAATTAGCTCACTTAAGTAGAAAAGCCTTTATAAACCGACAAGAGGGTACATGTTCGTTATTTTTTATATCAGCCATACACAGACGGTCTCGACCTATGTAATGCATGTGGATTAGATTTAGTTGTGCTGTAACGAAATCTAACCAAGATGGTTCTACTAAAAGGTACTATTTACTACTGATTGCTACAGGGGTGCTTCAATAAGATGCCCGCTAAAAATTCTACAAACAGAGAAGAAAATAAATCGACTCCAAAGATCTTCGTTTAGAAGATCTAGACTTCGTTTCCAGTCTATATTTTATATCCAAACTGTAAATGACCCAAAAATGAAGTAAGTAAACACGCCATGAACTGGAGATTCCAAAGAAAGCAAAACAACTCAGAGAAAGAACTGACGTGTGATTTAGGTTATGGTTTTTCTGACCTTTGAAAGTTCGATTACGAAGTCTGGAAATATTAGGCTAACTAGTGCATGTTTTTCATCAAATAAAGCGAAACGAGATATATTAGGAAGATAACAATACTTTTATAGTGAAAAGAACCTTAATAGCATATTACCAAAGCAGGCTTAAAAAGATTTAAGAGAAAATCAGTCGGATAGAGGGATGGGGGAAAGGATTTGGAGAACATTACAAATACTACCAACGTAACTAATAAATTTATTTCCATTACTATATTTGTATTTCCGATAACTAACAAACTGAAGTAAAATAAAGAAATTACAGGAAGTGTATAGGCATCCTTGTACTTTGTTCGTTAAAGCGCTATTTCTTTAAGTTTAAAATTTCAAAACAAAGTAATCTAAGTCAGTATCCCTATCTACGCACAGAGTTAAAAATATTAATAAACGAATATATGACCAAGAACAACGATAGCCCATTAGGTGATGGAATTTAGTATTTCGGGCATTGCCTTTCTTCACAAAATGTATCTTGCATGCATGTTATTTTATCTGTATATTTTTTTCCCTAATTATGCTAATCTGACTTGGGCGAAATACAGAAAATAAATTGCATCCATTTCATGGATGTACTGTATAGCCAAATATACACGTCACTGATTGCCATAGTTAGTGTACTTTAAGATATTTTTAGAATGTCCAATGTCCATGTTGGAAGTGCAAATAACAGTCTATCGAACCCGAATTGGCAGTTAGTGTGGCCTCTCTTTCAGTTTGATTGCGTCTGAAGTCTAGTTTCAGCAAATCTTACTGAAACTTAATATAAATCTTCTGAGAAACTGTGGATGACAAGTTTTGCACTGATTCAATTAGCTGAATAACAATTATTTTCAGAACGAAGCAGCACACATCTCTTGCATATTGACATGTTCAAACATTAACAAAAGTTTTACTCATCAATATTTTAAGCAATGTCATGATTTAACTAAATCTCATGAGTTAACATTTCCGGTTCATAATGTATCAATTATTGGATCGAAGCTGAAGAGCTATATCTTCTCCCCAGGTAACAAAATCTTCCCCGCTCTTCCTCCATATTTTAAGATAAGATAAAAGCAAAAGCTCGTTTCTTGCCATTTCCAGTACTTTTTCTCTTTTCTAAGCAAGATCGAGCTCTCTTATCCCCCCTTCATTTCTTCCCCGTCCAAAAAGACAGAGAACATCCCTCTAATCCTCAGAGAGTAGTGGATAATCCATCCATTTATCATTACCTTCAACTGCAAGCTCCTCATCCCCTAAGCGCAGGGACAGGTCGACGCAGCCTAGGTAAGCTATGACAACAAGCGCGCACTTCGCGAGTTTGTTGCCAGTTTTTTTTTTTTTTTTCGTGTTGGCGCATGCGCTTAAACCTCCCCTCCCCACTCGAGAAAGAATTCGTGGGCTATTGAGAGTGAAAATGCTAACCATTAGTCTCAGTGTCACGAAAATGGACAGCTTCAGTACATGGAATGACGTGACTTAACACAATAAAAACTGAGGTTTTTCTAAGATTTTTTTGGAAGAATTTCCTCACGATGACTGCTCAATAGACCCTTAATGACTGCATTACACTGGATTCCAGAATTTCATTGGTTTATCCTGACGTTGCTTCGTTGAATAATTAGGTTTTGAATGCAGTGACAGACGCTGAATATCTTAAAAGAAATATTGGAATGCGCGAGATATGTCAAGTGTAACCTTTTGCACGAACTAGACAGGTTTGACGTGTAACTGAGATCTCCTAATGAGGCACAAGTTAAATCTACTGACCACGGTTTGAAAATCTGACCAGAGGGATAGCGGAACAAAACATTGGGGAAAATTTTCAATTCAAAATATTCCACGTATGTTCAGGTAATCACAACTTTAGCCTACAATTAATAATATAGACACCACCAAATTTTGTTACTCAAATATTTAATGGATGATTAAGAAAGGAATAGATAATACGGCCATTACACTAGCACAAATAGCAAATCTCATCAATTCAAGAATGTATACACTTTCAAAACGTAAGAAATTACAATATTAATTCGAATTACAACAATAATTCAAAACATCCTTGCTTCTAGAGACCAAACATGAATTTTTTAAACACTTCAGGTCTTTAAGGTCGAAAAAATTCATCTACTCCCTCAAAATATGCATAAAGCATTCACACTATTGATATAACAAAGCAAATAAAATTACGTCAGGCCTTGTAGGAGGATCTATGTAACAGCAGTTGTCCATCTTTCAGATAGTTTTTAAACGCTCAAGTATTTTCTCGAATACCCTGCTCACTACTTTCTTTTTTTTTTAATATTCATCCTATGGATGAGTGGCTCACCGAGAGAGTTTTTTTTTTCCCATGTTCATGCGCTTCCGTTGTAAGTGGATCCATTTTAAGATTTTTCGCCATCAGTGAAAAACTAAAGATAAAAAAAAAAAGCAGAAGGGATAGAAAAGCGTGCTTCCGGTATGAAGTACGATATACACTGAAAATTGAATAGGATAAAATGTTATTGCACAACCCTAGGAGCAGGAGAGAGTGTTGCCAGAAGCTAAATATTTCGAAATGGGAGAAAAGCTTTGTGGGCGAGAAGCCACAGTTTCACTGCGATTTCAACAGCAACGTCCAAGTAAAAAAAACACTGGATTTAACAAAAGACAATATTTTGTTTCTTAGTCTTGCGTAATTCTGTTTGGTTAAAGGCTATGAGGTTTTAGCTGCAATTAATGAAAAATATTACATTCGAGTTTCGATAAGGATACATGCTTTTATTTTTTTTTGTCACTCCCACCCACAAAAGTCTATTATAACCAGGATCGGCTCGTGCATAGGCACTGAGGAACTACAGCACCCCCAAATTTTCTCGATATATAAATATATTAATTAATTTATTTATATTTGCTTGTAATATTTAATTTTATCATCAACAAATCTATACAATTCTCTTATTTTGTATAAAAAATAATAAAAATCCATCTTGTTGCACTTAGGAGGGCGTTAGCAGCACTGTGTTTACCACAGTGTCATATTGCTACGCTCGCAAGCATATGCAAGTCATAGTGAGATGCGAACTATTAGCGTGATGCGGCACTGTCCGTCGCGTAGTTCCACTGTTGTTTATATGCAGTTTGTGCCAGTGGTAGAGTGTTCGTAGTGCTTATCGTGTTTACTCTGTCTCTTTAAATATTTGGACATTACAATTAAAGACATAACATTTGTTATAGTTTTTATTTTAGAACATTATTGGGGTTATGATAATGGATTTTATTTTTAAGTCATTTTGAATTAAACCAAACTGCATAATTTTATCGATAATAAACAATATTTTTTCATGTTTAATTTTTACCATAATTTTGATATTTTATCCAAACACGTATGCACTGTACTTACAGTATCTATGTATATTTCGAAAGTTGCAGCACCCCCACGCTTTCATGCCACGAGCCGCTACTGGAACAACCTATTAGTACATTATAGTTACGTTAGTGGAGTTAAGGTTAAAAAATTCGAAAAACCTTTGCTTCTAGAGACCAAACATGGAACTGTTGAAAGCCACTTCGGGCCTTTAAGGGTGAAGAAATCATCTATTCCCCCCCCCCCCCAAAAAAAAAGATATTCACAAAGCATTCTCACTCAGGATAGGATTTGAATTCAGCCTAACCAGTCGACCAACAAGTATGCTATTATACTTCGCCTAAGCACACCATTTTTGAAGTGCCTGCTTAGAACAGGATATGAATTGGAATTACATAATTCGGCGTTTTCTTTGATGTTGTATGAGCCGAATACTTCGTCAAATGAAAAATCTACTGTGATGAAATTATCAAGTAAAATAAACAATAATCGATTGCGAATATATTAAAAAAATTAAATTAGGTTCATAAAAAAGATTCCGGTAATTGGACCACGTGTTTATTAAGATAAATAACAATAAAAACAAACCCGACAAGTTTCGTAAGTCGTTTAACTTACATCTTTAGGGATCAAAGGTAACAAAGTTTAAACACAAGAAATGAGAAATTACTCAAAATAGTTCATTCAAGAACTATTTTGTTCCTATCAAGAACGCTTTAACGCCACGCTACTTACCAAAAATTGACACCATAGCTCAAATAGAGAAAGGAATACGAAATTTGCTTGGTGATATAGTTTATATAGTTATTGTATAACTATAACATGGAACACACAGCTGTTCCAAGAATATATGGTGTACCAAAAATACACAAGATGAGCATTCCTTTAAGACCGATAGCGGATGGAAGAGACTCTCCGACCTCGATTTTGGCAAAACACCTCACCAACATGATTTTACCACACATAGAAAAAACAACGTCTTTCATTACGAACAGTGCACATTTTATTGAGAAGGTAAACGATATATGCATTGGACCTTTAGACATCTTAGAAAGTTTGAATGTAATCAACCTGTTTACAAATGTTCCCAGAAATGAAACAGTGAATCTCCTTGAAGACCTTTATAAACATTGCATAAAAATATACTTTTTTTCATGTATCAAGACAAATTTTGGGAACAAAAAAGGACTGGCTATGGGCTCCCCCTTCTTCCCGGCTTTAGCTAACCTATATATGGAACATTTCGAAAATAACGCTTTAAACAATTATCATAAAAAAACCGAAAATTTGGCTACGCTATGTAGACAATATTTTCATCATATGGCCAGGAACAACAGAGGAACTAACTGCTTTCGAAGATTACCTGAATAATATGCACAACAACATAAAATTTACTTTGGAACAAGAAGAACATAAAAAAACTTCCCTTTTTTGATATCCTAATAGAAGTCAATGAAAAAGATAATAAATTATCCTTCTCCATCTATAGAAAACCCATTAACAGAGGAAAATTATCTTAATGCGGCCTCACACCACCACTCCTCGCAAAAAATAAGTTTAATTAAAACCTTGAGGGACAGAGCTTATATTTCCAGCACAGAAAAACAGAGAAATGAAGAATTCCAATATTTAATACAGATCCTCAAAAAAAAAAATAAAAAGTGGTTATGAACCTAAGACAATCAAAAAAATCCTCAACACACCTACAAGCATCTCACAAAAGCAAGATTTCAAGAATGCAATCACGCTTCCATACATCAAGAATGTTACAGACTAAATGGTCAAATTATTAAACAAACATAACATCAAAGTTTCTTTTCTACTGCTGTAAAAAATTTCAAGATTTCTACATTTCACCAAAACTTCCCCATCACCCTTTTAAAAAACCAGGTGTTTATAAAATTCATTTTTCCTGTGGCATCTGATACGTAGGCCAGACAGGAAGATCAGGGGAAATTCGATGAATGAACACCAAAAAGACGTGCAAAAAAGAAGAGAACACAAATCAGGCCTAGCATACCATACAACTTCCACCGGCCATAATGTACTCTGGCAAAAAACAAACATGTCTTACATTGAAAAAAAATTGTTTCATAAGGAAAGTTAAAGAAGCTACAAACATGCTTAGAATTCCAACGCAATGCAACAAAAACCAGGACCTAATTCTACAGCAAGTTTGGTCAGCATTGATAAAAAATATACCCAAGTCAGACCTCGGACAATGTGAACGTGACAGCATCCAGCATTGCACTGAATCTGCATTCGGATACTTAATTTAATGAACAGTTAGATGGCCACAGCTGCATAGAATGAACTATTTTTAGTAATTTCTCATTTCTTGTGTTTAAACTTTTAGTTATCTTTGACTCCTGAAGATGTAAGTCATACGAAACTTGTTGGGTTGTTTTTTATTGTTATCTTAATAAACATGTGCTCCAATTACTGGAATCTTTCTTATGAACTGCTAAACCACAGAAACCTACGCCTACAAATTATGTTCGTTTTGCAATATCTTCAGGAGTCGATATATTTAGCCCAGAAACAATCACACAAGTCATTGCTCGCCTTCCTATTAATAATACCACAAAAAAATTATATTTTTACAATATTTTCCATGTAAAAATGTAGCAAATCGAAGTTTTGATAAATTTTAACAAGATCACTATATATATATATAATTTTAAACAACTAAAAGCGATGTAGCTATAACAGTAATATTATAGGTATTAGCTGTTACAACACAGCATCTGAAATCAGTTTGGCATTAATGAAAATAAAAAAGGATAATATGACCATAAAACTATCTTGGCAAGGAACCTTCCCAGTATGTTCTCAATGGTGGTAAGATTGAGTTTGTAGTGTTTTAAAACAAGCAATTATGGCTAATGGTAACACATGCAAGATGTATGCAGTAAAAACTAATGAAGCAAAAAATTAAGAGTAACAAAGGAAGAGTATTAGTATGCGATAACAATTATCTCATTAGACACTCCAGTAAATGTTTTTTTTCCTCCTCAGAGCTTTCCAAATAGATTAGTGCATAACGTAGGTAAGATAATACTAGACAAGCTTTCCAACTAGAACACCATGGTTTGGGAAGGATCCCATCTACTCAAAGTTGATTAATTATTAGAGATGCTCATCAAAATTACGACATTCAAAGTGGAATTTTAGTCAAATTGTATGTGACACATCCGCTTAACAGATAACGTTCCATTATTCACTTGTCAGAGAACTAATGCGGATTACCTTAATTGTCTTAAAGTGCTTCACAAGAATTGCAGCAATTCTCTCCAAACAGAAAGACGCGAGCAGTAATCTGTCATATGCATTTAGGTAAACAGAATAACTTTTTTGAATATATCGACTGTTTTGGAAATGAGATTTGTAAAACGTGATGGGCTCCTGTTATAATTAAAACCAGAACAAAATTGAATTAAGAAAACCTCGATGAAATTCACCACTAGGAGTAGATGACCTTGCAAAGAGTATAAAGTGACACACAAATGATTACGCAAATAGATTACAACCACATGTGACATTTACTAGTGTTTTAATACACTTAAACTTCAAGGTCTAGTAAACACTTTGCCATTTCCAATTCTGAAACTATGAGCTTGATGGGATTAGGACATAAATACAGATCAATGATTTCTCTCTTTCACAAATGCGAGCAATTTAGATCACTGAGTAATCAAAATACTCTGACCTCAAGAGCGAACTTTGGGTTTACTATCTAAAGAGAAGAGGCTATCAACGTTGGTTTCGTTACGGTTAAAGGTCAATTATAAGTAGTCGATAAAGAGCACTGGGTCATTTATCGAAAATCAGTGTTTTTCATGCTAATTACCATGCTAATGAATAATTACAAAAGTTCAAACTGCATAAAAATATGCGAGTTAACAAAATTATTTTTGTTGCGTAATCAGCTCGCTAACCAATTCTTCACAAGTGGGCTTTGATACCAAATTATAAGAGGGGGGAAAAAGTCTTGCCTTTCATTTCGTTAATATGAATTAAATAAGCATCGTTATATATTCATTTAATTGCTTTATTTTCCCTTTCTTTATTTCCTCTTTCTTGTCCACATGAAGCAGGTAGTAAAAACGGCTGTCAGCGGCAGGCCGAAATGGAAAAATTCCTTCGTAACTTATGTGTTCATCTGATCGTGATGTTCCGACAAACATCTCTTGAACCCTAAAGAAAGCCTGGAGCAGCTAGTGGAAGAATTCTGCTCGAAATTCCTCCGCGTCATTAGCTTCCACTAGATCCCAGTTGTAGTGCGGTCTGTTCGATAGCTTTCGGTGTGGATGTGCTCCAAGACATCGGATAATGGACGTTTTGTTTGATAAGTGGGTTCTGTATATGATAGTACTCTGTTTATGACAGAGAATAGCGACATTTCGCCTATGCCCACAAAACAGGATGAAGGGAGAGAAGCTAGTGAAAAGGAAATAAAGACACCGGTAGTGCCAAATCGATAAGAATTGCCTCGAAAAAAAAAAAAAAAAACGGTATTAGTAATGAACTTAATAGTGTGGAAGAAATGCTAATCACTAACAGAATCCATTACTGATAAGGAGGTTTTTTTTCCTTTCCCAAATTCGAGTTTTTTCAATCTTGCCAGATAAATACTTTTGATAAGTCGATACATCGCATCATAGATCTCAAACTTGTAAGGGCAATTTTCCACGAGGGGATTACTTCATCTTTTGAAACATACTTGCTCGCATATGTTGTTTAATCTGGACAAATATAATAATACCAAATCAAAATTACATATATTTGTATTAGGAATTAACTGCAACACCGGTCTTTTGCGTACATTTCAAGTAGAACTCATTATATTAATGAGCAACCTTTTTTTTCACTCACATAAGCTAACCAAAACATAGCTGTACTGTTTATTTACTCAGAATGCTTAATACACCCTGTGTCCAAAAAGAAACCGAACTTTTCGAAAATAGGAGGAACTAGTGGCGCCACCTGTTGTATCTTTTTGTTGTCGAAAGCGGCAACCTTCATTAGTGTTGTATCAATTGTTTATGACATTTGTTTCATTAGAAGCCGAGTTATAGTGAAAAGAGTGACAATGTGTTCTGACGAACGGTCGGAAAATGAGTTTCAAGCTGCGATTGACTTTTGTGTTAAACTTGGTAAAAGTTTTACCGAAACGCATCAAATGCTTCAAAAACCATACGGTAATGAATGCTTATCCCGTACTCATGTTTACGATTGGTTTAAGCGATTTCAAAGTGGGAGTGAGACGCTTGAGGACGACGAAAAGCCGGGCCGTCCAAAAACTGGACTGAGCGAAGTTAAAAGCCAAAAAGTGCCTGATTTCATCAAAGAAAACCCGAAATCGTCCGTGAGATTGATTGAAGATGAATTGGGGATTCCAAAATCAACTGTGCACAACATTTTGACCGAGAGTTTGGGCCTTCGTAAATTGAATTCGCGATTTGTTCCCCACAAGTTGACCGACGACCAAAAAATGTATCGAATTGAACACTGCAAGGACCTCATTAAAACCGCTCGTAAGGACTCAAAATTCCTTGATACGATCGTTACTGGTGACGAAACGTGGTATTTTGAGTATGAGCCAGAAACAGAGTGCTGAGTGGAGACCACCAGAAGAGGGGCATCCGAAAAAACGTCGCTTGGAGAAGTAAAGACAATTTGTTTCTACGATTCCAAGGACATTATCCACAAAGAATTCGTTCCACCTGGCCGAACGGTGAATGGCGAGTTTTATCTCGAAGTTTTGAAGCGAATGATAGCGAGAATTCGTCGCGTAGGCATGAATATCGTGACGACCGACCGTTCGTCCAAACACACTGTCACTCTTGGCACTATAACTCGGCTTCTAATGAAACAAATGTCATAAACACTAATGAAGGTTGCCGCTTTCGACAACAAAAAGATAAAACAGATGGCGCCACTAGTTTCTTCTATTTTCAAAAAGTTCGGTTTCTTTTTGGACAGAGGGTGTACTATTTACAATTAAGTGAAACAATTTAACTGAGCTATCACAAATAAATCATAACAGACGTTTTGGATGGCTAATGATGCTGTGCGTTGAATACTAAAGCTAAAAAATAAGAAAAACGGTGTTCATTTATATAATTATTTTTGCTAACAATATGTGTACGCAACTCACCAATGACATTCTTTCAATGACTATAACAAGGACAGTCAAATACAGTGGCATGTGAAAAAACTCGTCTGGTGAATAGTAAAGTGAATCATATGCGCTTTCAAAGGTCAATATCTCTAAAAAGAGTCGAGATAATTTTTTGATAGCTCTAAGTTAATGTCAACTGTTTTGGAAATTTAGACTTTTTCTACTTCAAATCTACACATGGAAAGTTTCTGGGCATGGGCAATACTTCATGGCGAAAGGGTCTGCTGTTTAAGAAGTAGCTGAAAGTTATGGTCTTAAGGGAAGAGTGGGAGAAAATTCAAAACAGACAGTGGAATGCAAGAAAAATTGGTTTAACAGATTTAAAGATGGATAGCGAATGAATGTTGACTAGCAGCTGCTTTCGTCTTGGAAGAAACTGGAGAAATGATGGTGGATAGTTCAGCACAACAGTCCACGACAATACCTATAAAAAAATAAGGCAGAACTAAGAGAAGGTGGTCGAAGTGAATCTATAAGATCGGAATCTTACATCAAACATTCTTAGAGAGGTTTTACGTTCTTCGCCATGGAAGAAAACTGGAGAAATGGTAGCTAGTTCAGCAGAACAATCCACGAAAACACCTCTAAAAAGACAAAGCAGAACCGAACGAACTAAGAGTTGAAGTGAATCGGGATCTTTTGGGGAATGATTGATGCTATCTGGATAGCATCAAACATTCTTAGAGGTTTTATGCGTACTACCTCAAATGTGTGAACAGTATTCCAGGGCTAGGAGATTTGGGATTTATATATCAGAAACGCACAATTTCAACGTGTTTGCTAATAAGTGTGCAGGCGATTGTTTATGCAGTGGTTTTTTTTTAAAGTGCATCATTTGTCACCACTGTTAAAAATTTGTATATGATATGGTTTGTGTGAACGTTAACAGATTGTGTCGATTTACTTTTTTTTTCCTTTTTTTTTTTTGAACAGAAACTAACCGATGGATACCAGTTTTTCCCCGCGAAAACTACTGGAATCAATAGGCAGCTGAAACGAAATCAAACTAGAAAATACTGCTGGATAATATCAATGAAATTCTAAGCCTACAGCTAGCCAGTTTGCTTCTAACATTCCCGAGTTACCAACAAAATGTAGCGCTTTTTATGTAAAAAAAAGTTTCAGGAAGGAAATAATAAATTATTCTGAGTATACACTAGGAAATGAGAAAAATGGATTATTTTTAACTTTAAATATCAATGTAGAGTTAAACAACGTGAAAAGCAATGCTCGCAGGTAACTACTTTATAAAAGTGTCATTAGTGACCTTTGTTCGTGATATACATTACGTGCACAGCTTACGTAACAGAAAAGGGGTGTAACTTAAATGGAGCCAGGTGGCGCCATCGTATAAAATCTTCAGCCAGTGCTCACAAGGCCCGGTACGGTGCTGTGTGAGCATACCCATAGTTTCAGTTTTTTGCACGACTTATTGTTAATTCTACTAAAATACTGTACGTCCCGAAATTACACTCACATGACTACAGCAATCTCACATACGAAGCAGTGCGAGGTCGATCGCACATGCAGCTCAAATAGAAGTGACTATCGCATGTTCGGCCAGGAAGCTTCACTGTAAATTTACACTATTATTTTGCATTTTATCTGCAAGTATCAAGGCAAAATAAAGACGCGGTGAACTATGAATAAAAATTTGGCGATAAACTCAAATAACAATAGGATATGAAATCAACCCTTGTTAGAGATATTTGACTATCTATCATCAATTTAATAATAAAAGTAATGAAAAAGAGCTAATCATTTCTAATACGAAGCTAGTTTGTTTAGCAATTTCTTCCCTCTTGCACATATACGCCGTCAGCGACGTGTATGGGCAAGAGGGAATTTGTCAACCATTTCATTGTCAAACTTCAATCACACCTTTCAGGGAGTGAAAGGTGTGATTGAAGTTTGATTAGCGGAATAATGAATTACTGACCATTTAAAACTATATATTTAGAAATTTATGTACATTTAATCATACAAATACAACATTTATTTTACAAATGATATTCTATCTTTTTAAACTTAGCTACTTGAATACAAATTCTACCCCATTCTTCTTTACGAACTGGTCAATAACATCGTCATAAATAGTTGGTTGTAACTTAATTTTCCCAAGCAACACGTAAAGGCTGACTGAAGTTCACTGACTAGAGCTACTTTGACTGCGTATGACCTGTGTTTAAGATGACGTGAAGGGAGCGGAAATGGCTATGCGCGCGCATGAAATCAGTGCTGCAGCGAGGACCTGAAAGCTCCTACAACCGAGCAAGCCAACGAGCAAGCATCGATCTTCGATACACAACGCAAAGCTCAATTATTGCCGCGCAAGCTTAAGACATCTTCTGTCTACAAAAATAAAAGCCAAAATGGAACGCTTATAAATGCATGCATTTATTAACAAATAAATAGTACTTCTTTCTCAAGTAATGAGCTTGCGCAACAAGCATGGAGAATTCGCCCCTGATGTTAGTTCAGCAACTTTGGAGATGGACTACAAAGTGGAGGAAGGATAGAGAAGTTGAGAACAGGCATAAGGCAGATCATAACCGTCTGAGAGTGAATCGGAGTGGATCTATGAGAAAGGAATCATGAATTAACCGGATTGCTATCTTCTGAATACTATCAGGCAATCTTAAAGAAGATTTGGGTAATCATTCCAAATGTGTGAACAGCATTACAAGGTTGGGAAAATTTGGAATTTATACAATGTTAACAGTTGTACAGGTGATCAGGAAAATACACCGATTTTTTTCTTCTTTTTTTTTTTGGCGACTGCAGAAGCTATGGCCGAGATGTCTTTATTGCCAGAAAAGGCTGGAAGTATAGGACAGTCCCAAGAAATGGGGGGACTTGATGTTTGAATATCTGAGTATTATCCGAAGGTTAAGGGGAAGTGATGTAATCGTTCTTGCAAGAAATTAGGCAGGCCTGAGTTTGGGTAGCATGAAATTTGTCCCTACTGCAGTATAGCAAGATCCAAGTATTTATTTTGTCCATGGTGGATCTTGATGTTTCTAATAACTGGGCACTACAAGTCTTGTGACATGAAAGAGGAATGAAGTGTACTGACAACAGTTGTGAATAGGTTTTTAAAGTCAATGAAAGCCGTGTGGTACTTCTACGTGTTGATGGGGAAATCTGAGGAAAAGAAACCATCAACCATGGCCCGTAGTGAGCAACCACAGAAAAAGCTGGCAATCGAATTCCAGAGGATGGAAGGCAGGCCATAGGAAAATAGTTGGCTGAGCAGACCTCTGCGCAATATCCGATCAAATGAGTTAGAATGTGGGGAGCAACCAGGTCAGTTTCTGGAAACCTTTCCATGGCTTGAGTCTAAAGGTTGGTAGTGTAAGCTAGAATATCTGCTGCGGATCAAGAGTGGCAAAATCCATCCCAGTCATTAATTACTAGGTCTGTCTCCAAGTAGTAAAGGTGTTTTGCTGTCGATGACTTTCCCATGGTTTTTGAGAGACGAAATGAAAAACACTTGGACGATAGTTTACTGGCTGACTTTTAGCTTTTTTTTTTTTTTTTTTTGATAAAGGCTGAATGTCGACTTGTTTCCATGCAGTAAGGTAGATGTTAGGTAGAAATGATTGAAGAGAGAAATAATACGGATGCTGGTTCTGGAGTACAAATTTTAGCACAATGAATGAGGGGAGGGGTTGGTCAGGACCGATGCCTCATTCATTTCAAAGCTGTTCAGGATTTCTGATTTTTTTATGGCCAAGACTGGGGGGTAAGAGGGAGTGAACACTTGGTCAAGTATGTGTGAGTATGGGTGGGAAGACTTTGCCTTAGATGAGAAAGTTTTATATATTTCTGAATTATAATTTCATTTAGTTTTGAAATCAAAGGACAATATCTCTAGGTTGTCGAAGAGAAAAACGAAAAAAAAAAAGACTTAAATCGGTTCAAATTACTCATACCAGCTGTATGAAAGAGAAATGCTCCTTTAATAATCCACTTTATTTAGTTTTATGGCGCTGTTTTTATCTGAGAATTCTTATTTCACTCTGCTACTTCTAGGTAAATTAAAAAAAGAAAAAGGTAACTTGGTAGCATTAAGCTTTGCAGTTGACGGCAGCGACAGTCTCACATGGTGTCCCACCATTCGACGCATGCACAGGTCCTACACTCAACGTTGCACGTCACGATTCCTTAAGTAATAGCACAATAGCTTCAAAGGGTGCTCACAACAACAAAAAAAAAAAAAAAAGAAGAAAAAAAGAAAAAAAAAAAAGAAATTCACACTTTTGCTAATACCAATTACGAGTTAATACGAACTGCAAAATTAGAGATGAGATTTTCACATTCAACCTTTAAGGTTCCCTTGTCAGTGTTCGATATCTGAGATATCGACTTGAAGATGTTACTCCATCTAAATTATGTATCTCTTCCATGAACTTCCTTTATATTCTTTAATTAATCTTACAAGTGGTAACTGACAAAAAGGACGCAATAAGCTCTTATTTACTATATTTTATATCTTAAGTTTTATTCTCAAATTTTCTAAGGAAAAAAAAAAGGATGTCAGATCGCCTATGAAGTAATCTAAGAAAAGAACACTTATAGTAAGGGTCATCCACTTTAATTTCAACATAATGAATTATACATGTTACCATTGAGAATAGTAATATAAAAGGTTAAGCAACACAGTTTGAAAAACAGGCACACACGGTGCTTCATCTACCAAGAAGATAAATTATCTAGTTGTTGCTTTCGCACACAAAACAAGCCATTAGAAACGTAGCTTTCCCACAAGAGAGGTCGAGATCATCCCCCACGTAGGTATCTGAAATCACCACAGGGGGATGGCGGCCGATCGGTCTTGGTCTGATAAAGTCCGGAGGTCGGAACAGCAGCTCCATTTTCGCAAGAGAAAAGTGTGTTGACTCCTGGGGCTAGCCATTTATTAGACCATGACTAATCGTACGTTGGCCCAAAATGCATTGCAAGGAATAAAAGTATAGCGGTTTATGCGAGCTTTTATGTATTGGGTAGCCATAAACATAAATAAAAAATTCGTTTATATTGAAATGGGTCCAGTTCCGTAACAGACAAACGCAATTTCTACAAAATTCGAGGTGATGCTCACTTTTATGGAAGTAGTGCACGCCAATTACAGTACAATGTGAAGCCAGAGCCTCCATTAACGATGACGAATTCTTGTTCGGAATGATGGAAAATTTATCCTATTTTGGATATATCTTGAGGTAGAAGCAATACGAGGTTATCTTCAAAACAAAAATTCGTTACTACTGGGATCTCACGAATAAGATGTCATAATGTTGCTGTTGCATACCATCGGAAACATCGAATAATCAGTGAATTACAACAGTGATTATCCCCCCCACCCCCTATTTGCAATTTTGCATGTTTAGTTAAGGGAAACGAGGCAACAAAAAATACTAAACATACTCCAAGTTTTTTTATTCATATAGTATCATAACGTTTTATATCAAGTATAAATATCAAGTTATTCATTTTATCTATTTTTTAATTAAATAAAATACATCAAGCCATTATCTATTGAATGTGTTTCCCCAGTTGAAATTAACGACTTAAATCAATAGTTGATATCTTTGTCATTCGGTCAATCTTGAAACTTTTCTAGCTCTCCCTTTATGATTTTGTGGTTCACGATTTTTGATATCCTGTACTAATAACATTTAAACTAGTATTGTTTTATATCACTCTTATACAACAGAAGAAAAATCTATTTCAAATTCATGCTATGAGTGTAGGATCGGGTCAAGAGAGAAGGAATCTATTGTTCTTCTTGAAGAGCTGGAAGTTGTGTCTCTGTCTGGGTATGAGTTATTAGGAAAGGCTGTTCCATAGAAGAGGCAGATGTAATGAGAGATTAGCGGGAATAGTAGATTCCCTGGGTTAGCAGATGAACTCTAAATGGATGCTAAGCAGTTCTTTTTATTGTATGTTCAACAGAAATATACTAAACAGCGCGCACATGAAAGTATCTGTAGCAAAGACGATGCGGAAACGGTCAATCTCTGAGAGAAAGAATGGCTACAGAGCGTGAGAAAAGAGATCGGTCGTCAATTACCTAAGCCATCCTCTTTTAGACAGCAACAAGAAATTTCAGAGAGGTTTTTAGTGCACCACTCCAAATACGAGAGTGGTATTCATGATGAACAGATTTGGGATTTGCACAGAGTTAAAGTGATGTGTTTATGCCACGAAATGTTAAAGGTGACTGCCAGTTCAAGAAGAGAGCTAATCTGGTCTTGGATGTTTTAGTTGAGTGCTATGAAAAATAAGGAGAAAAGGAATTAAGCTTTAAAAAAAAAAATGTTTTGGAAGCATGAGTAGTGACTAGGTTGTTACCCACTGACAGTTGGTATGGAGATCACTGTTGCTTGCATAAAATCTTCTTTGGGATGTTTGAGCACTGCAAGCTTTGCAGTATAAGTAGGAGGAATGGAAAGGGCTATAAATAAGCAAAAACTTTGGATAGGATTCTGGATAGAGGCGAATGAGAGAAGGTTGTTTATGTATATAAGGAAGAGGATAAGTAAGACAGAGCCGTGAGGAATATCTAAAGCACTGCATTAGTAGCGAAATCTGAAGCAAGGAACACCGTTACACCCAACAAATGACCCAGTTACAAAGGGTAACATAACACGGAAGGTTGCTGAGAAGCCCTCTATGCCATATCCTATCAAATGCCAAGCGCAACAGCACAGGTTTCTACAAACCCATGCATGGCAAGGGTCCAACAGAGGTGGGTGATATAGGCGAGATCTGCTGTGGTTCTTGAGTGTCAGCATCCATAATGGTAGTCACTGATTAGTTGGCAGTTCTCCAGATGATGACCTCAGTTACTTTAGAAAGCACTGAGGCGAGAGGAATAGGACGATAATTTCATAGGGGACATTTATCTCTTTTTTTTTTACTGACAATGCTGAATAGGAGCATCCTGCTAGCAAAGTATAACAGGATGTAGAGATAAAGAACAGGTGTTAGTTCAGGAGCACATCTCTCACGTACAATTAAGGGAACCATCAGAGCGAGAAGCCTTTATGGTAACCAGGTATTTTTTTTCAATCACAAACATCCAATGCCACAGTCGAAATCGAACCAGTCTGTTAGTCAAACAGACAGCAATGTTTTTTCGAAGTGCTTGCTTACCATTTATTTGTTACTACTTACGTTTCACTGTCTTAAATTTTCCTTGAAAAATACTATACTCGTATTTAAGTAACTAATACCGTTTTGATCGATAAAAATCTTATCGAATTAAAAAAAAATTTTTGAAGCTTATTAGTGACTAACATTCCAGAACGCTATGACCAAAGCCTAAAATCTTCACAATAAAGAAAGAAGAAAAAAACTTTTTACCATGAATTGTCTAAGAAATTGTCATAATTTCTTACCAGGAAGAGATTAATATATTAAGAAGTTAGACTAGAATTGGGGAGGGGAGTATAGAAGAGGGCATTTTTTCACTCTGTAGCATCGAAGTGGAGGATAAACAGAAGAGTACTGGGTTTTCTCTGAACTTAGACCACAAGATGGGGACGGGCCTAGGTAAAAAAAAAGCATTGAAGGATTTGGTAAAAGTTATTTCAGTTCTGAACATGGATTGAAAACGGATGTCTTTTTTTTTCCCAATTTCCAAATGGGGGTATAAAATATGGGACACCTCATGTTTATGGGCATGCGCCTTGAGGTTATAGCTTTGAGGTACAGTCTTTAAATAGTATAATTAAAAACTGACGCATGAGTGTTCAACTACCATTATTTGACATAAAATTAAAGAAATAATTTTATGATTTATTACCGATTACTAAAAATTAACAAGGGAAAAAAAAGCTAAGGTTATCTTGTCTGTATGTGGATAACCGTCCGTAAGAAATAGCGTTAAAACGAATTTCACGTAAGTCGGGGATTATGGGTACTTAGTTTTATGTAGGATGTTTTTAGACTATTCGTTGAATGGTCGTAACTATTTTCTCTTAAACTTAAATGCAAGACTTCAAATTTTTGGAAAAAAATTTATTCTAATACATCACTGCTTTTCTCACCTGTATAGCTGTTTCATCCTCTCCAAATCCCAATTCTGTTCAACCTCAGAATGTTCTCATATTTAAGGAGGTGTAAAAATACTCTAAAATGTTACACAGAAGAGGACAATCTGGTTAACAGATGACCGGTCTCGTCGCATAAGTCTCAATATAAAAATTCAAAGTTGTCAATATTGTATTTGCACACATCGTACGATCAGCGAATTTCCATTTTATGTTTATATTAGTGTGTATCTTCTGTAATAAGCATAATTTAATTCTTTAAATTTTACATCTACGGAAAATTTACAATTTTCTATAACGTGCTCATGCAAAGACTGAAAAGCAAAAATTCCACCATAAATTTAAATGAAAATTTCGGATACCCCAAGCAGATTCGTATTATACAGAGTTACGAGCTATAGAAGGAAAAGACTCGAGTATCTTTGTAGGTTTTTTTTTAAATAGATGACTGACGCAGGCACGAGAGGGGAAAGCTATCGTAACAGGACGTTTACCCCGACTTCAAGTCTGATATCATCCACAGATATCAGTATCTCACCCAAACTTCGATTGGGAACTTTTAAAGTAGTTTCAGAGAAGCTCTAAGGATAGCGACTGCCTATTTACATAAATGTTTTACGACAAACTCAGTCGGAAGAATAAATCACACCTTTCATTACGAAGATCCAGAAGTTGCTTAATTGCCATCATTTCAACTTTTATGACGTAAATACGCGATATCGGAGGAAGTTAATTCCCGGTCACCTAGCAACAGACCTGAGGCTATGTCATACAAGCAATGTACTCAATTTTTTTGTAAAATTCATCTTTAAAGCTTTTTTTTTTTTTTTTTAATATTCATTAGACTATGCAAGCCCTAAGGCAAGTTGAATAACGAGTAAAACAAGAAGTAAATGATGGGCTGGGAGAGGAAGAAGGTAGAAATGGCTGGGTCTGCACTATACGATGAAGGTTATTACTTTTTCCTTTGCATCCAAATTGCAACCTTGTACTATGGGACTCGTATTACGGAACATTAGGTTAAAAAAAGGGAAATATGCTACGAAAAGGCATGCCGTCTTATAATTTTTAGAAATTGGAGATGGGAAAATGTACTACATTCAAGACGGCGAAATAACGTGGCATATCTTTGAAAAATATACTCACTTTCTGAAACTATTGGGATCAACCAACTAACACCTGAGTTTCAAGAGGCACCGAGAAAATGTGCAGTGAGTAATTACAGGTAACCCTCGTATAACGCGGTTTCGATATAACGCGGTCAATAAATTGTAGTAACCCTTTATCTTTTCATATATTTTCAATGCGCCACTTAATAATCAAATTTTATCTTCGTTAAATTTGCGTCTACCCGCATGGCGCATGTAGTTATAAGTAACGAATTTATATTAGGGGAAAATAGCCTTTAGCACACATGTACGTCAATTATAAAATATTTATTGTTGAAAATTGTCTTCGTTTTCTGCTAGGAAAGGATTTAAATGAGGAGGAACTGGTACAATTAATAGATGGCGTCGAACCAAATGGTGGGGAGAGTTCTGCCGAAGATTCTGATTGCGATGAATCCGTTAAAGAAGTTAGCAGGATTGGATTTGGTAAGAAAGTTATTTTATGGATAATGATCTCTCAGTGGAGCGCTCCGGAAAATTCATGAGACAATTGGATATTTGTTTAGCTTCGTATTATGAACTTAATAAAAAAAACTGCAGCATAGTGGTAAGCAAGGTCTTATTAGTGACTTCTTGATAACTAAACCAGCCGAAGTATGCAATGAGAATTATACAAATGATGTCCAAGAGATTTCAAATGATGATAACGTCTGGCCACTATTAAATAAAGAACATCTACTAAATGTTAGTTTGAAGAGAGGAACGACGATTAAAATATACACTTTATTTTGCCTAAAACATTTATGTATTATGTGCAATGAAGTTTACGTACAATTTATAATTTTTTTTATAATTTTATACTATGTATTTGTTTCATAGTTTATGTTTTCTTAACTTACATGAACTGCTTGAATTCAACAAAAATATTTTTTTTTGTTGGATATGTCATTGTTTATATAATCTTAAAAAAAAAACGACTTCGGAACCTAACCCTACTTTTTCTGTGATCTGAGTCTCGCATAACGCGATTTATATAACGCGCCATTTCTATGGAACCTAACATACGCGTTATATGAGGGTTACCGTGTTTACTTTCAAAAAACAGACTAATACAAAGTAATTCATTTAAACGATTATGAAATTAAGAACTGTGTCCGGAGAATAAAGGAAATTCTAAGAATTATTTTATGGATTATCAAACAAATCTTGCGCGCTTCTTTTATTTCTTTCCCACTGCCATCTATGATGATAAAGAATTACAACATATGAAACAAAAATCGAAGCGAGAACAACGGTCGGTAATATTTTATCAAATTTATTAACTAATAAATGATACAAATTTGAATCGCCTTATTTAGAATTGATTATAAAGTTTTTATTAAGAAAATGGTTATCGATAAGTGTTGCAGACGTTATGATAAACTATAAATCAATGAGTACGAATTACAAAGCATTAACTATAGTTAATGATAAGCATACTACGTTCAGAACAAGAAAATTACGAGACCTTACAAGAAAAATGTCAAGATGAAGATACGCGAAAATAACACATTGAAAATTGCAAAATAATTATTTACACTATGATTTATTTTTTCTCTACACAATAAATAATAATTACACTATTGTGTAGAGAAAAGGGGGGGCATCTAAAGGAGAGATTACCTACAAAATTTTAAAGAGGAATACTGTAAATGAATTAGTACTGAAAAAGAAAAACAAACCTAAAATTAGGTTGACTATTTACAGTTGCAATGTTTAGTAATTTTAGTTTAATATACCATGCTGAGTACGCGCAAGGATATTCAAAACTGGGATTACTTTCGTGTACCCTAGATTTATGATATATATCAGGAAACTACCATTCTGCTATTAACGGTAACAGTTTTGAAATACGTATGTAGTCATCGTAGCAGGTAATCTTGTATATCCTGATGCAATAACAGTTGCAAAATGGCGACCGCAATAGTGACGTAGTTGGTGAATGGCATCTACGCTGTTCAATGAACAGGGTTCATTTAAATCCCGTATTGGTATAGATGTTTTGAGGTGACAGTAGATTTTCCTGTCTGATGTGAGACGACCGTACTTATTGAAGAACTGAAGAGACTATAAAAATCAAATTTGATTTCTAGAGAATGATTTTAGGATTATGAGGTTTTAGTTCATTAACGATAATAGGTTTACAACATTTTGTGGGTAAATTCACATTAAAAAATTACTATTACTTCTTTTTTTAGATATGGGTCGGGGTCGATACTCCGAAGAGTAACATAATATAATATAAAATACCCCCGAAGCTTTATTATTTTAAGCACTGTTAAATTATCAGCATAGCCATGCTTTTCACGGCTCTTTCAATACTACCACTCAACAAAATCTCTTCTTAGAAGCCCTCCCCGAACTTTAAGTTTTAATCGTTAGCAGCTATTAGTTGCTGTACAGAAAATAATGAGTTCTAAACAGTTAAATTTTCTCAAACAGTCCAGATAATGCGAAAAACCTAAGGCAAATCGATTTAAGTCATAACTATTTTAGCTGACCAAATTTCTCCTCTGTTTATTCTGAAGATGACAAGAAAAATTAATCAGATTTTCCAAGCCTGGATTTCTTTCCTCTTCGATGAAGGCTATTAAAATTGTAATAAACTAAAACATTCTGTAATAATTTGCTCCCGTAATGTACTTGTTAATTGTTTTCGTATTTAAAACTGCTGGACACTTTAAAACTGTTTTCAAATGTTTATTTTGTACGTTACTTGCCATACCATTCCCCCACCCCCACTTCTCATTTTCACATCCTGTTATATTCGTATAAGAATACATAATTGCAATCAAAAATAACCTTGACTGCTAAACAGTCATTATTCATTTAATAAGCCAACGTAATATAGCGAATAAACTACTGCGTTGAAATCTTGGACTTCAAGACATAAAATTGTCTATTTATGGTACTATACCGCCTTATCTAATATCTCGTAAAGCGAACTACACAAAGCAATAAATATGTTTTCGACCCAAAGTAACACTGAACAATACAGAATATCAATTGGGTTAAGTATCTGGGACAAAGGTCAATACATATAACTATTGCCTTGAAAAAATGCACAGTTTATTTTTATTTAAGTTCTGTCTAAAAGTGTGCGGCCAGTGACGATACCACTCATCATATATTGGCCCACGCATAGAATGAAGTTGGCCACGCCTGATCTGGGACATTGAGTGTTTCAGCTTATTTTCGTTTTGTACTTGAAATGTTTAACAGCAATAATAAACCGATGAATATCCTTAGAAAAATTTATATACATAAATATTTTGCTATTTTTTTTAATGGAAGCAAAACGGGGTTTCTGAATACGTACAGTGAGGCATTAAATAAAAAAAAAATGTATAGGTAGTGAATGGTATTGAGTAAGAAAAGTTTTGAGATTTTATAGATCGTGGTACCTTTACTGGACATTGAATGTGAGAAAAATGGTCTTCGGTATCACGGCAAAATAAACTCTTTCTCTTATAGCCTCTGGTCGCATCTTCAGGTCTCTGAGCACCCCCCCCCCCTTCCAGTTCCTAAATATGTATCAATTTAGAAAGCGTTACAGAAGATCGATAACTCATAATACTTTATTTAAAGTTTTAAGCGAAATAAAGACTAAACAGAAACCATTACGATTTTTAAGTAGCATAAGAATTTAAATTTGTTTGTAAAAAAATTTAAATTATTTTGCTAAAGGAAGATACAATCTATACAACTCCTCAGTCACAAGCATCATCTCAAGGAATAAAGCAGGAAGACCCATCGAAGTAACTCAGAGGTCAACTTCTTTCAACAAACATTTGCAAACATCAACGGCATTAATTATTCTTTGCATGATGTCGCTTTAGTAAAGTTTCCTTATTCTTCAAAAATGTCCTACCCCCACTTGACACCAATGAGCTCTATATCCTCAATGATACGAATAAGAGAAAGAGTTCCAAGAACGCTGTCTATACTCCCCGATAATGAACAGGAAGCCATTACGTTTGACCTAAAGGCTATAAACGCTGCAATCCTACCACAAACAGAAACCGGAAGAGCTAAAGCGACTGATATCAGATTCTGCTCTCTCATTAAAGACTGAACAGCCTGAAGGTTTCCACTTCCAAACAGACGAGCTCAAGTACTTAGCCTTTGTACGGAGATGATGGAAACATGCTGCTGTTGACTGTGCAGCTTATGAGCGAGTTATAGTTAATCCGAACGTATGTGTTGCACGTGCATCATTTCGATGTTGCTAGCAACCCCAACTATCATTTGACTGAATAAACTAATATCAACATTAAAAGCAAATTAATTATAAATCGACTCTGAAACAATGTTAATAACCCTGTACACCTAACAAAATTTAGGTAAATTTTGTCTTAGGATCTCCCATAATGCAAAAACCTTTATTGGAGGTCTCGTCAGTGGAAGCCAGACCCAGAGGTGGTGATACTAAGGCAGAAGCAATACCACGAGTTTCCTCAGTTCTGAAGATACTTCAGGTGAATATGAATATCACAGCGAACATGAAGTATCCCCCTCACTTTGGTGATTGATGATAAAAAGCATATAATTTATCAATAAATATTTCAAAATGATTTATTTCTTTAATTTTTTTATCGAATTGTCTAATGCTAATTGTAAACGATGAGCTACGCAATGCCAAATCACAATGTTGGGAAATTTTTGTAGAAGTTTGATTGCAACACCTGATTGGTTTCCTAACATTACACTAGCTCCATCAGAACAAAATGCAATGCGATGATTTTTTAAATAGTTATCAGAAAATCCGTATGAATTTAAAGTAGCAATTATAGCATGTATACATTCCACAGTGGCATTTTCTAGTTCAGTGCTTCCCAAACTTCTGGATGTCAGGGCCCCCTTTGCAAAATAAAAATATTTCACGGCCTCCCCCTCGAAAAAAAATCGTAATAGAGAGATATTATAATATTTATTGTATTTATATTCAATACAAAACATACACAGCGAATATTGCAAAAATCAAATGCATGTATTACATTTTTTGCCTCTTACCGTTTGGTTCTGAAGACGATGCGGGCTGTTCTGGTAAAATATGAAATACTGTCTTTTTTTTTTTTGAGTCTGTTTCTGCGTCTTCTGATTGTTCGCGGGAATTTGTTTTTATTTTTTTTATTTTTTTATCAGCCACTTATCCATCTCAGGGTTAAATTTTTTAATGTAGAACAGATCAAATAATATCCCCACTTACCGATACAGGCACACCACAGACTGATAACATGAAATTAGTGAATATTACCTGAATAAGGGAATCCCCGGACCAGGAACGTTTTTCTCTTTTGTGACTTTTCTCCCTTTACGGTAATTAAGCCTAACGCGAAACAGACAGCAAAAGCAGGTTATTAAAACGTGCATATGATTGGTGCGGTATTAACAAAAGATCGCGCAACCGAAAGATAAAAGCATAGCTGACAATTGAGTTGAAATGCTAACTCTCTTCAACCGAATTCCATATGTGAAACTGCCATAACATTCATTATATATATATTACTTAGTTTTAACACTTTTACGAATTTTAACACGTTCGATTGAATTTTATTGCTGCCTTGGGAAATCGAACTCGCACACATCTAATTAATAACAATAGTTTTTAGTTAGATACTGTGTTTGCCCGTACAACGTATGGTTTGGTTTCAGTCTATACAGCATAGTTTCTGTATGAGGGGACATGTGATTCATTAATTAGTGTGTTTTTATCCCAGTTGTCTCTAATTGCACTATTTGTTGAGAAATATATTACACAGACTCCTCATACCTTATTCACTGGCATAATAAAAGTACTTGTTTTTATTGCCTCTGCAGTATAGTGGCTGTTAGGGAGGGGTGTTGTTCACCACTGCAAGGGAGTTACTATCTCCCCACATGAATTTGTTTAAGCTTTTTTTCATGTGTGAAGTATATGCGAAACTTTTATTGGTGACAGAAAACTAGCTCGGATGACAGTGACAATATAAAACGAGTTTTGATATGTATATAAAGTCAATATCAACAGTCCCTGATGCGTAATGAAAGGGACAGGAAGATTTGGAGCTTCCCTGGAGAGCATTCGAAGTAAACACAATTAACCACTGCTTTGAAATGAAACATATGAATAAGCAATATTTACTAATATTCGTTAAGCGCCGAAATACGAAGGAAGCAAAGTTTGTGAACCAACACCAATGTGTGAATATTTCCATTAAAATATAAAAAATAACAAAAAAGAAATAATAAAAGTTAAATACGTTTCTTTTAAAATAAAAAAAATCTACTTAGTCTTAAAACATTTTAAATTTGTTTTCATTATTTCACGGCCCCCAAGGGGGCCGCGGCCAACAGTTTGGGAAGCGCTGTTCTAGTTGTACAAGATTATTAAACAAGAAGAACAAGGGTCTCGCAAATTTGAGAAAAAATTAACAAAGGGCTCGTGCGAGACCCTTACAGCTCACCACTGGTTATACCCTGACTAAATTTGGCGTATTAATTACAATTGAGCTATAAGTTGTTAAATTGCATTTACATGTACTGTATTTATTATACATTAATGTAAATAAAATAACTAATTACAGTATGCTTTTTATGCATCGTGTGTACGTATGAATATTTTTGACTTACGAAAGAGTTCTAGATCTGCACTTGCATTCTTCTCTCATCTTCCCCCCTTAACTATGTATAATGAATGGCGAAAGAAACAGTGACCCGAATTAGTTAGCATCATGCATTTTGAAATAAGACACGCCTCAGATAACCGAAGACTCACAAAAATGACAGTTCAAGGTCGCCATTGCTTTCCCCCCAACTCTAGTCAACCTCTACGCTTCACTCTTAATATCTCAGAAGCAATTTAATTTTCAATGGCAATCAGGAGCATAACAAGGATAAAAAAACTCCCTTCACCGAGCGCGCCCTCTCTTGATTGGGGATATAATAGTACGTCTCCAATTGCTTGTTAGCAGCTATTAAACTTCTTTCTCCTCGTTACACGACCTCTGAGTTAGTGACGACATTATCGCAGTCGTAATTCCTGACGGCTTCCTCCTCTACTTAAACTATCCACCCACTCACTCGCTAACTAACCGGAGCGTACGACCCTCCTCTCTTCAGTTCTCTGTCAGACAGCAAGTAGCTTAACTTGAATCCCGCTGATGAACCTCCACGAGTATGAGAAGCACTCAAAATTTCGCTGCTGGGAGGACTAATTAGTTTCAAGACTCCAGACACACTGACGGCAACCTACCGGCTGTATCAGTTTTCTCACACGTGCCTCCCCCCTTTGAGATATCCACTGGAAGAAGGTCCAACAGCCTAGCAATCAACAGTTAACTTCGTGTTTATGTTACTGTAACCGTTCCGCTACGAACGCATGACCTCGCGTCGACTTGTGGCATGTGCTTCCGGCATCGCCATTGAGGGAGGGGGGTCACCTATAAGTCCCAAACGCCAATCAGTGGATGATAACGCCTGACGTTATCAATGACAAGTGTGATTTTTTAACGATCTCTCACCTACACTGCTAAACATTTCTAAACAGTTTAGAAATTCGATACTCGCCAAAGTTGGACATATTTTTTCTCCACCCTTTTCTTTGACCTGGTAAAATCGAAGAAAAAATCGAAATAATCGAAAAACTTTAAATTATAAACATTGAAAAGCTTACCATGTTATCATGTGTATTAATATTGGTATTCATTTCTTAAAATTCCTATTTTAAAACTAACAGTCCCATATTCTCAAACTAAACTATCATAATTGACTTCATATTTCTTCAATGAAAAGGGTACCCGCAGCGTAGATGAGGCACAACACGATATTGCTCTTCCACGAAAAGACCTTGATCAGAATCTCATCTACGACGGTTTTTTCAACTGAAGGTGGCTTAGCCTGTCTCATAAGGATGTGGTAATGTTTCTCTCCATCAATAGACGAATTAAAAGATACAATCCACTGTCCCATAGCGCCTCGATTGTTTCGGCAGCAGTTTCGACCAGATACTGATTCTTGACATTTTTCTCTCAAATGTTTGGTCTCTATTCCTGGATTTTGTAAAAATAATAAAGACAAAAACTCAGAGGTACTAGTGTAATATAGGCTTACAACCTTTCTTGGATGGCAGCCACAAAAAACAGTAATAATAAATAAATAAAATACTTTTTTAAATTTTTATTTACATAACACGTGCATCTGGATCCTTCCAAATGCTAGTCTATGTTGCAGTTTGTATGTTAATTCTTCTTGAAAGATTGTAAATCTACAGTGAATTTGTACCGTGACCGGCCAAAGGATAGATAATCTAGAAAATTGTTCAATGTACCAAATATGTAACTTTTTAAACACTTCAGACTTCCAATAAGCAAGGTGGTCACATCTGAAGATGAAAATCATCTACTACCTGAAGTCACATCAATGTTCACGTACAGAGTATTCCAACTCCCACGTTGGAGAGATAACCAGGTTGGCAATTTTAAGGAAAAGTTAAAGCAACTCCATCAGCAAAATAGTGACAATTAGGGTGAACCAAAGTCGATATGAATGGTAGCTCCTTATCGAAATGAAGTCTTAAACTCATTTGTGTGTTTGCCACGGTTTTCGACACGGTACAAACCGGATCGTATGGAATATAGTTTAATTTATAAAACATGAAATTATAAAAACTGTTCGAGAGTTTCTAGCAAGCTATGAATGTTTTGTGAGATTGCGAACATTTTCAATGAGCAAACAGTTTCTTAAAAAGAATTGCGCTATTTAAAAAGAAATGTTTTTCTAATTAACCTGCTAATCGTTACCAAACTATAACTGTTCAACTATCAAAAGATCGTGTAGGCATCCATCCCTTTTCACCAGTAGATTTCAAAGATGGCAGTAGTTAATTTTAGTGTTTTATCGTACGTAAAATTTGAGCCAATGATTCGCGTGCAGAGATAATTTGGATAAATTTATTAGGCTAACAAACAGACGATAGATAGATCAAGCGATGGAACTTAACTCTACGGGAAGTCCGAGAGAATTTTGAATATCAATTCCAAAACAAGCCGTTAGATAATAAGGATCCATATTGGCCACCCAGTAGTTTAGACTTATAGTGCTTGAGTTTTCTTTATGAGGGATTAGAGGAGAATAAAGTGCACAAATAACAAGTGACTTCGCTATAATGGTTAAGGCAATTAAATGCACATTACCTATAATTACTGCTGTATCAATATTTGTTGCTTCCTTTTTTTTTTATATTTCGGTCATTAACTGCATCAATCTACCTAGATCTTAGTTGTTTTCCAAGTCTTTTTCCAATCAACCGACATTGTTTGGCTAACAGTACCTCAGTATAAGTGTTTTGATAATTTTTTTTTTTTTAAATTCAAAATAGCAACATTCTTTTGTGGAAAGATATACATCGACTTTCCTGTAGTTTAATACATTCAATTTGCTAAATTATTTCAACTAAATGTCGTGGAGTACAATAACATTAAAATTCTGATCATAAAAGGAGGGGAGGGGGTGGCCGAACTGCTTATTTGTTAAATCAGTAGGATAAATAAACGGAGGAAATACAAATAAACAAGGCGCAACCTAACAAGCTAAAAAGTCGTCTTCGTGCTAAGTATTTTGAAAATCGCAATCCACATACGAAAATCATTAGTTGTGTCATAGGTTAAAGCACTTGCCCACACACGGCATGTGGCCAGAGAGAAGAAAGGAATTTGCTGATGTTTCTTGGAGAGCTGAAGGTTGTAATCATTTGGGAAAACAACGAGGAAGACTGTTCTAGAGCAGAGGTACACGGAAAAAAGGAGAAAGATAAGTGGGAGCAGTGTATATAGGCATCAATTCTGCTGCATCATTTTATATCTTTGCTTCCTACTTTTCAAAATTTTAGGCATTTAAATTAATTCTAATTAAAACATTTTAACAAAGTGTGTGTGCGTGAACTCATTACAGTATACATAGAAAAAATATATTATATTAAGACTGAAGAATAACGACTTTCTAACTCACACAACGCGCATTCAAAAATAGGCGATATTTGTTTGCCATTAATTGCAAAATGTCTGCAGATGCAGAAATTAATATTTCAGTCAGGGAATCAAGCACACAAAAGACATCAACATTTAGAAAACATTAGCTAATCTTGTCCTTATAAGAATAAAATACATGCTTTCATTAGTCCAAGCTGCCCTGGGCAGTTTGGACTCGTGGGAGTTCTCTGAAATAAATAGCAGAAGCAAATCTTCATGCAAACAATTCACAAAAATGAAATAATTACTTGTACCTTCAAAGCTATGGTTTAGTGCAAAGATTCACCGGGTATTCAAACTGATTTACTACACAATTTTCGATTACTTACTGATGAAATCGAACTATTTTAGAACGTTCCCGTGTTTTTACTTGACAGATATCTGGTCCATGAACAGTGTATGGTTATCCTTTCAATCTTTAATCACAACACTGAAGGTGCATTGACTTCTCACTAAGAACTTAAATAAGGATCCACAGAAAGTCGCCATCCATTCCTTTAGTTTGTTTATTTCTCCAAACGAATAATTTACAACTATCGCTTTCTTTCCCCCTATAAGCACTTTTCATTACATATATCTTATTTTTCTTATATCCAACACACACACACACACACACACACACACACACACCCCCGAGAGGGTGGTCTGAAAGGTTTTCGGCCTAACAATGAAAGAACGAATTTATAATTTCAAAATAATTTTTATTTTTCAACATAATCTCCCTTAAGACTAATACGTTTATTCTAACGATGCTCCAGCGCCATTATCCCGTCCCTGTAGTGGTTCTCAGTAAGATCTGCAAAATACAACTGCAACCTTTCAGACAAACGCTGACCAGCGAGGAAGAGTTTTAGTTTTGGAAGAGACAGCAGTCAGAGGGAGCCAAATCTGGGGAATAGGGTGGATGTTCCAACAATTCATAGAGCAGATCCCTTAATTTCTCCATTGCCAAAACACCTTTGTGGGCAGGTGCATTGTCCTGATGAAAGACGATTTTTTTTCCTTCTGCAAACCAGGTCTTTTTCTCACGAATTTTTTTGTCTAGTCTGGTTAAGATCGGAGTCATATTCCCCGGTTATTGTTTTAACTTTTCAAGATAATTAATAAACAAAATGCTAGCATCCCAAAACACCGATGCCATGACCTTTTTTGCTGATGGAACCAACTTTGTCTTCTTTGGCGCTGAACAACCGGCTTCTGTCCAATGTTTTGACTGCTGTTTGAATTCTGGTGTGTAATTGCGAATCCGCGTCTCATCCATAGTAATAAATCGATGCACAAAACAATTTTATTCTTGTTAAAACGCTCCAAGCACTGTTCAGAGATTTCCATGCGAGTGCGTTTTTGATCTGCTGTGAGCAAGCCCGGCACCCATCTTGCGCGCAAAGCTTTTTCATATGAAATTCTTCATGCAAAATATATCCTACACGTTCTTTTGAAATGCCTATAGTCTCAACAATTTCACGCACTTTGACTCGCCGGTCATCCAATACTATATGGTGCATTTGATTAATGATTTCTGGTGGTGTTACACTTTTTTGGACGTCCATCACGTGGATCATCTTCAAGGCTGGTACGGCCATGTTTAAACTCGGCAGCGCATTTCTCAATTGTTGAAAACGAAGGAGAAGAGTGCCCATAAATTTATGAATTTCTTTTGGCGTTAAACCTTCTTTTACAAAGAATTTTATAACCGCACGATACTCAATTTTATCCACTTCAAGGGATACAGACAACACTTTTGCTTCAGGCAGCTGTATAAAACAAACTACCTGATAGAATGACTTGCCATTTCACATAGATGCTTATGACGGATGTGCCAACTTAGGAAAAAAAAAATCTTGCTGATAGTGCTGCCATCTATGGTCGAGGCGGAGAACTTTTCAGACCACCCTCATTCCTCCCTTTATAATTTAGTTTCCCTCACTCTGTCTGTTAGGTCTCATTCCAGTTATTAGTTTTTCTAGTATTATACAGGGTGTTCCAAAATTCACGCAAGATTTAAATTTAGCGCCATTTGTGCTGTAAAGTGTTGCCAACGGGAAAAAAAAGACAGCGTGACAGTTCAGGGTTATTAAAAATGGAGAACACACAGCGAAGAGAGTTCGTCGAATGGATTATGGAACAACAACAAGTGGATGCTTATTTTTCGAACAAAAGCATCTTCAGCGATGAGGCTCATTTTCATCTTGATGGCTTCGTTAATCGATAAAATTGTCGCATTTGGGGTTCAGAAAATCCACGAGTGATTGTTGAGAAACAAATGCATCCACAACGTGTTAGTGTTTGGTGCGGATTTTGGGCTGAAGGCATCATCGGACCATTCTTCTTCGAAAATGCGGCTGGTAAGGCAATAATAACAGTTAATGGTGTTCGCTATCGCGACATGATAATCCAGTTTTTTGTGCCTAAATTGCAAGATACGGATGTGGACGACATGTGGTTTCAACAAGACGGTGCCACATGCCATACAGCCCGAGAAACAATTCAATTACTGCATGAGTCAT
Organism: Typopeltis vanoorti; assembly: GCF_054136105.1. NCBI lineage: Eukaryota > Metazoa > Arthropoda > Arachnida > Uropygi > Thelyphonidae > Typopeltis > Typopeltis vanoorti. Next base: position 3,243,965 of record NC_143574.1, on the reverse strand, counting down.
TTCCTGGTCGTGTAATTTCCCGTTTTGGTGATCAGAATTGGCCGCCCAGATCATGTGACTTAACGCCGTTGGACTTTTTTCTTTGGGGTTTTTTGAAGTCTAAGGTTTATGCCAACAACCACCCACGCCTTGAAGGAGGAAATTGAGCGCTGTATCAGCGAAATTCAGCCACATTTATGCAAAACGGTCATGGAAAATTTCGACAAAAGAGTGCGTATGTGCCAGCAAAGCCGTGGAGGCCATTTACCCGATATGCTATTCCATGCATAACCCTATACTGTATACTTTATGAATCAATAAGAAATTACAATTTTAATTAAAAACCTGTGTTTTCTATCAAAATTACTTCTTGCGTGAATTTTGGGACACCCTGTATATGTATATACATACACACACTGTCCTACCACAGATGCGAGAACCTCGGCTGGCAATGTGCCAAGAAGAGTCAATTCATGTTGAAGGGAAGAAAGGAATAAGACGATGTACAAATTCGTTACCAACACGCGAAATCACGCGCTTTATGCGTAAAATTTTACAACTGTCGTGCAAGTAAAATAGTTACTATTTAAAAACTAGAATTTTCATAAAAGACAGGAAACGCTGTTTATCAAATGGTGCAATCAAGATGACACTTGTTTTACACTTTGTTTCATGTAGACGTATGCGCCTTGGATTCTCGCTGCTAAATGAAAATTTGTTCCCACCATGAGGACCGGTAGGTTTAACGGCCTCCTCGTTATCTAATAACAGAGAAGCCCAAAGACCTGCCACTGCGTTCTTCTTACCATAGGCGTCATTTATTTCAATTTTAACTAAACTAACAAACATCTTCCGTAAACAAAATTATATGAAGATGTTTAAACGAACCTGAACGTATTTACGGTTCACCAGCAGCTGCTTGTGTTCGTACATGGTAAAAGGAGGAATAGTAGTGGCCATTTCAGTGGAGCAGCGCCCATGGAAATACAGAAGAGACAATGCAGCAACAGAGCGTCTATGGTTAAGCCAATGATGGGAGTCACTGAGGAAAAAGTCACGCATTAAGCCAATCTCTCTTCTGAATAAATGAAGCACTCTAAGGGAGAGTTTAGCTGCACCACCCCAAACGCGAGAACAATATTTTAACGTCGTGCGGATTTGAGATTTACAAAGTATTGTATCAGGAGTGAGAAGAGAAGCACTGTTTAAAACGCAAAAGAATGCCAACCTTTTTTGGAATCCACAGAGGTTACGGGTGTAGTGTGGTGTGTCAGGATAGATGCGAATGTTAATCCTGAAAGAAAGACTGATCTTGGGTTGCGAGAGAGTTGTGTGTTGCTGAATCCTGGACCATTACCTGAACACTAAACGGTTTTGTAAATGAAGAGGAATGAGAGTACTTCATTTGCAAAGCTATGATTGGAATGGATGTCAGACAGAGCGCACTAAGCACAGGAAATCATTGATCTGTAGGTGAAAGCACAGAGCCCTGGGGTACTCAAGCATTGATTAAAAACATTAAATAGAAGGAAACCATCTAGCATGAACGATTGGCGATCCCTAACAAGGAGTAGGAAGCATTACATAAGATAGTAAGAAGGTCACGACTCAGATTTGATCAAATGTCTTGGAAATATCAAGAATTACCACTTGAGTTTCTTCAAACTTTTCCATGAGGGGGGGGGATGCTGTGGGTTAATATGTAGAATAGTGGAAGGAGAACTGCCTTGGTCGTTTAAATAAGAGTTGGAGGAAAAGACCGACGCCAATAGGTCTGCTTTATCTTTAGAAGAGCTACCATTGTACCACCAGGAAGTGGGACAGGTGGAAACATGAAAGGGTAGAAGTTGCATCTCACAACCTGGGCGAAGGACTAGAAGGCTACACTGCTATTTGAACAGGAAGCGAGATTGGTGTATTTTATTTTTACTCGGTTGTTATGGCTATAGTGTAAACTAAGCTGAAGATGTTGGAATGTTTGTCATTGGACATATGCTGACCTTTTTGGCTTGGAACGTTTTAGCACAATTTTTCGAGAACTAGAACTTCGATAAAGATCGAGGGTTTATGAATTGCGTGGGGAATAAAGGCATTCATCTCAGCGAGAATAATTTCGGTTATTAGATTAGGGTAAGTGCCAAGATCAGAAGCAATAATTTTATCATGGGAACATTTTTTTTTTTTTTTGTTCCCATGATAATTGTTGCCAATGAAGTGCCACAGGATATGATACAGGGATTGACTTCGAAGTCGATATATAGTAAAGGAAACATGGAGAAGGTTATGGTCAGCCTATCCAAGAGGAGCTCTAACATCAGTATATTTGGAGGGAAAACTGGTTAAGAAAATGAAGATTCATCTGGAATTCTGCATTTCTTCCAGCCTGCTCAGTGGAAGTAGAGATGGGGAGCCAGTGAGAATTGTGGTGATCTTGAGATCTCCAAGGAGGATTATCTCGCTGTTAAGTTGGACTGTGATCAACTTTCAAGGATAAATAGGCAAAGATGTCAGTAAGGTCTTCGGAGTTAGAAGAGCGATATAGACAGCAAAAGAAGGCTACGAAATGAGGGGAGGAAATCGTGAACCAAAGCAGATCATAAAGGAGATTAAGTCCAGTAATACCTTCGGGATTATGCAAAGGGTATATACAGTGGCAGAAGAGGTTTATTGATGGCGTTGCACTTCAAATGATGTTAGAATTCAGTCTCCATGTTGGTAAAATCAAGATTCTTGGTATTTTGGAAGATTTTTAATCACAGTAACTTTTTTTTTTATTGTTGTCTGTCATGATAGTAAACGGAACAAAAGGAAAAATGTATAGAAAAAAAAATGTTTTAACAAAAAATAATGGATACTAATAAAAGTGGTTAGCATGGTTAGTTTTACGAAGAAAATCTTCAAGCATAAGGTGTGCTGCCAATTATTTATCGTAGTTTCTTCCTTCAAGAAACTAACCTCTTCGCGAAAGAAAAATTGGAAGTCGTGAGTATACCATGATGTGATGTTTTTATATTTAAGAATGCCAAATGACATTAGATACCTTAAAATACTTGTACTATTTACTAGAAACAACGGAACTCATTGAATTTGTTGCCTGACTTCCTAACACTACCAGTGCAATTAATATGGCGTGCCATCATACCATGCCCAGTGTGAATAATGACATTCATTCGTGCTATACATTGGGCTATCTCAGCGGGACAACTCGCACTGATAATACAAAGGAATACAGCTTCCCATGGTGCTAGCAACTCGAAGAATTAGCGTGTTCTTAAATTAGAGCTGATCGATTGACCTTTATATAAATATACCCGACACACACACACGCTCTTTTCGTTGCGGTGTTAAAATTACACTATCGACCACTTAGTACTGAAGCCCTACTATTTCGCTGAACAAAATCGTTGTACCCTAGTTGGAAATTTGTTTGATTCTCTAAAAAAATTCAGAATAAGCATACGGTTACCTTTCTCAACCATAAGGAAAAATTATTTTTTAAATACGTTTAAAGATGGCTGTCGACAGTGTCAGGTAAAATTTAATTGCACTACTAGATATTTGTTTCTAACAACTGAACGATATGAATAAGAAATATTTATTCAATTCATGGAGCTGAAAATAAATCTCATTTATTTTTTTAATACCGGAAACGTTGCCATCTAAAGAGCACAAAAATCGTTCCAACCCAACGATGACCAATTGCAAATAAACAGCAACTGGAATACACAAAAGCTAATTGCATCCAAAGTTGCCAAAGATGAAATATCATTGATTTTACTTCGTAAAATTTTCATATTTCTTAAATACCATTTCATACTTGATTGCCTTTTATAAGACCAAAATAAGTTTACAGAAACATATTCAATATTTTCTTAAGTGAAGTCAAGTGGAAGGCATCCAAAGACCTTGTAATAATAGTGAAAGTAATAGGAAAGAATACGAAAAATTTTAAAAATCATTTTAAGAATAATAACTTCTAAAAAAATTATCTCCTAGTTCTCAAACTATTACTTTTCAAATTTATTACAAATACAAGCTGTAACTAGAGGACAGGAATATGGTCTTGTTTGAAATTTTTGCATGGAATTCCAGTCTTAGAGATTCATTCATATGATAGACAAGTTTTCTACATGTTTATCAGATGGAACTACATATATACAGAAGGTAAACTGAGCCAATATGAATTAACAATAAACAATCATCATTCTATCCAAAGATTTGAACGTTTATTTTTGTAGGAGAAATCATAGCATTATTTTTTTTTAAATCCATATAATTTCCAAACTCATTCGTTCCAGCATATACAAGCACGAATAACTAGCAAATGAATCTAAAGCACACAATATGCCTCTTCAGTAAGGTCACACATTACAATGAAATTTGCCAAATACCGTATATACAATATATGCCATATTTACATGGACAATTTTACTTCTTATGGGAATCCCACCGACGAAAGAATACAAACTCAACAAATTGGTACTATGGGTGGAGACGTGTTTAGAAAAACCGGATGCACTGCTGCTGATTCAAGATTTCAATGTAATGAAGAAGGGAAAAATATGTAAACAGCAAAATTATGGTCATGTCTGAGAGTTAAAAACATGTGTGAGAGACTAGCCATCCACGGGTAATTTAATGTCCTCTTAAGACGGTTTCTTAAGATTGTTTATCTTAAGAAACCGTCTTAAGAAATAGTTCTGAATCTCATGGATATACAAATAAAGACATTGTGCAAGTATTTATTTTTGTTTATTATTTGTGGGTGCTGCATAATATTTCAGTTTTAGTACAGTATGGAGCAGAAAGATTCCTGCACTCACAATATCGACTTAAAGTTGGACACATGGCCAACCAAGGTTTCTTTAAAATTAGAAGAGAAAAATGTAAGGATTGCTTAACGATTATTATTATTTTTCCATCGGGTATCTCTCCAAAAGACATGATTGAAATGACTGCTGGTTTTGTTTTGTGTTCAGTATAAACATTTGCTAATACAGTAATCCCTCGATTAGTGCGCCCCAGATTAGTGCGTCATTTTGTTTCGATACCCAAATTCGATTAGTGCGCCCATATACATCTTAAAAATAAATGTTACAGATTTTAAAAATTTTCTATCTCTACATTTTTATGGCTAACTCTTTTAAAAAATCACTCACCAGAATGAAATAAAAATTTAGTTAACAATTTAAAACATTTTACAAAGTCATTTTTAATGGCATACTACACTACTTCCATGTATACTATGTTCCAAATTTTTACCGCCAAATACAACTTCTCTCATACAACCTATGGACCAGGGGATTATCGCAACCTTTAAGGCATACTACCCGAGAAGAAGATTTGAACAGGCAATAGAAGCAACATCTGGTGAGAATTATATGACATCAGTAGAAATCTGGAAGAAATTTAATATTAAATCTGCTATTGAAAATATTCATCAATATTGGAATGAAATTACTGCTAGCAATATGCGAGTCATTTGGAAGCAGATTCTTCCACATTGTGCAAAAGATTTTGGAAGCTTTTCAAATGAAATGGATAATGTTGTTGAGGAAATTGCCAACATCGGGCATGAACTGGGTTTTGATGAGGTTGACAATGATAACGTCCAAGAGTTAATTAAATCTCATTCTGAAGAATTGAGTGATTCCGACCTGCTAAATTTAGATGGACAGCGGGAAGATCCCGAAGAATATGAAGAAAATTTAACCACTGATAGTCAGCCAAAAGAGATTTCACAGAAACAATTTGAAATTTTTAAGCAGCGATGCCTGGAGGTTGATCCTGATGAAGAGAGAAGCAATGAAATTTGCAGAAGAGGCAATAGGGCCATACGGTCGGTTGTATGAAAAAAAGAAACAAAATGCCCGCCAAACTACGTTAGCTCAATTCTTTGTTAAGAAGTAGAATAATAAAATTTATATTCTGAATATGTTTTATTATCTTTCAGCTTAATGGTTTTCCTTTAACTAGGCCCTGAGACATACCTTAATTCTTTTATTAAAAAAAAAAAAAAAAGGGTCAAAAAAGAAATTTGAGAAACGAATTATACTTTTTCCCATAGGTTATTATATTCGATTAGTGCGTTTTCGATTAATGCGCCTGTTTTAAGGAACGCATTAGGTGCACTAATCGAGGGATTGCTGTATCTCATATTACAGTGCAACCAATATCCTTGAGTTTTAAAGGTTGCAGCATTTGACTTTACACACTCGAACATAAAATCAACTACTGGAAATAAAACTTCTTCATAAACAAGATCATATTTCATTATGTGAAGAACGGTAATAAACAATAAATAGCCTTGAAACTAAAATAAGATTTCTATAGAGAAAAAAAATTCTCAGCAAGTGAAGCAATAAAACATGTACTCAGCAGTTATATGCACATATTTACGATTTCTCAGACCTCTGGGCGCTAAAAAAAAAAAAAAAAAATCTAAGGACTTTTTGAATTCACCGCTTAAAAAATAGAATAAAACACAAATTCGTTCCATGCAAGAAAATCAATTTTTAATTTTGGTGGCCAGTTTTTAGTCATCGAAGAAGATCGCCTGTCCCAAGCTTGAGAGTACTTGAAGATACCGTTACAACTCTTTAGTGTAAACGTAGTAATTATAGTTGATAGTAAGACTCCCTTTGCGAATAATTAAGCGTCTTACAGTTTTGCCACTAGATGAGAAAAATTTATTTTCAGTTCATCTAACTTCTTACGACAAGCGATATTTTTTTTTCAGCAAAGAAAACTAGCAATAAAATGGCTAAAATTAAAAATTTAAATGCAGTGAAGTTGTCCAGTTATTCTGGATATACATATTAAAATACGAAGTAGAAATATATTTTAAAACCTTTTTTTTTTAAACAAATTTATAAAATACTGTGTTTGTTCAATAAACAACTTGAAACTTCTTTTAGAAACACGCCGTCCACCAATTATAGTTTAGTTGTTTTTTTTTTTTTTGTATGTTTAATAAATGCTCCAAACATTTAAAACTTCGGTAAAGCTATTCCATGACTGAAGTTCTGTTTCATCGGTGATTTTTACCGAGAATGATTTTTTTTGTTTGGCTTCATCAGTATTCGCATAAATTAGGTATTCTTAGGAGAACAAATTCATATTTGTATTTTGCTCCTAGTATGTGAGCTAGGAAAATTTGTTTTTAAAACAGAATCTTGAACAAAAGAAGCTGCCGCTATTCGCAATAGTCACGTGAAACTTCGGTGCAAAATTTCATACGAAACACCGCATCATAATGAGAGATCACTAATGCCTCATAAAACTTCTGTGATTGGATAATAGTCAAATAAAATTTTTAAAAAAATCAATCATCAAAAAAGGCATATTTTGTAAAGAAACGTTCATAGAGTCCTGGCTGATATACAATTCTTAAGCTCACCCACCCCATACACACACAGAAACAGCTAAACAGAACCGCAAGTAAACGCGCATGCGTATTTCTGTTCAGTTAGAGAGAGAGCATTTAACATTGATTTGTGCTACACTCAAGCGATACGCAGGAAATATATTACGGCCGAAACGCCCGAGTTTCGACTTAACGCTGTGGACACCTAATGCAAAATAGAAATTGGCCTTACTGGGTCCCAATCTCTCGTAAATCCTCCTAAATGGGGAAAGCGGAAAGTAAAGAGAAAATTTATAAGTCAGTATATACCATATATTAAGTTAGCTCGCTAGCAGCCATTTCCAAGTTTAGCGATCCTGTCGAAATAATTCATCAATTTCTCTAAACGGAGAAAAAAAGGACACAAAATAGTCCATTCCTCCAGCAATTTATCACCGCATGATTCTGCACATGTCATACAACTGTTATAACGAGGGTATATGTCAAGCGCTAGAGGACGGAAATATTAGTTAATTTCGTGGAGCAAGTTTTGCAGAAGAAGTGTTTACGAGCGCCATCTTTATAACTAAAAAAAAAAAAAATATATATACAATACTCTTCAAAACAGAAGTCAAAAGAAACAGTTCTGATTACAGCACGTGAAATCAGAAAATAAACGTATTAGCAGCGCGTTTTTTTTTAACGTAAATTTACGCTGCTAGATCTCAAAAATGTGTCTTTTGAAAGGGTTCCGAAACTATTAAAACTATTTTGAAAAAGAATAAATGTTAAGAAGAGATTACGATCATGGGCAATTAGTTACGCAAGATACAGTGGTATCTCGCTAATTCGAACCATCCAGTAATCCGAACTGCGGTTTGCAAGAAAAAATGTTTTATTTATTACGTATTATTTTGTGTACTATTATTTTTATTTAATAATTATTTTAACTATTATTTATTATTATTATTATTACAGTGTAACAACGGTGATTCACAAAAAGAGGAAATTCAAAACGTGCATAATTTGGTTAAAAATATAAATCCAAATGTTCAAATTTCACAAACAGATGTTACGGAATGGATTGCGGGTAGAACCGAAAGTGAATTCGGAATCAAATCAGATGCTGAAATTATAAATATGACGTTACAGAATGAATTAGAAGACGATGATGACGATGAAGCACTCGAAGAAAAAAAAAGTAAAACACGGAGAGGCAGTTGACAGTTTCAATACTGTGTATAGAATGGGCTAAGCAGAATGATACGCCATTCCACGAAATATTATTGCTAATGCAGCTCCGAGAAGAAGCATTCGAAAAAAGTTTAGCTTCCAAGAAGCTAAAGAAAATCAGCGACTTTTTTTTTTTTTTTTTGTATTACAGGATGTCCCAAAATTCACGCAAGAAGTAATTTTGATAGAAAATACAGGTTTTTAATTAAAAATCGTAATTTCTTATTGATTCATAAAGTATACAGTATAGGGTTATCGTTGGAATAGCATATCGGGTAAATGGCCTCCACGGCTTTGCTGGCACATACGCACTCTTTTGTCGAAATTTTCCATGACCGTTTTGCATAAATGTGGCTGAATTTCGTTGAATTTACAAATTGAACGTTGAATACAGCGTTCAATTTCCTACTTCAAGGCGTGGGTGGTCGTGGGCTTGTTGGCATAAACCTTAGACTTCAAAAAACTCCAAACAAAAGTCACATGATCTGGGCGGCCAATTCTGATCACCAAAACGGGAAATTACACGACCAGGAAATGACTCATGCAGTAATTGAATTGTTTCTCGGGCTGTATGGCATGTGGCACCGTCTTGTTGAAACCACATGTTGTCCACATCCATATCTTGCAATTTAGGCACAAAAAACTGGATTATCATGTCGCGATAGCGAGCACCATTGACTGTTATTGTCTTACCAGCCGCATTTTCGAAGAAGAATGGACCGATGATGCCTCCAGCCCAAAATGCGCACCAAACAGTGACATGTTGTGGATGCATTTGTTTCTCAACAATCACTCGTGGATTTTCTGAACCCCAAATGCGACAATTTTGTCGATTAACGAAGCCATCAAGATGAAAATGAGCCTCATCGCTGAAGATGATTTTGTTCGAAAAATAAGCATCCACTTGTTGTTCCATAATCCATTCAACGAACTCTCTTCGCTGTGTGTGTGGTCAGTAGGCTTCAGTTCTTGAGTCAATTGAACTTTGTTAGCATAAAGATGCCAATCTTTCGTGAGAATACGCTGTAGAGAGCTTCTCGAAATGCCCAATTCAAGACCACGGTGCCGAACTGATGTTCCTGGACTCTCAGCAACACTCTCACGAACTGCTTCGATGTTTTCTGTTGAACGACTTGTTGAAGGACGGCCAGAGTGTATAAGATCACTAATTGATCCAGTTTCCTTGAATTTTTTAATTAATCTTTTCACAGTTGATGAAGTTAAATCACTATTCCGACCCTATTTTGTACGAAAATTGCGAACTGTAGCTGCCAAACCTTCATTATTTTTAAAATATTGCTCAACAATGAAAATGCGTTGTTCTTTCGTGTAGCGCTCCATTTTTAATAACCCTGAACTGTCAGCTTCTTTTTTTTCTCGTTGGCAACACTTTACCGCACAAATGGCGCTAAATTTAAATCTTGCGTGAATTTTGGGACACCCTTTATTTTGTAAAACTTTTGTTGTGTGTTATGTACAACAAATTGATATTTTTTACGCAAATTAAGTTATGTACTGAACTATGCAATTTTATTAAATCAGATCCTCAACAATACAGGTACATACAAACTAAATATTTTACTAAAATAAACTTGTGTACTGTATAATTTTTTAAGTTTTACAGTACAGTAGCTTTTTTTCTATCAGTTACTTCATTTATTTACAGAATTAAATTGATGTACCATTAGAATCTGATTATTTTTGTCTTAAACGCTAGTTGTTTCTTGCGGGGAAATTCGCTTATCCGAACGAGCACGGTTTTTATTAGTTCGGATTAGCTAGATCCTACTGTAGATGCATTTTAACAAAAGTGCATTGCTTCCTACATTTGTTCATTCTTTCTTTAGATGAACATAAAAATCACAGGTTTTTAACCCTTTTCTAGAAATGTATATTTCGAAATTATTTAAGCTTCGGACTTAAAAAAAAAAATATTTTTTTTTTAGACTAATTTTTAGAACCGCTATCCGAAGACCAAAAACAGAATTGAAAACCATACATTTTTGAAAGCTATAGCTATAACTATAACAGCAATTAGTCTTTCATCCTTAGAGCTCGTAAGAGTTTTATGCAGGTGTATGTATGTTCGGGATAAAATTGAGTATGCACATTTCTGTTTGTTAATCAGTTCGAAATTGAAATAAACTGAACCTAATCATCGATCCCAAACTGATCAAAATCCATCCAGCAAATGGGTAGCTACTTACGTGCATATTCGGCAAAAGAGCTAAATATGTTACGTTTTTTAGCATTAATGTGATGCTAGTGTATTATGTCTAAACTATGTATGTCTTAGACCTATTTTTTTCTTCTCCTGACAGGAAAAAACTAGGGTTGCCAACAGTGGCTGCTCGTGGGGAGTGCTACAACTTTCGAAATATGCATACACACTGTAAGTACAGTGTATACGTGTTTGGATAAAATATCAAAATTATGATAAAAATTAAAAAAAAAAAATAAATTAAACATGAAACAATATTGTTTATTATCAATAAAATTATACAGTTTGGTATAATTCAAAATTACTTAAAAATAAAATATATTCTTCTTGTTTTGTTTTCATGAAAAAATATGGTTTATTATCGATAAAATTATACTGTTTAGTATAATTCAAAATTATTTAAAAATAAAATCCATCATCATAACCTCAATAATTCTAAAATAAAAACTATAACAAATGTCATGTCTTTAATTGTAATGTCCAAATATTTAAGAAGCGGAGTAAACACGATAAGCACTACGAACACTCTACTACTGGCGCAAACCGCATATAAACAACAGTGGAACTGCGTGACGGACAGTGCCGCATTACGCTAATAGCTCATAACTCACTATGACGTGCATATGTTTGCCACGTAGAAATATGACACCGTAGTAAACAGTGCTAGTAACGTCCTTCGCCCTACTAAGTGCTACAAGATTGATTTTTATTATTTTTTATAAAAAATAAGAGAATTGTACAGGATTGTTGATGATAAAATTAAATATTACAAGCAAACATAAATAAATTAATAAATATATTTATATATCGAAGCGTGCTGCAGTTCCGCAGTGCCTATGCACGAGCCGCCCCTGGTTCCCAAAAGAAAATTCTGCTATGTCGTGGATGGTTGAAAGCTTAAATAGTAGAGCAGTCGTTTCATCCCTCGTACGACAGCGAGCATGCTTATTGGAGACATGAAGTGGCATGAAAAATATTTTCATTAAACCCTAAAGCGGGGTTCTCCGGATTACTCACCGATGGTACTTAATCTACTATATGTTTCTAACTTGTTGTGGGATCGGATTACACAACTTCATCCAAATTACAAAATATAAAGAAATTAATCATCATACGTATCAAGGATTTAGGCCTAGTATGGCCTGTTCCGGCCTTAGAAGTCATCGCTGAATCTCTTAAGAGGACGTCCTGGTTTTCTTTTTCCTAATGGCTTGTACTTTAAGGCTTGTTTTGGTAATCTTTCTGTTTTCATTCTTTGAACGTGTTCCATCCATTTATGTTTATATTTTTTAATTTTTTCTATTACTGGTTCTTGGTTTAATTCTTTCATATCATGTTCGTTTTTTTTGTGATCAAATAGGGTATACTTTGCAGTTTTTCTCATAAACTTCATTTCGGCTGTTGTTAATCTTTGTTTGTCTTTTTGTTTTATTGTCCAGATTTCGCTTCCATACATTAAGACCGGTAAGGCTAATGTATTGTAAAGAAATTAATAAAAATAGGAAAAAATCTTAGCCCACCCACGGGGCGAATGTACTATACGTTTACAAATATCTTTCGTGGGTTAGAGCGACATAAAATATGATGGAAACAATCCGTCAGTTGACAGCGAATGTGATATATCAAGCGACATTGCCAGTGACTATCAACATACAAGAAGGGACATACTGCAGCAACTTCAAGATTGAATTTCTGTAGCGTAGTAACTGTATTTATGCACTGCAATATAAACAAATACAGTAGACGAATCTAAAATACGCGAGAAAATATTGGATAAAGAAAAACTAAGCAAACCTCTTAGTAAAAAAAAAAAAATAAACAATTTAACAACTGATTCCATGTTTTTTTTTAATTTTTTTTTTTTACAGCCATCGTTTCAAAACAAATACCAGTGTGTCATGTAATGCAAGCCGGAGCGATGCAGAAACAAACATCGATAATACAGCGGCTGCATTCCAAGGAAATTATTCACCACCGCACGTCACTTCAGTATTTGTACATTCTGAGTGTACGAGGATTCGTCAGCAATAGTAACACGAATTCCTTACACAATAAAGTGATACAGTGAAGTGAATCCTGTTCTCATGAACCAATCTCCATCGATTGAATTTTCGAATCCGGACAAACTGCGCCAAAAAATATAACCAACTCTAGCAGTTTAGAAGTCCATCGAAAATTATAGCACCCCCCGCCCATATTTACGATCTGTAATGTCAGCATTTTTTTTGCAAATTAAGATATCTTAATGAAGAAAAAAAAACAGGCCAGAACACTGTTATTTATACTGATAGCTGAACCTTTTAAATCTTTACCACTTTTTTTTGTTAATATTTTTAAAATTCATACTTTTTAAATTAGTTGCCTTTCAGACATTGATACAAAATTAATAACGGAAAAAACTCACGTACAAAGATTATTTAATAGTATAATTTTCGCCTGTGTGTCACAGGCATCTTCCGTACATTAAGCTCAAATTAAACAATAACTGACAATTCCAAACAGCGCCACCTAAGTAGCTGGTGTAAGATAACTAAACAGGTCAATAACTTTCCTAAAAATAAAAAATAAAAATAAATTTAAAAAAATTAAAAAAAAAAACGAAGATACCTGTGACACACAGGCGAAAATTATACTATTAAATAATCTTTGTACGTGAGTTTTTTCCGTTATTAATTTTGTATCGATATGCCTACTCACGGTATACCTCTTAAAACTTTCAGACATTGTTCCACTTATGGTTTTATTCGCTTTATATATATTTTTTTCTCGTGTATTTGATTTTGTGTGCGTGCGTGTGACATTTTTTAGCGTATTTAGTATATCTACCTATCAAGACAATTTTCAGGATCTTCTGAATGGTGTGAAATAATGATATACGTTCGTCTAAACGCTGGCATGCAGACCACATTCGAAGAGTAAAAGTGTTAATCATTCATTTGGTCTAAGTGAAATAACCTTTGATGCTCGGATGACACATTTTTTTTTCATTGACTAGGACATAGCTGTAATACATTGTGTTGTCAATTTTCTCATTTTTTTTTTTTTTAATCTTTCTGTAAGCAGCTTGCCTTCATGTTCAATGTATTCCTTGAATACAAATTCTACCCTACGGTTCTTCTTTATGAACTGATCAATAACATCGTCATAAAAAGTTGGTTGTAACTTAATTTTCCCGAACAACACGCACACTTGTAAAGGCTGGCTGAAGCTCACTGGCTAGAGCTACTTTGACTGCGTATGGCCTGTGTTTAATTCGATGAAGGGAGCGGAAATGGCTATCCGCTCGCCTAAAATCAGTGCTGTAGCGAGGACCTGGAAGCTCACACAACCGAGCAAGCCAAGGTAGCTTTGACTAGACGAGCAAGCATCGACCTTCGATACACAACGCAAAGCTCAATTATTGCCGCGCAAGCTTAAGACATCTTCTGTCTACAAAAATAAAAGCCTAAATGGAATGCTTATAAATGCATGCATTTATTAACAAATAAATATTACTTGTTGTTCAAGTAATGAGCTTGCATAGCAAACATGGAGAATTCGCCCCTGAAGTCGTCCCAAAACACTTTGCCAACACGTTGAGGATCATGACTGAAATACATGAGCCTCGATGTATCCAAAACACCACAAATAATGAAGAAATGCTGGTTTGGTAGTGTCTTGGAAAGTAGCCATAAACTTTACCAAGAAGATGAAAAATCAATATACATGCGTGCAGAAGAATAATCATAGACATAATGACACGTAGCAGTTAGGCAGTCGATAATACATGAGCATCAAAGTAGAAGTCACTGAACAAATACATAACTAGAGTATGATAGTGTCATTTGGAATTACGCTTCTCGTAAGCACCCAGAAGAAAATTACTAGAACAAGTAGATGAAGCTCAGAAACGATTGGATTATTATGAAATGAAAACAAATTACAGTGGATTCACTTTTTTGAATTCGCTGAAAACGTACAAGTCAAGATATTATCAAATCAGTTCAAAAAGAGAACAGAATCCAAAGTTGAGGAAGCGTTTTGTTCATCCGCTATCTAATCAACAGTCTGCAGGTTAAAATGTCGCCCTGGGCGCAGATGTTTGAGACTGTCTTTAGGTGAGAGATTAATTTCGTCCCCAAGGGAAAGACGACTGTGTTTATTGGAGAAGTGAAGTGTCTCCAAAAAAGTTTCATTTCTAGAGCTGGGTTGCCGAATTTATAAAAACATAAAATTTTAAAAACACCCATTAGCCCATCCATGGTACTATAATTTTACGACTTTTCGTAGATGAAAATTATGCACTTTAGACAGTTTTTTTTTTTTAATTTGGCTAATAAAATGGTCTACAAGAAACAACTCCATATATTTCAGTGATTATAATACAAAGTCGATAATTTTCCTAAGTTTAGGGAGGATTTATAATAAATTCGAATCATTTTAGCAACAATAATGGTTCAAATTACAGCAAATGGAAGAAATAATCATTTAAAATGGTTATGCCAATGAAAACGGAATTAGTGGGGGAGGGATTGTCGCATTCAATTATCATTATCTTATCCCTATGCTCAAATACACATCGCTAGAAAGATATTACTGTTTACGTGGTTTAAAACTGCTTAGCGTTTATGACATTTAGAGAGCTATACATTGGTAGTACTTTGTTAAAAAAAATAATAATAAAAAACTTTCAAAATGATGGCACATTAAAAAAGCCTCAACCGTTTTTAAGTAAGTTACACAAATGCCCACGCACATTAGATTGATTTTGTTCGTTCGCAGTATGCACGCAATTCCATGAAACTGGTGAGTAGGATTTCACTGAAATTTGGTGGTCGGAATCTTTACAAAAATGTGTCTAACCACTTCAATTTTTGTTTTCATCTGATAGCAGGGTACCGAAGAGTTAAATGTGTTGAAGTTATTTGGTTTCAATTGGATCATGTTTATTAAAGGAAAGTCGCCATGTAATGAATGTGCTATAACTTCTGACATACTTTTTTTTTTATTTTTTTTACATATGATAGTTCTCCAGGAAAACACGGAAATATCGACAAATACAAATATCAACTACGATAGTACCTATAGTACATTTATACGGTGGATGGGCTAAGGATTTTTTTAAAAATCAATTTTATATACTTTATAATTTATTTATTTTTACAAAGTCCGGAAACCCCGCTCTAGAGGCCAACATGGAACTTTTTCAAGCCACTTCATGCCTCCAACAAGCGGGGAGGTGGTCTTACACCGGGCGATAAAATTCATCTCCCACCTAAACCATTTAAACTTGGATCTACACAGATCTCAAATCAAATAACTGAGATTGTTCTGGAAGTGGCTATAGAGAACCCGGTTAATTGCAATAGAACTGATGGTATAATCCTATATCAAATTTAGGCACATCACCCTTTCCTACCTGCAGCAGTAACCTCAGAAGCTCACCGTGGAGAGCGCCTCTTCGCCCTCTATACATGCGACCGTCTTTGTTCACCAGGCTATTTCATCCCCAGTCTTCGCTGAGTGTTTTTAAAGTGCTTTTGATAAGGCTAGCTTGAGATGCAAAACGTCGACATGTACATAATTTATCTTCATTTCTGTTCCAGGTATTTTTTGTTCCAGAAACTTCAACGACGTTATTTTTCAAATTACTAGTGACTATCAGTGTTAAGTATAGAATAATGCAAGATCCTAATGGTCACCACTGT